>NC_067413.1:35350225-36600225 GCF_009764475.1 Pristis pectinata | reverse complement strand
CTGGCCACATGCCCAACAAACTTCCCTTCACCTTCAAAGGACCCACTTCCACATTAACCTAGGGTATATGATAATAGAACATAGGGCAGTTCAGCACAGGAACAGGCCCTTCGGTCCACAATCTTGTGCCAAACTCGTTAAACTAGTGATTAAATGCGTAACTAAACTAGTCCCTTCTGTCTACACAATGTCCATATCCCTCCATTCTCTGCACATTCACGTGCCTAGCTAAGAGCCTTTTAAATGCCTCTATCATTTTTGCCTCCACTGGCAGCGCATTTCAGACACCCACCACCCTCTGTGTAAAAATCTTCCCCACTCATCACCTTTGAAATTCCCCCTCTCACCTTAAATCCATGCCCTCTAGTATTAGACATCTTGACCCTGGGAAAAAGATATCGGCTGTCTACTCTATCTGAGCCTCTCATAATCTTGTGAACTTCTATCAGGCCTTGGACCTCCACAGACCTCCAGCCAGAATAAATTCCTTTGACCATTACCCTCTGCCTTCTATGGGAAAGCCAATTCTTAATCCAAATGGTCAAGTCAGCGTGGATCCCATGCATCTTAAACTGGATGAGTCTATAATGATGGACCTTCTCAAACACCATACTGAAATCCATGTAAGCAACATCCACAGCTCTACCTTCATTAATCACCTTCATCAGCTCCTTAAAAATCTCAATCATTCATAAGACACGACTTGCCCTGAACAAAGCTATCGTTTCCAGGACTATCCATACTTCCCTTCTTGAACAAAATTAGTTACTTGCCATTGCTATGGAACCTTGCCTGTGGCTAAAGAGGACACAAAAATCTTGGTCAAGGCCCCAGCAATCTCATCTCTTGCCTCTCTCAATAACCTGGGGTATATCCCATCAGGCCCTGGGAACTTATTTACTTTAATGTTCTTCAAGAGACCTAATAGGACATGGTTTGGCCCCCTTGTACCTGCTCTTTCTAAGTTCCAGGTCTCAGTTGGTCCATCTAGGGCAGAATAGTGGCCAAGATTTTCCTCAATGAGGGCTGGCGGTTTTGGGGGTGGTGGAGGAAGCAAAGTTAGAATGAAAATCAATCAATGAGTCACTTTGAGTCCAAAAAGTTACAAAGTTGGGAGCAGGTAATTGGTTAGAAATTTGGAAAAGAGGACTAGAAAACATTTCCAAACAGCTTTCATGCCAAAACAAATGTGCAAGTGACTCTGATTCTGTGTTAATGTTAACAATATCCACACATTGAAGGCTTGAAAACAGTAAAATGCCACAAATGGATGAAGTGAACAGAGAAATTAGCACAAGGCAGACCTACATCTGAAACTGTTGTTTAGCTCTCCTTCTTCTGTGGTTCTTGGGGAAAAAAAAGATTTTTTAAAAAAAAGTGACAGTGATTCACAGCATAAATCTGCAACTGTGGTTGTGGGTTGTGCAAAGGATAACTGGAGGCACACATGCTGCCTCTTCTAAATGTTGGACTCCAGCTGTCAACATTTTTGGCCCAGATAAGTTCAGTTCTGTTTTTTAAACGTGTATTCTGTTGAACCTTTGGTGCAGAACTGCTCTGGTGGTCAAAGATTCAGAGCCCACACATTAAAACTTTCACAATCTTCTGTCTCCCTTTCTACCTCTTCCAAGACTGAATAACTTGCAGCCAACAAGCACACCCTCTACTTCCCAGAAGAACCAGAGCAGCAGTGCGTGTGGGAATAGCATTGGCTGCAAATCCCCTTCCAAGCAGCACACTGACCTGGCTTGAAAATACATAGCTGCTCCCTCAGTATGCATCATCCTGGAACTCCCTCTATAAGAGGGAGAACCTTCCCCATAAAAAAGTGCCTTAGTTCAACAATAGACCGACACCAGTGGGGGATGGGAAAACAAATGCTACTGTACAGCCATGGAATCATCAAGAGATACGGAACAGAATCAGGCCCTTCGGCCCACAGAGTATGTGCTGACTATCAACTACCGACTTACACTAATCCTACGTTAGAGTCACAGAGTTATGCAGCACAAAAGTAAGCCCCTGGGCCAGCTCGTCCATGCTGACCAAGTTGTCTGCTTGAGCTAGTCCCATTTCCTCGCATTTGGCCCATAACCATCTAAAAATCCGACACATTAATCCTAATTTTTTAACCTCCTGTGAATGAATAATAAAAATACCCTGATCCACTCTTACTGTACCCCACTGTTTTTCCAACCTTCCAGGCAGACAGTGTCTACACTGTCCAACGACTCCAGTTTGCATTAGCTCTCATTACCTCAGTTCAAGTAGACACAATGGTGCAGTGGGTGGAACCACTGCCTCACAGACCCAGAGACCCAGGTGCAACCCCGACCTCGGGTGCTGTCTATGTGGAGTTTGCATGTTCTTTTTATGAGTGAGTGGGTTTCCCCTCGGATGCTCCAGTTTTCTTCCACATCTCAAAGATGTGTGGGTTGATAGGTTCATTAGCCACCGTAAATTGCCCTGAGGGTATACGTGAGGGTATAAGTGAGAATGTGGGGAGAATAAAAAATGGGATTAATGTAGGATTAGTGTAAAAGGGTGGTTGTTGGTCAGCAAGGACTCAGTGGAATTGAGTGGATCTGCAGAGAGCAGCTTGCAACGAGTTGCCATGCTCTGATGCCAGGGCCCATTTCCATGCTGTATTTTTCCATGACTCTGACTCTATGACACCCTTCTCCCCTTTAAGCCACCCCAAACTGGAACATTAATTCTATCTCCTCTTTCACCCATGGTGCAGGTGGATGGTGGGAGAATCAGGAGGGAGTTGATTTCATGTGACGGAGAATTGGTCACAGGGAAATAAGAGGGGGATGGAATTGTTCTGTTGGGAACCAGCATTGACCCAATGGGCTAAATAACTTCCTCTGTGTCGCAATATATAAGCAAGATAGAACTACAATAGCCTTGGATGAAAAGCAGCTGCCTGGAGTTGGACAATGGGTACTGGAACATAATAACCGGCAGACAAGATTCAGAAGTCACTGATAATCAGACTTCTACTCTGCCGCTAGATTCAGCCCATGATCTTGAAATGACACCACTTCAAGTACATTTGGTCCATTTATATGACTTGCATCCAGAAGGAAGCTAGATTTTGTTGATATCAAGAAAGAGGAGGTCTTGGGCCTCTTGAAGAATACCAAGCTGAATAAGTTCCCTTGGTTTGATGGGATCTATTTCCAGGTTATTGAGAGAAGAAAGAGAGGAGATTGATGGTGCCTTGATAGAGATCTCTGTATCCTCTCATAGGCGAGGTCCCAGAGGACTGGTGAGTAGCCAATGTTGTCCCTTTGTTTAAGAAGGGTAATAGGGATAATCCAGTAAAAAGCTTCACATCAGGCTGATTAGTAAGTTTGCTGATGAAACAAAAATTGGTGGATATCGAAGAAGGTTGTCAAAGGATACAGCAACAGATAAATCAGTTGATGATCTGGACGGAGAAATGGCAGATGGAGTTTAATCCATGCCACATTTGGAGTATTGTGTGTAGTTCTGGCCACTGCATTACAGGAATGATGTGGAGGCTTTGGAGAGGGTGTAGAAGAGATTCACCAGGAAGTTGTCCAGATTAGAAAGTATTAGTTATAAGGAGAGGTTGAACTAACTTGGATTGTTTCCTCTAGAGCATCAGAGGCTAAGAGATAGCCTGAGAGAAATATATAAAATTCTGAGAGGCATAGATAAGGTAGATAGAGTCTTTTTCCCAGGGTGGAAATGTCAAATACTGGAGGGCATAGCTTTAAGTTGAGAAGGGGAAAGTTTAGAAGAGCAACACACAAAAAGCTGGAGGAACTCAGCAGGTCAGGCAGCATCTATGGAGGGAAATGGACAGTCGACATTTCGGGTCGAGACCCTTCATCTGGACTGGTCCAGCATCTGCAATCTCTTGTGTCTCTAAAGTTTATAGGAGATGTGTGAGGCAAGTTTTTTTTTACTGAGAGAGTGGTAGGTGCCTGGAACACGCTGCCAGGAGAAGTGGTGGAAGCAGATAAGAAAGTAACATTTAAGATGCATTTAGACAGGCACATGAAAAAGCAGGGAATGGAGGGATATGGGCCACGTGCAGGCAGATGGGATTAGTTTAATTTGGCATCATGGTCGGCAAAGACATTGTGGGCCGATGGGCCTGTTCCTGTGCTGTATTGTTCTATGTTCTGCTTTAGAATGTCAGCAAGGGAAATCAAACAGGTTTTTCTAATATTAAGCATGATGTTTCAAAAAAAATTCAAACCCAACTAAACTTGCTTAGTTCTTTTTTTGTTATAACTCAGGATTGGCAGACCTACTCAAGTCTCCTGACAAACACTGGTGCCTACCCATGTGTGTGATGTGCCAAGAAAGAGAATTACTGAGTCTTTCATCTCTGTCAACACGTTGTAAAGGGTCTTCCCCAGCCAAGACAGAAAGCAGCTCTGACATCAATAGGGGCCATCTTGGTTTTCAATGCAGTCATAACTAACCTTAAACTGAATGAAATGAAACAGGTTAACAATGATGAACCACTTCAACAGGTAGTCTCACTCTGCTCATGAATTATCACATCAGATAAACACTGAAATTGAGTTAACTGATAAAAAGCGACAATTATCATTGCCAGTTTGACTGATTAAACATAAATCAGTTCAACTCCATTACCTTTTTGATGTATTTCATGACAAGATTAATTTGTTGGATTTCTAACGATGTAAGTTTGGATGAAAATAATTCAATAGAGCATTCATAGCAGTGCTAAGAGAATGCTGCAGTGCCAAACATGATGCTTTTTATATGAGACACAAGAGACTGCAGATGCTGGAATCTGGAGCAACAAGCAAGATGCTGGAGGAACATCTGGATGATCAGACCAGTCCAGATGAAGGGTCTCGACCTGAAATGTCAACTATTCACTTCCCTCCACAGATGCTGCCTGACCCATTGAACTCCTCCAGCATCTTGTTTGTTTCTTTTTATACAAGATGTTAAATTGAAGCCCCGTCTGCTCTCTCAGGTGGATATAAAAGATCCCACAGTTTGATAAAAGAGCAGGAAAGTTACTATGTCAATACTCAGTTAACATTGCCAAAAAACACGCTATCTGATCATTATCTCAATCCTGCTTGTGGGAACCTGCTGTGTGAAAATTGGCTGTTTCACTTTCTACATTACATCAATGACTAAAACTTTAAAAAGCAGTCAGCAATCTGTCGGTCCCCTTGACTGCTAAATTAGTCAGGAATTTTCCCCTCCACCTTCCTTTGACTATTTTTTTGTGGCTTATAGGCAGTGAGTCACCTTCGGTTTAACTCCAGGGACCCCAGTCCCAGTGACTATTGCAAATGGAACTCTAATCAATGAGTGACATTTGAGTCCCCAAATATGGGGTGGGCAGTATGGAGGAATAAATTATACTTAGGTGCACAGAAGTTTTAAAGCCTTATAATAAAATATGGCCATTAGCAATCAGCACTGTGCACTTATCTGTGGAATTACGAAGAACGAAAAAATGTGCTGTTTCCGGAGTTAATTTTTCCACCAGCAAAGCAAACAAAAACTTGCACCACTTGCATTAGGTGTTACTTCCCTGTAAAAGAATCTTCATAGTCTAACCCCATTTAAGACATCACAAGGTGAAGTGGTCGAAATATAACATGCTGGCAGACTGTTAAATTGCTCCTTTGGAGGTGGTTTAAAGAAGTGTATGGGGTTATAATGGTTTTTAACAAGCAACCATCTAACAAAGGACTTCCCAGTTCTGATGAAAAATCTTTAACTTGAAACATTGATACTGTTTCCTTTTCCACAGATGCCTGACCTGCTGAATGTTTCCAGCATGTTTATTTCAGATTCTAACATCTGCAATTTTTTGATTTCACCATTCACCTGAGTACCAGGTTAGATTGCTACCTTTTACTGAGTTAGTTGATAGCAAAAGGGAAAATGTGATATGCTTCAGTGCCACTGGGGTAGGTGAAAGCTCATCTGGCTATTTCAACCTGGATGGTGATGGTTTTCTCTGCAGCCCACTGAGCAGCACTTTCACTGCAGTGTCTGAAGATGGTGGGTTTAGCTGCCATTACTGATTTTTGAACACTTGGCTGATACTCCACAGTGCAGAGCGGATGGGATTGTCCGTTGGATGAGGATAACATGACTTGTTTGCTCAGATAGATGCGAACATCCCTTGGGACTACTCTTATGAAAGGCAGTGGAGATAATTCAGGTGTCCTGGCCAATATCCATTCCTTAATTAATGTCACTAAAATCAATTATCTGATTATTATCTATTTATGGCAGCTTTCTGTGTACGAATAGTGCCTTGTTTCCCACCTCACAAGAGTGACTGCACTTCACATGGTTGTATAATGGTGAGGTGGTAAAAGCTGGGAGAAGAATCTTTATAAGATGATAGATATTTCTGCTCAATACTGTACCAAATTTCTGTTCTGTACTTCATATTAAGATGTTATTCACAGGATCTCCCCATTATACATACTGAAAAAGAAGAAATCCTTTATACTTCTAAGGGACTCAAATCATTTTGAATTCTGAGCACAATGATGCATTATGTTAACGCAGGGTTTGTACATGGGCTCCCTTTACTCTCATTAGGGTGGCCTGATCTGGTTGGACATCTTCCTGGAGGTTTATTCATTCTCCAGTCACATCACACAACACACTTGCCATTAGTCTTCTGACATGTCAATCGTTGCAATGCCTTCCCATGCTAAAAGCAGTCTTATAATTATCTGACAGGATGATGCTTTGGGGTCAAACAACCCCTTTACCCATCACCAGTAGTTATATAACTAATAATAAACTTCTTTTAAAGAAAATGAATAAAAGGTGTCTTTTCCGATGCCTCAATTATTTTTCTCCTGGGTTGCTCACGTGCATGCTCTGAAGAGTAATCATTAATCACTGATTTCTTTAGGGCAATTGCAGTGGCTCGGTATCTACATTCCATCCTGGAACTCCCACACAGTCTATCAGTCTTCCCGTAGGGCAAGGAAACCTCCAAGATTTCCTTACAGACTAATCCCATTTTCTGGTAAATACTTCAACAAAAGACAACCACAATGTTGCTGTAAGCGTTCACACCCTCCTAAGTGAAGGAGGTAGTATGCAACGAGGCAACTTGTTTGTGGAGAAGGAATTAGAAAACTGGCAAAGCCATCTTTACGTACTGGAGGTTTGACATAGTCATCCAATTTTCAGAAGAGAAACAAGGCTTCCTCACGAAGGCTCAGATTGCAATTGATAAATATACTCCATGAGACTGCTTTACTCAAGGCCCAGTGGTTCAAAGATAATCAGAAATCAAACCAAAATGACTGTCTTCTATCTAGTTCACCACAGGAATTTTCATTGCACAGTGGTGCAGCTCCAGCGGCCCAGGTTCAATCCTGACTTCAGACGCTCTCTATGTAGATCTTGCAAGTTCTCCCTGTGATGTTGTAGGTTTCTTCCAGGTGCTTTGGTTTCCTCCCATATCTCAAAGACATGTGGATTTGTAGGTTAAATGGACACTGTGAATTGGCCCTAGTGTTCAGGTGACTGGTAGAATCTCGGGGCAGAAGGCAGTGATGGAAATATGGGGTGATAAAAAGGCATTAGTGCAGAATTGGTGTAAAAATGGGTGCCTGATGGTTGGCACAGATTCAGTGGGCCAAAGGGCCTCATTCTTTGCTCTCTGGCTTTATTTATAACTTTTTGTACATTAATCCAAAATTGTTTTTCTAAATGGGCCAATTAAGTGTGAGACATCATGGAATTTTTATACCATTTTACAGACACCATGAAAGTGAGGCATTATAGATGACTGGAAGAATATCCCCCCACCCCCCCCCCCCCCTTGGAACTTCTAAGGTTATTTAACTCTAATCAGTCCTTACATTACTGAATTGTAGAAAGACTATGATTTCGAGGAAACCTTTCTCCCTGCCAGTTATTAATAATCAACAGAATTACATTAAAGGTGTGACCCTTGCAGACTCTCCTCAAAATTTGATGACAGATTCTTTTTATTTTTATGTCCATTTCAATTCAACCTGAATGTAAATGAAGGATTGGTTAATTGTTCCAGCATTATGGGCAAAGCTGCTTATAATTAAATCCATTGCAGTCAAATCTCACAACAAATGAGAATTAAATGATGAGTTTCTGCATTTGCTGTGTGCAGGATGATCTGTTGTCACACTAGATTAGATCTATCTATGGAGCTTTGGAGGTGTAAGAGTACTATTGCTGGTTTCAAACTATCATGAGTAATAAAAGCACTTGTAGCAAATAAAGAATAAAAATGCTGGAAACATTCAGAATGTCAGGCAATTTGTGGTCAGAGAAACTAAGAATGTAAAACCCCGATGATCTGTTATCCAATCATTTGGAAATCCTGATGGTTTGGCATTTAGCTCACTGGGTGATGTTTGCAATTTCCATTCCCTGGGACCTAAGTTCCTATCTCCATTCCATTCGCTGGGTCCTGGCTCCCTTGCTCCCCGACCATTTGCTGGGTTCCTGTTACCCTCGCTCTTCAGTCACTCGCCAGAGCTTTGGTTCCAGCACTCCCTTTCACTCGTCGGGATCAATGCTTCCTTTAAACCTGTCCCGTTCTGTTGTCTTCCCTCCCTTCAAACTCACCTGGTTCTGTTTCCCACACTTCTTTTAAACCTACTGGGTTCACTAAAATGTTACTGTATAACATCTTTTACAAAAGTAAATTAACAGTGTGTTGGAGTATTAAAAAAAAATCTGATATTCCAGAAAATCTGCTAGTCCAGCACTACCAAAGTCCAGAGTGTACTGGACTAATAGATTTTACTGAAGTTTTAAGTTGCAGGGAAGGTGGGCGAGGGAGGGATAAGACAAAGGAAATGTCTCTGATCAGGTGAGGACAGGATTGCCATGGGGATAAGATGTCATCCCATCGATGGGTTCATGAGGACATTTAGAGAGAGAGAGAGAGAGAGAGAAAGAGAAAATGGATAACAGCTAAGAGATGAGGGACAATTAGAGAATGAGAATGTAAACAAAGGACTGTAAAAGTTGCAAAATAAAGGACTGTAGGACACACAAGAGCTTCTGCAGATGCTGGAATCTGGAGCAATACACACAAAATACTGGAGGAACTCAGCAGGTCAGGCAGCATCTATGGAGGGAAATGAACAGTTGACGTTTTGGGTCGAGACCCGTCATCAGGACTGTAAGACATGTTTAGCAGGTCGGACCATGCTCACGGAGAGGAAAAAACTGAGCCAATCTCACAGATGGATGACCTACAGCAGAAATGGCCAGTTTTGATGCAGACAGGCAAATTCAGAAACCTGGAGTTATAGAATTTGATGTTGAGTCTGGAAGGCTGCAATGTGCCCAGGTGGAAGATGAGGTGCTGTTCCTCCAGCTTACGTTTGTAAGCTGGAGGCCAGAGAGAGAAAGGAAAGAGTTGGAGTGGGATGGAGAATTAACGTGGGTAGGCGTTGGGGAGCTCTGAGTCACCCCTGTGGACTGAATGCAGGTGTTCCACAAATGGTCACCCAATCTGCATAAGCAGTCAGCCCAGTCTGTGTCACAAATATATTGTTAAGACTTGTTTATAATGATCTGGTTTAAGTTCATAAACCTCTTCCTATTTAACCAAACAGAATTGTGCCATATAATAACTTATCCCAATCATCACAATTGCAGTTGAACTGCAATTACCTATGATAGGTTTTGCAGGATTAATGCTTCTGAATCACTTTACACTTGAAAGAAACGCAAGGCAATTTTACAAGATGATGCCAGAATGTGACGACTCTTCACAGATGTAATGACAAGAAGCTGCTCTCAGCAGTTCTAGTCATTACATCTGTTATAATTGTTCTACTCTTTTAAATCTAAATTCTAAGACTTTAAGAATCACTAACAATGATCTTATGGCCCGTACACCTTATTGTCTACTTGCACTGTAACTGTAACACTATATTCTGCATTCTGTCATTGCTTTTCCCTTTGTACTACTTTGACGTACTTATGTATTGTAATGATCTGTATGGATGGCATGCAAACAAAGTTTTTCACTGTACCTTGGTACATGTGACAATAATAAACCAATTACCAAGGCAATAAGCTATCAGACTGAGAAAGATTGGCGAATTAGAAGATATTGGAAATTCAAATTAAATCGCTTGGTGTAACATGGTTTCACAATTACAATTTCATTTTCAAATTGTGCACTGTGTACAAAATAAACTAAGTTTATTTTAATAGACATTTAAAAAGAGAATTTCATCCTTTGTATTACACAGGATTGCAAATGTGTTTAATACCAGAAGTATTTTATAATCTAACACTAGGGGGCTTAAAACTCTTACAAGGTTACTTTCACAATGCTGTTCTTTCCAACAGCAGACTTCTGGAAATCTCCCGCTGATGCCAAGGCACCCTCCCTTATTTAGTGATTTAGCAGACTTATTTCAATCCCATCATCTCGAGCATAATCAAGTAGATTCTTGAGATAGTGCAAGTTGTTTTATGTGACTTAAAGAGACAAAGGGGTTAAGGGTTCAATTTTTCTTAAATTCCTTTCATGTTACACTAAATCCTCTGTCTCTGTACAGATGTTCTTCACCGAGCACCACTACTGTCAGAATCATTACCAATCAGACAAACCATTGCTGCCTCTGTTTCAATAAACTGTGAAAATGTATAAGAAAAAAAGATGCTTGAATAACAAATAAAGTGCAGATGGTACTCTGAAGAATCAACCTAGGAGCTGTATCTGGCTGGACAACACTTGTGTCCAATGACATGCTGTGGCTTATGTCGATTTGGCACCTCACAACTTGTTATCCAATTTATATCACATTTCTTTTTTTTTAAGTTTGGTTTGATCCAAAAGCACATTGGAGAAATAAATAACTGGAAATATATCATCACTGAAATAATACGTACATGGCCCAGAACATCTTTTGGAGTAGCTTTGTGATTCACTTCATGGGTCTGTTCTCCATATTGTATAAAAGATGTGGATGGATTGGAAGGGGACTCCAAGGGAAGGGAAGCAAAAGAGGGGAATAGGGTAACACAAAAAGTGAGAGGTTACGTCAATCAGTAAAAGATGACCAGCATGGGTTTTCTTTCCCAAGAAAAGGGAAAATTGTGGAACAGTGTGATAATGGTTCTTTCAATTATGGCAGGGTTTGACAGGGTGAAACACTCAGCAAGACAGTCAGCATCTATGGAGAGAGAAACATAGTTAACTTTTCAGGTATGTTCAGATCAGAGTGAATGTTAAGTCCGTTTTCCTCTCTCCTCAGATGCTGCCTGATCAAATGAGTGTTTCTAGAATTTTCTGTTTTCTTTTCAGATTTCTAGCATGTATGGATATTTTTGCTTTATATAGATGTAGCAGGAATGTTAGCTCCCTAATAACTCCATTGGGAAACTCAAAATAACCCCATCTATCCAGGGAATGGTTCAAAGGTGAAACTTTGCACTACTGAGAGCTGTTGAAGTGAGTCACAAAGGTGCTTTCATGGCAAAGTTATCCAAGTGAGAGGGCAGGTTTAGAAAGTCATGTTGATGGTACCATGTGGGACTGCAGGAAGCTGATATGGAGCACAAACTCTAGCATCAAGTACTTGGGCTCAATGGCCTGTTTCTGTACTGTACATTCACATTTGGTACCAAGCACCAAAACTCTCTTAACATCAAGTGCATTGTTCTAAATATTCATCAATCAAAATACTCAAAATCTGGATATTAGGTTCTTGTAGGAAAGTGGTGCTGAAATAAAATATTAGCTTTTCTATTTTTGAACTTCACAATGGGCACAATGAATCAAGTGCCCTTCTGTTCGATTTCTTATGGTGATACCATACTTCATCCTTTTGCAGTTCTCTTAGACTTTGAGGATTTAACAAACCTCAGGAACCTCTCCCTAACCCTCCACTAAAGTATGCTTCAGACTAGCTGTTGAACAAAATAAACAGACAACTCAGCCCTGGTTGCTAATTAGCACAGCACATGAGGTCATACTAGGATGTTTTAATCAACAATGTTATTTAAATAATAAATGGCTGTCAAAACAATTTGCTTTTTGCACTTTCCTTTTTAATCCACTGTTTTTTTGTACGTGAAATAAATTGCATCAAGTAGATAATTTATCTGAATACCATTCGATTTAATGGTAAAACCTAGGTCGAAAAGACAGAAAAGATTACCGCAGAGCTTCTTCACACCTGGGAGCTGGAATCTGATCCAGTCAAGAATGACAGAAGAAAGCCTCTTTGCTGTGTAGGTTGCAAGTGTGAAATAAGCTTGGATAATCTAACCCTGCTCTCTGGAGGGCATCAATCTACAGTACAAACCTATCCATAATAACAACATGGTGCAAATTTGGCAACCTTACTCAATGAAAATGCATGCAGCACTGCACCACTGGAGTGCCCTCATGAGGCTGGCATTTGAGTCGAGGGTCATGTTGAGGAGGTGCTGCATCAGTTATAACCTGTGAGTGCTTAATGGAAGTTTTCAGCATGGAGATCCTTATTAATCTTGCAGCACTGACACAAGCCACATCAACAACCAGTCAAATCAGTTTCTCTAAAAGATATGAAAGAGTTAACATAAAAAATCAGAGTTAATGTTTCATGTCAAAAACCTGATCAAGGGTCTATTTTTCTTTCCATAGATGCTGCCTGACCTGCTGAATACTTCTAGCATTTTCTGTTTTTGTTTCAGATTTCCAGTGTTTTTCATTTTCATTAACATACAATACATAATCAGATTTGCTGTGATGATCTATTAGTAATTATAATTACAATGCATTCCTCTTAACTGCACAACTGTTTTTCCACTAGTATTTGCACTAATCACAAGTATAGTGAATACCATGACCAACAACATTCAAGCCTGCTTTTGGAAGCATTTCAAAGAGTGGTATTCATGCTTTGCAGACTCATAATGGAATAGCAAAGTATTTGTTAGGCTGGCTGAGTTTCCTCAACAGTAATTAGCTTCAAAAATCAGAAAGAAACACAACTTATTGCGAATTTGGAAAATAATTAATTTTAAGTATAAGCCACCCTAATTTTAAACTCACCCTAGAACAGATTAACATAGGAATTCTTGGCTAACGGGAGGTTCATTGTATCCATCACAAAGCAACACACTGTGCTTGGATGATAGGGGCCACCTATATAACTTATCAATAAGCAACTGTGCTACCCATTAGAAGTGAAAATAAATACTTAACATGTTTAAGCAAAATGGGCTGTGTATGACAACTCGGTGTTGCTTTGGTAGCCAAGGCTGCAGTGACAAAAAGGCTTTTCATTTGCCAGATTAACAACAGATTCTGGTAATCAGGCAGCAATTCTTTTAACAGTAAGCAAGACTGAAATTACAAGTGATTTATGAGCACTGAAAACCCATGCCTACAGCACCACCAGTCCATAATAATAGTACACATGTAATAAATTGAGAACATTTGTTTGTCCACTTTGCCATTAAAAATGAAACCAGAACAAATTATGTAAAGTTAGAGTGACAGGACCAAGTGCCTGAATTGGTTAGTGCCAACCAAGATTTACGTGCTCTTTTGAGTCTGAAGAAAGGCCAATCACTGAACGTCAAGTAGCCCAGCAGTGCTGCAACTTAAGCTTTCTCCGGTATTAATGTTTGGCTTAGTGCTGCAGTCTCACATCTCCAGCAACCCTGGTTCAATCGTGACCTTGGGCACTGCCTGTGTAGAGCTGACACATTCCTCCGTGACCACATTCGTTTCTCCTGGGTGCTCCAGTTTCCTCCCACATTGAAAAGACATACTGGTGGGTGAATTGGCTGCAGGGAACTGTCATCAGTGTAGGTGGGTGGCAGAAGAAAAGTTGGGGGGGGGTGGGGGGTGGTGGGAAATGTTGATGGGTCTCTGAGATAGAATAGGTTCCAGTGAAACAGGTTCCAGGGGATGCTTTGACAGCTGGTTATAGACGATGGACCAAATGGCCTCCCCCTATGTCCTACAAAAATACATGAATGGGATTGTCCTTTGGGTTTAATGATTGAATGCAAAATTAAACAGTGCTAAATGCTACTGATTGAATTCTGTGGCAGTAAGCTTTGTAGGGTTTGGAAAGCATTTGCTACTTTAGGTAAAGGCAGGGAATGTAAATGGCACAATGACTTTTATGAAGCGGAACCCTTGCATTTGAGTTGGGATTCCCTGGGACTGAGCTTCACGGTGTTGGAACAGAAGGAGTGGGCCTTTGGTGGTTTGGGGCGGTTTTGTTGCTTTTCCCAACTCTTAAGAGGTTGGAAGGAAGCTAAAAGGAAGTATGAAAGCACAGAGAGGATGGGGGACATGAGAGGGTGAGGAGGGATGGGGAAGGGAAGGGGAGAGAAAGCATATGAGGGAGTGGGACAGTGAGAGGGAGGGAGAAGGGATGAGGGAAATTGGGGGGAACAGCGTGTTAGCGAAAGGGAAAAGAGGGAGAGAGGGAGTGTGGGAGAGAGAAGGAAAGGGATATGACTGAGAGGGGAGAGAGGAAGTAGGAGAGAGATAGAAAGGGAGGAGAAGGGGAATGGGAGAGGTGGAAGAAAAACTGGAAAGGGAAGTGAAACAGGCTATGGAGGTTCAGTTGCTGAGTATATTTACCAAGAGACCGATGGATCCTTGGATATTAATGGAATCAAGGGAATTGAGGTTAGTATAGGGAAGAGGTGCTGAGATACAAAATCAGCCACAATCTTATTGAATGGAGGAGCAGGCATGAGGGTCTGAGTGGCCTACTCTTGTTCTTATTTAAGTTCTTGTCAGCACTAGTTGTTAATACACTGTGAATGATTTGGATGTGGATGTAGGTGGCATGATCAGTAAGTTCACAGAAGACACTAAGATTGGTGGAGTTGTTGACAATGTGAAGGGTACTCTTAGGCTACAAGGTGATATCGATGTGTTGGTGAAATGGCTGAGAAATGGCAGATGGAGTTTAATCCTGATAAATGTGATATGCTGCATTTTGGGAGTACTAATGATGCTAGGACATAAACCATGAATGGAAAGGTCCTAGGGAGTATTGAGGAGCAGAGAGACCTTGGTGTGCAAGTCCAAAGATCCTTGAAAGTGGTAGTGCATGTATTTAATGTGGTTGAGAAGGCATATGGGATACTGGCCTTCATTAGTTGGGGCATTGAATACAAGAGCAAGGAGCTTATGCTCCAACTTTATAAAACGTTGGTCAGACGTCAACTGGAGTACTGTGTGCAGTTCTGGTCACCACACTATAGGAGGAACATGATAGCGCGGGAGTGGGTGGAGAGGAGGTTTACCGGGATGCTGCCTGGGATGGAGCATTTCAGTTATGAGGAGAGACTGGAGAGGCTGGGTCTGTTCTCCCTGCAGCAGAGGAAGTTAAAAGGGGACATGATTGAGATATTTAAAATTATGAGGGATAGATAGTGAAGACTCCAGGAAACTTTTCCCTCTATCAGAGGTAGATAAAACTAGAGGACATAGATTTAGGGTAAGAGATAGATGTGATGGGCCAAATGACAATGGGGAGCCAAATAGTACGTTTCTATGTTGTATGACTCTATGACTCCATGAGATAACACCACCTCCATATTGTATCTGTGCCAGTTGAACTCCACAGTAGAGGAAATTATTATTGTTTTGCATGACAATAATTCGATCTCCAGCCACTTTCATTGGATGGGTAGTGTATTCCCACCCAATAGAAGTTGCTTCTTGAAAGTCGATTGCCATTGCACGTGAGTTGAAGACCATCCCTACTGTAGATCTGAATTCTTTTGGCCGCAAAGCGATGGATACCAATGGTTAAATTCATGGCTGATGCAACTGAATTGTGGAGTTTTTGAGTCAAGTCTGCCTCTCTACAACTCCCATCTCATTAGCGATTTATTTTCATACATAAACCTTGCAAGTGTTACCACTGATTTTCCAGATGTGAATATCTCAATAAATACGTGCCAAGTCAAAGCAAGCACATTCAATACAACTTGAACTGTCCAACTGCTTGCAAATGTCATCCCATCTTTTCCTTTAAATACTTAGCCTTCCTACTTTATGTGAGGAGCTGGAACTTGAAACCTCTCCCCTGGGTGTAAGGCACGTTGGGGTGACTGGTCATGGAAGAAATGGAGCTTTTCATTCAAACAAAAGCAATTTATCAAACCAGAATCTGTGTTATATAATGCATACATTCAAATGTGAGTCCACTGTATTAAATTGGATTTTGCTGAATAAGGATTAAGATGTTGGATAAACGGATACTAAAATATATCCAGAAACCATTAAATTGATTTTTCAAGTTCATCTCCCAACGCAATTTTCTTGAGGTTGCAATTTAAACTGCTGTTTTTCTGTATTTATAAGAGTTAGAAACCCATGTCATTGTGCAAAACTTATATAAAATCCCAGCAGGGCTATTGTGTCCAATTCTGAACAACACACCTTAGGAGGGGCATAAGGCTTTGGAGAGGGGGCAGAAGAGATTTATTAGAATGAATAGTTGCAGACTGGATAAACTAGAGTTCTCTTTACAGAGAGGGGTAAGAGAAGATCAGAATTTGGACTACATATTTGGTAGCTGGATACAGATTTAACTATGACATTCAAAAGGAAATATGATATGTACTTGAATGAAGAAATTCTGTCAGTATGTGAGGCGTGGGACTAACCGAAATCTTCTTTGAGAGAGCCAGTATAGGCTTTAAGGATTGAGTGGCCTCCAAGTGCATTGTGCAATTCTTTGAATCAATAACGTATTTCAATCTAGATTGTGGTGTAGGTTTAGACCAAAAAAAATTGCAATTAGTGAGCTGTGAATTCCTAATTATAGATTTAAATTATATAAACTGCCTGACAGCAGAATTGAGAGAAACTGCTTCCAAACCACAAGAAGCACTCTGCAATGGAAAATAAAAAAAACTCACCCATTTCATAAAGCATGTCACCTTCTTTACCACAGGTGTTAGACTACCTTTCAAAGCAGTTACAAGCTGAATCTATTTTTATACCTACACAATCACAATCACAAAGGGAGTGCCCTTTTTACTAGATCATTTGATGATAGTGCAGTCACTAACTGACACGTAGAAGACGATTTGTAATCAGATAAACAAACAACACTAACAGAGTCACAGGATCCATGGATAGCATTGATGTCACTGATGTTACTGTCAGTCAGAATAAAGGAATAATTTTCCTAATTTTGATATCAATTTCTCTTCTTGGAAATCAAAATAAATTTAGGCACTGAATCAAAAGAGATAGCAATCTATTAAATTTCTATTTCTTTTTAATCCAGCACTTCAAGATATTTAAAACAATACTGAATTACAACATAATACTCACAAGATATTTCTTTATTAGATCCTGCAGTACTAACTCAATATTGCTATTGATTGTACAGATGAAATTGTTTTAGAGACTGGGTTAACAGGAATGTTGATAAAGTGTGATTGCAAGGATAAAAGAAATTATATACAAGGCATTTAATTTATAGTACTTATGTGAGTCTTTTCCATTATCTCATGATTGAATTCAATCTCCAAGCATTATTTGTGAAGTTTTGTTTGACCTTCAAATGGCAGAGGGCGAAGAGGTTCAATGGTTAACTTGTACCAAAGACACGTGTAAAATTGCTGGGGTTTTTAAGCATTGCCTTTAAGAGCCCTCGATGCATTGTTAGCTTATTCTAACCATACAAAAGCTAAGAAAAAAATGCCCTGATACATTGGACCCTTTCAAGGTATGAGATAATGCATTTGGGGAGGGGAAAAAGACAAGGAATTATGCAATAAATGGCAGTAGAGGAACAGGGAATCCTTGGAATATGTGTCCAAAGAAAGCAAATGAGATTTCGATGCCTGCAATCTGTTCAGTCATGGGTGTTGACGGATGGTGATTGGGAATTTAAAGTTAGCAGCAAAAGCACCCACCACTGCCCTTAAAAATAGCTATCTGTAAAGATCCAGCAATCCCTTTTCTAAAGCTTGCTGCTGTGAGGAGTTCATTCAAGTGGATCTGCAGCATCCAGCCACAGAGATGTCATCAAGCACATTAAAGAGTTCTCATGGAGGGCAAACCAAGGAGCAAAAAGCACAATTTTAAATAACTATTTAAACAGTGAAATAAATATAGAAACATACGAATATCATAAAGGTAGAATCTGAATGAACATAAATTAAGCTGGAAAGGGTGCAGAAAAGATTAAGCTGGATTGGATGCAGAAAAGATCCACAGGGATGTTACCAGGACTGGAGGGCTTGAGTTACAAGGAAAGGCTGGATAGGTTGGGACTTTTTTTCTCTGGAGTGTAGAAGACTGAGGGGTGATTTTATAAGGTATACAAAATTATGAGAGACATAGATAAGGTGAATGGTCACAGTCTTTTTCACAGGGTAGGGGAGCCTAAAACTAGAGGGCACAGATTTAAAGTGAGGGGGAAAGATTTAAAAGGGAACTAAGGGGCAACTTTTTCCACACAGAGGGTGGTGGGTATGTGGAATGAGCTGTCTGAGGAAGCTGTAGAGGTGGGTGCAATTAAAATGTGTAAAAGATATTTGGACAGGTAAAGGATAGAAAAGATTACAAGAATATGCGACAAACACAGGCAAAATGGGCCTAGTTTGGATAGACATCTTGATTGGCGTGGATGAGTTGGGCAGGCACAGTAGTGTAGTGGTTAGCATGACGCTATTACAGCGTCAGCAACCTAGGTTCAATTCCTGCCGCTGTCTGTAAGGAGTTTGTACGTTCTCCCCGTGACTGCATGGGTTTCTTCCCGTTTCCTCCCACATTCCAAAGACGGGTTAGGAAGTTGTGGGCATGCTATGTTGGCGCCAGAAGCCTGGCGATACTTGTGGGCTGCCCCCAAAACACTGTACGCAAAAGATGCATTTCACTGTGTGTTTTGATGTACATGTGACCAATAAAGATATCTTATCCGAATGGCCTGTTTCTGTGCTGTATAACTCTATGACTCCAACTTACTAATAAACCATTTTTTGTTTAATCCAAATGTTTAAATATTGTTAGGGAGGTGCAATGTCCATATAGAAAATTATTTTTCTATGATGGGATACTTTATTGCTTGGTATACCTTTAAAAACTCACAGACCATATGCAACAATCTGTAAGATCTTCAGGGTATTTTTTGTTATGCCAGCTTTTAAGTAGTTTGCATTCACATGAATTATAGCTATTTGTCAGTCAGGTAAGCTCTTCAGAGCACACTAATGCCTCTACTTCCTCAGAAGGCTAAGAAAATTCGGCATGTCCCTGATGACCTTCACCAATTTTTATAGATGCACCAGAGAAAGCATCCTGTCAGGATATATCACGGCTTGGCATGGCAACTGCTTTGCCCAAAACCACAAGAATTTGCAGTAAGTTCTGAACACAGCCCAATCTATCAGGCAAACCAGCCTCCCCTTCATTGATTCTGTCTACACTTGCTGCTGCTTCTGGAAAGCAGCCAACATAATCAAGGACCCCTCGCACCCGTAATTCTCTCTTCTCCCCCCTCTCAGAATCAGAATCAGGTATATTATCACTGACATATATTGCAAAATTTGTTGTTTTGCAGCAGCAGTACAGTGCAAGATATAAAAATTACTTTAAGTTACAATAATTAAATAAATAAATAGTGCAAAAGAGGAATAACGAGGTAGTGTTCATGGACCATTCAGAAATCTGATGGCGGAGGGGAAGAAGCTGTTCCTGAAATGTTGAGTGTGGGTCTTCAGGCTCCTCTACCTCCTCCCTGATGATAGCAATGAGAAGAGGGCATGTCCCAGATGATGAGGGTCCTTAATGATGGATGGTGGTTTCTTGAGGCACCCCACCTCTTGAAGGTGTCTCCGATGGTGGAGAGGGCTGTGCCTGTGATGGAGCTGGCTGAGTCCACAACCCCCTGCAGCCTCTTTCGATCCTGCACTTTGGAGCCTCCATACCAGGCGGTGATGCAACTACTCAGAATGCTTTCCACTGTACATCTATAGAAATATCCAAAAGTCTTTAGTGACATACCAAATCTCCTCAAACTCCGAATGAAGTAGAGTTTCTGGCACGCCCTCTTCGTGATTGCATCAATGTGTTAGGCCCAGGGTAGATCTTCTGAGATGTTGACGTCCAAGAACCTGAAGCTTCTCACCCTTTCCACTGCTGACTCCTCAATGAGTACTGGTGTGTGTTCTCCCGACTTTTCCTTCCTGAAGTCCACAATCAATTCCTTGGTCTTGCTGATGTTTTGCAAGGTTGTTGTTGCGACTCCATTCAACCAGCTGATCTATCTCACTCCTGTACATCTCCTTGTTGCCATCTGAGATTCTGCCAACAACAGTGGTGTCATCGGCGAATTTATAGATGGCATTTCAACTGTGCCTAGCCACACAGTCATGAGTGTAGAAAGAGTAGAACAATGGGCTAAGCATGCATCCTTGAGGTGTGCCTGTGTTGATTGTCAGTGAGGAGGAGATATTACTACTGATCCGCACTGAGTGTGGTCTCCCGATAGGGAAGTCAAGGATCCAGTTACAGAGGGAGGTACAGAGGCCCAGATTTTGAAACTTGTTGATTAGTACTTAGGGCATGATGGTGTTCAACACCACTAAAAGATGAACTCTTGCTCTCCAAACCTACCTCATTGTCGCCCTTGAAATTTATTTGTCTACCTGCACTGCACTTTCTTTGTAACTGTAACACTATATTCTGCATTCTGTTTTTCCCTTTTGTACCACCTCGATGTTCTTACATATGGAATGGTCTTTCTGGATGGCATGCAAAACAAAAGCTTTTCACAGTATCTCAGTACATGTGACAATAATAAACCAATTGTTAGTTGCCAATTAATAAGCTGTGGTCCTAAGGTTTCAGATAGTGTCATGGTGATTGTGGCCACTACTACTATATATTCCAGGTTGGTCTTTATCCTCATCCTGTGAGGATTCTCCCTTCCTTTTCCAAATGATTTCACCACTGGAGATTATTTGCCAAAGCTTGATCTGAGGCAGGTTTTGTTATAGTGTGCAAACAATGGATTGCACTCACCAACAGCCAAAACTGTGAACAAGAGGACTTATAATCAGCATTACTTACTGTGCATTAGACAAGGGGCACAGATTTGTTTACAGAGAATTTGGATGCTTGCTGTTGTATAAGATAATGAATGAACTAATGGGATTAAAGGGAGTATTATTTAGTCAACTAATAACAACACAATGGTCTGCTCATACAGTACAGACATTACGGTAGTAACTATGGAAAAACTACCAGTGTTTGTTATCATTACTCCATAAAACTGATAATAACTTTCAGACCTTTTCATGTATAATTAATATGGAAATCCCAAATCTGCTGATTCAACTTTCCATCATAACCGTCACAATTTACAACCTTCAGCATCACAATCAAGGGAAATCATTGGAATTGATGTGAATTTAAACCCAAGTTTAAGTTTTACGCACAGAGGTCTAGCTGAGCTGGAGTGACAATCTAGGCCTAGTTGAGGTGCATTAACTGGTCTACTGCTGTTGAGGAAAGGAGTTTATGCAATATAGGAATTAGAAGGTGTAGTAGGCCAGACAGCCCTTCAAACCTACACTGCCATTTAATAACATCATGGTTGATCCTGTAGCAACAAAAAATCTTCTGGAAGAACTCAGCGGGTCAAGAATCCTCACAGGATGAGGATGGGGACCAACCTGGAATATATGGCAGCAGCGGCCACAGTCACCGTGAAACTATCGGAAACCTTTCAACCATAGCTTATTGATAGGTAATTGATTTATTATTATGATTCTGCTTGACCTGCTGAGTTCTTCCAGCAGATTGTTTGTCGCTCCAGATTCCAGTACCTGCAGTCTCTTGTCTCCATAGTTGATCCTGCGCCTTGTATGTTTTGTTTGATCCCCATATATTTGGTATCCAAAACAACGGAGCATCCAAAATCTTCTGGGATGGAGAATTCCAAAGATTTATACCCTCTGTGTGAAGACCTTTCTCCTCATCTCAGTTTCACAGTGCATCCCAGCTGGTCCATATTGGCCATGACTATATGGCTAACCCCTTTCCCTGAAACTATGTCCCCTAGTTATAGACTCTCCAGCTTTTTAGCATATACCCTGTTGAATTCAGTCTGAATTTTGTAGGTCTTGTTAAGATCTCTTATTGCCCTTTCAAACTCCAGTGAGTTTGAACCCATTTCACTCAATGTCCTCCCATAGGACAACAATCTCCAGGAAGCCATTAAATGAATCTATATTTTACCATCGTAGCGGTTGCTACCGCGAAATAAAAGAAGACGCTAGTCGAAGGATTGTCAAACAAGAACTGGTTTATTTTCCCGCCTTGCGCGGGCCTTTTAAGGGAGACTGTTCCCACCCAAATCAACCGGCAATGACGTAAGTACTACGTCATCAAGTCTTTCCCGTGCACGGGTTCTCCCTGTCGCTCGGGAAAGATGAGGCCCACCACCATCTTGGGCCTCGTCGCTCCGACGCCGCGCAACCCGACTGCCGAGCCGGTTCGCCTGACCGGACGGTGAGTCGCTACACCATCAACTATATCTTCATTTGAATAATGTCAAAATCAGATTTATTTAGAGAACAGAGTGCTGCTATCTTGTGACCAGAGTGGTCACAGTCATAGCCTTCCTAACTCCTGAACCACCACTTGTGCATCAAGTACCACGGTGATCTGATGAAATGCCTTCTATGTTTCTTACAGCAGAAGGGTACAAAGCAGCTTCATTGTGGGGTTGGAAGAAGGTGGTTATTCATCAACTAAGAGAGTGGTGGGGCAGAAGTAAGTTCCCATCCTCCACTTCAGGCACTTAGTTAAGGCATTGAATAAACTTGCAATATTCTTTTATTCTGGTGATATTATCCCTAATATCAATCTCTAATCGTCACCACCATAAATAAACTTCTTCTACTGCAGTCTATCTTTAGTATAATCTCTGCTCTACTGTGACCCTTGATGCAAGCTCCTTTTGGCTTTCACACTGTTAAAAATATCACATAAAACTAATGTTGTATTGCTCCCAAAGGCAGAATTACAGAAAAAGGGTCTATTGTTTGAGGCTGTTATAAAATATTTGGTCAATAAGCATAATTGCAAGCAGCTTGGTGAAGCAGTGTTATGGAAAATTGTTGTTGAATTCAAACCACTGTCCTTGCTCAATCTATATCTCATTCGAGACGATGCGAGGTTAGGAGTCCCTCAGTAGGGATATACTCCTGGGATGATATTGTTGACTAGCTCAGAGCAGTGCCTGTGGGATCTCAGCAGTAGGTCATTGAACCTCTCCCTGTCTCAGCTAGGGACTGAATACAAGACCCAAAGGGAGAGAATGATTGCAGGATAAAATACTATCTAAAACAAGGCTAAATTTTAGATTTACGTATAAGATTTTTAGCAAGATAAATCTTAAATTTTAAACGTTGCTTCTGATCAGAAAAAAATGCACAAAAAATGAGATGAGGTCGTATAGTAGTCATTATCATCTCTCATAGCACTGATTATAAACATGAAATAACTTTGCAATCACTATTCCAAACCCAACAAAAGGGTATAATCACTATCATTACCCTTATTGTTACTCATTTGTTGCAATGGCAAATTTCTGCTTTGTTAGTGGGTGTAGTTTTGTTGCTTAAATATATGCTTGTGTATGTGTGTGTGCTTGCATATTAGCAATGCTCCAGTGACAAGCTATTTCAAATCCTTGGTGGTTCATTGTTGAGTCACTGGGTTTCATACACACCTGAGCTAATGTGTTTGACTTCGATTGGTTAAATTCTGTCATAGTATGAGTCACCTGGTATGTGATAATTGTTTGATTGTTTTACAGGCTGTGGTTGAAAGATGGGTCTTTGAATGTTTTATTGATGCCTACGAATTCTGACTATCCATACGTAGTCCAAGCAGAGATTGTTGATAATAATGTATCCTGCTTTGTGAACTACATCAAGAAATAGCAGGTTTCCTTTACAAAGACAAAACAAATGCAACATTGACACCAGATTAAGCAGAAAACAATAATTATTTAATAGGAAGGGAAGAAATAGTAATCTGATGGGTTGCGTGGTCAGAAATACAAAGAATGTTAACATTTAGTGATCTCAACTTGCCATAGTTACATGGACCAGTGCATGTGATTTATTGGGTGGCACTCTTGCTTTTGGGTCAGTATCTTTAAGATCTACACCAGCAGGTAGAGTACAATATCAGAGCTGATATTTTGGTGCAATGTTGAGGGAATGCTACCTCCTGCATGAAAAGTTAAACTGAGATCCTATTTTCCTCCTCAGGAGATGTAAAAGACCCCACAGCCATACTTTGGAGAAGAGTTGTCTGTAATGTCCTCACGAGGGCACTCAATGTATATTAAGGAATCATAATCAATGATGCTCAACATTTAACACCTGAATTATATGCCTGTTAAATGCACAAGTTCTTACTCTGGACTGGCTGCTCCAGTTACTGTTACTGTGTATCACATGACTGCCTTATCCAATAAGAATGCAGCATGGCCATATATGATAATTTAATGCAGACTACTCCCCCTTCTAAAAAGGCAAAATTACCTTGTTTTTCAGTAAACTACAATGCAAAAGTATTGTACAATTTACAAACGAACTATACTTTCAGTCTCACCCCAGGCTTACAAGTGCTAGTAGATTTCCTCATTGATCTATTCCCTTCTCCTGTTCCATCTCAGAGCAAATGGTCTCAATTCCAAACCCGTGTGAACAATTGTCGACAAAGGTCTCATTTTCTAGAGACATTCTATCCTCTGCAGTTTGATTGGGTCTTACTGCAAGTGTGGACATTGCTATGACTTTGCTGTTATTGCTACCGCTGTTGAAGGCTCTGATGATGTGGTGGGGTCGGCGATGGAATGCAATCTGATTTATAATCTAAAGGCATCTGTACTTTGACTCAGTCACATATCTCCTTCTCTGAAACCATATGATCCAGGGGCACTCAGCTGATTTTGACAGCAGTCTGAATGAGATGTGTCTGGAATCACAAAAAGGAACAAACTTCTGCCTGTCTGCACTTATTTTGTTAAAACAGTTCAACACTCAGGCATCATCATTGACTTGAAGTGTTTTCACTGTGGAACCTTACTTTATATCATATTTCTGAAGTCTTGTTTGCATATATGATTCAGTTGTACTAAGCTCAACCTCCCTCACAATCATCTGGTCTGTACCCTGTAACGTTATATGGAATAGTCCTAAATTTTTAACTGGATATTTTCCAACCAATGCTTCATGTGAAAGGAAGATTAATTTTGTTGTGCTTGCTTCTTTAAGGCATCCTTGATGATTCTGACAAATTGTTCAACTGTTTCATCAAATGCTGGATGACAAGGGTAACTAAGGCATTCTTGATACCATTCCCTCTCACAAAATCAGTAAGCTGCCACTGAGCCAAACTGTGGTCCATTGACAGAGACCATTTCCTCCTGTAAACCACAATATGCAAAAAATGTCCTTGGCTCATCCAAGTTACATTCTCTGTTGGTGGCAGTTCTCATTGGCTTAACCTCCAATCACTTAGAATGGCTGACTGAGGAATAGAAAATGGTCCCATCCCTTGGCAACAGCTGAGAAGGTTTTCTCTGCCATGCCCCTGGTTCAGTGTGTTAATGTTTGTTCTTCGTCAAGAGACAAACTTCGGGTAGGTTTTACATCCGAACATTTTATTAATCAACAACAGACTGGCTTGCTTTCTCTCTCTTTTTACAGCCACTTCCTGTTCCCCCATGTAACCCCTTGCATTGCCTACTGGGAACTGTAGTTCTTTATTATAACTACATAATAACACATCTTCCCCCTTTAAAGAAAAACAAACACAATACTTTGTCCTTATAAACCTGCCAAGAACCTTTGTCCACTCAGCAGCTTTCAATCAGTCCCTGAGGTGGTTTAATGGTCCTTTTTGGTCTGGTACTTGTTTTTGCAGATGTGTTGCTTTCATTTGCTGCATTACTATTGGTGTTTTCCTGGGAACTCTGGTCCACATGTTCATTTTCTCCATATGCTGGCCCCTTTGGTGTACTGACAGAGGACGGGTCACAGCCATGGGTTGGAACTTGTGGTTGTAGATTCAAGCGATTCCTCCTCAGAGGTGTCCCTCAATCCGTCTGGATCTGGTATGAATGTGGATTTACTTCCTCTTGCACAACTCCTTGCATGGACCACGTGCCAGAATCATGATCTCGGATTCGCAGTTGATCCCCAGGCTTCAGGACTGGTAGGCTTTTCGCTGTCTCGTCATGATTCTGTTTCTGTTCTCCTTTCCCTTCCTCTTTAGCCTGTTTGACCTTGTGTGCTCCTTCAGGTGTCAACAGGTTTTCATGTATTGGAAGGTTATCGTGTATGCGTTGACCCATCAGCATTAGGCTGGTGAAAGGCCGTTCTGCAGTGGTGCACTTCTGTAAATCATTAGACTTCTGTGGAAATCCTCTCGTCCATCTTGCACTTTCTTCATGAGGACCTTCACCACCTTAACTGAACTCTCTGCTAGGCCATTAGATTTTGGGTGATGTGGGCTTGAGGTTATACTGTATGTCAAAACCCCCAAACATTGGCAAAGGATTCAAATTCACAGCTCGAAAATTGTGGACCATTGTCTGATACTACTTCACATGGAACCCCATGCCTCGCAAACACAGCTTTCAAGAATGTGATAACTGCTTTGCTGGACATTGATTGCAGTGTCGCAACCTCTGGGTAATTGGGAAAGTAGTCAGTTACAACAATATGGCTCTTCCCATTACAGTCAAACAAATCCACTCCAACTTTGAAATACAGCCTGTCTGGTACAGGGTGTGGTGTAAGTGGTTTTGCTTGCTGCTTTGGTTTGTAGCTAAGGCATATTTCTGTCTTGGTTCATTCTTGGCCAGTACATCACTTCACGTGCTCTACCTTTACATTTTTCCTCCCCAAGGTGCCCTTCGTGTATCTTCTGGAGCATCTCCTTGCATAGTGACACTGGAATCACAAACCTGTTCCCTTTGAAGACCATATCTTTCACTACTGACAGTTCAGCTCTGCATGCCCAATAATCCCGAATACACATTGGACAGTCATCCTTTGCTGCTGGCCATCTTTTCCGTATTGTATCATTGAGTACTTTCATTGTTTCATCTGCCTCTGCTGCTTTCCTAATCTGCTGTATTCTATCCGGAGATACTGGAAGAGAAGTGACAATCATGTCAACATAGGCCTGTATATCTGCATTAACCTGTTGGTCACTCTTTTCTGTCTTGTCGACTGCTCGAGACAGCGCATCAGCACCAAACATATATTTTCCCGGTGTGTAGATCATCTTCACATCATATTTCTGCAGACTTATCAACATTATTTCTGCAGCCTTATCAACATGCGCTGTATCCTCATGGGACAGTCATTCAGTGGTTTGGAAATAATTGAGACCAATGGTTTATGGTCTGTCTCCACTTCAATAGCTTGCCCATACATGTACTGATGGAACCTTTCACATGCATATATACTGGCGAGAAGCTCTTTCTCTATCTGTCCGTAGTTGGCTTCCGCACTTGTTAAAGCCCTTGATGCAAAGGCCACAGGTTGCTACGTGCCATCATGCTGCTGCAGTAGTACTGATCCAAGGCCGTGCCGGGACACAACAGCTGATATCCTGATACACCTTTCTGGATCATAAAACTTCAGCACGGGCTCTTCAGTTAGGACCGTTTTCAACATCTGGAAACACTCTTCTTGCTCATGAGATCAAATCCATTCATTTTGTTGCTCAAGGAGTGACCTAAGTGGTGCTGACACTGTTGACAGTCGAGGGATGAACTTACCCAGGTAAGTCACCATCTCTAAGAAACGTCTCACCTCCTCTTTGTTTTGGGGCCTCTCCATGTTTTCAATGGCTGACGTCTTTCTTGGGTCAGGCTTCACTCCCTCTTCAGATATGACATCTCCTATGAAGATCGGTGTCTTAACATCAAACTCACATTTCTCTTTATTTAATTTCAAATTGACATTCCTTGTCACGTCAAGCACTTGTCTCAGTTGAGTATCGTGTTCCTCCTTGGTGGACCCCCAGACGATGATGTCATCCAACATGGTCTCAACACCAGGCATGCCCTCAAAAATCACGTAGATGGTTTTATGGTAGACTTCTCATGTGGACAGGATCCCATATGGCAGCCGAAGATAGCGATATCTTCCCTGTGGTGTGTTAAAAGTACACGGTCTTGAACTTGCCTCATCAAGCTTCATCTGCCAAAACCCAGACAATGCGTCGAGCTTACTAAACCGTTTGGCACCTGAAAACTGGGATATGATCTCCTCCTGTGCTGGCAATTTAAAATGCTCTCTCGATGGCTTTATTGAGATCTCTTGGGTCCAGGCATATCCGCAATGCTCCATTTTTCTTTTGCACAGTGACCAGTGAACTCACCCAATCTGCTGGTTCTTCAATTTTCTGTATGACATTCATCCGTTCCATGCGTGCTAGTTCTTGTTTAAGTTTATCTCTCAGTTGAAACGGAACTTTCCTGCATGCAAGGACAACAGGAGCCACTGCCTGTGTATGTGAATTTTGTGTATACCAGGTAAGCATCCGAGCCCTTCAAAGACATCTGCATACTCTTCCATGAGTGTTGTGTGGTCATCTTTGGTATATGAAGCTACTATGAAAACTCTTTTCACTAGGTTGAGCTTTTCACATGCACTCAGACCTAATATTGGCTGTACTCTCTTTTCTACAATCAGTAGCTGTGATCTTAAGTGCTGCCCCTTGTGCTTAAATGTCACCATACAGCCCCCTTTTACTGGAACTTTCTCTCCAGTGTGGCCTGTCACTTTTAACTTTACAGGGTAAATCTTACTCTTTACTGTGAGAGTCTTATAATCATCCATGGATAACAGATTCATCTGAGCTCCATTGTCAAGCTTGAATGGAATTACTGTCTCATTCACAGTTACTGGAACAATCCATTCTGTTTTACCAGCAGCCACAGTCCGTACAGAATCCACAAAGAATTACTCCATTTCCTAATCAACTGTGTGCACCTTTCTCTTGTTAGCCCCAGCTTTGCAGCACCTTGCAAAGTGATTCTTCTTCCCACAGCTATTGCAGGACTTCCCATAAGCAGGACACAACTTTGGAATGTGTCTACCTCCACATCTGCTGCATTTGCTGTTTGAGCCTTCCTCTTTGCTTTGCTGCTGCTTTTGGAAATGCCTTGTGTGCTGCTTCTCTGTTTTCACAGCATGCACTGTTGTGTCTGCCCTGTGCAGCTCCTTATCTTGTGCTCGTGTGGTTTCTGCTGACCTACACATATTCACCGCCTTTGCCAGGGTCAAACCTTTTTCACACAACAGTCTTTCTCTGAGTCCATTATATGGAATTCCACAAACTATTCTGTCTTTAACTAGTGAGTTTCTCAAATCTCCAAATTCACAAGACTTACTCAGTGTGTGAAGCTCAGCTATGTATTGGTTGAAGCTAACACCTTGTTTCTGGTCACAGGGAAAATAAAAATATCTCTCAAATGTGATGTTTTCACTTGGGATAAAATACTCCTCAAAATTTTTCATCAAAGTGCTCAACTCAAAAGCTGTCTCATCAATTTGAAAGCTGTTATAGATGTCCAAAGCATCTTCACCAATCACGTGCAAAAAATAGACACTTTCAATTTTTCATCGTTCCTTCCCGCTCCACTAGCATCTAACTATATGTTGAATCGCTGTTTGAGGTGTTTCCAATTATCTGTTAGATTGCCAGTAAACAGCATAGGCTTGGGAGGACTTAGCTTATCCATAACGGGAACTCTTGGCCTCTCACCTGAATCTCTCTTGGCAAATCTGGTGACTGCTGAACTTCAGGAACAATGTGCTCCCTCACCACGCCGGCCAGCTTTTTCTCCGTCTTATTACCGCTTTTCTTTCATATTCACTGAGTTTCTTTCTCAATTGCACACAGTATTCATCTACTCTCCCCATTCAGACCTCACTTCAACTTCCGACACCATGTTATGTTTGTTCTTCATCAAGAGACAAACTTTGCATGGGTTTAACATCTGAACATTTTATTAACCAATGCCAGACAGCCTGCTTTCCCTCTCTTTTTACAGCCACTTCCTGTTCCCCCATGTGACTACCACCCTGCATTGCCTACTGGGAACTGTAGTTCTTTATTATAACTACATAATAACACATAGTGGTGTTATCAAAGCACCAGGCCTTGTCCATCAATTTTGGGCTATTTTAATATTTTGCTTTTGCAATGGGCAATGTTACACATTGCCCATTAAATATCATCGGGCATTTAATTTGTCCTAATATTTGGAGAACATCTCCTGAATATGTCTTGAATTGAACTGTGCTTTTCCTTCGAGGAGGTTCTGTAAGTCAGTATACTGGATAAGAAAGGGGCAGAGATGATCTTCACATTGGACTTGTTACTGATTAAAACCTGTGTTCTGAAACTTTTGTTTCCATTTTGCTCACTTACTGCATGGATTCTATATATGCCAATTTCTTCATCATTGTCAAGATCCTCACAGTGTTTCATCTGACCTCATCTTCAATTTGGGTGATAACCTGCAAGTTGCTGCAATATGGCCCTTACACTGACACATGAGCAGCTGACAGTTTTAAATTTGCATTGCTGTTCTGGTTGATTGCCATCGCATCTTCCACCAGCAAGCATACGTTTTGCTCTGTCACCCTGATTAGATGGCACAGTCTGCTATGTTGTGCTATGACTAAGTACAGCATAAGCCATTTGGAAAAAAAAGCTCTTTTGTGTTTAATGTTGCAATTTTCTACAAAGTTGCTGACTGACAGTCTTTCTCAAAAGTAAATTCAGACACACAGATTGACTTTGAATCCTTTCATCGGTGAGTTCACAAATTAACCTGTTTTTTATGGCTCTGCTATGAAACTTCTGAAAGCTGCAATGAAAGGTTCTTCAATGGCACGATATAATCGCTGATAGAACCACTGTACCTTTGATATTGTGTTGCAAACTTAGCACCTTCAGTTATCTTTAAAGGTGTAGGGTTGAAGTGCTCTTTTAGGTTCTGTACCACCTCTGCCAACAAGATTGTGTATTATGAGCTAAATTCTTTTCTTAAGTTGCCTTGTTAAGCATTGCCATTCATTCTTAAACATCTCCATTTGCTCAATACATGTAGCAAAGGACTCTTAACTCCTGATAGAAAGCTCTTGGTTTCCCAATATTAAGATACAAAGCAGCCTTCCTCATGTTTTTCAGATTCCGTTGGTGCTCATAGTAATGACGTCGGATACAATTGTGGAAAGTTTTCCTGCTATTTCAGGGTCTGTTAATTCAATCGTCTCACTGTTCTGTCCACTGAACCACTGACACAGTCTTCTTCAGCATGATTCCCACGTCACAGAAACCACCAGGATTCTTGTGAATCACTCTGTTGCTGTAGATTGAAGGCGCCTCATGAAAATTGCATCGATACAAGCCCTGTGTAATGTAAGTACTGTGCTCTTATCAATAAGACCCAACACTTAACAACTAAACTATGTACATTAATGCTACAAACTCTTAATCCGGATTGGCTGCTCCTGTCACTATTGCAAGGTAGAAATTTCACATGACCACTTGTCTAATTTGAGTACAGCATAGAGAAAGGACTGCATCATTCCATGTATCTGGTGAATAATTACACTGTTGTCTGTGGGAGCTTGGAGTGTGCAGATTAGTTACAACAATTTTTAATTGGCGGTAGACTTGCACTGGGAGATCCTGTATTCATGTGAGGTGCTATACAAATGCAAAGCTTTCTTTCTTTCATGAAAACAAAACATTTCAACAAGCTTCTTAGCAATTCATTAGCAAAGCTTATTCAATAATAACTTCAGAAATAATGCTCAGAGGCTGTATTAGGTGATGCTAAGGTCATGCTTGTCAATGATGACAACTTCTTTTTGACAGCTCATAGATTTATTTCCACACTGATTTAACTCAGAAATACTTCTCTTTTGGGGGATACTTTTATTGTTGGTTGCCTTCTTTTAAAGTTAATCTGATTTCCAGCACTTTAATTTTATGCCAATATTTTTTGTTATTATCTTTGCTGATTTCCCACCTTCTCACAAACATGCATAGTTGGTTCCCCCCCCCCCCCCACACACACCCCAACATAAACTGAGAGAAATCGGGACTAATGCAAGCTACCTGATTGGTGCACATCACCCAAATGAAGCCTGCAGAGATGCAGCAACAATTAGTGTCAGTCCAGCAGCTGAGCTGACATGACAGCTCACCAGCCCCTGTCCTCTATATCAAAATATTTCAGTGGGATTCACTTTATATGTTGTTCATTACAGCACTCATCAATGGATGAATCAATCATTGCACAACACTGTTAAGAGGATGTCATCTGGCCCATCGTGTGCGATGCAATAAATCTCAAACTCCCCTGCTCTTAACTGAAGCCACCCCAGCTCTCTCCAGTGACTCTAAAAGGTCCCAAGACACAACTTCAATGTAGAGTAGTTAGCCCTGCTTTCCTGGCATGCTACTTATCCATGAAATGCTAAAACAAATTATCTGGCTTGTACTATATTGCTGTCTGTGGGATCTTGCTCTGAATTAACTGGCTGCTGTGATTTCAGGAACTACAAGGGTCCTTCAATAGCTGTTGAGTTGACCTGAAAGTGCTAATGAAATGCAAGTCTTTCTTTCCTTCACAGCTTAGGACTTTTGCATAACCAGGGGCTCCCTGGGTTACTGAAGACCTGACTTACGGAAACCCGACTTTATGCAAATTCTCACATGCATTTTTAATGAAATTTTTCAAGATAGTAAAATAATAAAATATTTTGTGGTATTCATTAACAACTGGATACAGTATATATTCCATTGATATTATGAGTAGTGCTATTTGAAGTAATATATGGAAAAATGAAAGAATTATAGTATGTGTACGCAGAGCGATACGATATGGGTAGTTGTAGAAAATAAACGTTTCTGACTGGTTAGTCAGAAAAATCGGCTTACGGACAATTCCCAGGGCCGGAACCCTTCCATAATCCTGGGACTGCCTGTATTGCAAGACGATTTTATATTTGAGCCCCTTGGTCCTTGAACCATCCACTATTACCCTAAGTAAACCAGCCACCTTGATCAAACGTCCTCTTAATTGTCTTTCTTCCTCAGAGCAATGAGAGAAAATATAGTTTAGTTGGAGCTACTTTGCTGTTGCTCGATTTAAGGTTGTGTTCAAGTAAAATCTCTTTAAAACCAGAAACAGCAAGTAAACTTCAGATAGGAAGAAATCAGCATTAATTAATTAGTCTTTCACGTTATTTAATCTAATCTCTATATAAAGAAACCAAAGTAACTGAGATCTGGTTAGAAGAGTTTGTAACAAAAATACATGGTGTGATGTGGTGCTAGATGTTTGCTTCATTTGAGCATGAGGTAATGTCCCTAAAACTGTGCAGTAACATGAACACTTAACAGTCTATTTGCCTCCCAGCGGTAATAGAACTCTTTACAGATCTGTGGATACATTGCTTGTGCTCAAAGCTACATGCGATAACCGAGGATGTCTGCCTGTGCATTCCCAGGCAGCTGCTTTCATTTTGCACAGTGCAAGTGACGAAGAATAAACAATATCTCCAGATTTTCCCTGGTGGCTGTGCAAAAGCCGAATGGAATCCGAAAGCAATATATGCCCTCGGGACTGCTTGCAAATTGTACACACACAAGTCAGACGGATGTTTAGAGTCATAGTCATAGAGTGATACAGCATGGAAACAGGCCTTTTGGCCCAAGTTGTCCATGCCGACCATTGTGTCCAATTTTTGCTGCTGGGCAAGGAAGGAGGTGGGGATGGGGTGGCGGGGGTGGGGGGGGGGTGGTGTTGGGGAGCAGGGGAGAAGGAAGTGAAAATAAGGGAAATTAGAACATCTTTGAACAAAGCGTCTGAACTGAAAAAGACACAACCAGAGGTGGAATGAACCATACATTTCTAAAATGCCAGGAACGAGTGCAGGGATTCAAATTTGATCGTGTTTGATCACTTTTGATTACTTTTAATAGGGGTCCTTTAAGCAGATGCATATTGGACACATGTGTGGATGTGCATTCTCTCCTAGAGAGGTTACGTAACCTCAAAATCTTGTGCGTGCCCTCTCTGGATATTGCACCACTCACGGTTGTAATGCCCTGGCTAATGAGTTATCAACTTTGACAGTGCGAGAGAGCTCAAATCCTCATGGGTAGGATATAAAAAGAGAGAATGGACAATATTTTAGTACTGAATGGTTAACCTCTTTAACATCTGGGTAGTGAGAAAAATATTTAGACACAACAATAGAAGTTCCTGTCAGTCTCCTTCCAGCCGTTCTTGGCTAGGAGAAAGCAAATCAATTGGAAGAAAACATAAATAACATGGATGGATGAAGGAAATGACAGGGGGTGGTTGGGAGAAGGTTGGATAGTGTTAGTGGAACGGGCCAGGGAGTAATAAATAACTGGAAGCAAAACTAAATTGCCAACTATTGGAAGTCCAAATCCCTTGAGGCAGCATTGAAAGTGAATGCAAAGTGGGCTCAGATTTAATGTTGCCTGAAGGTCAGTCTAAAGACTAGGATTGGAGATTAAAAATGGAAATTGATAATGTAAACTCTATTGCATAAATCCACATTCTGGATATTTTTGGAAGGAGTTCAAAAGGCAGGGGAACAGGTTTGGTGGAGCTTATATACTGGTGCTACTTCTTAACTGGTACATTCACCTAATAAAATGCACCTTGATGGAATTTGACACTTTCAATCATTATCATGTTTTTTTTTCAATTTTTACTGAACTTTACGTGAAGTAATGAAAGATAATGCAGTATATTTTATCCACAATTCATCTGCCATTATTTGGCCTATTAACACTTCTCATTTCGTATCTTCCATGATGTTTCTTCAGATCTGACTGCCCATCCTAACATGTTGACATCAGCAAACTGGATCAATTTGAGCTGGTTTCTAAGTACAAGTCATTGATGGAAGTTGGAAACAATCACAGTCTCAACACTGGAGACACAAGAGACTGCAGATGCTGGAATCTGGAGCAAAAAAAAAACTGTTGGAGGAGCTCAGAGGATCAGGCAGCATCTGTGGAGGAAAATGGACAGTCGACGTTTCGGGTTGAGACCCTTCATCTCGATTGGATACAGATGAAGAGTCTCAACCCAAAACGTTGACTGTCCATTTCCCTTCACAGAAGCTGTCTGGCCCGCTGAGTTCCTATAGAGGATCCCAACACCAATCTCTGAGCATCACGCAGTATCCAACACCAATCCCTGGACATTACTCAGTGTCCTTCACTGATCCTAGACATCACAATGTCCAACACTGATCACTGGACATCACACAGTGTCCAACACCAATCCCTGGACATCACTCAGTGTCCGACACTGATCCCTAGACATCACACAGTGTCCAACACTGATCCCTTGGGATCACACTCAGGTATCCTCCTAACCTTTGAAGTGGAGCATTTAATTTCTGCTTTCCCAAGCTAACTTCTCATTCATCCCCAAGTTTTGACACAGGTCACCATAGTTTAGAGCTTAACCAGTAACATCTCATCAAATACCACCCAAGCACAACAATTTCACAACTTCCCCAAAGAAATGGACAGGGGGGATCTCTTCTTAAGTCCACATTAACCATTGTTTCATTGGAGCAAATTCTCTTCAAGTTTACACCTGTTAATCAATCCCATTATTTTGCACAGGGTTAAAGTAAGATAAAGGGGGCCTACAAATGCCTGTGTTGAATTTGTCAGCGTTTTTCGATACAACGAACATCACCCTCAATGCAGCAGAAATCCCGGAACACAGTTTACATTGTCCTGGGTTTCAGACATCACCCACATCATCTATACCACATATATTTAAACCAAATATCTCCCTTTTCCCCACTTGGCATAAACTGCACTGGGCTATTTTGGTTTAGGAATTCAGTTTGCTGCCATTGTTTTTTTCATTGATTTATACATTAAAATTGGAGATGGGGCCAATGCTAAAAGATTAAACTTTATTCTTGATCCAGTTTTAGCTTACAGCTTACATCTGTGACTATTTGGCCACAATCCCTCTTTACCTTCTCAGTATCTCTGATTTCTCAACCACAAGCACAGCTTTTGCTGGCATGCAATTAGCATTCATGGGAACAGCATTAATTGGGAAACAGAATATCACCACTGGCTCCCTTCATATCCTGCATTCATATAGATCAAGCAAGTGCCTGGATCAAGAAGGTAAAGGGAAGAAAGCTAAGCCAATTTATGTGAGTGTTGCTCATTTCAAGACTCCAGTTAGAATCATTCCTGCTTCATTTTTCAGTAAAAATATGTGCTATTGAATTCCTCATGGTAACAATCCAATCTGGAGTTCCACCTGCTGCCCTGTGACTTCTATTCCAGTGAACTGGAATTGGAGCTCGCCAGTCAAAGATCACAAGGTGCTCTGGATGATCGAAGGGGCAACAAATAAAGAAAGACTTGTATTTGCACAGTGGTTTTCACTACATTGTGATATTCCAAAGTGATCTACTGCCGACGAACAGAAAAACACGCAAGACAGTAGGAGCAGGAGTAAACCACTCGGCCCCTCAATCCTACCCTGTCATTCAATATGATCATGGCTGATCTGCCCCAGGCCTCATCTCATCTGTGCCTATTTCCCATTGTACATAATTCCCCAGTCTTTCAAATATTTATCTACGTCTTCCAGTGGTTTAAATCTACGGTGATCACAAACCTCCAGGGTAAAGAATTCCAGTGATTCACCATCCTCCGCAAGAAGAAATTCCTGTGCACCTTGCTTTTAAATGACCAACTCCTTTTCTTGAAACCATGAACCCTCATTCAACATCCTCCTACTAGTGGAAACATCTCAACATCTGCCCTGTCATGCCCCTAGGATTTTATATGTTTCAATGTGATCTCTCCTCATTTTGTAAAGTCCAAAGAATAAAGATCCATTTATTTAATCGTTTGTGCTAAGACAACCCTCTCATCCCAGGAATTAGCCCAGTGAATCTCTTCTGGACTTCCTTCAATGCTAGTATACCCTTTCTTAAGTAAGGGAACCACACTGTACATGGTACTCTATGTGTGGCCTCACCAACACCCTATCCGGTTACAACAAAACTTATTTTTAAACTCCAACCGTTCTGCAATAATGACCAATATGCCATTTCCCTTTCCAACTCTTGCTGCATCTTCCTGCTAACCTTTTGTTACTCATGCACAAGAACACTTAGATTGCCCTTACTTATTTGCAATCTCTCTCCATCTGGGTAATAATCTGCCTTTTGATTCCTCTAACCTAGTGCGTGACCTCACACTTTCCCACGTTAAACTTCATTTGGCAAGTTTTCACCCACTCACTCAGCTTATCTATATCCTGCTGCAGAATATAAATAGGTTCACTGCAGCATGTCCTCCCACCGGCTTTTGTATCATCAGCAAATTTGGATACTTTACACTCTGCCCCTCCTCCAAGTCATTAATATAGATCATTAATAATTGAGGGCTATGAAATGATGCTTGCTATACCAGTTAACATTCTTCCAGTCTGAGAAAGATCCATTTACTGTGACTCTGTGATAACCACTCTTCAATCCATGTTAACTCACCTTCCCCTACAGCGTGAGTTCTTATCTTGTGCAATAGCATTTTCACATGGCATCTTGTCAACTACTTTTTAAGTGTAGCTACTGCTGTAGTGTAGAGAAACGTAGTGGTCGATTTGCAGGTAAAGCCACAGATTGCAACAAGATAATGTCAAATCAATCTACACCAGTTGATGTGAATCAAGAGACAAGAATTAGCCTCATCATCAGAACGCACTGTGCTACTCTTCTTGAAATACTGCATGGGATCCTTTACATCCACCTGAACGGAAAGACTAAACTTTGGTTTAGTGCCTCATTTGAAAAATGGTACCTCAGGCAGTGCAGCACTTCCTCAGAACTTCACAAGAATTTCAGCCTCAAATTAGGGCAACAGTGTTCTCAATATCCCAACAACAGAGAATCACAAGAGGTCTATGGTTGCGTGTTCCCTGATGCACAAGACTCCTGATCAGCTCATGAAGTCTCATCAATACATTCGCATGAGAAAACTGGTACCACAGCAAAAAGAGAATAGCAAAACTCCGTAAGGTACAAACCTAAGGTTGTTTATTGTATAGCATGTTACTCCAATGCTTTAGCACATGTATAAAGTGCACTACGATCTAGTTGTAGTTGAAAATAATTGAAATATTGTTGCAAACAAAAATGTTCAGTGCTGCCGTTAAATGTGAAGCATGATCAATACAGACTAAAGTCAACATCTGCATGCAATCAATTAATCTTAGTTTATTAGCTTGTATGCTTTTCAAATGAATTCACAATTATGCAGATATGTAATCTGAATTCATGTTACATTTCAATTATTAAACAAAATAATTCAGCTCCAATGGAATGATAATATAGCCACTAATGCAGAAAATATGCAACTAAATGCCTGATTAAAAGCTGAAATTCTAAATAATCACGATGCTTAGATGAATTCGTATGAATTTCACCACACAAAAAAGTAATGATTATATTTCATACCTTTTAAGATTGCATGGGATTTAAGTTTTCAAATAGAAGTTTGCATCACATCCACATGAAAGAATTTTGACATACTTATAAAAGGGATTACAATTCTGCTCTTTGGGCTTTATTTATAGAAAGTTCTCACCTATGCTTTGTACTCATAACACACGGATCAATGACTGGCTCAGAATATATTGAATAAAGAACGCTGGTTAATTGAATCATTTCTCGTTTGTTTCTAGTCAATATTTCTATACAATGACTGCAAACTATGTTAATAATAGACAATATTGCAGAAACAGATAACATCACAGTTAAGTTATGAATGTGGACTCATCAGTAAGTATAACACCTCAATAAAGGTAGTGTTCAACTTACTATACATATCATTTACAGTTCCTACATGGTGGAGACACTATTGTTAATCATATGAAATCAGTGTTACTTATATTCTAAACAGAAGATACAATGTAGAATACTGCTTTTCATCAAGAAAATATCAAACTAATGAGGCAGATCTTCTGTTACCCAGAAATTGCTGGTTGCCTGTACTTGGGTCATATAGTTTGTTCCAGATTCTAGACTCACTGGCTGTCAGAGGTGTCAGTGTTACAGGGGCTGTTGAACCCAGTGCAGACTGAGTGGACAAGCATCCTGCAGATGCTGGAATCTGGAGCAACAAGCAATCTGCTGGATGAATTCAATGGGTTGAGCAGCATCTGTGGGGTGGGATGGGCGGGGGAAGGAACTGTCGACATTTCGGGTCGAAACCCTGCATCAGTCCTGAGAACTGGGCAGCCTGAATTCACGCTGCATTTTGGTTATTAAACAAAATAATTCAGCTCCAATGAAATGATAATAAAGCTACTAATGTGGAAAATATACAACTAATATGCCTGATCAAAAACTAAAATTCTAAATAATCTCCATGCTCAGAAGAATTCATATGAATTTCACCATAAAACAAAAAAAATTGATTATATTTCATACCTTTTAAGACTACATGGGATTTAAGTTTTCAAGCAGGTTCGACACACCCACTTGGAAGAATTTTTATATATTTATGGAAGGGATTACGATTCTGATCTATGTTTGGGTCACAGCAGAACGTCTCCCACATCCTCCTGCTCTGGACCGGACATGTATTCAAATACTAAGCACCTATGTCTGGGTGAGTGACTGATACTTGACATAACAAATCACCAAAACCATGCAGCACCAGCCTGCAGCTCACCATAGTGAATACTGTTGGCCATCCTGAAACCTAAATGGAAGAAAATTTCACCATAGAATCCACACTTAGCAAAGTGCAGCTCCTGAGTCAATACAAACCTGCATGGGTTCCAATGCAACAACGAACATTTCTCACCACAAGTTTCCCAACAGCACACAATATTCCTCCAACCATTGGGTTCAACACTCAGGGCTTAACCAGAAAAATAAACCTTTCCAATATATCGATGCCATAATGGCATTACCATTTTTTGTCATAGGTAAGATTTGCAATGACCTTGACCTTCTTTCACAGGCCGCAGCACAGAAGTTCCAAACAAATAACAATCACTGTACCATTATCACAGTCAGCACAGTTGTAATTTAAGCAAATTTACACACAGCAAGCTCCTATGACAGTATTATGATTATGATGAGATAAGTTTCTTTAATGTTAATCTAGGTATAAATATGGAGCAGGTCGCCAGGAATAAGACTCCTGCTTCTCATCAATTTGTTCAAAAGACCCCTACATGCAGAACTTTCTCAGTACAATACCATGGTATAAGCTTTGATTTTGTTTCCTCTTAAAGATCTAAGAGTGATACTTGAAGCTGCAGCCTTCTGATTCAGAGACAAGGATGCTTTCCATTGAGCACTGGCTATAACTGAAGATTGGAGAAAATGCTACTTTAATGAAGCATGATAGGAAGCATTGATCTATGCAGCAGACTGAGCTCATTTCAGTGTGGGTTTCTGCTGGGTTCTTCCTATTTCTATACAGACATTTAATAGGGGCAATGAATCACAAGGAAACTTCAAACAATTCCTGTTGATTGGCAGAAATCACAGGAAACAGAGTGAATTTGAAAGTTTAGATAAGTTGTGTGCTGTAACTGCATAACACAGTAGGCACAAAATGTTTTTAAAAGTTGAGCTGTCAATTAAAATTCAGTGGAGAAAGAGACCTAACATTTAAGGATAGTGACATTGCACTACTTCCAAGGCTACTCAAGAGCATTGAGAGCTGTTTCAAGTTCAGAACTGAATTGGTAAGTAAGTAAGTAAGAATACTCTGGAAAACAGAAACAATTTAAAAGGTTATGGAAGCTTGGAAGAAACATGTTGGAAATGCATCTAAAGTTAAAGGCCAATAACAGCCATAATACTTCAGCAAATATTGGAAAAGGGAAGGCAAAGTTGCTACAGAACAGAAAGACATTTTCTGGAGATGCTGGCAGCCGGTAAATTAGTTCTTTAAAAGATGGAAAGAGGTGATGTGAGAGAAAGGTATTTTTCGCCTTTATGTGCCTTGTGGGCAAATATCACAAACTTGGTCTCTGTAAGTGGGTTTCTGATTCAAAGACACACATCATGAAGAGAGGAGGCCTCCCCAAATGAAATACAATTCTTTTCTATTTCTTCAACCATCCTTGTCAACTGTCCACATTGTAGCAGGGTACAGGTTGGGAGAGGGTTTGACGCACTTGGACTTCATGCACATGTGTAATGTATATCTGCACCACACTGCTCTCCTCACCCCTCCCTGTTTGTCGTTCTGATTCTGGGCACAGGAATTTCGGATCATGCAGAACAGTCACAAAACAAACAATCTTCACACAGTGTTCTCAGCTCTGGTGATGTTGCAGCCGCGAAGTGATGTTGCAGCTCTATAAAACTCTGGTTAGACCACACTTGGAGTATTGTGTTCAGTTCTGGTCGCATCATTATAGAAAGGATGTGGAAGCTCTAGAGAGGGTGCAGAGGAGATTTACCAGGATGCTGACTGGATTGGAGAGCATGTCTTATGAGGATAGGTTGAGCGAACTAGGGCTTTTTTGTTTGGAGAGAATGAGGATGAGAGGTGACTTGATAGAGGTGTACAAGATGATAAGAGGCATAGATCGAGTGGACAGTCAGAGACATTTTCCCAGGGCAACAATGACTAACATGAGGGGACATAATTTTAAGATGATTGGAAGAAGATATAAGGGGGATGTCAGCTGTAAGTTTTTTTTACACAGAGAGTGGTAGGTGCATGAAACGGACTGCCAGCAGAGGTTGTGGGGGCAGATACATTAGGGACATTTAAGAGATTCTTAGATAGCCACATGAATAATAGAGAAATGGGGGGCTATGTGGGGGGGAAGGGTTAGATAAATCTAAGAGCAGGATAAAATGTCGGCACAACATCGTGGGCTGTGCTGTGCCGTAATATTCTATGTTCTATGTTCTCAGCTGAGGTTTACCCATGATGAAGGTGAAGGGAAGCGTTGAAGAAGATCACTGGTAAATAGAGAGTTGGCAGAAGTAGAAAGCAGTGTTGGCACACAATAACCTCAAACATTTTCAGACAACAGCAATGGGATCTATGACAATATCCTACAAAAACCTGAGAAGGTAGGTGAAAAATGCTGGTATGATCAGCACAATTTGGGGAAGGGGAGGATGAAAATTCTCTTCATCAACTGGAGGTAAAAAGGATCAAAAATCCTTCCTCAATACTATTACAACTGTAACTTAATAGTCATACATAGCAAAAGAAAGTATCTCAAAATGTAGAAGAAAACTGTGATGGTGGCCTTGCATAGAGTCCTTCAATTACTATTTGAAAAGCTAAAAAATTGCAGATGCTGGAAATCTGAAATAAAAACAAAAATGCAGGAGATACTTAGATACCTGCACATCTTTGGAATGTGTGAGGAAACCCGAGCACCTGGAGGAAACCCATGTGGTCACAAGGAGATCTTGCAAACTCTACACAGGTAGCATCCAAGGTCAGGATTGAATCAGGGTCTCTGGTGCTGTGAGGAAGTGGGTCTATTAGCTGTGCCACCCGATATAACTGGTATTGATTGTAGAACTGCACTGCCAACATTGTAGAAGTCCAATACAGGCCTGAAGGAGCACTTGGCTTGGTTCTACATTGCTGCTATTGGCTGCATCTAGCAAGGGCAGTGGAACATTTGGGAGTAAGAAGTAGATGCAAGATTTCTCTGTGAGATTGAGTGGGAGAAGGCAGTGTCTCCCCACCACCTGCAAGTTTAAATGTGTTTCTTGGCAGACCACACACTTGCTTATGAAGAACAGGTTTTGCATCATTGAAGACAAGCTAGGACCACATTAATATCCACAAGCAGATGTTCAATATTGCTGAAGAAAAGGATTTTTGTTTAAGATAAGTGGACTACCATTTGCTTATTATTCAAGCTGAAACATAAGATATTGCCCTTTGGTTTATTCTAACAGTTACCATTAGTTTAACAGTTACCGTACACAGTTACTCCATCTTGTACTCCACTTCCAAAATCTGGGTATATTTCCTTCAATGGTCTGTATTTAGAGTCATAGTCATAGAGCAATACAGCATGGATACAGGCCCTTCTGTCCAACCAGTCCATGCCGACCATGTTGTCCACCCACCTAGTCCCAATTTCCTGCGTTCGGCCCACATCCCTCTAAGCCCTGCCCCTCCATGTACCCATCCAAGTGCTTCTTGAATGATACCATTGTACCTGCCTCAACCACTTCCTCTGGCAACTTATTCCATATACTCACCACTCTCTGTGTCTAAAGGTGTCAGAAGCATTGCAGAGTTGTCACTATTGTATGGGTGTAATGTTAGTAACTAAAAAAGGAGTATTTCTACCTCAAAGGGTTACAAGACAACAAGGCAATGTTGCAATGAGAAGAAGGAACAGGGATGCCTATGAACAACATGCATGAGGCTTATATTTACAAAATCAAACACCATTTGGGAATTCAGGAGAAATTTCTTTACTTGGAGTGACGTAGAACCTGCTACCATGCGGACTGGTTGAGTGAAACTTCAGAAGAAGTTAATTCAGTGCATGAGGGTGAAAAGAGTATAATAATATGTTGAAATGAAGTAAGGTAGAAAGAGCCTTATGCATCAACACCAGCACACCTTAGTGGGCTGAATGGTCTTTTTCTTTTGCAAAAACTGTTCTGTGATGTGTCTGCGGTCTGCTGTTTTCTGCCTCCTGGTGGTGACTCAGAGTAGTAAATGGTCTAGAAAGAGGTTACCCAAATGTTCCTTGAAGACTGAAAGAAAATAAGCAACTGATAGCCTCTTCACTTCATTAAAAAAAATCCCTTTCTTCAGCAATATTGAGCAATCAATGCATGGATTTTATGTTGTGCTAGCTTGCCTTCAGTGATTCTAAACCTGTTTTTCATAAGCAAGCACGTCCTCTGCCAAGAGGTACAGTAAACCTTACAGGTGATGGGGAGACACTGCTTCCTCTCACTCAGTCTCAGAAATAGTGTCCGCCACATAATTTTCTCCATTCAGAGTTTTGAGTAGTGAACTGCCAAGGGGAAATAGCTTCTCTGTAATGGGAGTCTGGCAGACCTGGAACTGCTGCACACAAGATGAGACTTTCAAGTAGTTTAAAATCCATAAAAAACATTCAAGCAGTTTTTATTCTTTTCAGAAGTGCTCGATTATATTCTAACCTTCACTTTAATGTCAACAGAGTATAAATTGTGCAGCAATGTGGAGCTCGAACCTGGGATAATATCTGATGGCTTAATGCTGCCTCACAGGAGCCACTGTGAAAAATACTGCTTTCAAAGACTGCCCGAAAGATTTAAGCTGTGAAAAAGAGGGAGCTGAGCCAAGAGCAGCAAACAGCATGGCTTCCCCCATCCTGCTTAGCTACTCACTGTACATTGCTGACATCCTTCCTTAGGGATCACATTTCACTGCTGTAACAAGTTTCATCTGGAGTCTGATTTAAACTGAGAAACACCTTAAAAATGGAGTCAGCAGTCCAGCAAGGCTTTTTATTAATATCCGCTTAAGAAAGAGACAGAGGATTTGTTTTTTTTTATAAGAGTTTGACACAGCCTCAATGCTTTACAGCTGATGAAGTGTTTTTAGGAGTGTGGTCGTCGCTGCTGCATTGTAGCAAGCAAAGCAGGCACAGCAAGATCTCACAGACACTTGAGAAGATGGATACCATCCAGGACAATATGAGCATCTGCAAGGGATTTTGTAGATGGTACACACCCAGTTCTCGATGAGTGTGTGCCATTTTGTAGATGGCATACACTCATTGAGAAGAAAGTGTGTGCCATCTACAAAATGCTCTGCAAATGCTCACCCTGGCTACTCTGACAACTCCTCCCAAACCCATGTCCTTGTTCAGTTAGGCATCAGAGTGCACAGAAACACCATCAGTTGCAGCTTCTCTTCCAAGTCCATCCTGACTTGGAAATTGCCATTGCCTCTTCATTACCAGGACAAAATCCTGAAACTTCCTATTCAATAGCACGATGGGAGTGCCTTCACTGGAAGGACTGCAACAATTCAAGAAGGCAGCTCACCTCCATCTTCTCAAGGACAATTAGGGATGGGCAATACATGCTTGACTTTCCAGCAATGTCCACATCTCGTTCATAAGTAAAATAAATCATGGATTCAGTCTGTTTTTTGGCTGTTGGTTAACAAAGAGCTTATATCAAATAATCCTCTTAAAGACTTGAGTTAATGAAATAGCAAATATTTTGCAGCCAAACGCACAGTTTTAAGCTGAAAGATTCCTTTAAAAATGAACAAGACAGGCAGCACTTCTTCTGAAGCCAAGTGCAGTTACACCTGAACAGTTTTTCAGGAGGACATATCTATAGACTTTTCTTAATGACATTTAGTTTGTGAATGAGAAACTGAGAAATTCCCACTCACTACAGAACCATGGTGGACTGGTTATTCAAAAAGTGGTGGAGGTATCACTAATAAATCAGTGATCTATTTACTACGCTTCTACAAAAATTCTCTTTATTTTCCTTTCTTCTGGCCAAGGATTCATATTTTAAACTCTAGACTGTCCAAATGTGATTTTCATTCTGGCTGCAAGACTGGGAGTCTCTGATGCATTTGAGGTATTCTCTGACTTGTATAATCAGCAAGCACAAAGGGCTTCTCTCTGTTCATTCTGCACACGTGTCAACTGTATGGTTGCTTTACTTGAGAGCCACCTAGAGCCAAGTTGTTCTTTGGGATTCAAACACACTGCTATCAAATAACAACAAACTTATCTCCCTGCTAGGTTGATTGCTTGTATTCACTTCTATCAGACACCACGAGACAGCAGTCTGTTAATCATTGCAACCAGTTTTTTGTTTCTTAGGAATTTCTAGATTTTTTTCTTTACGGGTTTGCTCTTTTCCGGAACCTACTTCCTGCTGTATCTAAAATAACAGCAGCTGCAGGGCTTTGATTGTAAGGAATCCCATGGTAAATACACCATGAGAGGGGCTGGGAAAACGTTGCTTACTAGCAAACTGATAACATTTATCATATGAAACTCACATTAACAGAAAGATAACGTCAAATGCAATCAGTGCCACATGCTACGAAAGAAAACACTGAATGTTAGAGATACAATTTTTAAGCCCAAATTATAGATATGTTCCACAGTAGATTGCTGTTTTGTAAGCAATATGAAAGTGGAGTTAACTTTTCCATGTATGGAATTTTCTGTAATCATTGGGAAGAGGGGTGAGCAAATGGTCCCCATCAAATCTGGATTAAATTGAAAGAACGGAAGTAGGCATTCCCTCAACCAGCTCACTAATGATGTAACAATCTAGCTAGCTTCCAGGTGTCCATGGCACCACATTGGGAGAGATAATGAGGGAAGAATAAAGTCTACATGAGTTGCTGGAGTTCAGGACTTGACATGTGACTGTACCAGTAAGGTTAGCGTCAGCCTCAATTTTACCTATGGATCAGCAAGGTAGAATGGCGACACAAGAGACTGCAGATCCTGGAATCTGGACAAAAAGTAGAATTGCCCTTTGCTGAATATCATGGGGTGAGGCACGGAGGAGGAAGAAGATGAAGTTTTACTTCTAACACCCCTTTATCCAGAAGCTTTATTGGGCTTCTACCTGGAATCTACAGTTGACTAAGAAGTGAATTCTTCCTACTGAATTATTCCACCTTTTTATTTAATAAGGATCCCTCCTAAGTGATAAAGTCTGCAGTTGTCTTCCACTTCTGAAATTTGTGTCCGTTAGCATCAGTGGAACTGAATTTTGCAAGTGGAGTACATTGTACATTTATGATCATATCACATATATAAAGTATATAATCGAGCACAAATTTTTACCCATAGCACTTAATTTCAGTCAATTGATAGCTCCTTATCTGAATAAAAAATCAATGAAAGTAATTCGTTTTGAATCTACACATTCCTTTGGGGTGGCACAATGGTGCAGCTAGTAGAGCTGCTGCCTCACAACGCTGGAGACCGGGGTTCAATTCTGACCTCTGGTGTTGCCTGTGTGGAGCCTGCACGTTCTCCCTGTGACTGTGTGGGTTTCCCCGGGTGCTCCAGTGTCCTTCCACATCCCAAAGGCGTGCGGGTTGGTAGGTTAGTTGGCCACTGTTAATTTTCCCTAGTGTGTAGATGAGTGGTAGGATCTAAGGGGAATTGATGAGGATGTGGGGAGAATTTTAAAAAATGGGATTAATAAAGGATTAGTGTAAATGGGTGGTTGATGGTCACCATGGGCTTGCTGGGCAGCACAAAATGGATAAAGTGGGCTTCAGTGGTTAAACAAGAAACGTATGGGATATACCACTGCTTCCCCACCTCTGATAACCTCCCTGTGGTTTCCCTTTCAAATTCTGAATCTAGTCTCATGCATTCTGACCTCCTTTGATGTGAAATTTAACTAAGGCACAGAAAGAGAAACACATCATATCTGTGTGACTGATTTGACTGAATTATTCTGAGGAACTGGTAACAAGAGCAGGCATATAATGTAGTATACCTGGATTTTGGTATAGTTTTTGACAAAGTCTTGCATGGCAGACTAGTCAGAAAAGTTAAAGCTCTTGGGATCGAATGGATAGTGGCAAGCTGAAACCAAAAGTTGGCACAGAGTCAGGAAGCTAAGGATAAATAGTTTTTTAACTCAAAGTTGCTTCCAGTGAAATTTTGTGGGGCTCAGTATTAGGTCCCTTGCATGTGGTTTCTATCAATTAATATAGGGAGCATGATTAAGTTCTTTGATACCAAACCTGGGCATGTGGAGAGAAAGATGAAAAGCTACAGACTACAGGAACGGGCGGCACACTACAGGAACGCTACCCTGTAGGAACGCTACAGGACGGCACGGTAGCGTAGCGGTTAGCGCAACGCTATTACAGTGCCAGCGATCGGGGTCCGATTCCCGTCACTGTCTGTAAGGAGTTTGTACGTTCTCCCGCGTCTGCATGGGTTTCCGCCGGGTGCTCCGGTTTCCTCCCACATTCTAAAGACGTACGGGTAGGTTAATTTGGGGTTTAAAATGGGTGGCGCAAACTCGTTGGGCCGGAAGGGCCTGTTACCACACTGTAAATAAAAATTTAAAAAGGAAAGTAATAATGGATTGATTAGATGGGAAATGGAATTCAATCCAGAATAATGGACTGAATGGTGAAGTGGAACATTGCTACAGCTAGTAGAGCCACTGCCTCACAGCACTGACAAACCGAGTTCAATCCTGACCTCCGGTGCTTTTTGTGTGGAGTTTGCATGTTTTCCCTGTGACTGCATGGGTTTCATTCGGTGGGGGTGGGGGGGGAGAGGGGGGTTCCTGTTTCCTCCCACATCCCAATGATGTGTGGGTTGGTAGGCTAATTGGCCAGCGTAAATAGCTCCCAATGTATAGTGAATGGGAGAATCTGGGGGCTGGGGGGAGGGAGCTGATGAGAATATAGGGAGAATAAAATGGGATTAGTGGAGGATTAGTGTAAATGGGTGGATGACGGTTGGTGCGGACTTGGTGGGCTGAAGGTCCTGTTTCTGTGCTCTATCTTTGGGAGGGCAAACAAGACACAGAAATAAACAATAACTTGGAGAACAATGGGAAGTTTAGAACAATAGAGGGTAGTTGGAGTGGACGTCCACAGATCCCTGGGACAGCTGGGTAAGGAATATAGGAATTTTTTCTTTATTTGCCAGAGAATATGAACAAAATATCACTGGAGTACTGTGCACAGTTCTGGTCACATTACAGTTAGGATGTGATCCATTAACAAGAGGATGGTGGAAATTTATGAGTATGTTGCAAGGAGTGGAGATTTTTAGCTACGAATAAAGATTGGACATGCTGAGGTTATTTTCTTTGGAACAGGAGAGAGGGGACATTTAACAGTCTTCCACAAGATTATGAGGGGGACAGAGCATGAGTAGGATTAAACCCATTTCTTTGTGCAGAGAAGTCAATTGCCATAAGTAATTGGTAGAAGGAATAAAGGTGAGTTGAGCAGAAATACTTGCATTCAGTGGGCGAAGGAGATATTTGGAACTCATGCCTGAAAGATTAACAGAGGTAGAAACCATTATCATATTAATACTAAACTTAGATATACACTTGGATTGTTGTAATATGCAAGGCTACAGACCAACAGCTGGAAAGCAGGATTAACCTATGAACCTCTTCTGGGTTCAAGTCACAGTGGGCTGAATGGTCTCTTTTGGAACCATATATTTCAATGCACGGTGAGATCCTGTTTTAACCATAACAATCAATACAGTTCAACCTTAGCCTCTTTTTCTATTCTATGTTTTTCTATCAATAGGTTTTGATATTTGGGATATTGGGCAAGGATAGCCACTTAGTCTAACATTCTGGGAAAGCCAAATTAAAAAGCACACCTGAAGATCCTTGGGCAAATGACTACATTTTGATGTTAACGTATCACGTTCAAGTTAATGGACTTGGTATCTTCTGCCAAGCTCATCCTCCAGTTTGGTCTATCTAGTCAAAATATGTTGTCAAATACAGTTAATAGAGACAAAGAGAGAGGGAAATGAAGGCATTTAATTGTCACTGTTAATAAAAATCAAAGAGTTGCAAAGATGATTTCATAAAAATAGTGTTGTCTTGTATAAGTTACAAAAATGCAAAATGACTGCATTTGGTACAAGGAAAGACACTTGACCCCTGGAAAGAACTGCTGAGTTCAATGAAAAAACACTTCTCTTAGGCAGATTCCTATTCAGATCTTCAGTTATGACTGTTTAAAGCAATAAAGCAAAAAAAAATTAAGAAAGATTTGCATCTAGATGGTGCCAAATTGTGTCCCTTGGAAATGTTGATAGACACAATTAGCTATTACAAGTGTAGACACCGTTATAGGAATGACAAATGATTAGACTTTATGAACACAAGGTGCTATGAACATGCAGTGAATGAACAGTTTATTTCTTTATATGTGATATAACAGAATGGTTCACAAACCCAGGTTCATGATGCCCAAGCATCACAAAACCAGGCCCTTCAGCCCACTATGTGCCAACCATGATGCCAATCCAAACAAATCCATCTGCCTGCACATCATCCATATCCCTCCATTCCCTGCCCATTTATGTGCCTGTCTAAATGCCTCTTAAACGTTGCTATTGTATCTGCTTTCACCACTTTGCCTGGCAACACATTCCAAGTACCTCCCACTCTCTGTGTAAAAATCTTGTCACATGTCTCCTTTCAACTTCCCCCCTTCTCTCCTTAAAGCTATGTTCTCAAGTATTTGACGTATCTACCTAGGGAAAAAGATTCTATCTACCTGATCTATGCCTCTCATCATTTTATGAACTTCTATCACGTTGCCCCTCAACCTCTGCTGCTCCAGAGAAAACAATCCAAGATTGTCCAACCTCTCTTTATAACTAATACTCCCTAATCCAGGTTGCATCCTAGTGAACCTCTTCTGGCACTACTCCATAGCCTCCACATACTTCTTGTAATGCAGTGACCAGAACTGCACACAATACTCCAAATGTGGCCTAACCAAAGTTTTATACAACTGTAACATGACTTCTTGATGTTTATATTCAACACTCAAATGGATGAAGGCAAGTATGCCATTTACATTCTTTACCAGCCTATCTTCTGGTGTCGCCACTTTCAGGGAGCTATGGGCCTGCACACCAAAATCCCTCTGTATATCAATGCTCCTAAGGATCCAGCCATTTGCTGTATACTTTCCTCTGGCATTTGACCTCTCAAAGTGCAACACCTCACACTAGTCTGGATTAAACTCCATGTCCAATGTGAAGAGATGTTTCACAGGGTTCATGGAATAATATGGTCAACAATAATGCCTTCCTCTGTCTGATTCACGTAGACAGTATAAGCTGGATCCAAGCTGTGTTGACGCCAACTGTAGGACTGTGCTTTGGTCACGTAACTAGGCAGAGTGGAGGTGAGTCAATGTTACGCCCTACTCCCTGAGCCACTACAGCGGAAGTGAGGGAATTACGCCCTGGTTTAATACCATAAACATGAGTGAAATTTAACAGGTACAGTACTTCATACTAAATAGAATGGACAGACTCTGCTGTGAGAAACAGGCACACCCATCACAGATATCCTTAAGGAAATACCTTAAAAGCATTATTAAAACATACTTTCCAGGCAGCATTGTATAGTATTACAATGCAGACTAATCCATTTGAACAGAACTCAAAAAATTTGACATCCAGTCTTACAGCTGAGGCTGGAATGTTGGTTAAAGCTTGGGGAGAGGACCCATCTTCCATGAATAGCGGTATGAGATCTTTAAGATCTACCCAAGGACAGATGAGAAGCTGGTTCAGCACTTTGGAGAAATAGCTCCCCTGGTAAAGTCTGTCAGAACTGTGCTAACATATCAGCCTATGCTACGTATTCAATCTGGGGGTTACAATTGAACTCACAGCCTCTGACCACAGTGGTATGAACAGGGCCAAAACAAAAAATAAAAAACTGCAGTTCACTATAATTTATTGTAATGTTCAACTAAAAGGAAGTACATTAATTCTAATAATACAGATAGTAAGATGACTATTACTGGACTGGTAATTCTAGACATATCAATCCATGCACACAAAATTAAATCTCACCCTGGCAATGGAGAAATTTAAAATCAGCTCATTAAATACATCTGGAATAAAAAGTATGCATCCATGAAACTACTGCATTGTTCTTAAAACTCTCTTGGTTCACTAATATCCTTCCAGCAAAGGAAATTTGCCAACCTATATGTGACTCCAGACCCACACTATTGTCCTCTGAAATGGCCCAGCAAACCACTTGGCTCGAGGACAATAAGAAATGGGCAATAAATGCTAGCTTTGCTGGTGATGTCCAGATTCTGTGAATGTATTTTAAAAAATGATTTAAATTATAATCTTTAATTTTGTCCCTATTTACAATGAATGGGGATATTCGGCTCATCCAGACCATGCCAGCTCCAAGCAGAGAAATCCCATCTGTCCCATTGCCCCTTTCCTTATTTCTCTGAAGCCCTGCAACTTATTCTTTCTCACATGCACATCAACTCCCCTTTCTTTCATTTGCAACCCATCTACACTACAGGCAACTTACAATGGCCAATTAACCTACGAGTACACCTTTGGGATGTGGGAGGAAACCAGAGCACCTGACAGAGACTTGTGAGCAAGACCGTGCAAACTCCACACAGATAGCACCTGAGGTCAGGATCGAAAGCAGGTCCCTGGAGCTGTGAGGCAGCAGCAATAGCTGCTACCCAATACCTTTTGGCAGCATTTAGGGCAGAGAGTAATCTGAAATTGTCTAGTCAAACTACTGGAGACACAAGAGACTGCAGATGCTGGAATCTGGATCAACACACAAGATACTGGAGGGACTCAGTGGGTCAAGCAGCATCTGTGGGGGACGGGGGGAGGAATTGTAGGTGTTTTGAGTTAAAGCCCTGCAGTGGACAATTCCTTTCACCCCACAGATGTTGCTCGACCAATTGAGTTCCTCTAGCAGATTGTTTGTTAGTCCAAAGACTACTTAGTATTTACCACATTATTGAAATTGCTCACAGTACCCATTTTCCTGTTAAAATCGGTGGGTAGTTTTTAGCATAGCCCTTAGCAAATAATTTTCTACAAAGAAGCAACATATCCTTAATAGTGACACAGGAGACTGCAGATGCTGGAATCTGGATCAACACAATAAGCGCTGGGCGAACTCAGTGGGTCAGGCAGTGTCTATGAAGGGAAGTGGACAGTCGACATTTTGGGTCGAGACCCTTCATCTGGACTGGCATTTTCCAGATGAAGACAGTCCAGATGAAGGGTCTTGACCCAATACATTGACTGCCCATTTCCCTCCATAGATGCTGCCATATCCTTAATAGTCTTTTTTTAATATTTTTAAATTATTTCCTCAACATTATGCCTCTCTGGAAGCTCCTGTGTTCCATAAGGATGAGTTTTAATCCCCCAAAATAAGTTTGTTGATATTATGTCAGAAATGAAAAGTCTAAAAATCTAAAATCTAACTCGGATTCACCATTAACCTGCACATTTCTGGGTTCAGAAGAGGTAGGGCAAGGACAGAGGCAGACAACCAACTCACAGGAGGTTGGTCAGCAAAATTTAAATGCTAACAAGACTGAAAACTTCTGATTTAACCTAAAAACAGAAAATGTTGAAGACACAAGAGTCTGCGGAGGCTGGAATCTGGAGCAATGAACAATCAGCTGGAGGAACTCATCGGGTCAAGCAGCATCTTTCCATGGAGGGAAAGGAATTGCTGATGTTTCGGGTTGAAACGCTGCATCAGAAAATGTTGGAAATTCTCAGCAGACCAGCCAGCATTTTTGGGAAAGACAGAAACACAATTAACAATAACTGCCACAGATTGTCAAAGTCATCAGGATTTCCACTGATTGAAGCATTACCTCCATTTTTCTTTCCACAGTTGTCTGCCCAGCTGGGTATTCCCAACATTTTTCTGCTTTTATTTCAGATTTTCAGCATCTGTAATATTCTGGTGTTACAGCCTCTGATTTATCCTGCTTTGCAGGTTTAACAGTTTAACAGCTGCTGAAGGAGGATGAGGACAGCTTCGCTGAGAAGGTAAGTTCCGCTACAGAACTGTTTGTGGGCAAAGGTTGCATCCATCAAAGTCCCCAAACTCCATATCCACAATCAGAAATGACTGTAATGTCAGGGATCAGACCCCGAGTTTGACAATCAGACCAACTAGTTCCCATAACCTGTTGACCAGTTGACTTCTGGATTAGGAACGCGTCACAGAAAAAAATACACACAGTGTGGAGATAAAGTTCCACATGCTAAGGAGAAATCCATCTAAAGGTCTGCACTGACCCCCAATCTCTATAACCCACTGACTAAAACCAGGCCACTTCCCAAGAGACGGCTGTCCTCTTAACATATTGCTGATACCATACTTTTGCATAACACCATTTCTGCACACACATGTCTTTGTGGCTCATTCCGTAACATGGCACTTTACAAAAAATGCAATTTATTTTCTTTTTAGTTTTACAACATGGGTGGCCTGAAGTTTGTGTTTAAAACATCCACAGTAGTTCAGAACATGTTGCCTGCAGCTGTGAGATCTGAAAATGCCACATAGACCAACAATGTAAAGTACTGGATCATACAGTTAGTATTGTATTTGTTAACTTGCAATCATTTGCCAGTTTAAATAGTCCAAAGAGATACATACTTATTAAATATTTTTGAACAAATTGAACTAAATGATTATTCATGTTTTATGCTAGTACACAGCTTCATCAACATGTAATTCACATTAAAATATAGGCATAATTTCAGTTATCAATGATACGGGCAGCAGTGGTGACCCACGTTGAGGAGGGAGAGGTTTTAATTTGTTGAAAAGCTAAAGCTAAAATTGGAATCAATGGATGCACTGCTCCTTTCCCTGTTGCCATTTTTTCCTGAGCAGCCAATAAATTGGGCCTTGGTAGGAGTATAAGAGGAGCTGAAGAAGGCTACAGAACTGCTAAAGCCAGCTCCACCATTCAACATACTCAGTGATGATCCTTGGCTAAGGGCTCTTCTAAGAAGTACCCATTGACACTGGAGCAGCTGGTAGAGCTGCTGCCTCACAGCAATAGAGGCTTTAAATTTGCCACCTTCTCCCTGTGACCACGTGGGTTTCATCCCACATCCAAAAGACGTGTGGGTTGGTAGGTTAATTGGCCTGTGTAAATCTCCCCCATGTGGTAGAATGTTTGGGAGCTCATGAGAATGTGGGAAGAATAAAAAATGGGATTATACAGTATAATTGGGATTAAAAATGGGAATGTATAATTGATGTAAATGGATGGTTGGTACAAACTCAGTGGGCTGAAGGGTCTGTTTCTGTGCTGTATGTCTCTGTGACATTACTTCCCCGTTCAACTCTCATATTTCTTGATTTAAACCTCTTACCTCTCACAGTCTTTAAACAGACTCAATGACTGAGAATTCACAGATCTTCTGGGGAGAGAACTAAATAGGCGCATTACCTCCCAAAAGAAGAAATTTCTCCTCATCTCAGTCCTAAAGGACCAACCCAACAAAATGTGGCATCCTCTGATTGATTTAAACCCTGATGGTCAACTAAGAAGGTCACGAGCTGCAGATGTATGCTAAGCAGAAACTAAGGCTGTGGAGCAGGAGAGACTCAAAAAGGATATTCTGGTGCCTAGAACTGATTTGTGATAAAAATGTGGGCAGCTGCTACCCCTGCGACCACCCCATCCCTCCATGATCCCATCTCAGCAGGGTCAACCTACCTCTCTAAGGCTGCCCAATACAGAGCTGGAGAGTCTTGGCTCAGTACTAGTGAGGAACTTGTAGCTTGCTGCTGATAGTATGACAATGAGCTTCTCAGAGTTGACCAGGTCACCCATGAGAAGGAGCTTGGGGTTGACCAACATCTTTTGATATAAGTGATTCTAAGTCAGGGCCTCTCAAAAAGGCTTCTTCATTTGCACGTTATTTACTTAGGCTACAGTGAAATGGCCCAGAAAGATACTCCACTCAGAAACATTTAGAGACAGATAACAAATGTAGTCCTTACCAGCAATGCCCACATCCCATAAATAAATGTATAATAAATAAGAAAACACCTGACGCTTTGCAATGCAATATAATGAGATGTGGCCTACCTTAGCTGATACATGCCAACAATGTGTGCCTAATGCAGAGTAGTCATATGCAAAGTTAGAAAAGAAATAGAGAGTCAATTGATGTCTTTCTCCAAGGTTTCAACTTGCACTGCTGCCACTCACACCAAGAATTCAGACTGCAGCTGTGCTGGGCGCCACTATGATCAGAGGGTTCCCAACACCAGATGTTAAGTCTGCAGATTCACAGCAGATCTCACATTGGAGATGCATTGAGCTCTCAGGATCCCACCAGGGAGCTATCACTTCATGACCTCACCTACACCCGGTGCAGTGCATTTGCCTAAACAACAATATTTTCTGTAATACCAGCCAGTCAGAGACTACGTTAAGTAAAAGACATATATTTAAGATTCTATGTATCTAAAGATGAAAATGCCTCAAACCATTCCTTTTCTTTGAAATCCCAATTAATTGGCAACTCTACATTCTCTTCAGATAGTCTATGGCTAATTAGCCCTCCAATTAGTTATCACTTATAATTTACAACCATAATGTTAACAACTCTGCAGGTTTTACCCCAGCATGTGAAGTCTCTTTTCAGTTGTTTCAAATGCAGAAGACTTGAGCCTGGGCCAAGTGCCAGATGAGTAAAAGTTTCCATGAGGAAACCCTTTTGTTTTCCTAAGGGGAAGGAAACTTTAACTGGCTAGACTGGTGGGGAGACTGATCTCTGTACTCAGTGGCATACCTGCTCAGTACCTATAATATCTCTCACATCTGGACTACTTAGTATAGTCTACCATACCAAAAATAAAGTCAGCACTTCTGAAGTAAAAAATGTGGTGTCAGCAGAAAAAAAAATCACAGTGGCTTTCAAACACGCGTGTGTTGTTTAAAAAAAAAATCTTTTTAAGTGCAGGAAATGAAATCGATTTTAAATAATTCAGGCAATAATCCCAGAACAAGTAAATAATTTTCTTCCAGCAATGTCAACTGCAACAAAGATACTTGGCTGTTTAATTTGGGTCTCAAAATTAAGTTACCTGATTGAAGTACTCAAACAAATGTCCCAGAAGTATTTTGTTTCAAGGCAGAATAGCAAGATAACTTTTGCAAGGATTATTTCAAACTTGGCCATTATTATTAAGGCTCTGCCCATTTAATTCTACCAGCTTCGAGGGAACTGCATGTGACAAGGTTAGTTCAACAATTGACTAATACTCTGCATTAGATTAACATTCATGACCAGAGACAAATTCCACCCCTTATTTTTTCAATTTGTCAGTGCATAGACATGCAAAGTACCAGGATGCTGGAGCTGACCTTAAAATTTACATCATTGATGGAAGGTTAGGTACAGAAGCCTGAAGTCCCACACCACCAGGTTCAAGAACAGCTGCTTCTCTTCAACCATTCGGTTCTTGAACCAACCGGCACAACCCTAATCACTACCTCAGTATAGCAAAACACCTTGCACCACAATGGACTTTTTAAATTGTTCTAATTTTGTTCCTTTTTGTGTAATTTTGTATAATTTATGTTGCTAAATGTATGTTTTTCTTATAAATGTTGAGTTCCTGATGCTATGTGCCTGTGATGCTGCTGCAAGTAAGCTTTTCATTGCACCTGTGCATATGACAATAAACTCGACTTTGACTCTGACTTTTGACTTTGTAATGGTTCACGCTGTGGGGCTGCCTTACTTGTAAATAAAAGGTCAGAACTTTGAGTCCCAGACTTGTGCCTTTATTTGTGTGATCTCATTAAGAGAGTTGCAATTCTCAGCCAGGATAGTGAATGGTTCCCTGGACAAAGAGAAACATTCTATTTTGGAAAAGAGAGATAGAACCCTACCAAGGATCGCTACAGTCACTTTAAATAGATCTTTGGACTGTGCATGACAGAACTGCATTGACGATGCTTGTAATGTTTAAGTGCTGCCACAAATAATTTGCTTCTGAGATGTATGGATTGTGGGAGTCACAAGTTAAATCACTGAAAAGCAATGAACATATGAAGCAAACTAACTACGTAACAACTTAAATTGGAATTAGAATAGCAGTTCAGTTCCCAAACCAGTATCCGGAACCTTGGATTTCAATCAGGATTCATAAATTTGAATTCTATCACAGCAGCTGGGGAATTTAAATTCAATGAAAGAAGTGTGCAATAAGGTGCTAGTTCCAGTGACAATGAAATTATTGGATTGTCGTAAAAGCCCATGGGGTTCAGGGAGGGAAATTTGCACCTTTCCTCAGCTGTGACTGCCAATCCAGCAACATGGTTGACTTTTAACTGAAATGACCCAGCACACCAATAACTTCAGGCCCCAATAGGGATGGATAATAAATTCTGGTTTTGCCAGCAACACCCACACCTTGTGAATGAGTAAATAAAAAGTACCATGGTAGAAAGTAACTACCTATATTCAGCCGGATGTCCTGTGAATGTGAATCACTTTTCATATTTTCATGCATCTTATTGTAAATTTTTACCTTCCTCAAAATAATATGGATATTTCCTGTTCACCTCTGCTCCCCTACCTGGCGCATCCTGTCTGTCATCTTTCATCCCTCCTCAGTCCACCAATCACCTCAGACTCCTTTCTCACCACTCCCCTTCCCCTCTTTATACTGGCCATCTCCCTCTCCACTTACAGTCCTGATGCAGGGTTTCAACCTGAAACGTCTACAATTCCTTCCCTCCTACAAATGCTGCTCGACCCGCTGAGTTCCTCCAGCACATTGTTTGTTGGCTATTTACTAGTTTGATCATCTATTCTTTGTTGAGTTAAATACAATCTTTCAGTTGAGCAAGGTTAGAGGAAGAGAGATAATTGTACCTGGGTTCCAGGTGTAATTCAGTTCCATATTAAAGTCACATATTTCACAGGGAGGTTTATATTTGCATAATAAATTCTTCAGTCTACATTTACAATGGAAACTCCATGCAGAAAGTTGGCCTAGTTTAAATATTCCCTCCCCTTTCTCTAACAGCCATTCCCACCATGTTCCAGTGGTGCTTTTCAGGGCCTCAACTGGTTGGAATACGTTATTAACAAGCAATACATTTAGATAGTTTATAATGGAAAAATTCACAGGAAGTTCATGCTGACCGCATTTTTAATATACTGCAAATGCTGTTTATTTTTAATTCTCTGTTGGGTGAAGAAGTGGCTGGCAATGTTAACATTTAAGTACCCATCCCCTGACTGTTCTTGAGAAGGTGGTGGTGAACTACTTACTTCAACCTTGCAGTCTGTGTGGGGAAGGTCCTAATAGTTTCAGTGGCTTACTAAAGCCATTTCACAGAGTGCTTATAAGTCAACTACATTGATGTGGGTCTGGACGGAGTTGATTATTGGCCAGAAGAGGTAAGAAGTACAGAATTCCTTCTCTAAAAGATATCAATGAACTAGATAGGTTTTTAACAGTAATTTAGCGTTTCATTGTCACATTACTGATACAGCCTTATCAATTCCAAATTAGCTTAATTGAAATTCCGCAGTTGTTTTGGCAGGATTTGAACTCATCTACCCAAGCTTTTAGTTCATACTTACACTTTATATGTAACTACCTTCAACTTCTTTCAGCACAAACACAAAGCTAGGTACTGCTCATAGAGTCACACAGCACAGGAACAGGCCCTTCAGCCCATTGTACACAGGTGCAGCCTCACCAACATCCTGATCAGTTGGAACGATACTTCTCTATTTCTAAACTCCAACCCCCTTGTGATAAGGCCTATATGCCCTTTGCCTTCCTAACTACTGGCTGGACCTCCATGCCAAGATTTTAGTGCTTCATGCACAAGAACACTTAGATTCTTCTATACGTGCAATTCCTCTCCATTTAGATAATTGTCTGCCCTTTGATTCCTCCTATCAAAACACATGATCTCATACTTTCCTAATTAACCTCAAAGTCAAAAAGTAACACAGTACAGAAACAGGCCCTTCAGCCCACCATGACCATGCCATTCATTGTACCTACCTACATGAATCCCATTTACCCATATTAGTCACATTAGGCAAATTAGCATTCTAGGCTTTGCTAATTCAAGTATGTATCTAGATGCTGCTTAGTCATTTTGCCAAATTTTTGCCCCCTCACTCAGCTTATCTATATCTTGCTGCCGAATATAATTATCCTTATCGCAGCATCCCCTCCCACCTATTTTTGTGTCATCAGCAAACTTGGACACCTTGCACTCTGCCCCCTCCTCCATGTCACTGATATAGATAGCAACTAACTGAGGGCCAAGAACTGATCTCTGGGACACTACACTAGTTATGTCCACCTAGCCTGAAAAGGACCCATTTATTTTGACTCTCCATCCTCTTTGTTTTAACCAGTCTTCAATCCATGTTAATACACTTCCCTTGATGCCATGACAATGCTTCTTCAATAGCATCTTCTTACTCTGTGATTACTAGCACCTAAAATGATGAGGGCTACAAGCTGGAGTGGCTATTGAACAAGATATCCCATGTTTAAATGGGTAATGGATCCATGGTACTCTTTTTCTCTAACGATTTTCCTAACCCAGATTATCAGCAGCACACACTTGACCATAAATCCAAAGTGAAACCTGCTCTGAAGCAGGGACCTTGGGTACAATTTTTCACGTTGAGGAGAAATAATCCTGGGATTTGAGGGGAGATCTCATTGAAACCGACTGAATACTGAAAGGCCTGTATAGAGTGGAGGTGGAGAGAACGTTTCCATTAGTAGGGGAGTCTAGGAACCAAGGGTACAGCCTCAGAGTAAAGGGACATCCCTTTAAAACTGAGATGAAGAGACATTTCTTCAGCTAGAGGGTGGTGAATCTGTGGCATTCGTTGCCACAGAGGGCAGTGGAGGCCAAGTTATTGGTGTAGTTAAGGCAGAGATTGATAGGTTCTTGATTGGTAAGTGGGTTAAGGGTTATGGGGAGAAGGCAGGAGAACAGGGTTGAAAAAAAAATCAGCCATGATTGAATGGTGGAGCAGACTCGATGGGCTGAATGGTCTAATTCTCCTCCTATCTCTTATGATCTGATGGATTTGCATAGTTAGGTACGCAATGATAAGCATTGACATGGGGGGGGGAGCTGAAGGGCCTATTTCTCTACTATATGTCTGTATGACACATTGCATGCAAAATAGCCCTCTTGCCCCCAGAACCCCACCATCCATCATCCACCCCACAACACATTGCAGGAGCAACAGTTTAGTATCAATGCTTGACAGCTGGCTGGATCAGGGATGTGGCTTAGCTAGCTGTCCAGGACTGACATTTCACTGTGGACGTAGCCGGGGGGTGGGGGGGGGGTGTTGGGGGGAGGGAGGGAATGAAGAAGGAAGGGATGGGGAAGGAATGAGGTGGGGAGGAAGGAGGGAGGAGAGAGAAAGTGAAGAAAAGGCAAAGGGAGAAACAGGAAAACTGAGGTACGGGGAGAGAGGAATGGGTTCAGGTAAAGAGGAAGGGAAGAGAGAGGGAGGTGGGAGTCAGGGAAGAACGGGGAAGTACGAGGGAGGGGGGAAAGGAGGTGGGAGGGAGTGAGGGAAGAGAGAGAGATGTGGGGGGAAGGAAGAGAGATGGTGAGAGGGATGGAGGGAAGAGAGAAGAGGTGGGAAGGAAGGAGTAAAGAGGGGATGCATGAGGGAGAGAAGGAGGGAGCAAGGGAAGAGAGATGTACATGTAAGGAAGAGAAGGAGGGAGGGAAGAGAGAAGGTGGTGGGTGGGAGGGAGTGCTGTATTAGACTCCCTGTATTTAACTAGGAATTAGCTGCACCATTTGATATCAGTGTGGGACATTACTTCATACAGTTTTGCCAACCTCTCACCCAACCTGGAGTCCGGGGTGGGTGCTGCACTGATAGATTCTGGGACAGTCCTTTTCCCCGGAGATACCAAACAGACCCAATGGTGTGTTCTCTGTGGTCTGTTTCCCTCTGAATATTGAAAAAAATTGAAACCAGGATGGCAGCTTTACTCCCTGAGAGGACTTTTGACAACCAATATGGATGGTAGGGTTTCGGTAAAGGGAACCTTCTTTGCAAGACAGAACAATTCTCACCCACAGCAAGCACCTCCCACAAATTGTCCCTTATTCCTGAAACATTGTGTTGGCAATCTCACAGACAACACCACCATCTGCGGGTTCCCCTCCAAGTCTCACACCATCCTGACTTGTGAATACTATGCTGTTCCTTCATTGACACCGGGCCAAAATCCTGAAACTCCCTTCACAATGCACCTTCACCAGAAAGACTGCAGCAGTTCAAGAAGGCAGCTCACCCCCACCTACTCAATTTGGAATGGGCAACAGGTGCTGACTTTACCAGCAATGTCCACATCCCAGGTACGAATAAAGTGCAAATTTTCCACCTGTGCTCCCATCACTATCTTTCCCCCTCTTCCTTTTCTATCTCTTCTGACAACCCACCACACTATACACTGTTTCTCTGCAGTCTTTTCCCCACTGTGCTCTGAAGCACTGAGAGTCACCTCCCACTCTTCCTAGACACACTGTTACCATTCCCCTTTATTCCCACACTTCAACACTCTGCTATCCCTTTCACTTATTTAGCCACTACTAAACAGCGGCCCTGATAATATATTGCTCATTACATAGAAGTGAAATGGACCCTGCTGATTATTGGCAACAGAGGAAGGGGTCAGGAAATTGAATTGGGTTACTAAATAGCAAAATGTTTCCCCCGATCTAAAACACGCCTCAACAACTCTATCTCGGGGGACCAACTCTGCACTTAAACTTTTGTGTTAAAAGGAAAAACGCGGCAGACATTGGAAGTGTCGGAGAGAGTGTTCTTGGAGAGGGAGAGGCAGAGTGTGAGGTTTTTAGCAGCCGTGGAAGCTTCATTCTGTTGCTAGGAGAACCTGAGAAGTCTGGCTGAAACCTTTTCTCATTGCTCCCATCTTAATGTATAAATGATCTAAAGCTGTGTCACATCTCACTCACTGGAGACAATTGGTCACGGCACATAAGGGCTGCTGGGGTCAGCTGGGGCAAAGTCGCTGCCCTACTGTACAGCAGGATCTTGGTGTCCAAGTCCATAACTCCCTGAAAGTGGCCACGCGAGTAGATAGGGTGGTAAAGAAAGCATATGGCATGCTTGCCTTCATTGGTCGGGGCATTGAGTATAAGAGTAAGAAAGTCATGTGGCAGCTGTATAAAACTTTGGTTCGGCCACACTTGGAGTATTGTGCAGAATTCTGATCGCCCCATTGCAGGAAGGATGTGGAAGCTTTGGAAAGGGCACAGAGGAGGTTTACCATGATGCTGCCTGGATCAGAGGCTACAAGCTATATAAGGAGAGGTTGGACAAACTTGGGTTGTTTCTCTGGAGCATCAGAGGCTGAGGGGAGAGCTGATAGACGTTCATAAAATTATGAGAGGCATAGATAGGGTCAGAATCTAGAATGTCAAACACAAGAGGATATGCACTTAAGGTGAGATGGGGAAAGTTTAAAGGAGATGTGCAGGGCAGGTTTTTACACGGAGAGTGGTTGGTGCCTGGAGTAGACTGCCAGGGGTAGTGATGGAAGCAGATATGATAGTGGTGTTTAAGAGGCCGTTAGATAGACACATGAACATGCAGGGAATGGAGGGATATGGATGATGTGTAGGCAGAAGAGACTTAGTTTAATTCGGCATCATATTCAGCACAGACAAGGTGAGCCAAAGGGCTTGCTCCTGTGCTGTACTGTTCTATATTCCATGTTCTAATCTGAAAAGTGGCTCCTTGGGCTGCAACTTGCCAACCAGCATCACACACAATTGGGTTAGCATTGAGTCAGGGTTAGTGAGCCAGAAAGTTGTGGATTCAAGTCTCACTTTGTAGACTTGAACACGAAAATCCAGGCTGACCCTCCAGTGCAGTGCCAATGGAGTGCTGCATTGTTGGAGGTGTCCTCTTTCAGGTGAGATGTTAAACTGAGGCCTTGTCTGCTCTCTCTCAGCTGGGTGTACATGTCCCATGCCATGATTTTGGAGAAGTGCAGGGGTACGATGTCCAGTATCCTAGCTCAACATTTGCCCCCTCATTCACCATCACAGCAAAGTACAGATCATGGGGCCATTACCACACTGCAGTTTGTGGGAGGTTGCTGTGCATGTTCTCGCTACCAAGTTTCTACAATGCACCAGCGATTAGACTTCAGAAGTACTTTATTGGCTGTAAGGCACTTTGGGATGAAAGCTATTTGAGAAATGCAAGATTTATTGATTGAAAACCTTCTCAATGAGTAAAATCTGCTTCCTCCAGGCCATGGGTGAGAAGCTAGCATCCACGTTAAATGCACAACATCAGATAACTGGACTGTAGAAGATCCAAAACCAGAGATGGCTCTTGTTTGCTGCTCATTAAACATCCTGCACTCTTCCAGCACTATATCAAAACAAGCTTTAAAAGGAAGCTTTGCATTTATATAGCACTTTTCACAACTCCAGAAGACTTGACTTACAGCCAGTGAAGTACTTTTTAAGTGTAGTTGTTGTTGCAAGATAGGGAATGCAGGCACGAATGCAACATAACAGGCCCAATATGCTGAGTACTTCCAGCATTTTCTCTTTTATTTCAGGTTTCCAGCTTTGGCAGTATTTTAGCTTTTGAATACCTGGCAATTGTTTTGCTAATTTGTTCACAGCAAGTTCCCGCAAACAGCAATGTAATAATGAACAGATAATCTGATTTTAGTGATTTTGGATGAGGGCTAAATATTGGCAGGGACTTTGGGGGAAATTCCCCTGCTCTATGCTATGGGGATTTTACAACTGCCTCAGAGAACATAACCTGAAGTCACAAGCAAGAAGTGAGAGATAACCGAGAGGCACCAAAGTGAACGTTACGAAGTGAAGCTGGTTAAAGGTGGAGACACAAGAGACTGCAGACGCTGGAACCTGGGGCAACAGAGAACTTACGTGGATGGGGTTTGAGGATAGAGAGTGTAAGGAATTGTGTGCAGGTGAAATACTCCAGGTGAGACCCTTTTGGCCACACACCCTGTTTCTGTGCTGTAAATTCTGCACAATAATTTTGAGTCATAGGGTTATATAACACGGGAGCAGGCCCTTCAGCCCAACTCATCCATGCTGACCAAGATGTCGATCTGAGCTAGTCCCATCTGCCTGCATTTGGCCCATACCCCTCTACGGTTTACATGGATAGGCTTACATGTAAGGCTTATCTGGACTTCCATGTAAGGGTTGCTCCATCTTCTCTTGAATGTATTAACAATAAACATAATTATTATTTCAAAAGATGCTTGTTTCTGTTTGGGTACCGTTGAATTGATCTGATCTAATTTTAATGCTATGTATTGAACTGTTGGCTGTTATCTGCACTTGAGCCTGTTACAAGAGTGGAGATGGACTGGGTAGGAATGAATGCTGCTATCGCGTTCTCACTAATTATTCCTGTTGTAAAAATGGTAAACCAGCACACAATGACTAACGTGGAGAGAGATGGGAGCTAACTTCATCCTGTTGACTCGGGAAATAACCTACAACACACACAAAATATTAATATCAGTCTTTATAAATACGCTGCAGTGGTACCACAATAGAGCCTTATGACAATCGCTAAAGTCAGCTGTAATGTACTAGAATTCTTCCATGTCTTAGAGTTATGGAGTCATACAGCACAGAAACAGGTCCTTTGGCCCACCATGTCAATGCTGACCATCAAATATCCATCTATACTAATCCCACTTACCAGCTCTGGCACCTTGTATGTCTTAGAATACATCTCATTTTTACATTGGAAATGTTTTGCCTGCTAATTTACAAAATGGGAAAACTAGACCAGATGCTGAATGCTTCTGCAAAGTATTTTTTTTGGAGACATTTATCTTTAAAGCAACAATCAGTTTTTAATTGACCCAGTTAAGGATATTTGTGGCCTATTCTTGAAACTCAAAATGAATCAGTGACCCATTTTTGTAACTCATAAAATAATGAAATGCAGTGAAATAACAGTATCTAAGAAAGTACTGGACATTTATATTTGTACCATGTGTGTTTTTGTTTTGAGGACCAGATTTATATGATTTTAATAAGTTTATGTTTCAGAAATTACTCAACTTGTGTTGTATCTTTGCTTGAGCTCACGCAAGTTGGTTGTATCCAAACTGATTTACAAAATCACGTCTTATTACAATATGGATGAAAGGTGTAATTTGCAAACACTAAGCAACATATCCTATTGAGCCAGAGGGTGTGTTCACACTACATTCTAGAGATTTGTGCACAATAATGATGGCATTTCAGCGCAGTCTTGAGGCAGTGCTGAATTGTCAAAAGTGCTGTCTTTCAGATGAGAAGTGAAACTGGAGGGGCTATTTTCTCTAATAAAAAAACAGAAAATGCTGGAAATATTCAGCAGGTAAATTAGCATCTATGGAGTTAATGTCTGAGGTTCATGAGCTCACATCACAACTAAGAAAAGCTGGAAAACAGGGTTGTTTTAAGATGCAGAGATGGAAGAGGGGTGGAGAGAACAAAAGGGATCCTTGTGGCAGGGTGGAGATTTAGAGAAGATGGATGACATAGATTGGCTTTGGTTAAGGGAAGGAGGTAAAGGTTTGTTAAGGAGGCAAAGGAGAGAGAGGGAGAGAGAGAGAGAAAGGAGCGAGAGAGAGAGCGAGAGAGACCGAGATTAATGGAACTGTGAGGAACAGAAATCAGCCATTGGTAGAAATCTGAAGTAAAAAGATAGCGCTATAAAGTTACAGAAAGGCAGGCAGCATCTGTGGAGAGATAAAACACATGTTAGAATTAGAGATTGATGATCTTATGTTACAACAGGCCAGTTCCTACATAGACTGCTTCCTCTCTCTCGAGCAAAGCAAAAGATCTCACGGCATATTTTGAAGAAGTGTTCCCCAGTATCCTTGTCAATTTTATTCCCTCTGCCAATCCAAAAATAGATAACCTGTGAGAGCTTACTAACATTGCTTGGTGCAGTTCTTACATTACAACAGAGATGAAACTTTAAGCATATTTGGTAATGTCACTAATAATGTTCATTAGCATGGGGACCAGGAGGGGATACTAGGTGGGCAGCACTTCAATGGGACTGGGGATGAGAGTTCAAGAGGCGGGTTTCATGGAGGCTACAGGAAGCGAGGTAAGAGAGAATGTGGAGAAGGAGACCAGGACAGGGAGTGGGGTGTAATCCTTGGAAGCTTGGCCCAAACATAGATGTTTTCCTTTTTATCATTGCATTGTTAGGGTCAGAGTGCCAACTTCACCCGCCTCTGGATTGGAGGTGGTGTGGATGAAGTAGGGAAGATGAGATGGTCAAATTATAAAGATACCTAAATTAATCTAGGTGCATAAAATCCAGCTTCAGCCTTCCGATAACACAAAAGGGACCACTCTTCAATAATATCTCCATCTGTAAAGTGCTTTGGGATGTCCTGAAGTCATGAAAGGTGCTGAGTAACAGCAAATTCTTTCTCTTCACTCATGAAGTCCCATTCCCAACTAAACTAAAATAATAACAAACCTGCCCTCACCCTTTCAGAGATGTTTCCCCTTGTCCTAGCTATCCCTTCCCTACCCTTCTCTGTAACTTAAAACTAACTTATTGTCTCTTTCCCGGTTCCGATGAAGGGTCTTCGACCTGAAATATTAACTCCATTTCTCCTTCCACAGATGCTGCCTGGCCTGCTGAGATTTCCCAACTTTTTCTATTTTTTATTTCTGACTTCCAGTATCTGTCAACCTGGTAAGTCACTTTTGTTTGTTAAATATGCAGTTTTAAGTTATGACAATTTATTTCCCATTAAGAAGTAAACAAATAAAATATAATTGTATGATCTTGTTTTAATTATATCTGGGGAACATTTAAATGTCAATTGTGGTTAATAACCCTCGGAAAAAAAATGTAAACTTTAGCAAAAGAAGGATCTGAAGTATATAAGGGCATATGTGGTAAGTTTTCCCCCACAACTACTTGGGTGAGATTTCAGCTTCATTAGTTTTTAAAAATAGTTTTTTCAGACAATATAGCCTCTTGCACAACAAGATGGTATTTGATGTGTGGTCTCAGACCTGTGGGTGCAGAGAGATGTCAGCTTTTCCATGAAAATCCCAAACTGCACCCATGGGAGACTTGGTCTTTGACTGCTTAAAGCAGCCCCAGCAAAGGTGGCATTCAATGGAGGGTATTCAAGGACTTCCCAGACCACACACATGATACTGATTCAAAACCCTGAGTTAGTCTGCAAGTATTTTTTAAGGATCGGTTATGTTTTTATAAACACTGCAGTTGACATTCTTTACAGTATTGGTCATCAGTCTGTGCACCAGAATGCAAAATGCAGAGCAGCCAAAATGATGTGGCAACCTTAAGGCTGATGGATGATGCATACAAAAATAATGACTAACCATTATCACTGTAGTTAAAATATCATTCTAATAATATCCACATACTTCATAGGATTGCATCCTTGCAATAGCCTGATTGATATAACAGATAAACTCTTCTGCAGATATTGGGAATTATTGATTTTTAACTGTATTTCTTTTTAAGAGGTTTGTCTTCATCAAGGTAAGGGCTGCAAAACAGAAAAATTAGCATTTCAGGGAGCCCGTGACCATTTCAAACACCCTCATGAAAGTTGCAGATACAGTGAAATTTTGAAGAAACGTTAAGACCCAGGCGATTGATAGTTCCACTACACACCAACATTTTGGGAAAGGGAGTTTGTGGGCAAGATGGAAGTCAACAACATTGTTTTCAAATGCAACCTCCAACATTGAAGCAAAATATGGTAGCTTTATCCATTTAAGCATCTGAAGTACAAAAGTACATTTGTGCAATATTTCCCCTCAACAACCTGGGTAACATTTTAGCTTGACTAATGTTTTAAATATATTCCTTAGATACAAATAGTTTGTGGCATACCAGGATGGGATTTGAGGTGGGTCCAATAACACTGAAGTCAGAGGAATGGGACTTGTTTGTGTGTAGCCCTGGGATTACAGATGATAGTGGAATAATAGTGAGCGAAGGTCAATCAATGATTTAACAGAGACACAGAATTAAGACTAACTGCATGAGGAGATGGACGGTGAATGAAGCTCAGAAAAATCAGGGTCAAAGAGTGGTGGGTGGGTATGGCAGCCAACATTTGTACGTGTCTATGGATGGGTTAGAATTGGAGGCTGGAAGGAAGAGCATTGACGCAAACAAGTCTGAAGTCTATGAGGGATTCAATGGCAAAGTGAACAATCCCACTTTGGCCGACACCATCTTTGTATAGAAAGGTCACACCTGTAATTAACAAATGTAAATTATCAACTGAATAGTGTAATCTTGATTTTTACTCCAGTCATGCAAAGTCCTGAAGAAGTTGGAGTATTTATGATAATTTTTTAATAGCAGTCCAGCCACTAGTTTGACTGGCGTTGTTTTCTTTAGGACGGAGGAGGCTGAGGGAAGATTTATTGGAGGTGTTTAAAAATTTGAATGCCTAGATATAGGATATAGGAAATTATGAAGAACATATTTTCTAGTGAAATTAAAAACCAAGGGGTCAGGGGGGCCATAGATTTAAAGTAATTGGTAGAAAGATAAGAGAGTAGATGAGGACAACCTGGTTCACCCAAAGGCGGCATGGGACTGGAACTGGGTGGGGGGGTGGTAAAGGCAGAAGCCGTCATGACAAGCTTTTGGATGCATACCTGAACAGCCATGATCTGTAGGGCAATGTACTAAGTGTTGGAAAGTGGGAATATGTTACGTAGTTCTTTGTGACCAGCCCAGTCACGGTGGGCTGAGAGCCCTCTTCTGCATCTTAAATTTTCATGACTTTGTAATTAAGAATAATGATGGAAATTCATGAAAACTGTTGAAGTATTTTTAAATACTAAGAAAATACGCAGCCTATTAAGAAAATATGCAAAGGGGGAGATGTACAGGTGGCCCTGTTCAAGGCTGAAAAGAGTTTAGCAAGTGTGACTTGAAGTGTTCCACTTAGGTGAAGAGACCGGCTCTGTGTCACCATGATTATATACTGTTTACAACTGTCACCCTAAAGCTAAATTTCTTGAGCATCACCAGATAACACAAAGTCTGAAACATTAACTCTGCTCCTCTCTCTGCGGATGCTGCCTGACTGCCAATGTATTTCCAGCACTTTTTAGTTTGATTTCATATTTCCAGCATCTGAAATTTTTGAATATTACCATGTAAATCATGCCCACCTATTATTTGACAAGGTTTACTAATTTAGGATGGAGACATTTAAAATATATTTCAGATTCATAAAATCTATAATAAGCTTCATTACTGTACTCCAAGGGAGTTCAAGTATCACATTATGGATAAGATTGACAACACTACTGGGACATATAATGCTGAGCTTTAAATCATGGACTAATGAGATCATATAATCACATTTCTTTTTCCTTACACAATGTACAATGCAAACTATTTCAAAGTATTTAATCCTGAAACTTACTGATAGATTAGACAAACATAGATTGGTAAAGGTAATAATCTACGTTTATAAATCCACCGAAACAAATTGCTTTTCAAATATTTCAGTAGTTCAACTAGGTATAAAATCATCTTAAGGTCATTTTGATTTGTGCTATTAATGAATAAATATCAAGTTTATAACCACTTTTAAAAACCATTGTCTGGAAATTCACCCGAAATTTAACTGCAGTATCACTGAATGCACTGCTTTGTAACAGCTGTACATTGTATTCTATTTCTGATGTTTTTCCCAGGCTCAGAGTCTTTTTCCCAGGGTGGAAATATCAAATACTAGAGGGCCTAGCTTAGAGGTGAGAGGCAGAAAGTTTTCAAAGAGATGTGGGGGGGTAGGTTTCTTAGTCAGAATTCACTGCTGGGGTGATGTTGGAAGTAGACACAATAGTGGTGTTTAAGAGACATTTAGACAGGCACACGAACATGCAGGGAATGGAGGGATATGGATCATGTGCAGGCAAACAGGTTTTGTTTAATTTGGCATCATGGTTGGCATAGACATCGTGGGCCAAAGGGCCTGTTCCTGTGCCATACTGGTGTATGTTCTATGTTCATATTAACTTTGATCAATGAAAAACAGGATTTCATACACAGACAACAGCAGGCTGCTAATAGTATATCACTCATTTAGCACTATGAGAGATGGATTTCTATACTTATGTTATCAAGAGATTCCTTCTTCTGTAATACATTGAAAATGAAGTGCTCACCTGCTTCTCTGTAGAAGTAACACGATGTGCTTAGGCTAATATACAACTCCCCATGCTCTGGCAGTGGTCTGGTATGTTGCAGGAAAGGGCATTCTTTCAGCATTAGCCTAGACTGCAGGATTTTACAATGGGACACACCAAAGACAGCCCAATTTTAACCTCACACATCAGTGACATGAATCAATATTATTCAAGATATCCATCCAATGGCAATCTCACACACAGATGAGATCGGGTGCATTCTGAGACTGATACTCCTACTAATAGAGCAACTTTTACTCGATATTTGTGCACTGAAATTTACTGAGAGTGTTCTGTATAGAAACAGTCCATTCAGCCCAACTGGCCTATACTGGTATTTATGCTCCAAATGATATTATTCCCATTTACCTCCCTGACTCCACAAAGGTCAGGGATGTCTCAGAGCGGCTGGAGGGCATTCTGGAAGGTGAGGGTGAACAGCCAGTTGTCATGGTGTAGGAAAAAAGTGGGATGAGGTCCTACAAGCTGAACTTAGGGAGCTAGGAGATAGATTAAAAAGTAGGTCCTCGAAGGTAATAATCTCAGGATTACTACCACGTGCTAGTCAGAGTAGGAATAGCAGCATAGTTTGGATGAACATGTGGCTTGAGCAGTGGTGCAGGAGGGAGGGTTTCAGATTCCTGGGGCATTGGAACTGGTTCTGGGGGAGGTGGGACCAATACAAACCAGATGGTCTACAGCTGGGCAGGACTGGGAGCAATGTCCTAGGGAGGTTGTTTGCTAGTGCTGTTGGGAAGGGTTTAAACTAATATGGCAGGGGGATGGTAATCCATGCAGAAAGACAGGGAAGCAATGCAGAAACCAGAGCAAAAGTTAGAAAAGATAAAACTAAGAGTGGAGTACAGAAAAATCAAACACAAAGGATACAAAGGTTATCAGATTCTAAAAGGACAATGAGTGCAAGGGCAATTTATCTGAATGCCTGTAGTATTTGAAACAAGGTCAGTGAACTTGTGGCACAAATCAGTACAAAGGGGTATGATTTAGTGGCCATTACAGAAATGTGGTTGCAGGGTGGAGATGAGTGGGAATTAAATGTCCAAGGGCATCAGGTAATATGGAAGTATAGGCAGGAAGGTAAGGGAGGTGGGGTAGTGCTCTTAATTAAGAATGAGATCAGGGCGAGAGCAAGAGATGATATGAGATCTAACAAGCAGAATGTTGAGTCCATCTGAGTAGAGATTAGGAATAGCAAAGGGAAAAAAATCACCGGTGGGAGTTGCCTATAGGCCACCAAATAATAACATTACAGTGGCACAGGCAATAAACCAAGAAATATTTGATGCATGTAAGAATGGAATGGCAGTTGTCATGGGGGACTTTAATTTCCACATAGATTGGGCAAATGAAGTTGGTCGAGGCAGTCTTGAGGAGGACTTCACAGAGTGCATCTGTGATAGCTTTCTTGAACAGCATGTTAGTGAACCTACAAGGGAAATTGCTATCTTAGATCTGGTCCTGTGCAATGAAACAGGTAAAATTAATGATCTTTTAGTTAGGGATCCTCTTGCAAAGAGTGATCAAAGTATGACTGAATGTCTCATACGAATGGAGGGTTCAAAAGTTCGATCTAAAACCAGTGCACTCTGCCTAAACCAGGGAGACTACAACAGGATGAGGGAGGAGTTGGCTAGCATAGACTGGAAACACAGGCTATATGTTGGAACAGTTGAGGAACAGTGGAAGACTTTCAAAGAGATTTTTCACAGTGCTCAATAAAAGTATATTCCAGTTAAAAGCAAGGACAGTAAGGGTGGGGAGAGCCAGCCTTGGATAACTAATGAAATAAAGGAAGGCATCAAGCTAAAAGCTCATGCATACAAAGTTGCCAAGAGTAGTGGGCAACTGGAAGATTGGGAAAACTTTAAAAAGCAACAAAGAACCACTAAGCAAGCAATAAGGAAAGGGAAGATAGTAATATGAATGTGGACTAGCACAAAATACAAAAACAGTTAGTAAAAGCTTTTACAATAATAAAAAGTGGAAAAGGATGGCTAAAGTAAATGTAGGTCCCTTGGAAGATGAGGGGGGGAATTAATATTGGGTAATGTGGAAATGGCTGAGGCCTTGAATGACTATTTTGTGTCAGTCTTCATGGTGGAGGACATATCTAACATGCCAAAGAGAGAGTTTATAGATGTTGGGGGGGGGGGGGGGGGGGGAGGGCGCAGGCTTCATACAATCGCTGCCACTAAAGAGGTAGTGATGAGCAAACTAGTGGGCCCAAAGGTAGACAAGTCCCCTGGTCCTGATGGAATTCATCCCAGGGTATCGAAAGAAATGGCGGAAGTTACAGTAGAGGCATTTCTGATAATTTACCAAAATTCCCTGGACTCTGGGCAGTCCCTGCAGATTGGAAGACAGCAAATGTCACGCCACTGTTTAAAAAGGGACTTGGCAAAAGGCAGATGACTATAGGCCAGTTTGCTTAACGTCTGTAGTCGGGAAAATGCTTGAAGCTATCATTAAAGAAGAAATAGTGAGATATCTGGATAGAAATGGTTCTACCAGACAGACACAGAATGGTTTCAGGAAGGGCAGGTCCTGTTTGACAAACTTACTGGAGTTCTTTGAGGAAAAAATGAGCGCAGTGGATAGAGGGGAACAGGTGGATGTTATATACTTGGATATCCAGAAGGCGTTCGATAAGGTGCTGCATAAAAGACTTATCATTAAAATAAGGATGCATGGAGTTGGGGATATTGTATTAGCATGGATCAAGGATTGGTTAACCAATAGAAGGCAGAGAGTTGGGATAAATGGGTGTTTTTCTGCTTGGTAATCAATAGTGAGCAGGGTGCTGCAGGGGTCTGTGCTGGGCCCGCAACTGTTCACGATATACATTGACGATTTGGAAGAGGGGACCGAGTGTAGCATATCTAAGTTTGCTGATGACACTAAAGTGAGTGGAAAAGAAAATTGTGCAGAGAGTCTGCAGAGAGAAAAAGATAGGTTAAGTGAGTGGGCAAGGGTCTGGCAGATGGAGTACAATACTGGTAAATGTGAGGTTATCCACTTCGGAAGGAAAAATAGAAGATCAGATTATTATTTAAATGGTGAAAGATTGCAGCATGCTGTTGTGCAGAGGGAGTTGGGAGTGCTTGCGCATGAATCACAAAAGGTTGGTTTGCAGACGCAAAAGTTTATCAATAAGGCAAATGGAATGTTGGCCTTCATTGCTAGAGGGATTGAATTTAAGAGCAGGGAGGTTATACTGAAACTGTACAGGGTAATGGTGAGACTGCACCTGGAGTACTGCATGCAGTTCTGGTGTCCTCACTTGAGGAAGGGTATACTGACTTTAGAGGCGGTGCAGAGGAGGTCCACAAGGTTGATTCTGGAGATGAGGGGGTTAGCCTATGAGGAAAGATTGAGTCACCTGGGACTATACTCGCTGGAATGAAAGGGGATCATAAAGAAACATATAAAATTATGAAAAGGATAAATAAGATAGAGGCAGGAAGGTTGTTTCTACTGGTAGGTGAGACTAGAACTAGGGGACATAGCCTCAGGATTCACGGGAGTAGATTTAGGATGGAGATGAGGAGGAACTGCTTTTCCCAGAGAGTAGTAAATCTGTGGAATTCTCTGCCCAGGGAAGCAGTAGAGGCTACCTCATTATATATTTAAGACACAGTTAGATAGATTTTTGCATAGTAGTTATGGGTTATGGGTTATAAGGGTTATGGAAGAAAAGGCATGTAGGTGGATCTGAGTCCACATCCAGATCAGCCATGACTTTATTGAATGGCGGAGCAGGGTCAATGGGCCAGATGGTCTACTCCTGCTCCTATTTCTAATGTTCTTATGTTCTTATAACCCTATCAGTGTATCCTTCCATTCAATGTTAATCTTGCATATCCCCAAAGTCGTCTCTGCTATTCATGTCAACTGCTTCTTTTTATGATGAGTTCCACATTCTCACTGCTCTCTGGGCAAGGATATTTCTCCAGAATTTCCTATTGGATGTATTTCTGAGTGCCTTACATTTATGGTCTTTGGCTTTAATCTCCTCTAACAGTTAGAAGCATCTTCTCCACATCTATGCTATTGAACATCCCAGGGGCCTGATAAACCACTTCAAACAATGTCCATTGATGTCTGTGTGTTGGAGAAAAACACTGCAAGCTCAAAGAAACTTGGTTTGACCGTGTTGATTTCACACAATTGTACATTAAATGTAGCTTGGACTACAGTAACTCCAGAAATAACATAATGTAAAATGAATGCTTAATGTATTTGTATACATTTTATATCTAACCTTTCTTTTAAAACAAAGTGAATTTGAATTGCTCACGAAATGAATAACTAACCATGCTAGCAAGTAAAACCAATTTTTCACATGTAATGTGCATCAGGTTTTGGATGCTATTATGCACTACACCAGTAAAACACTTATCCTGAACCAGGATAAGACTAAAGTTCTCCATAAATAACCAGTACATAAATCACAGTGTGTGCCAAATGACTCTGCACCTGAATAAACGATTTAAATTACCAGAAGTGAACAGCAATCAGAGAGATTGAAGGAAGAATGAGTAGGCCGTCTTGGCAATAGAAATTATTTATAGGAAATCGATTGGGAGTAACATTTAGCTCAGGAACCTGCAGGAGCTGGTGGGAAGAGAGATAGGGAAGGATTGAGAGATTTTTTTTGAAGAAGCTCTGGGGTGTAAAATCAAGACAGGAAGTATGCTATGATGCAAGAAGAGGTAGAAATAAATTATCCTGTCAAAGTATTGGAAGTCTTTGACTACAGAAGCACTTGAGGAAAATGTCTGATTGGAGAATCTGTGGGAGGCAGACGTCTGATTTTTCTATTGAAGCTCGGAATGAAGGTAGTCCATTGTCAAAGAGAGAAGCATTAGAACTTATGGTGTAGATTTCTGCAAACGCTTCAGTAGACTAGACCAGTCTGACAGTACTTCCCAAACCTCTATCACCAGAAGGACAAAGGCAGCAGGCTTGTGGGAATACCTGCAGCTTCCCTCCAAATCTCACACAATCCTGACTTGGAAATATATCGTCTGAAACTCATTGTCACTGGTTCTAAACCCTGGAACTCCATACCCCACAGCATTGTGGGAACAGTTCACCAGCACGACCTTCTCAAGGGCAATTAGGGATGAGCAATAAAACACTGCCCTTGTCAGCAACACCCATGTCCCATGAATTAATAGCTTTAAAAAATTGCTTTGGAGATGCAGTGGCCAAGATTTGCCAGTGCTTGCATATGGGCTCTGAAGTGCTTGCCAGGCATTAGGGGAAGTCAGGAGCAACTTCTGCTGTCACTACAGGAATTTTTTAGCCAAAAAATATTTAAGCAGACACATTCAAGTGAAATGTTAATGATGGGAATATGACTGTAAATGCATTTGCAATTGACATTACCAATATTATAATGTTGCCTGTTGGTAAATTCCATTTAGGAAGATGCAAAGTGAATTAATACTGGGAAACTGCCTTGAATTGATGGAATGCTGGGCCTTGACTGCTGGAATTCCCTCCCTAAACCTCCCTTCCTCTCCCTTCTCCTTACAGACCTTCCTCAAAACCATTCTGACCAATATTCTGACCAAAACTGTTCCTAAATGTATCCTTTCATGTCTAGGCATCACATTTCATTTAATTATGCTTCAGTGCAGCACATTGGGACATTTTGCTATGTTAAAAGTACATGATAAATGCACACTACTGTTGGAAGTAAGGCATTTTAAATAAATTTTATAAACTGAATGTTGTTTCAGAAGTAACTCTGGAGGCTGCTGCTGAGGGACCCTCACCATGAATTCTTTCCTCTCTTCCTTCCCTACCAGGGGAGGGGAATGGAATTGGGAGACTGCAATGTACTTAGGATGACCCAAGAGTTTGCTCCAGGCAGGGAAAAGATAAAAGGCCAGAGAGCACTGCTTCATATGTCATGGCCTAACCATTAGGATGGAACACCTGAACTGGGATTTTTTAAAAATGATTCTTATTGTATTTTGGGCTAGTAGAGGAGGTTATTTTGGGAAGTTAGAGAAGGTTTAAAGTTAATTTCTTTATCAATATACTGGATTAAGTTTAAGGTAACTGCCAAACCACTGAACTATGATCTCACCACTGCACATAAGCTTGTTGCATTCCTTCAAGCAAGGTTAGGGTATGCCAAGCTGTCTTCCCAATCAGTTGAAAAGTCGGGTAAGGTTACAAGAATCAAACTGCACATTGAACTCATTGTTGGCAAAAGTATGAACATGTACAGCTAGAAATTTAATTGCACAATAGAGCTTTATTTTCAGCATATTGCAGCTTACTTCTGGAGCAAAGCTTGATGACAACCATTCCCAGAATGTTTTGTGCCAATCTCACTGTCTTGAGCTACCCTTGTGAGTCTCAATGCAATGCACGTGTCAATGGTGCACAGGATGACTTCACTGGCCAACCAATCCTTGTTTTGGAGCATTGCAGAGGAACTCAGACTGTGTTGGCAATCCTGGGACAATATGATCTTTGCACCTCAGTGATTAATTATGTAAACTTTGGGCCCTACACTTCTGCTCTATGACAGCATTCTAAGCAACTCCCAATCTTTCTCTCACCATCCGATCTGTGAACCATCCTTAACCTCAACAGTCCCTGACTCTACAATTCCTCTCCAATCAGCACTAACTCACCCAATTCTTTACACCCATGCCCTCAATCCCCCAAGGCTCTGCCAGCCTGACTCTCTCAATCACCCCAACTCCCAGCACCGAATGCCAATCTCCTGTTTGGACTCCAAGCCCCCCTCCCAGATGATGGGCTCACATGTACCCCTTCCCATCCCAACTCCTGGAGCATGCATTAGCAGACTGAGCCAGTATCTTGCTGAGCTCTTATCATGGTGGTCTGATGCAGAATCATTCTGCTGCAGAATCCAACACCAGCTTTGCATGGATAATGGTAAAACTGATGCTTTTAGCACACAATCCAGCAGCTGGTAATGAAAACCTTTCAGAAATCATCATCTTGGGAGACTTAATCTCAACAAAGTAAGGCTCTAGAATTGCACATGGAACACGTACGGTCTTTATGAGCTTGCACGCTGTGCAAGCCAGTGAATGAAAAGTCCAAAGGTAGAATTAGCTCACTAGACTTATGTCATCTGTGATCAAATGGAGCAGAGGGAAATAAAACTGAGGGTTCAGTGGTATTGCAATGGTAGAAGTGTTCATAGACCAGGAGCAGCCTTGCTGCTGCCCAGCTGCAGAAATAAGTGACAGCATGCAATCCATTCAGAGTCAGATTCTTCACCGAGATTTCAGACTCACCATGCCAAGGTACAATTTTATGCGCCTGCTGACTGAAGGCAGTAAAAATATTTTTCATATTAAACACTTTACTAGAAATTGAGGCTTAATAAATAATATTCCAGAGCATGATGTCATATGGGCAACAGATGACTGACAACAAAGAAGCACAAAGACTTAAATACAGGGAAGCTTGTAAGGCAGTTCTAGAGAATTGGACCAGTATTAGTACACCTTATGCATATTAATTTCACATGTCCCATTTGGGCAAGACTAATTAATAGGATGAGATGATATTAGAGTTACAGATAGAGGTGCAATCCATTATCTGGCAGAGTTGGTTTGAATAAGCCGTTAATATAAAACCTGCTTGAGTAACAAGGCAAATGTGAGGGAAATGGTAGGATATGGAGATTGTATAGGCAGAAGGGATTAGTTTAGCTGGGCATTTTATTACTAATATAATTGGTTCGGCACAACATTGTGGGCCAAAGGGCCTGTTCCTGGCTGTACTGTTCTATGTTCTACGTTCTAAGTCTTGTACTATTTTTGCTTGGACTATTTTATGTGAATTACAGAATTAAATGGAATTATTTTTTTCCTAGAAAATATTTTCCCTATTTCTCCTCGGGGGGGAAAAAAATCTCTGAACTAATAGGAATGGACTGTACTCTGCAAACCTGAAGTAAAATGCATTGCATGCAAATGGAAAGAACGGGAAAATTGACAATTGGCTTGTCACCCAGAACTGAGCGGCAGTTTAGCAATGGAAATACTTGCCCTTCAAGTTCTGGTTGAACTCAGTAACAAGGTGCTTGGGCAAACATCACACAGGCAAGTAGGGCCCCAGAGGGAATCACTGCTTACAAAACAGGGTCAAGACAAAAATGGATCACTTTGACACTGGTAGATGAAAGCGAGCCTGCCAGAATCTATAGCTAAAGATGCCAGGTTCCAATAGAAGAATGGAAATAACATAAATCACAGAAAAAATGAAGTCAGAGAAAGTGCAAGGGAAGAAAAACTAAAACCCGTTTGGCTACAAAGCAAAAAAAATGTGGAAAAAAACAGGGAATTCTGGAAATACCCAGCAAATCAAGCAGCATCACTAGAGAGAGAAACAAAGTAGAGAGTTTGAGTTACCAACCCTTCAGTAGAACTGGAAAACAGACTGTAGAGAGGGGAAGGGGTAAAGAGAATAGAGGTAATGTCTGTGATAGGGTGCAGAGCAAAGTTGTCGAGGTAACAATTACTTTAGAACCTGGCAGCTGGAGACAGACACGAGCTGCAACATACCTTGAAGAAGATGAAATGCAGCTCTTTGAACTTACTGTATGTTGGGCATCACTGGAGCAATGTAAGAGGCCAAAGACATAGAGGTTAAAGTGATTGTGGGCCAGAGAATTAATGAAACAGGCAACTGGAAGCTCATTGTTGCCCTCTTCAGAGGTGTTCTGCAAATTAGTTACCTTTTCTGCATTTGGTTTCTCCATTGCACAGGAGACGACATTGTGAGAACTGAGTGCCATACACGAAGTTGGAAGAAGTTCAGGTGAATTACTGTTTCACCTGTGTGAAGTGAGCAGCAAACATGGAGAGATCGCCAGAAAACAAAACTTGCAAGGGAAGAACATTTATTTTGGTTAGGAAAGGTCAAAGATCATTCCTTATACATCAAGAATGGGCTGTCTCCAAGTTTAGAAGGCAATGGGCTGAATATGGAATCTCAGATTAAAAATGAATGAGTAAGTAAAAACAGCCAACAAAGAAAGAAGTTGAAGAAACCATGCAGTCAATAAGAAAACTTTCTGTCAAAAGTTACATTAACACAATGACTTTAAATATCTAAGCGTTCTAATTTTCCTTCATGGTGGAAAAGTCATACATGAACAAGAGCAGCAGAGAGATGAAAAAAGAGTCAAAGATCAAAGAGTAAGGCTGTCTTACATAAACACCCTTATGTTATTCCCTTCTCCTATAATTGCAATTATTACTATATCCTATGAAATAATAAAAACCTCCTACCCTTTGAATGGAATAGATGGGAATCTCATCCAAAGGATCTTAACAAGAAAATGGTGTTGTTTACATATCAAATATAATTTGATATCCCATGTATCTTCCTCTGAAGCTGAAAGGCTGCTGCATCTAAATATTGGTAACCAGCACTTGCTAAACCTTCACTGGGTTGCCCCAGGATCATCAACCAAAAAAAGAGACATACAACTAATAAATAACTAAAGCCATAAGAAAACAAAGGAACCTTATTGCTCCATTACAAATTTCTATCCCTATGGTTCCTACAAGCTGCATAAGACCTCAATCACACCTCCGTGACACTGACACCTCCAGGACTGTATGAGTGTTAATCTGTCCTCAAAAGTGAGACAAGCATCCAGACTCACCACCCAACCACCCCCAAAACCTAACACACCCACGTGAGTTGTGACTGGGTACATTGTCCAAGTCTAGCAAGCTTTTTGGACCTGATATTCCCAGGTTGCCTCCCATTCATGTTTCAGATCCCTATGGAAGTTGATTTGGGGTTACCACGCTGTAATCTAGGACATTGCAAACAAGGATGCAATCAAATAGCTTCAAGAAACAGTTACTCAAATATTTAAGGAATCATATTTAATGCACAGGTATTACTGTTTACCTCACTTATTATCAATTCTCTTGATGTCATGCATAATATCAATCTTAAAGGTTTGTTCTGCAAAAATAAAAGATTGTGACAAAAAACCCACAGATGTAAAAGCAAGTGACAATCATTTTTAAGGAGATTCATTTACTCCTGTAATAAATGCAAACAGATTAAGGAAATGCCCAGATATTTTAAGACATGTTTTTTGGAAAAGCAGTTGTGATAATGAATCACCTACCATCATCCAGGTACAACTGGTCCAGTTCTTGAGGCTCTTGTTTCACTGTAACTTGCAAGGAAGTCAAATCCTGACTGTTCTCCCCTGGGATTGGTGGCATCATTGATGGACTGGATTGAGCCCCATTCCTTGGAGACTTCTGAGCTTGCTGTTGTTGTCCCCTTGCTGCTGAGTTAGTTGGACTGAAGGGTTGCACGTAAGTCGCCTCTGGGGAAGCAGAAGGGCCTTGAGGAGAAAGATTGTTGGGATACAGAGCATGCTGGAAGCTATGGGAACAGCTGCTGTTGAGGTGCTGACTCATTGGGGTCTGCATCAGGACATGCGCAGAGTGAGTGGGCGAAGTTGGATGCACAACAACTGATCTGTGCACTTCTTGAATAGCGGGCACTGTTGTTCCAGACTGCTGGTGACTGAGCTGGGTACTGGCTGTACTGCTGGTGCATTTTGCATAGGGGGCAGGTGTAATCTCATGCTGCTTGTGACCTGATGTAGGGGAGGATGACAACCCAGTGTTCCTCTGTTGGCAAGAGGAAAAACTACTTACAAGGCAGGAACTAGGATCCGGTGTCATCTCAGGAGCCATGACAGGTTGGGGGTAGTAGGGTTGGGACAAGGGGCTCATCCCTTGATTGAGTGATCCGTAGACTAAAGCCGGTTCATAATCATCGGCAGGTTCTGTTTTTATAACAGGAACTGAGGAGAGAGAAAAAAAACAAGGCGATAGATATTCAAGTATGTGTGGGTCTGCGGCTAAGATATTTTGCAAAATAAACATGATTCTCAATCATTCTCTGTATGTCAGTGACCTCAGTCTCCCACCCAATAAAAATTGGATGAGTCACGCGCACAAGAAAGTCACAGCTGTTTTTCATATTGAAAGCACTATTTCTTTTGGAATCACCCTTACCACAAAGCATACTGTATAAACACATTTTTACAGGCCTGCGTTGTAACAGAGGCCTGACGTCCAAAGCCTCCACCAATTCACATTCATTATTCGGACTGAGTATTTTTAAATATGGGCTTTCGGAAAAAGAGAAATTTTTTAAAAATCCAACGAAGACAATTGGCCAAGGTCATTAAGTAGTCATCTGAAATTATTACAAAGATTCTATTACTACTGCCAAGGCAGTGGAAATGGATGAGATGACACTAAGGAGCAGGAATTCACTGGTCAATGGAACGGACTATTGGGAGGATTAATACACTGGCAAACAATATCAAAGCATACATTTAATATTGGTGAAGAGACCAATTAATTGGAAACAAAATCCAGAACCTAATCATTCCAATTTAACTTTTGCCTATAATTTTTCTTGTATATTTTCCATCTTCTACTCTTCATAATCTGCTCTGCTCTGCTCTGTTATTGCTAGACATCAGCTGGTTTCACTGACTAGGCAGAACAGTCATTGGTTACAAATCGCTTGAGCTTGGTTTTATAAGCTAATTTTGGCTCCATTTCTGCAGCTGTGGGATCAGGAGGAGTGCAGACACTGAAGGAATGTAAATAAGCATTGTAAACACAACTTACACAAACATCTCAATGGTAACAATGAACTTGAAAAGGTGTGTGGAATTTAAATTTTTGGTTTATACATGCCTACTTTACTTCTCAACCTTGTTTATTCTTAAGAGTAATACTGGTGAATCAAAAGCTCTCAGAATGTTTAGATATCTGTAGGTATTCCTGAATTTTGTAGTGAAAATAAACTGATAAGTTGTGACCTCGTCTTCTTACCGCTTCCTGTCTTAAAGAGGTGTCAAGAGTTTCCTGTACTTATTAAACAATGTCATGCATTTATTGCTGAATTTCCCTTTTTGCTGACTGCATTAATATATTGTTGTCACATTGTCATTCAAACAATAAAAAAAACTTCCTCCCGTCCTGACTGACATATTTATCAGCTTCTACAGCTGAATTTGGGCATCATTAGAGCTTGAGGTAACAAGAAAAGTTTAACATGGCCTTCCTTCATCCTCTGGATAATTCTGCCCAATACATCACGGCCACATCCCTCCCCACCATCGGCAGTGTCTACAGGAGGTGCTGCCTCAAGAAGATAACATCTATAATCAAAGATCCCCACCATCCGGGCCATGTCATCTTCCCACAGCTACCAACGGGCAGGAGGTACAGAAGCCTGAAGTCCCACACCACCAGGTTCAAGAACAGCTATTTCTCTTCAACCATTCAGTTCTTGAACCAACCAGCACAAGCCTAATCACTGGAGTTTAGTAATACTGTGAGCACTTTGATCACTTCAGAGTAAAATTGACTTCCTGTTTTTTTTATTCTAATTGTGTCCTTTCTTGTAAAAATTGTGCTTAATTTATATTTTTCTTGTGAATGCTGCTCATATGATGCTATGTGCCTATGATGCTGCTGCAGGTAGTTTTTAATTGCACCTGTGTGTATATGACAATAAACTTGACATGGACTTTGAATTATCTACTTCAATAGGAAAAAGGCTAAACACCTTCTCCCTGAAGCAAAGGCTAGGTCCCAGGCCATCAATGACCTGGAGGTTACTGCAGAAGGTGAGGCTTGCATTTCTATAGCCTCTTTCACATCCCTTTCAGAATACAGTGGGGGTGGTGGTGGTGGTGTTCCCAGACCAATCAGATGGAAAATCCTAAGATTTTGACTGCCGTCTTCCCCGCAACCACATTTAACCCAGAGTTAATTCTTCCAGTGAGAAACAGTAATTTTATATATATAATGAAATAATTCTTATCTGATTGATTATCATATCCCGATGTGCTTAATGGCAAGAGAGTTATTATTGCAGTACAATAGATATTGCTATAAATGGAGCCTAGTAATAATAACAGCAAATAAATACAATTAACATCCAGGAACGATAGCAGTAATATTGATTAATGACTCAGCCATAAGTACTTTCTTAGCTCTGCTCTTGTTGCCTCCTTACTCAGATGCTGGGTTTTACATTCCCAGCCTTCCCCATCAACCCAAGTCTTGACTCCCAGCATCTCCACATGAGTGTAACAAGATGCTCATTTCCTTACAGTTGACTGGATAATTTGTACAGTGGTTAGAGGTGAAAAGCCTTAACTGGATCAGATGGCAGGGAGAGAGAGACAGACAGACAGAGAGAGAGACAGACAGAGAGAGAGAGATAGGAGTGATAGACAGAAAGTGCAAGGGAGAGGAGTGTGTGAGAGAGAGAGGTGTGTGTAAGAGAAAGAGGGAGAGAGAGTGACAGAGTGATGGAGAGAGAAGGGCAAAAGGGATAGATTGTAAGGAGGGAGGGAAGAGAAAGGAGGAAATAGAAAGAGCCAGAGGAAAGAAAGAGCGAGTGAGAGGGAAAGAGGGAGGAATGAGAGAGAGTGTATGAGAGAGGAGGAAGAGAGAGAGAAAAAAAACTGTGAGAGAGGAGGAAAAAAGGAGGGAGAGGCAAGAAGTAGGATGAGAGATGTATAGAGTACCAGACAAACCAAAATAAAACAATGAACTACAATGAAGAAAGACAAATTTGCATCTGAGAGAGCAGCTGGGTCTTGGTTTGATGAAACAGTAAGTGCTCAAAACAGCATTCCCTCAGTACTGCACTGGAGAGTCAGCCCACAACTGTGTGTGCAGGTCTTTGGAGCAAGACATGAAGCTAAAACCTTCTGAATGAGAGGCAAAAGTGCTGCCAATTGAGCCATGGTTGTCAGTTGCTGCAACATAATTTAGGTTTTTATTGCATTCTTATTTCAGAGTCTGGACAACCCTATCAAGGTCGGCACTTATTGCCCATCCTAGTTGTTCCTGAACTGAACAGTTTACTCGGCCATTCAAGAATCAACTCATTGTTGAACCTGGAGTCACATATCAACCAGAGCAAGTAAGAACGGCAAGTTTTTTTCTCCTGAAGGACATTAGGTGTGTCTTTTATAACAAACTAATAGTTTCAATTACAACCACCCATGGGTCCTTTTAAATTCCAGATTATTAACCAAATTTAAATCTCATGGCAAGATTTGAACTGGATTGTTAGTCCATGCCCCTAAATTACTAGTCTGGCAATTTAACCATTACACCACCAGCATACTCTACCTGGGGCAATTATTGGGATAGAAATAACATGCAATGCATTCAAAAGCTGAAGCAGAATCACAGTGAGACAGGGATTTAGGGCTACAGCTGGACAAGAAAGCAAATGGACAGTGAAGAGACTGGAAAGGTGACACAAACTGCAAGAGAAAGCTAATATTTTCTATTATTTTATCAATGGGGAAATCCATGTATTATACATTACTGTACTTCATGGTTTAATACAACCATTACATTCTTGCATTTGTTGAAAATATCAAGGCAGATATGCTTGTAATTTGGTAATTTCATTGTTGACAAATCTGATGCATTTCCAAAAATGGGAATAATATAGAAAATATCCAAAGACACTTTAAAAAATGTGGGAAACTTGGTACTGTATAGAATTAAGGGTCTTGCACATTGTGACAACTTGTTTTTCACATCTGTCTCCGAGATGGCTTATATGCCTGATTTGAATTTTTCACAGTATCTTTGCAGTCTGTAAGTGAAATTATATAGGATGAAATATAACTTGGCTTTATACCAATTAGTTCAAAATGTTCACTGACATTAACAAGACAGGCATTGATGGTGAAACAGAACTATGCTTCAGACAAAATAAACACCAATGGTCTAGGAGCAACACTATAACTTCACGTAATTATGAGCAAAATTACTTTCAAATTTTAAAGTTTAGTTACAGTGACAGAGTCTAAATACAGATCAAACTTTGCTGTATGCTTAGAAATATGACACTACTCAAGCTGTTTATTTTTGCCATAGATGAAATGCCTGGCAGCCAGTCGTAACATCTGTACCAAAGAAAGCTTTTGGAAGGTCAAAACTGTACAGTAATTTTTCTTGATATTCCTTACTATGCATCACAGAGTGGGGCTTGAAAGAAAGACTTGCATTGACGTGCTGCCTTTTTCAACCTCAGGATATCCCAGGGAGTCTTACAGCCAATAGCATGCTTTGAAATGTTGCCATTGTAGTAATGTACGAAACACGACAGCTAAATTGTGCACTGCAGGGCCTGAAAAACTATAATGAAATAAATGATCAGATTGTCTGTCTTAAGTTTTGGTTGAGAGGCAAATCCTGGGATGGAGAGCAGAAGTCACCTACTCCTCTTTGGCATAGGGTTGTTTTGTTTTACATCAAACTGAGAGAGCAAGTGAGGTCTCAGTTCAACACCTTATCTGAAAACTGGTACCTCTGACAGTGCTGCACCCCCTCAGTACTCACTGAGGTGACAAACATTGATAATACACTTAAGTTTCTAAAGTAGGGTATGACCTTCTGACTCAGTGGTGAGAGTGCAATCTTTTTATGCATTGATTATAGACAATAAAGCCTTTTAAGACAAAACACTATAAAGGAGCATTTTTCTTCTGCAGTGAATTAAATCGCCAGGTAGAAATTAAATCTATGGTGTAGCATGTCAACAACAGCATGCCATTAGATGTCCCAGATTATAGTTTCTAGTTATTCCCAGGTAAATCTGTGGCATAACACTGTATTTAAGCTGACCTGTTCCATTGCTTTATTCCCCGAGGGAATGCAACCTACAGAGGCAGGTTCAGGGCAGCATGGTTTGGGTGTCACAGTGGTGCAGCTGGTAAAGCTGCTGCCTTTCAGCTCCAGTGACCTGGGTTCAATCCTGATCTCCAGTGCTTCCTGTGTATAGTTTGCACATTCTCCAGGTTTTCTCATGAGGCTCCAGTTTTCTCGCACTTCACAAAAACATACAGGTTGGTTGGTTAATTGGCCACTGTGAAATGCCCCTCTCTCCCCAAGTGTGCAGGTGAATGGTAGAATTTGAGTGGACTTGATGGGAATGTGGGTGAATAAAATGGGACTGGTGTAGGATTGTTGCAAATGGGTACATGGACTTGGTGGGCTGAAGGGCCTGTTTCCATTCTTCAGTCTACATCCATGACTGGTTGCTTATGACACCTGGCATCAATTGGAAAGAATATGACTGTAAACGTCATCTGCGGATCAAAAAGTCCCAACAATAAATGGATGGTTTTCTTTGTTTTTTAACAAAATTGGGATTGGTATTGGTTTCCTATTGTCACTTGTACCAACGTACAGTGAAAAACTTGTCTTGCATACCGATCGTACAGATTAATTCATTACACAGTGCAGTTACATTGAGTTAGTACAGAGTGCATTGATGTAGTACAGGTAATTTTTTGGTAATTCATGGGATATGGGTATCACTGGCTGGGCCAACATTTATTGACCATCCTTTATTACCCTTGGGCATTGACAGCAAGTTGTCTCCAGGAACCCCTGCAGACTGTGTGATGAAGACACTCTCACAAGGCTCCAGTGTCAGATACTGTGTCAATATATCAAATACTTTGCTCTAAAAAGGCACATTTAGTATCTGTACAAGATGTAATTGCTGAAGGACTGAAGATGTAGAAGGCATGGTGCTCCTTGTTAAAATACCATAGGAGACCTCCTCAACAATTTTATTAAAACATTAGTTACGATGCTTGTCAGAATTCGGCAATGTTACTTCAAATTGCATGCATTATGCACACTTTAATCTTAAGTGCTTTTTCTGCTTTTATTTATTGAACTGTTGCCTAGGAAGTGACATGTGATAATAAGCACTATTAGTTTTGTTTGTGAAGAGGCAGTTGCCCAAATCTGATGTCTGTAATAATATGCACCAATCATTTATCCATGCCACTGAACAGTCAGGAACTGCGTATAGAGACTGGGAGTGAACAATCGAGTCTCAACATATTTTTTGAGTAATGCAAGTCATATATTTCTTAATGCAATCCAGAAGTACATTAAAATGCCATCAGCCCTGATTGTTATTAATCTCACTACTGCTTCTCCTCAGTCTGAAGCTGAGACGGATCAGGTTTTCAAGTGTACAGACAATTTATGAGCCCTGAAATAGATTCTGACACCATGAATTTCAGCCTCAGTCACTGCTGATTATTTTAAAGCTGCTTTACCTCATAATACACCCATAAAGTAACCATATCGTTGAAGGAAACTTGCTGTCACTTTTGTCATCAGCTTAGTGACTTGCAATCTTGTTAATATTTGAAGACCTGCTTAAATGCCTTTCAGTGACACTGGGATCAACTATTTCATTGTTTACAATAATATTATCCTGGTATGTACTGCTTCTATCCATCCAAACAGGATCAAAGGCTCCCTCTGGTGTCAAAGCCACCTTGTACTGTCATATTACCAGTCACTGAAAACCATTTGCCTGGGATGGGTGGGGTGACAGAGGGCAAGCCATCACGACACTAGACTGGGCAAATGTAACCAACTTGGTAACTCTAAGAGAAACCATGACTGTATCAGTGGGTAGCATTCTTGCCTCTTGAGTTTGAAGGGGTAGAGGACTTATTTCAGATAGTTGAGCGCAAAATCCTGGGCATACTCCATTGGATTATGGAGGGGAAACACTGGCTTTCAGATGAGAGGTTAAACTGATGCCCCTTCTCAGGTGGATGTAAAAGATTCTGTGGTATGAAACCAAGCAGAGCTAAGGCATTATCCTCTGGTATCCTACCCAATGTTTCTCAATGAAGCAGATCATGTGGTCATTATTACATTGCTGATTGCGGAACTTGATATGTGCATATTGTCTTCCAGGGTGACTACAATGATAAGAATTCATTGGTTAAATGCCACTTTGCACTGTCCCATGCTCGTGAAAGAGTCTGCATAAATGCACAACTTCACATTTTGCTTTAGAAAATAAAATGGAAAATGTTGGAAGTATCCAGCAGATCAACAGAACCCATGAAGATAGAAACCAGGGTTCGTGTTTCAGGTTTCACAGACAACTGCCTGACCTGCTGAGGATTTCCAGCATTTTCTATTTTACTGCAGACTTCCAGCATCTGCTTTTGGACTTTTCTTTCTTTATAAATCCAGATTTATATTGAAACATCCCTCACAAGGACCCATTCCAATGTACCAAAGATCACTCACACTTTTTTTGCCAGCAGCCAGACCATACAATCATTCCCTTTACAACACCAATTCTCTTTGGTTTCATACTCTCTTCAGGAGTTTTGTTACTTGTCCTACTGACCCTGGGGACTTAGATGCTCAACACATGATTTTGTGAAGCTTATTATTGTTAAGCAACTGGGCTCTTTGTGCCCTCTTATAAATTTGGCCAGTGCACCATGACATCTTTTTATTTTCTTCAGTGCTCTTTGCTTTTATTTAAGTTCCCTTACATTTGGTACCTGATAATATCAGTAGGAAAATTACTTTCCCACATAGAACATAGAACAGTACAGCACAGGAACAGGCCCTTTGGCCCACAATGTCTGTGCCGAACACAATGCCAAATTGAACTACTTCCTTCTGCCTGCACATGATCCATATGCTTCCATTGCCTACACTTTTATATGCCTTTCCAAAAGCCTCTTGAATGCCACTATCATATCTGCTTCCACTATCACACCTGGCAGTGTGCGTTCCAGGCACCTACCACTCTCTGCGTAAAAAAACTTGCTCCGCACATCCCCTTTAAACTTTCCCCTTCTCACCTTAAAGCTATGTCCTCTAGTATTTGACAATTCTATCCTGGGAAAAAGATTCTGGATGTCGATCCTACCTATGCCTCTCATAATTTTATATACTTCCATCAGGTCTCCCCTCAGCCTCTGACACTCCAGAGAAAAAAATCTAAGTTTGTCCAACCTTTCCTTATAGCTACGACCCTCTAATCCAGGCAGCATCCTGGTAAACCTCTTCTGCAGCTTTTCCAAAGCCTCCACACCATTCCTGTAATGGGGTGACCAGAACTGCACGCAATACTCCAGGAGCAGCCTCAGCAAAGCTTTATACAACTGCATCATGACTTCCTGGCTCTTATACTTTATGCCTAATGCTCTATGGGTTATTCATGATGGTATGTGGAACAGAATGAGGAATATGGGAGCAGATAAGAAAAACATTAACTCAATAGAAATATCACAATGGCTTGATCAATCTTAGCCACCAGGTTTAAGCAGACGTTGGAATGGCAGAGCCCATTCTTACCATCAATTAACAGATGCCTACTTGTGAAGCAAAATATTAATGACTTCTATCCCATGCCCAAAAAATCCATGGTTCTCCTGACTTCTAAAAATGACGAGGAAGCTCCCTGTTCGATAAACTGCTGTGAATAAATTGACTCCAACAGCCTCTGAATTTACTCAGTGATTGCCTCCTTATCAAGATTACCAGCAGTGGAGACAACAGTACATTTTTCCAGTCTCTTTTCAAAAATCTGCCCCAGGTAAAATGCCAGTAGCATGTAGCATTACAGATGCTTCATCTCACATCAACATCCTGTTCCTAAAGGCAGTGTTTGAAGTGACTTGGATGGACGCATTGAACAGGGAGCTTGGTAAGTGCAGAAGAGAATATTTTTCCATGTAATGGAAGAGTATGTTCTTGGGGTGGGATGAAGACGTTGGCCAGGGAGCCTATCAATCTGTATTAATTTGCAGGACTGATGAATCTGCACCTGGTCTGTAAATTTTGCTCCATTTAAATCTATGGATTCCACAATCATTTTAAATCTCAGTCGAAGTTTACCTCAGTATCAGATCACTTTGTATCTCCTCAGTATTTATCATTGATGAGAATTCAACTTCCGGTTGAGGAATTAAGGCAACTACTGCAGATATCCCAAAGACATGTGGGTTGGTAGATTCACTGACTACTTTGAATTGCCTCTGGTGTACAGGTGAGTGGTGGAATCTGGGGGAGTTGTTGAGAAAGTTGGGAGATGAAAAATGGGATTAACGTAGGATTAGTATAAATGGGTGGTTGATGGTCAGCGCAGATTCTGGGGGCTGAGGGGCCTGTTTCTGTACTGTATCTCTCTATGACTCTGTGGCTTCCTGTGCACCTCCAAGATAGAAACTATGCCAACATTCAACTGTTTTTTTATTTGTTAATTTTTTCAGAATGTGGGCAATGCTGAGAAGGCCACCATTTACTACCCGTCCCTCATTTCCCCTGAGAAGTTGATGATGAGCCACCTTGCCAAACCACTGCAGTCCTTCTGGTGAAGGTGTTCCCATATTGCTGCATGACTGTGGGGGAGAGGTTTCAGGATTTGAACCCAGTTACGATGAAGGAACAGTGATATGTTTCCACATCAGTATGGTGTGTGACTTGGAGGGAAACAGACCTGCTCCTCTTGACTATGACTTCAAAGGTGGTGAAAGTTTCAGCTTTGAGACACATTCCCTTTATCCTTTAAGGTCCTTTAATTCTGGACTTTCTCCATACTTCTCCTACCTTTCCATTTGTCTTCATTTTTAGGCTCCTGTATTTTGTTATAGGATCGCTAAAATCCCCGATTAGCACACCAGATGCACAATGCTCCACTGCAGGAGTCATACAGCCATAAAGCCATAGAGTTGTACAATACAGAAATGGGTCCGATGGTCAACTTTTTGCTCACCTACACTAATCCCATTTGACAACATTGGACCTTATCCTTCCATGCCTTGTCTATTTAAGTGTCTGTCTAAATGCCTCTTTAAAGTAGTAATTGTACCTGATTCCATCATCTCCTCTGGCAGTGCGTTCCAGATATCAACAATTTTCTATGAAAAAAAAACTTACTCCTAAAATCCTCTTGAAATCTCCTAACTTTCACCTTAAATTCATGCCCTCTTGTTTTGATACCCCTATGGTGGGTAAAAGATTTTGACTATCTACCCTGTCTATGCCTCTTATAATTTTATATACCTATTAGGTCATCCCTCTGCCTCCTTGGTTCCAGGGAAAACATATCCAGCCTATCTGATCTCTCCCCATAACTAAAGCCCTGCAATCCAGGCAACATCCTGGTAAATTTCCTCTGCATTCTCTCCAGTGCAATCACACCCTTGTTAGAGCCACCTTCTTGATTTTGTGTTACTTAGAATACTTGTTAGAAGTTGGGCTGAAGCCCAGCCTATTAGACGTTGTGAAGTTGGGAGCTATATGGGAGTCATCATATTCTGGTCCAATAAGGGAATCATTCACTGTTGATCTTCCATAAAAGCTATCTGAAAATTATGATTGGGTCAACATCCATTAGTTCTGAATGAGATACCAAAGAAAACATAATTCCAAATGATAACATTCCTCTCTAAAGTTATGAGTTTCTGTAATTTCAAATCAATTTGTTCAGAAATAAAATTCCCAAAAAATGCATCCATGATCAGATTAAAGTCATGTCAGCAAACAGCACACTGCCCCTGAAACATTACATTAACTTTAAAGTATGATTAGTATCAATAAACAGGGATGGATTTCACACACTATGGCATGCATTTCAAAATTCAGTCAGCAGTTTACAAACCTCACTCAACATGAGTCTACTTTATCTTGCCTGCTTTCTGGTTAGGCCTTTACACCAATCACTTACTCACGAGACTCCATTTAAGGCATACAATTATTCTGAATGTTATCTTTCTCCAGCGTGGGGAGAAGCTGAATGAAGATAATGGATTTGCTGCTTAAACATTGGAATGTGGGAACTCCATTCATCGAGGGGATGAATGATTTGTGACCTAACTCCATATGTCTGCCTTTTTCCTCTTATTGCTAAGGAGGTTAACAAAGGTCTATCACTATCAAAATTAGCATTTGACCTGGCATCAACTGCTATTTGCAGAAGATATTTCCAAATTCCTATCATATTCTGCATGTGTAAGTTTCCTAACTTTACTGTTGAAATGCCTGAGTCTTAATTTTAGATTAAGACTCCTTTTGCTCCCTTGTCCAACACTATCGAACCAGCAGAAACTTTCTCTTTCCAGTCTATCAGTTCCCTTTCATAATCTTGATAATTCAATCAAATCCCCCTTTAGTGTTCTAAATTCCAGGAATACAACCCAAGGTTATGTATTATGGAATGTACTTTTTGGATCTTTCAGTGAAAATATCCTTCAATCACCATGCACCCTCTCATTCCATATGAACTGATAAAATAAATTAACCTCCATCATATTGCCAGATTCCATATGATGTTGAAAATGAACTGATGATTTGAAGTGCTGCCTCTTATAAATGGTATGGAAGGATAATAAGCCTTGAACTTGAGTTATTTTTACTCCAGAGTATGGGCCAAATCGAGTTGACTAGCAACCTAGGGTTCTGCCAGGGACTGAACTTATCAAAACTGGAGGACATACCCTGGCACATCTGAGCTCCCTACTTCAGAAGGGCTCGCCATTGACCTGTGACATGCTGGGGAGTGGGATCAGTTACACTTTGCATCTGTCCCATCAGCTTTAACACGGGGCTGAAAATGACATTGTCACTGGGGTCATTTGAATGGTTTCTTGTGCAAAAATATAAGTGCAGGTGGGTTTGAGTTATATTTTAATATTGTTAATTATTCTTTAGCACGTAAGGTGCTTAAATTAAATATTTTAAATAATTTAATCTTTTAAATTAATTTGAATATCTTTTTAATATTCTTGTTTTTGGTATTTTTATTATTCAAGTTTTATTTTTAATAGAAGTTTACACATGAATACTTTAATACTTTATTTAGTATTTAAGGGTTTCAATAACATTTTTTAATCTTTAGTAATATTCTTTTTCAATTATTTAAATCCATTTGAACAGCTCATTTCTAAATATCTTTTAAAATGTTAAGGTTTCAAATGTAATTATTTTATTTTTCATAATATTTTAATCATTTAAATCTATTTGAATATTTGTTATTTTTTAACTTCAAGAGATTTTAATTAGAACAACAGAAATTTTTTAATTCAATTGTTTATATCTGTTCTATCAGAGATAGTAAAAATTGGTTAAGAGACTTTGACAGCTGGCAAGCTGTCTAAGTCTGTTGGGGCAAAGCCTCTGATATATTCTCTGAGGATTACTTGCCACCACTTTGCAGAAACCCTCTTGGGTGGTGAGAAGTGGGTGCAGGAAGGGGTGGGGAGGGGCAGCATTGTAGATCAACTCGTTCATCCCTCCACATCTGGAAAAGTAAGGTGCAGTCTGCAGGCAGGAGGGAATCCAGGCAGCAGGCTGGGTCCAGGGAGATACAGCTCATTATTTCAGCAGATGTTTGACTTTTTCCAGCTGCCACTAATGTGACTGATAGCTCAAACAATCATGAAATGATATTTTGGGAACTAATCTCACTTCAAACACTGAAATGAACAGATGTTGAAATTGCTGTGTGCTCTAAAATATGCAATATATATTAGGGTTAAGAAGTGAAATTAATGCCAGTCCTTTTCCCAGAGGAATGATGGGATATTCATGGAAGGCTCTGATGACCCCACACTTCCATTGGATGCAGGCTGTGTGTGAGTGGCTTCAAACCAAACCCAGGGTTTAAAAAGTGCTTCAGAGTGATGAGGAAACCCTGGTTTCCTGCAGTTCAATGTCATAGATTCGTACCCCACAGAAACAGGCCCTTTGGCCCACCACGTCCATTTCAACCTTTTTGTCAATCTACACTAATCCCATGTTCCAACAGTAGGACTGTATCCTTCCATGTCTTGTCTAATTAGGTGTCTGCCCAAACGCCTCTCGAAAGCAGTAATTGTATCTGATTCCACCACCTCCTCTGGCAGCATGTTCCAGATATCAACCACTCTCTGTGTAAAAAATTTACCCCTAAGCTTCACTTTAAAACTCCTTCTTCTCACCTTATACCTACATCCTCCTGTATTTGATACCATTATATGGGAAGGAGATTTTAACTATCTATCCTATCTGTACCTCTCATAATCTTAGTCCCTTGAAATCCCTGGATACTTTAAAATCCAGCTGGTTAATCTTGCATTTAAACAAAATTGGCAATTCTGATCTGTAGTTTTGAACCAGTTAAGCTTGCACCAGTGAGAGAGGAGTTTTGTGCACAATTACAGCAATGTATATGCAGAGAATTCCCCTGAGCATTCATGTTGGTGTTTGTAAACAGGGCAGAGTCTGTCTGGAGTCCATACTGCACTGGGTTGACACTACAGCGAGCAGTGGTTGACCAAAAACTTCAGACCTTCACAAAAATCTTTGCATAAACATGTTTTTTTTTCATCTCCACCCACGATAATCACAAACTGTTGTTAACGTCACTAAGTTCTGATTTGTTTTTCACATAACTATTGCAAGCGCCTATATAACTAATGTAATCTATCTCCCTGAAAGTGCAAAACCCTCAGATCCTTCACTAATCACAGCGCCCTCAGCATTACCACAATCCTCATTTCAAATCTAAACATCTTAGGAATTTGAATTTTCAACACTGCCCACCAAAAACTATAAATTCTTTGCAATCATGAGGAAACTCTGGCTTCCTGTGATTCATGCTGTTAATTTACTATTTTTAAAATTGGGAATCAATTACAAAGGGCTATTTGTTCTAATGCAACTCAGTATTCAAAACAGTTTCTTCTATTATAATGTCTTATTCTGGGCACTTCTGACAAAAAAAAATCAACAATGGATTTGTCATAAAATATGGAAAATAACTCTGTGTTGGGTTCAAACATTCTCTTAAGGGTGTATTAAAGCTAGGATATTGCAAGAGTGATGTTCATTGTAACGTGAAGTGACTGATTTTCAACAAAGTACACATAGGACGTATTAATGTTGTGCTGTGTGATAAACTTTCTAATTCACTGCTGACTGGGCAAAATACCACAAGACTTCCTGTTTAGGTGCTATCTAAGATATTGCTGTCAACCTTCAGTCTATTAGCTGACCTTAACAATCCTCTGTTGGAAACTTGGATTGTGTCAATAAGAACAAAATGAGCACTGCATCTCGGAATAGACTCTGGCCCAGAGCAAGAAGCAGTTCATGACTGAATGATGCACCTTCTGAGGTCCTGGGCCTTGTGCTGAGAGATGCTCTGAAGCTCATTGCAGCCACTGCGAAGTCTGTATGGGGATGGGCCACAGTTTGGGTCCTCAGCTTACATCCACATTCTTCTGGTGTAGGTTCAAAGAACCATTGAAATACGTGATACAGAAAGAGGACATTAGGCCCATCTTGTCCATGCTGGCCAAAGAATAAAGTTACTTAGGCTAATCACACTCCCCCGCTCTCGGTCCAGAGCCTTGTGGGTCATGGCTTTTCACATACCCACATTTTGAATGTGTTTAGGATTTCCACCACCACAAGAATTTTAGACAGTGAGTTCCACATTCCCATCAGTCAAGGGATGATAAATATCTACTTTAATCTTTCTGTAATTGCTTTAAAAATATGCCTTTCACTTATTGACCTACAACACACCAGTACTCTAAGTTCTCTTCAGCTCCCTCCTTAATGTCCAGACATTATTCTGAGAATAATAGATGATTTAAAAGAAAATACCTCAGGATAATAGCCACTGATCCAGTGCCAAACCTGACTCCCACTAATTGTTGTGCGGTTAGATAAAGAAGGCAGGAGTCCTGAAGAAATTTTTAATGGAATTCTACACTCCCTAAAAACCTAAATTTTCAGAAGGCCATTAAGCTCAGACAGAGTCTTTCCTGAATACACTTATTTTATGTTTTGAAGGAGAAATAGTTGGATTTTCAAACAAATCACCTCTAATTATCTCACCTTATTGTCACTTATTTGGTTGATAATTAAAATAAATGCACATTCTAATTGCTAACAGCTATGAACAGAGGGAGAGAGCAGATACCTGGAGTTCAGGGACTGTTCTCTGCCTGGAGCTTGATGAAAGGCTCAGGAAAATGGTGTAAAGACTAATTTCTAATGTCACTGCTCTGTTCTGGACTTAAGTGTGGCATTGGTTTCTAATGTTACTGTGCCACATCTGCATTGAGTCAAAGAGTCATTCAGCACAGAAACAGACCTTGCGGCGCACCAAATCCACACCGATCACCAAGCACTCATTCACATGAATCCAACACTAACCCCACTTTATTCTCCCCATATCCCTGTCAACTCGCCCCATATTCTACCACTCACTTACATGCTAGGGACAATTTACAATGGCCAATTAACTTACTGACCGCACGTCTCTAGGATGTGGGAGGAGACGGGAGCACACAGAGGAAACCCATGTGGTCACAGGGAGAACGTGTGAACTCCACACAGATAGGAGCAACAAACAGTCTACTGGAGGAACACAGCAGGTTGAGCAGCATCTTTAGGAAGAAAGGAATTGTTGACGTTTCAGATCATGATGCAGGGTTTCGACCTGAATCATCAACAATTCCTTTCCTTCCACAAATGCTGCTCAACTGACTGAGTTCTTCCAGCAGGTTATTTGTTGCTCTAGATTCCAGCATCTGCAGTTGCTTGTGTCTCCACACAAACAGCACTGGAGGTTAGGATTGAACCTGGGTTGCTGGAGCTGTGAGGTAGCAGTTCTACGAACTGTGCCAGTGTGCCACTTGTAAACCATTAGGTGTGCAAAGACACAAAGAAATTGACTCTTTCTCTCCCTCTGCCCTGGGGAAATGGGTTGGGAGTGGACCAGAAATATCAGAGACCTGCATATCACCATTGGTCCTACTACAAAACTCCATTCCCTGGTCTTGGAATCCTTCCACTTTCACCTCCTTCTCCAGCTAAAGTCTGAGGCTGAATCAGACTGGTCACTAAACTGGCATCCAACTTTCCCCTGATCTGATCTTCCAGCACCATACTCTTTCCATCACCATGGCTGCCCATCTACCACACCTTCATACCACACATCTCCACTGCTGCCTTGGTTTACCTGCAACTTAAATATGCATCCATGTGTCTGTTACCACTGGACTTCATTGTTATATTGGTCAGCATTTGATTGTCCATTTTCCATTTACTTTATTTTGTTACAAGTTGACCCTCACCAATTTTTATAAATGCACCATAGAAAGCATCCTATCTGGATGCATCACAGCTTGGTACGGCAACTGCTCTGCCCAAGATCACAAGAAACTGCAGAGAGTTGTAGGCATAGCTTGGAACATCAGGAAAACAAGCCTTCCTTCCATGACCTCTGTCTACACTTCTTGCTGCCTCGGTAAAGCAGCCAACATAATCAAAGACCCCTCCCACCCAGGACATTCTCTCTTTGCCCCTCTCCCATCAGGTAGAAGATACAGAAGCCTTAAATCACGTACCACCAGGCTCTATCCCACTGTTACAAGACTACTGAACGGACCTCTTGTATGTTAAGATGGACTCTTGACCTCACAATCTACCTTGTCATGGCCTTGCACCTTATTTTCTGCCTACATTGCAATTTCTCTGTAACACTATATTCTGCATCCTGTTATTACTTTTCTCTTGAACTACCTTGTTGTACTGATGTGATTAAATAATATATGGATGGCATGCAAAACAAAGTTTTTCTGTACATGTGGCAATAATAAACCAATTTACCCATTGTTCCAGTGCTCTCTGACCTTGGTACCCTATCCAATAATACCTCAATTTGAAATACATTGCATTGCAATCTCTCTATGTTTTTGCCTATCGCTCATCTTGTCCTACAACCAACATCCCTCTTCCCCAAGCCCACCGCGAGATCCTCCTGAACCGATGCTTGACAACAGCAGACATGGAAAACGTCCCCACTTCAGGTTCCTGGACGTGAAATGTTGTGTTTCTCCATCCACAGATGCTGCCTGACCTGCTGAGCGTTTCCAACATTTTCTGTTGTATTTGACATCCAACATATGCAGTTTTTTTTTAACTTTCGAAGAAAATGGGTATGTTTACATTCTCAGAGGTAGCTGAATGTTTTCAAGGTCAGTGACGAAGTATGTTGCTTCACTGACCACTATAAAATTTGACCCATCAAGTCAGATAATACAGCACTTAATTAAGATTATGCCATAATAAGGGAATCATAATATCCTAATACAAAGGCAAACCTGTGACCCTTCAAATCAGGTGTTGATTGAAATTAATTTAAAAGTGAATAAAATAATTTATGATTTAATCGTTATTCAATGCAATGTGGTTTTGTTGATGTTGGTTTGGTAGTTAGTTAAGAGAGTGCAGGCAATGTTGCCTAGTTTAGTATACCCTGATTCAGCTAGTTTCAGTGAATGCCTGGGAGCAAAATGGAGCTTAGTGACAAGGTGCTGTACCTCCAATGCCAAGATTGCAATTGAAAAGTTACTGGAAGTTATGTCGGCAGGAGGAAACGAACTTGGACAGGCAAATTAGTATGCCTTAATGTCAACTACCCAATTTTGTGAATGGGCTGTCTGTTTCCTACCCAACTCTGAGCTTTCCACCAAAAAAAACAGGTGTCTAGCACTGTTCCTTCTCAAGGAAGATCAGGAGACAAGGAGTTAGTTCACAGCTAAACCAACAGCCAGGGAACATGCAATGCAAGTTACTGAAAGAAGCAAGATAGCAGAGTCTCAGGTCACAGTTTCTCAAACTTCCTTAATCTGCCAACTGGGCAATGGCAGCTTTATAACTGAGGGCTAAAAAGCATAAAGTAGTAACTTCAATTTATGATGAACAAACTCTGCATAATCATAATTTGTGATAAGATTGTGCATTTCCCTATCATTTTATAAAAGACAAAACAGCATTTAACAAATTTCACTCTGATTTTTAAAGAAGTGATTGATTGGATGAAGCAGATTTTTCCCGTATGGGTATTCATAAGGTACTGAATAAGCCATCTGGAGAAAAATTCCAAGCATATGGTACAAGCATAAGGGAGCATAGACATCCAGAGAAGAAATCGTATTTAGGCACAGAGCAAAGGAAGGAAGAAGTGAGGTGAGTACTGGTCTCATTTCTATCCTCTAAATGGAGAGGATTTGAACTTTGGTACAAACAGCGTATTTCGAAATCTGCAGGGGATTGAGAATTGGGGAGGGTATGTGGGAAGCAAAGAGCAGGGATATGGATATGATAGATGTGCATCTGTGAGGCAATAGATTCTGGGTGAAGATGAAGGAATAGGAACACCAATGTATGGGGGAAGGTGTGGATTCAGATACATAATTCTCTGCAAAGCCAAATGCCAAAGATGAAGCCCTTAACAAACACAAAGTTCAGCATCATTCTGGGTTCTGTCAAATGGGTAGGGACTGCAAGAGCAGAGAGTTAAACATTTGTGCTAATATTGGTTAGGCGGAAATTTGACAGCTTTTTTGTGGTGTAGAATGCCCTATTAATATAAGAGATTCACATCGCAGCCAGCTTAATGGTCATCTTTACATCAGTAACACACAAAACGTTGGAGGAACTCAGCAGGTCAGGCAGCATTTATGAGGGAAATGGACAGTTGATGTTTTGGGTCGAGACCCTTCATCTGGACTGACCCGAAATGTTGACTGTCCATTTCCCTCAACAGATGTCGCCTGACCTGCTGAGTTCATCCAACGTTTTGTGCGTTGCTCCAGATTCCATCATCTACGGTCTCTTGTGCCTCCAACTTTAGGTCAGTGCCTGGGTCAGAGAACTTCAGCTGTGATTAGATGTTGGAACCTCAACATCAAATGTTAATGAAGAAGGTCAGTCAACCCAGGATATCTCTGCAGGGTTTTTGAAAGAACTGCCTAGTTGGCCTCCTCTTCCCTTACCATAATCCATAACTTGCAGATATTTCCTTTCCAATTTCCAATTTACTCAGCTTTTTTTTAATTCTTTCTGGCAATGTATTCCTGATTGCAACATTAAATAAACACTCATCCCAAATCATCCACTCAAGACAAACCTTGGGAATTTCTTAACTCTGAGGGTCGTGACTCTGGAATTCATGAAGCACAATAGGTCATCATGCCAATACACCAAGTATTTAGAAAGGCCAATGGAAGGTCGGCCTTAACTGCAAAGGGTATGGAGTATAAAAGTAGAGAAGCTCTGATGCAACTTTACAGGATGCTGGTGAGACTGCACCTGGGGTACAACATATTTTTGGTTTCCATACTAAGGAGGGATACTCTTTCATTGGAGGCAGTGCAGGGAAGCTTCCTAGGTTCATTTCTCGGATGAAGGGGTTGATGTATGAACAGTAGTTTGACAAGTTAAGCCTACACTCACTGGAATTTAGAAGAATGAGATGTGATCTCATTGAAACATAGATCCTGAGGGGGGTTGGCAGGGCGGATGCTGAGAGAATGTTTCCTCCAGCAAAGGGTATCAACAACTTGGGTCATAGTTTCAGAGTAGTGGCTCTCTGATATATGATAAACAATTCTTCTCTCAGAGGGTCAGGACTCTTTGGAATTTTCCCCTCCAGAGAGCTGTAGGGGCAAAGTCATTGAATATATTCAAGGCAAAGACAGAGAGATATTTGAACAACACTGCAGGCAATGAGCATGGAGGGAGTGGGAAACTGCTATTAAGCCCAAGGTTTGGAGCAGCCATGGTCTTACTGAATGGAAGAGCAGGCTCAATCCTGCTCCTGTTTCTTAGACTCTTATGATCTTAAATCCACATCCTCTTGTTACCAACCAATCTGTCATTTGAAACAGTTGCTTCCTTTTTATTCTATCATAACTCAGAACTTTGAATACCTCTGTTAAATCCTTCCTTGAACTTCTCAGCTTCAAGAAGCATACTAGCAGACTGTTCAGTCTCTTGAAATAACCAAACTTTCTTCATCCTTGGCATCATCCTGGCTGCTGCTCTGCAGACTCTTCAAGACCCTGGTATCCTTCCTAAAGTGTGGCATCTAGAATTGCACCCAATGGGCCCGTTCTGATATGTGGCATAGTTATTGGTCAACAGCAAAACTCTGACAACTCGTTATCTAACCTTCAACATCTGGCTTATCAGGTGAGGTTTGCTGCTTCTCCCTTCCTACTCACCAGGCCATGGTTCCTGTTCTCCTTTCCCACTTACTGGGGCTACAGATCCCTGCCCTCCCTTCTGATACATCGGGCTCTAGATCTAGGGCCGTGGTTCATAGAACATAAAACAGAGAACAGTACACTACAGGAACAGGCCACTTGGCCCACAGTTTCTGTGTCGAACACAATTATAAATTAAACGAATCCCTTCTGCCAGCATGTGATCCTTATCCTCCATTTCCTGAATATTCATGTGCCTATCTAAAAGCCTCTTAAAAGTTACTATCATATCTGCTTCCACCACCACCCCTGGTAGTGAATTCCAGGCACCCACCACTCCCTGTGAAAAAAAACTTACCCCGCACATCTCCCTTAAACTTTCCCCCTCTCACCTTAAAGGTATGGCCTCTAGTATTTGACATTTTCACCCTGGGAGAAAGAATCTGATTGCCTACCCTATCTCTGCCTCTCATAATTTTATATACTTTTATCAGGTTTCCCATAAGCCTCTAACACTCCAGAGAAAACAACCTAAGTTTGTACAACCTTTCCTTATAGCTCATACCTTCTAATCCAGGCAGCATCCTGGTTCCCACACTCCCTTCCAACTTTCTGGGGCCCCAGTTCCCACACTTTTTTCCATCTCCGGTGGCCCAGGTTCCTCCACTCCCTTGAAATTGACCGGGTTCACTGAAAAATTTATTATAATACCATGGAACATCTAAAAAAAGCAAATTAATGATGTGTTGGGGTATGATTAGGAATAATATCCAAGAGTCTGAAAAATCTGCAGTCAGCAGCGGGAAGTGTGGGGTTGGGGCACTATCAGGTTGGAAGCAGTGGAGGGCAGATCTCCTGATGGGATGAGATCTGTGACTGGGTGGGAGACGTTGACCTGGTGTTCACTGGTGGGGACATGGCCCGGGAGTGGGTATGAGGAGGCATCCGAGAGCTGTTAGTGGGAAGTGCAGGGTTGGAAGTCCAGAAAATCTGATAGATTGGTACCACCAAAGTCCCAAGTGTATCAGATTACAGGAGTAAACTGTACAGTATAAAGGTCTGGGCTAGTGATTTAGATGCACAAGTTCAAATCCTACTTGGGGGAAATTTAAATTCAAGTAAAACAGTTGGAATTTAAAATAGAATTAGTATCCTCACTATCTTTGAAATGGCTTTGCAAATCACTCAGTTCAAGAGCAACTGGGGTGGATGATAAACACCATCGATGTTCCCGTTCCATGAATGAACTAAAATGATTGATATCATGCACTAAACTATCCTCCTCTGGCTGCATTTTCCTGGGGAGAAAAAAAATCCCTGGTTTTATTGGGAGAAGTTGCTGCAGTTGTTTTGTAAGTAAATGGACTTTGTTTGTTGAAATATAAACTGTTTGCAGTAAGCCATGTGCCCCGACCAACCTCCAATTCAATGGCTAAAGCAGTGTTGTCAATAAATACATTAATTAAGGAAAAATGTTGGGGCATAAGCAGTTATTTGTCAGGGTTTGGCCTAATTGGACCAGACTGCACTCTGACAGTGAAAACTAATGAATTTTTTGAGGTTTTAAAGTTATGTAAAATTCCTACAGATTAGGGAAAGGTTATTTCCACTGGCTGGTGAGTTCATGACAACTTAAACTGATCACTAAGGCAGTCAGGGGCACCATGAAGAGTTTTTTATTTTTATTATCCAAAAAGTTGTCAGAGCCCAGAATGTTTTACCACAAGGGTGGTTGAGGCAGAAACCATTGCATTCTTTGAGAAAAAAATGGATAAATATTTGAAGCAGAAGATTCACGACTGGGGTTTAATTTTGGACAGCTCTTGCAAAGTCTGCATTGTCACAGGAGAAACAGTCTCATTCTTTGCTCCCTTCAAAGACGCAGTTCATTTTGAGTTTGTATACTCCTGTTGAAGTTCAAATAACACTTCCTTTTGGCAAAGGGAAACTTAATTAAGAAGTTTATGATTTTTTTTCCTTGAAAAAAACATGGCTTACTAGCCAAGCTGTGAGTAACACTTAAAACAATTTTCCATTATTGACCCAATGGAAACTCAAACGTTTAGTTTGTTCACTCTGACACTGTGCCCATTCCAAGGTGTCTGGGTGGACATTTCTCACTTTTGGAACTAGAAACAACATTACTAAAGGAATAACAGCTACTTACTTTTGATGCATCAGTAACTGGCTCTATGCAATCATAAGATGTTAACATCACCTGAAGCTAACCAATCACCAATGATTCTTTTTACCTTGCCCAGGAATGTCAACAGTTTGCTATTGTGCAACTTAACCCTGGGCAGGTATCTACTGGTGAGAGTGCTCTCCCTTAATCAACTCTTTCATTCTATTGTAACCTATAGAATATCACAGTGGGATCTACAAAGCTCAAGTGATTCCCTCCCTTGCAGATGATAACCCACCCTACCTTGTTAGTACAGCTACCTCTCTGGGTATTGACATTATGTTACCCAATTTCCATCAATAAAGTCATGTATTGCTGATTTATTTTCCCACACAAGGCCAGACCACTGCTTCATTTTCTGAAAGGACAGTCCTAATTTCCTTAGCAGAACTGCAACAGAATCCTCTGAAGAAAAACTGTAGGCCGCTTGCATGGACATTGGGATCCATGTAGAAAAGGATTCAGGAAGCAGGTTAAAATCAGAACTTGTCAGCTCCCAGTGGTTTTTCATATTTTTCTTCTGCGGGGAACTCGTTACTGCTAAATACAGCTATATTTCAAAGGAACAACTTCGGTGAAATTCAATTTCTAGATAAAAGTTGTCTGTAATGTCACTTTCCCATAAGCAACCACACTCTGCTCCCAATCCACCAGCCTAGCTCCTGTAGACCATAAGAATGTACGACATAGCAGCAGCATTAGGCCATTCATCCCTTTGACTTTATGGCCTATGAATTTATCTTTCTCAGTCATCACCCTCCCTCCGCTCCACCCTCTGACTGTTTGCACCCAGAAACAAACTATAAAATAGGACCCTCAGGGTTTCCTATAGACCCCGCTTAATTTCATACGTCCCCTGACACTTGCAGTATAGCAACTAGAGAAGGACGTCAGCACACTCCCATGGCTGCCATGGAAAAGTACATGGTTGCCACTTCAGGAGAGGAGTCAGCTCCTGCAACAACTCAAATGGACATGTCTTGGTCAACAAGGTGCATGCCAGCAGGAAGGCCCGATGCACTGTGCAGGGGCAGGGTTGGGGAGAAGGCAGAAGACCTACCAATCCCACCATGTGAAGAGGCTTCAATAGTCTCCTTCAGGAGTAAGAAACACCACACAATGAAGCAATGCAGAAAGAAATTTCATGTCCTCACAGGATATTTCAGGACGAACTGCACCCAACTCTTCACACCTGTAGAATGGAGATCCTCACAGAAAGTGTGTTTATGCAGGGGTCTGGGATCCTGAAGTGAGTTGCCATACCCCAAAAAATACAGAGATATGGTAACAAGCCTGGTAATTCAATCAGGGATTCATTCATGTGTGTTGTAATCAGTGCAGGTGGAGCTGCAAAGCAGGTATGCAGGATTATTATGTGTCATTCACCTGATCACTGGTGTACTGTATTGGTGTTGAGGATTGTACTGTGAAGTGGGTCATTGGCTTACGTTGGAGAATGTCATTTTGTAAGCTCATAGCGGAAAGTCTTCTTGCTTCTGCTGCGCTCCAGGATCTGTTACAAGTCCCTCACACTTCAGGTCTCCTATCTGCCTTTCTTCTGCCTGCGGCTGCAGTCTAGTTTGCTCGACTGTGCAGCATGCAACACTTGCAGATACTGTTACCACAAGTGTGAACTTGGTGCGAATTGCAAGGCACCTCTGTGCTGATGCAGTCAGCAAAATCTCATTATTCAAGTGACCTATGGCACACCTTCAGAGTCATACAGCACAGGAACAGGCCCTTCAGCCCACCATGTCTGCACTGACTATCAGGTACCAATCTATGCTAAGTCATAGAACATAGAACAGTACAGCACAGGAACAGGCCCTATGGTCCACAATGTTGTACCGAAGTAATTAGGTTAATGACAACTAATCCCTTCTGCCTGCACATAGTCCATATCCCTCCATTCTTTATACATTCATGTGCCTATCTAAGAGCCTCTTAAACACCTCTATTGTATCTGTCTCCACCAACACCCTGGCAGCGCATTCCAGGCCCCCACCACTCTGTGCAAAAAACTTGCCCCACATGTCTCCTTTGAACTTACCCCCGTCACCTTAAATGCATTCCCTCTAGTATTAGACAGTTTGACCCTGGAGATAAAGATACCGGCTTCCTACTTATTTGTGTCTCTCATAATTTTATAAACTTCTATCAGCCCTCCCCTCAGTCTTCACTATTCCAGAGAAAAGAACCCTAGTTTGTCCAACCTCTAAATTGACAATGTGTGTGGCTCTCCTTGTATCTGTGCTCGAGTGCTGTGGTTCAAAAGTGCACTGCTCTGAGGTGTCTCTACTGGATCCATCCTCTCGGACAATGCAAACTTCTGAAAAAAGCTAGGATGAAGGAACCATGTCTGCTTTCTGGAAACATGGCCTTTCACTGTGAGGAAATTCTTCTCATGACCCACAATCATATGCACATTGAGAAAGTGGAAAGCTTTCCTATTGATGAAAAGATGGGTGGGTCGTGGGTGCTGTCAATGTCTACCTCCACTCAGAGGATGCCATCAATGGTGGGAAATCCAAGTGCCCAGATTTCATGTTGTCCTCACTGAAATCAAAGTCCAAATCATGTCTATAGAAATAGAAAGCATCCTATTTGGATGCATCACGGCTTGGTACGGCAACTGCTCTGCCCAAGACCACAAGAAATTGCAGAGAGTTATGGACACAGCTCAGCACATCACGAAAACCGGCCTCCCCTCCAATGGACTCTGTCTATGCTTCTCACTGCCTTGGTAAAGCAGCCAACATAATCAAAGTCCCCCTCCACCCCAGACATTCTCTCTTCTCCCCCCTTCCATCGGGCAGAAGATATAAAAGCCAAAATGCACGTACCACTAGGCTTAAGGACAGCTTCTATCCCACTGTTATACGACTATTGAGCGGTACCTAGTACGATAAGATGGATCCTTGACCTCACAATTTACCTTGTTACGGCCTTGCACCTTAGTGTCTGCCTGCACTGCACTTTTTCTGTAACTGTAACACTTTATTCTGTTATTGTTTTCCCTTGTACTACCTCAATGCAGTGATGTGATGAAATGATCTGTAGGGATGCCATGCAAAACAAAATTTTCCACTGTACCTTTGTATATATGACAATAATAAACCAATTTACCAATTTACAGTGCCTGAGTGATCAGAGCAGCAGTGAGAAGGAAATAAAGAGAGACAGAGGTCTGCTGTGGCAATGTGGAGGTGAGGAGGTTGAAAGTCAAGATGATACTGAGCATTGACCTCCACAGAGAGAACAGTCCAGGCACCAGTGTGTGATCGAAGGTCTTCTCACAGAATGTCACATATCTCTGCAGTGACAGACTGGGAAAGTCTGAGCCTCTTGAACACATTGTCCATCAGAGAGGTCCTGGGAGCAACAATCTGCTGGAGGAACTCAGCAGGTCGAGTAACATCTTCGGGGGGGGGGGGGGGGGGGGTTGGGGGGGTATTGGTTTAGGAAGGAATTGTTGATGTTACAGGTCAAAATACAGCATCAGGCCTGGGAGGATGTAGTATGTTTAAGTCCTCTGAGAGAAGGCTCCTCACTGTCCTTGCCCTCTACTCCACAGTCCCTGACTCACCTTGGGTCGTAAGGCTTTGTCATAATGACACTTCTAGTAATGCAGAGCTGACAGTGGTGAAATGGGACCTACATCTTCCTGGCATGTATTATAGAATATAGAACAACATAGGAACAGACCTTTCACTCCACGCTGTCTGTGCTGACCATGATGTCAAATTAAAATAATCCCATCTGCCTGCACATGGTCTATATCCCTTCATTCCCTACTTGTTCATGTGCCATCTAAATGCCTCTTAAATATTGCTATCAGATTTGCTTTCACCACCTCCCTTGTTAGCGCATTCCAGGTGCCTACCATTCTGTGTGTGAAAAACTTGCCTCGCACATCTCCCTTAAACTTTCCCATCTCACCTGAAAGCTATGTCCTCTAGTTTTTGAAATATTCACACTGGAAAAAAGACTTTCAACTATTTACCCCAAACTAGGTCTCTCATAATTTTATAAACTTCTTTCAGGTCATCCCTCAGCCAACGATGCTCTAGACGAGTTTGTACAGCACCTCTTTATAGCTAATACACTCTAATCTAGGCAACATCCTGGTAAACCTCTTCTGCACCTTCCCCAAAGCCTCCACATCTTTACTGTAATGAGGAGAGCAGAACTGCACACAATACTCTAAATGTGGCCTAACCATAGTTTTAAACTGCTGCAATATGACTTGCCAACTTTTATACTCATTGCCTCAACCAAATTATAAATCATCATTAGCTGTAGCACACTCTGTGGACTTTGGAAGCTGCTTGATTTGCAGGTCACATCTCTCGGTCTCAGCAGAGTGTTCCTTTAAATAGTGGGTTATGCAATTGGAATTGTGGAATAACTTTACTGCTTTGTTGCTTGGGGTTTATGCCTTCCTTTCTTCCATGGAAGTGAAGGTGATTGGAGAAGGTGGGAAGTTGAAAATGCCCATTTTTTGGATGGACATTTCCTACCCAATGACCAATACTTTTTACCATCTGGGTGGGAATATGGTAATCGTATGAAAATGAAGAATGCATCCTATTACATTTCTCCAATACTTTTAACAGAGCAACCTGGTCCAACAGAATGGAGAAAAAAGATGTGAACTTTTTAAAAGGTACAAAATGATTATTTTTCCATTTTATAACTAAATACAAATTATGAAGGAGTTTGATCAGCTAGACATAGGGGTTTCTATTTGCAAGCAAGACCACAACCGTAAGATAACCATTGATAAACTTCATGAGAAACATCTTCACCTATTGAGGGGAGAGAATGCAAACTAACTTAAGCAAGTGTCATCAATGCACTTAAGGCCAATTAAGATACAGGCTAGAGGAAGAAAAGACTAGAAGGAGACAATGATAGGATGAAATGAAGTTGTGTGGGAGGAGGTTGGCATGGAGTGTAAACTCTGCATGGACTAGTTTGGCTGATTGGTTTGTTTCGGTACAGTAAATTCGATGCAACAAATCAGGTAAATTCTGTATAATATAAAAGCACACATGACTCATCTGAGTTTGACACCAATGTAGTGTCAAAGCAGTTCTAGAAAGAGCTTACACCTTCTTGGACCTCCTGAACAATGTTTACAATGTCCATGCAGTTAATTGAAGTGTTTACAGTGAGTCCTGGGCTGCTACCCACTCTCTCTAAATATTTACATCTCAAATAAGAGCGAGATGTTCTGTACATGTGCATCTCTCGCTCTCTGTCTGTAATAGCCTTAAATGATAATTGCTCCATAAATGCAATTGAGTCCTACATAATTATACTCTATACTTTGATGAAACATCTTTTGTTTTATTATCTGATCCTTCCTTATCTTACAAAGTTGCTGATAACACTTTTGATTGGCACTGGGGATCCCACTGCTGAACCGATTCCTAACAATGCATCAGTATTGGTTTATTATTCTCACATGTACTGAGATACAGTGAAAAGCTTTCGTTTGCGTGCCATCCGGACAGATCATTGCCATTCATAATTACATCGAGGTAGTAAAAAGTAAACAGATGCAGAATATAGCGTTGCAGTTGCAGAGAAACTGCAGTGCAGGTACACAAATAAAGTGCAAGGGCCACAACAAGGCTGATGGGAAATCAAGAGTTCATCTTTTAGTGTATGAGAGGTCCATTCAAGACTCCGATAACAGTGAGATAGAAGATGTACTTGAGTCTGGTGGTTTGTGCTCTCAGGCTTTTGTATCTTCTGCCTGACAGGAGAGGGGAGAAGAGAAAATGACCAGGTGGGAGGGGTCATTGATTATATTGGCTGCTTTCCCGAGGCAGCAGGAAGTGCAGGAGGTTGGTTTGTGTGATGGACTTGGCTGCGTTCACAACTCTCTGCAACTTCTTGTGGTTTTGGACAGAGCAGTTGCCATACCAAACTATGGTGCATCTACAAAAATGCACTGGGGACACACTGATTTCCTTAGCCTTCTGAGGGAGTAGAGGTGTTGGTGTGTTTTCTTGGCCATAGAGGTGGATAGACAATGAGAGAAATTTCTAAGGATCTTATCCTTGAAATCAGAACCAATGGTCCCTCATCCGAACAGCAACAGTCAAAATTGAGATCAATAGATTTTTGGGTGCAATGGAAAATAAAGAAATTGAGGATTAGATGGAGAACAGGAAGAAGTACGGAATCAGCCATGATCTTATTGAATGCAGGTGCAGTCCCATGAGATCTGCTTTTATTTTTTTGTGTTCTAGTAACCTTACAATCGTCCCTCAATTAGTTCAGAGCCTTTGATGCAAAAGGCTGGCAGTCACAAAAGGCATTCCAGCCCAAACATTATATGTAGACTCATAGCTGTAATCAGTGTGGGTTTATAGGAAGCAGTTCAATAAACCACAAGCAATGTAGAAGTATACCAATTATGCAAGGGCAAATACTCCAAACTTAATTATATGCATCACTCCTGATGCAAAATCACATTCAATGATGCGTCATTTCCTTTATTTCAAATATCAAATAAAAACTGTTTTAAATTTACTTCTGTAAAATAAACACTTCTATATTTATAACTTAAGAGTTTAAATTGAGAAATATATCATGGTGTTATACTGAAAATGCACTTAAGATCTGTTTAGTCTTGTGGTTATTAACACACTCATCAGTATGATCATTTGTACCTTGTGATCACAAACTTTAATGTATATAAGAGGAGCTTGAGGTTAAAAAAATCTCTTTGACCTCTGACTTTCAAAATAGAGTAACCCTAACATTGACCCTCCATGACTACACAGCAGATTATGTGAACGTGTTATCCAATGCAAAGAACTGTCTGACACTTCAAACTCAATGTCTGAGAACCTCCAACTCACAGTACATTGCTGCCTCACCTCACTTGCCCATCAAAAATCATCTTCCCTATTGGAGGTGTATTTACCACAAAGAGGAAGTTTGAGTTCCTATTTAAAAATAATGAACTATGATCATTCTTCCTAACAATTTGAACTGTTAAATATTTTTATCTTTTTTGCTGTGTATTCATTCAACATTAATTTATTAATGTTCGATCAAATAACAAAATGGCACAATTGGACCCCAAAATATGGTCTTTTAAACAGTTTATCTTTCCTCTCTGAATGTCAGCAACTCAAATATATATGGTGTCTTTAATAATGCCCAATGCACTTCACAGGAATGTTATCCAACAAAAAGTAATGCCAAGCCACACAGGGAGATAATTAAAAATGACCATCTTACTCAAGGAGGGAATGGGAGAAAGTTGCAGCTTTGGGGATGGGAAGTAGAGGGGAGAAGGCAGATTCCTGAAGGCATGACTACCAATGGTACAACAATTTAATATGGTGTAAGTAAGATACCTGAATTGGGACATTACAGGTATGTAACCATTTTAATGTAAGCATTTACCATTAGCTGGTAGATAGGAAAAACGCTGGCTTTGGCTCCTCTTCCGTTTCCCATTGCAGACGTAGAAATAAACTTGAACAGGGCTGGTAATGCGTTGGTTCCGATAAGGTGGAATTTCAACAATGAGTGTACTCTGTAACAAAGAAAATGAAAACAACTTGATGAAATAATCAAACAGTAAGAAGACCTTCTACAGATTTTGCAGTGAATTGGAGTCATTGAGTCATGTAGCATGGAAACAGGCCTTTTGGCCCACTGAGTCTATGCCAACCTTCAGCACCTATTTATACCAATCCCATTTTATACTCCCTACATTCCCATCATCTTACCGCCAGATTTTACCACTCACCAATACACCAGAGACAATTGCCAGGGGTCAATTATTCTGTCAGTCTGAACATCTTTCAGATGTGGCAGGAAACCTGAGCACCCTGAGGAAACCCACACAGTCACAGGGAGAATGTGAAAAGTCCACACAGACAGCACCAGAAATCAGGATCGATCCTAGTTCCCTGGAGTTATGAGACAGCAGCACTACCTGCTGTGCCACCTTAAATTCGTAAAGTTGTGAGTGTAGTATGAAAGCTCAGCACCTTCAGCAGTAATCAGTATAGTGAACTGTAAACATTTGTTAGTCTATAGTTGCACAATGATGTAGGCACAATGATGAGAGATCCTTGCTTCTAAATACTCATAAAGTAGCTGCAAAATTCACTCTTCTTCTCCACGAATACTCTAATGGCACTGGCTGAGAAGTTGTCATGGACATTAAAAAGGAGTTAAAGAAGCAGCCACTCCTATTCAATTTCACATAGTGACCAAGGCATCACATGTGACAGAATATGCCTTACCCATACAACTGTGCACACTCTGCAATCTGATTGCAGAAAGCGAAGGTTCTGCCAGAAGGATGTTGAGAGTCAGATTAAAAGAGGGGTTTCCAGAGAGTAAGGGGAAAAGAGATCATCAGAGGCAAAAAGCACTGTGAAGATAATGGGGAGAGTGAGATAGCGGGAAAGAATCCAGGGACACAATCAGGAGGGCAGGGTCGGACAGGGAGATGATCCAGGAGAGGTAACGGAGATGACCAAGATCTGCATTCTGTTATTGTTTTCCTTTTGTACTACATTAACATACTTATGTATGGAATGATCTGTCTGGATGGCATGCAAAACAAAACCTTTTACTGTATCTTGGTACATGTGACAATAAGAAACCAATTCCCAAGCTCAGAGGCTATTGACAGGAAGTTGGGTGGTGACTGGTGTTGGGAGGTGAAACCAATACCAATAAAAGTTAAATTAACCAACCTGGAGGAAGATAGATCATAGAATCATAGAGTCATACAGCATGGAAACAGGCCCTTCAGCCCAACTGGTCCATGTTGATCAAGATTCCCATCTAAGCATTTGCCCAAGTTTGCCTCATATCCCTCTAAATCTTTCTTATCCATGTACCTGTTCATGTGCCCTTCAAATGTTGCTCATGTACCTGCCTCAACCACCTCCTCTGGCAGCTCGTTCCATATACTGACTGCTGTCTGGGTGAAAAAGTTGCCCCTCAGGTTCCTGTTAAATCTCTCCCCTCTCAGCTAAACCTATGCCCTCTAGCTCTTAATTCCTCAACCCTGGTAAAAAGACTGTGCACATTCACCCTATCTCTGCCCCTCATAATCTTATACACCTCAGTATGATCACCCCTCATTCTCTTATGCTCCAATGAAAGTCTCAGCCTGCTCAATCTTTCTCCATAACTCAGTCCCCTAAGTCCCAGCAGCATCCTTGTAAATCTCCTCTGCACTCTTTCCATCTTAATGGCATCTTTCCATCTTAATGGCATCTTTCCCATAGCAGGGTGACCAAAACCAAACACAATAATCTAAATGCGGCCTTACCAACATCTTAGATCAAAGATGAATGCTTCAGAATCCCCAGCCGTAGCCCAGGTATAGTCAGGGCCTTTTATTAATGGATTTCAAAATTGCAGCAGGATTTCATGCAGGCGACTTCTAAACAAGCATACTGAGTGCCAACTGACATCACTATCTGTGATCAGTGACCTCTGTGCAAAGCAAGTCATAACTACTTAAGTTAAATTAACACTAGTTTTGGTGATTCCAGTGGAGAAGATGGCAATCAGCTAGAGTGTAGCATTGTATCATTGGCAACAAATCCAGGAATTCCTTATTAAACCATGCAGGACATTGCACAGAGTAAAGACAGTGATCATCAGAAGTATTACCACCATTACTACCACAACCATTGCACTTTTAGCAGATGTGTAATTTTCTGGTCTAAATCTTCTTCATCTTTTTCCCAGATAGAAATGTCAAGTACTAGTGAACATGCATTTAAGGTGAGAGGGGGAAAGTTTAAAGGAGATATGCGTGGCAAGTGTTTTACACAGAGACTGGTAGATGCCTGGAACAGGCTGCCGGGGGAAGTGACGGAAACAGATAGGATAGTGGCATTTAAGAGGCTGTTAGACACATGAACATGCAGGGGACGGAGGGATATGGATCATGTACAGGCAGAAGAGAATCAGTTTAATTCGGCATCATATTCAGTGCAGACATTGTGGGCCGAAGGGCCTGTTCCTGTGCTGTACTGTTCTATGTGCTAATAAAATAATCCACTTTTCATGATTCCCAACAGGATGGCTTATCACTAATTATGCATTGAAGCCCAAAGTCAGATTAATTTTTTTGTCAATAAGTTTATAATTAACAGTGTACAAACCTCCTTGGCAGCCGAGACTGATGACACCTACCTAGCTTTACTTTTTAAAATGAAAGTAAAACTCCTTGAATATGTGTTTCGTTGAAGTGTACACAAGATGTGAACATTGCTAACAATACCAGCATTTATTATATATCCTTCTTTGTCCCTGAATTGATGAGATGGCTAACAATCAACCATGTTGGGGGAAGGAGAGTGAGTTTCTGGAGTGACAAATGGAGTTATACAGCACGGAAATAGGCCATTCAGTCCAACTCATCCATGCCGAGCAAGATGTCCATCTAACCTAGTCCCATTTGCCTGCGTTTGGCCCATGTCCCTCTAAATCTTTCCTATCCATGTACTGGTCTAAATGTCTTTGATATGTTGTTAATGTATCTGCCTCAACCACTTCCTCTGGCAGCTCATTCCATATACTGACCACCCTCTGGGTGAAAAAGTTCCCCATTAGGTTCTGATTAAATCTCTCCACTCTCACCTTAAACCTATGCCCTCTAGTTCTTGATTCTCCAACCCTAGGAAAACGACTGTGCACATTCACCCTCTCTAGTCCCCCCATGATTTCATACACCTCTGCAAGATCACTCCTCATTCTCCTAAGCACTGATGAAAAAAGTCCCAACCTGCTCAACGTGTCTCCATAACTCAGTCCCTCAAGTCCCGGCAGCATCCCCATAAATCTCCTCTCCACACTTTCCAGATTAATGGCATCTTTCCCATAGCAGGGAGACCAAAACTGAACACAATATTCTAAATGCGGCGTCACTAATGTCTTGCATTTCTTTCCCTGGAGGATGTTAGTGAACCAGATAGGATTTTAAAACAGACCAGTAGTTTTGAACTTAGCTTTTCTGAGATCAGCATTTTAAAAAATCCAGCTTTATTTCATTAGTTGAATTTAAACCGTACAGCTGCCATGGTGGGATTTGAACTCACATCTCTGGATCAATGACTCAGCACTCTAAGCACCAGCCAAGTAACTTAATACACTCTGCTACTTTACCCTGAAATGCCTATTCTGCAATAATAATGCAGCCTCCCCTCCATGGACTCTTCCTGCGCTTCTCGCTGCCTCAGTAAAGCAGCCAACGTAATCAAAGACCCCACCCACCCCGGACATTCTCTCTTCTCCCCCCCTCTCATCAGGCAGAAGATACAAAAGCCTGAAAGCACCTGCCACCTGGCTCAAGGACAGTTTCTATCCCACTGTTACAAGACTATTGAACGGACCTCTTGTACAATAAGATGGACTTGTGACCTCACAATCTACCTCATCATGACCTTGCACCTTTTTGTCTGCCTGCACTGCACTTTCTCTGTAACTATCACTGTATTCTGTATTCTGTTTTTTTTCCATTGTACTACTTCAAGGTACTGATGTGATGAAATGATCTGTAATGGATGGCATGCAAAACAAAGTTTTTCACTATACCTCGGTGCATATGACAATAATGACCAATTTACCAATTAAATTTACCAATTTAATGCTCCATCATTTACAACAATGAAGAGGCATTAGAACGAACCCATCTGATTAAGAAAACTTACAGGTTTAAAGAACTCCTTGTCAGTCTTTGCTTCAGTCTCCCATACATGATGTCCATCTGGGGAAGAAATCATAATACATTTTCAATTGTGAATCTTTCTACCTTTACTTGTATCCTCTGAGAGATTTCATGAACAGTAGAACTCTGATAATCCCATACCTGATTGTTTGGAAATCCTGACAGTACAGACCCTGCTAATTCTTGACCAATCCTGACTGGCTCACTCATTGGTCTGTAATGAGCAGGGTCTGTAGCCACTGACAGAGGCTGGGTTTTGAATGTTGGCTGGGTGTGTGGCTGGAGCTGGGGTTAGGGTTTGGAACTTCAGGGTTCAGGTACACAGCTAGGTTTGGTGCTGGAGCTGGGGTCTAGAGGGCTTGTATATTTTCTGCTCTGTTTAAATTCACCAGATTCACTGGGGATCTCATTATATTACTGTTTAACATATAAAAAAAAGTGACATGAAAGTGTGTTTGGGCATTAATAGGAATCTCTTTCAATAGTCCAGAAAATCTGCTCAGCCCTCATATCAAAGTCCCAAGGGTGCCAGATTATCAGAGTTTTATGAAATGTCACAGATTCACAGATACAGCATGGAAACAGTCCCTGCAGTCCAACAAGTCTGCACTGACCATCAACCACTCATTTACACTAATCCTACATTAATCCCATTTTTTATTGTCTTCACATTCTCATCAGCTCCCCCCAGATTCTACCACTCACTGACACAGTAGGGGATGATTTGCAGTTAACCTGTCAACCTGCACCTCTTTGGGATGTGGGAGGAAACTGGAGCACCTGGAAGAAACCCACAAGGTCACAGGAAGAATGTGCAAACTCTGCACAGGCAGTGTCAGAGATTGGGGTTGAACCTGGTCACTGGAGCTGTGAGGCAGCAGCTCTGTTAACTGTGCCACTGTGCTGCATCTTGCCATTGGCCATGTATAACTTTACGGAAGAAGGTTACTAGTTTATTTTGTGGAATGGTTGTCAGAATAAAAGTATTATACACAGCTCATTTCATTAGCCAGCAGGCATTTTAAATGTCCTGAATGTAAATGACTTCACTGTATCAACTGCCTTCACCTTCTTATGCAGTCTTTATTGAATTCCATCCATTTACTTTCACTGCACCATTCAGACTTGAAATCTCTTATACTTAAATTAGCTAGATTTGCACAACTTCTACTTAAAATAACTTATCATGCTGTATTGTGCTTGCAAATCAAGAAAGGGGCAAAGGGATGACTTTTTCCCTTTAATGCAGTTATCAGCACATCAAGAATCACGTGCCATTCGGAAGTAAAATGGTTGTTTCTGCAGTAGTGGATTTGCTCTTGATTAAATTCCCAGGGCAATGGCTACTAGTACTGCTGGATTACACACAACATTGTAACACGATATGTACAGTGACTATTGTTTATTTCTTCATTTGTAAAAATAAATTGATTAATTATTTACTTCCATTGGAGAATTGCAGCTTTGAGTTCCAGCTTTGCAGCTAGATAATTAAGCTCTTCCCGAGTGTAATTGTTTGCAGATGAAGGCTTTCAAATGGGCCCATTAAACCAATAATGCAATGCCAGAGTTTCAAATTGTGCATAATTAATTGTTTACATGAGACTTAAGTGTTTGAAGATACAAGTCCCTATTTGAGTCTATAAGAAACCTCTAAATATAAAATACATTTGGCACTTCTCCAGATTTCCCTCCTCTGCTGAAGGGGCACATTATCAAGATTCCTCCTGCTGGGAACAGCGAGCAGGAGCTATAGAGTGGAAGTCCTCCTCTCACTGTCCCATCTCCCCTCTTGGTAGTGTAACTGTCATTATTATCGGGATCTCTCTTGATGCAGCAGCCAAGGTACCTGCCTATATATCAGGCAGGAGACTTGTAATGAGTTAATCACAGTCCTGATAAGAACGTAGCAGCAACAACAAGACCTTGAGGCATCAATGCTTGGATCATGTACCGCCCACATGCTGCTTGATACCAGATGCTCAGCAGCCTAAGCGGTGGTGCCTAAAAAGGCTGCTTAGTAAACAGCTCACTCCAGAGACTTGAACACAAAAATTCAGGCTGACACTCTAGTGCAAGATCAAGTGAGTTTAGATTATCTGCTCAGATCTCTGGATTTAGCTACTAAGTCTTGGACAAAGAGAACAGTCTCCTTAGTCTCCTTCTGGCACTTCTGAAGCTCCACTCTGGGTCTCTAGCTGCTGTGTTACGTAGGAGACATTGGGCATATGTTAGCTGGGTGGTAGGTGGGGAACCTGTTCTGCCAGAACAGGCAGCTGGAGCTCCAGTGCAACTAGGCCTCATTAGATTTAAACTGGCTAATTGCCAGTGCTAGTCTTACTACTTCTAGGCAGCTTGCCAGTTGTAAAGATGGGAAATCCGGCAAGATGGCCATGCCTTAAAGACAGCCTGAAACTTCTTAAAGGCGAGGTGCAGTCTGCAATAAAGGTTTACACAAAATGATTTTTCCAAGGGAACTTTCCATTGCTTGGAGGCCCACAACTGTCCAAGGCAGCTTGCAAGGTACATTGCAGAGCGATAGGAAACAGGAAGAGAGTTTCTTCATCTCTGATGAACAATGGTTGGCTTGTCAGCTCTTGGGAACAAGAGAGAGTAATGGATCTCACTATTTGCACAGCTGTGCACCACCCCAGCACTGCTGAACTTTCTCTTCCTGTATCTCTCCCCACCCACAATAAGCCTCTTCACCATGCCTCCTGTGGCTTGAATTCAGATCTCCAAAGTCTGCCCCTGACCACCCTGTTACTCCCACTCTTGGTTACTCCTGCTGTGTCCTCGCAACTGCACACAGAGCAAGGCTTCAGAAATGTTCAGTCGGACAGGCACTGAACCCCCAGCCCCCCATCACCCTGTTTCTTTCCCCTCCTCCACCCACTCCGTCTGCCCAACACCCACAGACCTCTCCCACTGGGTCCCCTCCCCACCTCCCTCACTTAATTCCATGCTCTACCTTCCTCTCCTATCAGATTCCATCATCTTCAGCCCTTTGTCACCTCCACCTATCACCTCCCAGCTTCTGTCACTGTTTCTACTCTCCCCTCTTCCATCTGCCTATCACCCCACCACCACCCCCCCCCCCACCTGGATTCATCTATCACCTGCCAGCTCTTGCTCCACCCCTTCCCTTCACCTTTTTATACTGGCTACCTCCCTGCATTCCACTATTGCTTTTCCATTGTACTACCTCGACGTACTGTTGTTATGAAATTATCTGTATGGATGGCATGCAAAACAAAGTTTTTCACTGTACCTCGGTACATGTGACAATAATAAACCAATAACTATCTTTCAGTCCAGATGAAGTGTCTTGACTCAAAATGTCAAAGGTCTATTTCCCTCCATAGATGCTGCCTGACCCACAGAGTTCCCCTAGCATCTCATGTGTTGCTCCAGATTCCAGCAACTGCAGTCTCTAGTGCCTCCACTTTCTCATCAGTGCTCATCTTACTGGTAAGTTGCAGAAGGGAGAGCACAAGAACAGAAGGAATTCTTGATACCCAGAGATTCAGAGAGCCACGGAGGTGACAGTCACTGATGTCAGTAAGGGAACATAAGAAATAGGAGCAGGATTTAGGCCATCTGACTCTTTGAGTCTTGTTCCACCATTCATCAAGATCTTATCCGATCTTCTACCTCAGCTCCACTTTCCAGTAATATCGTACCCCTTGAGTCCTTCAATATCCAGAAACCTATTGATCTCCAATCTGAATGAATACAATGACCGAGCCTCCATGGCTGACTGGGATAGAGAATTACTACCCCTTATTCGGCAATTGTACCTCCTGACCTTGACTCCTCAGCCATGGCAAACATCTTCCCTACAAAACCTTTAAGAAAGTTTAAGTTTCAGCGAGGTCACCTCTCTCTTCTAAACTCAGGAGAATACAGGCCTAGTCCACACAATGTCTCCTCATTCAGCAAACCCATTGTCTGTAGAAGCAGTCAAGCAAATCTTTGCTGCACACCCTCATGCCAAATGCATTGTCTTCGGTAAGGAGATCAAAATGCACACATTACTATAGGTGGGGTCGAACCAAGGCCCAACAGCAATGAGATTTCCGTACTCCTGTATTCAGTCCTCTCATAGTAACAGCTAACGCACCATTTGCCTTCTCAATTGCTCGCTGCATCTGCATGATGGCCTTCAGTAATTTGTATACACAGACATACATACTGTACACACCCCTGTTCCCTCCTTACCCCTCATCCAAACATCTGTTCTCCTTCTAACTTTATGCAGGACATCAACCTGCAATGAGCAAAACCTGGTTCTTCTCATCATACTATAAGGATCTCTCTTCACAAGTGCAGTCCAAATTGGATTTCTAGCTTCTAAATACTGCATATAGTGGTTCTTCCTGAGCAATGGAACACTACGGACTACTTCTTGCACTATCATGGAATTGTCTCTGATTGTGTTGTTTCTGTATTGTGTTGTTGCTTTGCAGTCTTTTTCTTTAGTGTCTTGTATAATTTATGCAGAATTTATGTTCGGTGTGGTATCTGAATTTATGTGCCTGCTGCAAGCAAGTTTTTCATTGTACCTGTGCCTCACCGTACTTGTGCACATGACAATAGGCTTGACTTGCGCAGAACTTCAAATCTGCCAGCAGTTGGAGTGGAGGGGCCATGTATCCTTAACGTTATGGGATGAACGTGTGCGTGCACATCCTTCACCTCAACAAATTACCGGCTGAGGATTGACAGTAGGGTGAGTGCCTCTCGTTTCTCCACTCCACCCTTGCATATGTCTCAGTTATATTTTGGAGAGCTGCTTATTATCCAGGCAGTGGAGCATAACTTGCTTTTGCCATCAGTAGGGGAACTGAAAGTAGTGAGAAAGCCTCTCAGGCTTTAAACAAATTATTTATTAAGGTTTTCGGTAAAGTAAAATATACCCACGGAATCCTCAAGTGACCCTGCAAAGAGAAAATGATGTCCTGGCAATTTAGCACCATACTGTTCAGCAAAAAGAACGTGAAACATATTCTAGAAGCAAAACACCATAATGTTTGAAATCCAAAATAAAAGCAGAGTGTCACCCTGCTGTAGGAAAGATGCCATTAAGCTGGAAAGAGTGCAGAAAAGAGTTACAAGGATGTTGCCAAGACTCGAGGGACTGGGTTACATGGAGAGGTTGGGCAGGCTTGGACTTCATTCCTTGGAGCGAAGGAGACTGAGGGGTGATCTTATAGTGGTGTATAAAATCATGATGGGTATAGATAGAATGAATGTACAAGAGTCTTTTTCCCATGGTTGAGGAATCAAGAACTAGAGGGCATAGGTTTAAGATGAGAGGGGAAAACCTGAGGGGCAGCTTGTTCACACAGGGGTGGTAGGTATATGGAACGAGCTACCAGAGGAAGTGGTTGAGGCAGGTACAATAACAGCATTTAAAAGACATTTAGACAGGTACATGGATAGGAAAGGTTTAAAGGGATATGGATCAAATGTGGGCAGATGGGACTAGCTTAGATTGGCATCTTGGTCATCTTGGACCAGTTGAGCCGAAGGGCCTGTTTCTGTGCTGAATGACTCTATGACTCCATGCTGGTAATAAGCACCAGACCAGGTAGCATCCATGGAGAGAGAGACCAGAGTGACCTGAACTTTCACTGACTGGAAATATTGAGTCTGATCCTCTCTCTAGCTGCCTGACCTGCTGAGTTGCTTCCAGCACCTTGTGATCTCACATTAAATTATAAGTTGTCCTACTAATTAACATAGGTAAATTTGGTTGTGCTGAACCCCAAAGTGAGGTGCAGCATTGTTTGGTCTCAAAGTCCTTTTGTTGGGTCCAGGACCCGGTCGCAAGGGTGTAGGGAGTGGGTTAGTTGCTCATGGTGATGCAGTCTTGGGGAAAGAGGCCTGGGTGAATGAGAGGGTGGGGAAAGCATGCTAGAGCATTTGTCAATGGGAGTGGTTAGTGAAGTCAAGATCTAGAGTGTCGTGTTGGGTCAACATTGATGAGACTGGGGTGAGAGTGAAGGGGGGCGGATGGGATTTGTGAATGACTGCCAGGGATAATTGATAGGAGAGGTCAAGGGTCAAGCCAGGAGATGGGCATGGGTGTGAGAAGGGAATTCCCACACCACACTGGTAGAGGGGAAGGGAGTTCAGACAACAGTTGGTGAGATTTGCTGAGAAGGGGAAGGAGCAATGGTTAGGCAACAGATCACCATTCAGGGGAGGGGTCAGGTATAGATCAGCAACAGTGGAAAGCAGTGGGAGAGGCCAAAGGGAGACCCATCCCTAATATGTTTAACCTTGGTGCCCAATACAGTCCAGCTCCTGTAGCACTGGCATATGTCATCTATAGATCTTGCATGTGTGTTCCAAAATTTCTGATGGACTCCACACACTGTTAGGAACCACTGTGCTTGTCTGGGGTCCTCCATGTGTTAACATGTCAGGTGTTAACATTCAGACTTCACAGAACATGCATCATAGCCATGATTTTTCAGTAAACCTGAATTGCAGAATGCGTAAACACATGATGCTTTACAATCCACACTATAAGCCATAATAGTAATAAAATCTCAATCTGAAGCAGTAAAATATGGAAAATAAATAACATTGGTACGTTCCTCAAAATGTACTTGTATTTATGGGACTTGTAAGTTTGTTGAGCTGTTCTTTGGAGTCAATGGTGACTTATTTAGTAGATGCAATTTCATAATTTATTTTCCCTATCTTTTGTTTACTACTGCAATGTCATCTATTTTGCTGATGCACTAGGATGCTCAATGTAAGCACACTTGTAGTGCAATCAGAATACGCTCCTTTCTCATTCAGAGTAGGACTTTGTTTTACATGTAGTCTATTAATTTTTTAATGTAGTTTTACTGCAAAACTGGTTTGTTTACTGATGCATATTTTATCGCTAGATGCAGATAAAAGAAAGCATAATTTTAAAAAGGAGATGCATTGGGTATGTAATTGCAGTAAGCTGTTGTTTATGCATAATCAAGAACTAACGTGTATAGCAATCTCTCCTTTGTACATCCCACAACTGTATATTGTTGCAACTGACTTATAAAGGCAGCCCAACAAAAACTATATACTACAATTCAAATTTTTAGAGTGAGGTTATTAAAATACAGTGTATTAACCAAATCCTCAAGTACATTCCATTTATGTGATCAGCTTGATGATAAACACATCTATCTCACAAGGCTCTGTTTTGTTTCCTACTGCTTTTTCCCACATGGCGTTCATTTCAGGTGTACATTCAAATTTTCTATTCTATACTGCAACTACATAATAAAGGCTGTTGGTAGAGCTGTGTCCTCATAGCTCTGGTAATCTGTGTGCAATCCTGATCTCCATGCTGTCCTTTTTTCCAGTGCTTGCATGGACTTCCCCCAGTTCCTCCCTTTTCCTCACACATCCCAAAGACGTACAATGTGGTGGGCTAATTGTCCGTTGTAAAACTTGCACCTTGTGCATAGGTAGGTGATAGAATGTGGGGGAAGTTGGTGGGAATATGAAGCAAATAGGTTACAAAGAAAATTAGTGGGGAATAGGATTGCTTTGTGAGCTAGCATAGAAGGGTCAAAATGACCCCCTTCTATGTGGTAAGGCAACGTGGTATATTGTGTTGTACAGGGGCCCAGAAACTGGCAGCAAATGACAGTCTTACAAACAACACCCATAGCTCAAGAAATATTCTTACTTAAATAACTTCTGAGCATCACTCTGCCCATATTTTAGATGGTCTTGGCTTCAGATCATCACCTTTGGCACATCACCAGAGAATAATAATAACAATTCCTTTTACGTAGCACTTTTTAAAAAAAATCTCAAGGCATTTCATATGCCTGCAATCAAACCATGTATTAAGAGATGTGACCAAAGGCTTTGTTAAAGAAGTAAGTTTTAATGAGCATCTTAATGAAGAAATCAGAAGGTTTAGGGAGGGAATTCCAGAGCTCAATCCCTGTCCCGTTGAAGGCACAGCTGTAAATGGCGGAATGATAAAATTCAGGAATACCGGAGAAATGGCGGAGTGCTAGTATCTTGTGAATTTTAATGTAGATGTAATGTATAACTGTAAGCCAGTTTAGATCAGTGAGTGCAGTGATGAGAAATGTTGCATTTTGATTTGTGTACAGTCAGATAAAGCAAGTGTTGGGTTCTAGAGGGTTCACGAATTTCCATTAGAAATAAAATTCCAAAATTTTGACTTCTCAGATTCCAGTAATAACGAAAGTCATTGCATCATTACTATCTTTGTCTTGTGTGTACTCAAATACAGGGAGTAGAAGGCAGTATCAGTGTTTAAATTCTAAGCCTGGTTCCCAGGTCAGCTTGAATATTGTATGTCTGTGGCAAAATAGCACCAAAAAATCTGATGAAAATGTTGAGAATGACATCACTACTTTGACCTATTTTATGATCCCACTTATTACTACCCTATGCAAAGCAACATTTTGGGATTGCACACAAAATATAGCAGGTATGCAACTGCTGGCAGTAGTTCCAAATAAAGCTGCTGTCAAGTTTTGACGTTAGATCAGATTATTCATTTGATTTGGCCATAAGAACAAACGTGAAGAAGTTTGTTAGTAAATTAAATGAAAAATTAAAGGTATTTCCCATTGCTTTGTTGGCAGCTTTGAAGGAGAGTGGAAAATATCTAGACATCTCTGGCTGTGAAATGCAAAGACTTTTTTTCAACCATACCATTGAATTAAGAGTATTACTCTACAAAACAAAATAGCACTGGTTCTTGTTCCATGATGCATATTTCATGGGTGAATTCATCTCAAACCCTATGATGTAGTCTGCTTAAAAAGAGCAGACTGTATAGATGGCTAATGCTTTATTTTTTAAAAGAAAATGAGCAGTAAAGGAAGTTCTTGTGTATCAAGTATACTCACGGGAACTCTTCCTACGTCAAACCCTGACCAAGTTCACAATCAGGTCTAAACAGCACCGAGTTAAATGAACGAGTGAAGAGTGCCCAGAAAGAAAATTTAAGGTTATCATTGGAAGGCCGTCTTTTATAAAAACAGGAATGATAGTATTTCTTTCAACTTCAAAGTATAGGTTTAAAGTAATTGGTAGAAGGATTAGAGGAACAGAATTTTGTTTTGACGAAGATGGTGGTGGGGGTTTAGAACCCCCTGCCCGAAAACATGGTAAAGGCAGAAATTCTGGATTAGCCTGGATATGTACTAGAAGCGCTGAGACCTGGTGGGTTACAGACCAAGGTGGGTTTAGGCTGGGTACTCTTTTTTGACTGGAACAGACACCATGGGCCAAATGGTCTTGTGTGTCATAAATATTCCAAGATTCTATGATGCTGGCAGGCCTGTACTGAGAAGGACAATGGATAAGTCAGAAACCAGTGGACAACAAAACCAGCAATTGAAAACAGCTAGAAAACTCGTTTCTGGTGGCCTCTGCTACAGCAATCACCATTTTCTGATGTGTTCTGACCAGGGAGATTAAGGACAAGACCGGTCCAACGAGCATATGGGGAGGATGCTAGGCTTCTTTCTGTATTTCCTGCAGCAGAACAGTAGACACAGCTGCCTGGAATGGAAACAGTTATCCAAATTGTCAAGCAATTTCCCCCCACCAGCTCCTTCCAACTCCTGGTGAAATATGTGTGTAAATTTTCAAAGTTAAAGATCACACAGAAAACATGAGCTTACTAATTAATTGCAAGAGGTCTTGGCCCACAGAACAAATGTTCCTCTCTTGTTTTTAAGCTGAGAGCAACAATCAAATTAGGATCTGGGGCAGTCCTGGTGTGAAACGTAGCAGAGTTATGGTGTGGTAAACCATGTTAGGTGTGTGCTAGGGATTCATACAGTCTCTGTGACAACTAAACACCTTTTTTTACGAATTTCTCCTCCATTTCTTGAGCATTTAGCACAGGATCTCTTAGGAAGTGGAGCACATGACACACAGATAGAACCATCCTTAAGCTGACACCTGAGTAGAGGTAGGAGAAACTGTGTTTTCCTCACAACATCAACCCAAATCAAACCACAGAAATGCCATTGTTAACTTATGTAACAGTGAGGGAGTTCCAGACCTTGCCCACTGGGAATTCAGCCAGCTGAGGCTTCACCAGCTTAGGTGCAGGGATACCAAGGACCGGAGAGGAATGGTGGCAAGGGAAAGGAGCAACTTGCAACATTTTGGTTTAATTTAATGTTAATGTATTTAATTGCCTTTAAGTTTTTTTTTAAGTTTTTGTTATTGTTTTTAATGGTTTTTTTTATACAGGGTGATGGGTGCCTGGAATGCGCTGCCAGGGTTGGTGGTGGAGGCAGATACAATGGAGGTGTTCAAGCGGTTAGTGTGATGCTAATACAGTGCCAGCGGTCGGGGTTCAATTCCCTTTGCTGTCTGTAAGGAGTTTGTACATTCTCCCCATGTCTGCGTGGGTTTCCTCCAGGTGCTCCAGTTTCCTCCCACATTCCAAAGATATACGGGTAGGGTAACATGGGTGGCGCGGGCTCGTTGGGCCAGAAGAGCCTATTAGCGTGCTGTTTTAATAAAGTAAAACTCCACGCTGAGGCTTTTAATGGGGTCAGACGGGCAGATTTTCCCAATACTGGTTGTTATTCCTATTAATTCCCCAACACATTTTAACTCATTTCTTTTTAGATGTTACACGGTGTTATACTTAATTTTCCAGTATACCCAATAAGCTTAAAGAGAATTTGGGAACTGGGTCTTTGGTGTCTTAAAGAGAGAGCAGGAAATGGGTCCTCTGTTTGTTAAAGGGGGTGGAAGAACTGGGGCCCCAGTCTGTTAAAGGGAGTGCAGAAACTGGGGCTGTGGTATGTTAAAGGGAGCACAAGAATTGGGGCCCTGGTGTGTTAAAAGGAGCAAAGGAACTGGGTCCTCAGTATGTTAGAGGGAGCATGGAATCTGGAGCTCCAGTAAGTTTAAAGGGAGTATGGGAACTGAAGCCCTGGTGTATTAATGGGAGCACAGGTTTTACCACCCAGTGAGCCAGGTGCCGAACCATCGAGATTTCTGAACAATCAGACAGCGGTTATGAGAGATTTGTAACAGTGTTCTATATGTGTATTTCAGAGACAATGACCAATATTCAATCTCTGACAGTTTAGGCAGCTTGATGCAGGGGTTAGCTGGCTGTCAAAGTGATCCTGTGGGCAGGGTGAGCCATTCACAATCGGATAGATTCTTGGCAGTGCTGGGCCTCAAGCTTGAATCTGCAAGGAAGTGTTCACTGGGACAAGAGTGAGTTCACTGGGAAGCAAATGGTGAGTGTAGGCAGGGAGCCAATCCCAGGAAGACTCAAGCTATTGTCCATGGTATACAGTCCCACCACGGGCAAACTGGTGGATTTTATGCTATCAGACCTGCCCCTTGGTACAGCAGAAGGTAGGAAAGTCATCGTAAATCACTTCACAGGCACATCATCAAACACAAAGCAAAAGCAAATTGTGAAGAATTTTACACAAATGTAACTACATGGCTAGTGCACAGCAGAGGACAACCCATTGTTGCCTGCAAAGTGACAGCCAAAATGTATGATAGGATGGCAAAGAAACGGTGGAAGGAAAATATTAAAAATATAACATTTCATTCCACTTCCATCAACAAGTAAATTGAGCTGCCATCCAGCTAATCCAGAAACTGTGTGGCACTAACTAGCTGCTAATGAGAGGCACGTTTTGCATTGAAAATGATAGGGAAACACTTATTATGGGGAAAATCAGGTAGCAACTCCAAGTGTCCATATGTGTATCGAAGAAATCAGGAAGAAACTGTCAGTTGCTCGAGTCTTCTGCAAGCTTCAGTTTCTGGCTGAGAGATGTTACATTCAAATACATGAAGGGCATCAAGTTGCAGCTCTGTGTACCCACCAAGACCGAGAAAAAGTAAGCATCCAGGAAAAGTTTGGGCTATTGCATTTCTGTGTATGTGAGTGTTACTGCCTTAATTACTGCCAACAAACATCTCTGGTATGGAAAACTAATTTTATATGTGGTACCATGCCTTCAGATTTGAATTAAAAGGAATAAAGATATTGTAAAATCAAATTTTGCTCTTTTTCTCCCTCTCTTAATCACATCTTCCTTCCCCTCGCTTTATTTCACTTTCTGTACATGAGTTTATATTGAGTTAAATAGTGTAATTTACATTCCTGGTATTAGTAAGAATTCTTCAATCTGATTGGTTGGAGAACTACATTGTTGCTATGCCTGCAACCACATCCTTTGAAGCGGGCCCCTACTGAAAAGGATTTTTAGTGACAGGTTGCCAGTAAATGGTCACAAGGAGCTTGTAGGTCAGGCAGAATCTATGGAGGGAAATAAACATTTGACGTTTCAGGTTGAGACCCTTTATCAGGGCTGGGAACTTCAGTCCTGATGAAGGGTCTCGACCTGAAACATTGGCTGTTTATTTCCCTCCATAGATGCTGCCTGGCCTGCAGAGTTCCTCCAGCATTTTGTGAGTGTTGCTCCAGATTCCAGCATCTGCAGAATCTCTTGTGACAAGGAGTTTGTAGGCAGCTGTAGATTGGCAAATGCCATTCCTTCACCACTCACTGCCAACAATGGGCTAATGTTTGGGCAGGAAGACCTACATGATGTTAATGCACAGAGTACACACAATTCTTTCAGAGACACTTTGCAAACCTGATAAATAGGTGATAAAAAGCACCTTTTGATATTAAAATCTGTCTTTTGTATTTGTAATAAGAAAATAATCATGCTGGTTTTCTGTGGAATGGAGCTCAACGTGGTACTTTGATTCATTGAGAAAATCCAAAACAAAAACCATAAACCTGTACAAAAGGAAAACAGTGTATTTTAATTTTATCCACTGACCCACAATTGTCGTCTACATAAGTCAGAAGCTGAAGAAGAATGTGAAAAGTCTGCACTGCCAGAGTATAAAGTTATAGCCATTAATTACAGAAGAAAACTAAACATAGTTTCAATGATTTAACAGCAATTAAGCAACAATAAGGAGCAGTTATGCGCCATTGGAAGCTCCCGAGGAAGACTTGGCTTATGCATTAGAGTGGAAAAGACAAATCATTAGAAGTCAGTAGCACTTCATTTTCACAGGAGCAAAAGTTGTTATGCATCAGACAGAAGAGGCAGACAATTCCTCACATTATGTCTGGAGAGCCATGAGGAAAGTCTCAACTCCCACGCACTGGGATATCCTCCAAGAGGGAAGCCTTAGACAATTGCATTAGCCTCTCTGAGTAAACATGTTTTGCAGGTTTACATTGTTGGATTTAAAAAAAAAGAGGGCAATGGAAAATAAAAATGCAATGGGAAGGGGAGTGAGGAGTGGAAAATTATCCCATAGGAAAGAGGTAATTTTCTTTCTCAATATCTGACTACATGAGGGTCTTACTAACACACAAGGCACCTTTTAGATGAAAATATGCCTTTTGTATTTGTAATAAGAAAAATAATTATGCTGGTCTTCTATAGAATGGAGCTTAAAGTAACATATTGATTCATTAGGAATCAATGAAACAGCACAAATCCAAAAAAAACACAATAATCCTGTACAAAAGGAAAATAGTGTATTTTAATTTCGTGTCATGCTCATTCCACAGTTGTCAAAGTATCGGACAGGGAATTATATCACTTTTTGCATAAAAGAAGTAAGCTGGCAATTATCCAACAGATACCTGCTTGACAGTGTGCGAGAGATGTTGCATTGAGTTATAGAGAAAGTTTGAAAGTATTCTAAACTTGTAAATATAAAAGAAGTTTAGGAGAAAAGGGCAAAAATTGGTAATGTCCAGTTGTTGTGACTTGGACACCTCATCCACATCTTTCATCTCAAGGGTTTTACCGTAGTTGTATTTTTAATTAACATTTTGGAATACACCTAAGAGTTGCCAACTTTAAGAATATACATTCCTGGAGATTTTATCAGATGACTAACCATTTCCAACTATTCCACCCACAGGATCACACCACGGGTCCCCAGCCATGTCAATTCTCAGAGACTCTGTCCTCTGTAGCTGAATGGTAGGTAGACAGGTATCTTATTACCTGATTGGATGGTCACCTAATCTTCAATATTGCCATAATTAATAAACAAAAAAGACAAAAAGAATCAAATAGATAAATAACCTATATTGAACATGCTATATGTGAATCCTGGTAATTTATCCACTTTCGAGTCTGCTTCCAAAATTCAGTTTCATTGTTATATACATTACCAAGTGTACATTTAATGCATTCAACGGAGGACTGAATTCCATCCCATTTCTTGTTTTAAATCCCACTACTGTATTACATTTCTCCAGAGATACCTAGAGTAATGCCCTACAGATTAATATTCAATTTCAGGAGGGTTAAAAAGCCTGATTATACCCATACTTGCAATAACTCCATTGCTATCATGTTATTGTACTGGGAATTAGCATCTATTGTTCAGTCCCGTTGTCTGTGCCGACAGACCTGTCATCATTTGGATGTGCCTTGCTAGGAAAACATCTGTTCCAAAGCACCTAATTTTCAGTGGATTAAATATCCAGACTTAATGAGAGAAAGGCCAGAAAGTGATTTCATGCATGCTCCTATCTAATATTTTGACCTTACTGAAGCATTTACCAGGAGCTCTAACTGCTGTTGCCTCAACATTTATTGGCATCTGTCCAATCAATCCAGACTGAAAAATTACCATCCACAGGGAAATACCCCTTGCTCTGAGTCATTTGTAGAAAAAAAAACAACCTCTCATTCCACCCGCAACACACACACACACACACACACACACACACACACACACACACACACACACACACACACACACACACACACACACACACACACACACCTTAACATTAACTAGATTTTATCCCAAAAAACTCAGTGTGAAGAATGCCTGGATGAGAGTGCTTGTCAGACATATCATCAAGTTCCACCAAAAGGCTGTGAAGTGCCTATGTACAGTGATGTTCACTTGATGGCTCCCAGTTCAACAGGTTTCCACAGGCAGCTGTGGAATTTATAGATTGTGCCAGCATCAGGGAAACCCTCCAAAATAATAACCTTAAAAAAAGGATCCTCCCATTCAGGTCATGCTCATGACTCATAAATTCTAACACTGCCACTGTTAGGGAATAGGTATTTGAAAGATAGCCATAAAATATGAACTTTCTTCACAAAATATGCTTGGAGACTTCAGCCTAACAAAAGAAAAATGTCTTTGCTATGAGAAACTTTTTTCCTGGTTCAAACTCAATTGCCATTGTAATCAGAACTAAGGAGTTCGAGCCAGGATAAGATTAACCCCTGACAGAACTCATTTGTATTAAATATCTTTTTTATAGTCTTGTTCTCTGCTCATGGTTAGCTGCTTTGAAAGCGATAAGGCTACAGATGGTACTAAGTGGGATTTAAATAGATTTATGTGCGATGGGTTTTTAATTTGTGTGAATTGTTCATTTGCAAGCTGTATTTTTGAAGAATCTTTCTTTAGGAATTAAGATAAAGAACTCTGCAGGAGTGTTCTGTAATGGTGTCAGCCAGGTGGAGTGTTACAATCACAGTCTCTATCAATCATCAAAGAAAGTGCATTTGGCCAGCTTCCAGAATGATAGAAAAACTATCCTTGCTATGGAATAAACCTAAACAAAATAGACTTACTTTGACATATAGCGGCAGGATTACCAATAGCTGACATAACCAGAAAAACCATTCTTATGCACAAAAAAAACATTAATTTTTTGTGTCACTTTTGGCTCAGCATTAGCGCTCCCACCGGAAGTCATGGGTTCAAGCTTCATTCTAAGCACAGGAGAGCATCTTCTTGGCTGATATGTCAGCATAACACTGAAGATGTGCCGTTGGAGGTGCTGTCTTTGGGTGCAGCATTGCACCAAGATAATCTCTGCTAGATTCTTCAATCCCATGGTACTGTTGGACAGGAGAGGATTTCTTCTGTCATCCAGACCGATATTTATCCATTAACCCAATAGCACTAAATGAATTGATAAAGACAATCATTTCATTGCAGTTTGATAAAACACCCTCTGCGCTGAATATTATAACAATAACTACATCTCAAAGGTATTTCCTTAGCTATGAAGTAATTGTGATGCCCTAGAATCATGAAAGATGTCATACAAATCAATTTTTTCATCTGTCAATGCACTGTACAGAATTATACAAAATAAATTTTCCAAAGCCAGCACTTCATATAAATGGAAAATCAATATAAACTGGGGCTAGACTCGTGTTCAAAGCATATACTTTGCAGATAAAAATATTTGCTCAAAAGAGAGCAAGGATCAATCCTCCAACAAATGTACAAAAGCAATACAGTTAAAATTGCCTCATGTTTTATTCATAAATGCAGAAACCTACAAATCCAAAACAGATACTTAAGCTAAATGCCAATCATAAACTATTCAAACAGCAGCTGTGCAAATAGAATTTCCTGGTCATTTCTGTTAATGTGCTTTGATCTTTAATCAGATACATAAAACCTTATATTACCATTAGATCTTATTGCCTTTGTTGGAATATTTGTACTTAATTCATATAACCTGGGGAGACAAGCAAATTTTTGCTGTGAGCAATAAATTGGTACCTGACTTAAACACTCTTGACTTGTCCTTGGATTGGTAATGCTAAACACACAATATGGTAACATATGCACAATGTACTGCACTTCCGAAAGTCAGTACCTATTAATGGGACAGAATTTCAGAAGAAGAGTACAACTCCCAGTTGCTAGCTGCTCAGCTTTACCAACCCAAGGATGAATTGTGCTCTATTACTTTAAAATGTTCTTGTGTCTAATCTGGCAAAAAGTATAGCAATCAGGAAAAGAAATTGCTCGGTCAAAATATTCAAAGAATCTAAGGCTTAAATATTGTTAACTGTAGTAATGTGTTAAATAAAATAAACTATGAAAGCAACAAGGATGAAATTAGCTCAAATTTCAACCAAACGGATAGCATATATCAATACTTATATCCTCCTGTTAAGGTCAGGAGACGTCGGGCATCCTTCAACATACCTGCTGCCTTTTCCACAAAAATGACCTTTGACTCTGCAAGAAAGTTGTGGCCGTTTAAAATCATCACTTTTCCACCAGTCACGGGAAACCTGTCAATGCTTTGTTTTTCTATCAGCGGCAACTCCTGGGCAGACCTTTGGGCTGAAAGCAAAGAAACACATGAGCATTAATAGACACAGGGCAATGAATTTCCTGATGAGCATTGCATGTTGTGTAAAACTATTTATTTATTTTATTAATTTTCAGCATTTATCACCCATCGCTAATTGCCCTTGAGAAGGTGGCGGTGAGTCTTCCTCTTGAACTACTGCAGTTCTTCTGATGTAGGTGCTCCCACAGTGCTGTAAGATAGGCAGTTCCAGGATTTAGACCCAGTGATGGTGAAGGGCTGGTGATATATTTCAGGATGATGTGTAAGTTGGAAGGGAATGTGGTGGTGTCCCCATGCATTTCCTGCCCTTGTGTTACTTGGTGGTAGAGATTATGGGGTTGGAGGATGGTATTGGAATAGTCTGAACAACTAAGTGTGGTGAATTTTATAGATGGCATACACTGCAGCCACTGTGTGGGAACGGTGGAAGGAAATGGCACACAGCTGTTGATGGGACATCATCGTAGTCAGCATATAGCTCTTAATTTTTTTGATTATTCTTGACATGAACTACATAGACCACACGCTACATTGTTGTACTGTAGCTAATTGTGATTCAAAACTTAGAGAGAATAATTAAAATACCAGCAATATGAATTACAGAATGTTGCATTTGGAGTTGACAATCTGGTCCAGAAAATGGATATAGAGATGATACCCTGGCCTTTAATTGAGGAAATTATTAGTAAATATTTATAAATATCCCCTTAATATTTAAAATCACTGAACAGTTAATTATGAATGGTAAAACCATGCACATCAAAGAGATTTTTGATTGGCATTCATAAATCTTCTGTAATACCCCTCAAGCCAACAATGCAGAATTGACTTGAATCAAATGATTAAAGACCTTCCTGCTACAACTGAAAACTTTCCTGGCAAAAGTGCTCACCATCAGGAGTCTGCTGCTTTAGTAAGAGACTGCCCAAAATCAAAAACAGAAGCACAGAAATATTCAACGTTTTATTAATTAGCATCTCATCCGCTCCAAGATTTGGTTCATTGAATTGATACTGGGGTAGAAATTCGGCACTGATCTCCTGCCATAATTTTATAGAGAGTCTGCAAAGCCTTCAAAAGGTCTCAGCACAGCTCGAGTAATTCCTATACACTTAAGTTCATTTACATTAATGTGCTCAACAATGGATTTGATGTGTAGATATGATATTTCATTACTTTGCAAGAGAGACTCCTAGAGAGTTGGTGGGTGGGATTTGGGTTGCCCAAGGATTTGGTTGAACTTGGATGGGTAGAAGCTTCTACTTTGTGCAAAATGATGTGCTGTTTAAGAAAGGGAGGGAGGCAGCACTGATCAGAGGTGTGGTTTGCATTACTAGTGGCTTTGTCAGCATTGCATACAGTGGGTGGAGTGGAGTGTTGCCTTGTGGATGCAAGAACAAGAGTGTAAAGCATCACAGGGTCAAATGCACCAGATGTTGAAGTATTGTACCAACAGCATGGGGGAGCTGGCTAAAATTAGAATCAATGGATGGTAATAGTCAATATCAGAGACCACCCACAAAGCACTTGTGACTGCATCCAGTTAACCTCACTATGCACTTCTAAACACTAAAGTCCTACTAAATTTTTGGCAAAATTATGTATATCAGACTTAGAATCATACAAATTTATTGCACAGAGTTACACTACCTATCCATTGTGTCCCTGTGGTCAAAAAAACAGGGTACTGAGACTGATCGCAATTGGTCTGTGGCTCTATAGGTTATGGCGTGGCAAGAGCTCATCAAAGGTTCTTTTTACACAAGATGGTTTCTGTCTCAACCACACTTTCAGTCGATGAGTTCCAGATTCCCAACACTTATGGAGTCATAGAGTCATACAGCATAGAAACAGGCCCTTTGGCCCAACTCAGTCCATGTGTTGCCCAGTGAGCTAGTCCCATTTGCCTGTGATTGGCCTATAACCCTCTAAGTCTTTCCTATCCATGTACTTATCTAAATGAAATGCATGATTTCATGCATCACATTTGAGGCATGAAATGTCTTCCTCAACACTCCTCTAATTCTTCTACAAATCACTTCTCGTCCCTGGTCACTCTGCTGAAGGAAACAAATTCTTCCTGTTCTCCCTACCTAGACCTTTCATATGTTGCTACATTTCTGATGATCTTGACGCCCAGATAAATGCTTCATCATTATATTGTTACAACTAAGTAAAACTGTTGGCAGAAGACAAAGCAGAAAAACTGCAGATGTCAGAAATCTGAAATAAAAAGAGAAAATGCTGGAACTGCTCAGCAGATCAGGCAGCATCTGTGGAGAAAGAAACAGAGTCAACATTTCAAGTCACTAAACTTTCATCAGAACTGGAAAGGTAAGAAGAATGTTTGAAGTTGCAGGGAAGTTGAGAGTGGTGGGGTAGAGAGTACAGAGAATGAAGGGAATGCCAGGGATACTGAGTGTCTCTGATATGCAGCTCAGTTTCTTTGCTGCTCCATTCTCTGGAGTGGCTCTTAGCCACTCATATCAGTTGCTTCCATTTTCTTTATTTATGGGATGTGGGTATCACCTTCCTGGGCCAGCATTTATTGCCCGTACCTAACCGCTCCAAAAAGCTGTCATTTTGACTATTTGCAGTCTGTGTGAAGAGGTTGCTGTCTCCCATGCTGTCCCAGTATTTAGACCCAGTGATGATGAAGGAATTGCAGCTTAAGTTGGAATAACATGCTTTTCTAGCACTGGTCTGTACTGGATGATCCCACCCACTCCAGCTGAAGTGGGATAAATTGCTTTGGCAGAATTACAATGGGGCACGTTTTTCATTCTTTTCAGAAAATCCTACCCCTCCAATTAAGATGGCATAAGTGACTTTAGAAGAGCTACAATGGGATGATTTTTTGCTTTCTTTCCTTGATAAATCCCACCCTTCCAACTCAGATGGGATCAATGACTTTAGTGCAATTATGATGGGTTCCCTTTTGTCTTTCTTTCTGCTCCTGAAACATACCAAATAGCCCTGTTGAAAAGAGGACGTGTACAGATTACACTCAGCTGTGCGATGGTACGCAAAGAAATAAGCCAGAATCACCCACTTTCTACCTCCCCTGCATGGAATATCCAATTTAGGGTTCCACATGGCCATTGAGGAACAATATCCAAACAACAATCATTATCTCCATCTGAAGAGCTATGGTTTACATAAAACTAAAGAGCTATGTGGTGTTCGAATGAATATTTTGTTCCTATGAAGAAGTTTTGTTTCTATCAGAAACATTTGAAATTGGATGTCTATATTTGAAAATATAGACATCCAATTTCTGTCACTAACATAATCTCAGAGACATATGGCAAATAACAGCACCACAGTGGTTTTGTTGGTACATGGATTCCTACAAGATGACTCTCACTCGGCCATCTGGAGGAAGTGGCAAGGTTGTAATTCTCACTGCAGGCAATGAAACAGTAAGTAATAAAATTATGCAGGTGTTTTAATCCCTTCTCTACCATTAGTGTGAAAAAAATCAAATTCACAGCTATCAAACAAACTGTAGGATAAATTTTGGTTGTTGGAACACACCCTTTCCCTACTTCATATTCTGTGGAGTTCTGGATTTCAGTTCCACTGTTATGAGGTAGAACTGTGCAAGTCCTAATCTCCTGAGTGGCACAGGAGCAAGGCAAGTGAAAAATCTAGGAGGAACAGCACTTCCATTCTTTCCACCACCAAATGATACTGAGTGTGTGTTTCTGAACAAATATGTGTGAGCTTTTTAACTGTTGTTCTTTACGCTAGTGTGTGTATATGTATGTGTGTGTGTGTGTGTCTGTCTGTGTGTGTGTGTGTCTGTGTCTGTGTGCGCGTACGCGCGCATGTGTGCATGTGCATGTGTTTCCATTTGTGTGCACACATTTTCGTGTGTATGTTTCTATTTGTGTATGTGCTATTATCTTTGTGTGTGTGTGTGCTTGCAATTGAATGTACGTGTGAGCGTGTTTGTGCACATGCGTGAGTGTGTGTGTGTCTAGTTCTCATTGGTCTTCTCATGATCTTAACCAACTATTCCAAAAAGTCATTCATATAATTTGTTATAGTATGACCCCGCTGGAAAGTATGTATGTGCCTCATTCTCCCACTGGAAAGGCAAACTCAAAGAGAGGACAAAGAGGTCAGTCAGTGTTAGTGCATTCCATACCTGTTTCTGAGCCACAGGCATGGACCTTCATTGGGTGCATAAGTTTCACCCTACAGCCTTTCATTCTTCTTGAGCATGGGTCAGTGCAGACTTGGTGCAGTTATCACAACATGTCACAGGAATTATCTTTTGGAATAGCTATTTATTGTCATAAGAACGACAACACACACACACACACACACACACACACACACACACACACACACAGAGAAACAAATCCACATGCACACAGGGCAACATTCCTACAAGCTTGCACATATGTGCACACACACAAATGCATACAGTTCTAATATATACATAGACATGTGTGTACACCAACATAGCCAAACAGACATATACATGCACATTCATACAAATATATTTGAGCACAAAATCACATGCATAAACAGACATGCTTGCTCATACATACTAGTGTACAAATTTGCACAATTACACCACAAATGAACAGACTTGGGTTTTTTATCCCTGTGACCTAGTGGAATATCAACAGAATTGCCTGAATCCCTAGAAAAATGGCCATTCCTTCCACTTCCTGGGGAGTTCTGCTGGTCATCGACATGAATCGTTAACTCTGTTTCTCTCTCCATGGATGCTGCTGAGGGTTTCCAATACTCTTTCTTTTTCTGCTGCATTTTCACTTAAAATGATGGTGGTTAACTGGAGAACCCCCATGGAGTTTCCAGATATTAATATTTCATTTGGCAAAACTAGAAAGTGAATCGTACTTACAGCACTCAATGGGATTTGATGAAACCTGCAGGGAGATAGTTCTACCATTGGGTTGTGGGACGTGGACACGGAAGACCAGCCTTACTCTTGTATTCTTCCTTCCAATGTCGGTCTCACCTTTCCTCAGTTCAATGTCAGAATTTCGAAGCTTCAATATTCCAGCACAATCGATGCTGTTGGAGACAGGAAACATTTACTGTTATGATGGAAAAGATTTATATGTGGAAAAGATTTATATGTCCAAACATTTTTTTTCCACTGAGAACAAATGTGAGGGACCCTGAATTATTTTTCACCTGATTGTATTATTCAAATAGTGTGTGAGTGGTTTTAAATAACCACACAAGCACACAGGGCAACACTCTTACAAGCTTGCACACACAAACACACGTGCACACACACATGCAGCTTTAATGCATTCAACTGCATTGTTCAATAATAACCCAACCTCGTCTTGCAATGTGAATTGTGTGTGTCTCCCTTTTCAACACACAACTGTGTTTCACATTGTATTTGGAGAGAGCTATCTACTGATGGGAAGTAATACATCTGGACATCAGTTCTAATTTGGATTTGTATACATTATATTCTGAAGCCCTCTATGAGTAATAAAATGAAGTGATGTCTTCATATCTTCAAGGACCATCAAATCGGGGCATTTTTAAGGCACAAAAGAAGGCTATTCAGCCCACTGAGTCAATGCTGGCTCTTAATAGAGCAATTCCAACTGTACCAGTTACCTGCCCTTTCCCCATAGTTCTGCAAATTACTCTCCCTCACATGCCTATCCAACTCTATTCTGAAGACCATGATTGGTTCTCTTTCCACTGATCTTAACGGCTCTGAATTCCAGATCCTAATTGCTCCCTGCACAAAACAGATTTCCTTTGCAACCACCCCACCCCATCCCCAACTGCTAAGTAGCTTTTGCCCAAGATTTTAAGTCTGTAACTCCTTGTCCTTGAACCATCTGCTCATGAAGACAGCATTCTCTATTTCCTCTGTTTAAACTAATCATGATCTTATACATTTCTTTAAAGTCTCCCCTCAAAGTTCTTTGCTCCAATGTTTCTCTAGTCTAATCTTACAGCTGAAATCCTTCACCCTGGAACCATTCTGAAAGTATCTGCAGTACCAGAGACAGATTTTGAGGAGAAGTTTGAAGGGATAATAAATTCTTCCAACAAAGGGACAATGGACACAGATTTAAAATCTTGCGCAAAGATACAAAGGGACTGTGAGGGAAAAAACTTTTAAATAGAGAGGAGATATTAATGTAAGACATCTTAGAGTGTTCACTGGACACTCCTTTCTTTATTTTATGAGCAGCATTTAGCCACTTGCTCTAAACAAGATCTACTTCAGTTAAAACAATGTGCAAACAATATAAATTGGACACATTCAGTTCTTGCATAAAGCCAGTGAGCAAAATACATTTCTGGCAAAATTATTGAAATTTCTGGGTAAAAAAGTAACATTTATTTGGAAACTGTCACAGCCTTAAGATGTCTCAAAGCGCACTAAAGCTATTGAAATTCTGTGTCTAACACTATAAGTGCAGGAGACTCAGCAGACTATTTGCACACAGCAAGATCTCATAACTAAAAGCAGGTAATTGCCAATCAATGCGTTACAATGATTGGAACTGATGTGTAACTGTTGGGAAGGACACTGTGAAGAATTCCTCTGCTCTTCAGAAGAATTGCTATGAAACCATGTATTTCCATCCAAGCAGGCAGAGTGAATTTGCATTTAACATTTCTTGAGATAACAGCACCTCTGACAACGTGGCACCTTCATGGCACTGCATTGGAGCTTCAGCCCAGATTCTCTGCCCAAGCCTCTGGAGTGGGACTTGATTCCACAACCTTCTGCTTCACAGTTAACATCTAAAAAGCATCCGGACTTGTAAGATCTTTAGTTTGTTAGCTCCCACAAACACATAAATATGGTAGAAGGAGCCAGCTGATGAGTTCTCTGTAAATAACACAAAACTCCAACTCATATTGCCATCTGGTTAGGCTGTAGAACAGCTCAATATTATAGAAAATATCTTCTTAAATACACTGACACACACACACACACACACACACACACTCATATACATACCCACATGTGCACAAACACATGTACAGATATTTGGACGGACACACACACACACACACACACACAGAAATATGTTCATATGTGCATAAATTCAGGTGTATGCACACATGCAAACACACCATACTCTTTTGCTCCATTCCCAACTGCATTGTTACATTGAGCACCCTCTATGTTACGATGTCAGACAACTTTGATTCTATTTCAATGTTCACTTGTTGCTGGGATGATAATCTGCAATTAATGTAACATGGAGATCGTGAAGGGTGATATAGTGGTGCAGCAGCTAGCACTACTGACTTATAGCTCCAGAGACCCAGGTTCAATTCTGACCTTGGGTGCGGACTCTGTAGAATTCACAGGTTCTCTTGGTGATGCTGTGGATTTCCACGGGGTGCTCTGGTCTCTCCCACATCCCAAAGATATGCTGGTGGGTTAATAGGTCACTGTAAAGTACCTTGTAGTGTTGATATGTGGCAAGTGAAACAAGAAGGGAAGTTCCTGGGCATGAGAGAGAATAACTTGTATGTCTACAGGGAAATAAGAAGTCAGTGAATGGGGCTGACGGGATTGCTGTGCTAGGAGCTGACATGAAGTCAATGAGCCAAATGGCCTCCTTCCTTGCTGCAAATGAAAGAATAATTTTAACTTCCAAACCCTCACTAATAACAGGATTGTTCAGCTTTAGGACTGGTGCCATTTTAATTTCACCAACTGTTGGAAGCAGTGAACTGAAGATTTTTGACATGGAGTATGTTTTGAGGAGACTCACTTTGCTCTCATGTTGTTTTCTGGCAGTAAAGGGATCTCCAGCACCTTGGTGTTGCTGATGATGCTTTCATGGCTGGTCGTGGAAACCGTCTTGCCAGTGATTCGATGGACCTGGTAGAAGGCATGTGGTCTCAACAGGCGGTCGTCTGCTGTCCCTATGAACAGCTGTAGCGTGAGGGGTTCACTTTCCATATAACCATGGAGCTGGCAATAAAACAGAAAAAAAAACATTGTTAAACATCAAGCGCTAAAGACCAATTAATTTTTTATATAGGTCAGAGCCAAAAACAGGCAAGAAAATTACTGACAGGTGCGATGTCCCATTTTTGCAGTAACAAAATATGAAAGTATATTTAATGTACTCCACATTAAAGGTAATTTGACCAGACTTTGTTCTTTAAGGTGGTTATGGAGTTATTTGCTAAAGATCTGAAACAGGAGTTTGATGACCGGCTTTACAATTGTTTTCAAAAAAGTTCTGCTTTCATATTTCTTCCAGTATGTGGATAAAAACATGTTGCACACTTGATCTCATCTCAGAGTCATTCAGTATAGAAACAAGTCCTTAGGCCCAGCAAACCCATGCCAACCATCAACCACACTAATGCCACATTAATCCCATATTTTATTCTCCCCACATTCTCATCAACTCCCTCCTGAATCTATCACTCACCTACACACTCAGGGCAAGTTACAGTGGCTAATTGATATACCAACCCGCAGATTTTTGGAGCACCTAGAGAAATCCCATGTGGTCACAGAGAGAATGTACAAACTCTACACAGACAACATCAGAGGTCAGGATTGAAACCGGGTCTCTGACACTCTGAGGTGGTGGGTCTACTAGCTGCATCATTGCGCCATCCTTGGGCACTGGAAGCTCCATGAGCCACATATGTTCAAGTTTTCATATGAACAATCTAACTAACAATTGTACAGTAAATAAATCACAGATTGGAAAGCTGAAACATTTACTGTGCTGGAATCAAAAAAACTTATTAGAAGTTCATTCTTGTGAGCAAAGTCCAGGATTTATTGCCCATCCCTACTTGTCCTTGGGGAAAATAGTGTTGAGCTTTCTCCTTGAACCATGTAGTCCAAGTGTTGAAGATTCTCCACACAGTAGCATTGGATAAGGAACCCCAGGATTCTCTCCCAGGGACAGAGAAGGAACAATAATGTCAGGGTTGTGGGTGATTTGGGTGGGGCAGTATTCTAATGCACCTAGAACCCCGCTTTTCTCCATGGATGCTGCCTGGCCTGCTGAGTTCCTCCAGCATCACAGTGTTTTTCATCTAGATTCCAGCGTCTGCAGTCCTTTGTTTCTCTAGAACCCTTGACATCCTAGATGCAGGAGGGAAGCGAGTGGTTGTGCATTTGGGAAGTGCAATTGAAGAAACCTTGGCAACTCATTAATTACTCAATGCTTATCCATCAACTAACTGCTAATTTATCGATATCCCAAAGAATTGCATTGGAGGCAGTCTCATTTTAGTGATTAGTTGTAAGTTCCCATGGAGTTCACTATGGAACACTGAGGACACTTCCGATGTAGAATGCTCCTTCAGCTGCCTGGACCCCAAACTCTGGAATTCCCCCCATAAACCATTCCATTTTGCTATCTCCATTTAAATCTCTCCTTAAATGCCACCATAAACATCTGGGTCATCCATCTCTTTAGGTGTCAAATTTGGTTTGACTGCTTCCTTTTGAGGTATTTTGGGACACTGCAATATTTGTGCTGTATAAATAAAAGTTGTTGCTGCAATAAAGAATGTGTGAGAGAGGCTGAAAGGGAGGAATACTCAATTAAAAGTTATTCATTGAAATCATGATGAAAACAAGACCAAATAACTTGACTCAAAAACGTTTCCTTCCAAGCATGGTTCAAGGACTAGGAGATCCAGATTTAAAATTTTGGTGTCTTTATTTGAGCAAAGATGCTAATGCATATGGAGTGGTTAGTGGACAGTTTAATAGACTGATACCTGGAATAGGCAGGATGCCTCATGAGGAAAGGTTAAACAGGAGAGTCTTGTGTTTGCTGGAGTTTAGAAAACTGAGAGGCAACTTGATTGAAACTTGATAAGTCCAGATACACTTGAGATTGCATGTTCTTTATGTTCTTCATGCAGTCTTTTCCATTGCTTATACACGAGGGGGAGGTCCTCAAGATCCTGTGATTCACATCCCAGTATATGCTATTTGGCAAGGCATTGATACAGCAGGTGTGGGCTCTGCATGCAGGAACCATGTTAGTGCATGAATTACCATAACTCTACTTCTTGAAACTCTCATCCAAATTTGTGAAGCTTTCCGGGAGATTGGAGTGGCCTTTGGTGCTAGAGACACCACAAAGGGATAATCTCCAATTTCTAGGCATACGAGTCTAACAGAAAGTATGAATACTAATAGAAAATATAAAAAATTATTGAAACATACATGCAAGAAAAGAAACACTGACAGGAGGAACTGTTAGGAAGACAACAGCAAGAAAATGGAAGTGAAATTAGCAGTTATGCAAATGACATTATATATGCCTCAGTGGGAGGTAGAACTGATTATAGAAAATAATCTTGGCTGAACACCCAAAACTCAAGTTATTCTGTTTTGGTACCATGTGATGCACTATAAAAGGGTTCAAGGTAGAGAACGGGAAAGACTTGGAGGTCATATAGCAAGCTATTGTTGAACTATTTGAAAGAGAAACAAGAAAAGCCTCGCAACTGGGGTGGCTGGGGAGCAGAGAGTTTGCAGTATACACAAAATAATTAAAATTTTTGGACTTGCATGATATATTTAAACAATATATTGATATACTGCATGTGCCTCAGCAAAAATGCATTTTAAAGCATGTAACGTGGTTCTATTACGATAATTCACCACAGCATTCTGCACAATAATTGTCTCACACCTAATACCGCTAAAAAAGAGATTATTTACCCTCTGTTTCCCTTATGAAAGCAGTGTTGGCTGCAAAATAATAACTCAAAGTGTTCCTTTTGGATTAAGGAATGCCCCAGCTCCCTAATGTTGCCCTAAGATTCAAGGGATGTTGGAAGAAGGATAGAGTCCTGGATTTTCATCCCATTGACTTTACTGGCTATTGGTCACGAGTTTCAAGGCACTGGTGTCTAAAATAATTGCAAACATAGGGCAATATAGTTATGAAGTAAAAGTTAGCTTTGCCCTTCAATTTCCTTTCCCCAATATTGAGAAGGACTAGAAGAGGCTTTTCAGGATGTGACAAGTTTTTCTAGAAGGACATGGTAAACAGCTAAGCAAAACTTTTTCCTTCCAGCCTTCTTGGGAAATTTTCAGGCATGGAGGATCTGGGCTGCTATTGTTGGACCGAGGTCCTTGGCCAGTGGCCATTCCCTCCATGGAAGACATCTCAGTTTCCAGGCACACGACACTACATGAAGCAGAGTTGCCCTAGGGCCTTGACACAGACTCAAATCTGGAAATGCAGATAATTTTCACATCACATCAGACAGTACACACATCGCAATGGATGGGAAATATCAGCTTGATGCAACATAATGCAAGTAACTATGTGAAGGTACTCCCCATTACATCTAATGTAAGTGCCAGAGTAATGATAATCAAGCACTGGGAAAAAAATAAATACTGCAATGGCAATGGAACAGACTCTGACTACGGTTAGTGGCAAAGCAATGGTACCCAATTGACCAGGAAATAAAACTCCCCACAAGGATCTAGTGACTTTTGTGGTAAAGCTTCCCATTTTCTGACTCCTGGTCAAAGGGATCCCAGGTGCCCAGCTGTTGAGATGTCATCAAGTAGACTGAACAACCACAGTAAAGAACTCTCACAGGCAGGAAACCCAGGGAGTAGTTTCATTCTCAACACTGGTGCCCCACAAGTCTGCGTCCTCAGCCTTTTCCTATACTCCCTATACACTCATGACTGTGTGGCCAGATTCTGTAACTCCACCTACAAGTTTGCAGATGATACCACCGTTGTAGGCCGTGTCTCAAACGGCGATGAGTCGGAGTACAGGAAGGAGATAGAGAGCTTAGTGTAATGGTGTCATGACAACAACCTTTCCCTCAATGTCAACAAAACAAAAGAGCTGGTCATTGACTTCAGGAAAGGGGGCGGTGTACATGTACCTGTCTACATCAATGGTGCTGAGGTCGAGAAGGTTGAGAGCTTCAAGTTCCTGGGAGTGAACATTACCAACAGCCTGTCCTGGTCAAATCATGTAGAAGCCACAGCCAAGAAAGCTCACCAGCACCTCTACTTCCTCAGGAGGCTAAAGAAATTTGGTTTGTCCCCTTTGACTCTCACCAACTTTTACAGATGCACCATAGAAAGCATACTATCTGGATGTATCATGGCTTGGTATAGCAACTGCTCTGCCCAGGACCGCAAGAAACTGCAGAGAGTTGTGGACACAGCCCAGCGCATCACAGACACCAGACTCCCCTCCTTGGACTCTGTCTTTACCTCTCGTTGACTTGGTGAAGCAGCCAGCATAATCAAAGACCCCACCCACCCGGGACATTCTCTCTTCTCTCCTCTTCCATCGGGTAGAAATTACAGGAGCCTGAGGGCACGTACCACCAGACTTAAGGATAGCTTCTACCCCACTGTGATAAGACCATTGAATGGTTCCCTTCTACAATGAGATGGACTATGACCTCATGATCTACCTTGTTGTGACCTCGCACCTTATTGCACTGCACTTTCTCTGTAGCTGTAACACTTTACTCTGTACTGTTATTGTTTTTACCTGTACTACGTCAATGCACTCTGTACTGACTCAATGTAACTGCACTGTGTAATGAATTGACCTGTACGATTGGTTCGTAAGACAAGCTTTTCACTGTACCTCGGTACAAGTGACAATAATAAATCAATACCAATACCAATATATTTTTAAAATTTTATACAGAGTCCTAATTAAGGATTGCAATATCGATATTTGAGTACAATATAAGCTAAAATTACTTAATTTTTTTTCACAAAACATAATTTAATACTCTCACATTTCAAAAATTTCCATGCAAGGAGTTTACAACATGTACCTGCACAAATAATTAATACTTTTATGGCCATGGAATGTGCTAAGGTGTAATTATAGTTTAGATTGTTGTTAAAACCTGACCAAGGCATCATGTAAAATTTCAGGGCATTTTAACAATTCATAAAAAAGCCTAAATTCTAGTGAGCTTGACTGTATCAGAGAGTGCAACCAGTGCAGTGTGTGAAGGCCAATTGGATCACTGAAAGCAACTTCAACTTCACATACCCAAAAATCTTTAAGTTGCAAATGGAAATAATGGCAAATACTCACAGTTTTCATATCATTATGATTAAAATCCATCCAATGTTAGTGTTGGTGACTTGGTAGTGTCTAACCAAGGGAAAGATCCTAGCAAAATCAGTGTCAACAACATTGCTGAGTTCATCAAGGCAGTTGGTGCTAATGAATTATATCCTATTTGGTATCTATTTATCTGTTAGAACAGAGTCATAGAGTCACACAGCATGGAAACAAGCCCTTCAGCCCAACTTGTCCATGCCAACTGTGTTGCCCAGTGAGCTAGTCCCATCTGCCCATATTTGGGCCATAGCTCTCTAAACCTCTCTTATCCATGTACTTATCTAGATGGCTTTGAAATGTTGCTACTGTGCCAACTTCATCCACTATTTCTGGCAGCTCATTCCAAATACACACCACCGTTCGTGTGAAGATGCTGCCCCTGATGTCCCTTTTAAATCACTCGCCTCTGATCTTTAAACCTGTGCCCTCCTGTTTTTAGCACCTCCTCCCTGGGAAAAAGACTATGTGCTTTCACTCTGTCTATGCCCCTCATGATCTTACATACCTCTATCAGGTCACCCCTCAGTCTCCTACATTCCTTTCTTTTTCAATCTTTTCATTAGTTTTCAAATTAATACACATTAATATATCAATGTTTATACATGTAATACAAAGAGATCAGGAGAACAATCAGGACATGGATAATCATAAAGGACAATAGAGTATAAAAAAATCTGTAGATCCAATGATCTGTTAGTGAATGAATATAATATAAAAGAAAAAGATTTATTATAAAATATAAAAAAAACTCCAAAACAATAAGAAAAATTATAAACAATGTATCAAACCAAACTAAGCTAAAGAAAAAAAAATTCAAAATAAACCAAAAAAAAACTGGACTAAAATTTCTCAATAGAAACAGGGCAATATTATGTCATCAACTCCGTTCTTCTAAATTGAAAGGTTATTATAAGGGGATCTATATCATGTGAAAATATTGAATAAATGGACTCCAAACTAGTCTCCTACATTCCAGGAAATAAAGTTCTAGTCTACACAACCTCTCCTTGTAATTCAGGTTCCCAAGTCCAGGCAACATCCTGGTAACTCTTTTCTGTACACTTTCTAGTTTAATAACATCTTTCCTATAACAGGGTGACCAAAACTGTACACAGTGCTCCAAGTGAGGCATCACCAATGTCTCATATAACTGCAACATAACTTCTCAACTCCTGTACTCAATTTACTGACTGATGAAGGCCAGGGTGCCAAATTATTTACTAGAGTGATTCCAGGGATGATGGATTGCAGCTACAAGGTTAGATGAGGGAAACAAGGGTTTTTCCCCTTTCATCGACTTGTAACAACAAAGAGAGAGGCTGTTTGGCACACCCGATCCATGCTGGCTCCCAGGGGAGCAATCCCACTGATCCCATTTCCCTTCTCCATATTTCTCTGTCCCCTTGCAACTTACTTGCCCTCACACATTGGCACTGTCTCCCAACTCCACCCCACAGTTCCAGTGACTTGGATTCGATCCTGACCTTCAGTGTGGAGTTTGCTAGCTCTCCCCATGACCATGTGGGTTTCCTTCAAGTGCTCTGGTTCCCTCCCACATCCTAAATTAATTGGAATTGGAATTGGCTTATTATTGTCACATGTGCCGACATACAGAGTGAAAAGCTTTTGTTTGCATGCCATCCAGACAGATTATTCCACACATATTTACATCAAGGTAGTTAAAAAAACAGAATGCAGAATATAGCATTAGAGCTACAGAGAAAGTGCAGTGCAGGTAGACAATAAGGTGCAAGGACCATAACGAGGTAGATTGGGAGATCAAGAATTCACCTTTTAGCATATGAGAGGTCCATTCAAGAGTCTGATAACAGTGAGATAGAAGCTATCCTTGAGTTTGGTGGTACGTGCCCATCAACTCCCCTTTGATTATGTTTACCAACAGCACCAGAGGAAACCTGTGCAGACGTGGAGAGAATGTGAAAGCTCTGCACAGACAGGACCCGAGGTCAGGATTGAACCTGGATTCCTGGGGCTATGAGGCAGCTCACAAACTTCCACGCCACCATGTCTTGGATCAAATCATGTTGAGGGGAGGTTAGAAAGATGTTTACAACATCAAGATGGGTTTGGATAGGGTAAACGGAGAGAAACATCAGCAAATGGCTCAAGCACCAGGGGATGCTGATTCAAAATTTGGGTGAAATTATACAAGTCAGAGGTAGTTATAGGTACACAGGAGACACAAGAGACGACAGATGCTGGAATATGGAGCAAAAACAAACTGTTGGAGCAACTCGGCAGGCGAGCAGCATCTGTAGGAGGAGAGGAATTATTGACATTTCAGGCTGAGATGGTTATGAGTGATGATCTGGAATTCACTGCTTATAAATTATGGTGGAAACAAAATCAACTGAGGGCCTAAAGGGAATTGGATAGACTATCAAAGGAAAATAACTTGCAAAGCTACAAAGAAAGAAAAGGGACAATGAACTGACAGGATCGTTCTGCAAAGAGCAAGCACAGTCTTGATGAGATAAAATGACCTTCTACTGTGCTGTGACAATTCCACGATCATCTGAGTGTCTACCAAGTCCAAACAAATATTTATAGGCAAATCATCCTTTCTCTTTCTGGGCCTCCTACTTTTTGTCAAGCCTATTACAGTTTTGTTCCAGTGTGAAATGACTCTGAGAGCATTTGCAGACAATGCAGTTTTGTTTAAAGTGGCAATTTCTACATTGGCGAAAGCCAGTAAGAAAAACAACACAAACGAAGCAACCAGCCAAGAGTACCTCCAAGCCAGCGTTCTTTGAATAAATCTTCATTTAAAGAAACAAAAACACAGCAAGTTTTCAGCAAATAGGCACTTACACGGCACAGTTTCTGCAGTACAGATGCAACCAGAAAAAAAAACCCTGCTATCATTTCCCAACCACATAAACTCCCCTTGCAAAGCGGCATACTCAGCACACAACAGCAAAATACAATGCTGATTCAGTAGCCCCCAATACTATTCTTTCGAAGGTGGTCTCACAAGCAAAGTTATTGCTGGTGCACTGTGCAACAATCATACTATTGTGGTTCACAGCAATTTCTGGCCCAGGATTAACCATTCACAATCTCCTTTTCCAAATTCCACAAATTTATTATTGACTCTGATACTGCACATCTTCTAATTTTTATTTCATTTTGTACTTGATTAATTTTCAACCCAGTGAGATGTTTTGTTCACCTTTTGGCAAAAAATAGATAGGGGCACAATTTTCGGGTTGTTGTCTTTTGTGTTCAATCATCACCTCCAACAACCACTCCCTGCCCTGTGGCACTTGCCCATGAAACCACGGGAGATGCAACACCTCTCCTTTTAACTCTTCCCTTCCTACCAGCTGGGGATCCAAATAAACCTGCCGTTTCATTTGCAATTCTTACAATCTGCTCACAATGCGGTTTCATCAACCAAATGAAGATTGGGTGGAGACACAAGAGACTACAGATGCTGGAATCTGGAGCAACAAAAAAACAAACTGCTGGAGGAACTCAACAGGACGGGCAGCATCTGTAGAGGGAAATGGAGATGAGATTGACAGGTTCTGCGTGGGTGCAGGAGGCAGCACCAATGCAGTCATCGATGTTTCAGAGAAAGAATTAGGGAATGGTGTCAGAGTAGATTTGGAACAAAGACTGCTCCAAGTAGCCAACAAAAAGGTAGGCATAGCTAGGGCCTGTGTGAGTGCCACTTCCCTCTACAGATGCTGCCTGACCCGCTGAGCTTCTCAAGCAGCTTGTTTTCCTGCTGGAGATTGGGTGAGCATTTTGCAGATCACCTGCGTTCAGTCTGCAGGGGTGATCCTGAGCTTCCTGCCACTTTAATTCTCTATCCCGCTCCATTCTGATCTACCTGTCTGTGGTTTCCTGTGTTGTTATAATGAGCCTGAATGTAAACTTGAGGAATAGCATCTCTTCTTCTGCTTAGCATGTTATAACCTTCCAGTTTCTATATCAAACTCTACAACTTCAGATATCTTGCCTTCTGTGTTTGTATCAGAACTGGCTAGTTCTGATTTAGGTCATCCATCTGTAATAACGGCTCAGTTTTTCTCTCTCCATAAGCAAGGTCTGACATACTGGTCTATAGCTCTGCATTTTGCTTGTGTTTTCTTTCTTGCTATGTCTAACAACTCTCATTAACCTACTAACCGAATGACATCATCAACAGTTCATCCTCATGGCAACCAGGGATCACCATGTATAAACTGCTCTGAGGATGCTTCTCCTGGAACTGAGTTTCATAATAAGGCATTGCCCATTTAAGAGGGAGGAGAGGAGGGGTTTCTTCTCTCAAAGCATCATGTATGTGTGGAATTCTCTACCCCAGAGAGTTGTGGAGACTGAGTCATTGAACATATTCAGTGTTGAGGTAGACAGATTGTTGGATCATAGGGGAATCAAGGGCCACAGAGAATAAGAACTAAACTGGAGCTGAAGCCAAATTCAGATCAGCCACAATCTTATTGAACGGCACAGCAACCTCGAAGGGCTATATGCCGACTCCTCCTCCTATTTCTTATCTCCTTACGCTGGAAAAGATTAGTGTTTTGGCATCTGTTTTGAATCTCACAGGGACAGACACTACACCTTTGTATGAACCGAAAGGCTTTAAATAATGGAACAGTAACTGCTTGGAGTCCTGCGCTGGCTTGGTTCCATCGTGTCCAAAAATATCCTGGATGTGGAGCTTCTCTCCTAACTGCAAAAGCTTGGAATTTGCAGTGAATGGTGAAGCAGCACTGCACGTCACTAACCTCAAAGTAAGCTCCGCACAAAGATCTAGTGATTTCTGTAGTGGGACTTTCTCCTTTTCCCAATGTCAGTTGATGTCTGACACATCAAGGTGATGACTCAAGGGGCTCTCTGGTGTTATTTCAAATAGAACAATGACGTCCAGCGTCTATGTGTCTGAGCAGCCAACAACAGTGAATATTATTGAATGTTATTATTGAACGTTAATATGATGGGTCATGCCATCTTGTCGCAGCTACCATCAGGCAGGAGGTACAGAAGCCTTAAGTCTCACACCACCAGGTTCAAGAACAGCTACTTTCCTTCAATCAGTCGGTTCTTGAACCAACCGGCACAACCCTAATTACTAGAGTTTAGCAACACTGTGACCACTTTGATCACTTTGCACAAAAATGGACTTTGTTTTGTTTCTGTTTTAATTATGTTCTTTCTTGTAAAAATTGTGTTTAATTTAATTTATGTTCTTCTGAATGCTGCTTATCTGATGCTATGTGCCTGTGATGCTGCTGCAAGTAAGTTTTTCATTGCACCTGTGTATGCATGTACTTGTGCATATGACAATAAACTCGACTTTGAAGAATTCTCATGGACAGCAAACCAAAGATGAAAAGCACAATTTTTTAAATTCACATTCTAAACATTTTACAGGGCATCAAATAAAGACTGGAATAAACAGGTTGATGCTGGATTATTATAGCTATGGGGATCAGACAGGACAGTGGCCAAGATCAGATGTGACCTGAAGATGCAGGGGATTGCAGAGGCTCAAATCTGGAGCAACAAACAACCTGCTGGAAGAACTCAGCGGGTTCAGCAGCATCTGTAGGGGGGAAAGGAATTATTGACGTTTCAGGTCAAAACCCTGCATCAAGACTGAGAGTGGAAAGGGGTGATGGCCAGTGAAAAGAGAAGGGGGGGGGGGGGTGGTGATGATGAGACAGGAGTCTGAGGTGATTGGTGGACTGAGGAAAGGTGAATGGTGATAGGCAGGTTGCACCAGGAAGGGGAGGGGTGGGTGTGTGGAGTTGGGAGATAGTGGCAGGTGGATGATAGTTGGAGGCAGGCAAAGAGAAAAAAAATGCAAGGCAGATGGAGCAAGGTGGAGGAGGGGAGAGTGGAGGTTGGAGACAGCTGCTGGAGGGAGATCAGATATGATCTAACCATATGGAGGAACAAGCTCAAGAGGCTGCTACTTCTTTTTCTAATCATTAATGCCATAATAGATCAATATGTTATGTTGTTAAATATTTATGTAGAGAATAATAATGTGCAGAAATATAATCAGAAAATTATGATTTTGTAAACCCTTAAAGAAGCAGATTTCATGCAACGAAGAGCAAGATTTTCAATGTACTGTAGTTTATAAATTACAAGCTCATATCAGTCAAGCGGTTTCCCTCAATTCCATTTCTTCTCAATTCCATTGGAGTAGTATGCCAACAGCAGACCCTGTGGAGGAGCATTGAATCACTCACAGCAGTTTTGGATTTTCTGTGTTAAACCACCACTCATGGAAATCCCAAAGTTGCTGTCAGTATTATCCAGAAATATCAGCAGACGCAGTAATTTTACCATCAGTAATATTGCAAGATATGGGCCATCATAAGTAAAACCTTGCTCTAACATCACTGGACTGTTCTAATTTAGAGTTATAATGCCTAGTTTCATTCTGACTGCCCAGCATACTTAATATTCCAGTTGTAGAACTCTGCATTGACAAAAGTGTGCTGTAAGACACACTAACTTCACTTTAGCAGATGCATAAGCATTTTTCAACAAATTTGAAATATGTTTCCAGAAATAAAATACTTTGCAAAGGTAATGGGATTTATTTACCCTGAAACCTTGACATAAGAAAATATGAGCAGGACTAGAACACCTCGTCACTCAAACCTGTCCCACCATTCAATACGATCATGGCCAATCTGCCTCAGAACACATCTCCCCTTCTCTGCCAGTTGTCCATTGCCCTCAATTCCCTGACCTTTCAAAAAATTATCTACTTCCTCCTTACGTAGCCCCAGTGATCCAGCCTCCACAACCCTCCACCCTGGCCATTCCCTTTTCTCTCTTCTACCTTCTGGGAGAAGATACAGGAGCTTGAAAGCCTGGACGACCAGGCTCAAGAACAGCTTCTTCCCCACTGCTGTCAGACTTCTGAACCAATCACTGCTTTCACATCCCTTTCCCCGTGGTGCTGCCATGTTCTCAAACCCTTAATTCTACCTCTTTGTTATTGCCATTTTAGCATTTCTGGTTGCACTACTTCAGTTTGCACTACTATACTTTGCACCATTCCATTGTTTTGCACTCATCGCTGCATTTATCGTTGTATTTATTATTACCATATATACTGGTTACTCTGTGAACTTCACTTGAGCAAGGAATTTCATTGCATACTGGTGTACATAGGAATAAACTAATCTGATCTGATCTGAATCTGTAGAGAATCCCAGAGGAAGTTCCTACATACCTCAGCTTTGAGTGACCGCTCACTAATCTTGTAAACAGCCCCTGGTAATTACACATCTATACCAACCATGTCCAAACCATATGGATGTGACTTCAGCCCATCTGTTATTTCCTGGCAGTGCCTTGAAATCTGTGTAGCAACTACTGCAGTGGAGGGAGATGTGCCTAGAAATTGGATTTACCCTTTCTTTTGGTGCTCTAAGTGGGCACTATGTTTATCATGAATGCCTAATCATAAATCGGGATATACTTGCTTTGTGAAATCACCCTTAAGAGGAGTTAAAACTCGATCTGCACATTTTATCGACACCACTCCTTGCAAAGTGGGCAGCGGTAAAGACATCCAGCCTTTGACCCTCTCAGTCTATCATGGAAATGAGGCCAAATGTTGGGGGTCTTGTGGGGTGAGGGGGGAACATTTGCAAAACATGAGTGGGTGGGAGGGGGGAGATACGTGAGCAGTGGGAGGAAGAGGGGGTAATGTCGCCAAGTCCCTTGATGGAGAACTCCCCTTGTGCATGGAATGGGTTCATTATTCCGCATGCCCATAAATATCCCAACAGTATCTCAGGGGAAATACTGATCATACATCACTCACTACTTTCAGAGGAGTGCATTCCTTGTTGAACTATGAGTTAATAATGAAGGTTATGATCCAATTTCTGCATTAGGTAATTCCTGCTTCATGGATGGGAAATGACACATGCATTTGGAGGAAATCATGACTGGAAGTGCCCAGTCCAATTTCCCAGTGGGTGTGACTTCAACAGGAAATGTGTGCAAGCACCAAAATTATCCAAGTTCACTTTTTATGTGTATTTATGCATAAAAAACAGATACAAAAAGGTTCAATTTCTCATCAATAACTTGTCAGCTTAACTCCGCACCGATGTCACATGACTGCCCATTTCCAACCTGAGACAGGCCTGGTGGAAGCTCCCCAAGGCCATTTTCCTCTGGGCACTGTAGTAAGAGGAAAAGGAGAGCAGAGGACTTTGATAGCTCCCTCCAATCTTGTTTATGAGAAATCATGTAGTCTCTGCTTTTCCCCAGTAAGCATATTTTGCTCGCTTTCACTTACACAAAAGGTGGGGAAAGGGCACCTTATCGCATCCCACTCAACCGAAATTTGTGCCTTGGGCAAAAGCATTTGCAGGAACCAAATCCCTGAATAGTTCTGCACTCCTAAAGAGTCTTTAAGTAACACAGTGGCTACCATTACCAGTTTACTCATTCAGGTGGCTTCTTTCACCACAGGAGTTTCTCAATTAAAATGTCTTTTCATACTGAAATGGCAAAAAGCAACACTTTATAAAATGATAGATCAGTTATGCACATAGCTTGTGTTAACAACGTTTTGCAAAGTGTGATGCCTCTTGAACTGAACACAGGTCAAAGGCTGTAAAGCCAGCTTGGGTGACAGTTTTTAACCATGAAGGTGTTGCACACTTTGTGAAATGCCAGCAAATGGTGCAAAGCAAAATTTAAAAAGTATTCAGATGATGCAACTACTCACTGAACTTTTTTTACAAATATCTCCAGGATTGTCAAGCAGTATTAAGAGTTAACCAGTGTTTCAGTGGCAATGTCTACACTTCTCGCTGCCTCGGTAAAGCAGCCAACATCATCAAAGACCCCTCCCACCCCGGGCATTCTCTCTTCTCTCCCATCTCATCGGGCAGAAGATACAAAAGCCTGAAAGTACATACCATCAGGCTCAAGGACAGCTTCTATCCCACTGTTATAAGACTATTGTATAAGATGAACTCATGACCTCACAATCTACCTCATCACAACCTTGCACCTGATTGTCCACCTGCACTGCACTTTATTCTGCATTCTGTTATTGTTTTCTGTTGTACTACCTCAATGCACTGATGTGATGGAGTGATCTGTATGGATGGCATGCAGAACAAAGTTTTTCACTGTACCTTGGTCCATGTGACAATAATAAACCAATTTACCAGTGAACAGGAGTGTGTGTGTGTGTGTGTGTGTGTGTGTGTGTGTGTGTGTGTGTGTGTGTGTGTGTGTGTGTGTGTGTGTGTGCGCGCGTAAAAATATTTAACCTGATAACAACCATCATTCCAGATAGACACACACAAAAAATTCTGCAGATGCTGGAATCTGAAGCAATACACAAAAAGTACTGGAGGAACTCAGCAAGTCAGGCAGCATCCATGGAGGGAAAAAAAAAGTCAACTTTTTGGGCCGAGACCCTTTATCAGAACTCACCTAGATAGACACTCATCTCAAGCCAATACATGTAACATAACAGCCTTTATCTAAAAGGACAGTGTCACAATCTCCCAATGGCAAGCAATGTGCCTTGAATAAAAGTTTGATACACTGCAGCAGCAATTCTATTATCCCACTGTTAGTAGATTACTGCACCTAAATACCTACAGGTTAATGGCTCAAAAGCCAATTAGTTTCAGATTATTTCCAAAGGAATATGACAAATTTCAGTGCCTGTAGTAAGGAGCAGAAGTTCAAGAGTGAAGGCAGTATTACAAAAAACCTGAAGCTGCAGTTTTCTAAAATACCTTCAAGATTCCTAAACACTATGAGAAAACATGGTTGAATTCACAGTTTCTGCATCAGTTCCTTTGATATTCTTCTGTTCCTCTTTCTGTGGGTCTGCACCATCCTCTACAGCTCAGGCAGACTGCTGTGCTTAGAAAACCAGTTGGAACTTTGACCTCTGTTGAAAAGCATGTGATGTGATAACTAATTCCTATTGAACTTGGCTTCTGAAGTAGTTTCAATGAAGTCAATGCAACCAAATTTCAGAAATGGAAATTAGTGTGGAAAAATTACTATATCACACATTTAGCTTATACAACAAAGGGCAAATATCTACCCTTTGTCTGGACTGACAGGAGAAATCTACTTTAACCATTCCAACAATGGAATCTTTATTTTAGCTCTGTTACGATATAGATGATGATGGCAATGTGCCTCTTTGTATTTATGCTCTGGAGCTGTGTATGACTTCTAACTAAATTCAAGAGATTGAATAAAAAGGATAATCCTTTTCAAGAGCTAACACTTCATTCTCTTGGAACTATCAAATAATTAGGGCATCAAATGGGTTCACTGTAAGATAAGATATCTTTATTAGTCACATGTACATTGAAACACACAGTGAAATGTGTCTTTTGTGTAGAGTGTTCTGGGGGCAGCCCACAAGTGTCACCACACTTCCAGCACCAACATAGTACACCCACAACTTCCTAACCTGTACGTCTTTGGAATGTGGGAGGAAACCGGAGCACCCAGAGGAAACCCACGCAGACATGGAGAGAACGTACAAACTCCTTACAGACAGTGGCCAGAATTGAACCCAGGTTGCTGGCACTATAATAGCACTACACTAACCACTACACTATTGTGCAAATATAATTGGAAGTCCACCTCAACATTAAGGATGTGGCAATGCTAACTCATAGAGTTTGAAGGACTTCTGCCTGGTGGAAGCAGGGCTTAAAGCACTCAAAATTGCAACAAATGCTCACTGCCCTGGCTTTGCCCACCCAACACCAGGGCAAATCAGGGCCTTCTGACATGACTAGAACCCGACTTGACAAGATGTACCCAAACCATAAAGACTTAATTCCAAAAAGGGACCACTTTAGCAACAGATTAAATAACAAAACTACATTCCCATTTACGTGACACAGTGCCACAGTTTGTAGAGACACTGCCTCACAGCTCCAGTGACCCGGGTTCAATCGTGACTTCTGGTGCTGTCTGTGTGGAGCTTGCACACTCTCCCTGTTACCTCACGTGTTTCCTCTGGGTGATCCAGTTTCCTCTCATGTCCCAAAGGCATGTACGTTGGTAGGTTAACTGTCCTTTGTAAATTGCCCCTACTGCATAAGTGAGTGGTAGAATCTGGAGGGAACTGATGGGAGTGTGGGGAGAATAAAATGGGATTAGTGTAAATGGGTGCCTGATGGTCACAGTGGACTTGGTGGGCCAAAGGGCCTGTTTCTGTGCTGTGTCTATGACATTCAAGAAGTTCTACTAAAACAATTAAGCACATTGCAGTATATTTTGTAAAACAAGGTGAATGTTTCATAGACTCAACTAATCCATAAATTTTTAAAGTATAAACTACATTTATGAATCATTTACATTTAGCCGCCTTCTACAATACAAAATATTTCAAAGTGCTGCACAATTGGAGATGAAGCAATTGGAACCCAGTGCCTAAGAAGCCAAGAAACATTAATTGGCAGGTACTGGTTCACAAACTGCAAGGTACCCCTGCTAATTGCCGGAAGTTAAATCAGTCTCCAAGAAGTTTCAACTCCTATTGCTATTTCATAAAAGCATCAGCTAACACCAGACTTATTAGCAACAAAATGAGACATTGGCTCTGTCGCCGTGCACTTCATCTTGCAATTAGAGACCTTTTCTGCTTTGGTAGTCAAGTAATTAATGATTTTACATGCAAAACTCAACCCCTCACCCCAATCATTTGACATAAGCAATAATTCCCATTTTATGTTCCACATTGACATTACGTTTTTCACTGACTTGTTGGAACTTCAGTACAAGGCACCCTGCCAGCACCAATATTATTTTAAAATCAGATAACAATTGGTTCCCTTGATCATTCATTTTGGTTCAATTAATGGCTCCAAAAACAAGAGCTTTTGAAGTAAAAGTTGACAGCAAAGATTGAAGAAAAGAGGTAATTGTGAAAGTGTAGCGGCCTGTACACACGGGACTCGAACCGCCATCGGCAGCTGCGGGCGGACGCGCGGGAGCGCGTTGTGAACGAACCGCGGGGCGGGCCTTCTGGCCGGAACCTTACATCACGTCCGCCCCACGTGGACCCGGGGAAGCTCTCGGGTACTTGGGCGCGCACGTTTTGTCTACGTGAGTAAAGTGTGTCTGAATTCAACCTCCTCATCTCTGAGTTTTTTCTTCGGAAACGTGCCGCGTCCGACTACATTTGGTGACCCAACGCTTCCAGACGGCATCTGGAACCGTGACATGCATTCCATCGACTCGCACAACACAGTCTCGCTCAAACTCCCGACTTTCTGGGCCGCTCAGCCCCATGTTTGGTTCGAGCAGGCTGAGGCCCAGTTCAGTCTCAAAGACATTACAGCCGACGCCACGCGGTACTACTACGTGGTCAGCGTGCTCGACCAGGACATGGCAGGCCGGATTATCGACTTCCTGCACCAGCCACCAATAGAGGACAGGTACGCTAAGATCAAGGAGCTCCTAATCCATACTTTCGGACTCTCCCGCGGCGAGCGAGCCGTGCGGCTCCTGCACATGGGAGCCGTGCCTTCTATTCGAACAATTGTTCCTCGAGCAACTGCCAGAGGACATTCGCCTCCTCCTCGGGGCTGAAGATTTCAGCGACCCATGCAGGCTCGTGGCCAGGGCGGACATCCTGTGGCAGAGTAAACAGCGGGGAGCGGCCTCCATCTGCCTAACCACGACTGCACAGCCCAAGGCCAAGACCCCACAACCAAAGGCATTAAGACCCATGGGGGACAAGGATGAGGGTTCGGACCACTGGTGTTTTTATCACCAGAGATGGGGTTCGAACACATGCTGCTGCCGCCCACCATGCGCCTTTCCGGGAAACGCCGGGGCCGGCCGTCGCTAGTGGCTTTGATGGTTGACCGCGACAGCCTCCTATTCCTCTGGGACCGACACTCCAGGCGACATTTCCTGGTAGACACTGGGGCTGAAATTAGCGTTCTTCCCCCCTCCAACATGGACACCCGTAACGCTGCCCCAGGTCTCGATCTCACCACTGCAAACGGCACCACTACCCGAACGTACGGCTTGCAAACCATCCCACTGCATTTCGGGCCCAGCCACTTCACTTGGACCTTCACGGTGGCAGCGGTATCACGGCCGTTACTGGGGGCGGATTTCCTATGGGCCAACCGTCTTCTGGTCGACCTGAAGGGCCGGCGTTTGGTCCATGCCGAGACATTCCAGACCTTCCAGCTCAGAGAAGCCCAGCTACCGGCCCTCCACCTGGACTCCATCACACTCTCGGGTGACGAGTTCTCCAGGGTGCTGGCAGATTTCCCCTCCATCATCACTCCACAGTTCTCCTCAACTGATCCCAAGCATGGTGTGCAGCACCACATTCCCACACAAGGACCACCACTGCACGCCTGAGCCCGTAGGCTCCCACCCAACAAGCTCCACCTCGCCAAGGAGGGGTTCCAGAAGATGGAGGAGATGGGGATTATCCATCACTTGGACAGCCCGTGGGCATCCCCGCTGCACATGGTGCCCAAGTCTGCAGGAGGTTGGAGGCCCTGCGGGGACGACAGAAGGCTCAATGACGCCACGACTGCCAACCGATACCCGGTGCCTCACATCCAGGATTTCACGGCAAATCTACATGGGGCGACCACCTTTTCGAAAATCGATCTGGTCTGGGGGTACCATCAGATCCCCATGCACCCCAACGATGTGCCCAAGGCAGCCCTCATCACCCCCTTCGGGTTGTTCGAATTCCTGAGGATGCCTTTTGGCCTCAAGAACGCCGCCCAGACTTTCCAGAGGCTCATGGGCCGGTGGGGCGAGGCGTGGATTTCTTCTTCATCTACTTAGACGATATCCTGGTGGCCAGCAAGTCACAGCAAGAGCACATGACACATTTGAGCCAACTCTGCCAATGCCTGAGCGACCACGGACTGGCAATCAACCTGGCGAAGTGCCAGTTCGGGAGAACGGAGATTGACTTCTTGGGCCACAGAGTCAATCGGCATGGCACCGCCCCTCTACCAGACAAGGTCCAGGCCATCCGCCAGTTTCCCAAACCCAACACAATCAAGGGCCTGCAGGAATTTGTGGGGATGGTAAACTTCTACCATCGTTTCATGCCGGCGGCAGCACGCATCATGAGGCCCTTGTTCGGTCTAAAGAGTCCACGGAGGCTTTCGAGCGAGCCAAAGAGGCATTGACGAAGGCGACCCTCCTGGTACACCCGAGAGCCAACGTATCCACGGCGCTCACAGTCAACGCTTCCAACACGGCGGTCGGCGGAGTCCTGGAGCAGCTCGTCGAGGGCCAGTGGCAACCGCTCGCCTTTTTCAGCCGACACCTGCGACCGCCGGAAGTTAAGTACAACGCTTTCGACAGGGAGTTGTTGGCGCTCTACCTGGCCATCTGGTATTTCCTCGAAGGAAGGGATTTCACCATGTATACAGACCACAAGCCCCTCACCTTTGCCCTTGCAAAGGTATCGGACCCATGGTCGGCTCGGCAGTAGAGGCACCTCTCCTTTATTTCGGAGTTCACCACAGACACCCGCTACATCAAAGGGAAGAACAACGTGGTCAACGACACGCTGTGCTGCCCCCACATTCACTCAGCGACCATCTTGTCCCCAGGGTTCGACTACACGGCGCTGGCAGAGGCGCAACAGGCGGACACCGAGATCCCGGCCTACCGCACCACCGTTTCAGGACTCCAGTTGGAGGACATCCCTGTCGGCCCGACAGCGGCTGGGCTCCTGTGCGACACGTCTACCAGCAAACCCCGGCCCGTGGTACCAGCAGCATGGAGGTGCCGGGTGCTTGACACACTACATGGCCTGGCCCACCCGTCCATCCAGGCGTCCATCAAATTGGTAGCAGACAAATTCGTCTGGCACAGTTTGCGCAAGCAGGTTAGGCACTGGGCCAGGACCTGCATACACTGCCAGACCGCCAAGTCAAGCGGCACGTGAAGACCCCCTCCAGCAGTTCCAGCCGGCGCTCAGGAGGCTTCGGCACATCCATGTGGACATCATCGGCCCCCTGCCTGTCTCCTGGGGCGCCACGTATATCTTTACCATGGTCGACAGGTTCACCAGATGGCCAGAGGCTGTGCCACTAGCAGACACGTCCACTGAATCCTGCGCCAGGATGCTAATCACAAACTGGATCGCCAGGTTCGGACTCCCAGCAGACATCACCTCTGACAGAGGAGCACAGTTCATGTCAGGTTTGTGGACAGCACTGGCGCAGCTCCTGGGCACCCGGCTACACTACACCACGGCGTACCATCCCCAGTCCAACGGTTTGGTCAAGCAGTTCCACAGGCACCTCCAGTTGGCCCTGATGGCGCACCTCATGGGCTCCAACTGGACAGATGAGCTTCCCTGGGTCTTACTGGGCATCCGCATGGCCCCTAAGGAGGACCAGGGCACCTCCTCGGCAGAGTTATTTTACGGCACCCCCCCGACGGTCCTGGGCGAGTTCGTGCCAGAGGCCCGAGGTCAAGCAGGGATGCCGGCAGAGGTGCTGACGAGGCTGCAGGACAAGGTAGGGACCCTGGCACCGGTTCCAACCTCCAGGCATGGCACTACACCGTCCTTTATCCTTAAGGACCTCCGTGATTGCGAGTACATTTTCATTTGCAAGGGCATGCACAAGTTACCCCTACAGTGGCCGTACAAAGGACCCTTCAAGGTGATCCAGCACAACGGGTCTATGTGTGTCGTGGAGATGGGTGGCCGTGAGGAGACTTTTACAGTGGACTGCCTCAAACTGGCGCATTTGGACATTGAGCAACCGGTAAGGGTTACCCGCACCGCGCCGGCGAGGCAGGCCACCCAAGCGGGACACACAGAATGGGGGCCCCACGCCCCTGATGGACATTTCTGGGGGGGGGGGGGGGTGTAGTGGCCTGTATACATGGGACACGAACCGCCATTGGCGGCCGCGGGCAGACGTGCAGGAGGGCGTTGTGAACGAACCGCGGGGCGGGCCCTTCCGGTGGGAACCTTATGTCGCGTCTGCCCACGTGGGCCCGGGGAGGCTCTTGGGTACTTGGGCACGCATGTTTTGTCTGTGTGAGTAAAGTGTGTCTTGAATTCAACCTCCTCGTCTCCGAGTATTTTTTAAAATTTTTTAAAATTTTATTTACAGTGTGGTAACAGGCCCTTCTGGCCCAATGAGTCTGCGCCGCCCATTTTAAACCCAAATTAACCTACCCGTACATCTTTGGAATGTGGGAAGAAACCGGAACACCCAGAGGAAACCCACGCAGACACGGGAGAACATAAAACTCCTTACAGATAGCGACGGGAATCAAACCCCAATCGCTGGCGCTGTAATAGCGTCACACTAACTGCTACGCTTCTGTTTTTTTCTTTGGAAACGCGCCACATCCGACTACAAAAGTTTCATAATCGATATTTCTTTTAAATATTAAATGGTTAGAATTATATATTTACTGAATGATACAAAAGGACACCTTGCCTCATTTTGCCTAATCCAGCTCCTTCAAATTATCCAATTAATCCAACTTTGGTCTTTTCCCATAGGCCTGTATGTGCTTCTCCCTTCAAGTATGTGGCCAAGTTTTTCTTGTGTGTTACTACTGAATTTGCATCCATTTCCCCTTCATCTACCCTGCCACAGATCATGAAATTTCACATTCTCATCTTGCCTCTGGTTCTTTGCTAACTTTCTTCATCCTGTTTTCTCCAAAAGTTGTATCATTGGAAAGTGTTAGTCTTCATTTACTCTGTCTGTGATTCTGAATACTTGTAACAAATCTACCCCCCTGTTCAGAATGACCCTAGATTCTTCTCTATACCCCACCCAGGCCTTAACATCCTTTCTAATACAGAGTGCCCAGCATTGAACAAAGTAATGTAGCTGGAGACTAGCCATTGCTTTCAGAACATAGAATAGGAAGAGGCCTTTCGGCCCATGATGTCTGCACCGAACACGATGCCAAATTAAACTAAATCTCTTCTGCCTGCACGTGATCCATATCCCTCCATTTCATGCATAACACATGTCCATCTAAAAGCCTCTTAAATGCCACTATCATATCTGCTTCCACCACCACCCCCGGTAGCCCATTCTAGGCACCTAACACTTCGCTGTGTAAAAAACTTGCCCCGCACATTTCCTTTAAACTTTCCCCCTCACCTTAAATGCATGTCCTCTAGTATTTACCATTTCTACCCTGGGAAAAAGATTCTGACTGTCTACCTTATCTCTGCCTCCATAATTTTATAAACTTCTATTAGGTCTGCCCTCAGCCTCCAATGCTCCAGAGAAAATAACCCAAGTCTGTCCAACCTCTCCTTGTAGCTCATACCCTCTGAGCAGGCAGCATCCTGGTAAACACTTTCCAAAGCCTCCACATCCTTTCTGTAACGGGGCGATCAGAATTGCACACAATCCTCCAAGCAAGCAAAGTTTTTGCAAACCTTTCTTGTTTTCACACTCTATAATGAAGCTAAGAATATATTTTTTTAAATGGTTGGTTCATCCTGCCTTGCTATTATAAAGATCAGTGCAAATAAACCCAAAGGTCTGTTACTGCCACACCTTTTAATTGTATGTTTTAGTCCGTACCGCCTTTTCCATTTAATAATCAAAATATATCACTTCACTACTCTCAGTGTTAAATTTTATCCTGCCACCTGTCTGTTCATTTCACTGATCTGTCCGTCCTTCTGAAATCTCATCATATCCTCCTCACAGTTTTTTTTTGCACTGTTAGGCTTTCTATCATTGGCTCACTGTATACCAAAGTCAGAAGGAGCTATCCTAGCCCAAGGGGACCACGACTGTATATTTTCCTCCATTCAAGGAAACAACCTCTGATCTCCATCTTTCAGTCAATTTTGTATCCACAATATTGCCATTCCCTTAATCCAATTCACGTTGGCTTCCCTAACAAGTCTACTATTTTTGCTTTGAAAGTCTTAGCATTAACACCACTACCCTCATCAACCTTCACACTTGCTTCATTAACGAGCTCAATTAAGCTTGTCAAACTCAATTCATTTTAAACAAATCCTAGCTGACAGTAATTTATTTGGTTGTATTTTACTAAATGCCAATCATTTTTACAAGTTGCTCCACAGTCAATAGGCCAAGACTTTTTACCCAGCATCCTGCAGTTATTGTTGTATTTGACAACCTTTTCTCCAGATCAGAAGATGGCAAGGGCTGACAGGATCACTTGCCAATCGCCAATCTGTTGAACTTCCTTGCAGCCACTCGCCAAGGCTGAAACCTCACCCTAAGAGCTGAACCTCCTGGTTTTTAAGTCAATGGACAACTGGCTGCTGGCAGTGATCCAATGAAAAAGGCCAGTACTGGACTATCAAGTCATAGAGTCAGAGTTGTACAGTACGGAAACAGACCCTTCAGTCAAACTCATCCATGCCAACCAAGGTGCCTATCTAAGCTAATCCGATTGCCCACATTTGGCCCATATCCCTCTAAACCTCTCCTGTCCATGTATCTGTCTAAGTGGGACCTCTAATGGCCTCTGTCGGGTCACTTACTCCAACAGACCCTGAAAACAGATGGGTGACTGGTTCAGTCTGTGTCTCAGGGAAGGTTTATATTTTCTCGTGCAACTTACGCTACAGTCAGTGCCACACAGGATACACAATACAAATAAAACTGAGGAAAGTATGTGAAAAATAATTCAGGCCTTTTATCATACACTCAGCCAGAACTAACTGTATTGGTAAACAATGCCAGACCAATGCATAGAACATAGAACAGTATAGTACAGGAACAGGACCTTCGGCCCATGGAGTCTATGTTGAACACTATGCCAAGTTAAACTAATCCCTTCTCCCTGCACATGATCCACATCCCTCCATTCCCTGCGTATTCATATCCCGGTTCTAAAAACCTTTTGAACACCACAATCATATCTGCAACACCACGATCATATGTTATTATAATAATTTATTATAAGACCATAAAAATACCAGCAGAATTAGGCCATTTGGCCATCGAGTCTGCTCCATCATTCAATCATGGCTGATTCCTTTTTTCAACCCCATTCTACTACCTTCTCCCTGTAAACCTTAACCCCTGGCAATGAATGCCGCAGATTCACCACCCTCTGGCTGAAGAAAATCCTCCTCATCTCAGGTTCTAAATGAATATCCCTTTATTCTGAGGCTGTGCCCACAAATCCTAGATTCTCCTACTAATGGAAACATCCTATCCATGGTCACTCTATCCAACCCTTTCAGTATTCAGTAGGTTTTACTGTGATCCCCCCTCATATATACCTTATATATTAACCTTACATAAGGAAAAGAAAAGGCAATTTTATTCAATTTTGTCTTAAAGAATAGAATTGAGTTTCAGTAGAATAATTTTATTCAGACAAATACTAAACAATCACTTTGCAGATGCACAGCATGTTGTCAATTAGACGTGCAGACTGAGATCTGTGGCTCAATAATTTGTTAACTCTTCCAATGGTCTTGTTGTGTGCCCCGATAAACAGAATATGGTGCACAATGAGTGATGTTATAGAAGTACAAAGGAGCAAAGATGCACCCGACAGCATAGATCTCTATTTATTATTAACACCGGAAGAGTCAGAGTAAAGCCTTTGAGAGAAAAAGTTAAAATTTTAGTTTCATGATATCTTCCCAAGACTACCTTGATGAAATGTTCACTTTTCTGTTTTTATTTTTAAACCTGAAATGTTAACATATTTTTCACTAATTCTCAGTGGATGTGCTAAGTTGCTTAGTAACAATGGAATCAGCTCTTAATAAACGATGCAGTATCTACTGAAACAGACAAACCACTATTGGGGCTGAAGGGACCTATTGAAAAGATGGTACTTAGAAAGTCCCCTCTTGTATTAGATCATTATTCTTGGTGCCCCAGTTTAGTAGGATTCCTTTTACACAACTTTACCACTCCTTAAATAATATTGCCATGTTCAGTTTCTGAGATTTTTGTTTATTCTGCATTCTTGTGAACATTATGGAAAACTTGACTTGTACTTCTTGAGTTTAATCTTTAATAGAACTTTTACATTAGTGAGTTTTGCACAGACTAAATTACTCTACTATAGACGTCTACATTTCAATAGTCTTCCACATTTTCTTTCTGGAATTGCCACTGGTTTTGAAATGCAAATGGCTTCTGATATTACTAGAGGTATAAGCATTCAGAATGTTCATAGGTTGGAGCAGTTTTTTCCATAGTGTGTATTTGCAAATTGATTGCTTCACCATTTGTCTGAATAAAATTACTCTGTTGAATCTCAACTCTATTCTTTAAGACGAAATTAGAACAAAATTGCCTTTTCCAAAGGGTTAATGTATAAAGAGAAGTCAAATATTAGGCTAATATTGTTTTCCACCAGAGCTGGTGAAAATCAAAAAAAACCTGCCGATCTGAAGGAAAAACAGAAAATGCTGGAAACACTCAGCATCTGCAGAGAGAGAAAAACAGAGTTAAGTTTCAGGTCAGAGGCCCTTCATCAACATCCATGTCGGAACAATTCAGAAGAAGGGTCTTTGGCCTGAAAGGTTAACAGTTTCTATTTCTATAGATGCTACCTGACCTGCTGAGTGTTTCCAACATTTTCTGTTTTTATACCACTACAGTTAGTTCTGCTACTGTGTGATGTGTAGCCAATTACAAGGCTTCTCACACCTTCCTCAGTTTTACTTGTATGGTGTGTCTTGGGTGGCATTGACCAAATGTTGCCAATTTACACAGAGTTAATTTTCCACAAGTGTCAGTAGCCTTCTATTGTGCCTCATCCAAGATACTTCATTCTCCTTTCCATTTGGTAAATTGGTTATTATTGTCACATGTACCAAGGTACAGTGAAAAACTGTCTTGCATACCGTCCACACAGATCATTTCATTACAACAGTGTATTGAGGTAGTTCAAGGTAAAAACAATAACGGATTGCAGAATAAAATGTTACAGAGAAAGTGCAGGGCAGGTAAACTATAAGGTGCAAGGCCACAATGAGGTAGATTGTGAGATTAAGAGTCCATTTTATCGTACTAGGGGACCATTCAATAGCCTTATAACAGCAGGATAGAAGCTGTCCTTGAGCCTGGTGGTACATGCTTTCAGGCTTTTGTATCTTCTGTTTGATGGGAGGGGAGAGAAAAGAGAATGCCTGAGGTGGGTGGGGTCTTTGATTATGTTGGCTGCTTTACTGAGGCAGTGAGAAGTGTAGACATTTCCCTCATGTATAAATAAAAAGCCAGCCAGCCTTCAGGTATTGTCTGTGATAAGGCTGAAAATCCAATTTTGAAATGTTGGGATGTTGGTGTGGCTTTCATACGGTTGACATCAGAGGACCAGCAATGTGACTTTGGCACGTAGCTAAGACCAAGGAGGCGTCAGATTCACCACAAGGAGATTCAGTGGGAATTTGGCAGGGTCCTCCCGGGTTGGTTGAACAGTGCTTATCGCAAACGTTGCTCTCAAGTAGGAAGCTGGTGAAAATGAGTCAGACAGTCCGGCCCAACATTAGACTGACTTGTAATTATTCCCTCTTGTCTCTCCTTGAAATGTAATGTAATATTTGAAATCCTCTAACCCTATCACATAACCAAGGAGAATTTAAACTTGTAGCCAGATCCCCTGCAATTACTACCTATATTTACCTTAGTGGCTCAGACTTGGTGACTATTTTAGGGCTGCCATGAATTTATGTGGCCCTGCATTACCTATTCTCATCCAACCCAATATCATTACTGTCTCTTCTGCTCTGTGAGTAGCTGCCTCTTCCCTCGTGAACACAGATGCAAAGTAATCATATAGTATTTCAGGTGTCCTGTGCTCAAACAAACCCAGGTGACGTGAAGACACAAATGACAGAATGACTAGCTAATGTATATGTGGCCATCAGATTAATTCCAAACACCTGAGTAGACAAGTCCAGGTTGACGTTCTAGTGCAGTGCTGAGGGAGTGCCGCACTGTCAGAGATGCCATCTTTCAGATGAAAGGTTAAGCCAGGGCCCCACCCAAGGTAGGATGGAAAATAAAATCTGCAGTTCTGGTCGCTGCATTACAGGAAGTGTGTGGAAGTTTTGGAGAGGCTGCAGAAGAGGTTCACCAGGATATTGTCTGGATTAGAGAGCATTAGCTATAAGGAGAGATTGGACATACTTGGATTGTTTTCTCTGGAGTGTCAGAGGCCGATGGGAGACCAGATTGAAGTATATGAGATTATGAGAGGCATGGATAGGGTAGATAGTCAGTCTTTTTCCCCAGGGTGGAAATGTTAAATACCAGACAGCATAAATTTAAGGTGAGAGGGGGCAAGTTTAAAAGGAGATTTACAAGGCAACTTTTATTTTTACATACACAGAGAGAGCGGTAGGTGCCTGGAACATGCTTCAAGGGGACAAAGTGGAAGCAGATACAATAACAACATTTAAGAGGCACTTCGACAGACACTTGAACAGGCAGGGAATGGAGGAGGTTATAGACCATGTGCAGGCAGATGGCAGTTTAAAGTGGCATCATGGTCAGCACAGACATCGTGGGCCAAAGAGCCTGTTCCTGATTTGTACTGTTCAATGTTCTATATTATTTTGAAGACACATAGTTGGGTTTTCCCCAGTTTCCTGATTATTAATTATCTCTCACTCGATATCACTAGAGCAGATTATCTGTCATCATCACATTTCTGTTTGTGGGAGTTTACTGTGTGCACATTACTCACATTAGAAGAGTGAGCACACTTCCCAAAGTACCTTCATTGACTGCAAGGTATTTCTGGGGTGTCCTGAAAGTGACATGAAAGGAGCTGCAGATGGACAAGTCATTTTCTTTTTCTTTTATACTGGCTTTGTTTAAAAGCAGAGAGCTTCAAATATGCAAAAGCTCCTTCAACAGAGACTGAAAGAAAAGACAACTCCTGAAGGAATGTTGAGCACAAGGGATGAAGAAGAGAGTTCTGTTGATAATTTATCAGAGATTTTTGGACACAATCTGCACCCAGTCTAATTCAGAGATTTTTGGACACAATCTGCATCCAATCTAATATGAAGGAGAATGAGCATCTAAGGATCTTCTCACCAATCATCTTGCTGACTCATTATTAGCTGATTTCTAGGCTGCAGTTTATCATTTACCTAGTAATAGTGATATTGGTGATAATTTTAACAAATTTTCCCCTTTACTGCTGAAACTTCAGCTTCTTCACACTTCCCCACTCCCCTCCAACAGTACTGAACAACTGAAACTTGGGCATTGGTGAGCCATACAAGATTTCCATTTATTTATTTTGCAGGATTGCAAATTCAGCAAATTGTTATTTGGTATCAATTTACAACTTTCAGAAATTCAGCCAGCACAGGAGTCTATGCCTGTGCTGGCTCCTTGAAGCAGTTCTGCTGAATCACATACTCAAGTAAACCTATGAGAACAGATATTGGACTGGTCAGAAAAGGGATGTTATTTTAAGAACCCTGAACTGCAACAAAGGCCACAAAGTAATCATGATACACATTTCTGAAAGCTCATCAGTTTTAGAAAGAGAACTTTTGCACTTAGAATTTTTAGAATTTTTATTTACAGCGTGGTAACAGGCCCTTTCGGCCCAACGAGTCCGCACCACCCATTTTAAACCCAAATTAACTTACCCAGACGTCTTTGGAATGTAGGAGGAAACTGGAGCACCCAGAGGAAACCCACGCAGATACAGGGAGAACGTACAAACTCCTTACAGTCAGTGACGGGAATCAAACCCCGATCGCTGGTGCTGTAATAGCATCACGCTAACCGCTACGCTACCATTTTTAACTATCGCTAGTTGAGATAAAATTAGCCTGAGCAAATAAATGCCTAATGTCTTATCAAGGATGTTAACCTTATTAATACTCCCTTGTTGATACATTAAAAAACATACCAACTTTGGCCCAATGGCTAGTTTTTCTAATACCTGGTTGAGACGGTTGAAGCCCCACACTCAGAAATTTGAGCAAACAGTAAACAGAATGACAACCTTAGTGTAGGGGGTGTGGTGCACTGTTGAAGGTGTGTTTTTCATATGGGATATTAAATTGAGGCCTGCTGTCTAACTTTCCAATTGGATCTAAAGGCCCACTGGCATAACTTGGAGAAGGGCAAGTGTTCTGCTCAGCATCATGTTGCTGTGTGCAAAAGCCTGTTCTTTCCAAATTGATGCTTTACTACTTTACTACCTATATTACAAATTTAAAAGCTATTTCTTTGTTGGCAAAGCAATTCTACCTGCACTGCCCTTTCTCTACAACTGTAACACTGTACTCTGCATTCTGTTATTGCCTTTCCCTTTGTACTACCTCAACGTACTTATGTTTTGAAATGACCTGTATGGATGGCATGCAGAATGGTTTTTCACTGTATCTTCGTACATGTGACAATAATAAACCAACTACTAACTTGGAATATGCCCAATTCATTATAGGTACTATGGCCTAGAAATGCATCGTCAGTTGGTAACACTAGATGTGTACATAGTAACATGACTTCAGAAGAGGAGTTGAAAGCGGAACTGCTACCATTTTGTGAATTTTGCACTAATCGACAAGTGGTTGAATTTCTGGGTATGAATGAATTCAAGTTTTTCTTTAGTATAACCAATACAGAAAAAAAGATTACAGTTGCCACACTCTAACTGTATAGGCCTTTAATGCAGTGACACACGCCGTGGTGAAGCCACCCTTGTGTTGTTCGGCAGAGAGAGCCAGGATTTTGTTCTGGAGATAAGGCAATAGTTAAGAACATATTTAACCATATAAAGATGGATTTCTCCAAAATGTATACAACTCTGTTCTATTTTGAACCTGGATATAAACACCACCTTGCATAGTGACCCCTTTCAGTAATAAAACATTAAGAACACTGAGATTTTCAGTATAGCACAGTTGTAACACTGCAAAATTATCTGAGAACAACAAACAGAAAAACACCCATTAGATGACTTCATAGGCTCTGTAGTATGAAAGCCACAAAACATCTGCCCAAATATTTCTCAGAATCAAAGTGGGTAGAGACATTAATGCCCAGCATGCTTTTAAACAAAATTATCTTAATAGCATTCCAAATGGTTGGCAGTAACTATAATACCACATGGTGATATGATATAATTTTATAGATAAGCTCTCAATAGAAAACAGTGGACATCTTGAAGATAAAGCATTCCTCTTCAATTCAGTGCTCAATCAAGATTAAAACTTGCATTTAAATTTGAACCCTCTTCATTACCAACCAAATATTGAAACAATTTTCTGATTCCTATTGGCAAGCATTACAGTGGAGGTGTAGCAATGTCATGTGACACCCTAATTTTCCAACACCCATTTGCAAGCAAAACTACCCCATCATGTAAACAAACCATGCAGAAAGTAAGAATTCATGGAATTCCATCTGTGTACTTGTGTCTTGGGGAAGCTGTCTTTGAAATCCCCTACAACCTTCCAAGATCTCTGGTTTCCTCCAATTCTGACCTCTTGTGAATCCAACGATTTCCCTCACCCTCATTAAGGAACTCCTTTTCTAAACTTCTCCAATTTGCTGTCTCTCTCATCTATGCGATGCTCCTTAAAACCAACCTCTTTGCCAAGCTTTTGGTCACCTATGCTTACATCTCTATATGTGGCTCAGAGTATGCTTTGTTTGATGATGCACACATGAAGCATCTTGTAACCTTCTATTATCCTGAAGGTGCATTTTAAGTGCAAGTTTCTATTTTACTTTGAGTGTAGAAATTTGTCTACCACCTGCACTAATGTAATAGCAGCTGTCCAATGCCTCCACTTTCGAAATCACTTCAACGGGACTAAATTTCCGACTCAACCACTAAATTTCATCTTTAGAAACAACAAATTCCTACACCATGATGTAGTATAAATCAGTTGTGTTCTCCACTGCCTGGCTCACATTAACAATGCTTTTCATTGCAATTCTTTTGAGATGTCTTAGGGTTAAATGATTGTAAACAGACTTGCACTTGCACCTCGGAACTGTCAAGATTATTTATCCAGTGATAACTCATACAACATATGACAAAGTTTTGTCATTTCTCTACTCAGTCACTAAGATATTATGTGAGATCTTTGTCATTCCCAGCAAGGACCACCGAATGGTAACTAGTAATCAATAATCCAAATCCTGGCTGATTGATCTTCTACTCATCGACACTGGGAAGCTCAAACCAAGTCAAGGGTCCAGAATTTTGGTTCACATGATGTATTCATCTATCAAGTCATCAGTGGTTACCTTAACCTTTAATGACCACCCAGTCTTCTCCTTTCTAAATGAAAGCCAGCCATACAGTGGTACACCCTCCGATATAGAATCTAAGTAGCCACCAAATGCTCCAGTTAAACAGAAACAACCTATCCTGCATTGCAAAACTGCATTTGACTGGTTAATTTATTTCTTTTGGACAATTTGGAAAATGCAAGAAACCCGAACGTTGTTTGCTTTTGTACTCAGCATTGTAGCACTAAGCAATAGCAAGCGTGGAAGGAAATGAGGAGGATGAACCCATTACTGGGAGCTGAATATAACAATGACTCTAGGACACACATCAAGAAATATTCGCAGAAGATCAGCAAAGGTCTGGGCATTGGATGCTGTATAACCTGTTGAAGTGGGGTTTGAACCCATAATTAGGGAGTGCCAAGGTTGATGCAACTTGTTTGAAATTTGTAACCAGTCATAAGAACCAGATGAGATTTGAATACCACACACTCCAAAATAAATGTCAAAATGTCAAACCTCATTACACTAACAGATGTTGATTACAGTGAAACTGTCTCACAAAATTCACAAGTTTTCTTATTTGCTTTCAAGGACTGAAAGATTCCTGAAAACCAGCAGAATTTATGATTGCATCATCTGTAAGGCAAATATCTCTGCCAATTTCTATTAAATTAAAACCTACTGATATGTAAAATTGTTTATAGTAACAAGTTTTGTTTTGTTCACAGCCATCTTACCAAAATAAAGCATAATATTATTTCAAATAATGATATCAGCATTAAATCATAATTCATTCTTTACATATTTCTATGATTTCTACCTTTAAAACTGAACCTGAAATGTTCGAATTTCACTTTTCTGGAGTTCCTCAAACTTTTGCTTTGTGCAAACAATGAAACATGCTAATCTACCCTTGGATTTTTGCCAAAAGAACAGATGATATGGCATCTACATTAAAGGCAAAACAAAGCGCCAAATCATAGAAGTAAGCTTGATAATGGTTGATAGTCTTGGACTTACAGTAGGTCTATACAAGTCCAGGATCCACCTTCCTGGGAGTGACTGAAAATGGTTAGTTCCCCTAAGCAACTTGTTTTGGCTCAATATTCTGAGCAACTACTTTTGGGTTATACTACAGTAAGGATTAGGTCTATATTTCTAATTGCTGTTTCCACTGTTATTTTGGATATTGCAACAATGACGTGCATTGTTATACTAATTGTCTGTTCACTAAGACTATTGAACAGACCTCTTGTATGATGAGATGGACTCTTGACCTCACAATTTACCTCTTCATGGCCTTGCACCTTATTGTCTGCCTGCACTGCACTTTCTCTGTAACTGCAACACATCATTCTGCATTTTGTTATTGCCTTTCCCTTGCACTACCTCAATGTACTGATGTGATGAAATGATCTGTATGGATGGCATGCAAAACCAAGTTTTTCACTGTACCTCAGTGTATGTGACAATAATAAACCAATTTACCCACTTAATGGAGCAAAACATTTCCAGGGAGCAAAATCAGAGTGGAGATATTGGGCCAGCTGACTCTAATCCTGGTCAAGAGGGTAAGTTTTAATAAGCAGATTAAAAAAGGCAAAAGCAGTAGAGATGTAGAGGGATATAATAGGACCTGGGCAGCAGAAAGTGCTGCTATTATGCAGAAAATTGGGGATATCAAGGCTAGAATCTGAAGAGTGCGGAGATCTCTGAGGAGATTGCAGCAACAAGCAGTGTGGCCATGGAGGAATTATGCAAAGAAACTGCATTTCTGCTGCAGTATTAATGTTGTTACAGTGCAGTAGGGTAAGCAGCACTGACGAATTTCCCATTTCAAAAGCTTGACGGCTTCCTTCACTTTATATTGAAGTTAATGCAGGAAAATGCTGACAGATTGAAGACCTGAGCCCTAAGCAATGTCCAATTATTGAATTTCGAGATATGAAATATGTATTAATAAAATTAGTGTATCCAAACATAAAATGCTAACCTTAATCTGAACACTGGCTAACTGCAAACAGAAAGATACTTATTAAATTTTACCACCGAATGCAGTTTTCATTACCAAAAAATATCTTGCCTATAGTAGAGAGATTATTGTATTTTATAAATATGGAGAGGGACTGTTGTATTTTTCCATAAATATCATGTATTATTTTTCAGGCTTGCCATACCTTTGTAGCATTAGCATTAATTTAGTAATTACACATAACTTTAATCTTCTTCTAACAGATTTACTTATCAATGACTATGATGGATGAAGGTAGAAATATGCACATATAGTATCTTATTCATGCTCAAACATAACAAGAAATCTAACATATTCTACCTTTTCCTTTATCCCTTCCCCCCTCCAGCCCCACAGAGTGCTGTATAAATATTCTCAGCAAGCTATCCTCACTGCTTCCTTGCTTGGTCTCTGGACAAGTGACTTCTGACCTTCTTGATGTCAACCTCTTTCTCAGTAACCGTGATCTCTTTGCTCTGAGTCCAATGCCACCTCAAATCTTGTTCTCCATATAAACTTCCCAACCATTGATCACTGCCAGTAAAGAATTCAGAAGGAATTTCCTTACTGACGTGAATCTGGAGCTCACTCCCACAGGGAGTAGTTGGCAAAGATGCAACAAATGGGAGGCTGGACGAGTGTGTGAGAGAGAAATGAATCGAGAGTTATGCAGAGAGATTTTAATGAGGAATATTGGGAGGAGACTCAAGTGGAGCTTGAACACCAGAAGGGATTACCTGTTTCTGTGCTGTATAGGGCATGTGCTCTGGTGTAAACTGTCATCCCCTTATCCTTGACATCTCATGTAACATCACTGCTCCACCTTTGTCATCACAAATAGGGCCAGCTCTGATTGCTTCCTTGTTTCTTGTTCCACATCTGTGCCCCTTCTCTCTCCCAAAATGATGTCTGCTGTGTCCTCCCCTGGAAAAGATTCTTCCCCCAATTCACTTTCAATTGTTCTTTCAAAATTTCCACCTCTCTAATCTCAGGCCCTCTATTCATCACAATTTTTCTGCAGCTACCACTCTGTTCAGCCACGCTCAGAACTGTAATGCCTTGGATCCCATTAAAACTATCACTGCCTTTCATCCTGCCCATTCTTTGGCACTCCCCACCTCTGGTTCCTAAAGTCTAGAAGACCTAGACTTACAGATATGGCAAATAATTGGTTTTGTTATTTTATCACCAGAAATGAGGAACACTGCGTTGTTGGAAGTGATATGTTTCATCTACCTTCTCATGCAGTTATAATAGATCCCATGTCACTACCTTAAGAAGAGCCAAGGGGTTCATTCTGGTACTCTGCCAATATTATCCCTCGATAAGCATCCTTATAAACAGATCACAGAGTTATCATCACACCATTTTCTGCGGAGCCTTCTGCGCCACATATCCAACTTTCCAATAGCAACTCCAGTTTAAAAGTATTTCATTGGTTTGAAAGTGATTGGAAGATCATGGAATCGTGAAGTGTACAAGAGACTTTCTTCCTTTAAGATGCTCCTGAAAACTTCTGAACACCTGTCACAATATCTTCTTCCATGGTTCAGTGTCAAATTTTGTTTAATAACACTCTTGTGATGCATATTGGGAATTTTTATGGTGTTACTGGCACTATATGAATACAAGTTCTTGTTCCTGTGCTTGGGTATTGACTAATACTTGCTAGGGCAGCACATTTTGCTCCATTGCACACTCAGCAAACAGAGCCTTTCTGCTAGGACATTAAACGTATAAATACTTAGCAAAATCAATCCCAAAATATTTAATGCAAGATCTTAGTAGTCCTAAAAGGGGTCATTGAGTCTACAATTAGGATCCAATGCCACTCTACTCTTTAAATGAGGTCACTTATTCAGAATCTTTACCTCACTCAAGGCTTTGCTGCTTATCAGAATATGCATTCTACAAAGGATTTTCGAGTGGAACAGAAATAGGCCATTCAGCCCAACAGCCTGGTGTTTGTGCTCCATACCGTCTTCATTTCAAAACAATAGCAAACACCTTCATTCCTTCTACTTTCACATATTAGCTTCACCTTAATGCACCTACATTAACTGTGGTAATGAATTCCACACTCGAGCCACTCAAGATAGTTGGATTCACTAGTGACAATCTTACAGTTTTGGCTCCTAGATTATGACTCAATCTATTAAAACATCTCATAATCTTAAAGACCTGTATCAGGTCACCCTCTTGGCCTTCACTTTACTGGAGAAAACCACCTCTAATCTGTTCCATCTTTGCTGATAGTTTTTGTTTTATTATCTCCTCCAATCTTCCCTACACCTCGGGTGGCAACCAATGGCAATCAGACTTATGAATTCATGGAATTAATATACTGTATCTCTATATATTTTATTTAATATCGAAACCAGAAGTAAAACAATGCATTTTTATATGCATTTTCATAATTTATATTTTCCTTATCAGAGGAAGCAAATATTTGACAACACTGGTGCTTAACAATGTTGTTATTTGTAACTCATCTTATCAAGGTAAATATCTATTTTTTTTACACATTAGTTTAAAGTAATTATTTCAAAATAGCAACCCTAATTTCTAGGAGTAAACATCACCATATAGCCTATCCTGGTCCAACCACGCTATGGCCAAGAAAGCTCACCAGCGTAGCTACTTCCTCAGGAGGCTAACCAAATTGACCTGCACCAATTTTTACAGATGCATTATAGATAGGATCCTATCTGGGTGCATCACTGATTGGTATGGCAACTGCTCTGCCCGAGACTGCAAAAAATTGCCAGAGTTGTGGACACAGCTCAGCACATCATGAAACCCAACCTCCCCTCCATGGACTCTATCTATACTCCTTGCTGCCTCAGTAAAGCAGCCAACATAATCAAAGATCCTTCCCACCCTGGCCATTCTCTCTTATCCCCCCTCCCAGAAGATGCAAAAGCCTGAAAGCATGTACCACCAGGCTCAAGGATGGCTTCTATCCCACTGTTATAAGACTATTGTATGATAAGATGGACTCTTGATCTCACAATCTACCTCATCATAATCTTGCACTTATTGTCTGCTTGCACTGCACTTTCTCTGCAACTGTAACGCTTTATTCTGCATTCTGTTTTTGTTTTCCCTTTGTACTACCTCGATGTACTGGTGTGATGAAATGATCTCTATGGATGGCATGCAAAACAAAGTTTTTAACTGTACCTCAGTACATGTGACAATAATAAACCAATTTACCAATTTAATTTATAATTGTGACTATGTCATCAAAGCACCTGAAACCAACTTGACACCCCGCAAGAGGGATACAATGTAAAAAGACACTAATTGTTTCTTGACAGTGCTTAGATGTCAAGAAATAAAAATTGGCAACTCCTTCTGTTTTATTGAGCCAACCCCTTTAAATCCATGCTTTCTGATTTTCAGCTCTCAGCCATTGAAAACAATTTCTCTTTATTTACTTTATATAAACCCTTAATGACTGTAAAAACTTCTATCAAATCTCCTCTTGGTACTCTCATCCAGTTCTAATAAAAATGCATGGTCAGCATTATAGTCTGAAACTACTTTTTTGTAACTGACTGAAACATTCTGTAATAATCTACAAATGGACATTCCACATTCAAATTATCCCAGGCATTTTATTGACCCTATCAGTCCATGGAATTTTACTAGCAGTCTTTGGATGTTAAGTATGCATAATGACGCTTATTTCTTCAATTTTTAAACCAAAGAATCATAGGAAATATCGCAAAGGAAGAGGGCATTCAGTCTTTCAAGCCTTTGTAGATCGGAAGTGCTGAGAGATTGCAGAACCCTGAGTGCATCTGTGGGTCCTTTGCATGATTCACAAAAGGCGAGTGTACAGTTGCAGCAAGAAATAAGAAAGGTAACAGAGTGTCATAGTTTATTGCTAGGGGAATTAAATATAATAGTAGGAAGATTATCCTTCAGTTGCGTGATACATAGGTGAGATCACATTGGATTATTGTGCACAGTATTGGTGTCCTTTGTTAAGGATGGACATAATGCATTTGGAGCAGTTCAGAGATGGTTACTAGAGTAGTACCTGGAATGGTGAATTGTCTTATATATAAAGGTGGAGAGATTAGGCTTGCATCTGCTGGAGTTTAGAAGAGTAAGAGGGGACTTAGAACAAGAATAGTCAGCATAGGAATAGGCCCTCTGGCCAACTACGTCTACACCTACAATGATGCCAATCTAAATTAATTCCATCTGCCTACTCATGGTCTGTGTCCCTGTTCCCCTGCCTAGTCGTGTGTCTGTCTAAATACCCCTTAAATGTAGCTGTCATCCTGACTGAAACATTTAAGATCCTGAGGAACCTTGACAAGATGGAGGTGGAAAGGATGATTCCTCTGGCGATAGAACCAGAGCTCAAGTGTTTAAAAATAAAGGGTTGCCTATTTAAGATAGAGATGAGGAAATATTTTTTCTCTGAGAGGATTACAAGTCTTTGGAACGCTCTTCTTCAAGGGTGATGGAAGCAGAATCTTTGAATATTTTCCAAAACAGAGGTTGATAGATACTTGTTAAGCAAGGGGGTGAAAGTTACAAAGGTAAATGGCAACGTAAATTTGGTAAATTGGTATATTGTTGTCATATGGACTGAGGTACACAGAAAAACTTTGTTTTGTATGACCATCCATACAGATCATTTCATCACTCAGTACATCGAGTAGTACAAGGGAAAAGCAATAACAGAATGCAGAATAAAGTGTTAAAGTTTCAGAGAAAGTGTGGTGCAGGCAGACAATAAGGTGCAAGGCATGAAGAGATAGATTGTGAGGTCAAGAGTCCATCTTATCATACAAGGAGACATTCAATAGTCATAACAGCAGGATAGAAGTTGCCCTTGAGCCTGATGGTACGTGCTTTCAGGCTTTTGCATCTCATTGCCCGATCGGAAGGGGGGGAAGAAGAGAGAATGTCTGGGGTGGGTGGGGTCTTTGATTATGTTGGCTGCTCTATCAAGGCAGCGAGAAGCTGCAGATGGAATCCATGGAGAGAAGGTTGGTTTTCGTGATGTACTGAGCTATGTCCGAAACTCTCTTTTGGTTTCTTGGAGTCTCAGGCAGAGCAGTTGCCATACTAAGCCATGATGCATCCAAACAGGATGCTTTCTAAGCTGCACCTATAAAAATTGGTGAGGGTCAAGGGAGACACACCAAATTTCTTAGCCTCCTGAGGAAGTAGAGGTGCACTTTCTCGGTCATGGAATCTAGTAGTTAGACCAGGACAGGCTAATGATGATGTTCCGCCTAGGAACTTAAAAGCTCTCAACCATTTCGAACCTCATCACCATTGATGTAAACAAGAGTGTGCGCACCAACCCCTTCTTGAAGGTCAATGACCAGCTCTTTTATTTTGCTGACGTTGAGGGAAAGGTTGTTGCCATGACACCATGCTCTTCATCTCCTTATTGTAACGACCTCATCATTATTTGATGATTTGGCCCACTACAGTGGTGTCATCTGCGAACTTGTAGATGGAGTTAGAGCAGGAATCTGGCCGAGCAGTCGTGAAGTTGGGGTTACAATCAGATTGCCATAATCTTAGTAAATGTCAGAGAGGGTTTAGGAGGGCTAATTGGCATACTTCTAGCCTGAATTTGAGTACTTATCTTCCCTCATGAAGGGAAACATCCGGTTAAGCTCCCACTGACTATATTCACAGCGAGATAGAAAGATTTTTGGTCTATTGGTGAGTCAAGGGTTGGGGGGACAATCAGAAAAAGTGGAGGTGATGCCAAACTCATTTCAGCTATGATTTTATTCAATGGGTGGTGCAGACTTGAAAGGCCATATGGCCAACTTCTGCTGCTATTTCTTCTGTAGTTGTTCTTAAACAATGGTATTTCCTGCTGTTGAAAAGGCTGCAGGTTCTATATTCACTGCATGTGCAATGATGTGGCTCCCAGCAGCTGCACACTGTCAGTTTTTGTTTGGGTAAACCACATATTTAAAACTCACAGGAAAGTCTTTGGCTACGTCTGCCGCAGAGGCAGAATCACTTTATTTCTGCCCTCCACCTGGCACTCTGCACACCACAGTTTAACAACTGTAAGTTTCTGGCAGTTCAAAAGTTAAAGTGTTGACAAGTCTTCGGCCAGTTACACTGAATGCGCTTACGTGGTAGCTACTTTGCATTGTTCGCCACTTCTGAAATATGGCTCCACTAAAGGCACTGAAATGAGTTTTGGAAGGGAGTACAGTGTGCAGCTGTTATTATATTGCACAAGCAAACAAGGCTGAATTTCTACCTCAAGCACTTTTATCAATAAATCTCACGCCGTGGATTGTGGTAGTTTTGTTTCCTTGCAACCCTTAAACTCGGGTTTTTCCATGCATTACAATAAAAAAGTAACTACAAGCAAAACCTTGAACACAAGAGATCAATAAGGTTCATGATTCCATATGGCTTTGCCTGACTACAAGAATGTCTGGCAACATTGTGCACCACAAAGCTCAATGAATGGGTGTACTGTACTAAGAACAAGTCAATGGAGAGGGAGAAATTCTAGGGTTTTTCACACAAAAAAAAGACATTTATGTCACATTATTCTTTTAATAAATGCTTTAGACCACAATGTTTGTTAAGGATGGCTGTTGAAAATGTGTCAAGTTGCATGATCTGATGTAGCATGGGTTAATCAAGTTTGAGAAGCATAATGGAGGGGACTAGCTGATGCAGGGGTGGGGAAATCAGCCAGGTCCCGTGTCCCCAATCACTACACAATGACTCAGATGAAGCCCGTCTTTGTGTGCATATTGGGCAACGTTATGTGACTAGACTCATGATGATGATCTAACAGCTCTGGAATCTTCTATAATACATATGGAAGTTACTACAATTAGGAACGTGTTAATAACTAAGTAATCTATTTTCGATCAATGGACAAATATTGGACAAGCCAGTTTGCCTGCACTGCTTCTGAATAGCATCATGGTCATCACAGGAGGAAGGTGAGACCATATCTCATCCAAAAGATAACACCTCTATCAGTGTAGCACTCCCTCAGCACTGCATTGGAGTGTCAACCTGGATTCCTATGCAAGTCTCCAGAGTGGAATGTGAACTCACAGACTTCAGGTGGGACCGTACCCACTGAGTCACAACCAACGCACAAAGGTGGGGTTGCTTGGTAGGCTGGTGTCCGTGAACTATATCCTTCGCGAAAGAAAGAGAATGGGACAAAATGTATTGGACCAGTAATTTGAGGTCACCAGGAGTCATGAATATTTGCTGCCCAACCACCAGAGACAGTAAAAGCACAAGAAGTAGGAGTAGAGTAGGCTACTTGGTCCCTCAAGGCCTACCCCCTCATTCAATTTGATCATGGACTGATCTGCCCCAGACCTCAAACTCCTATTCTGTGCCAATTCCACAAAGCCATCAATTTCCCTCTGGGATAGAGAATTCCAGAAATTCACCACCCATTACGAGAAGTTTCAAATGATCACCCCCTTATCTGGTAACCACGTCCCCCCATACAAGACTCTCCCACTAGCAAAAACTTCTCAACATTGTCATTCTCAACATACTGTACCGTTATTCACCTTAAAGATCGTATATATTTCAATAAGATCACCCCTTATTCCTCTAAATACCAAAGAATACAGATCCAACTTCTTTAGCCACTTGTGATAGGACAACTGTCTTATCTCAGGAATTAGCCTGGTGAATCTCTTTTGGACTGCCTCCAATGTTAGCAAATCCTTTCTTAAATAATGCACCCAAAACTATGCACAGTACTCCAGGTGTGGCTTCACCATGCAAACATTTCTAATAATACACCGCTATTTCCAAACTCCAACCCTCTTGCAATAAAGGCCAATATCTTTATTAGTCACATGTACATCGAAACACACAGTGAAGTGCATCTTTGCGCAGAGTGTTCTGGGGGCAGCCCGCAAGTGTCGCCACGCTTCCGGCGCCAACATAGCATGCCCACAACTTCCTAACCCGTACGTCTCTGGAATGTGGGGAGGAAACCAGAGCACTAGAGGAAACCCATGCAGACACAGGGAGAACGTACAAACTCCTTACAGACAGTGGCTGGAATTGAACCTTGGTCACTGGCGCTGTAAAGTGTTACGCTAACCACTACCGTGCCTGCCCATTTGCCTTTCTTGCAACTTGCTGCAGAAATACAAACAGGGGAAAGCTCAGGGTTGGAAGCCAGTTTGATCCCTTGTGGCAAAACCTTGTCATCAACAGAGCCTTCCACAATGCAATGGGATCATGAGTGGGCAGGGGAGAGGGAGATGGAATAAGCTCCACCCACAACACAGCTTTAAAAAAAAGCTCTGCATTTAAAACCATCCGAGCCATGCCATCTTCTCACAGCTGCCATCGGGGCAGGAGGTACGGAAGCCTGAAGTCCCGCACCACCAGGTTCAAGAACAGCTATTTTCCCTTCAACCATTCAGTTCTTGAACCAACTGGCACAACACTAATCACTACAGTATAGCAACACTATGACACATTGACTACTCTGCATTAAAATGGATGATTTTTTTTGTTTTAATTGTTTCTTTCTTGTAAAATCTCTATATAATTTATGTTTTTCTTATGAATGCTGCTTATATGATGCTATGTGCCTGTGATGCTGCCACAGGTAAGTTTTTCATTGCCTACGTACACTCCTGCATATGACGATAAACTTGATTTTGACTTTACAAACCTCCCAAAAGTTGTTTGTTTTATTTAAAATTAAACCTCTTAAAACAAAAATTAAAAATCCTTAAGCACAGATCAACAGAACATATAAACCAATAATTATCTCAGGGCTTTACCATCATTCCCTTCTGTTGAAAGGGATAGGGTTAGGGCAACGTTCTATCTGCCAGGTTACCACATGCTACTCCAGCAGATTCTCCACTACAATTGATGGGGGAAATCACCACAAGTTTGCATTCCCCTTGTTTTCTCCATCAGGAATCCAACATTAAAGCTCATCCAGAATAATTGCAGCAAACCACTTGCCTTGCAAATCCGGAATTGTTCACAGTTACCAAAGCCCAGACCAGCACCATTTCAAAACTGGTTTTGGATTACTGTACTAATTTGCTTTATGGTGTGCTGAAACACCTCAAATTCACCATCTCACTGAAAGTAGAACAGGAGAGAAATTGAAGAAACAACATAAGATTTCAAATCATGCATTGAGACACGAAATATGAATGGAAATGGAGATCACATTGTTTCTATAACAGTGACTAACCCACACCACAAGTTTAGGGCCCACATAGCTGAACTACTTGAAGCCTTGGACTACTTCATGCCCCCTGTATAAAAACCTTTTGCTTATTTAGCAATGCCTTTTAATTGGAAGTCTGAGCAACATGGATACAGCTCTCCCCACCATCGAGGATATCTACAAGAGACAATGTCTCAGGAAGGTGGCATCCATCATTGAGAACCCCCACCATCTGGGCTATGCCCTCTTCTCATTGCTGCTGTCAGGCAGGAGGTAAAGGAGCCTGAAGACCCACACCTCAAGGTTCAACAACAGCTTCTTCCCCACTGCCATTAGGTTCTTGAACCAACCTGATAAACCCTAACACTACCCTGAACTACATTTCTTTTTCTCCCTTTCAACTTGCACTAGTGTTGTTATGTTTATTTTGCCATGTAAGTTGTGTATAATTTATGTTGATTTAAGTTTATGTTCACTTATGTTTGTTATGTTTGTAATGTACTGTGCTGCTGCTGCTGCAAAAAGCTAATTTTCATGGCATTTATACCCTGGCATGCATGCCTGTGACAATAAATGAACTTGGGTAATCTGCAAAAAAATCCAGCACAAGTCTGGAGTTGTGTTTTCATTTCTGGGTTAAAAAGAATAATTTGACCCAATTAATATAAAGTACTTGAAATTTAGTGGGAAATATTTCTTTAGCTTCACAAGCAAAGGGAATACACCCACTTATTTCCTCTAAAACAGCATTCTGGTTTTTGAATGTGCTACTAGAACTTGCGGCTACAAAACTGTGGCTGCATCTCATCTTCCTCAGCAATGTAAATGTACTTCTTAACCGCCCTGCACATCTGATGAAATATCATTAAAGGAAAGCAGTTCTGTTTTGTAAATAATAAATTGTATTATAATTGCCTGTAAAATTGTTCAACAGACAATTATAATACAATTTATGACCCAATATAATGGGGTAGATCTTCCATTTGAAAATCTGCTGATTTGCCCACTATTAAATAATTTACCAAGCGAAAGTCCAGGACTGCTGAGCCTGGATTGAAACACAGCCTTCCATTCCATGAGATGCCGACCCCAAAACACCTTCCTTATGCCAATGGGACTCCTTGGGAAGACTGCCTGGGCAGTTCAGGTCACCTCAGATGTTTCTTCTCTCAAACCATTGAAATTCGCCAGGTTAACAGGGACAAAATTAAGTAGACTTTTTAAATCTGATTTCACTTAACTTAAAAAAAATGGAATTATTTTAGCTGTGTGAATGCTTTTCAAAGTTTAAATAAATAATAAATTAATGTTTTGCCTTTTTTTTATAATAATTCCTATGTGAAGGTCAAAGACCTTCATATGCCTTTGACGTCAGTGATAGTGTTGACGGGGTCAGGTTCTCACCGGCTGTCAAAGCTATTTTGTGAGTGCAGCTGGCCACTTGCGCTCAAGAGAGGACTGCTGGCCTTCGGAGCGAGACTGCATCTGGGATCAGGTTAGAAGAAGCATTGTGGACAGCTGATGATAGTCAGCAGTTTGTCAGTCAGTAGAAAGTTCAGCCTAATATTTTCCAGGTAAAAATCAGAGAACCAAGGAAACCAGACATTTATATAGATACTGTATAAACAGTGATTTATCACACAATCATAAGGGAAACAGGACCTTCAGCTCAGCAAGTCCTCTCCAACCACTAAGCACTACAATAATCTTATTTCATTCTCCTCATAGTTCCATCAACAACCCCAGATTCTACCACTCACCTATATATTAGGGGTAAGTTTTCAGTGGCCAATTAGCCCACAGACCTTTGGGATGTGGGACGAAACTGGAACACCTGGAGGAAACCCATGTGGTCATAGGGAGAAGGTGCAAACTTCACATGGACAGCACCAGAGGTCAGGATTGAACCTGGGTTACTGGATCTGACAGGCCGTGGTCCAGTTTATGTCACTGTGCGTTAGGTGCCTGTGCTTAGTTTGCCAGTTTAAATGTTAACATTATTCAAACTCTTGCCTAGACTTTCATTAAAAAGTTTAATTTACTTTAGAACTAAAACACAAACCAAAATGGCTGAACCTTTCTTTTGGAACATAATACTGATTATCCTTAATCCCTATGTACAAAAGCATATGAAATTACATTTTTCTACAAGTGGGCTTTGTTAGCCAAAAATATTCCAGAAGGTCATGAACTGTTTGCAAAGACATACTACAACTGATAAATGCATTGTAGTTAAAAAAAAACAATTATATAGATCGCAGAGCAGAAACAATGTGTTCCTTTATGCAAGGCTGACTTCTTAAAAAAAGTTTTAAATTGTACAATGAAGATGTAAATTACATGTGTGTTTTTTGGTGTTTGCTTGTCACTAAAGGAAGATACTGTATATTGTTAACTAAATGAAGGTCCAGAGTTACTACAGGACTGTGTGTAAAACAAGCCACAACAAGAAATACATCAAGACACTTTAACCAACATTCACAGTCACTAACAATTTAATTTTGCCTCTGAGATCACAATAGTAAGGATTATTTGGACAAATACACATCCCTGACTTAATCAAGAAGAGTTGGCTTGGTCTGGACTATGCACAAGTCTAATCACTGCTCAATGTTCTTTGAATTGAAAAGTGCCAGCATCTTTACTTAGAAGGTTAAGGGGGTTTGGCATGTCACTGAACACTCTAATAAACTTCTACAAATGTACTGTTGAAAGTATCCTGACTGGTTGCATCATGCTCTGGTATGGCAATTCAAACGGCAACATCTATCATCAAAGATCCCCACCATCCAAGCCTTGCCATCTTATAATCAGCTACCATCAGGCAGGAGGTAGAGAAGCCTGTAGTCCCACACCACCATGTTCGAGAACAGTTACTTCCCTTCAACTATTCAGTTCTTGAGCCAACAAGCACAACCCTAATCACTACAGTATAGCAAAACTTTGATCACTTTGCACTAAATGGACTTCGTTGTTTTTTGTTCTAATTGTGTTCTCCTGTAAAAAATTGTGTATGATTTATGTTTAATTTATGTTTTTCTTATGAATGTTGTGTACCTGATGCTATGTGCCAGTAAGATTTTCTGCTGCAAGTAAGATTTTCATTGCACCTGTGCATACATGTACTTGTGCATGTGACAGTAAACTCAATTTTGACTTTGACTTTGAATTGGCCTAGTAAGCAACTCAGTTCAAAATGCAGCTGATGACAACCACCACAGGACAGGTAGGCCTGAACAATCAATGAAGGCCTTGTAGAAAACAATGATGTACAGTGGCTCCGTATAAAATCCCCCAATGCCTGCCATTCCCACCTAGAGGAAATAGTCCTTTGGGGTCTGGTGTTCTTAATCCATTTCTGTTTTTAAACACCTCAATTAAGTCACTTCTCAGTCCTCTAAACCCAAGGGAATATAAGTAATTTTATTCAACCTTGACCTCCTAACTTAAACATAGATGGAAAGGTACTTATCTGGTGAATAAATGTTATTGCTACCTTCAATCCCAACATGGTTTACGAGGATGATGCCAGGACTCGAGGTCCTGAGTTATAGGGAGAGGTTAGGCAGAATAGGACTTTATTCTTTGGAATATCAGAGATTAATGGGTGACTTTAAATAGGTGTTCAAAACCATGAGGGGTATAGATAAGGTGAATGTGCATAGTCTTTTTCCCAGGGAAGGGGAACTAAAAACTAAAGGGCATAGATTTAAGGTGAGAGGTGAAAGATTTACAAGGGACCTGAGGGGCAACTTTTCCATGCAGAGGGCAATATGTATATGGAATGTGCTGCCAGAGAAAGTGGTTGAGACAGGTACAAAAACAACATTCAAAAGACATTTGGCTAAGTATGTGAATAGGAAAGGTTTAGAGGGATGCAGGCAAATGGGACTACCTTGATGGCCAAAATGGTTGGCATGGACAAGTTGGGCTGAAGGGCCTGTTTGTATCCTGTATAAATCAATGGTGTCCAAAAAAATGCAGTCTTTCGAATGTGGTCTGTACAAGGTAATGTATAACAAAGTATTACAGCAAGAGCAAATATTAAACACTTAACTTCTGGTCACTGGTTACTTCATGCCTTCTTTCCCCGCTACACCAATTCCCTAACTCCCTACCTTGAAAGTCTTCATTCTTGTGAAAGCTCCTTCTGCTGCCAGAGATCTGTGAGGTACTTACCCTCAGGAAGGAAATTTGTTTCATGATTGATTCTAACCTTTCATTCCAAATTTATTTGAATTTAAATTTCCCAACTACTCTGGGTGGAATTCAAACTCATGCCTCCAGATCACTGGCCTGTAGCTCAACCATTATGGTACCACATTCAATAATTCTTGCTGACTGGCTCTCAAAGCCCAAGAGCAATAGGAGAACAGTGGGAGACCACCATTGTCAACCAGATAGATAGTAACCCTCTGAAAAGCAGTGCCTGTATCCATATAAGAATTTTTTTTTTCATTTGAGTGTCAGCCTGGAATTTAATCACTCACTTTTCCCAAGCGTAGGGGAGTCTAAAACTAGAGGGCATAGATTTAAAGTGTGGGGGGGGGGGGGTGAAGATTTCAAAGGGACTTGAGGGGAAACTTCTTCACACAGAGGGTGGTGGGTATATGGAATGAGCTGTTAAAGGAAGCTATAGAAGTGGATACAATTACAGTGTTTAAAAGACATTTAGACAGGGTCATGGATAGAAAAGGTTTAGAGAGATATGGGCCAAATGCAGGTAAATGGGACCAGCTTGGATAGACATCTTGGTCGGCATGGATGAGTTGAGCCAAAAGGCCTGCTTCCATACCGTATGACTCTTATGTTGCCCATGTATGCAACTCCCATCTCACACTCCAGTGTGGTTGATTCTAAACTGCACTGTGATGGTTAGCCAGCTGGTTGGTCCCATCAAACCACCAACAGCGTGGCCTACCACTGCCTTCACAGGGTATGTGGATCCAAGGCGAGCTTACTGCGCACCCACACCCCTGAGAAAGAATTAACTGCAACTGCACCATGGTTTAAAGCAGAACTGCTGCTGCAGTGCACCTTGCAGAAGCAATGCAGTACACCTTCTCCTAAACTAAGGAAACATCATGCAAGCTACAAGTACAGTCAGAGTCTGTAAGAAACCAGTGTAGTAACATAGCAATTGAACCTGCACAATCGGGTGTCCACCGCCAGATGCCTTTACAGCTCCACGACTGCCCTCCGTCTCGTAGTGTGCTCTGTGATGGGATTTGGGCTGTACTTCGATCTCCAGCTCATATGGTCCTGAATGGGATGGCAACTGCCAGTCAAGGGCAGGCAAAGTAGAGCTAAGCAGAAGGAAATATGTGTAGTTTAGCAATCTTATGAATCTGCTTTAACCACACCAAAATATGAATCTTGTGTCAATGTAGGGTTACATATTTCAGATTCCCATTTCTTTAGTTAATATCCCATTATGTATTAATTTCAAATAGTAATTTATTGTACTCACTTGAAGAGCAAAGTTTCAGTTCACACATCAAACTACCTCTCAGTTGATCAGGACACAATTTCATTAACATTTTTGACAATTAGTATCACATTTAAATAAAATAATATTTACAGAGCAGTTTTAATGATTACAAGGAGTTCTCATTACCTCAAGAATTGTCTTTCAATCAGGTGGTTTTTTATTATAGTGCTACTTTGCATCATTTGGTAAAGGTAAGACGTTATCTCTGCTAAGTAACATTTCCTGTAGCCTAGATTTCTGTTGCTCTCTATATGAATCATGTCCTTGAGTTTACTGATCCATTGGCTTGATGTTTGAATATACATAACAAGGCTGATTTTTTCAAAAAGTATTCCCAAACAACTTAAATACACGCAACAAGAGAATCAGTTAATGGTTGACAGAACTTTTGTGTACAGTTTCTTAAAATGAGAGGAGGGATGAGCAAACAAGAGAGTGAATCCACCATTGACATTTCCTCTCTCAATTTGGCTTATTTTGTGGTAATAAATTTTTCATTGGTTGGAAACTTACAAGAAATATGATTTTACTAGATGTTTTTTCAAGATATCAGCTAGCTTTAAAACAGATTGTGGCTACCATTATGTAAAACAATTTTATGTGATCTGGAAATAAGTCAAGTTTGTTTCTTGGATTAAATTAAGATGAATGTAATCTTTCTAATTTGACACAAAGTTGGTCCTAAGAAGGAAATTCAAAACTTTGATATAATAGGAGATGGCGAATTTTTTTTTATTATTGCTAATAATTTTATTTACAATTTTCTTCCTAAAACTGACATTTAACTTGAGTATTTTTTTAGGTCTTGCAAAACATGACTCTGCAAAATTCCCTTAACTAAATTTGGAGATGGTTTCAGATGTTTTCTATGTCACATTTTTTTCTTAATCTCTAAAACATACAATAAATATTTGAGAAGAAAACTAAATGAGAAAAATACACTTAAAAAGAAATGACCATAAATTATTTTTAAATCAAATATTTACTGAGTAATAACTCAATGAATTTTCAGCCATAAATTATTTTTATCTCTAACTTCACATGTTCCATTTTAAAAAAAATTAATGAAAATTGAAAATTTCACAGGAAAGTAAACTTTTAAAAAGATTGGCGAGGAGGTTCACGAATTAGTCCTCGATCACTTGTGCCAAATATAATCATGTTTATGTTTGGCCAGCAGTTCCACAGGGAACAGGGAATTTCCTTCTTGCAGTTCAGCTTCTCTCTGACATTCACACCTGGACTTGCTACTGAGTCCAGTGGTGGAGAACTCACTCATGGAGCAGAGATCTGATATACATTGCATTCAGCTGAAAGTGTTACGGCAGGGCTGGGTAGCAATACGGTGTGTGACTCCATTCATTTCAGTGCTGGGGAATAGGTAATGGAGGGGGTGCCACTGAACCTTCTTACCAGTTGAGGAAGTTTTTAGTTTTTTTAAATTGTTTTATTCTTTTTTTGCTCATTATTTAAGTCAATTTGAATCATTTTTAACTATCTTTGGAGATATTTAAAAACAATTTAAAGGCCTTTTTCTAGGTTAAGGCCCCAGGATCCTCCACCTGAGGTCTAGTTATCACTTAGTCTGTCTATTTTGTAGAAGGACTCTCAGGTAAGCAGGGTCAGCTCAGCTGGCCCTCCATTTTACACTTAGAAGAGTGAGAGGTGATCTCTTGAAGTGTACAGAGCTTGAGAGGGTAAATGCCCGGATAATGTTTCCCACAGCTGGAATGCCGAGAACCAGCATTCACAGTATCAGAGCAAAGGGTCAACCATTCAGGACTGAGATGGAAAGAAATTTCTTCCTATGCAAGTAGTATTTGAACCCTCTGCCTAAGAGGGCTATGGAGGCTCAATCATTGACTTTACCTGAAGTAGTGATCAAAAGATTTTTAAACATTATGGGGAATGGGATTTGTGCAGTAGAGTTGCAGTGAGTTAAAAGAACAACTATGATCCCACTGAATGATGGAGTACGAATAAGGGACTATAAGGCTAACTCCTGCTTCCATTTCTTATACTCATGTGGAACAAGTTAGTGCAGGTAGGCAGATATCACCAGCAGAGAGTTCTGATCCAAGACAACATGGTCTATTAACTGCTGCAAGTTCCACAATTCTTAAGTTCAACTGCATTCAAGTCAATAGAACTGTATTTCAGAAGTGTAGAATATGTTGGCATTTCTTTATTGAGCATTTAACACGTGACCAATTTTTACTCCTTTCTATGTATTAATAAAATGCAGAGTATGTCCACCAATGGAGCATTGGAATGATCCACAGCAATATCACGGGCACAGCCCTCCCCACCATTGGAAGCATCTAGATGAGGCATTGCCTCAAGAAGGTGGTATCTAGCAGCAAGGATCCCCACCATCTGGGCCATGCCCTCTTCTTGCTGCTACCATCGAGCAGGAGGTGCAGAAGCCCAAAGTCCCACACCACCAGGTTCAGGAACAGTTACTTTCCCACAACCATCAGGCTCTTGAACTGACCTGCACAACCCTAACCCCACCTCAGCAATGGAACACTACAGACCACCTTTTGCACTACCACGGACACATTTCTGATAGTATCTTTTGCACTAATGTCTTGTTTTAACAGGTTTTTCTCCTTCACTGTCTTGTATAACTTATGTATAATTTATGTTCTGTGCATTGTCTGTACCAATGTGCCTGTGATGCTGCTGCAAATAAGTTTTTCATTGTCCCTGTACCTTACTGTACTTGTGCACATGACAATAAACTTGACTTGACAATGAAGACAGATTGAAAATTGGCTGTTTCAGTTGGAAGATCATTTCATATTTATCCCTCAATTGATGGCAATTCTCTGGCCAAATGTTATTTGTTCATTTTTAATAAACTTTAGTGATTACTATACTTGATGAGATCTGGAGTTGCTGACTTGCAAAGGGGAAAAAGGATTCTCTTAACAGAAATGGATACCAGAATTGAGGGGGTGATTTGATATCGTGGTTCATTGGTTGTCCAGCATAGCACTGGTAAAAAAAAACAACTCCAGAAATCACTGCCTTTCTACCAATTATAAGCACTTCCCCGAAGTTATAGCAGGCAAGCAAGAGCACCCAGGTCAGAATTCATTGTAAAAAGCAGCAGCTAATAATTATACTTCAGAATCCTCACTAAACCTAAAGGAGTGAATGTCTGTGATAACCGTAATATTTGCAGGTAAATAAATTTATAAAAGTCACCAATTTTCTGATATGAATTCTATTGTTCAGTTTATTAATATTGAGCAACTTTTCAAGGCAATTTGTTCTCCAGAGTGAGCTGAGCCAGGAGTCAATCTATCCATAGGTTATGTCGGTAAGTATAATAGAAATCTGGAACTCTCTCCTTCAAATTAATTTTGGGATGAAAGTTGAATTAAGGCCTTCAAAACTTGACAGATTTCTGTTATTGGTTGGTTGGTTTATCATTGTCACGTATACCGAGATACAGTGAAAAACTTTTGTTTGACTGTCATCCAGGCAGATCATTCCATACATAAGCACATCAAGGTAGTAAAAGAAAATAGAATGCAGCGTATGGTATAGCAGCTACAGATAAAGTGCAGGTAGGTAAATTAATAAATAAAGGAGATTCAGAAATCTCATTAAGATTTACAGAATCAAGGCAAGTACAGAAACATACAAAATTTTTGAAGGCCCCAGAGTAAATGCAGGGTGGATGATTCCTCCGACTGAGTCTAAATCTAGAGGTCACAGTCCCAAAATAAGGGACAGGCTATTTAGGACTGAGATTAGGAGAAATTTCTTCAGATAAAAGGACTTCCCCATGTGGAATTCCCCAGGTGGCTGTGGAGACTCAGTCATATAGTGTATCCAAAACTGAGACTGATAGATTTCTGGATATTAGAGGAATCAAGGGATAGAGGAACATGGAAGGAAATGGTTGTGAGGTAGAAGATCAACCATGAGCTTGTTAAATGGTGGAGCAGATTCGAAGGGCTGAATGGCCTCCTCCTATCTCTTATGTTTTGCAGATAGAATTGATGTTCAGTGACGCTGCAATGAAATTGAATGGAGGAATGGTTCATGGGGTTATATGCCTGCTCCTATTCATGTACAATCATATTCAAAAAACATTCAACGATATAATCTGTGTCACAATGTGCTCAGGTTATAAAAATTATAACAATGCAGCTATCAACCCACTCTTTAAGTGCGATGGTTAGTAGGATTTGTAACATCAATACAGATTTCTGCAGCAAGCCAGAAGACTAGTCTGCAATGCAGAGACCAGAGTTCAAATCCCACCAAGGTAGCTGCAGAACTTAAATGTAATTAATTAAAACAAAATAAAGTCAATAATAGTAAACTATCAGATTGCTATTTCAAAATCCATCCAATACACTAGTATTGTTTTTTTATGGAAGTAGTTTGCCATTTTTACTCAGAATGTATATGTGGGTCCATGCCACCAATGTGGTTTGACACATAAAACAACTTGATATGGGGAGATTAGAGAGGTGGAATAAATCCTGGCTTTTCCAGAACTATCCTTCACTGTGAATGAACACAGTAAGCTATTTGCCACAAAAATGTTCCTATTTTTCATTGCAAGCTTCTTAGAAAATTGCCAGAGAGCTTTAGCTCATTTTCTGACAAATAATTACATGCAGATAAGTTCAATATATAAAAAGGATCACCAACAGCTGTTAACAACACAAGGTTTTCAAGGCTCATCATCATTAAAGAGTGAAGCCTGAAGCAACATTCGACATCCAAAGCTGTGTCAGAAGTCAGGACTTTCACTGATTGGAGGGTATGAAGTTGCAGTCATTCTTTCAGATTTTGGTTTATTGGGTTGAGATATCAAAAATATTACATACTTCATTTATTACACCTTTTATCTCTCTCTCTCTGTACATATATTAATTCCATCTGCCTCCCTCCCCTTATTTTGCTTTCTTAATGTGATCCAGTACTGAATTAACAATTCCCATTAACTCTTCCTGGTTATACTGCATACACCAGGAAGGAATTAATTACTTGCCTTGTTTACACAGACCCCAGTTGTTCTGTCATGCCTAAATGGCTTCCTACTTACAAGAGGTTCTAGGTTAAAATCCACAAAAAGACCCCAGACAAGTAAAAGCAAGATTTTGCTTGGTATAAAATACCAGCTGTTATATTTTATACTATTGATGAGCCCAGACCACTGCACTTTCTCTGTAACTGTAACACTAGATTCTGCATTCTGTTATTGCTTTTCCTTTGTTCTGCCTCGATGTACTTATGTTTTGAAATTATCTGTATGGGTGGCATGCAAAACAAAGTTTTTCACAGTACCTCAGTACATGTGACAATAATAAACCAGTTACCAGTCATTTTCAGTCACATTTTATTACCCCATGGAAGTTTACCACATGTCAGTGACATTGCTGTAAAGCTTGCTACACACTCAACAATGGTTCATAATGAAAAATTATAGATTTCTACCTCTCTTACCTGGCAAAAGATGATGATGATGAGACAGATTTTGGCTTTGCCCATGGATAGGGATGTTGAGGAACTGATAAATACTGGTCACAGAAAGCTTCTTTTTTGACAGGAAGACGAGACCCAGAAAATTCTTCTTGCAATGGATCTATGGAAGGTGAATAAGCTCTTTGATCGTCATTACCTGGCTCAGGTTTAAGAGACATGGAAGGGGTTTGGTCTTGTATAGTTCTTCTTGGAGACTTGAGTGGTATACTGTCATTGATATCCATGCAAGTGTCAGTGGTGAGGGCAGTAATGGCAGCAAGAATAGCAGAATTGTACTGGTTCCCACTCCCCAACCATGTTTCCTCAGTCACGCTTACCCGAGGAGAAGCCTGTGGTGACGGTGTGCGAGAATGATGCGGTGAGCAGGATGGTTGTCGATAGTACCCACCATTGAATGAATGCCTTCTTTTGCCACATGGGGACTGTGGCCTCGACGATGGTCTTGAGGTGGTCCGTGGGCTCAGCCAGTTCTCATCGGTGATGCTCGTCCTTGGTGAAGTGCCCGGGGAATGCCTGGGTGAATTCCATAGGGTACATGCAGCTTGCCCTCGAGGGAATCCTTCCTCGTGGGTAGTGCCTTTGGGGGAGACGCATGGCGATTGCCAAGGAGAGGCAAGAGGAGAGCCCTCATAAGTAATGGAATAACTGGACTCAGATGCTTCTGAATGACAACTTCGAGATGAAAGACTACTTGCTGGACTTAAGCATGAGGGATCTCTGTAGGCATCTGGATTGGGAAGAGACAAGGTAACTAATGAATTGGAGCGCTTACAACTTGAACCATTTTCAATTCCATCGATCTCAGTTTCGCCAGCAAACTGATTATGGGCAACGTGCATTCCAGGATAAGGAGTAATTTCTATTCTTGGACTCTCAAGGGCTCCAGCACCATTTGGTCTTACATTTGGAGTCAAGTAGTAGCTTGAAGCACCACTGTCAATGTTGCCCCCATATCCCATCATTCCATGTGTTGACGGCAGTGCAGAAAGGCCTGGACTTGAAGACTGCAAGCCGTGGCATGATATAGGTATGGAAGGATTCACCACACCTGTTGACGGGGTGACTTTTATGTGTGGTGAAGCAAAATTGTAGGCTTCTGTGAAAGAAAGAATGAAAAAAATTCCATTAAGTATTTTCATACAAGATGAACTTTCATATAGAAATAAATTTGTCTACAGTCCCTACCACCGAATGTGTTTTTTTTCTTAATTTATTCCCAAGATAAGGAGTGTCACTTGATATGTCAGCACCTGTGGGGCAAATGTGGGTTGGTGAGATAAGTATAGATGGGTACAATGGTCGGCATGGTCACAGTGGGCCTAAGGGCCTGTTACTGCTCTGGACTCTATTGCCCAAGGCTATCCTGACTGGCTTTTCACTGCTGTGTATCCAGAGTCATGTACAGGCCACACCATGTAAGAATGGCAGATTTCCTTTTGTAAAGGATATTAGTGAACCAGATGCGTACCGAGAACAATCAGTAATTTCAGAGGCTTGATCACAGAAACTAGATTTTATATTCCAGATATACTTAATTATCTTAATGTAAATTGTCAGGTCTGATGGGAATTAAACTTGCATCAACCCTTCCCTACCCCATTAATCCCTGCCCGCCCTGTCACCAATGCAGATCTACAGACGGTAGTCTAGTAATTTGACTGCCGTACCACTGGGCATCACAGTGGCGCAGCAAGCACAGACACTGTCCTATAGTGCCCGGGTTCAATCCTAACCTCAGGTGCTGTCTTGCATGTTCTCCCTGTGACTGCATGAGTTTCCCCTGGGTGCTCTGGTTTCCTCCCAGATCCCAAAGATGTGTAGGTGAGTGGTAGACTGGTAGTTGGAGAGAACGTGGGGAGTATAAAATGGGATTAATGTAGGATTGATGTAAATGAGTGGTTGACGGTCAATGTGAAATCAATGGGTCAAAGGGACTGTTTCTGTGCTGTATCTCTCCATCACTCTGTACCCACTAGCCAGTGGAAGTCAATGGAACAAAGTGAGTTCAGCAGATACCCATATGTTCAGTAACAAAGGATATATACAAAAATACAATATTTAACTGCCCCAAACATTCTTGGGGAATGGCTTGTATTGGAATGAAGTGAAGGTGCATATTAGATGGCAGAAATAACCATAAATTTTCTTGATATAACAATACTTTTCAATGGTCTTACGACTAGTGTTGTTATGTGCACTAGTGTCCTTATGTTTATTTTGTTGGTCTGTTGTACGTGTGTAAATTATATACAATTTATATTGTGTTTGTCCTTGTCTTGTACTATACTGTGCTGCTGCAAAAATCTAATTTTCTTGGCATTTATATCCTGTGTATGTATGCCTATGACAACAATGAACTTGAACTTGTAATATTTATTGGAATACAAGATACTGCACAGAATAGCTAGAATGTGAAGGTTTATACTGAGGGAAGTAACAGAGGTGAACGGCAGAGATACACTTAAGGGGAGCTAGGTAAGTATAAGAGGGAAAAAGGAAGAGAAAAGTAAAATAGTGTTGGATGGAAAAAGTTTGGAGGGAACTTCTATTTCCTGCAACCGATTTATTCTTTAATCCAAGTAGGAACTATGCTTGCCGGTACTAATATAGTAAAATGATAATTATCAGCAAAAACACCATTTAAAATTGATAAATTGCCAATTGATCAGAAAGCCATGTCCTTACTTATAAATTTATTTAAGGAAATTATATAATTGACAAAATTATGTATTTTGCTTCCAAACCTACTGTTAAATGTGCTGTTCATAATTAGTATATTGAAAAATCAGCAATAGCATTTGCACCAATGATTCTTAAACCAGAACAAATAGGAGCATTGAAAATGACTGCTTTATCAAGAAAATCGATGGTTATTTCTGCCATTTAATAAGCACCTTTATTTCATTCCAAAGCAAGCCATTCCCAGTGAAATCACCAAATCTTCCGTCTCAGTAGGAAGCTGCACTCAGGAAAACAGTTTAAGAATTAGGGATAAAACATGGCATTATATGTCAGGACCCTGAGCTCCTACCAACAGTGCTCCTAATATGACAGGAACAAGGAGAGGAGGCAATAAATGCTTTCCTCTCATTCCTTGCCGAGAGTGCTAGGATTGACTGCATTTGAGGTATGCAGGGAGGGGTGGAAGGAGGGACGTGAGCACATGTTCACTCCACAATTATAAGACCATAAATATGTGCCCTTCCAAAAGTAACCGAATTTAAATTTCTGCATACATGCCTAACTGCTTTCTACAAGAAGATTCTCTCCCACTATAATAGGGTTGTGCCCATTTAAAGAAAATTTACGTCAATAAGTCTTAACAAAATGATTGCAGAATGTTGTCACTGAAAAGTTATGAAAAACAAAAGATTGTTCTCCAATTTTTTGTCCCACTAAAACACAACATCTGGTCACTTGCCACACTACAGTTTCTGGCATGTTTAATTGCTTCGTGCATATATATAACAGCAGTATCTGTGCATCAAAAGTAACATACAAACTGCAAAGTACTTCGGGGCCTTCTGCAAAGTGCTTCTTGACGTTAATGTGAAGGTGCAGTTACACTTTCTTGTTCTGTACTTGAAATAATCCTCAGCATAAAATATTTCTACTCCACTAAGAAAAGAAACCTATCAAATGTTATAAACCATCTTTCTCAGTTTCTAATTGTCCCAAAGCACATCCCAGTTAATACATCCTATTTAAGGTCAAGAAACTGCTGTTGTGTAAGCAGAGATTGCAATTAATGTGCACAGCAAGGTCCAATAAACAGTAATGAGGTCAAAGACTTCACTTTAATGGCATTGATAGAAGAACATATATTGGCCAGGATACCTGAGGAAAATCGGGACACAAGAGACTGCAGATGCTGTAATCTGGAGCAAAAAAAACCAAACTGCTGGAGGTCTTCTGAATGCAAGGTGTCAAACTGAAACATCAACCATCCCTCAGCCTTCACAGATGCTGCCTGAGCTCCAGCAGCTTGTCCTTTGTACCAGAAGGAAGCGACTGTTTCATCAAACAGTGCCCTGGAATCTTTTATATCCAGCTGAAAAGGTGGATATGATTTGGTTTAATGTAATACCTCCATAAAAAGAAGTCCTTCTCATTTATCCTTCCAGATATTTTTCTGCTCTCAGTTCCACAACATGGCACAGTGTGTCTTCTGTGTGCCATTTCCTGAATCTCAGGAGCTTCAGTTGAGGCTCAGTTATTACAGTAAAATTCCACTAATCTGACATTTTCAAGACATTGGTAGTGCTGGACCAACAGATTTTCTGCACTATTGCATGTTATTAACATTCTAGTTTGTTTTATTTTTGGTGCTATAAGGTAGAATAATTTTCCAGTGAACCTGGACCTAATTATCTGCCACCAGGACTGACTTTTGAGATGTGTGGCCACAACTCGTGTACAAACTGAGCAACAGCAGCTCCTGGTGAACACAACCCAACAACATAAATTGCCTGTGATCTGATGCTAATTATAATTCTCACACAGAGAACGACTGTTGACAGGAAAAACAAATGTCACACTGGCATACAGTGCAGGTGCTGCTCTAAGCCTAGGCTGAAGACACACCATTGAGAGTGGAGCGAACTCTATGCTAGAGACTACATAAAGCCTGATTAAGCAATATTTGATGCTGAACAGCTGTAAAAAGTAGGCAAATATTCCTCTCTCAGCACTAGATTTATAGAATCAAACAACATAGAAACAGGCCTTTTGGTCCACCAAATCCACACTGATTATCAATCAGCATGAATGTACTCCAATACTATTTTATTCTCTCCACATTCCCATCAGTTCCTCAGCATCCCAGAATCTACCACTCACCTACACACTAGGAGTAATTTACAGTGGCCAATTAATCTACCAAACCATATGGCTTTGGGAAGTGAGAGGAAACCAGAGCACCTGGAGGAAACTCACATGGGCACATAGAGAACATGCAAACTCCCCAGGATTGGAACCAGGTCACTGGAGCTATGAGGCAGTAACTGCATCACTGTGACTCCTTAACCTTTACAATGACAGAAATTCACCAATTATTTGACCAAAAATGAAGAAAATTCTTGCTCCATTTCTGGGAGATTGCTCTAAACAGCTTGCTTGAGAGCTGTAAATTCTACGCCATTTGGAGTGTCTGGGAAGAAAGCGTCAATAATCAGGAGTTCTCCAATATTGACCAACGTTATGAGCAATATCAAAGACTCAAGCAATTGCATCACTTGATGCAAAATTATACACATTCACTTCAGTAAAGCTTAATTTAGTCAACAATGCTGACTCGTCAAAGATTTCATGGGATTCTTCCAAATATTAGAATGAGATCCACTAACTCAATGCAATGGATTCATTATTTTGGGTACTTTCAGCCTCTAGAGAATTCTTATTCTTATTAACTGATTAAATACTTATAAAATGACAATTAAAAAGACTGTGAATGTTGGATATCTGAAATTTTAAAAAAATCAGAAAATGCTGTGAAAGACCTGAAACATTAACTGTTTCTCTTCCCAAAGATGCTGCCTGGCCTACTGAGTATTTCCGATATTTTCTGCAAATAATCGTCATATTAGTTAATTTTGTTTGGCTTTTATTTCAGCATTCATCACAGACAAAAGATATGCAAAAATATCTCACCAGAAAAAAAAGAAGTGCAACTTCACATACTGATTCAAACTTTTCTTGGAAAATAATTTGTGCACCAGTAATATTTTTCATGGAAAGAAATGAATCCTTTTTATTGGGAATGACTCTGATTCTGGATGCTACTTTCCATAAACATGTGCTAAAAATGACTTCCAATCTATTGGCTATAAGATGATGAATGTGGCCAAGATATATTTGTAACTATTTCATATAAATTTCATTGCTGTTATTAACCTGAGATAATATAGGGAGCTAGAAACACACTCAGCATAACACAATTTATAGAGGTTGTAAAAAAATCTACAATTCTTTGCAGATCTTAAAAAAACTGAAAGAAATAGAAAGAGAAAAAGAGAATAAAGGAAGAGAAATGAATGAAAGAGAGAGAAAGGGCAAGTAAGTGACAGTGAGTACAAAAAAGCAAGAGAGGGTGATATAGAAAGTAAAAGATAAATAATTTGCACTTATATCAGAGATACAAGTCCCAAAGCATTACATAGCCAATGGAGTAGCTTTCTGTGGTATATATGAATGAACATGTGGTATGACTTTTGATCATTATTGTATCAGCTGCTAGTGATAGTGAATGGAAACAAAAATCCTATGGATACTGTACATTCCAATGAAGGGAAAGAATTACAATTACATCTCAGCCTTTAAGACTTTAGTGTGGAAACCATTGATAATCTGTGGGATAGTTCATGTTTGCATTAACAGTAGCAGATGCTATGAGGACAAATTTGAACCCAAAAATAAAATCAAAATTAATCCATGTCATTACATTAATTCAAGCAGAGAGTGTGGGGACAGAGAACCCATAAATAAATGAATAGAGAACAAATCCCCATTAAAGTTGCCCCATTTACTTTTTAAACATATCAAAGCACTACCATTATTTTCATTCCTGATACAATGCAATCACATTTCAGCATAGAAAGCCCCCACAGGTATCAATGAAATAAAGGATTATTTAATCTGGTCATTGGTTGGTGAAAGGATAAATTTTGCTAAGGGGGAATTGCCCTACTCTTAATCAATGCTCCCAGGCATCTGTTACATCATTCTGGGAGAGCAGATAAAGTATTGGTTAATTCAAAGTTATCACATCCAAGGATGCTGCACTCCCTCATTACTGCAGTGATGTTGGCTAGATTGTGTATTTAATTTTGAATTGTTTTTGTATCTGGTGAAATTTATAACAGGTATTGGAAAGATCTTCTTTACCAACTGGTGCTTCACATTTGGAATGAACTACCAGGTAAAGCAATAAAGATAAAATAGTGATGGATGTTGAAAATCTTTCTGGGGCCTCCAGTAGGAAAGTTACAGTACTCAAAGTGTGAATGAACATTCTTGTCCAAATAAATCTGAAGCTGGTAATACCCATTTTATATTTACCCAAGGTTTCTCTCCAAGCCCCTACTGGACTTTCCATACTTTGCTAATGTCACTTACTGACCTCCTAGTATTAACACTCATTGCTCTGTCATTCTCCTATATCCTACTGCTGTACCAACATTACATGTTGAGATAAGTATCAGTTGGGGGGTGGCACACACATCTAAATTAGAGGGTTATGGGCTTATGTCTACTCCAGAGATGAGGGCACAAAAACATAGGCCAACATGCTAATGTGGTATAGCAGAAAGTTAGAAGACAGAAGAAAGGTGTGCAAGGGTGTTGACTCACCAGAGAGTAAGCATGCCAGTATGTGCAGTTAAAGGAGCTTATAAGGATGGAGAAAAAAAGTCATGGAGGGATTGGCAAATGAGGAAAGAATTTTCAACCTATTAATTTTAATCCATCTAATGCAACCTATAAACAAGAATTTTCAAGCTGAGTTCTCGGAGGGTTGGAGGGCTGGAGAAGGGTGGGGAGGATGAAAACTTTAAAACTGAGGCATTGCTTAGTTGAGGGGGGGTATAGGTCTGAGGTGATGGGTGATGGGGAAGTGGTGCCAGTTTGAACAGGGTTGCAGAGTTTTGGAAGATCTCAAGGGGAGCCAAATGGAGGTTGGTGTGCAGCAGATTTTTGGGTGATTTCCAGCCTATATAACAAGAGATGTGAGCATGGGGAGGGCTGTAATCAAATGATACTGAGTGTGAAAGTGCAGGGGGAGTGCCGTCAGTGGGTGGATGTGGAGGGGCAGAGGGAGGAGGTTGATGGTTTGGAGATAACACTTGTGGTGGTTATGGGGTGCTATTTGAATCTTATCACAGGATCACAGGCTGTTCTAAGTGAACAAGTGAGAGGTTACCAGGCATTAGTATGCAGAGGTTTAACCAATAGTTGAACTAACTGCTACTGTTAACCTGAAGCAGAATTTTATCCATTTAATAACTGATAGAAGTTTATAAAATTATGAGAGGCATAGATAGGGTAGACATTCAGAATCATTTTCCCAAGATAAAAATGTCAAGTGCTAGAGGACATGCATTTAAGATGAGAGGGGGAAAGTTTAAAGGAGATGTGCAGGGCAAGCTTTTTTTAAACACAAAGAGTGGTAGGTGCCTGGAACTGGCTGCCAGGGGTAGTGGTGGAAGCAGATACGATAGAGATGCTTAAGAGGCTGTTAGATTGATACATGAACATGCAGGGAATGGAGGGATATGGATCATGTACAGGCAGAAGAGATTTAGTTTAATTTGGCATAGTGTTCGGTTCCAAACATCATGGGCCAAAGGACCTGTTCCTGTGCTGTACTGTTCTATGTTCTGTAGTAAAAGAAGCAAATGCTGGAAACACTCAACGAGTCCGACCTAGTCTGTGGAGAGTAAAGTAAGGTTAATGCCCCAAGTTGATAGGAGTTCTGGTTCTGATAAAAGCTCATCCACCTGAAATCTTAACCCTGTTTCTCTCTCTCCACAGATGCTGTTTGACCTGATGAGTGTTTCCAGCATTTTCTTTTTTTTTTAATAACACATTTCCCACACCTGCATATTTTTTTGCTTTATTCTCATTCAGTTAAGCATGATCAATAAGCAGAAAGAAATATTGCTGAACATGGTGCCATCTATGTTTCGGATCACTGTGGCTGTACATTATTCTCTATTTAACAACAGAAGTGTGTAATAATATCTTGACCATCATTACCTGGACTGCTCTCTAGTATTACAAATGGTAACTGACTCTCAGCGGACAACATGTGAAAGAGTACCACTCAAAGCATTATTAAACCCTTTACCATAAAACTGCCTATCACAACCAACCAGAGACTGCTCCTACACATCACTTCAACAGTTAATGAAGTGACAAAGCTTTGTACAGAATAAGCAACGCACGCTTTAAAGCCCCCCCCCAAATTATTTTGATCACTGCATGCAGGGTGAGACATGATGGTGGTATGGGAGTGACTGGAGGAGGTCGAGGGTGGGAGTGGGGAAGAGGGGGTATTACCCAGTCTCCCCAATCGTTAAGTGTGTCTAGAAGTCGAAATGTGACGACAGTTTCACTATGAACAAAGAAAAACAGGAAATTAAGGGTGTAGAAAGTGTTATGCTCCATCACAGAGCTGCAGATAGGCATGTGGATGTACTTAACTGGGGTTTTTAAGTCTCTCTGTAGGACTGGCAGTTTGTGTCCCTTTACGCCCACTTTAGGTATTTAGTTTACACCAGCCACGATGCTTGCTGATTGAACCGATACCACCAACCTTAACTTAACATGCTTGATTTTTTCCATTATTACCTTCTCTTTAACAAGCAGCATCAGGAATCACAGAGGACGATGTCATTAGAGAGGGCTGAAACAACTTCCATTTTTATAGTGCTTCTCACATAGCAGAACATTTCAAAATGTAATGTTGAGCAAAATTAGACACCCAGCCACACAAGGAGGAATTGGAACATATCTTGGTCAAGGTGGTAGGAGAGAGTCATAGAATTGTGCAGCACAGAAACAGGCCCTTTGGCCCACCACGTCCGTGCCGACCATTTTACCCATCTACACTAATCACAAAATGCCCGCATTAGATCCATATCCTTCTATACCTTGCCCATTCTAGTGAAATATCAGTATTAGAGTTATAGCACAGAAACAGGCCCTTTGGCCCAACTCATCCATGCCGATCAAGGTGCCCATCTAGGTTAGTCCCATTTGCCATATTTGGCCCATATTCCTTGAAACCTTTTTCTATCCATGTCCTGTATCTAAGTGTCTTTTAAATGTTGTTAATGTACCTGCTTCATTCATATACCCACCCACCTTCAGTGTTAAAAACTTGCTTCTGAGGTCCCCTTTAAATCTTTCTCCTCCTCCAGTTTTTGATTCACTTTCCCTGGGAAAGAGACTGTGTGCATTCACGCCGATCTACACTTCTCATGATTTTATACATCTCTGTAAGGTTACCCCTCCATCTCCTACACTCCAAGGAATTAACTCCTAGCTGCCCAACCTCTCCCTATAACTCAGGCCCTCAAGTCCTGGCAGTATTCTTTGAAAACTTTTCCTTTCCATCTCTTCTTTCTCTGAATCCAGTTTTTCCTTCCCTCTCTTTACTTCATTCCTGAACCTGACTTTTCTTTAAATTGATCCTCTCTGAAACACACTTGTTCTCCTTCCTTGCACGCTTCACAGCCCTTCAATTTAATTGGTTCAAATGAATACAACGATCGTTCGCCCTGTTCATTCCAGTCGCAACTTCCCTCATTTGTAAAATCAATAACTTGCCAAAAAAATTCAAAAGGCAAGCAGCAACAAGGTAAGTCCGACTAATGACTAATTTACAAGAAGTTAATTTGCCAGGACTCGAGGGCCCGAGTTGTAGGTAGAGGTTGAGCAGGCTAGGTCTTTATTCCTTGTAATGTAGGAGACTGAGGGGTGATCTAATAGAGTGTATAAAATCATGAGGAGCAGAAATAGGGAGAATGCACACAGTCTTTTTCCCAGGAAAAGAGAATCAAAAACTAGAGGGGGCATTGGTTTAATGTGAGAGGGGAAAGATTTAAAAGGAACCTGAGAGGCAACTTCTTCATGCAAAGGGTGATACATATATGGAACAAGCTGCCAGAGAAAATGGTAGAGATGGTTACAATAACAACATTTAGATGGATACATGGATAGGAAGGGTTGCGGGATATAGGCTAAACGCGGGTGCAACAGTTATCAAGAAGGCACTGCAATGTTGGCCTTCATTGCTGGAAGGATTGAATTTAAGAGCAGGGAGGTTATGCTGCAACTGTACAGGGTACTGTGAGGGCTGCACCTGGAGTACTGCGTGCAGTTTCTGGTCTCCTTGAGGTAAGATAACACTGGTTTTGGAGGCAGCGCAGAGGAGGTTCACCAGGTTGTTTCCAGAGATGAAGGTGTTAGCCTATGGGGAGAGATTGAGTAAGCCTGGGACTATACTCGCTGGAATTCAGAAGAATGAGAGGGAATCTTCTAGAAATGTAAACTTATGAAGAGGATAGATAAGATAGAGGCAGGAAGGTTGTTTTCACTGGTAGGCGAGACTAGAACTAGGGGACATGGCCTCAAGATTTGGGGGAATAGATTTAGGACAGAGATGAGGAGAAACTGCTTTTCCTAGAGAGTAGTGAATCTATGGAATTCTCTGCCCAGGGAAGCAGTGGAGGCCACCTCATTAAATATATTTAAGACCCATTAGATAGATTTTGGCATAGTAGGGGAATTAAGGGTTATGGGGGAAAAGTCAGGTAGGTGATCTGAGTCCGCAGCCAGATCAGCCATGATCTTATAGAATGGCAGAGCAGGGTCAATGGGCCAGATGGCCTACTCCTGCTCCTATTTCTAATGTTCTAAATGGGAGCAGCTTAGAGGGAAATCTTGTCGCATGGATGAGTTGGCTGAATGGCCTGTTTCTGTGCTGTATTACTCTATGACTCTAATGACAGGTGGATAATACCACCATTGGATGACCTGACCCAGGAAATTATGACTCAGTGGGGCTAAACTAGAAGGAACATGAACCCATTATTTATTGCTGACATTAAGAGAGGTGCAGAGAGGGAAGTCCAGAGGTTTGGGCTCAGGGTGAGCAGAGGCCAGAACAGGAGGGTTGTAGGGCTGGAGCAGGAAACAAAGGTAAGCAAGGGAGAGCGAGAACTTTATAACGGAGGTGTTGCTTCGTTGGGAGAGGGTATAAGTCAGAGAGGGTATAGGTCAGAGGAGATGGGTGGTCCGGAATTAGCGCCAGGGTTGCAGAGTTTAGGAAGATCTCCAGTTGATGAATGCAGAGAGGAAGAGACCATGGGAATAGTGAGTAAACCGACGAAGGCATGGTTGAGGGTTTCAGCAGCAGATGAGATGGGGCAGGAATGCATACTGACTGACAGGCTAAACAAGTCAGGTATAACCAGAATAGCTCAAACTGAGGAGGCGGGCGCAAAGCCACCTGTACAAACCTCCTCCGGCAGCGCTGGAGGCAGCGTCGCGTTGGTTAAACTCGAAGAGAATGTTGAAGTCAAACTCCTCCTCGTCCTCGCACAGAGAAGTCATTGGGGTGAGGAATAAGTGGGGAAGGGTTGGAGAGGAAGGGATGGGGGGGGGGGGGGGGGGGGGGGGGGGGGGGGGGGGGGGGGGGGGGGGGGGGGGGGGGGGGGAGAGAGGGGATGTCAGAAGAGAACGATGGTTCCGACAAGGAACAGCGGCCAACCAGGCTTGCAGCCTTCAGGAAACTCGGCAACAGCTCCAGACCAAAGCGAAATTCACTGCTTCCTGCACCTTCGCGGTGTACTCGCTCTCCAGTCCCAGTGCACCCGATCTCTCCAGGGGAGGCAATCCAATTGCTACCTCTCTTGTTGCTACAGCCTTTCCTGTCTGTTTCAGCGGCGAATCTCCTCTATAATCACACTCAGTTTCCGGGTTTCAGACAGATGTCATGCATACAGCATGTTACTCGCCGGAGTTAAAGCTACTTATTGTCAAAGTCGACTTTAACTCTCCGTGCTTTGCTACACGCGGTACATCTCCACTGAGTTTGGGCAATTAACCTTTGGCTCTGCATTTTTAATAAAATTTAATTTCATTTAATACCTTTACAAAGAAATGCAACCTGAATTTCTCCAACATGAGAAATACTAGTCTAACTTTCAAAACTATCTATTATGCGCCAACAAGTTCTAAAATGTTTGCGTTAATTTTATCGGCCTTTTACGCCAATTAACAGTTTCTAAGCATGCTTTACACCTGGACGTGTAGAAAATAAAGCATGCTTTACGCTTTAATTTCTACACACCCAAATTTACAACCCAAAAATCAGATTTTTCCAATGAACAATCACTTTAAGGTTGTTCACTGTTGCTCCCGATTCCAGCATCTGCAGTCTCTTATGTCTCCACGTGTTAGGTTGCCTTCGTGTTTGAAGAGGAAACAGCGTGTTACAATTACATTTCAGTTTTTAAGAATACCTTTCCTCGGAACTGCGTTTGTGGCAACTTCAAGGTAATTTGATGATATGCAACTTCTCTACTGGTTGGCGTACAAAAGAAGTGGTTTTGGTTGTGGAGGTCGATCATCTTAGCCCCAAGACCTTGCTGTAGGAGTTCCTCAGTGTAGTCCTTGGCCCACCTGCCTCGTAAAGGGCCTACCCTCCATCATGATATCGGAAAAGGCAGTATTCATTGCTTTATTCATTTCCATCCACAGTTCCTCAGATAATGAAGCAGTCTGTGCCTGCCTCTGCCAAAAACCTTCAGGCACTGGCTGGGAAGTGGAGACACACAAGAGACTGCAGATGTTTGAATCTGGAGCTACAAACAAACTGTTAGAGGAACTCAGCGACTGGAGCAGCATCTGTGGAGAGAACCTACATCAGGAGTGAGAATGGAGAACCTGGCTCCATCTGTCTGTTTCCACCTATCCCGCCCACCCATCATCCTTCACCCCTCCTCAGTCCACCAATCACCTACTGATGCCACCCCCACCCCCATCCCCATCCCCATCCCCTCTTTATAACTGGCTATCCTTCCTCTCCATTCTCAGTCCTGATGCAGGATCTTGACCAAAAATGTCAACAATTCCTTCCCCCCACAGATTCTCTTTGATCCAATGAGTTCCTCCAACATTTTGGTTTTCGCATTAGCTGATAATTGGCAATGAACATTTCCATGTGGAAGAGCCAGTTAATGATCATGACTAACAAGAGTTAGTCAAAACAATGACCTTCATTGTATTACCACTGACAAGGCCTCCAATATCAACATCCTGAAAGGACACTAGTGGTCAGTCATTTATCTGATCTGGCCATATAAATACTGTAGCTACAGGAACAGCTCAGAAAACTGGGAATCTTGTGAGGAGTGACTCATCTCTTCACACACCAAGAGCTCTCTGCCATCTATAAGGAACAACTTAGATTGGAAAATGCCTTAGTGAACTTTGGTGAGTCTAGTTCCACCAACAGCAAGAAGTTCAATACTATTCAGAACAAAGCTGGCACACCATCCACCACCCTGAATGTTTATTTTCTTCACTTCCAGCACCTCTTGGATGTGGTATTTGCCATGTACAAAATGCACTGCAGATACTGGCCTGGATTACGCCGACTTCACCTCCCAAACCTACAACATCTACCGCCACAGGCAATGGTAGCATGCACAGAGAGCACTGCCATCTGCAGGTGCCCCTTCAACTCACACACCATCCTTACTTGGAAATGTATCATTGTTCCCTCAACTTCACAGGGTCTAAAACTGTAACTCTCAACCCAACAGCACTGTGGAAGCGGCTTCACCACAAGGACTGCAGTGGTTCAAGAAGTGGCTCACCACCATCCTGCTATGGCCAAACAGGGAAGGGGAATAAATACTGACCTTAACAACAGTGCCCACATCCTATAAGTGACAAAATATATCAGGCAAAAAACTTTCACCAGCTAATGCATTCTCTAAATCTCCTAAGATATACCTTCCTAATAGCTCCATATCTAACTTAACAGATGTTAATTGGCTTTGAGTTCAATATAACATCAACATTGGCAGCTTTTAGCTCGGAATCCCCCTTGACACCAGTTTTGCCAGGACTCCCAAGCACCTTATTAAGTTGAACACTAACATTGAAGGCAACTATTTTCACCACATTTCCTTAACTTCCTGATCCTCAAATCCTGTGGGAAAACCTTCCTCTACCTACAAAAATTTTAAAGATCTCCATTTGGTGTCCCTCATCTTCTGCTTCACTGCAAAGAGAAGGTCTTAAAACCATATAATCTTCCTTTTTAACTCAGTCCCCAGTTCCGAAATCAGCTTCCCTCCTCATAATCCAACATCCCTTCTGTAATACAGAAACAAAGCTGAATACAGTTCCCGCTTCCATCTCTTACCCAAGATCCACAAACAGGGACTGTCCTGGTAGCCCCACTGTTTCTACTTGCTCCTGACCCACCAAACTTAACTCCTCATACCTTGACTCTTTCCTGTCTCCCCTTGTTCAGATCCTTTCCACCTACATCCGGGACACCTCACATGCCCTCCACCATTTTGAAAATTTCCGATTTTCTGACCCCCAATACCTCATCTTCACTGTGGATGTCCAGTCTTTATACACCTTCATCCCCCATCAGGAAGGTGTTAAAGCCCTCTGATTCTTTCAACAACATAGATCCAACTAGTTCCTCTCCACCAACACTTTCATCCACCTGGTTGAACTTGTTCTTACACTGTAGTGTCTTGTGTCTCCTGAATACACACCGTTGTCTCACCAGAGATGCAGCATGTAGTGTTGCTGCTTCAGTGCTCCAGCAACCCAGGTTCATTTCTGGCCTCCAGTGCAGTTTTCACACTCTTCCTGCTCCCAAGGGTTTCCCCTAGATACTCATTTCCTCCCACATCCCAAAGGTGTGTTGGTTGATAGGTTAGTTGACCATTGTAACTTATCCCTCATGCAGATGTGCATGTGAGAGAGGAAAGTGTACAGGGAAGTGATAGGAGGGATAGGATTGATGCAGTAGATCTATGAGCTGACATAGATCTGATGGGCTGAAAGACCTCTTACTATCTGGTAAGAAAATATGAACACTTTCAACATCATTTCCTTTGACCTGGAAGCCACACCCTCAACTATAGAAGCAAATATATTCTGTTTACTTTCCTGCCTACACAAGATCTCCACATTGACAACTTGAAGACTTAACCACAAAAAAAGATTTCCGTTAAGTCACATATGAAGCGAGCACACATGTCATCATTCTGTGTTGTCACATGTTCAACCATTGTCCTATCCAAGTGGCCCTGGTCTGTTTAACTTTGACTAACATCATTGGGCAATAGGAACAAACTGAAGTACTCCGCAAATTTATAATAGGTACTGTACAGTGCTTTGGGATTAGTACCAAGGATTAACTCTTATCCAGAAACTCTGTTATTAAAGTTCAAAGTAAAGGGAACATGATTCCTATTTCTGGAGTTCACATTTCTCAAATTAAGTTGTGCCCCATTATTAGTTTGAGATTGCCTTTACATTATGAGTGTAGTGTTGATGTAAACAAAACCATTTCGTATCACTATGGATGAAAAATAAATGTAACTTTTAGAAACAAAGGACAACATTCTGTTTCCTAGTCACATTAAAAAAAGTAAAAAGATTGCAATATGAACTTCTATGAGAACCTGCTGGCAACTGGTTCTCATTCTGTACCTCAGTCAATGATCTATTCTTAAATACACAATTGCAGACAATCCACAGGTTGTCTGATTCACTGTTTGAGGATGTTTCAGCAACTAGTGTGGACATAACCTTTGCCTCCCATGCGAAGTCCTTCCATTGTAGTCCTGTGAGCCACTGCCTCATGAGCACAAGTCCATGTGACTGGTTGTTGTGCACCCTTATATCAGATTTATGCACAACAGACGTATGTCAATTATTTCTTCATTTTAGGTGGTCCCTTCTACCCTGACTTATACTTAAAAACATTGAGGACTATAAGGGTTGAGTCATCAGTTGGCAGGTTGGGCTTGGAGCATCAAAGGTACCTACAAACTGAACCCACAAGAGGAAAATCAAGTAGGTTTGTACTTCTGATCAAATCACAAAGACCCAGCAGAGTCCCCATTTTAGTTGAAACTGGTGGGAGACAGGAAGTGGGGTGGAGAAGTTTGGGGGTTGTGGTCATGGACGCAGTCACATCAAGTTCAGCTCAGTGGGTTGTACACTAAGTCAGGAAGTTATGGATTTAAGTCTTACTCTGCAGGAGCTTCTCTATGAGAGGACCAGGCTGATGTTCCATTGCAGTACTGAGTACTGTTACATGTGCCATTAGTTGAACATGATGTTATCCAACATCCTGTCTGGTTTCTTGGGTGGATGGAAAAGATACCAGGCAATTATTCTGAAGAAAAGCAAGAGACATCCCTTGCTAATATTTAACCAACAAAACTAAAATACAGTATCTGCTTAGTATCATCCTGTGATTGGCTGTTGCATTTCTAAGTTCAAAAGTTGGTTGCAAAACTACATTTGGGAGATCATGAAAGGGACATTAAAAGTGCAAATATTTGCTTTCATCGTCAATGATTTGGGCAAAATGCCCAACTCCAATTCTGACTTCATTCAATATCCAGATCCATGCATTTCCAGCAGGGTCAATGGATTTTGATCAGGAATGCAAGCACCCTGATTTTCCCTTGCCTGAATCAAAGTGCAAAGGTCATCAGAAACTCCCTGTGATTTGTCAACTACAACCCATAAATCAGAACTGGTTGGACCATCAGGAACCTAAAGTCCCCCAATTTTTTGAGAATGAGTTGGGGTAGGCATGCCCACATTAAATAAAAATATTTTACCTCCTTGAGCAATGTGATTTGTCACAATGAACATGCGTATGTTATAATCACAATGGTTTCCAGTAACTTATTTAGCAGTTGATAAGCACGAATATCGCAGATGTTTGAGAGGTGTGTCAACACTGTTAAGGGAACCAGCTGAAGAAAAAGATTCAATGTTCTTCAATACTTTTGTAATGTTTCCAGTGCTAGGAAGGTTTTGAATTATGATATTGCAAGTGTAAAGATTGTGAGCCTTGTGTAAATTTGCCTTTTAATTCCAATTTGACCTTGGCACAAACTCTCAGGTAAAGAAATACTCTAAAGCATCACACTCGATATATTCTGATCTTCAAGGAAGAAGTTCCCTTTTTGCTTCAACAACAATGACCACCTTTTTCCACTCTTGTTATTTCTATTTCAATATAATGGCTTTATATATTTTGTGTATTTGTTTTCTGGGATGTGGGGCATTGCTGGAGTTAATTGTCTTTGAGAAGCTGCTAATGCCTTTAAAAAAACCTTAACTTTTATTTATTTATACAGCACAGTAATAGACCGTCCAGCCCAACGAGACCGCGCCGCCTAATTACACCCATATTAACCTACTAACCCATATGTCTTTGGAATGTGAGAGGAAACCAGAGCACCTAGAGGAAACCCACACAGTCATGGGGAGAATGTACAAACTCCTTACAGACAGAGGCGAGAATTGAACCCCAATCGCTGGCGCTGTAATAGTGTTATGCTGCTACACTATGCTACGCTACCTTCTTGAACCACTGCAGCCCTTCTGGTGAAGGTGCTCCCTCAGTGCTGTTAAAGGGGGAGGGGAGGGTTCAGGATTTAGACCCTGTAATGTATTTCTTTAAGGACAGTGCTTGACTTGCATGGGAACATGCAGGTGATGGTATCCCATGGACCTGTTGTCTTGTCCTTCTTGGTGGGAGGGATTGCAGGTTTCAGAGGTGCTGTCAGAGTAGCCTGAGTGAATAACTCCAATGCATTTTTAGACAGGACAGACTGCAACCACAGCACCAGTGATGGAGAGAATGAATGATAAAGATGGTTTCAAGCTTCTTGAGAGTTGTTGGAACTGCACTCGTCTCTGCAAGTGCAGCACATTTCATCACCTTTGTGCTTTGTAGACAGTGGAAAGACTTTAGGGTGTCTTATTCCCTTGCCCTATATATCCAGCCTTTGACCTGCCCTTATAGCCACAGCATTTATGTGGGTGGTTTGATTGAACTTCTGGTCATGGTATGCCCCAGGATGGTAATGGCATTGAATATCAAGGGTGGGTGGCTAGCTCCATTTCGTTGGAGATGGTCATTGCCTGGCACATCTGTGGCACAAATGTCATTTGCCATTTATCAGCCCATGGCCAACAATTGTCTACATTTTACTGCAAGCAGTCAAGGACTACTTATTGATTCTTTAATGAATAATATTTAAGGTCCAATGTAAATTGTGGGATGAATTTCAAAAAATAAGCAGCAGACAAAATTACAGAAAAATATTATTTACTTTTAATTGCAACAATCTGCACAAATCAGTTTTCAGGGTTGTGAGGGAACACTTTGCTTAAGTGTTTTTTATTGTACTTCTTTAAAACAGTTAAATTGTACAATTAATTGTGAATGTTGAGCGTTCCAGATTTTTTTTCCCAATATGCACTACAGTTCACTGGGCCCTTCCAGGAGCCTGATTGATTTGATTCACAGTGTGTACAGCAGAAACAGGCAAGATTGGGCTCTTGGATGCAAATGGACAGACAGCAAACCCTGCGAGCGGCCAAGAGGAAGGACTAAGATGGAGGCCAGAGACACCAGGAATCAGAACGGGAGTAGGTCAGACATTCCAGCCCCTTGTGACAAAGGGCTGATATTGCAGGGCCTGCAACTTCCACAAAACTGCAATTTATGTAGGGCCAAACAATGCTTGTGTTTTTTTTATTGAATTCATGAAGTTTAGCACTCAGTGACATAGCACTGAAAACACTATTCATTGTTGGCATATATTTCATGATACTCAATGCTTTTCTCAACAAGTTAATTTATGACAAACTACAATGCAGAAAATGCTGGAAACACTCAGTAGCTCAGGCAGCATCTATAAAGATAGGAACGGAATTAACGTTTCAGGTCAAAGATCCTTCATCAGATCCATTCATTCCAATTTTCTCTCTCCACAGACACTGCCTGATCTGCTGGGCATTATTCTTTCTGTTTCATTTCTCTACAACAGCTCTGAGCTTCATAGCTTTTACACATCCTTTTGTTTGTCTTCTTTCTCTTTAACTGCCCTTAGTAATCTTCTATAAACTAGACAGCACTGTAAACAATGTATCACCATAGCAAGCCAAGCCTCACCCTAACAGAGATATCCCCTTTGTCCTATCCCTCCTCCCCCATTCTCCCTCAAACTTAACTGACCTGTTTTCTTACTTATCAAGTTTTGATGAAGGGTCCTTGACCTGAAATATTAACTCTATTTTCTCTTTCCACAAATGCTACCTGACTTGCAGTGTTTCAAATATTTACTCCTTTTATTTCAGATTTTCAGCATCTGCGGTATATTTATTTTCCAGGTATTAGTTTATATGATATTATACAATGTACTGAACAATATTTGATCTATTCAGGAGGATAGAATGTGAATTAGTTTATAGGATGGAGACCCAAAAGTTAAATCACAATCAAATTTCTGAGGACAGCTAACATCATTAATAAATGTAATCTATATAATTGGTCTTTAGTGAATATCACTTTTTAAAAAAGCAACAAATGATCTGCTAGAGGAACTCAGCAGGTTGAGCAGCATCTGTCAGAGGAAAGGAATTGTCGGACATTTCCCTGCATCATGACCCAAAATGTTGACAATTTCTTCCCCTCCACAGATGCTGCTCAACCCGTCGAGTTCCTCCAGCAGATTGTTTCTTGCTTCAGATTCCAGCATATGCAGTCTCTTGTGTCCTCACTTTTAAAAGGATCAGTTTACAAATCATCATTAGTTTTGATAATGCCTTAAATAGTTTGTGTGCATAAAAATTAGTGCTCCTATCTCTCCTCTTGTTCCTCATTATACTCAGTCTCTGTCTAGTCATTCCGTTCTCTGGTCATGACTAGGAAAATTGGTCATGAACCTTACAGGACTCCTGCGCCTATCCAAGTTAATGATGGAGACAAGGGATCCTCTTGGCATATATCTGCTTTTCACTGCTTCCTTGCAGGAAGTCTGTGATCTGTTGATGCAACCGATTGGAAAAGACTGGCTATCTTGACAAGATGTGAGCATACCAAAGCATGCCTTTGACCTAATGGTTCTCGTCATTAACTCAATATTTAGTATTTAAAATTTGTGAAAACAGTGTAAGTATAAAAACTGAATTATTTATTTAACAGTAAGAGGCACTCTTTATTTAAACACTCAAGGCACATCTGAGGTATATTCTTTAATTACTATTTCTGGTTTACTATTAAAATGTCAATCTTTTTGTGTGCTTCATATCATACATAGAATTCAGGGTGGCTCTGTGGATAGTACCATTGCCTGCAAGTCAGAAGTTTGTAGGTTCAAATCCCAACCCAAAACTTGAGTACAAAAATCTAGGCTGACAGCAACAGAGCGCTGCATTGTAGAAGGTGCAGTCTTTTAGATGATAATTAAATTAAGTTCCTATCTGCCTGGATAGAGAATGATGTAAAAGATCCCTGGCATTGTTGAAAGGATGAAAGGTGTGTGTGTGTGTGTGTGTGTGTGTGTGTGTGTGTGTGTGTGTGTGTGTGTGTGTGTGTGTGTGTGTGTGTGTGTGTGTGTGTGTGTGTGTGTGTGTGTGTGTGTGTGTGTGTGTGTGTGGTGGAGGGGGGTGGGGGAGTGAAGGGGTTGTCCCTCACAGATCAAAGATAAGTTTGTTTTTGGTTTTTGGTGCTAAACATGTGCACAATTATCACCTGCCAGCTACTCACAGCTCTGCGCAACATCACTTATTAAACTCGGTAAAGGTAGCAGAACAGGTCAGTAAAGTGGTTAAAAAGGCACATGAGATGCTTTCTTTTATTAGCTGAGGCATGGAATGCAAGAGAGGTTGGGCTAGAACTGTATATAACATTAGCTAGGCCACAGCTTAAGTACTACCTACAGTTCTGGTCACTACATTACAGGAGGGATGTGATTGCACTGGAGAGGGTGCAGAGGAGATTTATGTAAGTATTGCCAGGACTGGAGAATTCAGGCTATGAAGGAAAATTGGATAAAGTAGGGCTGTCTTCTTTGGAATAATGGAGACTGAGGGGAGATTCAATTGAGGCATAAAAAATTATGAGGGACCTGCATGGGAAGGACTAATTTCTCTTGGTGAAAACAAATAATGGGGGGGGGGGGGGTTGATTTAAAGTAATTGGTGACAGGATTGGAGGGGGGATAAGGGAACATGTTTTCTTCCAGAGGGTGGTTGGGGGTCTGGAACTCTCTGCCTGAAAGGGTGTGGAGGCAGAAACACTCACCAAATTAAAGAAGTGCCTGGTTGTACACTTTTAAGAGCTATGACCTGCAGGATTCTTAATCTAGTGCTGGAAAGTGGGATTAGGTTAAATAGCTCTCTTGTGACAGGCAGAGACATAATGGGCCAAATGAACTCCTTCTGTGTCCTAAATTTTCAAAGATTCTATGAAGCCACTGGAAGAGACTACAACTGACAATTGTTCCTCTTCCTGAGTTGAACATTGGTAACCACTGATAAATCGCTCCCTTGTTATCTGGTCTTTATCACATTGCGATCTGTTGGAGCTTGCTGTGCACAATGCAGCTACTACACTTCCATTACGACAATAACTGCACTTCAAGAGTACCTCACTGGACAGAAAGCAATTTGAGATGTCCTGAGGTCATGAAAGGAACTATAGAAATGCCAGATTTATTTTGTTGGTAAGCCAACGTAAAGCTGAGCTCTCCATCTCATTCTAACAATAACAGTTAAAAATGGAAACTATTGTAAAGCAGAGAATATAACTGTAAAGTATGTAGTTGATAATTTATTCAGTTACTTGCTTCAGGTGTTTATTTATAAGATCTCTTTTCTTCTTAGAAAATGGTGCAGTCTAAAAAGGCAGTTCAATTAAAAGCTGATAATTAGCAACAACTTGCACCAGAACCTTGGCTGTAAGCTCCTTATTTTTCCAAAATTGTTTTAAAAGAATCAACCTTCATAGGTAAAATAATTCTGCAGTGCAAAAATATAACTTGCAATATGCAACAATGATTTGTTTAATATTAGATTCTTTCTGAATCTTGTAACATTTTCAGGTATGTGGATATTAATTTTACTTTTTGGCCTTCAGTTTATTTAAATTTGATTTTTCAGAAAACAGTAATCTAATCATAGATCATAGGAAGCCATTCAGCCCATAATGTGAGGATGTAGAGAGAATAAAATAGGATTTATATAAACTGGTGCTTGATGGTCAGCAGGGGACTCGATGGGCCAAAGGGCCTGTTTCTGTACTGCATGACTGTATGACCATGTTGGCAGAAATATAGCTATGACACGTATATGATACATACAGTATATATCACATATACGTGATATTTTACAATAAGGTGGACTCTTTCCTCACAATTTACCTCATTATGGCCTTGAACCTTATTGTCTGCCTGCACTGTACTTTCTCTGTCACTGTAACACTTTATTCTGCATTCTGTTATTGTTTTCCCTTGTACTACCTCAATGTACTGTTGAAATGAAATGATCTGTATGGATGGCATGCAAAACAAAGTTTTTCACTGTACCTCAGTACATGTGACAATAATAAACCAATTTACCTAATCCCACTTCCCATATCTTGGTCTGTAGTCTTGGAAGTTGCAACACTCCAAGTGCTCATCCAAATACTTTGAAACTATGATGAATGTTTCTGCCTCTACCATCCTTTAAGCAGTGAGCTCCAGACAATAACCATTCTAGGGGCAGGCACAATAGAGGGGCAGGCACGGTAGTGTAGCGGTTAGCGTAACGCTTTACAGCGCCAGTGACCCAGGTTCAATTCGGCCACTGTCTGTAAGGAGTTTGTATATTCTCCCCGTGTCTGCATGGGTTTCCTCTGGGTGCTCTGGTTCCTCCCACATTCCAAAGACGTACAGGTTAGGAAGTTGTGGGCATGCTATGTTGGCACGGAAGCATGGCGACATTGCAGGCTGCCCCAGATCACTCTAAGCAAAAAGATGTATTTCACTGTGTGTTTCGATCTACATGTGACTAATAAAGATATCTTATCTTAACAATGGAAGAGTCAAAAGACTCACTTGCCCTCTGATTTTCTTCCCTTGCTCTTAAAAACGATCTCATTTCACCTCATTCTCTTACTGATAATTGAAGCAAGAGCAGCCATTCAAGGTAAAACTGAAGGCATTTTGAGTTTTAAGAGTGAGAGTGAAAGGAGAGAGTTTTGTTCTGGATTAGTCAAAGGCAGTATGGATTTGCGAAGGGAGAATCATGCTTGACAAATGCACAGGAATTTTTTGAGCATGTAACTACTAGAGTAGATGGGGAGGAACCAGTGGATTTGGTGTATTTGGACTTTCAGAAGGCTTTTGATAAGGTCCCATATGAGAGATTTGAGTGAAAAATTAAAACAGATAGGTTTAGAGTAATGTAGTGACATGGCTAGAGAAGGAGTAGACAAGAAACAAAGAATAGGAATAAATAAGTCCTTTCCAAAATGATAGGTGTTCACTAGTGGAATGCCGTAGGGTTCAGCCTTGAACCTCCGTTATTCACACAATGTATTGAGGGAATTAAGAGTTGTATCTCACAGATGTCAACAAGCTGGGTAGGAACCTGAGCGGTGAGGAGTATGCAGGGAAGCTTCAGTGTGATTTGGACAGATTAAGTTAGCAAATGCATGCCAGATGCATCTAACATGGATAAATGTGAGGTTATCTACTCTGGTGGCAGAAATGGGAAGGCAGTAGCTGAGGAAAGGGGGAGGTACAATGAGACCTGAATGCAATTAAATCAACCACACAGATGCAACAGGTGGTTAAGAAGGCAAATTATAGGTTGGCCTTCATAGCAATAGGATTTATGTACAGGAGCAGGGATGTTCTACTACATTTTATAGGGCTTTGGTGAGACAGCACCTTGAGTATTGTGTGGTCTATTATGTGAGAAACTTTATTCTTGTTATGGGGGGAGTGCAGCAAGAGTCCAGCAAACTGATTTCTGGGATGACAGGCACCGATTGGGACGACTGTGTTTATATTCACTGGAGTTTAGAAGAATGAGAGGGGACCTCATTGAAACTTATAAAATCCTGATGGAACTGGGCAGATAAGATACAGGAAAGACTTTCCTAATGGTGGGATTAGCCAGAACAAGAGATAGGTAATTTAGGACTGAAATGAGTAACTTCTTCATCAAAAGATTGTTGAACCTGTAGAAATCTCTCCCATAGTAAACAGTTGAGGAGAAATCATTAAATATATTGAAGAAGGAGTTCGATATAGTTCCAGACCCACAATTGTAATGTCTAAAAGGCATTTAGATAGGTATATGGATAGGAAAGATTAGAGGGATGTGGGCCAAATGCAGGCAAATGGGACTAGCTCAGGTAGGCAACTTGGTCAACATGGACGAATTGGGCTAAGGTGCCTGTTTATGTGCTGTATAACTCTATGACATATTCTCTCTCTCTCTCTCTCTCTCTCTCTCTCTCTCTCTCTCTCTCTCTCTCTCTCTTTCTCTCTCTCTCTCTCATTTAGCAAAGATCCAGGGATATGGAGACAAAGTAGAAACAGGGCACTGAATTAGGATGATCAGCATTGATGGTATGAAAGGTGGAAGAGGCTCAAAGGGCCAAATGGCCAACTCCTGCTCCACCACTGCAGAGTAGATATAGCAAAACAGTTTCCATGGGAAGGAGGGTCAGTGACTAGGTGACTGATTTTTAATATAATTTCCAAAAATTCCAGAGTAGTTGGTGGTAAGGGAAAAATGGAGAGAAGTTCCTGAGGCAGTTAGTTGTTAGGATATGGGATGCATTTCCTGAAAGGATTTAATAGCTGATTTCTGAAAAGGAATTGTTTATATACGTCAAAAGGAGAAATGCTCAGAGCAAGGGCTGCAGGACTAATTGGATCACACTTTCAAAGAGAGCTGGCACAGTGACAAACAACTGAATGGCCTTCATCTGTACTGTATGATTTCATAATTCTCTTAGGAAAACCACAGTGACATCGTTTCAGGTATCACTGGGCAATAAGTGGAGCAGTTTGAGTCAGGAAGTGTTGCTTAAACCTGCATTCACATTCATGACTGTAGACTTCTGGGTTGTGACGTGGCCAGTTGGAAAGCCATAGATAGAAATAGCATTAAATCTCTGCTCTGCTACAATCTTATGCAAGCTTTTTGGCTGATGCAAAAATGGAACCTGCAGTGGCATTGATATTTCTGGCAGGTCACAGGGGAATGGTTAAACTCAAGGATTATGCTGGCTCCCCAGCTACAGTCTTCTTGATGACTGAGCCATGTGCCTTTGTTGTCAGAGAGACTGGCATGTATCTTCCATTCAGCTGTGTCAGAGAGTTGCACCTAAGCCAGCGAGTTATTGGTTCAAGTTCCAAACCACAGTCAAGCAGAAAGAAAGCCTCACCCAACCCTTTCAGTGCAGTGGTGGGAGAGTCCTACACTGTCAGATGGACCACCTTTCAGAAGAGGCTCTGTCAGCCAAATCTCAAGAGACTATTTTGAGTATAAGAATGGGAGCTCCTAACCAATAGTTATCCCTTATTCCTGTTTGTGGTAATTCAGTGTAAACAAACCAGTGACCACATCACAACAGCACCCGCTGTTTAAGAACTACTTCAACTGAAGCATTAACTCTGCTTCTCTTTCCACAGATGCTGCCTGACCTGCTGAATGTTCCCAGCATTTTCTGTTTTTATTCAAGAAATACTTCATTGTTGCAACGCAAGGTTCTAAAAGGTGCTATGGAAATGCAAGTCATTCATTTAGTTACACAACAAATCATTTACAATTTTGACGAAAATGGTCAAAATAGATGGAACGCAACAGGGATCTCCTCTTAAAAACCACTTCTGAGGGGGTCCATCTGGATGTTGTGTGCAGCAAAGGACTTTTGAGGAGTTGTGATTATTGTGCTTAACTAGCGTGTTATTTTAAGGTGCATGTCAGCTAGAGATCCTTATCAAACAGTAGTAAAAATTGATTTTAAAATTGAATCTTATTTTCTGCTGATCTGAGAAAAAGTACTGCAAAGGAGACTCCCTCCTGAAGTGACGTCAAGGAAAACAACATCCATAGCGCGAATTAAGCCCTCCGCTATTACTGCTTGGATGTAGTGACGTGTCAGAATTGTACATCCCTTGTCATTTCAACCAGGCAACGCTGTGGAAGCGGGGAGATCACATCAGGTTCACAGAGATGGACTGGCTTGTCTGTCACCAGCTGAGAACTCCCTCCTTTTCGAGTCTATTTTCTTTAAACTTTTTTTTGACAATAGATTATTCCAGGAACCCGCAAGCTCGGAGTTAGCTGCAGATTTCAATGGTGTTAGGGACTTTGCAATGATCCGCTTTGCTCGGGAGACCACTAGCGGTTATGGTCGAGATGTGCTGTTTTCACAACCACGCGGTTCGCATCCCACCCCTTCTGTTTACTGAATCTCAAAGTGATGACTGTTACTTGTACAGGCGATTCCTTATTCAACCCCATCCCCCGCCCCCCCCCCCCCCCCCCCCACAACACACACACAGAACAACAAACTTGCTCTCCCTTCCATATTCCCCTTGCCTATTCCTGCTTTTTCAATCTACAACATTTCTTATTTTTGTTACATGGAATTAAACCAAAAGATTACTCAAAATATGAGCGGTGGGGGGGGGGGGGGGGGGGAAGAGGGTCTAATTGGATGCAAACTAAAACCAAACGAATAGCCTTCCATCTCATTGTATAAAAAAGTACGTAACGGGACTAAGTTTTTATTTGCTAAATGTTCAGGATTAAACAAGAACGAGTCAGGATTGAAAGTTCCGGGGGTCTTAATATAGCGCGGGTCTTTGTAGGTCTACATATGGTCTGTGATGAGATTCCAGTTGGTTTATATCCTGTTGACATGCCATTAATCATAAGAGACGCGTGCAACGTCTTAAATAAATGCCAAGTGGTGTGAATTAGAATGTGTACTTTGGCACGGACCGACGCTGCCCAGACCATTGAATTAGACCATTCAGATGGGTTTCTTTCCCCCTCCTCTTCCCCGGCCACTCCTGCCAGAAAGAGAAAGAAAAAAATATTTCCCTCGTCTACTCAGAATGTTAGTGTTGCTTGCAATTAGTGGCAGAATAATAGGTGAGCATGATTAATACGAACACAAGATAATATTCAATATTATAATACAAACAAACCCACTCGCATACAGACCCACGTCAACACACATCGGTTTACTAACAGTGAATGGAGGTAAGAGCAACCTTCCTGTGTGTAGACAGGACATCTCGGCAAATAACGATACTTAACACACGTCTGCACCGTGCCACTGGGAAAAACCTGGGAAACACCTCACGGACCCTCTAAAATCAGAGCAACTTCACCTCCAACCGTCCAATTTCCAATGAAAATTTGCACCCCTTTGTAATTGCCCCGTCCTTAATACCTTGCAGTTATTATTAACAATCCAATTTATCAACCCCCAAGAATTCTGTCACGGTATAGAACCCTTCTGACAGTTTAACCAAAAATCGACATCTCAATCCAGCAAGTTCAGTAAAAGAAACGATTAATTACCTTCCTCTGCAGATTTCATGCTGCCTCGGAGATAAGAAGCCAGGATAATAAAGTGACTTTCCCCTCTCTCCTTGTCTGGCCCTGGGAATCCTGAAGCTAAACACCGCTCTGTGAGAGATGGACAAAGTACCCAGTCAGTTGCATTCTGGTGCAACCGCTTCCTTGCAGAGTGCTGCTTGCTGTCACTGTTGGAGTTCCCACAGAGCTGTAATGCTAAGTGTGGGTGTAGGGCTGGTGCTATCCCTGCCGCTGCCTTGATGGGCAGGAGTTTCCTCGGGCTCCAGTGATGTGCAGTGTGTGTGTGTGTGTGTGTGTGTGTGTGTGTGTGTGTGTGTGATGGAGAGCCGCCAGCGCCCGATCCCCGTGTCTCTTTCTCTCTCTCTCTCTCTCTCTCACACATACACACACACTCCCTCCCTCTGCAAAAACAATCAAAGCAGCAAAACACCCACCTTCGGCAGAGGCGCGCGCACTTGCCTCTGCGCGTGCACTCCGCCCTTCCCCTCTCTCCCGGGCGCGCACACAGGCGCGCCACCCCCCAAACCAACACACAACTTTTGTGCGCGCGCGCGCAGGCAGCCGACCACCCCCCCACGCACGTGCATTATGAGCCAACCGAGCGCGCGCACCACCTCGCTCCCCCGTGCGCGCGCGCGCCACCCGAGCTTGCCTGCCGCACGTGCACGGCTCTTTTTTCTAATTTGCGCGCTCGCCGTCCTGACGGCGCGGGCACCGCTCCCGGCGGCGCGCGCACGAGCCGAATCCCTCCCCGTCGCGCCTTCCCGCAAGTCGGTGCACGCGCGTTCCGGGGAAAGCCTCGGATAGCGGGTCGACCCCGCTTTCACGGTGACTCCTTCCCTCCCTCCCCTCACTCACCCACTGATACCGCACCCACTGCTGCCACCGCCCCCAGTCCCGGGCATGCACTCGTTAGTTAACGCCCGCCAGCGCCTGTATGTGTGCTGGGTGCTGTCTCAAACTGAAAATAACAACAGCCACCTTTACCTGTTACCTGACTTAACATCCAATCAGTAAAGGACAACTCTACTACCAGTGACGCTTGAACCATGTTGATTATGTGGGTTCCTTGTACAGACAGCTGTGTAAATCAAACATCTTACTGAAATGCAATATTTTCTATTGGTTATTTGGATATTGATACAATTTATTAAATATTTTCATATTATTCTACAAATACATAATAAATCAAATGACGTAAAAATACATTTGCAAATCTTTTGGTGACTATACTCTCATGCTGTTATAAATAGGTCTTGTAAACAGAGCATTTTTGTTTTTCAAAAGCAAAATATGTTGGAAATCAGGAAAGAAAGTTGGAAGCCCTCAACAAGTTAGGCAGCATTTGTGGAGAGGGAAGCAGAGTTCAGGTTGGGAAAAGTTAGAGATGAAACAAGTTTTGAGGAGAGAGAGGAGACAACAGAAGGAAAGGTCTATGGTAGGACAAAGCACAGGACAGATTAAATAAGCATTCCCTTTCAATTTCCCCATTAAGCCCTTTTGCTCCATCTTAAACAATGTTGTAGTGGTTAGTGTAGCACTATTACAGCACCAGCGACCCGGGTTCAATTCTGCCTGCTGTCTGTAAGGAGTTTGTACATTCTCCCTGTGACTGCGTGGGTTTCCTCCGGGTGCTCCGGTTTCCTCCCACATTCCAAAGACATACCGGTTAGGAAGTTGTGGGCACACTATGTAGGCGCCAGTAGGCGATACTTGCGGGCTGCCCCCAGGACACTCTATGCAAAAGATGCATTTCACTGTGTGTTTCGATATACATGTGACTTATAAAGATATCTTATCTTATCTTTTGTCTCAAATTATTCTGAGTTCTAGTCAATAGCCATCAACCTGCAATGCTAGCTTTATCTTGTCATATTTGGAAAACATAATACCCACATCCTCCTCCCTGCCTCTCCCATTTCGAAAGCCAACAGCACTTCTCAACCTTCACCTCCAACCTCCACAATCTTGAAGAGCCACCATGGATAGGAAAGGTTTCGGGGAATATGGGGCAAAAGGGACTAGCTTAGATGGACATCTTGGTCAGCATGGACGAGTTGGGCCAAAGGGCCTGTTTCTGTGCTGTATGACTCTACGACCAAACAGTGGGCTATTATTCTTCCTTCACATGACTTTAGAAGCAGATGCTGTCATTGCCATGTTAACATCAAGTTTTCTAACATCCTCTGGTTGACAAATAACAAAGTGAAATTGTGAATAGTGTTGAGAACATAAAAAAAGGTCTGAAAGGATGTGAGCAAGATGAATGAAAGGGAAATAATATGGTGGATCATGCACAATGTGGGTGAATGTGAGGTTATCTACTTCAGTCAGAAACATTGGTTAGATCATAGAACATAGAACAGTATGGGCCCTTCGGCCCATGGTGTTGTGCTGACCTATATAAACCTACTCCACAATAAATCTAACCCTTCCCTCCTACACAGCCCATAACACTCTATTTTTCCTACATCCATGCGCCTATCTAATAGTCTTTTAAATGTTCCTGTTGTATCAGCCTCTACCACCACTCTAGAAGTGTGTTCCAGGCATCCATCATTCTTTGTGTAAAAACTCTGCCTCTGACATCTCCTTTAAACTTTCCTTCACTCACTTTAAATGGATGTCCTCTGGTATTGGCCATTGGGAAAAAGGTGCTGGCTGTCCACTCTATCTGTGCCTCTCATAATCTTATACACCTCTATCAAGTCGCCTTTCATCCTCCGTAGCTCCAAAGAGAAAAGCCCTAGCTCGCTCAACCTTTCCTCAGAAGACATTTTCTCCAATCCAGGCAGCATCCTGGTAAATCTCCTCTGCACCCTCTCTAAACCTTCCACATCCTCCCTATAATGAGGCGATCAGAACTGAACACTCTAAGTGTGGTCCAACCAAGAGGTTGGAAAAGGCTGATGTTCAAAGGGACCTAGGTACCCTTGCACACATGTCACTGAGAGCTGACATGCAGCTTCAATAGACAATGTGAGGACCAACTATATGTTGTCCTTTATTGCAAGGGGATTTGAATAAAAGAGTAAAGAATTTTTACTGCCATTACATAGGGCTTTCATGAGGCCACACTTGGAGTATTGTGCACAATTTTGGTCTCCTTTTCAAATGGATGGTCATTGATAATTGTTTTATTATTGTCACATGTACCGAGATACAGTGAAAAGCTTTTGTTTGTGTGCCACCCAGACAGATCATGTCATACATAAGTATATCGAGGTAGTACAAAAGGAAAACAAAACAGAATGGAGAATATAGTGTTCCAGTTGTGGAGAAAGTGCAGTGCAGATGGACAAGTAAAGTGCAAGGGCTATGAGAGGGATTGTAGCAAAGGCTCACTAAACTGGTTTGTGTGAAGTCAGATCTGTCATCTGAGGAAAGTTTGGATAGGCTAGATCTCAATTCTCCGGAGTTTATTAGGATAAGATTTGACTTCATTGATGATTTGACAGGGTAGATATGCAAACATTTCCTCTGGTTAGGAACCAGAAGCCACAGTCTCAAAATAAAACGTTAGCCATTTCGGACTGAAATGAAGAGACATTTCTTCATTCAGAGAGTAGTGAGTCTTTGGGATTCTCCAGCTTGGTGGCTCAGTCATTCATTGCACTAAAACCAGCAGCAGATATTAGAGGAATCAAATAAAGTGGGAGTAGAGGAGGAAGATAGATATGATCACATTGAAGGGCCAAATGACCTACTTTGCTTATATTTCTTAACTAATCCAATGACCTACAAGATGCAAATGCAAGTTCAGGGAGTTACCCTGAAACTTGCATCCTCCCTGAACTTGCATCTGAAGAAAGATATTATTATGTGCCCCATGATCTGATCCTGGTTTCCACAGTGTGGTCAGCAGGGTTGGGAAGTATCATTTGAGCATCAGGTGGCCACATTAGCCATAACCAGTCCTCATCCTGTTTAGAGTGGTCCACATGCTCCACGGCAGGTACCCCTCCAACTTGCACATCAGCTCTCTACTGACTTGGAAGTATATTATTGTTCCTGCATTGTCACTGGAGCTCCCCACCCTGCAGCATTGTGGCAACAGCTTCACCAGAGAGGATTCATCATTTCAAGGTGGAGACTCATCTTCTCAAGGAGAATTGAGGATAGCCAATAGATGTCAGCTCCTCCCACCTTCTGTCAGTGAATAAAAGATATACACTGTATTTTCTTACTAAACTATCTCAAGAGGTTTTGAATAATCTAAAAAGCTTTGGATAGTCCTGATGCAGGATTTCAACCTGAAACGTAGAAAACTTCTTTCATTCCTGATACAGGGATTCAGCTGAAATGTCGACAATTCCTTTCCTCCCACAGGTGCTGCTCAACCCATTGAGTTCCTCCAGCAGATTGTTACTTTTTTAAAAATGTTATTAAATTTTATTTACAGCATGGTAACAGGCCCTTCCGGCCCAACGAGTCCGTGCCGCCCATTTTAAACCCATATTAACCCACCCGTACGTCTTTGGAATGTGGGAGGAAACCGGAGCACCCGAAGGAAACCCAGCATCTTCAATCTCTTATGTCTCCTTTGAACAAACTAGATCTGTTTATTCTGTGAAATACTGTCTTCAAATAAATTTAATTCTGGAGGAGATTACAAATAAATACTTGGGGTAAAATCAAGGAACAATTTCAAGAAAGACTAAGGGAGCACTTGATCAAAATTGAACCCTTATCAACCGTCGTTAAAACTGATTATCTGGTCGTTATCGATTGCAGTTCGTGAGAGCTTGATGTGTTCAGATTGTCTGGCACATTTCTTATAGTGCAACGGTAATTGGTCTTCAGAGTGTTTCAATTAGCTGTGAAACAATTGGGACATTGTGAGGTAGGGAGAGGTGTCATAGAAAGGCAAGGACTTTCTTCAGTCATTGTTGAAACAAAAGGAGTGAAATAATTGCTGATCCACAGCAGTGGACTTACAGCTGCAGGCCAACTGAAGTGTGACAAGGTACAATGGCCACAGCAGTGAAGAAATATTGCACAGGCCTACACATAGGTTTAACTTCACATTTTCTCTTGAGAACTGATGGGAGAAAGCATGTGATTTTGTGACTCAGTGATTCCCAAATTTTCAGTCAGTCTATAAGTGGGTGTTGCCATTTACAAAGCCAGAACAAACACTGAAAAGGAAGTCTGAGATTTAGAAAGCTAAGTTGGTGCTGAGATGCTGTTCAGTTGAAAAGGAAATTACAATAAAACTATTATTTGGAGGTGACCATTTTTAGTAACTAGTTCTAGATATAATAGGTGGTTGACCTTAAACTTCAGCAATGGATTGCTGCCTCTACATCTAATAGTTTGCTCACTAATACAATGATTAATGCAAAAGTTGTTTCATTGATGGATCTAGATGATGAGCTCCTTGTGGAATTAGACTACACTGTAAGTTTATGTTATTTTGCATCATCTTACAATGACCTCCAGCACTGACCTAATCCAGGACATGATTGCCTACCACCCAAACAATTAACATATTTAGGTTGTGAATGGATTTATCTTCCCTCACTTTTCTTCAAAGTACCATATTTTCTTCAAAATACCATGGGATCTTTTATCTGCCTCTGAGAGAGCAGATGTGAGAGACACCCAGAGAGCTGAAAATCTTTAACCCAGTGAACTGTAGACATTCATTCACTGAGTACAGTAAAAACTGAGATTATTTGGATTTTGGTCAGAGGAAAGAAGGGATATGGGGAATCAAGCCAAAAAAGGTGGAATTGAAATAGAAGATCAGACATGGTCTTCCTGAAATACAGATCAGGCTTAAAGAGTTGGATGGACAGCTCCTGTTTCTTACATTCCAGTGGTACAGTAGGGTACAATAAAAGGGTTTTTATGCTAAAATCCCAGAGTGAGATTTTACCAGATCTGAGAGTGTCACCTACAACAGGTGAGTTTAGGTGATTTAACACTGAAAGAGCCCCACTTGCGATGTCACCCAACTGAAAGCTGCCAGGTTTAAAGCAACTTAAAAAACAGATAAAATTGTCCTCACAAATGCATCCATAAAGAATAACCATTTGGAATGTACTGGAAAGCAGAACACATTCAAAGCTGGGGCTAGGGGCAGTCAGTACAATAACATCAGACCATTTAGACTTCACTCACAATTTCTAATATTCCTCCCCAGCAGGTACTGGCTGAAACAACATCGCGTGCCTTTAGTAATATGGAATGCATTCCCCAGCATCGTATGTTTTATGTAAATATAATGTAAAGATATTGAGAGGGAAGAGATTTTTTTGCTTGTTACTGCTAGAAATATGGTGGTAATAAGCATGCCTCGTGATAAATTTAGTATTCCCTCAGTTCCCTGCCAACAAATCCAATATTTGTTTTAGATCCTCTAATATTAAGCCAATACAGCATGAGTACCTGGAGTGATTGCAAAGCAGTAGTTCCATTGGACTCAGATGATGTCATAGGCCTTCATAATTTATAAACATCATTGGGAACCTGAGCCACGATTACAATCTAATATCACTCAAAGGTGTCAGAAATAACATGAACTGTAAAGTCCATAGAGGCTGCTAAACCCAATCTTTTTTTTTGTTACCATCAGCTGTAATGGAAGACACGTGCGTTTGATTCATGATGCTGATGACATAGCAACAGCAAAGGACTCAAACAATAATCCACAACGGAGAACATGGTCCAAAATACAGGCAATGAACAATGGTTGAGTGTATTGGAAGGGAACTTGAGGAGTTCAGAAAATACATAAACTACAAAAGTAGAGTTTAAGTGGATTACGGTCATTAAAAGCCCAGACAGTGTGCTCTGGCAAGAACAAATGGCTAAGCTATATTTTATGTTTAAATTTCTATTTTATTATACAAACAGTTTCATATGATTTACCATTCTGGACCTGTTCCAGAGCAAGTCTGGGTGTACCATAACTGCTACCATTGCACAAGTGAAATTTTGACATTGCTGCAAGAATAAGCTTTATGTTAGCAGACGGAGAAATCTTGAGGTCAGGCTATTAAGAAGAAAGTGTTTTATGGAGAAATTTTAACTTCTATTGCACTCCTGCATTTTGAGTGATTATTTAGCATATACTAGCCATTGTTTTCTGGTAATTAAGAACAGATTCTTTCTTGATAAATTGTAGTGAGATGTGATTCATTGTACAGCAACCTACCAAAGACACTTGCAGAAGCAACTTACATTTGTGCAGCAGCTTGAACATACAAAATGATCCTAAAAGGCACTTCGCAGAGGTGGAATCTGACAAAAAATTGCTATTGAGGTAGGGAATATACTTGAAGCTAACTATAAGCTTTGTAGAAGGGGTATCCTCTTCTATGACCTCTAGCATAAGACCATAAGATATAGGAGAAGAATTAGACCATTCGGCCCATTCAGTCTGCTCCGACATTCAATCATGGTTGATTCCTTTTTCCTTTCTCAACCCCATTTTCCCGCCTTCTCCCCGTAACCCTTAACCCCTTTATAATCTCTCTCAACCTCTCAATCTCTACCTTAAATACACCCAATGACTTGGCCTCCACACCCTTCGGTGGCAATGAATTCCACAGATTCACCACCCTCTGGCTGACGAAATTCCTCCTCATCCCAGTTCTAAAAGGATGTTCCTTTATTCTGAGATTATGCCCTCGGATCCTAGGGTCTCCTACGAATGAAAACGTCCTCTCCACCTCCACTCTTTCAGTATTCAGTAGGTTTCAATGAGATCCACCCCTCCCCCCCCCATCCTTTTGAACTCCATCGAGTACAGGCCCAGAGTCATCAAACATTCCTCATACGTTAAGCCTTTCATTCCCGAGATCTTCCTCAGACCATCTCCAGGGCCAGCACATCTTTCCTCAGAATCAGGGCCCAAAACAGCTCACAATATTCCACATCAGGTCTGACCGGTGCCTTATGAGGTCTCAGTAGTACATCCTTGCTTTTATATTCTAGTCCTCTCGAAATGAATGCTAACATTGTATTTGCCTTCCTTACTACCAACTCAACCTGCAGGTTAACCTTAAGGGAATCGTGAACTAGGACTCCCAAGTCCCTTTGCACTTCCGATTTCTGAATTCTCTCCCCATTGAGAAAATAGTTTATACTTATTCTTTCTAACAAAGTGTATAACTCCACACTTCCCTACACTGTATTTCATCTCCCACTTCTTTGCCCACTCTCCTAACCTGTCCATGTCCTTCTGCAGACTCCCTGCCTCTTCAACACTACCTGCCCCTCCACCTACCTTGGTATCACCTGCGGACTTGGCCACAATGCCATCCATTCCTTCATCCAGATCATTAATGTATAAAGTGAAAAGTTGTCGTCCCAACTCTAGCATTTAGAAGAACATGGTTAGCATGCGTATAGAAAGACTATGACTTCCGGCTGTACGTATCTCTAAGTTATACATCCCAGTTTGGACATACATTTGTCATTCCTTCCAAGTCCTGGAATGCCCTGTTTATTGACACAGTGAAAGTACCTTCAGTACCTGAAAGTTCAAGAGGGTGTCTCACAAAATCATCCTCAAGGGGAACTAGGAGAGGAGAATAAATGATAATCTTTCCAAGAATGAATGGGGAGAACGTTTGGCTTTAAGCAGCATCCTAAAGGAAGAGAAAGAGGTTGCCAATATTCAAAGCTACTTTACCAGGAACAATGTAGAACATTTACTTGTCCTTGGGATGTGCCTATTCATATGTGTTTTGTGCTGGTTAAAGGTAATCCCCATTATATGGTCAGCAGACAGGTACCATAAGGTTGACTTTTGGTGAACTGATGGCCTTTCATTACCCAAATCCATACAGTGTACAGGCAGACAAGTGGCTTCTTTGATCCCATCCATCCATTTTGCTTGCTCCTGTTCCATCCATTTGACCAAGCACTTCTTCTCGTTTGCATTGTTTGCTCCGCAGCACAAATCAAAAGCACGTTCATGGCTCCAAGGGAATTAGTGAGCTCTGTTAGGGGCATGACTGAAGAATTGCATCTCCTTGTTGTCCATGGCATCTTGAGTGATCCTCTTCTACCAGGACCAGGAAAACCAATGTTCTTACTATTCTCATTTTGTCTTTTCCTAAACTCTGGAATTTTCTCCTTAAAACATTCATTTTTGTCCTCCATGGTGCCTCTTAGAATTGACCCCTTTAATCAAATTTTTGATCATCTGCTCCCAATATTTCATATTTTATATTTCTTTCCAACATGGAAAGAGGCCATTTGGCCCATCAAATCTATGACAGCTCTCAGAGCAATCTCAGGGCATAGGGTTCAGTTGATTTAAATTTAAATTTTATTTACAGCGTAGGTAACAGGCCCTTCTGGCCCAACGAGTCCGCGCCGCCCATTTTAAACCCAAATTACCCTACCCGTACGTCTTTGCAATGTGGGAGGAAATCGGAGCACCCAGAGGAAACTCACGCAGACATGGGAGAACGTACAAACTCCTTGCAGACAGCGACAGGAATCAAACCCCGATCACTGGCGCTGTAATAGCGTCGCACTAACCGCTACGCTACCGTGAAAGATTTAATGCGAACTTGAGGGGCAACTATTTTACACAAAGGCTGGTCAGTATATGGAATGAGCTGCCAGAGGAAGTGTTTGAGGCAGATACAATAACAACTTTCAAAGACAGTTGGACAGGTACACGGATAGGAAAGGTTTAGTAGGATATGGGCCATACGCTGGCAAATGGGATGGCATGGACCACTTGGGCCAAAGGGTCTGTTTCCGTGCTGTATGACTCTATGATTCTATCAATTCTATTCCCCCAGTTATGTCTCTGCTACTTATTACCCCTTAGCACCCCTGATTTTTCACACAAACATTAGGGATAATTTACAGTGGTCAACTAACCTACCAATTCAGCACAATTTCTTTTGGATGTGAGAGGAAACTAGAGCACCTTGGGAAACCCACACAGTCACAGGGAGAATGTGCAAACTCTACACAGACAGCACCAGAGATCAGGATTGAACCCAGGTTGGTAGAGCTGAGAGGCAGCTGCACTGTGCATTTCAAAATCATTTTTTTGTCTGATAACACTCCTGTGAATGTTTTTTGCAACGTTAATGATGCTACTTAAATGGGGCTGTTGATAAATATTCTGCACTGCATGGCCTAATCCTTCTGCCCTTGTAAAACAGTATATTCTCTGAGTTACCTTGAGGAACACCACAGGAAATCCATTCCATATATTCAAACATGGTGAGCAGTCTCAAAATAATAATTGGACCGGCACTGAGAGTTTAATGTTACGTGGCCCTTTAAGTTTGGCTAACGTTATGTGGCAGCTGCACTGTACTCAGCCAGTATCCCGATAGAATTCCCAGCTAATTTTACTCTGCAATATTGCTTAGTTACTCATTGTGTGGTTCAAATAGACTCAATTGCTGCTCTGCTACTTACTGAGTGTCTTTCTCCAAGATGATTGCCCAGAAATCACTCCCTGCTGTCTGTTATTTTCCATGACTAACCCCCAATTATTGAGCGTCACTACAGTGCTATTGGTTTGTCCATGATATGAAACTACTGATATATTCATTCACTAAAAATGCCATCTATCTTTACAAATTTGTCTTAAATCAGTCAAATTATGAACCTCGAGTACACAGTCTTGAAGAGCTTTCATTTTTATAGCGCCTTTTAGCATATCTCAAAGGGCGTCACAACCGATTCATACTTCCGAAGTCTGGTCACCATTGTAATTCTATGAAATACAACTTCTCTGGGAAATGTTCCACAATCGGTTATGCCAGAAGTGATCTGAAAGAAAATATTAACTGGTGCCCTTGGAGAACTCTTCTGCTCTTTATTCTAAAGTGTAATCTTTTATATCTACCGAGGGGGACTTAAATTAACATGCATCTAAAAGATGGCATCTCTGACAACAAAGCACTCCCTCAGCAATTCACTGAGGTATTATTCTAGCCAAATTACTTATGTGTAACTCAAAACTACAAAGTTTGGATCTCAATGCCAAATCAAGCACTTGTACTGGTTAATATTAAAAAGACAATGATCAATTTTCTAACAGTACTTTATCTTCAAGTGACGAGGCAAGTCATTAAACAATGTGGAACTCAACAAACTCTCAAGGTGATTGCATTGCACTGAGCCAACACTTCATTTAAATTCTCAAAATAATGGCCTGGTTTTAGGTGTCTTTGGTGAAGTAATAGCATTGCAAACCATTACCAAAGAAGGCTAGCAGTCGCTGCGGCTCCTACATCATTCAGAATGAATCAGCCTGCTTGACATGCACAGCATCCACAAAACTAACCACTCATTCCCTCCACCATTGGCACACAGTAACTGCATCAACAAAATGCATTCACCAGGGCTGCTCTGACAGCACCTCCCAAATCTGTGACCTCTGGGAGGACAAGGACATCAGGAACATGGAAACATCTGCACTCAAGGCAAGCCACACACCTAGAATTGTGTCATCATTCTTTTATCTTGACTGGTTCAAAATTCTGGAACTCCCTACCTACCAGCACTGTGGGAGTACCTTTACCACACAAACTGCAAGGGTTCAAGAGGATGTTCATGGGCAATTAAGAATGGTTGATGAACCCGGGCCTTTCCAGCAACACTGTCCAAGTCAAAGTCGAGTTTATTGTCATGTGCACAAGTACATGTATGCAGCAGCATCACAGGTACACAACATTAGAGACACAACACTCACTTCCCAAGAATGTGCATCAACTGTGTGGATTAAATTATATGGACTGCCTCTCATTGTCCTGACAGTGCAGGTGCCCTGGAGGCCCTGTAGACTCCAGCCCTGCATCTCATTATTGCCCACCTCTTCTGTCCCTGCAGTGAATGGAAATAAACAAAAACACCTGCCAAAATAAAAAACAGAAAATGCTGGAAAAACTCAGCAGGTCAGGCAGCATCTATGCTAAGAGAACAGAGCTAATGTTTCAAGTCAAAGACCTGTTCTGATGCATCTTCTATTTTTACTTCTTCTATTCCTTCTTTATCCTTAGGACATCTGATTGGTAGATGTGGCTCCTAACCCATTACAGATATTTTGTGGCTCAAATATCATCACAGATATTCTGTGGGCAGCACGGTAGCATAGCGGTTAGCGCGACGCTATTACAGTGCCAGCGATCGGGGTTCGATTTCCCATCGCTGTCTGTAAGGAGTTTGTACGTTCTCCCGTGTCTGCATGGGTTTTCCTCCGGGTGCTCCGGTTTCCTCCCACATTTCAAAGACGTACGGGTAGGTCAATTTGGGGGTTTAAAATGGGCGGCGCGGACTCGTTGGGCCGGAAGGGCCTGTTACCACGCTGTAAATAAAAGTTTTTAAAAAAAATTAAAATACTCAGTAAAGGATAGTACTGCATCATTGTGTTGCTTATTAATAACTCAGATAATATTTCCCCATTACTCAGTTCAATTATTGATTCACACTATCCATACCACTACCAAAGCCATAACATATTATTTGCATTATTTATGTAATTCCCATGCTTTTAAATAATACCTGCATCCCAGAGTCTTCCTGGAGAGGTGGGGGAGGAGTCTTGGAGACAGAAGGCGCTATTTCCCCTTCCTTTCTTTTCTCCACTTTCCTTCCTGTCAGAGAAAATGACGGAATCCCCAGCCTGTTTCCTCCTGTGAATCCCGTTGCCTTGGACACCCTGGCACCTTTCCCAAAACTCCAAGGGAGTTTTTGTACACCAGCAATTCCCCAAAGCCCCAGAGCGCAGGGCTGTTTGTGATTGTTTTAGCAAAGACTCCAGATGTTGCTGCAGCTGCTGTTGCTTATACAAAGTGAACTGGCAAAATCCAGAGATAATGGCACCAGGGCTCCTGGCTTACTTTTGACTGCTACAAAAAGTTGGCTGCTTTGGAGCGACTTCTTATTCATTAATCTTGAATGATAGTGCTGATTTCTTAAGCAATAATGCGCAGAAGAGTTAATGTTGGCATTGATTTCCTTCCCTAATAAAGCAACACAAATAATACACTTCTCATGACATCTTATAAATAAAATTGTAAGCAGTCATTAATGCTATTTTAAACAGTTTATGTCTGAAAGGTCACAGAGTAAACTTTACTTTGGAAGATTTGGAGTGGCCTTTGCAAATAGATTAGTGTTCAAATAGAAAAATGTGCCATCCACGATAGATGTTGTTTGTTACTTATTTGTTGTTGCATTTATGGTATTTATGCCTTGGGTATTTTTTCTAAAACTGATGCTGATGGGACTGAACAGAAATATGATTTCACAATGAAATGAATACTCACAGAGTCTGATCTTAATCTAACCCTAATATTAAAATACTATTTCAGAGGCAGGAACAGCTATCAATACATGGATAATTCCTTCAATCTATGGCTAAATTGAAAGTTCAAGGCTGCTAAGTGGTTAATATTTATGCAATATTTCCCCTCAGCTGTTGATGATGTGTGGTCTGTCTGTCTGTATATACATGTGTGTACATGTGTGTGTCTGTATCTTTGTGTCTGTGTCTTTATATATACATTCACACTATCAACCAAATTCAACCCTGCCTCAGCTAATCCACCACTCAGTCCTCTTCCATGCCTCCTCCTTGAACTAGAGTTCATCATTCCAATAGTTTCTTGGTTTGTGTTCCAGAACCTGCCTTCCATAGACCTGACATGCTCATACAAAATTCCGAAGCAAGTCCCCTTTCACCCATTGCCACCTTGCTTGCTGCACTAGACTGGCTCCCCGTTCAAGCGAAGACATGACTTTAAACTTTTCATGCCTATCTGCAGACCCCTCCGTGACTTTGCCCTCTCCCTCTCACTGTACAGCCTTCTTCAACCCAACTGTGTCTGCTCTCCTCCATTCCTGACTGTGCGATCATCCCCAGATATAACCACTCCACCGCTGTCCACCATGCCCTTTGGCTATCAAGAAATTAAGCGCTCCCTAAATCTCTCTGCCTCCAAATCTCACTTTCCTCCTTTAATTCACCTCCCCGCCTGAGTCCTTGGTCAGCTACCCTAATATTTCCTTGAATCAAAACAGGAAGTGCACAGCAGGTCAGGCAGCATCTGTGCAGAGAGAAATTAAATTATGACCTCTCTTCATAATATCATCCCGTGTGGCCTTCTGTCCAATATTTTGATGGGTAAGTGGATTGGGACTTTTCATTGCATTAAGGACATTGTGTAAACAGAGGTTGTTATTATGTGTTTTGTGTGTGCATGTATGTGTGTGTGTTTTTGTGTGTGTGAGACTGTGAGTATTTATACGTGTCTGTGTGTGTGCGTGTGTTTATGTTAGTGGTTGTGGTCTACTGAGAATGCAGGCGTCAATATATGTCACTCGATGGTACCTTGCTCATTTTCTTGGTTTCCAATTTGAATTCTATTAGCCAGCACAGAGCTCAGCCCAGAGACATCAACTACCTGACAGAGAGGGATACTGGATGAACATGCAAGACAGATATGCAGACATGACCCGCCCTTGAGAGGGTGTGGCCTCAGCTGCCTTTTTGAACCACTGCATTCCTTCTGGTGAAGGTGCTCCCATAGTGCAGGTGGGTAGGGAACTCCAACTTAGACCCAGCCACAACGAAGGAACGCAAGGGGAGCCAATCAAGTGGGCTGCTTTGTTCTGGGCTTCTTAAGTGTTGTTGGGGCTGCACTCATCCGAGCAAGTGGAGAGTATTTCTTTACTCTTCAGACTTGAGCCTCTTAGATGATGAAAAGGCTTTGGGTGCCAGCGGGTGAATCACTCACCCCAGGACACCCAGCCTCTGCCTCCCTTCCTATTGTAAGACACTCGTTAAAAACCTATCTCTTTGGTTATCTGCCTAATGTGACTCAGTTAATTTTGACAATGCTCCTGTGAAGCCACTTTGGTTTTTCTTGCTACCTTACAAGCGCTATGTAAATGCAAACAGTTGTCGAGTGAAGTTTGAGAATGGCTGACCCTTTATTTGGAGACAGTGACCCCTGGTTCTAGACACATTATCCCTGCATCTACCCTATCAACATCTGAGTTCTAATTAGAATTATTCGTGCCCATATTATGGTCATAGGTAATTGGTTTATTATTGTCACATGTACTGAGATACAGTGAAAAGCTTTTATAAAAACTTTATTTATACAGCACAGCAACAGGCCCTTCCGGCCCAACGAGCTCGCACTGCCCACTTAATCCCATGTTAACCGACTAACCCGTACGTCTTTGAAATGTGGGAGGAAACTGGAGCACCCAGAGGAAACCCATGCAGACACGAGGAGAACATACAAACTCTTTACAGGCAGCAGCGGGAATTGAACCCTGATCTCTGGTGCTGTAATAGCATTATGCTAACCGCTACACTACCGTGCCACCCATCCAGGCAGATCATACCATTCATTAGTAAATCAAGGTAGTACAAAAGGAAACATAAAATGCAGAATATAGTGTTACAGTTACAGAAAAGCTACAGTGCAGGTAGACAACTGAAGTGCAAGGGCCATGACAAGGTAGATTGAGAGATCAAGATTTCACCTTTATCATGCAAGAGGTCCGTTCAAGAGTCTGATAACCACGGGGTAGAAGCTGTTCTTGAGCCTGGTGGTGCATGTTCTCAAGCTTTTGTATCTTCTGCCCAGTGGAAATGGGGGGAGAAGATGCCTGGATTCCCAAGTGAATGGAAATACACCTGCACTGTGGTACAACCAGTAGCGCTGCTGTCTCACAGCTCCAGTAACCCAGGTTCAATCCTGAGCTCCAGTGTTGTCTGTGTGGAGTTAGCATGTTCTCTCTGTGACCACATGGGTTTCCTCTGGGTGCTGCCGTTCACTTCTCACATTCCAAAGATGCTCTGATGGGATAATTGGGTTTTGCAAATAACCCCCAGTATATGGGTGGTGGGAAAGTCAGGGGGAGTAGGTGGGCATGTGTGAGAGAACAGGTCACAGGGAAGTGTGGGGGAATGGGAATGTTCTGATGGTGGCCATGGACCTCATGGGCTGAATGGACTCCTTTGTTGTAAGGAATAAGTAAGGATAGACCCTTGGGTATCAATGAATGCCACTGCTGAGTAGATCCCTCAGGAGAAAGTACAGCATTGTTTGCAAGGGACTGTGCGGTAATATCTATGAATGGAAAGTTAAGAGGCTGGAGCTCTCTACTCTGCCAAGGTAAGGTTGTGGTGAAGGTCTTTCACATTATGAAGTGGGTTGAATGAATTGACACAGGGAAGACATTTCCACTTCTGGGGGAGGGGAGGGGGCAGAACTAAGACCATAAATATAAGGCAGTTATTTATAAATCAAGTCAGGAATTGAGGAGACACCCCTTACCAGAGCATGGTGGGGCTCACTAGGGTTGAAGGAAGTAGCAGAGATGAGTTTAAGAGGAAACTGGATTAACACGAGGCAGCAAAGAATGGAAGGTACCTTGAAAAGGGTACATGAATTAGGTGGCAAACAGAAAGGTGCATTTATATAACACCTGTCACATCATTTTCAAAGCATCTCAAAGTTCTTATAGCCAATAAAGTCCTTTGGGAGTGTTGTCCCTGTTGAACAAGTGGCAGACAATCTGCACTCAGCAAACTCTAACAGTTTGATAATGAGTTGGTAATCCGTTTCTTAGAAAAAGTGATTGAGCAATAAATATTGGCCTTGTCACCAATATTGGCCAGGAGATATCATCATCCAACACCTGGGGATTGGCAGGAGGAAGGATTAACTTCCACTCCGGCTAACTTTATATCTGGGAAGAGCTGTAGACCTATCACTGTCAGTGAATGTGGTTAGGTGGTGGTAACCACTGCACTCTCATTTGGGACTCATCCACACCAGAGCTATTCATAACACAATACCACCTCCACTTCTGCACAACCGCCACCAACTGTATCCTTCCTACTCAGGACGAAGGAGAGATGGCATCAGGTTAGAAACTAAAGTTCCTAGATTAAACTTGGATTGGCACAAAGAACTGGCTAAAAGAAGCAAAGGAGAAGGCATTAGTTGGGGTTAGTGTCACTCAGCTAGAGTCCATTAGGTTCTCTCCTTCTACCTTCTGGGAGAAGATACGGGAGCTTGAAAGTCCGGATGTCCAGACTTAAGAACATCCACTGCGATCAGACTTCTGAAGCAACCACCCCTTCCATACCTCCTTCTCAGTGATGCTGCCATGTTCTCCGACTCTTAACTCTATATCTCTCAGTTATTCCATTATTATCAGTTCAGCATTTCTTTTTGCCTCTACTTCAGATTGTACTACAATCTTTGCACCATTCTGTTGTGTGGTGCTCATTGTTGCATTTATTATTACCGTGTATACTGTCTACTCTGTGAGCTTCATGCGAGCAAGGAATTTCATTGCACCCTGGTGTATATAACAATAAACTAACCTGAATCTGAATCAGAATGTTTCTGGTCAACCCAGTCTGCATTGAGAAAAATATATTTAATTGATCAAAGTCACAGATGATGCGAGTTTGGAGAGGGGTGTTCAAAGTTTTCTAGGAGCAATTACAAGATGAGGTTAGATAACATTCTAAAGTGACAATAGCACTCCATTAACATCATCAGTCTGGGGTTAACCCTGAACCTTACCCATCATGAACACTGTTGTAGTTAACTGTATGTGCAGGCACAGTAGTGTAGTGGTTAACATAGCGCTATTACAGCGCCAGCAACCCGGGTTCAATACCGGCTGCTGTCTGTAAGGAGTTTCTACGTTCTCCTGTGTCTGCATGGGTTTCCTCTCGGTGCTCGGTTTCTTCCCACATTCCAAAGATGTACAGGTTAGGAAGTTGTGAGCATGCTATGTTGGCGCTGGAAGCATGGTGACACTTGCGGGCTGCCCCCAGAACACTCTACACAAAAGATGCACTTCACTGTGTGTTTTGATGTACATATATAAAGAAATCTAATCTAATCTAATAAATACAACTGCACCAACAAGCAAGAAGGTAGGCACAGGACTGTGCAAAAATACAAAGCTGGTGGAAGCGGAAATGATACCACTTCAGACCATTGATATACAGAAGGATTTTGGATGCAAGTTCATTGCTCCCTGAAAGCGGCCACACAAGTAGATTGGGTGGTAAAGAAGGTGTTACAGCATTGTTGCCTTTCTTGGTTGGGGCATATGAGTGTAAAAGTTGGGGAGTCATGTTGCAACTCTACAAACTTCACATTTGGAGTATTGTGCGCAGTTCCGGTCACCACATTACAGGAAGGATGTGAAGGCTTTGAAGAGGGTGCAGAAGAGGTTCACTAGGATGTTGCCTGGATTAGAGGGTATGAGCTATAAAGAGAGGTTGGACAAACTTGGTTTGTTTTCTCTGGAGCACTGGAGGCTGAGGGAAGACCTGATAAAAATATATAAAACTATGAGAGACATAGATAGGGTAGCTAGTCAGCACCCTTATCCAGGGTGAGAATGACACAGATTTAAGGTGAGAGGGGGAAAGTTTAAAGGGGATGTGTGAGACAAGTTTTTACAGAGAGTGGTGGCTGCCTGGAATGTGCTGCCGGGGGAAGTGGTGGAGGCAGATACAACAAGAGGCATTTGGACAGACACATGAATGGGCAGGGAATTGAGGGATATGGATCATGTATAGGCAGATGGGATTAGTTTGAATTGGTATCATGGCCGGCACAGAACAGACTTCATGGGCTGAAGGGCCTGTTCCTGCACTGTACAGTTCTATGTTCTGAAACAAACTAATGCAGGGAGAGACCTATGGAATTGGACATCAATGCAAGCTGGAATAAAACACATACTTCTGCGGCAGAATGTTAGGAATCCAACTGCAGCAGCCCAGCCGAATGGGGTGAACATCTTATTTATACACTGACATTTACCCTCTTGGTCAAAAATTCAACAACTTTCACTGTCCGACCTTTGCACCATAACTGAGCTCAAGTTTCCTGGACTGGTACGGCTGACAGCCCTGCAGCATTAGATCAAACCCACAACTGCTTGCATTCAGCTCTTACATCCCTGAAGTTGCTGGCTAATTTGCGGGTGGGTGTCATAGATGACATACTTTAACTTTGCCAGAAAGATTAGCTCACCCATCCGCTGTTACCGGGATAAATCAGGTGGGCAGATTTTTATGACTGATCGTCATCAACTGTCTTCTAACAGAAGATCTAACAAGTTGTGCGGCTTGTTGGGAGATGCAATGTACAATGCAAAAATGAGATTTGTGGCTTTAGTAAAGGCAGCCACAGAGTAGTCTAATAGCAACAAACAATCTGCTGGAGGAAATCGGTGGGTTAAGCAGCATTTGTGGGGTGAAAGGAATTGCTGACGTTTTGGGCTGAAACCCTACATCAGGACTATTTAATCATTTTTCAATGGTCAAATCTAGCGCGCTCTGAAATGGTCTTAGAAGAATCTGTTAGTTTTGAGTCAGAAGGCTGTGGGTCCATTCCTGCTCTTGAAACTAAGCTAGTACACCAGTGTAGTGCTGCCTTTTGGATTGGACATTAAGTCAAGACTCAGCTTGATATAAAGGATTGCGTGGGGCTGTTTAAAAGGAGGCGAGGTCAGTGGAACAGCTAGTAGAGCTGCTGCCTCTGAGCGCAGGTTCAACCCTGACCTCAGGTGCTGTCTGTGTGGAGCTTGCACGTTCTCCTGTACCGCAATGGGTTCCTCCAGCTGCTCCGGTTTCCTCCTACATCCCAAAGACGTGTGGTTGGTAGGGTGGATGACCACTGTAAATTACCCCGAGTGTAGATGAGTGTTAGAAGCTGGGGAAGGTTGAGAGAATGTCGAATAGGTTTAGGGAGAAGTGGTGTTACAATGGTTGGATGACGGTTGACACAGATTCAACGGGCTGAAAAACCTGTTTCCATAATTGTGCCTCCAGCTCCTGCCTGTTCACGTGTCTGTCTAAATGCCTCTTACGAACAGTGGAATTATTCCTGACGTCCTGCCCAATATTTATTCCTCCTTGACATTACTATAAACACATTCTCCGCTCAATATCATGTTGCGACTTGTAGAACTTGCTTGTGTGCAAATTGGCTGCCTTGTCTCTGCACTTGAAGGGAATATTTCATTGGTTGTATAGGGCTTGGGGATATCCACGAAAGACAAGATAAAGGACCGCAGATCCCTCTACCTTTTCTCGACTGTAGAGCCAGGTAATGTTGTTGTTCTGCTATAAGTAAACTTGAAATATATTTGGAGGACGGAGCCTGTGCATTGGATCCTGATTGACAAAGGCACAGAAGAGCTGTTATAGCCGAGCTGAAAAGTGTACTTAGACAGATTAGTTCAAATCTTGCTTTTAGCAAGTTTATTTCAAGAGTCACATAATAGAAGTGCAAGGAGATCGGTATTCACATCTTTCCTTCGACGTTTAAATATTTTAGAATTTGCATGCAACGGTTCTTGCCTCTTTTATCGTGCTTTAGCGGGCAAGAAAAATCACTCACGTGTGAATTCTCACGAAACCCTCATTGCATCAAATTCCCCAGCAGCAAACTCTGGGGCGGAGGACGGTCAACAGCGTCTCCTGCTGTCCAAACGTTAGACGGACTTTACTGGGCAAGCTCAGTTCCTTCGTCGACCATATGGATTCAATCTTCTTAAACCCTCGGCAGTATCACAACGTATCTGACCCTTTTCATGTCGAGGAAAAGAATTACCCCACTCTCCCCTCCCTTCCCAGGACAGTCTTTTGTTTGTTTTCAGTTTCAATTAAGTTAACCCCTTTTTCTTCTCAATTATTCTGCACATGATATAGTGCCAGATAACATCAAAAGTATGTGTGAATCAACATTAATCATTAATGCTGTACCTAAATCACAAAAATTGCAGCTGAATGTAGACAATGCAGACAAAACTGCCAAAAATTAATAAATACTTTTACTGATTCTGGATGTGGCTGGAAACCAATTAAAGTCAAAGTCCGAGAGTCATAGAGCAACACAGCAGTGATACAGGCCTTTCGGCCCAACCAGTCCATGCTGACCACATTGTCAACCCAGCTAGTCCCAATTTCCTGCGTTTGGCCAATATCCCTGTAAGCCCCACCCCTCCATGTGCCCATCCAAGTGCTTCTTAAATAATACCATTGTACCTGCCTCAACCACTTCCTCTGGCAGTTCATTCCATATACTCACCTCTGTGTGAGAAAGTTGCCCCACAGGTCCCTTTTAAATATTCCCCTTCTCACCCTAAACTTAGTTTTGGACTCCACTACCCTGAGGAAAAAACTGTTAGTATCCACCTCATCTATGGCTCTCATAATTTTAAACACTTCTGTAAGGTCGCCCCTCATTCTCCCACGTTCCAAGGAATAAAGACCTGGCCAGGCCAACCTCTCCCTATAACTCAGGCCCTCTCGTCCTGGCAACATCCTCATAGATCTTTTCTTCATTCTTTCCAGTTTAACCACATCTTTCCTATAATAGGGTGACCAAAACTGTATACAGTACTTCAAGTGTGGCCTCACCAACGACTTGGCAACTGCAACATAATGTCCCAACTCCTATACTCAGTGCTCTGACAGACAAAGGACAGCATGCTAAATGCCTTTTTCACCACCCTGTCTACCTGTGACGCTGCTTTCAATGAACTATGAACTTGTGCTCCTAGGTCCTTCTGTTCCATTACACTCCCTAGTGCCCTACCATTCATAGTGTAAGTCCTACACTGGTTTGACTTTCCAAAACGCAAAGTCGAGTTTATTGTCATATGCACAAGTACATGTATGTACAGATGCAATGAAAAACTTACTTGCAGCAACATCACAGGCACGTAATATTAAAGACATAACATTCACAAGAAAAACATAAATTAAACTTAAATTATACAATTAAATGATACAAGCATTTAAAATGATTAAAATCACCATGCACCTGCTAAAAATGCATTGTCTTCTGTGTCCCGTTGGCAAGTCGCTGCAGCCTTTCCCCTCAAACAGATGCCCTCCATCTCCATCCCCCACAGGGAAGATCTGAGGACCCTCCACTTTTTCCAGCCAGTTTACCCACCATTTCCATTTATCACTGTCACTCGCCTGGTGTTATTTCCCGTGAGGAAGCAGTGGTGGGGGAGGGGGAGGAATGATTGGACACAGGGTGCCTGGAGCAGGGTATGTTTCACTGTCTCTCACACCTGGGCTGGGGAGGCTCAGCTCCAGCCCAATCCCACTCCAGGAGGGGGTGATGCAGCCCAGTGACTGACCTTCACCAGGGGCTCCACAAACACTTTGCATGGAGGGATGGCCACCATTTTCCTGTTTCTTGACAGAGGCTGAACCTGAACCACCCTCCACAGTTCCTGTTCATACGGACACTCTGGTCACTCTGTTATTTCCTCCTCCCTCTCCATTTCAGTGTATGAGGGAGAGTATGTCAGTGTGTGAGGGAAAGGGAGAGTGTGTGTCAGTGTATAGGGAGAGGGGGAGTCACTGTGTGGGAAGGAGGGGGAGAGAGAGGGAGTCACTGTGTGTGAGGGACAGTGTATCAGAGTGTGAGGCAGATTATATGTCAGTATGTATGGGAGAATGTGTCAGCATGTGAAGGAGAGAAACACTGTCGGTGTGCAAGGGAGAGTGAGAGAGTATGTCAGAGTGAGAGGGAGAGAGTGTGTTGGTGTGTGAGGTAGTGTGTATCGGTATGTGAGGGAGAGTGAGATTGTGTGTTGGTGTGAGAGGGAGAGTGTATTGGTATATGAGGGAGAGAGTGTGTTGGTGTGCGATGGAGAGCGAGAGCGTATCGGTGTGTGAGGGAGTTTGCAGGTTGGAACGCTGATGGCCTGAACCAAATTAGCTCAAGTCCTAATATTGCAGAAATCATAATTTCTGCAAAATTGCAGCTTGGTTAGGGTGTGATGACTCACCTCTGTCTTGGATTTTGTGGCCTTTAAACTTTCCCTCTCCATATTACAACATGTGTTACACATTGTGTGGGAAGCACTTGGGCACATTTTCATCCAGAGATAAAAATCTATTGTTCTGCAAATAGGCCATTCAGCCCATGATGCCCAAACAGGTCACGAAGGTTCCTCCCACTTCTGAGGCAGCATGTCCAAAGCTTCAGTGATTATGGAATTTTGCAGGGGGGAGAGGGAGGGTGGAAGGGAAGGGAGAAATGAGAGAGTAGAGGAGAATGGAAGGGAAGGGGGACAAGTAGGGAGAGAAGAGGGAGAGGGGAGGGCAATGAGCAACTAGAATTAAAAGGAACAATAAAGATTGTGCAAGCTCAATGAACAGTTATCTAAAACATTTTTGAAGTACTCTTACATGTTAAAATAGCACAGAGGTGAAGCTGGTAGAGCCACTGTCTCTCAGCTCCAGGGACTCAGGTTCGATCCTGACCTTGGATGCTGTCTATGTGGAGTTTGCACGTTCTCCCTGTGACCATGTGGGTTTCCTCCAGCTGCTCTGGTTTCCTCACACATCCCAAAGATGAGCGGGTTGCTGGGTTAATTAGTTGCTGCAAATTACCCCTAGTGTAGGTGGGTGGCAGGAGTATTGGGTGGAGTGGAACAGGTTACAGAGAAAGTAAGTGGGGATCGATGGGATTGTTGAGAGCCAGCACGGACTTGATGGGTGAATGGCTTCCTTCCATGTCGTATGAAAATAAAGCATTTACAGGGCCTCTGGTACGTTTTTGCTTTGTGCTTTGGTTGCTGACCCCAGGGTGGTTGCCCACTCCCTCATGGTTGCTGGCTCTTTGCTCGACGATTACCTTGTTTTCCTGAGCTGCACGGCGAAGCATCCCCTGAGCAACTGGAAACACTTTAATGTGGCCCTGATATCAGGAAACAGTTCACACAAGAATGAATAATACTTGGAACTGACTCTCGGATGGGATAGTGCAGGCAAATAATTTGGAAATAATCCAGAGGCAGTTTGGCTTTGTGAAAACTGGCTGCAGTGTTTCCTTTGTAACATAAGTGATGACACTTCAAAAGTACCTTATTGGCTGTAACCATCTCATGCCAACCTTACACTGTAGATGGCACAATACAAGTCTTCAACTTTTTCAAGAAACATTATTAATGATTTACATTCCCATAATGCCATTCATGACTTTGGGGGGGTTCCAAATTATATTAAGATGTATTTCTTGTAAAGAAAATACATATTTCCTTCAAATCTTATTCCAATAAGATTTGCTTGTAGGCCTTATTGCTTTATTATCTTAATGTTGCTCTGTTTCAGTATCTTGAAGAGCGGATAGAGGGGAGGTTGAGTTCTGTGTAAGCTGCTAATCGGTGAACAATTTGAATCAAGCCTTAGTTTTCCATTTTTTGCTCCTTGTATAACCCAATCACTTTCTAAGTGAAGAGATCCTTCTCACTACAGAGCGGTTAAGGGTTAAATTCGTTTATTATTGTCACATGTACAGGTACAGTGGAAAACTTTGTTTTGCATGCCATCCATACATTACAACAGTGCATTGAGGTAGTACAAGGGAAAACACTAACAGAATGCAGAATAAAGTGTTACAGTTACAGAGAAAGTGCAGTGCAGGCAGCCAATAAGGTGCAAGGGCCATGATGAGGTAGGTTGTGAGGTCGAGAGTCCATCTTATTGTACTCTGGGACCATTCAGTAATCTTATGAAAATAGTCTTATGAAGCTGTCCTTGAGCCTGGTGGTACGTGCTTTCAGGCTTTTGTATCTTCTGCCTGATGGGAAGGAGGAAGAAGAGAGAATGTCCAGGGTGGGTGGGGTCTTTGATCACGCTGGTTGCTTTACCAAAGCAGCGAGAAGTATAGAGAGAGTCCATGGAGGGGAAGTTGGTTTCCGTGATGTGCTGAGCTGTGTCCACAACTCTCCGTTGTGTTAGTGACAACACAACTGCTGGGTTGGTTTCATTCTTAACCCTCAGTACTTCAGCTCAACATGAGTTGTGATCCAAGTGCTTTCCTATGGTGGAGAAGGGAAATGTAGCAGAAGGGATCATTCTCTCAGGTCCCTTGGAACAGTTACCATTTTAGTTGAAGGCCACAGGAGACCGAAGGAATGGAACCTTGAAAAATAGAAGCTATTTACCCCCATCATCTTTGCAACTCAAATTCCACAAATGTTTGCTTGCAAAGTGTGCATTGCTAGAAATACATTTCCAATGATCCAGTGTTCTTGCTAACTGAGGTTCCATTAGCAAGCAAGTAGCTGCCACTACAACAGTGACAACTTTTCAAAAGTAATGCATTGCCTGAGCTACTGTGTTCATCAAAGACAGCATGTAAATGCAAGTCTGTCTTTTCTTTTAGAATGAGCACTGTAACTGCAATTAATGTAATTGTTGCAAAATTTGCATCAATTACAGTCAATTGCTTTGAATTTTGACATAATTCCTGACAAAAACTCAACTGGATCCCTGAAAGGAGCAGCGAGAAATATTCTAAAACCAAGAAGTTAAACCAAGGGAGCATCATTATTACTCTCAAGATTACTAAAGTGCATTAGGAGCAATGGGTCAGTGTGGGATGTGGTCACCACTGAATCTATTCATTTACATTAACCTTCAGAAACAGCAATGAGCACTTGGCTGATGGAAAATAGGAGAGATTCCTGCAACACCCCAAATGGTGCTCATGAGTTCGCCTGTTCACCTGAAACATTAATTCTCTTTCTCTCTTCACAGATACTTCCCATCCTGCTGAGTATTTCCAACGCCGTCTGTTTCTATTTCAGATTTCCAGCATCTGCAGTTTTTTGCTACCTCTTTGGGGAAGTTGAGAACTCTTGAGCTCAGAGTCATAGCATTCAGTGCAAAGTTTGGAGGCATTCCTCACATTGTGAGCTGATAAATATGAAACACTCTCCCATTCAAAGCACTCAAAGTTCAATCAACTTCAGCCCATGAATGATCAATTGTTAGAGAAGGATATAAAGTGGTCAGCGCAAGGCAGGTAAATAAAGTCAGAAGACAGATTGTCCATGATTTCAGTGTTCAGTGGAATAGATTTGAGGGGAAGCTGGAAATTAGGTGGTATGCTCCCACTCCTTAAGGGAGGAATCTCTGGGGGTCAAAAGATGGTACTTCTAATGAGATATTGTCTCAGGCTTACTTTCTCTGTGTATATTTGGTCCAAAACCCCAAGATTTTTACAAGTTTGGTCTGAAATCAGTGTGACTAAACAAGAAAGGCATGTTTACACTTTAAGATCCACTTCACATATATAACACTGGATGGGGTTAACAATGGGACAGAGGTGCAATTTTTGACAATGAATTTCCTCAAGTAAGTACATTACACGCCCTTGGGTGGAGGGAATTAACTCACTGGTAGGCACGTAGCAGGCAATAGTTCTGCCATGGAATTGAAGCCAAAAGAACCTGGATACTGTTCTGTAGGATGGAACATGCAAAGAAGCCTTTCAATGAGACTACCTGGCACTTTACATCTTATAATGACCGAATACAAACTCGACTCTCTTCAGAATATTTATTCATCATATTGCAAGATAAAGTTCAGTTGATGAAGTGGTAACCTGAAATAAATTCAATGCTTTCCACAATGTCAGTGTGTCCAGGGTGAAGGTTATTTTTACCTCCAAATGGAATATTTTATATTTTGACTACCCAGTGCCAACATTAATACCCTGCAGTCAGTTTAACTATAGCTAGCTATGAAGTGATGTCTCTTTTACTCCATTAGCCAACCTCCATTTTTCACAATAGTAATTTAATGGAATGTTAAATTCAGTGCCAAAGTGAGGGAAATATTCCTGCAATACATAATGGTCTCCAGCCAGAACTTTGGCACAAATCCTGGAGAAATTGCATGTGGTTACTTATGCAAATTTTCTGCCAGATGTGCAATGGAAAATTTGGAAACTTCTGAAGGAACGACCATCTCTGTGGTAATAGATTATGAATCTGGGAACCTTGCATGAACTGAGCAGAAATAACCAAAATTCAATTGGCATCAGATACTTGCTTAGAAGGGGAATTTAATCTCATCAACTTGGGCTACGCTTGAGGCAATGTTCTGTGAGTGAAAAGCCAGTGACTAATGTACTGCGACGCTTAGTCAATCCCCACCAGCTTTTAAAATTGCTGATGCTGTTTATGGTTTTGGGAACAAGATTATTGTTGTAATTGCTTGTTATTTGAGATGAAATGAGACTTTGTAAATTATTTTTACCTTCAATGGGGTATATACATATATATATGTGGAATTTGGCAACAGTTAACCTGTTGGAAAGCAGCTACTTCCACTCTACAGGACTTAAAGGTATAGGAGAAAAATGCCAAATTCTGCTTCAACGTAAAAGTAAATAGAGTTAACCAAGGTTTTGAATGTTTCAGCCACAATCAAGTCTCCAATAATGACAACATAACATGGGTTTTAATAAGCACCTTCAGAAACATATGCATCTCAAAGGCATGTGTTGTAATTTGCTCAATATTCTTTATTAGTGAGCACCATATCTTTCACGGAGACACAAGAGAATGCAAATGCTGGAATCCGGAGCAACAAACAATCTGCTGGAGGAACTCAGTGGGTTTGGGTAAATCAGGTCCTGATACAGGGTTTCGACCAGAAATGTCAACAATTCCTTTCCTCCCACAGATGCTGCTCGACCTGCTGAGCTCCTCCAGCAGATTGTTTGTTGCACCATATCTTTCATGATGTTATAAGTCACAATAGGAACACATTTGTGTGGTTTTAGTATTGTTGTGTCACAGTTTATATAGTCAACTGTGCGCATAACATTAGCTTTCAATTTTATTTAAGCATAACTTCTACTTATGTGAAATTAAAACTTACAGCAAGCTGTCATTGAGTGCAGTTTTGATCTCTCCACTGACACTGATCAGCTTTGACCTGCACTTTACAACTTTGTTTTTGTTCTCTAACTGCCTAGAATTAACCTTGCCACTAGATGGCTTCATCAAAAGCTTATTATCATGGCAATCTTTACCTCACCCTATCAGAGAAATGCCTTTAGTCCTATCCAACAGTTCACCATCCCCTTTACAACTTAAAACAAACTTGTTTTCTCTTTTCTAGTTCTGATGAAGGATCTTCGATTTGAACCGTTAACTGTTTCTCTTTTCACTGATGCTGTCTGACCTTCTGAATGTTTCCAGCAGCTTCTGTTATTTATGCCTTTCTATTCATTGTGCCCGCCAGCAAAAACATAGCCCCTTCAGTCAGTCCCATTGACTGGCTCCCTAACCACAGTCAGTCAGGCTTATTCCAGAATGCGTTAAGTGTGGTGAGTTTCTGCCTACTCCAAGCTTTCAAGTATGAAGTTCCACTTCTCCACTCTGAGGGGGGAGAACTTTTTTTTTCCCTCAGCTTCCCTCTAATCTTTCTACCAAGTACCTTAACTATCTGCAACCTTGGTCATTCACCTTTTTTTAAAAAAAAGAGAAATCGACCTTTTCTATTCATTCCTTTTAGACATCCCAGTTTTGTATTATGCAACCTCCACTCAATCTCTCATTCTAAAGCCATCCTCTGCTCATATCTAAAACTCCCTAACCCTGGCAGACACATATGAATCCCCCTGGTACTATATCTTCCCTATAATATGGTGAGATAAACGGCATCATTTTCAAATAAAATACAACACTAATGCTTTTATTTGTCATTATCAGAAAGGCTGGTTTCCAACAACCATCACCAAATTCACAATGATAATCAAAGAATCATAAAGCACACAAAAAGGCCCTTCAGCCCACATCATTCATGCTGACCCTGATGCCTATCCACACTAATCCCATTTGCCTGCATATTCCATGTCCCTCTAATGTCTTTCCTATTCAAGTAGCTGTCCAAATGTATTTTAAACATTACAATTGTATCTGCCTCCACCACCTCCTCTGGCAGCTCATTCCATATACCCACCACCCTGTGTGTGGAAAAAGTTGCCCCTCAGGTCCCTTTTAAATCTTTTCCTTTTCACTTTAGATCCATGTCCTCCAGTTTTGGACTCCCCTATTCTGGGAAAATACTGGTGACCATCCACCTTATCTATGCCCCTCGTGATTTTATAAAGCTCTATAAGGTCACCCCTCAGCCTCCTATGGTCCAGGGACTTGCAGGGGAAAGAATGAAACAGAGCCAAATAGACTGATGGGTCAAATGGCTCCCTTCAGGGCCACAACACTGTTAGCAATCAATGCCAAGCTCATGTTGATGCAACTTATTGAAAGATTCATGGGGAAGGTCTATTTGTTGTCGCAGTACATGCCACCTTTCACCATCATCCCTTCTATCATTTAAACTAACTTGCTTATCGTAACACAGGAGGACATTCAGACTATGCCGGTTCCCAGAAGAGCAATCCTGTCATTCCTACTTCTGCTCTTATTTCCCTGTAGCTCTGCAATATATTCTCACATCAGCTCCCCTGCAGTCCTTTTGTCAACCTACAAGCACAGAGGCAATTTAGTGGCCAACTAACCCACCAGCCTGCACAACTTTGGGATGTACAAGGCTATCAGAGCACTTAACGGAAACCCATGTGATCACAGGGAGAGTGTGCAAACTCTAACATAGAGAGCCCCCAAGGTCGGGATCAAACTTGGCCCCCTGGAGCTGTGAAGCAGCAACATTACCTGACGCACTAACATGCTGTTCTTATCGTCCACCTCTCACCCAACACTATTTTTTTGTTGAGACACAAGATGACTTCAGATGCTGGAATCTGGAGCAACGAACAATCTGCTGGAGGAACTCAGCGGATCATACAGCATCTGTGGGAAGAAGGGAACTGTTAACGTTTTGGGTTAAAACCCTGCATAGGAAGCTGAGGAGTGACCTTATAGAGGTTAATAAATTACAAGGGGCACAGGGAGAAAAGATAGTATCTTTTTGCAAGGACGGGGGAATCTAGAACTAGAGGGCACAGATCTATCTTTTTGTTCTTTCTTCCCTTCTTCCTATTCACTGTATCTTAAAAATGCCATCAATATTTTCCACTTCTGATACAAGCTGCTTTTCTCCTCAGAAATGCTGCCAGATCACCAAGCAATTCCACCTTACTTTTAAGTAGATGGGTCAAGTAATATGTGTAAGTCAGAGTAAAAGAACGGCAGTATGGTTCACACAAGAGGTTCTGCAGATGTTGGAATCTGGAGCAACACACACAAAATGCTGGAGGAACTCAGCAGGTCAGGCAGCATCTACGGAGGGAAATAAACAGTCGACGTTTTGGGTCGAGACCTGTCAGGACTGGAAAGAAAAAGGGCAGAAGCCAGAGTAAGAAGGTTGGGGGAGGGGGAGGAGCATGAGCACATGCAGGCAGGTGATAGGCGAGTCCAGGTGAGGGGGGGGGGGTAGATGTAAGAAGCTGAGAAGTGATAGGTAGAAGAGGCAAAGGGCTGAAGAAGAATGAATCCGGTAGGAGAGGGCAGCAGACCATGGAATAAAGGGAAGGAGGTGGGGAATAGATGGGCAGATCATGAGGACAGGGGAGGGGAAAGGGAAGGGGGCCACAAGAATGAGGGAAGACAAAGAAGTGGAGGGGGGAGGAGGGAGAAAGGAGAAAGGGGGGAAAAGAGGGGAGGGTTACTGGAAATCAATGTTGAGGCTTTCAGGTTGGAGACTACCAAGGTGGAATATGAGGTGTTGTTCCTCCAACCTGCGTCTGGTGTCAACGTGGCAGTAGAGGAGGCCATGGATAGACATGTCGATATGGGAGTGGGATGTGGAATTGAAGTGGCTGGCCATCAGGAGAATCTTCCTTTTGCGGTGGACAGAGCAAAGGTGTTCGACAGTATGGTTCAGCAAGTTTATTTCATCAAACAGCATGCTGTAAAAGGAGTAAGGGATTTGAGCCAGCCAGCAATAAGGATGCTTAAAAAGAAACTTTCAGGAACTCAGTGGATTGAACATGTTGGAGAGAGGAATTGTCAATGTTTTTGATTGAAACCCTGTGACTGGACTGAGAGGGAGAGGGAAGATAGCTGGTATAGAGAGGGGGAGTGGTGAGACAGGGGCCAGTAGGTGATTGGTAAACTGAGGAGAGGTGAAGGATGATGGACAGAGGGAGCTGGGTGGAGGGAAGGGGAGGGGTGGACTTGGGAGACGGAGGCAGGTGGGTGATAGGTGAATACAGACCAAAAATAATTATTAAAAAGGTCTTCAATGCTTCTAGATTAAAGCAAGACAAATTGATCTGGCATCCTCTTCCAAAATCCAGTAGCAACCAATCTCAGTTAATGGGAAAGAACAAGCGCAGGTGTTGCTCTGACTGATCATAATTAATCCTAAAATTAGTCTCTCAATATGCCCGAGTAGGGTGTAGAAGAGGTCAAAGGTGTCAACATCAGGAGGGAGGATGAGTGGAAAACAGGAAGCACAAATACTGCTGATGCAGGTACTAGTTTGTTGCATTTGACAATGTCCTCAGATGCAGGGTTCATCATTTTCAGCTCACTAAGTGAAACTGGACTGGAAGAAACATCTTTGGATGTGTATGAAAATGTCACACCATGTACTTCACCATAATTCCCTCTCTCTGATGTGTTGGAATTCACCTTCTTATAGAGGAGTGAAGTTTTGCCCTGTTGCCGGCTCCTCATTGTGGGAGAATGCATTGAAAAATAAATTGGAGGCATTGGGTGACTGAAGCAAGTACACGTCATGGAGAGGATGAGATATGGGCAAAGCTTGAAATGAACTTGCTTTGGGAGAGTGCAGGACAGAAGCTGGATAAGTGGAATGGAATACAAGGCCAGATGTGATAAGGACATGGATGAAACCAGTTGTTGTAGTCAGCAGCACAAGATTTGATAGACTGCATAAAGAATGCCTGAGTTTAACATGTTAAGCATCAACTTGATTGCTAAGGAAGAACACTTTTCAAGACCTGTGCTAAAGAGATTCAAGTTTCATTTGTGTCAAATGTTCACATATTATTCAGGTATTTAAAATTGCACTCTCTGTAGCTGTGACACTTTGTACTGTTATTGTTTTTACCTGTATTACATCAATGCACTCTGTACTAACCCAATGTAACTGCACTGTGTAATGAATTGACCTGTACGATCGGTATGCAAGACAAGTTTTTCACGGTACCTCGGTACAAGTGACAATAATAAAACCAACGCCAATCGTGGAAAAAAGAGAGTGGAGTGGGTAAAGCTGTTCCCATTGGCAGAATGGTCAAAAACCAGAGTACAAAGAATGGTGTTTCTTAATAAAACAAAAATGACTCAAATAAAATTTTCAACACAGTAAGTGGTTGGCATCTGGAATGTACTGCAAGTGGCATGAGTGCATACAGATTCAAGTACAGCATTCAAAAATCACCTGTATAAGTATCTGAAAGGAAAGAATTTCTAGGGCTAAGGGGAGAGGACAGGGAAGTGGGACTAGCTTGATTCTTCTGGCATAGAACAGCCTCTTTCCATGCTGTGACCATTCTGTGAATATATTCCAGGTTTGGCTTAACTGCAACTGCATCTAAATGCCAGTTGGTTACTCAAATATACAACCTTGGACATTCACTTCAAGTATTGCCAGAATAATCAACTTGGAAAAAAAGTTGATACAATTGATTTGGGCTGGATAATAATTTATTAAAACAAGAGTAATTTCTCTTTGCCAATGCAGTTATTTAGTTTTAATGCATTGAACATCTTTGAATTTAAGATTTCTTAAGCAACAAATCCATTTAGAAATCCAAATTAAATTTGTCATTCAACATCCAAGTGATAAATATTAGAATCATGGTCAAATTGAGACAATATTTGACATATTTTGCAAATAGACCAGATGAAATGTTTGACTGCCTGTGGGTACAGACTTTTGTTCATTTTGACATTTATTGGAGACTGAAACAAAAGAATAAATTAGAATAATAGTTGTTTAATTCAGGACAACTGGAAATTTCTGGTCACTAAGGACAAAAATGAAATACAACAGTTTTATATTGCAGTAGGTCAGAAAGTGTATTCAACGATCAGGTAATAAATTTAAATAGACCCATGGTGATGCTTGAATTCATCACATCTGAAGTTCCAAAAAAAGGAGAAAGACAAGTCTGTGAAAATGTAAATTCATTTTATTGTGCAGAGGGAGCTTCAGTTTGAGTTAACAATACAGTAAAATCTGAATATAGTCACCTTCACCATCAAACTCAAATGATTCCTTAAAATGGTTAACTCCAAATGATGTCCAGTGACACTCAATAATGGCTTAACCACAATAATATGTTAATTTGAAAACAATTATTGTGGCTGTGTTTGAGGGCGGTAAGCTAGACCCTGATGCAGGCTCCATTTACTTATATTGCTAAAATGTCCATTTCTATCAACAGGTGTAGTGTGGGTACTTAATCCAGATGATTGCTTAATCAAGGTGACCATGAGAGCACATTTCACTGTTACTCATTTCATACGATTACGTCACAGTTGCAGTATAGAATAACAATCGGAATCTTGCACCAGGCATCCATTATTTGAAGGCTATTAACAAAAATACTATACAACTTCCTTTCACTATCAGAGCAGAGTCTCAAGTACGGCCATGGGAAGCTATGAACACACTTCAGCATAATCATCGTGGAATCTAGAATGTTTAATTAAAAACAACTGCTGGAATAGCATTATGATCCAAGATCTTGCCTAATGATTCCTTTTGGGCATATTACTGGATGGACATATTGATAAATCAAAATGCTGGTTAAGAAAATGAATGCAAAAAAGAATTTTAATACATAATGATTACAAAAACCAATTTCCACAAGTCAGAGACAATATAGTAAGTACTTTTCTTTTCTAAACAACACATTGTATTCTTGTATACTTTCTAAATGGAATTTCAAGTGAGTGCAGTAAACTCTAAATCAGTGCTGGATCCAGGAAATTGCTGGCAAAAAACATTGTTGATCCTCTTTGTAAAAATACCACATCTTCCGCTATACTCCACTTTATCATATAAACACTACAGAAATCAATCCAGGAGCACGATGCCCTGAAATAATTGGAATTATGTCCTTGATATGATTTGAAGGAAACCTGGTTTCTTTACAGTTGTTTTTTTGGACAATGTCTGTTGTATAGCACAAGCCCTCAGGAGGGAAAGAAATCTTCCAGACTCAAGTCTGTAATGGAATAAAGACTGGAGTCTGGCAAAGCAGAAATGAAAATTTAATGTAATTCAATAATGCATGTTCTTAGGCTATTTGCAAAAAAAAAATTCTCTGAAGTAGAATGTCTCACGTAAAATTCAGGCTGTAGAATTCCTAAGGTAAATTTCCAAACACATGTATGTGGATAATACTGGAGAAGAAATAAAGGGGAGATTGACAGCAATATGTTAATAACAATGTGGTATGTTGAAAAGCCTGTTGTGCATTTCCCTGTTAGTGCATATTTGCTTCACAAAACACAGCTACAATTCAGAAGCAGGGAAATAAAGACAAGCTAATAGCAATGCTAAAGTGGAGAGCACTTATAAAGATAGCCAAAACTCCAATAAGTATATAGTGCTAATTTGCTGCTTTACGTACAATGGCATCAACATATGAGCATTTTGTTTATACAACACCATTTGCTAACTAGTATTTCATGGACAATTCCGCATCTAATTTCAGAACTGTTTTGGAGGAACAATTAAAATCTACAATGACAGTTTTCAACGGAAGCATATCTGAGTGTTCACATAAATTAGCAGGAAAAAAGGGGAATAAAAAAAAAGATACAAAGTTATTTCCATTTTCTCCCTGACTCCATCAGTACTCTGAAACGTTTGAAGGCATTCCTTCATTTCAAAAGGTCCTTTGCAGTACCTGTTATTCAGAAGTGCTCTCAGTTTCTTTCAATGCTCTGCACATTGTGTGCTTCATTGCTATTTTTGGCTGTTTGGTCAACAGACCATTTTCACAAGATTTAAGATTCCCTGTGAAGTGTTCATAGGGATGATTAGAGCCATCCGCAGCAACGACAAAAGTGCTACTTATTGAGCAAAAACATCTGCACTATGAGGTAAGTTTGGAGTAACTGGGTGGAGAGAATTTGCGCTTCAAGTACTTGAGAATATAAAGTGGAAGACAACTGACAAGGGTAATCGTTGACACTTTCCACAGGAAGGTCACAGTGGTGATAAAGGCGACATCTGTAAAAGCAGGAAGTTAGGTTTATTACATTATTAACCATATAGCAGTGCTCAAACTCAATCCTAAATAGGACCAAAAGACTGACATTTTACAACCAAAGTTCCTTTTATATTAACACCGATTAAAATTACCATAAAAATAGTAGGACAGGAGGACTCCATGTATCTTGCCTGTAGATATTTTGTTACAAATGAACCCAAAATCTAGCTTTTAGTTATTTTCAGAAAATAACTAAAACTTAGATTTCAGGTTACTTTGTAAAGAAGTATCCACAGGCAAGATGCATGGTCTCCAGCCAACCCTTAAGTTAGGGGAGATGTGCTGTTCATCGCACACTTGGTCACATGAAATGTCACTGTGCTACTATTGATCAGGCAGAGCAATCACCTCAGCAAGGATTCCCACCCATCTCCTCCCTGACCTGAGGGCTGCTAATGCATTCCCGGAGGTTTGGTCCCCACACAATATAGTTGCATGACTGATATTAATAGGGAGACCATGATGTTGGGCACAATAGTGAAACCCCTCTTGTAGGTAAGCTGTCTGTAGGCCAAAGCACACTTGGTTGGCTGTGGGAAGAGCCGTTGTGAAGCAGCTAGGAAAAAAAGGCAAATTGTGCTGTTCCAGAAAAAGATGAGCTTGAAAATCTCTCTTCCATGATGCTGACAGGAATACTTAGGAAATCAAGCCTCAATCCCAGGATATTTCTGGGCAATCCAGGAGAGTTACAAATCCTAGCAAAATGGGAGTGATCCATTTGAGAAATATTTGTCTGCTTTCAAAAAAAAACACAACATGCAATCAGTATTTAATCCCTAGATAAACAGCTGGTTCAGTGAGTGCCCTTGAATGTCAATAAATATTTAAGCCAATGTTTAGAAAGATTGCTTGGAGGGCATATTAGCAGGACATTAGCACTCAGATATGAAGAGGTTATGGCATCCGTGAAGTAAAATTCACTGGATGTGAGAGAAATATGATTAAGTGGAAGAAGAGCCCGTCTTAAAATGTGGACCATCGGACTATTCCACTGTATAACTTGATCACAACTCTTATTTACTCTCTTTGGGGTAATCCTTAATACCATCTTCGGCACTCTCCAATTTTATCTTATTTTAGCAATCCAGATGAAGGGTCTCCACCTGAAACGTCGACTGCCCATTTCCCTCTGCAGGTGCTGCCTGATCCACTGAGTTCCTCCAGCAGTTTTTTTCCCTCTCCAGATTCCAGCATCTGCAGTCTCTTGTCTCTCCAATTTTATCTTGATCACAGAATTAGCCCAAGGAAACACTTCAAAATCATGAAAAACCTGAATTTGCACAGTACAGGCTGTCCCTGGGTTATGAACACCCATCCTATGAATACCCCCACATACAAAGGCGCTCCCTTATTGTTAAATACAAAAGTCCTAGGTACGTACATACGTTCGTTCTTATTAATGGTAGAATAAGTTTCCTCTCTCTCTCTCCACTTTTAGTAATTGTTCTTTCTTATCAGTCTTGTGCTTTTGATGCCATTTATTACAATTCTGAGGAGGTATGGTTACCATAGAGTGATTTTTATTTAGTTTCTGACTTACAGACAAAATTGACTGATGAATGTCTGTAAAAACAGAATCTGTTCATGACCTGGGAACAGCCTGTAATCACCCATGCCAAGACTTGATGCCCACTAAGACTGACCATCCAATTATCATTCCCTCACTTATTTTAACCAATTGTTAACCAGAAAATTAACTTTACTTGCTACTGAATAGTTCAATTTCATAAATGATGATTCAAAATTCCTTTGGTTGGATTGATTAATTTTCTAAATGCCTGTGTTCATGATAACATTTAAAGACCTTCCTGAGCTAGGTAGTCATCCAACATTATAAAATATTGAAGTACTGTTGATAGGGCATAGTGGTGGAAGGGATAGAATTCTTCTGAATTTGAAATGTGCCAGATTTTCACATGTTCTCTTATTTTGCTACATTTTATCTGATTTTTTCCCCCATTATTTTCGTGGGGTTGATATAGATGAGATTTGGTCAGCAGAGACAAGATGGGCCAAAGAGCCTGCTTCTTTGCTGTACAACCCTTTGAATCCAATTCATATTACTGATAATTAAGTTTTAAGTTCACCTTAACTATACAGAAGTGCTGAAAAGTATAGATAAAAGTTGGCAAAACAAGAGGGCACATGAGTTCTGTCCCTCTCCACCTCTTCCTTCTATCATGGCCCCCTACTGACAGCACTTAACTATTTTATAATGCTAGATAACCATCAGGAATCAGAACATTGAGGCATTGCTACAGAGGCATTATTTAGAAAGGGATCGTATGGGTGACAGGAATTTATAAATATAATTTATATGGCATCATTCAAGAGCAAGTGATGTGGAAAAAGGATAATAACTTCTTAAGGAAAGGAGAAGATCACAGGATGATCAGTCTTTGTGGCATCAGTCTCGATGTAGCTGAAATGCATTACTGTGCGAGGTGTCAGAGATCTTGATTTAATTTCTGAATTTTACCATGAAATGTTTACATGTGCTGATTCTGTGAACGAGATCAAATAAATTGGAGACATTCATGGTGGGTAATAAGATAAAGAGGCATGATGGAGAACTTTTTAAATCGCAGAAAGCCATTGATCCGAATCAATTGATATGTTTAAAGGGTGATAGATCTTTATTTGGGAAGGCCTCCACACACTTTCCCCAATGGAAACTAGTGGGAAGACTCAGCTGAACACTACAAGAACATGGAAGATCCCATCAAGAGTTACACTAGGGAAAAAAAACAAATTCCATTGTAATATTTTTTGTACAGGACATTAACGTCAGACATTTCAAATCACTTACAGTTTTGAGAAGAGGCAAAGTTCTGGCCCTTCTTCGCCTTCTGTCATTGCCAGGGACAGGACCTCTGGACCATGCCATTGAGATTGGCTCTCTCATCCAAACCAGTAGGTGTGGATGCTCAGGTTACTGCAGACAGCAGGCCAAGTACAGCATGCACCATTCCATTGCATTACAACTTTATACAGAGCACAGTATCTGAAATACTTTTTCTCATCTTCAAAACACTTTTCATGGTTAAAAAGCAATTTAACTACAGGGTATACATACAGTAGATAGTTAATATAATATTGGCCACGCACAAAACAAACACTGCAATTCATGTGTGCAACTGAGGTGACAGACTTGAAAATGTATGATTTCTCTATTTTTAAGAATTCAACAACGTACCTCTGGAACAACTTACCAAAATACTCATTGAGAAAAGCAAGGGAGGCCACATAGCAGCCAAGACTGAGGAACTCCCCCACAACCATAAGCCAATGCCAGGTTCGGATAGTAAGTGCAACCATCAGTAACTCAGTCAAGATCAGTGCAGTGAAGGAAATTGCGACAACATGTACGAACTCAGATTCAAAGAGCACCAATGCTCCATATATTAAAATGCCACCTGAAACAGTAAATTAACAGTTATAATTGCTCCTCTTCTGATCGAAGTGAGTCAATGACAGGATGTGTGAAAATTTGTATTCATAACCTCGTGAAGATTAAAGTGTATGTGAAAAACCACAGTCTATCAATGACAAACAAGGCTGATTTCACAGCAGTAATGGCAAGAATTGGGTGTTCATCATTGTCAGACAGATTAAACAGGTTAGTTAGAATCTAAAAGGGAGAGTGGAACAAATGAAACAATTATTCAAATATTCAAAATAGTGTTTAACTCACAGGTTCTAATTACGGATTCTATGATAGTCAAACACAGTAAGGAAGGTACTTTAAGGATAGCCCACAAAACAAGTATAAAGCTCACTCAGAACTAATCTGAATGTTTGCTGCACCGATGAAGGGGCATGGGATTACAAGGTACACAACCTCTAAGATTGCTGTGTGTTTGAGTGTCACTAAATGGGAATGAAAGTAAAGGGGAGTCAGTGGAAGGCTGCACTGTTACATGTGTGATGTGTGTGGCTGATAATAGACAGGCCTCACATCACACAGGAATATGGAGATGAATGAGAGCCATGGTATCATGGAACAGTCCATGAAGTGTGGATCTGTCATTTATTGCATGCTTAAAGGAAAGGCAGCATTACATTTTCAAATTGAAATTTGCAAATACAATTTCTGATTCTGCGGGAATCAGTTTCAAATGTCATTTTCTAGGAATTAGTTTCAAATGTCATTTTCTAGGAATTAGTTTCAAATGTCATTTTTTGAGAACTAATAATTTCGGTAGATTATTGCTGGTATGCTAGAGATCTATTATTATATTAAAATATGTGGGCTTATGTCATCTGGACATGGGTAAATGTTATACATTTTAATTGGTTGACTTACGAAAAAGATTCCAGTGAATTCTTTAGTTTTATTATGAGTAATTGTAAGTTTATTTTGAAAGTGTATCTCATATTTTTACACAGCACTTTTATATTGTTCATTTCAATATCATCCTTAGCAGTTTGAAGATTAGAATCATTTTGCAAGTTACCATGTCAATAAACAGTTAATGGAATACATTCTGGGTGGACTGACGATACCAGTTTTCTTACCTTCCCCCTTGACCAACCAGGTAAATGTTGCTCATGTAGTAACACAAAACTCTTTCTCTCAAAGCAGTGAGATTCAAACCAGACAGCACCCTTGGATATACAATCAGCTACTTGACTAGCAAACTCGCAAGTGGTAGTCTTTAATTTTAAAATGCAAGAGGTTTCAGAGATGCATCTTCCTTTAGCAAAAAAAACAAACTGCTGGAGGAACTCAGCAGGTCAGGTAGCATCTGTGGAGGAAAATGGACAGTCAATATATCAGGTTGAGACCCTTCATCTTTCAGTCCAGACCTGAAATGTCAACTGTCCATTTCCCTCCACAGGTGCTGCCTGACCCGTTGAGTTCCTCCAGCAGTTTGTTTGTTGTTCCAGATTCCAGAATCCGCAGTCTCTTGTGTCTGCATCTTCCTTAACACATTCTAAAGGCCGAGTGGGTTCTAGTGCAAGCTGCAAACAATATGAACTCATGCTTCCTAAAGGCAACATTAACTTTAGTGAAAGCCTTTGGTAACAAAGTATGTGTCTCTGCCTTCAAGAAGTATTCTGCGTAGCAAACATTTTTAGTAATGCTCAATTTAATTTTATCATTAGAACAATTTAGAGTGATAGTTTCAAGTAACAAACACTAGTGGTAAGAATAAATCACTTGCAGTCAGCAAACTGGACTGAAATACTTATTAGCCCAATCAAGCATCATTAACGTGTGACTTTTCAAATATATGATCCATTCAAAGCTTAGTTGCTATAATTTTCATCTGCAATATGTAAAATTTGTGACCTACCTTGGTATATGCTTATCAGAACCCAAATAAGGAATGTCTTGAAGGATAATGAGCGACCCTAACAGAAGAAAATCAAATTAATTAAAATAAACATCTATGTACTAATTAATCTTAAATTGCAACTATCTTAAGACACATAGGCATTACTTTAGAAGCTAGACAAGTTACGGATGTAGGGCCATGAATATATGCAAGTTACTGACATCATTCAATGATCTATCTTTACTAGTCCACCTTGGCTCAGCCAGCAGTAAGAACATCTCCAGATTGGGAAGATTTTATTATTGGTGACAACAACTTGCATTTACATTGCACCTTCAACATACTAAAATGCTTGAAGGGTTTTCACCAGGGCATCATCAAACAAGTTTGACAATCATCCACACAAATGATACAATGACAAATGAGCAAAAAACTTATTCAGAAGGTAGGTTTCACGGAGCATCTTAGAGGAGAAAGCAGAACGGAGATGCTTGGGGAGATACATCCAAAGCACAAGGGTACAGAGCCAAAACTGATTTCCAGTTTCCTCTTCCAGCTTCAGTAAATTATTCTGTATTTACATTTCCTCTTTTCCCTTGCACCATCACCTCTTTCACTTTTTAACTCCCTTGCATTCCACCCATATCACAGATCTTTTGTTCTCTCTAGCCCACTCCACTTTCTCTGTACATTCAAATCTATGTCACCTCTAACCTTTCCCCAATTCTGATGAAAGGTTATTGACCCAAAATGTTAATTTTCACTCGGTTCTTCACTGATGCTACCAGATTTGCAAAGTAGTTCCAGCATTATTTAGGTTTCTGATTCCCAGCAACTGCAGTACTTTGTTTTGAAATATCCAATAAGGGCTGACTGCCAAGACTCAATTTAAGAGTGACCAGTTGAATGAGTCAGAGGACTGGCAGTACCAATCGAACCAAGCCCAAAAATAACATCACCTCCTTACACGAACAGGACAAAGCAGTTCTAAAAGACAAAAATAAAAAATTCAGCATTTTACATGCTCTTAATAGCAGCTATTACATCTCAAAATACAAAAATGGATCATGTCATAGTCTTCGTTAGAATTATATTGATTTTGTCCCCATTAAAAACCAATCTGCAGTGCACTTTTCAAAGTATGGAGAGGAAAAGCGAGAAGTGTGCATAGAGATCTAAAATATAAAGAGATAGATGCCAGTGGACTGACTGAGTACAAATATATGATGAATCATTTGTTGAGCAGCTGAGTCTATTCAAGGCTGAGATTTTTTTTTAACCAGAGTGGAATCAATGGTTATGGGGATCAGACAGGAAACTGGAGTCGAAGTCAACAATCAGATCAGATGTGATCTTATTGAACGGAGGCGCATACTCAGGGGCTAATCCTAGTCAGAGTAATAGAGTCAGAGAGTTATACAGAACAGAAATGGCTCTTCAGCCCAACTGGTCTCTGCTGACCAAGATTCCCATCTAAACTAGTCCTGCATTTGGCCCATATCCCTCTAAACCTTTCTTACCCACGTACCTGTCCAAGTACCTTTTAGATGTTGTTAATGTACCTGCCTCAACCACTTCCTCTGTCAGCTCATTCCATATACCGACCACCCTCTGGGTGGAAAAGTTGCCCCTCAGGTCCCTATTAGATCTTTCCCCTCTCACCTTAAACCTATGCCCTCTAGTTCTCGAGTCCCCAACCTCGGGAAAAAGACTGTGTGCACTGAACCTATCTGTGCCAATCATGATTTTATAGCACTCTACAAGATCACCCCTCATTCTCCTATGCGCCAGTGAAAAATGTCCCAACCTGCTCAATATCTCTCCACAACGCAGTCCTTCGAGTCCCAGCAACATCCTTGTAAATCTCCTCTGCACTCTTCCCATCTTAATGGCATCTTTCCTATAACAGGGTGACCAAAACTGAACACAATATTCCAAATGTGGCCTCACCAATGTCTTATCAACATAACTTCTATACTCATTGCCCTGACTAATGAAGGCCAGCAAGCCACAAACCTTCTTCACCACCTTGTCTACCTGCGTAATCTTGTTTTATATATACTCTCCAGTTGTGTGTAGGTGGGGAAGCAAAATTAATTATATATTAAATTCTCTGTAGTAAGTAATTTTTCTAAGTCTCAAATAAAGTTCGTTACCCATAAATGTTTACAAAAGAATTTCTCACCAAGCAAATGTTATGTAGAATCAGTTGATCACAGAAGTTATTTATCTGATTGAATAATTGATTACATTTTACTGATAACTGAAAATTTGTATAGATCTTTCAAGGCATTTTATTCTTTCTTTTAGAATATTTGTGGTGCAGAATCTCAGCAACATAATTCAAGATTGTGAATTTAGTAGGTCACTGTAAGTGCTCCAACAGCCTATGATAAAAGGACTCTTGATTCTGCCAAGGGAGTAATTGTTACCATACCTGCCTGCTTGCTTTGTTTTGCTTTTGAAGTAAGCAAGTTAGAAAAACCTTCAACTGACTCTCTAGCCACATTAGAATTGTTTAACTTGATTTCTATTAAGGAGCTATGTCAGTCAGAATCTATCCCAGAATGCCAAACACAAACTAGAGGAATAACACCTGATATTCTGCCTGGGTAATCTATAACCCGATGACATGAACATTGAATTCTCCAATTTCAGGTAACCTGCTCCCGTTCTGTCCCTTTTCTCTCTCCTCCTGGTCTACCCAGTTCCTCTTACAAGCCCTACTCCCAATCACCAAGTTTCTTTCCCCTCCTCCACCCACTCCATCTGCCCATCACCCACACATTCATCCCACTGGGCCCCCTTCCCCCCCACTGTTCCCACCTGCCCACCCCACCTCCCTTATTTGGTTCCATGCTCCATCTTCCTTTTTTTTTTAACCAGATTCCATCATCCGCAGCCCTTTCTTGCCTCCATCTATCACCTTCCAGCCTGTCGCTATTTCCACTGTCCCCTCCTCTATCTGCCTCTCACCCCCTCCTCATCTGGATCCACCTATTGCTTGCCAATTCTTGCTCCACCCCTTCTCTTCACCTCTTTATCCTGGCTATCTCTCTTCTACTCTTTCAGTCCAAATGAAGGGTCTCGACCTGAAACATCGGCTATCCATTTCCCTCACAGATGCTTCCTGACCCACTGAGTTCCTCCAGCAGTTCATTTTTTTGCTCCAGATTCCAGCATCTGCAATGTCTTGAGCTACTATCCCAGAAAAAGTTTAGTACAGATATTCTCAACTTAAGGTTTTTAAATGTCCGATTACAAGGACAGATACATTTTTGTTGGTCCTGTTTCAGTTTCAACAGGGGGTAGGAAGAACAAAGATCCTGCTCTTCACATACCAATATAATGTAGCCTGCATTGATAGACTATGTTAAACTGCATAAAGAATTTTGATTCAATACACCAGAGAGCTGTAAAGGCATAACTTTGTCATTTTTGTATGTTTCAGGTGAAAGTTTAGAAGTCTGGAAGAGTGAATTTGTGATTTTAATGTAATTTTCAACCTTAATAAGCTGCATTAGAAGTATCTTCCATCTCTGGCACAACGTGATTGTAGTGTGCACCATCTACATAATGTACTGCCAAGGCTACTCTGACAGTATCTCCCAAACAGATGACCTCTGCAATACACAAGGACAAAAGCAGGAGGGACATAGAAATGGTACCGCCTGCAAATTTTTTTTGCTATGTGACCCATTGCACTGGCTTAGAAATCTATTGCTATTCCATCATCTTTGCTGGGTTGAAATTCTGCAACTCCCTATTCAACAGCAGTATGGGAGCACCTTCACCAGAAGGGCTGCAGAGAAGTTCTAAGTGATAGCTCTTCACCACATTTTCAAGAGTGATTTAGGAAGGTCAATGAATGCCGGTCTTGCCTGTGATGTCCACATCCCATGATAAAGAATTCCAATCAGTGCAATCATAAAATATTTGTAGGTATAACACCAAAATGCCTTTCTGCCAAAATCAGCAGAAAGTAGAATGCACCAAAATGTAAACCACTCTAACATAATGAACATTGAACATTGTCATTCACTGTACTGTTTTTTTCTGGGGGGGGGGGGGGGGGCGGGGGGGTGGGAGTGCACTCTAAATCCTTCAGGAATATCTGGTTCAAAATTAGTCCTGTGTTTATTATTAAAAATTGTTCACTGTAACTATATATTACACTATAATGCAAGTCAATAATTTGTCATAAACTCAATAGATTATTTTTGCCCAATACACTTTGTTCAATAGACATTGTATTGGATGATGATTAAAATAGTTTTAATTTAAGTTCCAAACCTCCAGTGGTACATTGCTGTATATATTTGCAATGGAAATTTACATATCATGGGTATTTATTGAGTTTTCATACATTATGCACAAAATCTTCAAACTTACTACACACCTTTGTGAGGTCTTTGTAAAGCTCTGGATACAGTATTGCTGTTTCTGGCTTTACGTCCTGGTCTAATACCAGAGAGAAAACAGGAAACATCGTGTAGATGGTAGCGTACCTAAGAAAGCAATTAGCCAACAAATTTGTGAAGATTTATATTCCTGCAATATTAGATAATAATATTTTTTTGGAATTATATATTGCCACTTACCCTACCATGAGGAAGCCCTGATACAAGGGCACTGATGCAAAATAGAACACTGAAGAAAATACAGCCTAAGAGATCAAAAGCAAAACTTATTAATAGATCAAGAAAATACCCAGATAAAGCAAATACTTCAGAAATGCTGACATTTACTTCAGTTAATACAAAGTGCTTAATATTATTACAACATTTAGGTATCCAGTCTCATGCCCTCATTCAATATTTGAAAGCATTTTAAGACAAAGTCATTAAATAAATAAATTTACATTTATATAACATTAAGGCAATTGCTCAGTATTGAAGGTCAGGTACAATACCTAAATATATAATCAATTAAAAGCATAGATGCTGTGGCTGGCAGCAGGGGAGGGGAGAATATGTTTGGAAACAATAGATACTTCATTTAGAGGTAAAGTATTGGTCTACACATGCAACAAATATGAATGAAAAGCACAACAGAGAAGCACATTTCACCTATCTCCATCGCAGAAAAGATGAGCACAGAGCAGGTAACTACCCTCAGCAGTCAGTGGAAATTTGTAAGGAACCTCAAATCATTGGATACTATTGGCCGTGTTTTGACATTTGGCTTAGAATGGCAACAGGTGATCTTATACCAGCCTTTTCATCCGTTCCTGTGTGGGAGAAGCCATTCACTTATCAATTTACGCTATCACCCTGGGTAAACCTCAGAGGATAACTCAGGAATGGGGGCTGGCAGCTCTTCATGGATCAAGTTGAACACAGCAGGCTATCTGGCAGTTTGTACATCCCAGCATATGTCACATCATGGTTCAGGGTGCACAGATCTTAAAAAGCTCTATAAATGGAATTTGGTGGAAACAGACTGCATAATAAAATTAAAATCTTAATCTGGCTTTCGTTGCTACGGTTCTAACAGTTGCTGAACGAAAAGGGGTGAAAGCCTGGTCTGTTTGGTTCAGGACACACAAACTGTGATATTTTTATTCATTGAGTCAACAAGAAAAATCTATGAAAGGCAGGTAAATTAGTTTGTATGTATGCTGTCATAAAAACAGAGGAATTGTACACAGTAGAACCCACACACAGGAAGAGATAAACAGCATAAAATTAGTTAGAATCTGATTTACTATAATTAATGTACCACCAATTCATGTAAAAGATACTAAACAACTATTAAACAGATGGATATTTTTATGGCCAACAACATTTCAGAGGTTAATTGCATCATTAAATGTACCTGATGAAGCAACATCCCTAAAGCGATGGGACCATTTGTAAATAAGTCACAAACTGCATCCCGCCATCATCAAAATGAATATTGATTCCAACCCTAACCAGCTTACTTAGCCCAACTCAAATTAAATCTAGGCATGTGTTTACATGTGAAATGTAAAATGGTGAATTATTAAAAGTAGGCTTATTTGGATAGTGACATATCATAATTTCATACTAACAAAAATTTAGAAAGTCAGTTTTTTGGCCTGATTTACAAATATACAAAATGTGCCTCATTAACAAAAAGGGTACAAAATGTCCCTTTGTGTAATATTCTGCTTCACTATATTTCCAAAGATTTTCTCCCATCATGGAAAGGATCTTCCAATCAATTGAAGCAACAGTGATAAGGTTATTACTTGAAAGGCCGGTGGGGACCAAGCAAAGCTTGCCACCATAGAAAATATAATGGATTCACTCTCCCCCACCCCCCTAAACATTTTTAGAAAGGTTTGTTCTCAGCACCCTGCTAGACTTGATTATCTTTCCTCTTCTAAGTTTCCTGCTGCAGCTTTCAAATGTGATGACTTCCAACCAGTAACCTCTGCTGCATCCTTGCATTTCTTGACTGTGATCTGTCACTGAAACATGTGCCTCCCCGTCACCTCACCTAAATCAGTGCCCGTCACCATTTCTGTTTGGTCACTTATTTCAATATTGTGCCACCCAAAATCAAATTTGGCTTTTCTTCTGCTGAAGGAAGAAAAATAAAGACTTTTCACTTAGAAAAATGTTGTATCACATCATGTGCTCAGGATATTCCAAGCTGTTTTACAACCAATGGATTGCCTTGAAGTGCAGTCACTGGAACAGGAACCAACTTCACAGACAGCAAGGATCTGCAGATGAGAAGGGAAATACTGACCAGTTTTCTGCCTTTGGCAGCAGCGTTCAAGTTGTTGCCCAAGGGACCATGTCAAGTCCTTGCCCTTGCCAAGAAAAAGCTACTAAGTCTTTTGGTACCATTTGAGTAGAATAGCATGGGTCTGGTTGGAAGATCCCATTTGAAAGATGATACTTTTGACAATGCAGCATTCTCTCTGTAGTGTACTTACCAGTTTTGATCAACAGTGATTATTAATTCATCATTATGGCCTTTTATCTGCTGACCAGAGACCTTTTCTAAATCCATTGCTATTCATCTTCTCAGACCACTTACCAACCATGCACTTAAGGTAATCTAATAGAGATCTCCCTTGTATCTGCTCTTAATTCTTCCATTGCATTTATCATGAAATCTTAGACCAGCCACACTAGTCCCTCAAAATTTTAAGTTATTCTTCCTTTCAAACTTCCACAGCTTTCTTTCTGAGCTAGTAAAATAATTAGAACGTAGAAGATAGAACAGTACAGCACAGGAACAGCCCATGATGTTGTGCCGAACTAATTAAGCTAATGACTCCTAATCCCTTCTGCCTGCCCATGGTCCATATCCCTCCATTCTCTGCATATTCACGTGCCTATCAAAGTGTCTCTTAAATGCCTCTATTGTAGCTGCCTCCACCACCACCCCTGGCAGCGCATTCCACCACTGTGTAAAAAGAAAACCTGCTCGCACACCTCCTTTGACCTTCCCCCTCTCACCTTAAATGCATGCCCTCTAGTATTAGACATTTCAACCCTGGGAAGATGATACTGGCTGACTTCTCTATCTATTCCTCTCATAATTTTATAAACCTCTATCAGGTCTCCCCTCAGCCTCCACCGCTCCAGAGAAAACAACCCAAGTTTGTACAACCACTCCTTATAGCTCATACCCTCTAATCCAGGTAACTTCCTGGTAAACCTCTTCTGCACCCAACTGACGGAAAGTTTTCTATCTCACTTTTGCCCTTCTGTCAGATCTAATATTGTGTTTTGGTTCAGTGACGTCTGTCAATTTGACAGTGGTGCTCCTCCCACCATTTAAGAATTCTATGTGTTGCACTCTCGCTTTAATTGATCTGAACCAACCCATTGCAACTTCACCTCTGCTCAGAGCCTTTCACACCCAATGCTAAAGATGATGAGAATACATTGAAGGAAGGATCTTCCTCCGATCTCAGTGCCAAACCTGACATATGACTTAAGTAAAACTCTTTCAAACTCTATGCTGAGCTCATGACCGAATTTTCTGCTCCCTTACAGAATAATCACATCTTCATGGTTTATTTTAATATTATAACCAGTATCAAAGCTTGACAGCAAAACAGATTGCATTTTCTGTTTTAGACATTACATGAAAATGGTCTGGTCTCAGCTTCATCCACTTCTCCCACATTGCTTTGGTGCTCATCTTTCTCCTGGTCACCTCTTCAATCTCCCACTATATCTTACATCTTCCTTGGAAAATTGCTTCAGTGGCCTCTAAAAGAAGACTCCTCTTTTCCTTCCCATAACTTTAGAGTCCAGACATAAGGGATGAGCCACACTTACATTAAATCACCTTGAAAATTCCAGCCTAATCCATTGCATTTACTTTCTTCAACAACCATTCTACTGGCCTAGGTGACACACACCACAGTGCTTATTAGCCCTTTAAACAGTACCTTTGTGTTATTTGTTTGAGCTGTAAATACAGACAAACCATGTGGAAGTAGAGATTTACTGCACAATTTTTAGCTTGCGCCCACGCTGTCTCAGAAGCTTGTGTGGAATACATGGGCCAGATCACACTATTGAAAGCCAAGCTTTGCATCATTCATTCACCACCATCTGATTTCACTTTTCACATTTCTGTTGGTTCAATCTTTGTGCTTTTGACCAGTGCACCTCGCCCCTTTAGAGAAGGCAAGCTTACAATTACCTGCATAGTGGAGATGATAAGGCCCCGGTGGATGACAAACTGGCCCAGTGCAGCAGATCGCTTGTAACTGTTACGTCCATGCACCATCAGTAACCTGCCAATGTGTTTAAACTGAGTGATGGAAAAATCTGCTGCCAAAGATGCCTGCTTCCCTTCCTAGATTTTATAAAAACAGAAAAAAAAGGCCATCAAAACATTCGTTGTAAATCTATCACTGTAACAAGTAAGCATTCACAACAATGAAATAACACTACTCAAAATCTTGACTAAATTTTCAAAGTTTACATTCGTTAAATAAATACACTTCATGGTTAAACTCCCTGGATTTCTTTGCTCAAGACTCGCACTGACTTGGCTAATAATATCCGCAAATTCTGCTTTCTCAGACATACACAGAATATATGTATACAGCAAAGAATTGCAGAGTAATTATCTTCAGGCTATCTTACAAGCAGTAACAACGGCTCAGTTGGTAATTTCTCAGTGTAACAGAAATTCCTGAACCAGGAATGGAGAGAACAGCAAGAATTAGGCGGGCAAGGTATAATTTGGGGCAAATCTTGTTTCAATTAATTTGCAGCTCTTTCTTCAGTAAGGTGAGGTGACACCAGAAAAGTGGGCAGTCAATTCTAAGGCCCAGTGCAGATAACCAGAGCAGAAATGCAATTAACAAGATGATGCATTGAGAGAACCTTATCATTCTCTCAATGGCATGGTAATGTAGTGGTTAGCGTAATGCTATTACAGCGCTAGTGACCCGGGTTCAATTCCGGCCACCGTCTGTAAGGACTTTGTACATTCTCCCCGTGTCTGAATGGGTTTCCTCCCACATTCCAAAGATGCAAGGGTTAGGAAATTGTGGGCATGCTATGTTGGTGCCGGAAGCACGGCAACACTTGCGGGCTGCCCCCAGAACACTGAAAAAAAGATGCATTTCACTCTGTGTTTCAATGGACATGTGACTAGTAAAGATAACTTATTTCAGATACTCGGTGAGGGAGTGGATCACCAGCTTTCACATGTACTCTGTGGGGAATGGGAATATGGATCAGGGGTTTCACCCAAGCCAGGAATGTCTTTTCCGGGTGTGGATGTCCAGTCTGACTCTGTGCCAGTGTGTGGTTGTAATTTCCAACCTGATACCTTCGGGTCAAGTTGGGCAAGGAAAGAAATAAAAAATTCTAAATGTACAAGAAACTCAATGGCCAGTAGGGATAAGGCAGCCTGCTTCAATGGTGCTCCTCCCACCATTTAAACATCTATTCCTTCCACCACCCTTGCACAATACTCTACAAGATATACAGCAGTTACCAACTTGGGTTATTCCAACAGCACCTCTCAATCATGTGACCTCTACCACCAAGGAGGACAAGGGCAGCAGATGCCTCGAGATAACACCAACTGCGCATTCCACCATCATCGCACACCATCCTGACTTGGAAATATTTTGATGTTCCTTCAGCGTCACCAAGCCTAAAACCTGGAACCCCACCCAACTGCATCTTCCCCTGAAGGACTGTAGCAGGTCATGTAGGTACATTCAGTGCAATATGCTCCTGAAGTTGCTCGTGATGCCCAGATTCCATCAAAATTAACTAAAACAAGCAGTCATGTGAGTCAGTAAAGCCCTGCCCCAAGATCCTAGCAGCTGAGTGACAGCAGGCAAAACCCCACCCCCGCAGTCAAGTGATAGCAGGCAAAACACCAGCCCCAGACCCTGGCAGCCGAGTGATAGCAGGCAAAGCCCCGCCACCAGACCCTGGAAGTCAAGAGGCAAAGCCCCGCCCCCAGCTACTGGCAGCCAATTGACAATCAGAAAAGCTGTGCCCCCAGCTTTACCAGTTCCAAAAACAGTCAGATTTTGTTTTTAAATGTCTCTAACAGAACTACTTAAGTGATTAAAATTGAATAAACAATTAAATAATTCAATTTTTAAAAATACTAAGAAGCTATAAACTTTAAGGTATGGAAAATAACTGATGAAAGGCAATTAATTTCTTTGTCTTTTTGTCTGCAGTCTACAATTCCCAATGAATCAACAGGGTTGTGGACCCTGCATCAAGTCTAAGCTGGTGCAGAATCCGAGGAGCTACAGAACTCAGCAAGATGGAGGAAACTGATAGATTAGGCCTTTTGAATCTCTCAGAGAAAGTGGTAATTCTGCATCCAGCTGTGCATGTGTGATATGCTACTGTTCAAATGTATAAATGCTGTTGGTTGTGTCTGGAACCACTGCTATTGGCAGAATGTGTGTTCTACCCCACAGATTCCTCATATCCATTAAGAGTATCAGGTCACAATTATAAAGACACCATAAACACTTTGGTGAAACATCCTCTGCATGGCAAGACAGGGCACAATCTTTAATTATTTCATCTGGCAGAAATATCCCAAAGATAGCCAGGAAAAAAATTCCTGCTCCCAAGCCAGCTGACACCGTTCCCCAGAAGGGATTATTGTTGGATGTCCAGAGTACACATCCACTTCAGGTGATGGCCCTTTTCAAATGCACAACTTGCTATCCAATTAACATATGCCACAGCCCTCTAGGACTTGGTTCTCTAGAAAGCCATGATGTTGGTCTTGAAAAATATGAAGGATAAATATGGAAAAGCCTGCCTTAGAGGAAGTCCAAAACTAGGGGTGATAAATAAAAGATGGTCGCTAATAAATCCGACAAGGAGCTTCTGAAAATTTCCTCCACTTGGGGTGCCTCGAAAGCAGAGCTCGTTACTCTACTGAGTAGCGGGAAGTAACACGATGCATTTCAGGAAGAGCTAGCGTGGTCTGGAGGAGGAACAATAAGTTCCAAAGGGAAAGGTGAAATAATTAGGGTCGCTGGAGGCTTGATTTGAGAATAAATACTACCTGGATTGCTGAAAATTCAATTTAGGTAATCTCAGTTTAAATTACAACACCATAAGGTATCACGATAACTCTTGGTAGATTATAATTCTAATTTTCTCTTTGATAGAATGGACACTTTTAATCATATTTCAGTCAACTTTATGGAAACAGGCTGCATTGTAGATGCTGTCTAAAGACATATTTAAAATTTCTCATTCTTCTTTGCATTGCCACCTATGTAAACTCTGCGAGTTACGAACATGAGCACAAATGATCTTTACCTTTCCTACAACTCCAATCCCACAGTCGGCTGCTTGGATCATGCTGACATCATTACCTCCATCACCTGTACAACAAGTCATCATTAAAGTAAACCTTGCACTTAGCTGCTTAATAACAACAAATATTAAACAAAGATCAAACCACCCCGAAGAGAAGATGAAGATAAACTGTTCCGAAACTGAATGAGAAGTTCATAAACAAGCTTAACTTATGAATATTTACATTCCAGTATCTAAAAATAGGACATCAATTTACTGGCTAAATTAAATGAGCACCAAATCCTGTGATATCATCAACTGATGACCAATTTTCAAATTAAATAGATGAAATCAGTTCTGAATTTCTCATTAGTGATTGAATGAAACAATTCCAACGATGCTGTTTCTTTTAATCCCTACTGGACAACTGCTGAATTTCATCTGTGTTTCTGATCACTTGCAATGCACTTCATTGCCACCCTGTGGATTTAGGACACATTACACATACACAAATGAAAGCTGAATAGAAATTCAAGCTCTATTTGAGGGACAGACGTCTGGTAAACCAATGGTTTATTACTCTGTCATTTCCTGAACTCATAATTGCTGTTATTGAACACCTTATAGCCAAGATGTTAGTGGGGAAAAAAAACGCTAACAGCTACCCTATACCTAATCGATTCAAACAAAAATGAATAAACTCATTTTTGAGATTATAAAAGGGAAGGAACAATTTAGATCTCCAAATCCATTGCATTTAAATCTTCCACATTCATGACCCGGATCTACCAAGATTAGATGACAATATTTATTATTATTAGACTGCATAAGATTGGAGCAGATTAAAAGAAAATTAAAACGATTCCAAAAATGTTCCCTCTTAATGAGTCAGAATCAAATGGAAAAAATGTCACAGCCAAAATTCTTAACTCAAAAGTAAGCAAGCCAAATTTTGGCTAAGCCATTTTGTTTTTAAGTTGTTTCCAATTGCTGCAAAGATATTGAACTATTACTTTGCAACTGTGGATCACAGATTAAAGACAGAAAGCTGAGAGGGCTCTGTGCTTACCTATTGCACATGTGCGTTTGCCAGTGTGCTGTTGTAACAGCTTCACAATTTGAGCCTTTTGTGTGGGAGAACATCGACAACACACAACAGCTGGGCACTGGCATGCAAGTTCCACAAACTCATGCTCATAATATTTCAGGCAAACCTATAAAGATACAAATGAAAAACATGCAATATCTTTTACATGTCAAATACATGTTAACTTTCCAAGCATCATCCTTTGAGGTGCCGACCTGCAGTTCCCCTGGGACATACGGGAAACATTTAACTTTTGTCTGTTGTGATTCGGTGGGCAGCCTGATCTCTTGCTCAGAAGATCCCAGGTCCCATTCCAGAGGCTTGGAAAAATTCTGGGATGACTCTGCAGTGCCCTCTTGAAGGAGTTTTGCACTGTCAAGATCTTTAAGTTGAAGTGCTAAACTGAAGACCTGTCCAGTCTATATCAGGTGGCCACTAAAAATCTCTGGCACTTTTTGAAGAGCAGGAAACCAATCCCTCAAAGCAGCATAATTGAAAGTACATTTGTCAATATCATAAGTCTGCTTTTGAGAGGTTTCTGTGCACTGATCGGTTGCCACATTTCCTGCATTACAGCAATAATCATTGGCTGTAAAAGGCTGGCTTGGGTGATCATATGTGCTTGCATGCACCACATGTGCTGAAGCAGAAACTGTGCGACACAGAGAGACGAGCTATTCCTGACTGAACTGCTCGTCAATAATTAGATCTTACCTTGGAGCCTGGAGTACTGAGCAGACATTGATTTCAAAACCTGCAGATTGGTTTGAGATTTCAAAAAAATACAACAGATGCAAAAACACCAAGGATTCGTAGCTTGTCTATAATGTACTAACCAGAAATAGAACAAAGAATATCTTTGGAATGAGCAAAGTGATGTCGACAAAAATGGGATTATAGATAATACACAGAATCATTTTTAAAAATATATATTCATTCAATGGATTTGGGCTTTGTAGGCTGAGCCAGCATTTAATTGCCTGTGCCTAGTTGCCCTTGAGAAGGTGGTGGTGAGCTGCCGTCTTGAACTGCTGCAGTCCTTGAGGTGTGGGCATATCCACAATGCTGTTAGGGAGGGAGTTCCAGGATTTTGACCCAGCGATGATGAAGGAACTGTAATATATTTCCAAGTCCTTCTAGCTGGTAAATTGGTTTATTATTGTCACATGAACCGAGGTCCAGTGAAAAACTTTGTTTTGCATCCCATCGGTACAGATCATTTCAATACAACAGTGCATTGAGGTAGTAGAAGGGAAAACAATAACAGAATGCAGAATAAAGTATAGCAGTTACAGAGAAAGTGCAGTGCCGGCAGACAATAAGGTGCAAGGCCATGACAAAGTAGTAATGATGGTAGAGTTTGTGGGGTTGGAAGGTGCTGTCTAAGGAGTCTTGGTGAGTTGTTGCAGTGCAATTTATAAATGGTACAAACTACTGCTACTGTGCATCAGTGGTGGAGTGAGTAAATGGTTGTGGGTGGGATGCCTATCAAGCAGACTCCTATGTTCTGTATGGCTTCAAGCTTCTTGACATTCAACCCCAAATGGAGCAAAGAGAGAAAATGCTGGTGAAATGCCTCCACAGAACATGACCTCTGGCACTGAATCTTAAAATTGTTGGCGTTTCTCTTTGAGTTTAGCAAGGAAATTTCAATGATGTACCTTGATTGTGACTGATCCTTATTACCTTATCAAACCCTGTAGATTCTGAAACATATTCACTGATTACTGAAATATCAGGTTAACGTTTTATGACAATGTTATTAAGAGTTTAAATTTGCATGCATAATTCCCCTCAAGTGAAAATAGTTTAGATCAACTGTTTCACCAAAAAAAAAGTAATATCCATTCATTCTGCGGTGAATGAAAACAGTGCAGGTTTTTTTTTATTTACAATCACAGGACAAGGATTCCTGTCATCCCCAATTGCTCCTGAGATGATGATGATGAGCTCCCTTATTGAACCAGTTGTTAGCTACAAGCAAGACCATTTTATAGGGTAGTTAACAGTCATGTGCAGGCCAGGACAGAAGATTTTCTTCCTCAAAGTGTACCAAACAAACTGGATGTGTTTTTTTTTTAAATAAACTAGTGGTCTCATGGTCACCACTACTGATATTAGCCTTTCATTTAAGATTTTAGTGACTAAATTTAAATTTTCAACCAACTTCGGAAATTCTAAAATAACATCTCTGAATTATTCCAAGCCTCTAGATTATTAGTCTAGTAAAAGAGCTTGCCATCCTGAAAATGAAGCATTTTTCCAATTCTTAAATCCCAACATCCTTTATCTCTCCACTAGCAGCTGTGCCTCCAGGTAGCTACACCTCATACTTTGTAATTGTATACCTAAACATTGTTGCCTCTCCATCACTCTCTCCTCCTTTAAAAGGTTCCTTAGAAAAAAGTTGAAATAACATGGGTATCAATGCATAACCTCTTTAATTAAATGCTTGGTCACCTACATTATGGATAGAGTACAACTCAGAAATACTAGAACAGAAATTGAAATGCTAAAAATAGAGTAACGTGATCAAGCAATGTAATTATCTAATGAAACTGCCATTATGGATGCAGAAGCTGTGGAAAAAAATCTGATCATTCTAAACTGTTGGAGAGCATTCATTGTTAGAGTACAAGAGAAAAGTTGTCTCACTAGAATAGAGGGCATTGGTGACACCACACCTGAACTGTTGTGTACAGTTTTGGTCTCCTTTCCTAAGAAGGGATTTACTTGTTATGGAGGGAGTGCAAAGATTCACCAGACTGGTCCCTAGCATAGTGGGTCAGTCATATACGAGGAAGATTGGGGAAACTAGGCCTCTGCTCTCTGAAGCATAAAGGAATAAGAGGTGACATCACTGAAACACAAAATTTTTGTAAGGTTTGACTGTGTGGAGGCAAGGAAGCACGACAGGTCAAAGTTTCAAAGTTGACAGTAGGCCATTTAGGACTGATACAAGGAGAAAGTTCTTGACTCAATGAGTGGTACAGCCTTGGTATTCGCTAGCCCAGAGTACGGTGCAGGCTCAGTCATTGACTGTGTTCAGAACAGAGATAAATAGATTTCTGGGTATTAAAGGAATCAAGCAACATGGAGAACAGAGCAAGAAAATGGTGTTTGAGGTAAATGAGCAGCCATGATCTTGTGGAACTGTGGAGTAGTGTACTCCTCCCATGTTCTTGGAAAGATAATAGAAATATGACTGAGCTACAAAGGAGAGGTTGGACAAAGGAGATGTGTAGGGCAAGTGTTTTTTTTTTACAGAGAGTAGTGGGTGCCTGGAACAGCCTGCCAGGGGTAGTGGTGGAAGCAGACACGATAGTCACATTTAAGAAACTGTTAGGTAGACACATGAATATGCAGGGAATGGAGGAATATGGATCATGTACAGGCAGAAGAGATTTAGTTTAATTTGGCATTGCATTCGACACAGACATCGTGGATCAAAGGGCCTGTTCCTGTGTTGTAATGGTCTATGTTCTATAAATAATTTGGTGAGTAGAAGGGTTTATAAAATAAAAAGTACTTCTAACTCAAGTCTATTTATACTTCATTGCCATCTCTGCACAGCAGACTGTAGCACTTACCTCTAAAGAGTCCCCTGATATAACCAGTGTACAGTCATGTTTCCTCCTGAAAGCATTGAGCTCCAAATGAGCTTCACCACGATTTGTTACCTGCAAGGGCAGGTCTCCGGTTTAGTTCAGAAAAAAAAGTGTAAATTGGTGTTTAACAAAACATCAGTGCACATTTCATTCTGGGCAGACACAGAAGCAAACTGAGTAATAGAATAAGTTTAAATCAGAACATTAGGAAACACAACCACAGAAATTGGAAAAATGTAGATAGTCATCATGAATGCATGAGTATTTCACAACCTTGAGCAAATGCTTCTGTTAATTCAATTAGCTTTTATATCCAGACTTTTACTTGGTGCATGCAGATGATGCATGAAAAAGAAAAATGTTTTTCTTTCTAATTAAAGTTATCTTCAGCTGCCACTTGTAAAATAAGCTAATCTAGGGTGCTAAATAATCACTTGGGTTGTCAGCATACATCTTCTGTTTGCTCCAGTGAGTTAGTTGGTTCACTGCTACCCTCTAGTGGTTGCAAGATTTCATACTGTTCTGCATTTCAGCTTATTATTAATGTACTGATCCCACTCGCCTTTTCACTCCAGCATCCTTCTGAAAGCAATGAATCCTTTCAGGGGTTGGAGTCCTAACCTATATGGCTCAACTTCTCCCCAGATAACATTCCCTAACCACTGCATTCCTTTTCTTTTAATCGAATGCACACATTGTTAAATGCTGTTTCAACGCCCATTTAACTTTTTTCCACATTACCTCATACAGAAAACAATACTTAGCAGCTGTAGGAATCCAAACTTCTTGCAGGAAATATGCAACAAATATCCTGGTAAATTGTGGAAACAATATGTGTAGCTATACTGGTCTGTTCATAAGAATGTATACTTGTGCAAAACCTTTCAAACTAACTGTCAGCAAGGCACAGAATAAGCCCATGCAAGTTAAATTAATCATCTCAGGTTTTCAAAAGGTCTACATCCTAAAGATTACTGTTAAGCAGATTCATGCTTGTTCTATATACATTTGTACCAGCTCATCATTGACAGGGTAACTTCTACGCTGTGCACATCAATTTTGGAAATTTTGAGACATGGGGATCAGGTTAGCAATACTAATTTCAAAAACAGATTTGGTCATAGGTTAATTACATTGTAGGACAGTTTCCAGTGCTATTCAGAACTCCCATTAGTGGTTCAATGTGAGAGAACATTTAAAAATTCTATTTGTCACATATGGAAAGGAATGACGTTTTCCTTAGCGTTACAATATCAGAGAAAAATTGGCCAGACCTAGAGAATCACACGTATACAAACTGCGCACTTGGCTCAGCCTAGCTTGACCTGAAGCCAGCTCCACTAACCTGAATAGGCAATGGCAACAAAAGAAACTGGGAAAAACAAAATTACAGTTCATGTGTTTGAAATATAATAAAGCCCACACTCTTAGTACAGAAGGCAAAAAGCCATCCTTCCCCTTCCCCCTCCAATTCACTTAGACCTTCTGCAAAAGTTGCAGAGTCATAAGGGCATATTTGTGTGGAAGGTTCAATTATTTACATGGCTGTTAGCTTATTTAGGAAGGTTTCACTGTATCAACAAAACTTAGAACTCAAGAAAATTCAGCCACTTTTTTTTTTAACAAAATCTTTGGCGCTACTAAACATAATCACACGCACTGTTATGCACCAGATGTTTTGTTGTTCTTTTCCTTCAGTACTGCAGCCCATTTTGCAAATGGTGTTTACTGCTACACATGGAAAAGAATATACATTTGTGAAACTTTAAAGAGTCTCGAGAACATTTAAGATACTCTCACTTAGTTGGTCACACTTACAGGACGGAAGATGTGGACATCTTGGTTCCTGGACACTAGATGTGAGCTTTTAGCAATACAAGTAGCTGTTTCCAATTTATCTCCAGTTAACATCCATATCTGGAAGAAAATGTGAAGCAAAATTCTTACTAAATTGCATGAGTGGTGATCACAATTGAAGGAAGTTCTCCTCACGCGTGTATGTGTTATTTTGGATTGGACCAGTCACAAAAAAGTGGACTTAAAAATCACAAATGATAACCTGCGACTGCAGATATGGTATTCATTTCTCATCCTCAATCTACACGTAGCCTTCAATGTGGTTGACAACATCCTTCTCTTACAACTTTCTCCAAGCCATCCAGCTAGGTAGAGCTACCCTTCTCTGGTTCCATTCCTATCTGACTGTAACCAGAGAATTACCTGCAACAGCTCCTAATCCTACTTCCATTCCATAACCTTGAGGCTATCCCTGGTTTCCTCCTATCTCTCATCCACGTGCTGCTCTTCAGCAACACCAAGGAAGCAGTTGATGATGCAGATGCTGACGAGACACAGTTCTATCTCAAAACATTCAATGCTTTCTTAGTAAACAGTAGAATGGAAAACAGACTTACTATTTTCTCTACCCCCTCCCCAAAGAAAATAAATTACCTTGCACTCAAATTGGGCATTCAATCAGATTGGAAGAAAGATATAGAAAAAGAGGTGATAATACTATTTACATGGATAGTAATGATCTTTACATTCTACTTTAACTTTGAATCTGTACTTTTCTAGAGTATTCATTCATTTGCTAATGTAGGCATCACTGGTACGACCTACATTTATTGCCCATGCCCAAATGCTCTTGGCAAAAAATAAATGCTGCTAACCTTGTACTATTGAGGGCATGCATTTCAAGGTGAGTGGGGGAAAATCCAAAGGGGATGTACAGGATAAGCTTTTTTTTAAAAACACAGAGTGGTGGGTGCCTGGAATGCGCTGCCAGGGGTGGTGCTCGAGGCAGATATGATAGAGGTGTATAAGACACTCTTGGGTAGGCACATGAATATGCAAAGGGATATGGACCAGGTGCAGGCAGAAGGGATTAGTGTAATTAAGCATCATTAGCTTAATTAGTTCGGCACAACATCATGGGCCGAAGGGCCCGTTCCTGTGCTGTACTGTTCTGTGTTCTATGTACTGCAAAACAGCTGTCACAGACTGAGCTGTTTGGTAAGAAGGTCCAGGACAACATACACACAGATATACAATGTTTTTATTTCAGAATTTATTATAACAATTTAAGTCTGATTTAATTTACCAAATGGGGAAAATTAGTGTTGCATTTATGCCAATTAAGTTCACCCTTTCCACAGCTTTCTTCACAATTATTTTATACTATATCGCAAGCATCAGCAATAGCTTACAGGTATATAATGCTGCAGGAGATGAGAGAGCTAAAAATGCGACAAGTTCACCATGGGAATTGAAGGTGAGAACGAGAAGTTTTAAAAGGTCACACATTGGGTGGGAAGGGTGAAACAGAACTGATCAACAAGGAAATGTGACATGTAAAATGCTCAGTGTTATACTTTATTCATATCCTTTCATTTTTTGCAATATAACATTGTTACACTAGACATCTGACAATTGTACTGGAGACTCGTCCAATCTGACACAATCTTTCCCTCAATGTCAGCAAAAGAGCTGGTCATTGACACCAGGAAGTGGGGTGAAGCACACGCTCCTGTTTACATCAACGGTGCTGAGGTGGAGATGGTTGAAAGCTTCAAGTTCTTAGGTATAAACATCACCAAGAGCCTGTCCTGATACAACCACAATGACAACATGGCCAAGAAAGTGCACCAGCACCTCTACTTCCTCAGAAGGCTAAGGAAATTCCGCATGTCCCCATTGACCCTCACCAATTTTTATTGATGCACCACAGAAAGTATCCTATTCAGATGCATCACAGCATGGTACGGCAATTGATCTGCCCAAGACTGCAAAAAACTGCATAGAGTTGTGGACACGGCTCAGCACATCATGAAAACCAGCCTTCCCTCCACGGACTCTGTCTACACTTCTTGCTGCCTTGGAAAAGCAGCCAACATAATCAAAGACCCCTCCCACCCCAGACATTCTCTCTTCTCTCCCCGCCCCCCTTCCATCTGGAAGATACAAAAGCCTGAAAGCATGTACCACCAGGCTCAAGGACAGCTTCTATCCCACTGTTATAAGACTACTGATCGGACCTCTTGTATAAGATGGACTCTTGACCTCACAATCTACCTCTTCGTGGCCTTGCACCTTATTGTCTGCCTGCACTGTACTTTCTCTGTAACTTTAATACCATATTCTGCATTCTGTTAATACTTTCCCCTTGTACTACCTCGATGTACTGATGTTGTAAAATGATCTGTATGGATGGCATGCAAAACAAAGTTTTTCCACTGTACCTCGGCAACAGGTGACAATAATAAACCAATTACCTTTATTCCAGCATTTCTCAACATTTCCAGTGTAGGCCTCACATCTGCTTGTAGCTGATCCTCCACTCCAGTGAGGCAGAGGAGTTCCATTTCACGCTCAAGACTCTCCACAACTGCTGCCACCTTTAGCGAACGATCGTGAACACTCAGCTTTGCCTGATTGTATCGGTTCTGTCACGTACAAGGAAGCAGCCTTAAAATAAGCACGGGTAAAAAAAATTTGCAGAAGACAACATTGCTGAACCTACATGGAGAAATTCTCAGTCATTCAGCTCAGAATGGGCCCTTTGGCCCAAATTATCTTTGCTGATCATGATGCCCATCTACCCACCCCATCACCCGGGCCATGCCCTTTTCTTGCAGCTACCATTGGGCAGGAGGGTACAGAAGCCTGAAGTCCTACACCACCAGGTTCAGGAACAGCTACTTTCCTACAACCATCAGGTTCTTGAACCAACCTGCACAACCCTAACCCTCCCTCAGCAATGGAACACTATGGATCACCTCTTGCACTACCATGGACTTGTCGCTGATTGTTTTTTTTTGCACTAATGTCTTGTTTTGCACAATCTTCATTGTCTTGTACAACTTATGAATAATTTATATTCTGTGTATTGTCTGAATCTACCTGCCTGTGATGCTGCTGCAAGTTTTTCATGGACCTCACCGTACTTGTGCATACAACAATAAACTCGACTTGACTTATTAAATCCCATTTACCCACATTATCCTTTCCTATCCAAATGCCTTTTAAACACTGTAATTGTATCTGCCTCTACCACTTCCTCTGGCAGCTCGTTCCAATACAAGGCAGGACTGGATAGGCAGGGACCATTTTCCCTGCAGCAAAGGAGGCTGAGGAATGACTTTAGAGATTTATAAAATCATGAGGGGCATCAATACGGTGGATGGTCACAGTCTTTCCCCAGGGTAGGCAAGTCTTAAACTAGGTTGAAAGTGAGAGGGGGAAGATTTGAAGGGGATCTGAGAGGCAAGATTCTCACAGAGAGGATGGTGGGTATATGGAATGAGCTGCCAGAGAAAGTGGTAAAGGTGGATACAATTACAATATTTAAAAGACATTTGGACAAGGTACATGGAGAGGTTTAGTGGGATTATAGGCCAAACACAGGCAAATGGCATCGTCAGATAGGCACCTTGGTTGGCATGGTCACGTTGAGCCAAAGGGCCTGCTTCCATGCTGTATAACTCTATAACCACCACCCTGTGTGGAAAAGCTTGCCTCTCAGATCTCCTTGATTCTCCCCTCTCACCTTAAACATGTATCCTCTAGCTTGAGACTCCTTTACCCCCAGGAAAAAGACTCTGACTATCTACTCTATTGATGCCCCTCATAATCTTATAAATCTCACTTAGTTCAACATTGACACTTACCTGCATGACACACATATTGAAAATCTGAAAGAACTCAACTTGGCATGGGTAACTTGGCTTAATAGAAAAACTGCTGTTGATCAGTGTGTAAACAAAGCACGTCTAATAATCTCTGGGAAACAAAACACCATTTCAATTCCACTCACCATATGCAGTCTTGGATAGCCTGAGCATGCTTTCCCCTCAAACTTGCTCTACCATTTTACACAATTATCGCTGAACCATGCCTCACTCCACAAACCTACTTTCGCCCCCCCCCCCCCCAACCCCCATTTCCTTTCATACTTCTGGTTAACAAAAGTCTAACCATCACCGATTTAACCATGGCAATTTACTAATCAATTGTTGTTTGCAGACAAGTGTTACAAATTCCTACCATCTTCCGCATGCGAAAGTGGTCTCATGGGATAGAACTCAATGGAACCAAATTTCAAAGGTTAACGTTCAAAATAATCATTACCATCTCTTCATGTTTACCTAAGCAACAGGGCAGAAATTTCTACCTCTCAGGATAATAAATTGATGCCTTTTTTTTACATTTTTAAATCACTCCTGGTATTGCACTGCACTGATATTAAGTTTTTTTGTGTGAGAACAAGAAGAGATTACCATGTAAAGGGAAAATATCCAGCCTATGAAGTGCAAGATACCTGTCCTTTCAATGTTACACGTTTTAAGAGTCAGGACTTTCAGAATGGAACTTCCATCAGTTACAAATCAGGCCCCAAGCAATCAGATTTATATATTAAATATAAATCCTTGAATGTATCTATGTATTTTGCCTCAACTAATTACTGTGGCAGCGAGTTCCACATTCTCATGCTCTCTAGGTAAAGGAGTTTCTTTTCAAGTATTCATTTCATTTCTTGGCGACCAAATTGTACTAAACGTCTCTATTTTTCCTCTTCCCCCTTTTCTTTCTTTCCCTCTTCCGGAGAGGAGAGACCCAGCCTACTTCTTTCCTGAAGCACAAAACCTTGAAGTTCTAGTATCAGCTTTGTGGCTTTCTTTTACATTCTCTCTGGTGTCCCCATATCCTTTATATAACAAAGTATCAAAATTACACAAAGTATGGCCTAATCAAGATTGAAGAGTTTAGGAAAACTTCTCTTCTCGAAATAAGTTCAAGTGTTTTAGTTATAGCCTTATTGATCTATGTCAGCACTTTTACTCATCTATCAGTTGTTACTACGAGATCCCTTTCTCCTCCATCCTATTTTGATTTTTTTAATTTACAAGTAATAAGTGACATCATTTTTCAAACCACAATGTAATGCCTCACAACTGCCAATGTTAAAATGTTTAAGGAAAGATTGGTTAAGAAGCTGTCATTGGGGAAGCTAGGTGTAAAGTGAGCCAGATGATATCCAGGATTTTGGATTAAATCTACCCAACAAAAAGTACCACTCAAGATGAGTACGGGCAATTTCATCTAGTTCCTCGTGAGTAGATGCCAACAGGACCAAACATTTTTAGTTTTGCACCAATGGACAATTGTTATTTGGACAGGGTTAAAAATGACCAGGAAGAAGAACTGAAGGAAAAAAAATCACCACAGTACATTACGCAGCTTAGGAATTTAGTGCTGAGGAACATTCTTTGGGCGCAGTACAGAAAATAGTACACTATACCAACTGTACTAAAGCTAGGAATAGGTCTACAAAAAAAATTTCATTCCCAAGCAGCAACGTCCTACATCTCGATGGAAGCAAAAAAATGTAGGAACTTCAATAGATAATTACAGCATTGGCATACCATTTTCAATAAAGCTGTAGATAAATTTATAATCATAAATTAATGTAATGGAAATTAATAAGCTCAAGATCATCAGATACTCCATAGCAAGTATATTGAACAGTTTTAAATAAATTCATTTAAATTACAATTTAAGTTTGGGGTGGATTGGCCAAGTTCATTAGATGGATAAGTTTCCAAGGACATTCTGTACAGTGAACTTGCCACTGGTTGACAGCTTGCTGGACAGCTCTGCTACAAGGATAAATGCAAGTGAGATGTGAAGATGGAAGGCACTGACATGGATAATTAGGAGATAGCCTTCAATGGTCAGGACCTTGGGAGGCTGACTCTTTGGGAGGGCATTGGAAGATGCCAGGAGAAACAGTCATCTAAGAAAACTTAGAGAAAACTGAGACCAGCAAATATTGCACCTTGTCAACTCACTGCTGTAAACTGGTATGGAGATGGCTGCACCAGAATGGGGTTTGTCAGCCACACCAGACAATGCTCAACATGGAGCTGACCACTGTGTAAACCATGGTTTCACAGGACAGAAGGCTGCATTGCCACATATAGTCTAAATGACAACTTAGAGCAATTCCAACAATTCTGAAGGTACTAAAGTTAGTAGAAAGTAGACTAACAGACTATTTTGTGATCTAAATCACTGTTGTGAATTCAAAGCATTTCTACATAGAAAGCAAGGACCTAACTAACTTGGGATGCAAAGTAGTCTGGAGAAAATCTACTGCGAGTAGAAGGATGGTATAGATCACCATTCTATTGGGAATAAAATAAACACGCTGAATCATATGGCATCTAATGTGAATCCATGTGCAATATACCAACAACTGCAGCATTATGGTAATTTTGCTTGAACCATTGTTGGCTACTGGGGATCATTGAAATCAAATCTTAAAGTGGACATTTGATAACTGATCACTATAAGCTGATTTCAGCAGGCTTTGTAGTTCAGCGTCACATAATCAGCAATGAAAATTGCCAATTTCAAATATGATACATGATGAAAAGTTTATAAATCCTACAGCAAAAAAAAAACTGCAGTTGCTCTAAGTCTGAAATAAAAATAGAGAATGCTGGAGATACTCAGTGACTCAGGTAAATACTGTGAACAGATGCTACCCAAGCTACAAAAAATTTCTAGTATTTGTAGTTCTCATTTCAGTTCTATCTAACTTTACTGGATGTCCAACTGTTTCTTTCATTTCAAATTTACCAAAGTACATGCATCCTTTTGCATTAAATACCTTCACCTGCTGTGACTTATCACAGGTTGGTTGCTTCTAAGGTATTTATTTAGTAAAACAACTTTCATTTGTAGAGCACATACAGCATTGCAAGTGTCCCAAGCCATTTCATAAGCATTATCAAACAAAAATTGATGGTGGATCATGAAGAGATTTTCAGGCTGTTACCAACAGCTTGGTGGAAGATGTAGATTTCAAGGAGCATCTTAAAAGAGGAGGGGGAGATAGGGACATAGAAATGTCAGGAGACATCGGGGGATAAAATTGCCCTAGTTTAGGGACAAGATAATTGAACAAATAGCAATCACTAATCATGAATGCATGTGATTGTATTCTGGAGGAACAAAAAGATTTTGGAATGTTGCAGAAGTGACAGAACAAATTGCCACAAGTATATTAACAACCTTAAAATTATATATAAACATTTCTTAAGTCTACTGCTTACACGTCTCACTAAGAAAGATTCTTATGAGCAAGATGATGCCAGGTGCAATGAAAGCTACCACTTTCTGTTGATTGGTTATGGTGTGTTCAGAACTTGCTTTATGAAGAAGAGTTAATGATAGAATTGGAGGATAGACTGAATTCTGCTATTATTACAGGACTGAATTAGGTACACGCTCTGAAAATGGTTCCATCCAAGTGAGCTGAAGAAATCACAGCTCAAAATCAGGGCCCAGAGTTTGCTATCAAGCTGCTATCAAGTAGATTAATGGAGTCCCTATTATTTACTTCTAACAGATATATAACCTGAAGGAAAGGGGCAAATACCCAATCAAATGTCAGTGTCCAAAAGCTGGTGCTCAATTGATGCTGCACCATTAACTGAGTATAAATGGCACCACACTATTGAAATGGACCGAGTAACATGAAGCCACAAGACACGAAGCAGCTCCATGCCACACAGATATATTTTGTTAGAGTCTCGTTAGTGGCTGAGGAAACAACAGGTCTGCATCACACAAAACACGACTGACTACAAAGAGGGTATTTTATGGTAGTTAGTTCTAGATTTTTTAAAAATATAACATCTGATTGATTAGCTTGAGAGTTGCTGGTACTTAACAGGCAGTGGTCACTTTTCCATTTGCCCAGTGGCCATTAGTTATTTAATATTTACTCTGATCACAGAGCATTGATGCCTAGCTATGTGAATATAACAGGAATACGCCATTCAACTTCTTAAGCCTACTCCCCTTTTCAAAACAACCAAGTGGCATGTAAAAGTTTGGGCACCCCTGGTCAAGATTTCTGTTACTGTGAATAGTTATGTGAGTAGAAGATGAACTGATCTCCAAAAGTCATAAAGTTAAAGATGAAATATTCTTTTCAACATTTTAAGCAAGATTAATGTATTATTTTTGTTTTGTACAATTTTAGAGTGAAAAAAAGGAAAGGAGCACCATGCAAAAGTTTGGGCACCCCAAGAGATTTGAGCTCTCAGACAATTTTTATCAAGGTTTCAGACCTTCATTAGCTTGTTAGAGCTATGGTTTGTTCACAGTCATCGTTAGGAAAGGCCAGGTGATGCAAATTTCAGAGCTTTATGAATACCCTGATTCCTCAAACCGTGTCCCAACAATCAGCAGCCATGGGCTCCTCCAAGCAGCTGCCTAGCACTCTGAAAATTAAAATAAATGATGCCCACAAAGCAGGAGAAGGCTATAAGAAGCTAGCAAAGCATTTTCAGGTAGCCGTTTCCTCAGTTCGTAATGTAATTAAGAAATGGCAGTTAACGGGAACAGTGGAGGTCAAGTTGAGGTCTAGAAGACCATGAAAACTTCCTGAGAGAACTGCCCGTAGGATCGCTAGAAAGGCAAATCAAAATCCCCATTTGACTGCAAAAGACCTTCAGGAAGATTTAGCAGACTCTGGAGTGGTGGTGCACTGTTCTACCGTGCAGTGACACCTGCACAAATATGACCTTCATGGAAGAGTCATCAGAAGAAAACCTTTCCTGCGTCCTCACCACAAAATTCAGCGTCAGAAGTTTGCAAAGGAACATCTAAACAAGCCTGATGCATTTTGGAAACAAGTCCTGTGGACTGATGAAATTGAAATAGAAGTTTTTGGCCACAATGAGCAAAGGTATGTTTGGAGAAAAAAGGGTGCAGAATTTCATGAAAAGAACACCTCTTCAACTGTTAAGCATGGGGGTGGATCGATCATGCTTTGGGCTTGAGTTGCAGCCAGTGGCATGGGGAACATTTCACTGGTAGAGGGAAGAATGAATTCAATTAAATACCAGCAAATTCTGGAAGCAAACATCACACCGTCTGTAAACAAAAAAGCTAAAGATGAAAAGAGGATGGCTTCTACAACAGGATAACGATCCTAAAAACACCTCAAAATCCACAATGGACTACCTCAAGAGGCACAAGCTGAAGGATTTGCCATGGCCCTCACAGTCCCCTGACCTAAACATCATCGAAAATCTGTGGATAGACCTCAAAAGAGCAGTGCATGCAAGACGGCCCAAGAATCTCACAGAACTAGAAGCCTTTTGCAAGGAAGAATGGGCGAAAATCCCCTAAACAATAATTGAAAGACTCTTAGCTGGCTACAGAAAGCATTTACAAGCTGTGATACTTGCCAAAGGGGGTGTTACTAAGTACTGACCATGCAGGGTGCCCAAACTTTTGCTTCGGGCCCTTTTCCTTTTTTGTTATTTTGAAACTGTAAAAGATGGAAATAAAAAAAGTAATCTTGCTTAAAATATTAAAGAAATGTGTCATCTCTAACTTTATGCCTTTTGGAAATCAGGTCATCTTTTACTCGCTTAGCTATTCACAGTAACAGAAATTTTGACCAGGGGTGCCCAAACTTTTGCATGCCACTGTATTCTATCTCAAATATCATTTTCTTTCCTGAATCCAATATCCCAATTCCTGTAATATCCACAAACCAATCAACCCCTTTCGAATAAACTCAACGACTGAACAACCAAAGCTCTCCGAATTCCAAAGATTCACGAATCTCTGAGTTGAGAAGCTTCTCTTAATTTCAGACTAATGGCCTAACTCTTAATTTGAAAATGTAACCCATACCTCTCGATTCCCCAACTAGCGAAAACATCCTCTCCATATCTACCCAATCAAGCTCTAAGAATTTAGTACATTTCAATGAGATCACCTCTCATTCTTCTAAACTCTAGAGAACAGAGGTTTAGACTATTCAATCTCTCTTCATTGGACAGATCTACCATCCCAGGAACCTGTTGGTGAATCTTCAAAGCACTCCCTTTATAGCAAGTATGTACTTTTTTAGCCAAGGAGACCAACATTGTACACAGTACTCCAGTTCCAAGTGTCTCACCAAGATCCTCCATAACTGCATTAAAAAATCTTCATTCTTTCATCAAAGCCTCTATCAATAAAACTAACACATCACTTGACTTCCTAACTATCTGCTGCACTGATACATTATCTTTCAGTGATTTGTGCACAAGGACACCCAGGTCTCTTTGATCAATACTTCCCAATCTCTCATCATTTGGCAAATAGTGTTATTTCTACCAAAGTGGATCATCACATTTTCCCACATTCTCCAATGACACTGCCCACTCACCCAGCTCCTCAGGAAGCCTCTGCATCCTCAGTACTACTCTCATTCCTACTTAGCTTGGTGTTATCAGCAAATTTGGAAACGTATTTGGTCCCCTCATCCAAATCAATGATATAGATTGTAAAAAGTTGGGGCCCCAAGCACCAGTCCCTGGGTTTCTCCACAAGCCACAGCCTGCTGATCCAAGGAGGACCATTTTATTGTAACCCTTTGATTTCTGAATGTTAAACTCTCAATCCACACCAGTATATTACTCCCAAGTCCAATGATGCTATGATATTCTCATGGGAAGTATAAATTTGTAATTTATTTACTTGACCAAGCCTTCCATTTCCTCAAAGTTATGACTAAGCTGATCACTACACAATTATAATATTACCATTTAGATGGGTAACTAAAAAAAGTTTTTTTTTAAACGGAGAACTATGTAATTGACCCAATTTCCACAGTTTTATAATCTAAGGTCGAGCTAGCCTCCATCACTATATAATAGACTTGATTATCAGAATTCAAAACACTGGTTCATTAATGTTTTAAAATTTAGATAATGATTTTCTGCACAGCAGTAATTTAGTAGATTATACATACATAATTTATTCATTCTTAGAACATATCTTTCACCTCATTATGAAGCACGATATTTCACACCTAGCTGCAAAAGTACAAAAGGGTGCAAAGGATACAGTGAGATGAACTAGTCAAGACTTCTAATTAACACCTAACAAACAAACAGTATGCCAACATACAAATGCCCAGATGACTAAACTGGCAGTTATCTTCAATTGTAAATGCAACCATTCCAATGTGGTCTCAAAGCATTTGGTTTTGGAGTAGAAGTGGAAATGCTTTGGGACTATTTAGCATCTACATACACGTGAGGAAATGACAGACTTGTTTACATTAAGTATCCCTTTATTCTTCCTATGTGAAAATACTGTTCTCCCTTGTGCTCTCAATGATTCTTCATTTGAAACTGAGGCATGGCAGGTAACTTCAGTATTTCCTTGAGACATGAAATCCCACATTATGCAGGAAGATTAGAGAGCTTGGTTACAGCGTTATTCTGGAGGATACCAATCACACCAACTGTTTGCCAACCTTCCATGCTATAGGAGAGACTAGTTTACCAGACTACTGCACCCGTTCAGAAGTCAAAGGTGCTAACTCAGACCTAAACTCAACTTCCACGTGGGAAGAAGTTGTGAAAAATTGTATGTTCATGTAAGCTAATAAGTACAAGTGACAGGTTTTCTTGTAAGCACCAGCCAATGTGCTAGCATTAACTCTTCACCTATATCAAAGTCTTGCTAACTTTACAAGAATAATGGTTCATAAAGCTGAACAACTCTTACTGGGCCAGAAGGTCACAAGAATGATCACAGCATTCTCCACTCAAAGCTTACTAATATTCTCAATAGTCGTTTATCAAACTGTCCAAACCACTCTGGAAAAGAACTTCTGTTCTGGCTCACTGGTATACTTTCCTTCCAGTGCCCGGAGAACCCTGTATTCCAAAGGTAAGTTTTCCACCCTTCTCAAACTACAAGCTCTGCGTGAATCAATCCTACTTGGGAAAAGTTGGAGGTGACAGTAAATGAGAGAAATATTAAAAACATATATAAGACTTATTATTTAAATATTCTGTATCACATAACCAATAACCAAGTTGAAAATCTACGTGGAAGAAATCTTGCACAAACCTTGGCTTCAAAGAAAATTTCCCGCTTGAATTGGCATGTACAAATTACTTTATTTCAAGTCTGATGAGTAACATCTATATGAACATGTTTCCTACAGCTGAGGCTATAATTATACCTCAAAATCCTGGTACTGCTCTTCTGTTAGGGATTTTTTGGCCACCACAAGTGTCCGTAGTCCTTCTCTTGCCATGTTCCCACACTGGAAAAGTGAAGATAGAAGTTCCTTGCTTATGAATACTGAAAAATTTTCCAGACCCTTCATGTGTCAAACATCTTTATGCTGTGCTCATACCTACTTTTGTTCAAAGGACAGTCAATGCTACAATATTCCATATGCCACAAAACCTCATGTTTGCATTTAAATGCATTTCCATTGCTTGTAAAGAAAGTCAAAAATGCCTGTTGCAAGTGTGATTTGGGTGGTCTGCTAGACTGAAAGGAACTTGAAGTGGGGCCATTGAGTTGATGGTCCAACCATCATGGTTTCGGGCAGGCTTGATGAGCTGGTTGGTCTTCTTTGTTTGTATTGGAAAAACCTACTAGCTGTGACACAGTGCACTCAGTCCAGCGACCAGGGTTCAATCTTGACATCTCGCACCAGGTGGGGTTTGCACGTTGTCCCCATGACCCCATGGGTTTCGCACGTTGTCCCCATGACCCCATGGGTTTCTTCTGGTTCCCTCCCACATCCCAAATATGTGCAGGTTGATAGGTTAATTGCCCTCAGTGCATAGAATCTGAGGGAGGTTGATGGGTTTGTGGGGAGAATAGAATGAGTTAATGTAGGATTAATGTAAAAATGCGTGCTTGATTGTTGGCATGGACTTGGTTTGCCCAACACTGTATCTTTCTATGACTATGATCTGCAATGACTTACTCTCTCAATTTACTTTCTAAGTTTTTCTGGACTTAACACTGCACTACTTGCTAACAAAGGGATATCACAGTCAAGTGTATAAATGAGTCTGGCCATGACATTTTAATGCATCTCCAAAGTATGCCAGTGGCTTAAACAAAGTGTTTAATAAAGTACCTTTGGTTTGAAGAATGGAGTACATGTGCTCAGAGTGCCTATGGAGGAGTGAGGACACAAATTGTTCATATTCTGTACAAGGAATTCCTTTTCTTAATTCTGCGTTCTCTTATGAAACTCAAGTTCCCACACGGCAGAAGGTGCCTGCACAGGTGGGTTGTCCCATAGCAATAGATAGGCTGGAGAAGCACTTTAAATCTCATTTTACCATTCTTAATAATAAAGCTAATATTAACAAATTTAGTCAGAACATACTTTGGGCTAATAATATTCTTTGAAAAGATTTTACTGCACTTAAGGTTTTAAATGCCATTGATGTTTTTAAGAAGGACACTGCTGCTGGTGCGGATGGCGTGTCTAGACAGGATTCATAAGGACATCAATGTGTCAACTAGAATGGATTCTTCTTGGGTTTGATATGGCAAAAACTCTAACTAGTGTCAAGACATATCCACCCCACCGGTCTCTCAAATGCTCGCTCCTATGTACAGGCTGTACATGAGCTGGGCATTGGTAACCTGAGGAGGATCTGTACTTTCATTTTTAATGTTCCTTAAAAGGGACTGCTGCTGGTCAATAAGCAAGAGTTCTCTTCAAATTAAACTGCACAACTGATCTCACACTCCCACCACTCCAACTCAAGGTTGCTGCCATCCCTCAGTTATATTCTCTTTCCCTTTAACAACCTGAGGGGTAGTGCTGGTTGACAGCAGCCCAAAACTAGAAGTCTCTTTGTCAATTAGCAGTCTGAAGATGCTTCAAACATGTCCAGCTTGCCAGGACATTTTAAATGAGGAAGAGATCCATTATCAGGTACATCTCGGGCCAGCCGTTCAGGGATAAAAATTTTCTCTGCACCCAGTTTGTATTTCCTCCCTTATATGTTAATTCCCACCCCGCTCCCCCCCCCCCCCCCCACGGTTCTTACCTCTTCTTCCAGCCAATCATTGTACTGTACAATGCTTGACATTGCCACATCAGCTCCTTTCATGTAGAATGCAATTTCCCCAGAAGAATCATCCTAAAATTCAAATGGAAATTCAGGGACAAATTTGTAAAAATACCAGAATATTCTCATTTTTCTTCCCATCCTTGTCCTTGGCCATTTATTGGACCATAGTGCTTCCTTCCTAATTCCTCTATTAAAACCCCTCTATTCTGGGATGTAATGACCATCTCTCATCCCCTATTAGTCAGAACCTGACCTCAGTTCAGAACTTCCTATCGCTCCAAAAATTATAACCTTGGCGTCATCACTTCCAGACCAAATTCAAAAGTTTCAGTTTTTAAATCTACACAGTCAAAAAGTTAAGATTTTTCTTCAGTAGACTAATTCTGAATCAGGACTAAACAGCATCTTTACCAATGGTAAATGGCACCTTTATCATTTGTATGTTCCCAGCCACAAGTTATACTTTGGGTTTAGAGAAGCTATTTTTCTGTGCCAGTTGTCAGACACCATTCTTATGATGAGTTTCTTGCCTTGAGACTGGATTTTCCTCATATTTGGTGCCCTAAACAGATACTACATGTCGCATTAAAGGCGTCAGAAGTCACAAAAATATTAAATTTGGGAAAGTGAAACATTTGTGCTTTAAGAATTTATCATGGTTTACTCCATGTGAGAAGCATTAAAACCTGATCAGCACATTTTCGACACTGGTGCTTGCTTGCAACATGTGGAAACGGTAGTGGCATTGGAATGAAATGTGGCGGGAAGTGCTTTGACCAACTTCCTCATGGGTGGAATTTCGATAGGGAATGGATGCAAACACTTCAAAGCAAAATCAAGTTGCACCTTTTTGTGCTATCTACACATTAAAGAGGTACAAATCATCTTTTCTAATCATATTCCTAGCTTCTTTTGTGACTCAAACCCTCGAGTCAAATGAAGAACCCCTAATAACTATATATTAGGTTCAAAGAACTACTGCTAATAAGCATATGTGTGGGAACATGAGAGAATGATAGGATTGGATTTGACAAACACTATCACTTGGCTAATACGTCAACTAAATACATAATTGAGGGTTAAAAATATTGTAATTCTGCATGACTTCAGATGATTTTGACAATACTCTGAAATGCAAAATAAAGTTTATCAATACTGATTTTATAAACTGTGGGTGACTCAAACATCTACTGGTTTTATGACCATGTTTTCTACCAGTTGAGTAGTTTTCTCATTCACATTTCCAATTTTCATCATCTCTACAATCTTCAATAACTGTGCATGCAAAGCCATAAGTTTCCATTACTTGAATACTGAGAATACATCTTACTTATGCATTTATTATTGAATGTCTCTTATATTTTATTTTTAGTTAGTTTAAGCCAGGAGCAGCCCCATACACACGATGGGATTCAGGAAAAGCCACTAACGGTTGGTTTCATTGACCAAAAACTCCTAAAAAAAAGCTTTATACCCAGGTAGTTTTATGGGAATTAGCATTCACTCAAAGATTTCAAAATTTCCATTTTAGGACAGGAAGCATTTTATAAAACATTGCATTTACTTTCGACTACACCCATTTATGAAACTCACTCTGACAATGATGCCCATTCTTTTGCTTTCTGATGTGAAAGGAAAGACCTGCAGAATGATGAATGGAAGTATCTGTCCACCAGGGGTCTTCAGCTGCATAGATGACAGATCCCTACTCACTAATGTCAGGCCCACACTCTGCGTCCACTGTACAAGAGCCACCTAAACAACAACCAAAGGTCAATTACTATTTTGTGTCCAAAGCACTGAACACACGCACACAAAAGTCAAAGGTGATCTACTTTCTAATACCTAACCAGAGGTCAAATGTCTGAAAGCACATCAGCCAAGCGAAGAGAATTATATGTCATGTGATAATACAGAATAAACAAAATTCTTTTAGAGCAAGTACTGAATTTAGTTTAGATTAAAAGAACAAAACTAATTTGGCTTAAAAACTGATAACTAAAAGAAAGGTCTTGAGAATACAAAAGGCATCAATTGCTGTTTAATATTAGAAGATAGCTAAAAATGTACACAACTAAAAATAAATTTACCCATTTTCAGAATCGTTTTGTTGATATCTACTGCATTTGGCATTTTAGTTATAGCACTCACATTTTTGTCAGATTATACCAGGAAAGGAAAGAATCTCAGTGATAACATGTTAAATCCAACATGGTGTGATGACAACAGTGTAAATTCATAGCCCATGTTAACCGGAAACATAAGCAGGATGTTGCACAAGATCGATTAGCAGCCTATCAAAATACCAGGACAGGTCTCAGATTTCCAATTATAACTAAACATATTTACCATAATTAAAACTGAAAAGCATGCATTAAAACCGCTTGCTACTTAACATGTCTGAACTAATGCGATTAACTTTATGAATGGTCCACTTTATATGTCTTTCCTTCTAAAGCAGTATTTTTGCAAACTGCAGCTAAATATGACAAGGTTAGAATTTTAAGCTTTTCTTTCTAATAATTTAATCACTCCCTATGATCTAAAGTAGCATTTCTGTGCCACATCAATCAAGACAAAGGTCCTTGGATCTTTTAAGATCTTTTCTCATTAGGTAACTTGCTAACTGGGTAGGCTTAAAATCATTTTTGTACACTCATTCTCTCACTTAAAAGTTAGTCATTAAAATCATTGTAATTACAATACTATAATTTTTTGTGGTAGAATAACTTTTGCACAGGATGTTGTCAGCTGCAAATGATTCAATACTCAAAGATTCATTTCCAATTTGTTCTGTGAAAGGTTGCTATTACAACTTGACCTGTAAATTGTATCTCTGCTAATACACTATCATTTAATTTTATGCCCCATTGTACTAAAGGGTAAAGTATGCTATATCTGGTGAATCACATCTGCTTATTATTGAAGCTCTGGTTTAACAGGCTGTCTGAATTAGCAGCTTTCACTATTGTTATCGAAGTAAGTTTTACCTGTCTAAAGAACCCATATCACCCTGTTGTAATCCATAATTGTCTGGTTAGCATACATAGGACATAAACCATTCAACTCAATATATACCCAAACTACCAGATTTACAGGAAAACAGGAAACAAAATATTATTTGTGAGTAATATTGTTTTAAATACTGCAGTAAATCATCTCCCTTCGCTGAAATCAATCAGCAATATGTTACTAACCAATATTCCCTTTATCGTAGGAATTTATGAAGCAGGATTACTTTCAACTGCGTTACTTTTCCACAAATTGTACAATTTGACTGGAATTCACTAACGCACATTTCTAACAAACTTACAATTCAGTGCTGAAGTTCAAATCATACAGTAAAAAAAACATTTCAAATATCCCTTTCAAATTACATACTGAAGTATTTCACAAGTATAGTGTCCTGATCAAGATTAAGCAATTTGCATTCAAAACGTTTATCAAAAACACAACTCAGTTATGATTGATACCATATTCATTCCTTTAATATTCTGTTTTTTTCCCTGGGTGTGGGTGACAGTAATTATTGTCCACAGCTAGCCCCTCTTAAAGAATTAGAATCACGTCCAGGTCAGACAAGGGAGGTGGCAAGTCCTTGACTGAAAGGCATTAATGAACCAGTTGGGTGTTTACAATAACTGTTCATTAGTTTTTTTTTCTGGTATTAGCTCATCAAATACCAGCTTTATTGAATTCAATTGCACAGCTTGCCATGACAGAATTTTTGAACTCTTAATGACTACACTACTGTACCCTTATGAGTCTCCATGGCGTCATTAATGGGAGTGAGAGAATGCAGTGTTCAATAATGACAGGAGCGTTATACTAAGAAACATGCAATATAGTTGATCACCGCTGGCAATAATAATCGCATCTTCCAAGGACAGCTTCCCTACCAGCTTGACACTCTCTAATTTATATGCTCTTACTTGTTTACCTTTTGCAGAGCTGTTCCAGACTTATCTTAATCATCTTTTGCTTACATGAGACTCTTTTTAGATATCACCATCTACACACTCTTTTCTTGTATCGCTTTGAAACATATTCGTCTGTAGTTTTACTGCACTTTTAAGTCTTGCCTCTGTTAAAAACTCTGCAAGAAGATGCCTCCTTAAGCAGGCTGTTGGAGGTGTGAACCAGAATCAGAGAGACCAGCATTTCTGGAGATGGTACACACAGCAAAAATGTAATCAAGGTTCAGGATGGGAGAGGTAGATTTAGCATCTGGGAGAGTGATGGGAGAATGCCTATGCAGCTAAGAATGGGAAGGGAGTGAAGGGAAAGAAGAGGGAAGTTCTTTAGGCTTGTTCAGTGTGCGCTCTGGATTACCCGAATACATAAATTGTTACTCCAACATATTTACTACTTTATCTGGTTCTGAATGGGTGGCAGGCTTATTTGATAACCTGAAATCTGGGAATTACTTGGGAAATTGATCATTCATAATATAATTAGATTCACTGCATGAACTCAAGAACAGTAAAGGAAAATCAAGGACGAGGATGCTTGAAAACCATCGACAAGATGACAAGGAGAAGGAATGATGTGATTAACTGAGAGGAGGAATTGGCAAACTGACCCACAGGTGAGTAATGGAATATATTTAAACAGATAATTCATGAGGTACAAATCAAATACATCTGTGTCTTGAGGAAGGTCTTAGAAGGGGGCGGGGGGGAGGGATGGTTAGGGAAAGAATTCCAGGGGGTGGGGCCTAGTTGACTATGGTGGCAGGGTAAAGTGGGGCAATGAATTGACACTTAGAAAAGCTGGTGGTGGGATGGAGGGTGAAAGATTGTAGGGTTGATAGTGGTTTGAGATGGGAACTGCAAGAGGCAGGAATCTAAAAGACATATAGGAAGAACTTAAAAGGGAGGTGTGAGTGCCCATCATTTAACAACAGTCAACAAAGAGTGAGGTAACAATGAGAAGGATTTGGTGCAGCTAGGGACATGATTAGTTGTGTTTTGGAGCATACGAAGGGTGGAGGACAGGAGACTTGCATTGGGCAAGTCTCAAGATGATAAAAGCATGGATGAGGAAATACAGCAGGGCCAATTAATCTAAATTTATATGTTATTAAATTACAAGTCTACATCAAGGAATAAAAATGAATAAGCACCTGGAAAAACACAAGCTACATTGTAGCAGTTGTATTATTCCTCCAAAAGGCAAATGATATTGAATCAAGGTTTTGTTTTAAATATTTTAGCAAGTTATTTATTAGTCACATGTACATCGAAACACACAGTGAAATGTGTCTTTTTGCGTTACTAAGAATGTGCTGGGGGTAGCCCGCAAGTGTCGCCACTCTTCCGGCACCGACATAGCATGCCCACAACTCCAAACCTGTATGTCTTTGAAAAGTGGGAGGAAACTGGAGCACTCGGAGGAAACCCATGCAGAAACGGGGGGTAACATACAAACTCCTTACAGACAGCGGGGGGAATTGAACCTGAGTTGCTGGCGCTGTAAAAGCATTACGCTAACCGCTACACTAACACTTCCTCGTCTTAGAAGGAAGAGATAATGAATAAAAGAGAAACAGTATGTGTAATTTATCTAGCTTTTCAAGCAACATTTGAAAAGGTGTTACACAAAAGACTTTCTACCTCTGGAAATAACGAGGAAATATGGAGAACGTGACCACTGGAATATTGAACTGATCATGGGACAAAGAGCAAATAGCCAAAAAAGACTTCTGCTCTCAAAATGGGGATTTGACAAAGAGAGCTAGGAACTGTGGAAGAGCTGAAGACAGATGAAGAAAACTGGAAGATTATATCAGTATGACATGTAGTTCAACAAACAGAACCAAGTTACTGGATGAAATAGGGAAAAGAAAATACACAGAAAGTGATTAAGGAATGTGAAGCAGATCTGTGCAGATTCACAGCTTTAAAATAACACAAGTTAATACATTATTAAAATACATTTGTGTTTTAATAGCAAGCCTCTGAATACACACACTGAGGGGCTCATCTTAAACTTCTACAAGGGCTGACATTGAAGCACTATTATTTCAAGTTCTACACTTTGCATTAAAAAAGATAAAACATTGAAAGAAGCATACTGTAGATTCAATGTGACAATACCAGGGATGTGGGAGTGCAGTTACTAATAAGTCAAAATGCTTTTTCTTTGAAGAGAAGGTTAAGGGTGAGCTAATAGATGTATTCAAGACGGTGGAGGTTAATAAGATAAATAGGTAACCAGCCCTTTCTGCAAAACATTCCTTTAAATTGAGACCTTTTGACATTATCCCAAAACAGTTACGTATGTGGAAATGGATAAAAGGCATACTAATTTATAAACATGAGATGAAACCAGTGGTAAATGTTATTTTTAAGGATGTTGTGTGAACAAAATATATTTTTAGGAAACAAGTTCTATTTCACTTTTCACAGAATCTCATTGTACTTTATCATCTTTGCTGTATCTGGTGACCTCTGGTCAACCTGTGAGGTAGATCATTACCTTTTATTTAGAGACCACATTTAAACAGTGTCAATATCATGTCTGTCATTTCTCATGACTGCAGCCTTGATAATACAGTTCAAATTTACTATAGCTAAATGATGTTCACATATTGACATGTGATAAATATACACAGAAAAAGAAATACTTTAGACTTTTATATCACTTGAATCCCTCATTATTTTTCTCCTATTACTCATGTTCTAGTTGTGGATTTTCTACACAAGATTAATGCCAAAAGGGGTTTGTGTTGAATTTATAAGAGATGTGCTTGATGTGGCATTCCGATGACTCATGTCAGTTTGTTCTAGTTATGAGGCACTCCATCCATTCGTCTGACTTGGGACAATGAAAAGTCACAATTGATGATGGTGGCTTCAAATTTCAGCGAGCTGTGGGAAACTGGGAATTGATGTGATAATACTCTTACAAAATGGGCTTTAAACAGCAAGCAGTAGAGTAAACAAGGCAATATTACTTCCTCGAAAAGGAAGCCCCTTATTAAAGGCACTCACGGTAGAACAATTTATCTTTCACAAAATATTAATCTTTTGCTTTCAGATTCTAATTGATCCAAATATTTGATTTTTAATTCCAAGACTGCTTTGAATCAGAGTGGCATTATTTTTAGAAAAAGGATTTTGGGAAACCCAAAATTCAAACTGCATTAACACAGATCAATGTGTTATTTTCAGATACATTTTCCAGGGAAAATAATGATGTTATGATCTTCCCCATAAACAGAATAACTAAGCTTTTTTTAAAATTGATAATGCACTTTGAAAAGGAGCCAATTATTTATTACTTAATATTACACAGAGGAGACCATTCTGTCTATTTCAGACACCTTTTTAATGCTTATTAGAAGAAGGGCAGTCAATTCTGGATCAATTATTACAGGAAAACAAAATGGAAAAAAGAGATTGGTAATTTTATATTTGCTACTTAATTTTGACCATTTCTGCCTGTAGTTATCAACTGCTTTTTGGAGCTTTTGTTCAATGGTACCTTACGCTATTAAACGCATCTAAACCTCAACTGTGCTATTAAGTTAATTGGCTGTACATAGTCATTGCAGCCAACCCCGATCCCTTCTCTTCCCACTCTCTAACAGACAGGTTTCATTGGACATAAAAAGTGGAAACCCTGGCCAATTCTTAGTTCTCTTGTGCACAAGTAGTGAAGAGGAGCTTTCCCTGCTCCTTCTTAGGTAAGAATCAGCAAACTCAGGAGTGATTAGGGAATCGGACCCCAGGCTTTCTCCATTTACAGTGAGCCACTGTGGACTTGGTAAATTAATTTTACAATAATGATTTCTTCCAGTATAGCCAACATCTTTACCTCCCACCTTTCAAATACTGCTGAATATTGCCCAACTGATTCACACATTATACATACAATGCTTCTGCTACTTATTGCGTATAGACAACTCTCCTCAGAGGTACAACAATTAAATCAACAGAATGAGTTGGTTTTCAGAATTCAGACTAAAATTTGGAGAGCAAATTCCAAATATTTACAAATAACATTATTTAAATAATTTCAGTGGTGTGTAATTTATATAAAAGTTTTCAAAGATAGTCTACTATATTATAATCTATAAAACATTTTGCTTGTTACAATCAATATGGAAATGACAATTTAAGATTTAGAGTTCCTCATGTATAAAAAGATATTTTCATTTACCAATTGGTATTTAAGACTAAGTTTTTGATATCTGACAGATAGACACAAAAAGATGAAATATCCTTAACTCATTAATTACTAAACATTTTGCAGCAGCTCCTATTTCCTGGAAGACACTAGATGGCGACTTTATTGCGGCTCTACAAAATGAATTGAGGCTCTTATGGACAGGCAAGTAGTAATGCATACTAAATAACAAAATAAAACTCAATTCATAATCAGGTTGGCATCAAGTATGTTGCTGGGAGAATGAAATAAACTAAGTAAATTGTGCAGGAGATGCAAAGTGTTTATTCATTTACTTTAGTACACAGCTGTAAAACATTAATAATCTTTAATCGCAACTTGCAGGTATTAACAATTTAAACCACTACTTAGTGCCTGTTCCCTTTCAATGTTGTGCCACCTTGTCTTGAATAGAAAAAAACGTTTTCCATAATTCATTTTATATAAATATGTCTTGAGAAAATAACAATTAAAATAATTTATACTGGAGATCACTAAAATAATTTTTCTCATTATTATTTTGTTACAAGGATCAACAGCACCAAATACCTATTCCATGGTATTGCGATAAATAAAAGTGAAAATTAGTAAAACAAATACATTTCCATCTCCTTTGCTAAAAAAATTAGGTTTAAGAAGCCTCAACACTTCAATGATTTACAGTTAAATACTGCTTTTACAGCAAAGCACCAGCAGTATATTAGTTTTAATGTGTACCCTGTGCCATCTATTGTTTGAACAGCTAAAATTAATCACTGATTGCTGTCCATTTTTCCTCTGTAAAATATGCACAGAAATTTTTTTTTGATGGGAATTGATACATTCAGTATAAAAAACTGCTTTTGGCAGCATTCTAAAATTAAAATTACTTTTTTGCAAAAAATGCTACAGTGCTAATAGAAACATTTACTTTCCTGGATATTACGTGTAATTAACCATGATTTCTGGGTTACAAATGCAGCAAGAGAAACAGGTGACTGGAAAAAAAAACTAATAAAGCACATCTTATACTAAACTGAGGTTCAGTACAAAAAACACAAAAACAGCTTTTAAGAAAGTTAGATTCTTATTCACAGAACCATGCAAACAAAAGCCATCAATAAAACTTCTTGATCAGCACAAATATCCTAGCATTTGACCATAATGCAAACACTTACATTAATGAAAATATCATTTTTTACATCTAACAACACAATTAAGTTTTTGGAAAGCCTTCTATCACTCCTCACAAGATAAATTGCTATTTTATGAGAATAACCAGCAATTAAATACCATGACCAATCATTCCCCTCTGACCAAAAAGGATCAAAGGTCTTTAGAGCCACTGTTCAAAGCATGCCCTTGTATTACTAGGCTTGTGACCTTTGCACTTCATCAGACTATCCACTTAGTTTATCTCCTTTTATGCTTGCCCTTTACATTAGGTCAGTGTACCTTTCTGTAACAGAAAATGATGATGGATTTTGCTCAGTGGGTATATACTTATGTCCATCATGCTTGACTTTAATATTGTTTTCTCAATATGCCTGCTTGCATTTTTGTTGACATTGCATGCTCAATTTGTAGCAGCATATCACAACAGTTTCTATATTTACACAACAAAATGAAATATCGATCACTAATCATCAAAAATACAAATGCAGTGAAATTAAACGTTAGAAGTCAGGGTTGAGTCCAAATTCATAGATAACATAATTCATGTGTTAAACAGATGATATATGCTGAAAACATTTACATTAAAATAATAAGGGGATAGGCTTCAAACTATAAAAAGCTCATTCATGTGCACTTGCTGTCTATATTATGATGACTGGTTTTGCTTTTTAGGAGCTTGAATAATTTGAATAACTTTTATTTTAAAAGACACAGCTGTGTATTTCTGGCCTTTTATGAACATAAAATGTAAATAAAAAACGTAAGAATAAATCTTTGTAATTCTCCCATCGCAGATTGAATTAAAAATGACTGTCCAACATTGGTATCACAGATAGAACGATTCACACTTCTTCAACACAACATAGTTCCTGTGCTTATTCTCACAAATATATTGTCAGTATCAACATTAAAGTTTGTACTTATGCATTTACAAACAGTTAAAGTATTAAGAATAGAGGGAATCTGAATCATAACAGTACAACACAGGAACAGGTCCTTCGGCTTACGATATTGTGCTGAACTAATTAAACTAGTAATTAACCACCTAACTAATCCCTTCTGCCAACACAATGTGTGCCTACCTAAGAGCCTCTTAAACGTCTCAATCATATATGCCTCCACTACCACTCCTGGCAGTGCATTCCATGCAACCACCACTGTGTAAAAAAACTTGCTCCACAAATCTCCTTTGATCTTTCACCCCCTCCCTAAATGTATGCCATCTACTATCACACATTTTGACCCCGAGAGAAAGATACCAGCCGTCTATTCTATCTATGCCTTTCATAATCTTATAAACTTCCATCAGGTCTCCCCTCAACCTCCGCTGCTCCAGAGAAAACAAGCCAATCTTGTTCAACCACTCCCAATAGCACACGCCCACTAATCCAGGCAGCATCCTCGTAAACCTCTTCCGTACCATCTCCAAAGCCTCCACATCCTTCCTATATTGGGATGACCAGAACTGAATGTAATACTCCAGAGGGACTCAGATACATGGTTAACAATGTTTGTACCTAAAGCAAAGCTTTATCTTTCCTATATACTCCTGTCTTCTTTGTCGTCTCAAACCTAACCATTTCTGCTGACTTGACTATCCTTGCTATCCCTAAACTGCCAAGAAATATACTCATCTATAATTTTCACTAAGTTGCAAATCTAAGAAACGGCTTATGTTAGAAATCTTCTGTTGTTGGATGCAACATTAGGGCAGAGAAAGGAGAAAAAAAATAAAAAGAGTTAAGAATAACTGAAGAAAATGGGTGGCTCAGAATGTGGCATTAAAAACCCTGAAACTGAAATATTACACAGATGAAAAGAAAGTGAACTAAAAGCTGGAAGGAAAACAATTAAAATGACCTAGACAAGGGAAAAGAATTTAGAAAAGCACAAATGAAAAAGCATATGAAGACAAGAGTGGAAAAAAATGAATGCAGAAGAGGCAAGAAAAACAGCCAATCATTTTGTGTCTTTTTCCATTGTGATTCTGGAAGGAAAAAGGCACAGGTACAACTTACTTTGGATAAACCATCTTTTTCCCTTAAAGGGCACAATTTCAAATTATTCCTATGTCTTGCATTGATTTACAAAAATACCAAGCATATATTCATTTACCATATACTTCAAACAAAGAAACAAAGCTTTGCCTGCCTTGAGAAAGTAACAGATGAATCAAAATGTAAATTTATGCCAACCAGAAGGCATTGTATACAAACCAAGGGGTAGGTTTACAATACTGAAAGGATTTAGTTGCACCTAAGGCTCATGCAGATTGTCAGTTGTTCTTCAGACAACGTGGAAATAAAACGAGTGCCAGTGGTTTCTCTGTTTAGAGATAATATTGCTTACTTAGAAAAACCTCATTCGGCCAACACTGAGTGATTTAAAAGGGAGACATCAATTGAACAATTTTGCTAAATAAAGCTCTGGGGCACAATAGTGAAAGCAGTTTTCTTCAATAAAATATGCTTTTAGAATGGTGCTTCAGTGATTGCAAAACACTGGCATCATCCATCATTCCAAGTACAAAAATATTCAATGAGTTAAACAATGATCCACTTAGATTTTTTTTCTTGGACTTCAGTGCATGTAATTCACTGAATGCTGCATCAATATGGCTCCCTAAAATTATGAAAACCTATTTCTTTAACCTTCCTTTCAACTCAAGAATACACATCACAAATTGCTATTTAGTAATCCAGTCACAATTTAATTTACTTTGATTACTACCCTTTTCTTCAAAAGAAAACAAGATCTGTATAAGTGAACAAGGTCCAGTGACACATTTTAAATGGCAGACATTTGCAATATCACAGTATTTTCCCAGCTTTATAAAACACAGAAACTGACCTCATCAGGACTGGAGGCTTGGTATGTCCTGTTTTCATCGCTGAAATCCTGATCGGCCTCAGCATATTCTGTTTCTCCACGTGATTCGTAGACAGGTGTAACGTTATGGCAAAGCGCAATGGCTTTTACAGCTTCGTGTATACGGCTGTGGACTGACTTGCGAACTTTTGGAGCAGATAAAGTGGTTTTACTTGATGGGGCAGTGCTAGTGTTACTTCCCGTTGTGTGGCTGTGTGAACTGTTGCCCTTAAGAATAAAAAAGGTATAATTTTCCCATTTTGTTTCCAGACAATACAATTCTTTTGCAATGTAGGTGCTTGGTCTATTTGACATACTGATACCAAGCAGTCAATAACCAATGGTCACTGCAGGGTGGGTGGGGTGTGGAAGACAGAAGATGTGTGGCAACATCATCACTTTTAATTTCGTGTTGACTTACCACACCAAAACCACAAGACCTAAAATATCAACACATCACCTTAATGTTTTATAGTTGAACATGTTTTTTGCAGATAAGACCCAAGTCTGTTATAACAGAATTGGTACCACTGGCTTTTTGTTTTAAAAAAAACAGAACGGTATAATAAATACAATGTAAATATTTTCACAAGCTCATCACGACTGTCATTTAACTCCAAGAAATCAGAACATTTTGTTAATCTTTGGGCAAATTTAGGATTGTGCGCCAACAGTCAAAAGTGCCCCAGCATCTAAGAAATGGATCAGAATGGTTACATAAGGCAGATCATGATGGCTTTATTTTGATAAAATGCTGCCAGGTGAACATTCTGTAAATTGAACACAATACATGAATACAAAAGATGCTACAACATGTGATTTTTTTTCCTCTCCCTCTCATTAGATGACCTCAAAAATCAAAGAGAGGCAGTCCTCAATTTATTATCAGCTCCTGTGTGAATGTATGCCCCCAAGTAGGGCAAATAATTACTTTTACAAAACAAAAATGCATCTCCCTTGATGCAAACATTGTGAATTATTTTCCAGTTATCTGCCAAGTTTAAAAGCTTGGCAACAGCACAACTGAAATGCCAAAACTTTGATAATGTAATCAAGTTGGAATATCATATTGACAACTAGCAGAATTGCACAGAACTTGTGTAACACATATGAAATGAGCATCTTACTTTTCTCTAGAACAGTCATATCCAATTTTACTGCTTTTATTTTTCTCATTTTATCTTAAATAGAGAAAGTCTTTCCTCTAATAATGAAATACAGGATGAAGCAGGCATTTTCAAATTTGATTTGTAAAGGCAAGTTTGGTGATCAGGATTAGACAGTTCCTATGTTTTAAGAACAAGTAAATATAACTCCCAAGTGTCTTACAGCATATTATAAAAATTAAACGGAAGATTGGTAGCTATATTGGATCCTAATGGGGCAATTAACTTCCAGTCAACATTAACTTTAATTTAAATTTGATCACGTACTGTAGAAACATACAGGTCCACACACACACATTTACATATATACTTTGCAGTTTTTGGAAGGAAAGAAAAAGAAAAATAATCAGCAGAGTTTGGAAATAACATCTCACCAATAAGGCATAGCAAGTTTTACAGCCAAGATATCTCCCGCCTCATTGAAAGAGCATTATAATATGAAATTTTCAAAGTAAATATATTTTTTAACAAATAGCATAATATGCAAATTAAAAAATGTCAGTGAAAATCCCACGAATTGTCCACATATATGTGCATCCCTATTTAACAAAGAAGTCCTTATCTTCCTTGTCGACATAGAATACACAACAGGCAAAAATAACATAAATGACACAACCTCTGTATCTCCTTTGTCACATTAGATTGTTGGAGTCATGCTGCGTCTTTTACAAGCACCGACTCCGCACTGTCATGCATATAAGCTCCAATAAGATCCAGCTGCTTCTGACAGAATTTATCTCCTCCAGTGAAGCAGATCATTTTCCATTATTAACCTCCTACCCAGTGAAGGCCTTCAGGCCAGGATGTGAAATGACATACATCTCTGATCCCACCATCTCTATCAACCACTTTTCTGTTAACTTTAAGCTGACCTTACCTCATTCCATTTTAACCAGTCTCTTGTTGCCTGGGTGTGCTAAATTACTGAACCGTGAACTTTCTGCCCATCAAATTACAGTGTTGCCTAATAAAAGGTTTAACTTTTTATTCATCTGACAGCCTCTTCAGTTTCAGGATAAGGCTACATTTGTATTCTTCCAACACCAATGCTACTCCAACAGCAAATAAATTAAGCTGATTTACTCATCTTGCATTGTTATGTGTATTGATGCTGGTATAATTTAATTTCACACAAATTCCATTAAAGATTATGCCCTGTGTCACAAAATGTTTCCAGTGGGGAAATATAATCAATTTACAATAGATTTGTATTGCATTACTGTAGACCTATTAGACTATCATATTTATATAAAAAACTCTGATGCTAAAATCAATATCACATCAAAATTGCCAACTGCTGCTAACTGACTGGCAATTATAATTAATTATATTACAGAGACAGTCTACATCAGATGTTCTTTTCAAATGTTTATATCAAATAAACCTATCCAGAAAACAGTGGGTACATCTCTTCAATTAATTTCTGCTTCAAACAAAGTAAAACCTCAACTACAGGAGGAATCCTTTTATGTCTTGCCATGTGAAGACATTTCTCTGTACTTCCAGCTGCAAATACTTCTTAAAAAGTTACATTTATATTGCAGCTTTCAAGATCTCTGGATACCCAAGGCATTTCACAATGATTTAAGTAAAATGCAAGCTAAGTATCACCTAGGCACATTTATCTCCCTTCTCACCTACTGTTTTTCATCATTAGTAACTGTAGGACTCTTCTTCAACCAGTTGCGCCATCAACGGCAGTGATATCCTGAGCTCTAGAATACCTACTCCAAATGTCTTTTACTCCCTTAAGATGTTTTTTAAAACCTCCCTGTTTAACCACACTTTTAAGTGCCTTCCCTGATATCTCAGTGGCTGAGTGCTTAATTCTGTTTGAGTACAGGTATGCACAAATTATTGTAGATACTTCAATATATATTAAAACATCCTTGGTATCATTTGGTAAGAACCACCAATAAAGGGAGCACCCAAAATCTAGCTGCTTCATAAGCAGCAACACCAGTTATAGACTGGTGTGACTTCAAAAAGAGCTTGCTCATCAATAACATGAAATAAATCTTTGTGAACAATTATACCATTAAGAAAGTATATTACCATATGCCTGTCCAAATGATTAGTACAGAAAAGTCTATTTTATGCACAGTGAATGAGTTTAGAAGTTCGAATGATGCTCTCTCATGGCCTCAGGTAAAAGCTTATATAAATACAGCAACAGCAAACTATTACTGAATTTACTTAAATCAAAGATAGGTCTCAGGGTCTCAGCTTTTCACTGTGTACTGAGTTGCAGACCAAAGTTTGAAATGACATGAAGTTAGGTGGCCCAGATGGAACAAGAAGCTGCTGAGAAATCAAGAGTGTGCAAAAAGACAGCACACTGAAACCATTGTGCAATGTTGTACATATTTAATCAGAGAAATGTTAACCAAAGCATTTTAATTACAAGAAACTAGATGCTGTGAAGGGGAAAAGAATTTTACACACATAATAAGTGGCCAAAATCTAAAGCACGTATACAAAAAGTAGTAACAAGGTAAAATGAAATAGTGACAATCAAAGAAACTGCAGATATTGGATGTTTGAAACAGAAATAGAGCATGCAAGAAACCCTCAGCAGGTGAGGCAGCATCTGCAGAGAGTTAATATTTCAGACTAAAAGGTCTTTGACCTGAAACACGAACTGTTTCTCATTCCACAGATGCGCCCAAGTTGCTGAGTGCTTCCAGCATTTTCTGCAAATGAAATAGTACTTATTATATCAAGAGGGTTGGAATGCAAACGTGAGCATAGGTACACAGGTTTTGCCAGCAGGGATTGTTTATTAATCCAGGAAGGATTAATAACAGACTTTGTGGTTTCCTTACCTACAAAGGGATAGAGTAGCATGGGAGGCAGTCCAAAGGAGACTCACCAGGCTAACTCCTGGGTTGAGAGGGTTGTCCTATCAAGAGAGGCTAAACAGTTTGGATCTGTATTCCTTGCCATTTAAAAGAATGAAGAGTGACCTTATTCAAACATAAAAGATCCTAACCTAAGCAGGCTTGACAGGGTACAAGTGGAGATGTTTTCACAAATGACAGAGACACGAACAAGGGGACATAGATAAAACTGGAAAATAGATAAAGTGCATAGAAATTTCTGCTGTTATTCTGGGCTTCATTATATACATCAGTTTTACAGCAAGGTTTTTACACTAAAATACCAAAGCATATCATCGACACTACTGTAGCTATAAGGCTCTCAACAGATGACAACCTAAAGGAGACAGAGAAAATTGTTATTGGACAGAAAAGTCATGTGTACTGTCCTACAGCTTGACAGCAGATTTTGACTTTGGGATATCAAAGCTCGTTGACAACTAAGACAAGATTGTCTCCATTCTAGTCAGACTACCATGATATACCATTTTATTTCATGCAGATTAAAAAAGTTTTAACATAGTTATCCATGGAACGCAAATGAAAAGAAGTAGTAAAAGCCACCTGGCCTCTCAAGCCCTGTCATTGAATAGAATCACAGCTTATCTACCCCAGGTCTCCACTGTGCCAGATACTCAAAGCTCTCAATCTCTTGATCTTTCAAAAAATTATCTAGTTCCACTTGAAATACCTCTACTGATTTAGCCTCCACAACTCTGGCGTTGAGAATTCCAGATATTCATGACCCCCTGTAAGAAGAAATTTCTACATACCTCAGTTTTAAATAACCGGCCCCTTATCTTGAACCTATATCCCCTCATCCGAGATTCTCCCACCACTGAAAACACCTCAACATCTACGCTGTCGTGCCCCTTTAGGATCCCGTATGTTTCATTAAGATCAGCCCCGCATTCTTCTTAACGCTAAAGAATACAAACCCAACCTGTTTAGCCTCTCATCTCAGAAATCAGTCTAGTGAATCTCCTTTGGTCTGCTTCCAATGCTACTCTTTCCTTAGGTAAGGAGACCAAAATTGTGCACAGTACTCCATGTGTGGCCTCACCAACATTCTATACAATTGTAGTAAAACTTCCCCATTTCATGACCTTGCAATATCCCACATTAAACTCCATTTGCCAAGTTTTTGCCTACTCATTCACTCTACCTACATCTCCTTGCAGATTCACAATATGCTCTTCACAAAATGCCTTTGACCAATTTTGTGTCATCTGCAAACCTGGATGCCTTACATTCTGCCCTGTCTTCCCAGTCATTAATTTAATTGGTAAATAATTGAGGGCCAAGAATTGATCCCTGGGGTACTGAACTAGTTACATCCCTCCAGCCTAGAAGGAAACCATTTATTCCAAATTTCTATATGATAATTAACTGTCAATCCGTGCTAATACACTTACTACCGGTATTACTGGAGTAATACTCAAAGCCACATGTCTGACATTGTGTTTTTCCAAGTAGATGAAGTCGATCACTGCAATCACTTTTGCTCTTTCTTGTATTCTTATACAATTCAAAGACTTTGGGTACCAATGATAGACTAACTGTAAAATCTGGTTCTTGAGTACATTAACTGACCATTTTTAAATCTAAGAAGATGGATCTAAACTTCATACTAAATTCTGTTTAGTTGAGGCTTTCTGGCTAATTCTCCTGTAGCATGAAAGCTAATCTCGAAGCTTCCACCAGCAAAAGTTCCAAGGTGTGGTTACACCTGCAGAACACACAGGTTGTTTGACACCCATCAATGAGTTACAGCAATTTTCTACCTTCTCTGTCTGCGTCTCCCTCCATCAAAATCAATTTCTCCTTTCTTAGGGACTGAAATGAAGCCCTGATTCCATCACTGCTGTACCTTGTTACAGTGACAGCCCCATATCCACCACTATATCTGATACAGTGACAGCCCTGTATCTACCACTGCTGTGCTGTGTTCCAGTGACAGCCCTGTATCCACCACTGTATCCGATACAATGACAGCCCTGTATCCATCAGTACTGTATCTCTGTGCCACTGTGACAGCTGTTCATCTCCCAGTACTATACCCCAGTGTGGTATAGTGACGGACCTGTACGATCTTGGTTTAGAGCCAGATGTGATCTTCAAATTGAACTTTAGCCTAAAAGATCAGACCAGGTCCGAGAAGGTCCATAATCTGCGCCTTGTGTCGAACAGTCCTGGATGCTAGGGTGTAGAATGTACCCTCTGGGTTCATAATACATGGCCTATAAGTTAGGACTGTCAGACTTATTGCCCTGAAGCCCTGCTAGATTTGATTCTGTCCTGTCTGGCGGTCACTAGTTATTAGTATAACTAGGATGGCAGCTCACTCACTGATCTTTAACATGCTTTAAAGAAGCTCTCAGAGATTCATTGTGATCAGACTGCAGCTAGGTTATCCAGATGGTCTTTTAATTCTCATCCCAATTAATGATAGCCTTGTTTATTCATCATTTCATCTGTCTCTTGGTCCTAAAATTAGAAGATGTAAACGAAAATAAGTCTACAGATTTCACCAGATTAATTGCATTTCAGTGGAGAACTCCATGCACTTTTATGAAGGAAACTAATTTCATCTAGTAAATGTAGTGGCAGTTTTTATTTGAGTGAAGGGGTGAAACTAGAGACATCAAAATAAATCTAACTCCATAAAATTGTTCCTATCCACACAGTAGAGGTAGAAATCCTTCTTCAGTTCTTTGTTAAATATGCTAAGTAGTAATGTGAAACCTCATGGTGCCTTCGATAAAACTGAATTTCTGAATCAGTGTGTGATAACAGTTATTTCACGGAGAATGAGTTTCTAATTCAGTCTTCCAAATTTGCAAAGTTATGAACTAAATTTTGAAGTATCAAGTTAAAAACACTAACATTCAGAATATTACTAATGAAACGACGAGAATTCTGCAGCTATAATTGATACCTAATTTCTTTTTACTTTGCTCTTAGTTCTATAGCCATTACAGCTCTGCATGCTGTTCCACTGTGCCACATTTGTCTACAGCAATTCTCATGTCCCAAGCACCTGTCCCATTCGTAGCAAGACAATTTGAACACGTTGTAAGGCCCAACATTTAGACTTTGAGAGAGAAAATGGATTTCACTTTTTGGTCTATTGATATTCTTTGACAACAATGCAATTCACCTTCCAGTGGTAAATATGAATTGTCAAACTGCATTTATTTTAACTTTACTAACATGAATCCAACCAAGTTGAAATTGCACATTGATATCAAGCAGAATGAATAGTCAAAATCGCCCCATGTATAAATATATCTACCACACCCACACAAATCCCAAGCCTCCAACAACTATATATATACCATCCAGCTCAGCACTCTGACCATATGATGTACAACTACCACGCAAACTCAGTGAAAGTGAGTTTATTCAACATATTTGCCATATTTATTTGCTGTATTTATTCAACACAAACAAAATACCACTTGATTTAAAAATTACATTTTACAACTCTGGAATTCTTTCAAAAATCTCTGGAATATAATTTCTCACTTGTTGAAAAAAGAAATGTCATCCACTCTTTGCACTTTCCATTTATATGTTCTGTAGCCACAAGCAACTGGGATACTTTTACACACAAACTTGCTCCATTCACATTAGCCAGACTATATCAGATATATACTTCAGAGATTGAAGATAAAAATGTATTCTCATAGAATTGAAATGGAATGCAAAACAATATATGTTAATTAATAATACATAATTGTTTAACCAATCAAAATTTAACTTAAGCCCACAGAAAAGTCAATGTCTTACCACCAGGTTTTTTGGATGTTTATTTTAGCAATATTTAGTTGCAAACTCCACCCCCTGTCCCACTCCATGGGATTAAAGATACATCTTTGGCTTTTTTTTTCTGTGCACCCACCCCTTTTTCTTTTCCTCAACCCCTGGAATTAGATGAAAGGGGGAGAAGATTTAAATTAGACTATTGATCAGTCCCCTAACACAATAACATGGACTCTTGACCTCACAATCTACCTCGTTATGGCCTTGTACATTATTGTTTGCCTGCACTGCACTTTCTCTAACTGTAACACTTTATTCTGCATTCAGTTATTGTTTTCGTTTGTACTACCTCAATGCTATGTTGTAATGAAATGATCTGCATGAATGCCATGCAAAACAAGTTTCTCACTGTACCTTGGCACACGTGACAATAATAAACCGATTCACTAAATTCAGAGCATAAATGCTAGAAGGGACTGGTTGGACCGAATAGCCTTTTTCTACACCATATATCCTATGTAACCCTATATATTGAACAGTAACTCCTCAGCCACCATGCAGTTTCTAGTGTATTGCCCACTGACCATTACTTAGGCTTGAGCTTAGACAGTGTCTCTGTGTGCAAAGCCCACACATGGTGTCCAGTATATGGAACTATAAAATAGACCTAGTCAACTCTTCCCTTACCTCAAGAATGCTGTGCCAAAAGTGAGATCAACGAGCAGGGTCTGGGTAATAAATCCAAGACATTCTTGAGCTGCATGACTCACAAACAGCAATCATACCCATTTAGGCATTGGGGTGACTTGCATCTTTTAGTGGATTAAAGCAAATATTCTAAAGCAGTTCTATGATCAACATGATCTGTATATGCGGCAAAAGAATTTCAGATACTTTCACTCAGTTTAAATCCATTATAACTCTATTAAGTCCCTAATTTCTTCACATTTAAATACACAATAGAAATAATTTGTTTCAAATGAACATCTGAAATATATACCTGTGCATATGAGCCAATAATATGGTTTTGTATTTCATCCATTGTGTCTGTCCCGTAAGACACAGTGCCCAAGTGGAGACGTTTGAATACCATCTCATTCTGTGTAAGGGTTCCTACAATAAGCACAGAGAAGAGTATAGGCACAATTGCCGAAATTTACTAGCTGTATCAAATTGCATTTCAATAAAGAACATTCATTCAGACCTGAATAACCATACACTAATACAAATAACTCTTTGGTATAATTTGCACTGGATACAATAGTGCACTGTTTTCATTGTTGTTAATTATTTTTAGCCTACAACTTAAATATGAATATGTTACGGCTATATCAATATTTAAAGAGTTAGTCATGATGCATAATGATTAGATAAACATACTAAACCTCAAATTATATACTGAATGAACAAAATGATGCTTGAATGAACTACGGATGTCAAGGAAAGCTATAAGAAGATAAAGAGAACCAAGTCCACAGGTTAGAAAAGCTGGGCAGGCATTGCTTCTTTTGGGTAGCAAGGAACTGCAACCCACAGCAGTAATACTTACATAAAGCCGAGATAAAAGTGCAATCTCTCTATATTCAATGACAGAAGTAGCATTAACTAAATATATATTAAATTGCAGCAGTATTATTCACAAATCTGGTGTGGTAATCTTAAGTGTGGTTAAAAATAAATCACTATTGCAGCATCCTGCATTTAAAATGTCCTCTCAGAGTCATTAATTCTCCTTCTCTTGTTTTCCTGGGGTTAACATGGGGGGCAGTTGTTGTACACCAAGCAGAGTTCAAATCTTCACTATTTCAACTTTGGTCGCCAAAATAGCTTGTAAACAACCACCCCTGTGTCAATCAAAGTCAGATCCACAGCCATGTGATTAAAACAGCTAATTAATTGGCTGGTTTATTTGAGGGTTTACTAGCTGCCATGACTACAATAAGCAGCAGATCCCTGAAGTGTCAAGAGTGAAGAATTTCCCATAAACATCAGGATGAAATAAAATTACCAATGGAGAACTATAAGCATAAAATTAATACAACAGCTTCCCTCTACCATAGACTTCAAAAAAAATTCCACTGTTCCCTGCTAATTCTTTAGTTCTGTTCCACACTCCTACTTGAATAGACAAAGACTCAACAAATTATTCCCAGGAATCTATCAGTGTCTTTCTAACCAGTTGCTAGGAAGTGCACAACAGCAGGACAGTGATGCATTTTAACAATTTCCCTTGTCACCCTGTTGGAAAGAATTAGCTTCCACTCTGGTAATCTAGTAAAAACTGGGAGAAAATGGTCATAACGTTTTAATATAACAAGTTGCAAGGCCTTCTATTCAGAACTCAATTAAATAAACAAATGCATGTTTTCCTCAATCCATTTTTAAAATAACTGTATGATGCAAGAGATACTGAAAAAGAGTGAAATGTTGAAAATCAAATGCTAACTAGACAAATACACCAATCAAACAAACTCTAAGTTGATATATTTGCACAAGCAAATATCATATTCCTCAAGTTTTGATGATTATTCAAGAATTGGATGAAGAATTTTATTTTTCTGTGTTTTTAACGTTAAGGACACATTTATATGCTTAATTGAAATTGTTTCTCTAAAAAGGTTAAATACTCATTTATACAGTTGTGTGTGGAATCAAAAAGTAAGTGTCTCACATTCATTATCCAGTGATGTGGGCAGAGAGGTAAGAAAGTGAATGCCAAAGATAAACTACATAAAACAAAAGGCTACTAAGCCAGTGATATGGCTGTGTGGATTTTCACTGAAGTAGATAAGTACAGGGACTTGAGATTTGTGCCAGCATGACACATATTTTAATTGTTACAGTTTTGTTCAGTAGTAACAGTCTCTCAGTCAAACACTGGGGTCAAGCCCACTTCAAATTTCAGCATCTGATCTCCAGCAGTTCATCAGCAGAGCATGAAGGGAGCACTGCATTGATCTGCTAAAAGCCCCATCTCCTTATGAAGGTGGGTATAAATGATTCAATGACACTACTCCAATGTCTTGGCTAAACCTAGCCCTGAAACAGAGGCCAGCAAATGAACAAATGCTAATTCATATCAATTACTGAAGGATGTCACTGCATGTAAATTGGTTGCTGCATTTAATCACTCAATAACAAATACTCATTTCAAAGTAATAATTTGGAAGCTGCGAATCATTTTGGGCCATTGAGGTTATGAAAGACACTGCAATAAACTAAAATTCCTCATTCCATCTTGCATCAAGATAAATTGTACAGATTTAATTAAGTGAGTTTGATCTTAACAACCATTCTGTACTTGAAAGAAAACAACTTAAGAAATCTTATCTGGAAATATCTCACTAAATGTTAGCGCAGCACGTCTCTGAAGAGATTATAGAAGAATATAGATATCTAGCCCAGATTATAGACAGAAGCTGGTACATCACTAGGCCATGTTTTTTTTAAAAGTATATGGAGCAAAGCAAGATACTCAGATTGGCATTGATTGCCTTTGTAAACAATGCACCATGAAAGATACCTCTGGCAAATCCAGATTTGTAACAAGATATAATGCACAAACATGCGAGTTAATGATCCAGCATCTCTTATATTGGTGACATATGAATGTCATGACTCAGTCACTGGTGGTGACTAGATTTCCCCTTCTTCGACAGCTTCCTAGCAATTACGAAACCTTTCAAAAGTTTTGATTTAATCTTGTATGCATCCACCATGGAGTTCTGCTGCTTTCCTTAAGCGTTTCCATGTTTCATGCAAACTTCCACCCTGTACTAACAGCCCTTTCCACCTCTCCATCATTACCTTTAGCCCCAACTACCATATCTAAATGCAGACTTTCACCTGGATCTGGCACAGTGGTGACTACTCCATTAGAATGCCAAAATGAACTGCTGCAAGATGGTGACTCTCCCTCCCAGAGCACATTACTGATATCAGTCATGTAACCATTAGAAGGGGCTTGGAGTAATCTGTACAATTAACATGGAAAGCTCCAAAGTCTGCAAAACAAATAAAAGTGCAGGTGCTGAAATCGGAAATGGTTCTGAGGAAGCGGCCCTGTCCCAAGACACTAACTGTTTTCTCGTTCCACAGATGCTGTTTGGCTGGTTGAGCTTTTGTTTTAAAGCTGAAAGTCTTTCTCCTGGAGGAAGGCAAGCTCTTTGGACTCCACTAGATATTTCATAGTCAAGCAATTATTTCAAAATACAGTCACCTGTTATGAAGAATGCAGTAGCCAGCCTGTACACAGATAAACAATCCAAGAGAAAAATGTTGGAAACACTTAACATATCAAGCAGCATTTGTGGAGAGGAAAGCAAAGGGTTATTTATTTTGCATCAATAACCTATTATCAGAACTTAATCTGTTCTGACTGAGTGAAAAAATATTGGCTTGGCACAAGAGAAACCACTCCACTCAAATCCTTCAATGTTGTCATAGCATCTTTTTCCATACAGGGTTAGGTTGCAATTTAACATTTCCTACTAAAGACGGTATCAGACAAAAAGTACATCTTAACAGCTGTAATTGTTAGGCCGGATGATGAGGTCAAGTCCTTGGAGTGGGATTTGAGCCCACACTCTTCTGAGTGATGATAATACACTAGCATGGCGGCACAATTAATACAGCCGCTGCCTCACAGCTCCACACACCCAGATTCAATCCTGACCTCAGGTGCTGTCTGCGAGGAGTTCACGTTCTCCCGATGTGTGTGGGTTTCCTCTGGGCACTCTGGTCTCCTTCCACAAGCCAAAGAGATGTAGGTTGGCAGTTTAATTACCCACTGTAAATTGCCCTACGTGTGTAGATGAGTGGTAGAATATGGGGGGAAGTTGATGAGAATGTGGGGAAAATAAAATGGGATTGGTGTAGGTGGGTACTTGATGGTTGGCATGGACTCTGTGGGCTGAAAGGCCTGTTTCCATGACTATATAAACTCTAACTCTAAAAAAGCCAAAGACTTAACTATTTAAATTTTGCATTAAGAAGCCTAAATTCAGTGTCAGGTGTGTTAACTATAAAATTTATTCTGAATATTTTATAAAACTACTACCAATGGCATTATGCAAAGATCAATTTTAGGAATTTTGAGTTGTATGAGTTCTCATACAGCGGATCTCTGAAATTAATCAGTTGCACTCTTATTTTGTACAGATGAAGTACATGAGACAACAGTTCAGTGTTCATCTTCAAGAGTGCAATTATGAACACATACTATGTTAGTCATTATACTATAAATCAGTGAAATTTTGGGGGAAAAATGCTATTGTAAAAACAGCCAACTTAACTCAGGACCTACTTTTGTGTTATGTTAATTCTGTGCAGATCACAGAGTTTTAAGATCACACAGAAGCAACTCTTTACCCTGACTAGAATGTATCTACATAGCGATGTGTAGATGCTACAACTTTATGGGACAGACTCATCTCCTCTGTGACAGTTTCATATGCACATAGGAACTAGTCACCAAATTCATCTGACAAACTGACCCCATGATGGAAAAAAAACTTAAATACAGCATTAAACATTATTAATGAATCACTTAACTCATCACTCCACCATCATGCCTTTTCATTAGAATTCCCTTGATGTTAGTTATTTATTGAGGTAAAATACGTAGATGTACATGAAACAGATTTTGTGCTGCCACCTGTAAAATGCCAATTTTGGAAATGCTAAAGGTATAATTATTGCCTACAATATTAATTTATCAAAAAAGTTGTTCCAGCTGTTTGTACCGCTAATGATTTCGTAATACAATCGAGATAAATCCATTGACACTGGGATTAATTTATTGCATCATTAGGGTTCACCCACAGCTACCATTTAAAAGTTATGAGCTCTCCACTGCATTGTTCTTAAACAATAGCTTTATCAAAAGCAAGCAGTGGGAAGATTAAGGCTCTACTTGCAGATTAAGTACAAATTATCTGTCCTCTTGTTTCAGCACCATTTATTCATTTATCACATAACATCTAGTATTTCAGGTCAGTGTCAATATGCTCTGCATCCTCACAGTTAACAGATGTCTTCTCTTGTCAAATGAATTACTTTATGTTTCACGCACTGGTGGTCGCAGATGTGTCACTATAGCAACATCATTAATTTCAGATCTTACCGGAAACATGCTCTCCAATCAAACCTAATTATACCACATTGCTTTCTTGTCCTACAATAAGGAAACTATAATGTAATTATTGGGACACTTCATTTTCTATTCTGCCATGGCAAATGAGCAAGCCAAAATGATGGACGCTTCTTGTCAGAATGCTTACTGATGAAGCACAAACCCAATTTGCAGTCATACAAAGGACTACCTTGCAATTAAGATAGACTGCAATGTTCCTCAGACCCAACAACTTAAATTCTGTAGTTACTAATGGCAATTCTGTTTCTGGAACTTAAGAAAAAAAATTGCAAAACAGGTGTTTGCTCCAACTAGCATTTATTTTGGTTAATAAACTAGACAGAAATTGCACTGTTAATGAAATTTAAGCGCAAGTTTTCAGACTTTTCATTTTCCTCACATAATCTTCATCAATTAATGCAAATAAAAACAGCCAGGCAACAAAAAATCCTGTTGCAATTTAATTCTTGGTCTGAGAAATTAAAGTACTAAATTTGGGATGACACTTGATTTAATATTCTGCAGCAAAATTTATACAATAGTTACTGGTAAGATGGGAGGCATGCAGGGAAGCAAATAAAGATAGATGACAATAAATGTTTTACTGCCTACTGGAGGAGGAGATTGGATATTGGCTGAGCAAAATGATGGTGCAGAGGTTTTGTTGTGGATAGTGATTCAAAGGTTAGGGAGAGCTGTACGGATGTGGGAGGTGGCTGGGGGAAGAAGAAAACATTTAATTCCAGGGACAGTATAGATGTAAATGGGGTTGTTCAGGCAAGGCGGTAATATTGCGAGAAGTACTGCATGGTTGAGAAGCCATGTGGGCAAACTTGAGCTTCATTGAGAGATGGAGGAGCAAAGACTTAGAAGCATTTTATGTGAGAAAGGTCACACTTATGATACATAATTAGAACAGAGGGTGGACTGTCTACGTAAGAGTCAATAAGGGGCATAGTGGTACTACCTTTGGGAAAATTCTTGATAAAATCAAGGTGCAAGATGGGGTGACTTGGGGTTGGGAATAAGGTGTAGATGACCAGTGATTGCTAATGGACTGGCACAATCAGTGTGTGGAAAGGAGGAACAAGCATGAAGGTTGGTCCCTACTGGACATGAGCAGCAAGAAAATCGACACAAAGAGGAACAGAGCTGGTAGGCTCACTGCTCTAAGGCAGTATCCAAGGACCTTTCTATTTATTCTGGAGAATACAGAAAGGCAGTTTACTTTTACACAGCTTTTAAATAGAAGGGCACACAGTAAATCTATAATAAAACTGGTGATTAAAAAAGCGGTAAGATTTTATTAGCAGTAGTTAATGCACACAGGAATGGCGAATGAAAAGGTGCGCTTTAAGTTAATTTTGTTTAAACTAAAAAGTGAAAGTTACTCGATGTTCATAAGTTATTTACAAAGATCACAAAACTGTTCACTATATATTGTATATGACAATTTGTCAGCTGTAAAGCGAACATCTTGATCTATTGGTTCGCACTTTGATTTACCCACAATATTACCCAGCTGTTGCACCTCAATGAATTTCACTCATTATTCAAAACGTCAGATGTTTTAGAACAGTGTAACAACTTATTTCATCCAAAAGGCGGAACACGAAACTTCAGAAATATCACAAGCTCAAGAGATAACATCAATATTACCTGTCTTATCTGTTAATAAGTAAACTAATCGTCCCAGTTCTTCTGGTATTGTGCTTGTCCGGACTACTGTGCCTGGAATGTTATCATCTCTCATGATCATCCAACCATAGGCTGCTTTTCCCATGTCAAGGTTTACCCGCAAACTGTGCAAATGAGGAGAAAATGGAGAAGTTCACAGAAGGCTTGTACACAGGCACAGCAAGGCTAACAGAATGATATTAATTATTCGAGGGAATTGGATACAAGAGTAGAGAGGCTGTGCTTCAGTTATGTCAGACGTTGGTGAGACAACATCTGGAGTGCTGTGTACAGTTACTGGTCTCTCTTCTCCACTCTCCCATTGGACAAAAGATACAGAAGTATGAGAGCATGAACCACCAGACACAAGGACAGCTTCTATCCCACTTGAATGGACCTCTCATATATAAGATGAACTGTTGAACTCTTGATCTCCCAATCATCCTCTTAATGGCCCTTGCACTTTATTTGTCTACCTGCAATGCATTTTCTCTGTAACTGCAACACTATATTCTGCATTCTGTTTTCTCTTTACTACATCAATGTAATTATATATGGCATGATCTGTTCGGATGACACAAAAAAACAAAAGCTTTTGACTGTACATGTGACAGTAATAAACCAATACCAACAAACCAACTCCATATTTAAGGAAGCAAGCAGTTCAAACAAAATTTACTAGATTGATGCCGGGAATGGGTAGTTGTCCAATGAGGTAAGAATGGACAGGCCAGGCTTGTACCTACTGGAGTTTAGAAGTGGTGGGAATAACTTGATTGAAACATTGAAGATCCTAAGAGGTTTTGACAGGATGTAGGGAGTAATGTTTCCCCTTGTAGGAGAATCTAGAACTAAGGATCATGGCTAAAAATGAGGGGGTAACCTTTGAAGGCAGATGAGTCACTTTTCTGTCCCCCTTTCTGAGGATTGTGAATCTTTGGAACTCTCTCCTCCTCAAAGGTGGTGCAAGCAGAGCCTTTGAATATAAAGGCAGAGGTAAGAAAGAGATAAACAAATTCTTGATAAAGGCGTGAAAGGTTACTGTGATTAGGCTGGAATGTGGAACTGAGATTACAATCAGAATGGCGGAGCAGGCTCATGGAACCAAGTGGCAATGCCCATTCCTAACCTATATGTACATATTATGTAAAGTTAATAGCTCCAACCTATTTCAGCTTTGTCTCAAGTCCAGATTTGGTTATTGTCAATATTATTTGCATTTTATTCTTCATGCACAATAAAAATAGAAGCACATTGCTTTATACGGATGATTAAAAAAAAGTTAATGCAATTCCACTCCTGACCAAATTATGAGAAATTGGTGCAACTCAGGAACACATGAAAAACAATTAAAATTGATTTTGAAACTAAACGTTAATGCAATTGGCAAGCATAAAACAATCTATTAAAGTGATGAAATGAACAAGGCACTTAGGAGAACAGGATTTTACATTAAAACTGTTATGGAATTACAATTTTTCTATTTGGTGCCTCGTTTGCCAGTTATTATTTCAATAATTGCTTTATGTCACTTGTTACCACTGTGAAATTCAAACCATTGTAATAAATGAATGGCAGGAATAGAGCAAGTGGCACAAGTTTCACAGCAGTTTGATCCTTCTGGGACCATCACATTTTTCTGCTTATGCTACTACAGTTTCATGATAAAGATCAGTTCCTTTCACAATTACAGCTTGGTATGAATTTCAACATTCATGTTCAGTGGCTCGGCCAGCTTTTTTTTTAGAAGCGCAAAATCTTACCTGATGGGAATGATATAGGAAAATAATAGGATGAACCGGAATAGGTATCGATACCAAGGACCTACAAATCCTTGCAAAGCCACCATAACAACAGATAGCACAACCAGAGCTAAAAACAAAGCCTTTGTCAGTCGATTTAGCTCCAGATCCAGTAAGCCGACCTGCAAGAAATCAAAGTCACAATTGTAAGTTAAACTGGCACAAATCAATCCATACACTTAAAGTACTACAGGCGAACCCACATCATAGTGGGGGGGGGGGGGGGGGGGGGGGGGGGGGGTTGCATTCCTAGAACACTGTCCAGGTTGCAATTTTCCCTGACACGAAGCCACATCATCTGCTCATGTGTTAAGAAATGTGAGTTGTTGAAAAAAAAATGTTTATTTATGCACCCCCCACCCTCCCAAGAAATAATTTCCATAACAGCGGATTTTTATTCCGTATCCCAGACTTTTTGGTAGTGATTTGCAAATTCTGTAAGGGGCAAATTTCCATTACCTGAACTGCCCTAATATGGGGTCCGCCTGTACTTATTTTAAAAAGCTTTGATTTAACTTGTTTCAAAATGCATTGTACCTAACTCCATTTAAAAACCATTAAAAGCTCTGTGCTCTAATGACTCCTGTAGTCGGTTACTATCAATTTTACATTTGTATTTGACATTTCAGGGATGCTTTAAACATGAAGCAAAACTATTCAAGTCCCAAATCTAACAGGACCTTTGTATTTTTTTTAATACAAACTAAATAAAACCATGTATGTTGCATTAACATAGCACAAGAGATGGTGGTGAGATGGAGGCAACCACTGCCAAATTGAATGGAACCCAATCACACCTTTGGATAATGACGGCAAGGAACAGCATGGAAATGAGATATAGCAGATGGGTGAGCTTGGGTCCTTGGGAGACACTGAAAATAAGTGTACGGGAGCAGGAAGAGAAGCCGTTGAAGGTTCTTTGGCCAGGAATCAATTGGTAAAAGTGGAACTAGGCAAGGGAAGGTGTAAGTGGTCATAGAAGGGACATTGATGGCTACAGAAAGTCAAGAAGAATGAGAGTTGGGGGGCCGGGGGGAGGCAGGGGGATGTTAAATGTTGCATTGCATGGCAATGTTCACAGACCATGTCCTTTATTTCTTTCAATAAGGCAGGGGAGTGGATATCTGATTGCAGAGGTTCAAACATGGAGTTCTAGAATAGAAGGTCATTTATTTGGGTGGAAACAAAATATTTAAGGACACTGGAGGGAAAGTTGACAATAATAATTTGTAAAGAAGGGTCCATGCTGTGATTTTATTTAGAGGAAGAGACTGATAATATTGAAATAAGTGAATTTTTTTAAAAAACATTAGCAAAATGTAATATGATTAGTATCCTACTCAAAGCTGACAGGAGTAATTTGTTAATGATTAATTCATGAGATATGATCAGAGCTTTGCCAAAATAAAATCATATCACCTGTGTAGTTTAAATAGAGCAGACAAGCTGTAAATTGCCAACCTCTTCCTTAGAAAAGGTATCTTATCTGAAAAAGGTACATATGCTTTCCAAGTTTCCACGCTTCATGGAACTAATGACAAAAATGCACTGATAGCTTCATCCAGTCTGTGCAGTTTTAATACAAATGAGTAATCCAGAGGTTTTCTTGGTGAAATTAGGGTATTATGCAAAATAAGGATCAAAGGAGAAAGTAAAATGGAGAAAACAACCATTTTATTGTATTTAACTGGAGATCCCGAGACATTCACAACAATTTCTATTTGTCCCAGCTTGTGGTATTCCAAAATGGATACCACTCTTCTTATATCCCAATGTTTTAGCCTCAATTATTATTAAGTTTTTCTATAAAAAGATGTAATAGTCCATGCTTCAACTGTTACCCATGGCAAAACAAGCTGTGCTCTAAGAATTTTCTGCATTTCGTCTTATTCTTAAATACCATTTAAGTCAAAAATTCTGTAACATATTCCCTCCCCCCGCCACCCCCCCCCCCCACAAAACATAAAGGGGACATGTCTTCCTAATCATTGCCAAAATGTAATTTTCAAAGCCTCTTAGGTTTCCACTTAGCACCTGTTTCAACAGAAACAATCCTGGTCCCACTGGAAATATAGTTTCTAGTCTCTGACAAACCCTCATGTAATTATACCCAAAGCGCTCCACAACTCAAAATTGCAAGGCACTCCAAAGAATTGTCTAACGATATGCATTGTACCAATGAATTAACTTGTCTATTAATTCTTTATTCTTGAACTCTGCTCCAATACATAAAGCTAAAACTAGTCCTTTTTAATGGCCTTATCTACCTACACATTTTAGGGAATGACACATCTGAATCTCTCACTCCATTCTTCCAAATCCTTCTTAATCTCTCCACTGTTTATATTCCCATGATAGCTCTTCATTTTAAAATGTATTACCGTTCATTAAATGCTACCTGCCATACCTGTCCATCTTAGTAGTCCACATCTAAATTCTTTTATATAGTCTATTTCCATGGTCCTATCTGGAGATTTAGGGATACACATAAGTGTTGTCTGAAATTTAGCTAATGAAGTTGAAGGAAATGTGCAGAATTATTTAACTGTGGACAGTTGCCCAAAAATAATAGCTAAGATGTGTGTGTGTGCGTGCGTGTGTGTTGGTGGCAGCGGGGTGAGGGGTAGGGTGAAATGAAGGGGAAAAAGTCTGCTTGGATTTAGCCTTAAGCTGCCAAGTAATTTATCCTTTCAGCTGTACTGTGCAATCAAAAACAGATTGTTTCTAAATCATATTTATAACTGCATTCAATGTTTTTGTGATAACTGTTAATCACATCCAAAAGTTCCAAAGGCCTCCACTTTGCCTACTTTCCCTGTTCATTTTATAACTGGTATCACAGTCAAGAAAACCAGTGAGGGAAGAAAGCATAACAAGTCCTCTCACCACTATCCAGCAGGTCTTTTTAAAACCCATACCATTGTAAAATGGGAAATAAACACTAAAACACAAATGTTTCCTTTAATTACAGGAACAAATCACAAAATTACATCTAAACATTTGTGAAGAATTCAAACATTCTAAAGGCTTGCCTTTTTCTTCCCCTGAGAACTAAGGTTCTGTAGACGACAGCAAACTGATTTATCAGCTGCACTCAAAGTAACACAACTGAGGCAAATATCTTGCAATTTCCACAACTTCCACTAATACGTGGTTTCTGGTTGAATTATCAAGAAAAATGGGTTTTTGGATTAAAAAGAAGAAAAATTAAGCTAGAGAAGCAGAGCACGTTTCAAAGACCAGATCTCTTTGCGTTCACAATGGCAGTCTAAGTTTCAGGCCTCACTGCGGATCAGATGAAGTCATTATTCATTCAGTCAAGGAAAAAAGACTCAATTACCTCAACCTAAAGATGCTATCAATGAATGCAAAGTGCATATTTTGCTCTATTCATCTAAATCCCATTAAAAGTGAAAGGAATGATTTAATCTGGCCGTCTAAAGTTGGCCTTTTTTTTTGTAATAAAATAAAGAATCACTGTCTCATAATATGCATAACTACTGACCGAGACTGTTCGCCCGCATCATAACAGCAGTAAAATCTGTGAAACTCTATACAGAAAATTCAGCAAAGAATACTACTGTTCCCTAGGAAAAAGTCACAGCTTCAATGAACTGCCACCTCATAAATATGGTAAATTCTGCTTGGTTACAACAAAGAAAAACAATTCTTCGTAACTAAATGTGTTGCATAACATTTTCCCTTTCCCGCACAGTGTAACCATCACTTTCAATCGACAGACTACAAAAACATCTGATTTGTAATTGGTTCATCAAAAGCAAGAAAGAATTGAACACAAAAAGTAAATGGAGGCTTCCATGACAAGCCGTACTCATGTCAGCACTTAATTAATAGGCAACAATGATAATCTGACAAAAATACAGTAAAACACCATATTAAATAAAATAAAAACAGAACTGCCTGTAAACAAAATGTACTTTATTCACAATAATCCATGTTAATGTACCACTAATTAGACTTGTACAATGCTGGCTACCATTTCCCGAAATGCTGACTGTAATCAGATACACTGTAGTGCATGGGAAAACGCAAAGTTAAAAGGACATTAGCTTTATTGCATTGCATTAACTTTTTGCTCAGTTTCAGTTTGACATTTTACATTTGGGCAAGCAGTTAATGAAACCCTGATAGCGATGTTTATTACAGGAAAACTGGGCACTTTTTAACCTGCTTCAACATTAAATTTTTATGCCAGAAGTAAACAGAATTTCAAAGTGAGAATCAAAATAAAGTCTTAACTGAAAGTAGTTTAACCACTTTCAACTGTTTGCAATTCAAGCGCTTCAAACTCTTGTATATCTGTCTTTTCTTTGCCCTGAAAATTACAAACATGGAGCAATTTGCATTGGAGCCAGATAATGTTCAGCAAGCATACATGTTATTTCACCTGCCACTCTCGAGTTTTCTCAAAATCCGGGAGTCATCAGTCTACAATCTTGATCTCTACCTAGTAACACAGCAAAACATTGATCTCTTTTTAGTTATCTATTTAAAAGAAGAAGATAAAGCTCTTAACTACACAGAACCAGGGAGATGGTACTTTAGGTGAGACAGCCTATCCAATCTCTGGAAACTGGCACACCCAAATAGAGATGGATGGGGTGGAAGGCTATCTGCTATACTAGCTGTGGCTAGAGGTTGAACAATATCACTGCAATCCAAGTCTTTGACAAGTCATCATTTGATATTGAAAAAAATGGGCTCATTCCAATGTTAACAATGACTTTGGATATGGCAAATTAAATAATTCCACTAATTTACTCCACATTTTAGAGGTGGAACAATGTCTTTTGGGGGCAATAGTTTTATCCTAACTTTATTCAGGAGAAAGCCCCGGGATCAGCTGGAATATCACAGCTACAACCTATCCGATATCGATTTTCTTCAGCTTCAATAGCGTGGGACACAAAACTAGTGTTGCACTCAATTCCATCAGTTTTCTGACAGACAGATTAGGTTAAAATTGACCCCTTTATCTTCAGTGCTAGAGTGGCTGCTGTGGGAAAATCTCTTGATATCCTAATGGTAAAATGGTGATGGTGGGGTTTGGGGGCAAGTTTCTACATCTATAATACTAACTTAAAGTATAAAGGGAGAGACTTCATGACGGAACTGAAGTTTGCTAACTGCAAAACAAGAACGTCCACTGCATCATACTTTATAATCAGCTTCTAACCTAAAAAGTAATAATCCGACACACACCCTCAAGCTAGCAACAGTCTACAACAAAATGTCCTTTCTTTATTGATTGCTATGGTGCGAACATTGGTTTTCCATTTTATTGAAATGTGTACGTCTTCAAATCAATGTAACCTGATTAAATGAATTATATCATCATCTTGTCAGGGATGGGCATTAACCAAAAGATACAATCCTTGCTGTATCTCTTCTTCTTCTCCAGTGCCACAATATGAAAATGTGCAAATTACTTAAAAAAGAAACAAGTCACCATTTTAACCCTTGACAAAGAACCTGCACATAATGCACTCAGACCTGATATGTCTGAACCACTGATTTTTTTTTATTTCCCACTGCTGGAGAATTAATTCCAAGTTATTTACTGGACCACCCAGTTAAATAGTTAACTGTCAAAAAGTGTGATGGATTCAGCTTTCTTAATTCCATTCCTTACGTTACTCAAGGACAAAATACTGAACTGAAGTTAATGTATTCAGGAACTGTGCTTTATGCAAAATAAAAATACTAGAGTATACAAGTAACTTAAGAGAAGAATAAATTAATAATTGGTCCTTCTTCAAGTGTAAAACTATTACATTTGGAATGCCTGCAATAATTGTTGGTGCAAAGCTTCTGTGCAACAGGGTCTATATAACTGTAATTGATGATCGGTAATTCTGAACTGGAGGGTAGTCATAACAACTTGACATTTTTAGTTGACCCTATAACTTTTCTTTACTGATCTATAACTAGTCTACAATTGTAGACCGATCACAGCAATTACACACCACAGTACTTACTCCATGCTCACACTGCGCAATACAATTTCAAAAATTTACCAACTAAATTACTAGTAATTATTTTAAAATCCTAAAATATAATAATATAAAAGGACGAGTTTCCTGTGTTTTTCCTAATATTTCTTTATTTCAACTCCTTTAAGGAGATACTGCAACAAAAAACAGGATATTATTCCACTTAAAAGCTAGTTTCAATTCAACTTTGTGGTGTTATTTTGGTGTCTGTTACTCTTGCGCTTATGAAACAGTTGATGATCAATTTCATACTTAATGGCTTGTAAGAAATCCTAACATTTGGACTTATGGGAAAAGTTGCAGATTGACAGATAAAGTAAAAAGGTCTGTATTAATTTCCAAATAAAGAAATGCATGGAGTGGTATTTCACTATGATTATACTCCAAAGTACCAATTACTACACATCAGAAACTATAGCGGGTGACACTCTACAATAAAGGGAATAATTTCCAGTTGGAGAGACAGAAACTGCTAATATGCAGGGTTCGAGTCTACAAGAATCTCTGCAAAAGGAAGTAGCTAATAAGGTTTAATGATGCATGTCAGGAAGCCACAGTATGTAGGGAAACACAGCTGGCTTCATTTTGTAAACTCTTCTGAATACACATCTTTCCAGTTCTCGATTGTCAGCTGTGCAAGTGCCACTGGGGACAATTTAAATCATAAATCAGGATAGTCCTCAGTTTCTTGAAATTAGAGCCAATGTATATTAATACAATGCTGTCTTCAAACCACTGCCCTTATTGAATCCTAACAGACATTTCTCAAAATAGTGCAGAGCCAATGCTTGTTTATTAAAATAAAACTATATTCTTTAACCTGCTTCCTCGTAATGATCCTTAAATCCAGAGTTTCAGACAAAGCCAAGAATTGACCTGTACCTTATTTCTGTGCAGCTGAGATTTTATATTTTAAACTAGTACTTTGACTGTATATTTGAAAGAAATTGGTGCACGTAAACAAGCTGACAAATTACTCATTTTAGTAACCAACATAATATTGAAGTATTGTATTGAATGCAATGTGCAGGTGACAGTAATTAGCAGCAGATGACAGAAGTAGCCTGAATTCATGCCAGATGGCGGCTAAGGGTCAGTGGAAAGTAGAAAATCCACCACAAGGAAACTGTTGTAACGTACAATAACTATCAAACTTCCAGGCACTCTAAAACAAATTAGTTATTCTATCACAGGAAGAAACCAACATGGCTATAACATTAAATTGCAATAAATTCACTCATCTACACCACTTTACTCAAATCAGTTTAAATAATTTAATTGCAAGACTAAAATGCTTAAATTCGGAAAGAAAGCAAAGCACTGACATAAATGTAAACAGCTAATGACAAGATTATATTACATTACTTCAATTAAAATATTCTTAAAAATGTTACAGCGTGCAAGAGCAAAATGTTATGTAAATGCATTATCTCACAGATTGACCACTAAGCAAGGTTTGATCATTCCAAAATGAAAAATAATATTCATTAGCTTTGGCTTGCTGTGACAAATGTGACAATCTTACATTTTTTAAATGCTATTGTAGGGTAGGACTTTTCAAAAGACATGCTGCAAAAATTATGAATGAGAAACAACGCATAAAGTAACAATATATATTACTTAAAAATTATGAAGTGTAGAAATCTAATCAGCCAACCAGCTACAAGCTAGCAATAGTTTTTTTTCATGAGCCATTTTCTCCTGTCTTCCAAAGCTATTTATACATAATTCTTTTAAGGTTAATGCACAATGGTAATTGAGACTCAACATGGTGTATTTTACCTCAAATGACGTCAGTTCTACATAGAAGGGGCAATCGTCAAAAGTACATTATGGAAAAAGGCATCATGCCTGATTTTAACGTAAAATGAAAATCCTTCCAAGAGCTCTGCCAATGGTTCCCGGACCATATGCATGAACTAATACAATACTAAAATATTTAGATTATGCAGTACCTTCCTAATATCATTGGTCTGTAATTAATTAACAGTAAAGGCATGGGTTGGAGCGCTACAGGTGACCTTGGCAGCTTTGAACTGATCTTGGATCTTTGGATTACAGAATCAAAAAAAAAATCAGCTATGGGGACTAGAAAAAAAACAAGTTCTCATTCATGATCTGTGATTGTTGCCTGTGCAACTGTCAGAAGGAGCGAGGCTGTCATGTCTTTAGACACAGATTGCACCAAGTCAGTTTACAAATGAATGCAAAACCTAGGAAAAGGCAACAGTACTAGAAATAGTTTTTGTTCATACAGCTGGGAAATTGCTATCTTCACTGTACTTTTTAATCTCCATTCTAGAGCAGCAATTAGGAACTAAGTTACATATTACACAATTTTAGTCATGCAAAATATCGTTACTTGGCTCAGGCCTTCACAGCTAAAGTGGCTTTCTCATAGAATCAGAGCCACTGTCCAAATAATGATTGTTAAATTACAGACCAATGAAACATAAAATTATGGTGCTGGTGGAATTCAGCTGATATTCTTAAAGTGTTGCATTGAAACGCAAGATTAACAGAAGCAAATAAATTGTATTAACTGAAGTAATTTAAATTCAATTATTCTAAACAGAGAGTCTCTTGACCATGTAGGATTGGTCTTGAAGTCTCAATTGAAATTTATTAGGAAAACAAAGCTGAAGCTCTAAACAATCCTCGCGACTCCCTAGATGAAACCAGTGCTTATCTCCTGATTTACCAATAACTTTTTTCTGCATTTCTTTCATTGAAGAATGTCTGACTTCTATTTTGCTTTGCTTGGAGTATCAGTGTTCCTACTTGCGAAACCACAGGTCTGGATGTCTGCATGTCAGCAGCATTCCAGAAGATTGGCACCATCCAATACAAAGCAGGCACTTAAATGGTACCCCACCCACCATTCTAAATGTTTGTCCCATTCAGTGCCATTGCAGTGGCTTTAATGTTATCATCTGCAAAATTACCCTGCAGTTAGTCACCTAAATTACTCTGACAACACTTCCCCAAACTGACAACCTTCACCATCAAGGACTTGGGCTTCAGGCACTTCGAAACATCATTTCCTGCAGATTCCCCTCTACATCACACACTATCCCTACTTTGAATATATATTGGCACTTCTCCATTATTAACTGGTCTAAATCCTGGAACTTCAATCCAACAGCACAGTAGGAATATCTTTGGAAGACTGCATGCAGCAGTTTGAGTCAGCAGCTCATGCACATCTTCTCAGGGGCGATGAGGATGACAGTGACAATTAGATCCTAAAAAATGATTTAATTTTGAAAAGTGTGTGTGGTGTATGTGTAAAATCCACTAACGTTGCTAACTAGTTATCTGCTGGCTTGGAGTGCACTAATTCTATTCTCAAATTAGCCACTATCTTAACTGGAAGAGATGAAGAGGTGCTCTCCATCACTCCCAGTTATAATCTGGAAGGGAACTAATCAAGGCAAGAAAACATGCAGAAAATTCCTGCACAGATATAATGGTGATCCAACAGTGAGACGCTTCTGAAAATATTAGCTCTAAATTGCAATACTGAAATGTTTTCATGTGTAAAATCATTCTGTGAAGCTATATGCCAAGGTCAACAAATCCATTTTCTTTTTACAATAGATGCAATGTGTGCCAGCACATCTGAACCTATCAAATATTCCACAGCATTTATTGCTTAAAACCCATTTACAATCTAAATCATGGCTGAGATTTATTTAGCATTGCATTTCTATTTTTACTGCAGTGACTGCTCTATTAAAGATTAATTTTCACAATTCTAGTCACCTCTTTTTCTTTGAAGTAGCCACCAATCCACCTGTAAAGTGTACGTGTTATAGCCTGGTAAACAAGCGAGTAACTGGATGTGCAATTTTTTTTTGGAAGATAAAAATTGCATCCCATTCCTGTACAGTTCCATTGATTGTGGTAAAATTAGAGACATAATATATACTTGTAATTTGTTTACAGAACATAGTAACTAATACAGCCCTCAAAATGGCTGGACATGTCTACTTTCTAGAATATTGATAAAATGGGTTACTCTGTTTACTCTCTGGGTTTACTGCGATAACTTATGCTTGAAGAACTCCTTTGAAGGATACCAAAAAAAAATCATTTGGAGCAATGCTTTCTGGTGAATGCAGCATAATTACATATCGTGCAATGAAAGACCATTAACATTTTAAATCTTATTTCAAATTAGGAAAACGCTCGTTCTGCTTTGGGCCAGTAAAGTTACTAAATTTCTTGATGTTTTGGAGAGGAGTGGGGGAGAAGAGACAAGAAGGTCAAAAGAGTTTTGAAGGAGTCATTGTTTAGAAGTAATTTTGTTCAATAAATATGTGAGGGGTATTTGAATTATCCTACAGTATTTCCATTTAACAAAAATTGGTCATGTTCCAGATCAATTAAGATCACCACTTACTTTAGTCTGTAAACTATAACTGATGTTATCCAAAAAGGGATAGGCTGATTATTCCAAATGATCATCTCTTAAAATCTTCCTTATTTACTTGTAATGTCCAATTCAATTGTCTTATTTAAACAGAGCAGGTGTTCTATCCATCGATTACAAATGCAAAGCGAAGTCTTTTCTTTTCCCCCAAAGAGATGTTGTTGATAATTTTCATCTGATGTAATAGTAACAAGACTCCACAAATGCACATATAGCCACAAAATTCAGCAGAAAGCCTAATAACACTCAGGTTGTGTGGACTACAATAGAGAGCAGCTAAAATTCAGAGGAGTGATCCAAATTTTCCAGAAGGATTCAAATAATGGTTGAACACCTACTCACTGAATTAGCTGAAAATCTGTTGAACCCTCAAGTTCTTTGGACAACCAATGCCATGTTATTGTAATTTGAATTTTGAGAATAAACCATTTTGATTAAGATAACAGAGCGTAAAACTTCAACAGCCTTTTTCAGTTATCAAAATGATAACGAAAACCAAATTAGTAGAAATAACCATTATGAATTTCACAAACCATCTTGCTTTCAAAAGCAACAGCTTCATTGATGAACGAAGTCATAACATTACTTTTGGTAAAATTAAAAGAAATAATTTCTTGAGGTAAGATAGACTTGATGTAACTGCAGGCAAGCACAGTAAAACTAAAAATGCAGAATTTGCATCTTGATGTAGATATGAAAGCCTTAATTACTGGATACATCTGCTAGATGCTGGCATTAACAGTGGTATATAATCCAGGGATCAGGCTGTCTGTTTTCATACCAGTTTTGTTATTATCTTTACATTAGCATTATTTACTGGATTAACTTTACACCAATCTGTTTCTATGGCCCAGAATTTGCAATGAACAACAGCGAGGCTAATCAGTGCTCACATTTATAATGGAGGAAATCTGCCAGCAACTTCTGGAGCATGCACATCCACAATTGCTGTCACAATTCACTGCTCCTCCACAGGGTGCGCTGTTGTGCAGCTTTCACCAGTGTAATCTACATAAAGTGAATTGAGGAAAACTTCAGGTACTTAAAATTATTCTGACAGAATTATTGCGCAAAGGCAACTGTACCTTTAATTGGCTTGCAGACTCTTAATTACTGTTTAACAAGTTCTTTGGCCCGAGAATGTTAATTCCACCTGCAGCCAGTGATGTCCTCAATTTATTTCAAAATTTCTTGCTTTTTAAAAGGAATAAAAATTAGTCTTTTCATTCAGTTGATCAGTATTTTACCATGTGTATGACCTAATTTTTATTTTGCTCTCCAAGCTTGTCAGGCAACTGTTTCTCAGTGTTTGCCTGCTCTAGCTCCTCAGTGGCTTCAGTTTGGAGAAGTCAGAGACCCCTGAAGCTGTTGTTTCAGAGGTTGGGAAAGGTGAAATTCAAGCCACAGAGATCGATGGCCTTTATCAGCAGCTTTGCTGAAGACTGACAATCAGCAGTGTTAATTAGCCACATACTGCAAAATACAAGTCTTTATCATTTCTAAATAATGTGAAGCTGCTGATGGAAGTGCTGCTAAATAATTTCACCGTCCTTCATCCACCGAAGGAAAATAGATTACCCAGTAGGAAAAAATTAGAGATATTGGAGACACAAAATGGGCAATGGTGTACGGAGTACTTTGTAACTACCATTACACAGTTCAGTTTGCTGATAGTGGAAATCCAAGATTTAGGAGATTATAAACAGCACACAGCATTCTAATCATCACTTTTCTGCCACCAAAACATATTAAATGCATACTCTGCAATACATTTAAAAAACAGAGAAAATGCATACTACAAAATCCAAATTGAAAGAGCAGCTAAAATTGAGTCCATTCCAAAAGCTGATAGCAAATGAAAACCAAAATCCTTCAGTTTCTTGAAAACCAAAAGAAAAACTATAAATGCTGGAAACCTGAAATTAAAACCCTCCTAGCTTATTAAACTAATAAATGCTGCAAACACTCAGCAGGTCAGGCAGCATCTATGGAAAGAGAAACAGTGTTAACATTTCAGATTGAAGACCCTTCTTCGTGCTTTGTCTGAAATGTTAACTTTGTTCCTCTTTTCTCAGTTGCTGCCTGACCAGCTATGCTTCCAGCATTTTCTGCTTTTATTCCTTTAGTGTCTTATTTTTAAGCTAGGAGGTTCCAAACTTCGGCTATAAATGTACAAATACAGCAGCACCACAACCTTCCCCCCCCACTCCCACTTTCATCCTTCCTTTCCTGCCCCAAATTCCTTCCTCCCAGACAAAATCTCCCACAAATCCTGAGTGAGACTGTTTACCCACATTTATTCCCTGGATTTCTAGGGCACTGGGGAAACTACATTATCTGTTTCTAGTGGACCAGCACATGTGCTTGTGCTGATCATACTCCTACTACACTTTTATATTGGGAATTTAAGGATATTAACAACACAACAATGGAAAACGTGATAAAACTCTACGTCAGAACTGCATGCGTCTTAGAATGGACTCTGGCAGTCATGATGCTTCCTTCATCACGTTTCTATCTTAATTAGCAGTGAAGGTTGCAGAAGCTGGGAGGCACTGTTGAAGTACACTAAGTAGTCAAATGCAACTTGTGGATACATTGATGGGGGAAAGAGGTGAATTTTTGGTCTGGTGTCAACCATGGAGAATGCTCTATCTAGGATTCGTTGAAGCATTGAATCTCAAATCACTCTCCTTGAAGTGGGAGGAAGAAGTTTCCATTTATCAATAACTGAGGTACCAATTACAGATCATTCAGCCTGAACTCTGCTGTTGGAGACTTGGTCCTATTCAGCTTCATTTAAATGTTGAAACTCTGATGTCGTTAATGGGAAGGTGATACTGCTTCCTTTCAATAAAAGTTTGACAAGTATAAGATATTTATTTATTAGTCACATGTACATCGAAACACAGAGTGAAATGCATTTTTTTTTGTGTTACTGAGAATGTGCTGGGGCAGCCCGCATGTGTCACCACTCTTCTGGTGCCAACATAGCATGCCCACAACTCCTAACCTGTAGGTCTTTAGAACGTGGGAGGAAACTGGAGCACTGGAGGAAACGCACGCAGACATGGGGAGAATGTACAAACTCCTTACAGACAGCAGCGAGAATTGAACTCATGTCGCTGGTGCTATCATAGCGTTACGCTAACCACTACACTACCGTGCTGCCTCTTAACTGCCATCCATAAGCCAAACCTCTATGCTGTCAAAGTCTTGCTGTACACAGGCCTGGGTGCTTCATTACTACACCAAAATGTATGGAATCATCTGCAAAATAACCCTCTACTTAGTCATTACTGAAGCATGCAAATGAAGGAAACTGTACAAATAATCTTCTGAAGTAATTAACATCTTTACGTAAGACTGTTGTTTAATAAAAGAATTCTACTTACAGGTTTACATTGCAATTCCATTTTTGCCCAAAGTTTCTGATACCAAATGCAACTGAAATGAATGCACATTTTAATTACTCTTATTTCCGTTTGTTGCTTAGCTTCTCTATTGTCTACATCAAGGGTGTAACCAGGTCTGAAATGAACGAGTGCTGGTGCATTCTAATTACAGTATCAGTGAGAAGGTTATTGGTCAACTGATACTTGTGGCACTTGGATTTTCTCATTATATATCATTAATGTTTGAGAAGAAGATGGGTAGTAATTTGCCAGCCTTTTCTTGTTCTGTAATTACATTATTAAACAGACATGTTAACATAACTTTATTGCAATAATCTTGCTTGACCACCAGCTTGCTGTCTTGCAATATGCTTTCAAACTCCATTTCTAAGATGTCGTAAGGGCCTGTGGCCTCTGTCCAGTACACTCCATGCACTGGAGGCTTCAAGCTCCTGGTCATAACAACTCCCTTGGTTCTAAATGACCAATACTGCCAACCTGACAAGTTATTGGACATACCCAGGTCCTAAATTATCTTCCAGCAGAGTGGATGTGAGGATCCTTTGAGCAATAACTTTCTGCAGGTACATGAGTAACATTAGAAATTCAGCAGCAAGGGCTTGACAAACACGTGCAGCAATGCCATGGTCTTCCATTGTACTACCTGTTAAGATGTTTGAGAGAGTAGCTCCTATTATAAAGAGCCTTTGATCAAGTCTATAGCTTAGCAATTTGTCACAAGTATAAATTTGCGTCCATATTTTCACACATTATCCAAATCAATGATATCATGACAGAAGATTTAAGAAAAACATTGAAAAAAATTTGAAATTTTTTACAGTTCCAATTGAGCATGAATCAAGAAACATCAATGTAATCCACATAACATTTCTCAAGACAATTAAATTTGTATGTTGTGATTTACTTATGGATCTATTTTCAATATTCATGGTTAGCAACCACAGAAGCAGCAAAATTGAGTTACTTTGTCTGACAGACATATGATAACAACTTCCTGCAGGAGGCAGTCGGGATTTGTCAACAAATTTCAGTTGTTCCTTTCATAATAATTCAGCATCATGCAGGGTACATAGCAATTTTAATAAAGCAGAACCCTATACCGAAGTAGATTTTACAGATCTGATCAAAACACATCCGAAAATATAAATTAAGTTTTCAATAAAGGTGAGGTATTTGTTAAAAATAACATCTCAAAAACAAGTAAACATGTACACATCCAATCCATAAGTAGGATTAGCCAGCTGCTAGTAAAATGTCACATTGCATTCCTAAAAATGCTTCCATCCCTGATGGTTAATTAGGGTCTGAAATTGACCTTTATCATTGGTAAGTCCAACTTGAACACCAGGAGGTTTATGAAAATTCTGTATAATTAATTACTTGTTACAATTCTATTTTAAGGGGAAACCAGAATTTCCAAAATAAAAGCCAATAAACTCAAAAGTTTAACTCAAATGTACAGACAGCTCCTTGCATCAGACAAGAATCAAAAATGTGCATCAGATCTACCTAAATAATTTTCTGCAACTTATGTTACACATATTTTAATTGTATTTTTAAGGCTTCTATTATTTTGTATTTAGCACTAGGGTACTGGCAGTCTTTGCAGTTTACATACTAGTATATCATAGCAAAGAAGTACATAATTTCAGTCCTCCAATATTCTCTACCACAAAAAAAATCAGTGACATACGCATTGAAAAGGTACTTCCAAAAAAATTTGACTTCACTAGCTTCAGCCTGGTTTACCGTTTATCACATTATGTCAATACATATGTAAATTCATTTGTAATGGGATGTCTCAGCAGGAAACAACTCAAATGCTTCCATGCAAATGTAAAACAATAGGGCTAACAATGGTCTTTGAGTAAATCAAGCTGTTATATCAAGGCGGGTACATTTAATTTTTGGCCAGTTAAATTTTCTCTGCACATTTTACATTCATTTACTTTATTTTATGATTTTATGAGGAATTGACTCTCCAGTGATAGCTGATATCTAATCTGATAATTATCTAAGGTTGTCATTTAATTCCTCAGCAGTTTTTTTGGTAAGAGAAATTTATGTTCCCCATATCTATGGCCATGCCTGCAAGTTTGTATCCAAAAAATCCTTAGCATGAGTAACTTTAAAAACCTGGTGATAAACTTGCATAATCTGTGCAATTTACTGTAAAAAAAAATATAAAGTAATTCAGTACTTTAATAACAATGGGGTATTTATTGAGGTACAGCAGATATTCAGGTTAGAAGCTCTTATATATATATACTTAAGTATACTTATTTCTCAAAAACTTGCATTTATAAAGTGCCTTTCATGTCCAGAATGCCCCAAAGGACTTTATAGTCAACTAAGTATTTTTGGAGTATAGTCATTGTTGCAACATAGAAAACTTAAAATAAATAAATTATTATATTGATTGCTCTAACAACTTAGATTGATTTTTTTTTAAAGATGGATGTTTTAAATCAAACTACCTTATTGCTTAAATACAGAAAATCTGGTTCATAATTACAAGTTACCATCTATAATATGGAAAAATGAAGATAGCAGTTATGCTGCATGAGATATCTTCTTGAGTATATAATTAAAACCCAACCTAACCACTGCTGGCTTAAATTCTTTTGATATCAAACCTGGCACATAGGTGGGTTCTATTTGGCTCTGGTGAGCTCTACGTACTGAGCCTTTAGGAAATGTTGGCCCTGACCAATCTCACGTGACCCTTAGGAATTGTAATTTATTTTGGTACATAATCCAACATAAAGAGTCATGTCCACCCTAGGCTCGAGTTGGGAAGCCAGACTAAACACCACACTATTTACAACAATGTAATGCAATCCTGCAGTACATTAGGACAATTGCCCTCTTTTCTGTAAAGTAGAAATGTCACAAATGGATTTTTTTTTAGTTTTACGCCATTGTTACAATTAATACCTCTACCACCAGGTGAGCAACAATGGTTGTTTAAATTTTTTTTAAATACCTCTGAGCACTGCCTTGGGCACTGTCGGTGCAAAAGCCAGATATTAGAATTTTTTCTAAAATACTTATTTTGTTGAAATTCCACCTACCTTTAATGATAGTAATATAGTCAAAGGAAAACTCATGAGCAATCGTCCTTGCATGCACTCAGGTACGCTGAACTGAATATATCTGATTTGAGAATGATGCAATGAATGGATATAACTCCATTATTTCTAGTCTCAAAATGCAGTCAATGGAAACTATCATTGGTATTCAAAAAACGAATGAATTCTTATAAAATATATCTTGAGTGGGAACTCTGGATAGTGGCATCTGTTGGCTTTAATGCTTGGTGCTGAAGGACTCCTAAAGCTTGAGAATTAACTTTTTGATAACTACCACGATTTAGATTTGTATTGAATGTCAATTTTCTCTGAAGGGCTAAGAGATGAAGAAATATTCTTAATATGTAAGTGACGGCACTTGAGTAAGAAATTTACAAGAACATAGGACAATGACAGCTGTAGAAGCTAGGTTTAGAATTCAGTATTTTAAAAGGCTAACATTGAAATTATGCTTCTGAGTGAAGTTATGACAAATAAAGTCCAAGATTAAATCACCAGCTGCTAAAAATTCACTAAGGACAGCTACCCACACTTTAATATAGCAATTCAATTTCACCATCATATTTTAATAGAAACAAATACTTATTCTGTGTTTTTGAACAGTGACCTACTGTTAGGGCTAATCTCAGTAAGGACATTACCAAGCATTGAGTGGTCAGCATGCTTGAATAATAATGCTCACTTTATTCAGCACTCTATGTGGTAAAGTCTGATGTAACAGCTGACATTCTGTTGCCTTGCAAAGCTTATGTAGGGTTTACCTTGAGCAGTATTTTGCTAATTGGTACAAACAGCTTTATTTTAAAAGCAGAATAAAATCTAAATATATTGCAGTGTTGTTCTTGGATTATTTTAACTTCATGGCACAATTACACTTGTTAAAAATAATGACCATACCTATCCTAATAATGCATGGCAAATTTTTAGGGAAATTGATATTATTCAGAGCTAACAATGCTAGTCTGAAGGAAAGCATAATGATACATCCCATTATTATTCATGCAATGACTCAGAGCACCTACCTCTGTGTCAGAGACAGTTGAAAGCATCTTTTTATTAGAAAAACAAATCAATATGCTCTAGGGCTTACAATAACTGCTGCAGGCAATTTGTATTATCACTCCTTTCACAGGGATCCACGCTTGGAATAACTTATGACAATGAACACTATGAAACGACCGACTGTCACAATTGACAAGTTGTAGCGCTTTTTTTTGATAAGTTCGATCACGTGAATTTCCATCATGCACACTACATCATTACCACTAGTGATTAAATATAATTTCTGTAAGATGTGGTAAAATATGCCTTACATAACCAAAATATGCAATTTATTTCCTGAAAAAAAACAAAGTAATGGACATAAAGAAACCAAAAAGAAATTAAAATTTAGGTGGATTTAATCTGGCTTTAGATTTCCAAAGTCACCATTCTAATGAAGCTGCATTGAAGGTTTTTTTAACTCCCCAAAAGATGAATAGTGAATTGCATCATTTTATATTAAGCAGCAACAGTAACTTTTTTTTACCCCTTAAACTCTACAAGAGCACATCAGTACAGTAACAGGAACGAGTAAATGGAAATTATGCAATTTAGTAAATTCAAAATAGAGCACTAGCAATAGCAGTATTGATGCCAAAGGTCCTTAAAGCCATCACTGCAGCTCGTTACAATTCTTATCCAATTGAAATGCATTTTATAGATTAAGTACACAAACCATTTTGATCAATTATGTTAAGCTAGGTCACTTTTAAATAAATTACATTAATTTTTATGCATACCTAGATCACTCTTGCCTGAAAGCAAGAACAAAAAAAACACCAGAAAAATGATAGCAGATGGTAGCCAGCAGCATTTAGCAAAAAAAGTTGTGAAATTTCAAATTTGATTCATTCTTGCTTCTCTAGGGTCAATACCATTTACTCAGCAAGAATCTGTTTGGTATTCACATGTTATGCCTTAACGTGTTTGACATTGTACTCGATTTGTGAAGTGGTTGCTGTCTCAAGGCAAATTATGCATTTGGAAGCTTGATTTCTGAGCTGCAACAATTTGTGCAAAAAAGATAAAAGTAAAAATCTGTAAACTAAACATGTCAAAATAAACAGGAAATGGGGATCAGAGGGAGAAATTGGCTGCCACAGATTTGAAACACTCAAAGACGGTTAATTACATGCAATGAGAAAAGCTGCTTCAAAATTATATTCAAACTTACCTTATTTTTAGGATTGGAGGTGTTCATTACACTGCGAGTTTCTTTTCCAGTATATATTACCACCCCTATCACAGTGCCTGTGAAAAAAAAAAACTATATTAAACTGGATGTTTTTGAATCAAAGAGCCATTGCCAATTTTCACTGATGCAAGAAAGCTGACTTGACAAAATTGTGTATCATGTTACTTAAAGGCATGTTATGCCAAAATAATATTTTATGCAATGTCCATTGCTGGAATCTAAATTCAGAAAACTTGCACTAAATTTTGCAGCTAGATAGTGGAATAGTTGGAAAAACATATCTGAAAGCTATAAAAGATAAAATTAAATTGAAACAATGCTACACTTGCAGATTAAAAAACTGCATCTCTTAACAAGGGCTGACCAAACAATAATGACATTTTGTTCATTATAACTATTTCAGGTTTATATCTAATGTGATCATTTTTACAGGTCAATGTAATGATTTTTTAGAGTCCTCATCAAAAAAACATAAAAAGAACCCATTTTTGAAGCAGTCTAGAGAATAGAAAAAAAAAATTAGATACAGTGAATTGTATTTGGCAGTCAGGAAAGCAAGAAGAATTAGCGAACAACTCATTAAAGGTACTAAATTACAGTAGAGACAGACCAGCATCACAATGAATGTTGTTAACAATTCAGAATTTCAACCTTCCAACATTAACAAGCTATGAAAGACACCAGCCTCTCTGACCTTTACTTGCCCTTTGAACATGAAATACAATAATGTGGAGCAGACCAAAGTGCAAATTATTACACTACTTACAAATGGGACAAAAAGGTTACAGAAGATAGACTGCTTATTCTTTCATCAACCAATTAAGTAAAAAGATGTCATTACTGAAGAATAACCATACTACAAAAATTGTTTAATTTTTACTTGGCTTCTGAAAAGTATTGTAAGCTCAGTTCTATAAGAGTTAATTTTCTAATGGCAAATAAAATCTGGAAAAATATCTCCAATGCCCTGCGAATTTGTGAATGTCCCTGTGGTTGATAGTTACAGACAAAATCCTGTTTAGACACGCAGTCACTACATATCGAGGTCAATCTGTGGATCAAGGTCAGGCTGGGGAAGAGTGCTTGGGGAATTGCATGGGGAACACCTCAAAACCTTCAGCTCCTATTGCTGCTGCACTGACAATTACAGTGGAGACAGACCACAGATCAATACTGTGGAGGATCACTAACACCAGACTGATGTAAGTATATGAGGGTTCCATGCACAGCGGAGAACTAAGATGCAATAAATCCAGACGATAAGTGTCCCATTAGTATTTTTATTAGTTGATGTCATTTCTGAAAGGTTTATTAATAAGGCATAAGTGGTATATTGATACAAGAAGGTCCCTGCTGGATATTACGAAGCAAACATCAAATATAATATAGCAATGTAGATGGAAAATGTATTCACTCAGCATTTGTTTCAACTAATGGCTTGTAATAAACCATCTTAGTACGCTGCTGCATTCTATACAGAGGGAAAAATGCCAATTCCACTATTCCAATTATTTAAGTGGAGCTCTACTATGTGCACTAGGCCATTAATGGACCCAAAAAACTTAAAATCACTCACTTGTGAAAGAAAATGTCTACATGTTAGTGCAAAAATTTCCTACATATGCAAAACCTTGATGCATTGAAAAGCTGCTTGAACATGAGCTTTAGTGCAATCAGGTTTCTCAGGTGCTGAAAACAGTTCAAGCCATCACTACAAGAAATAAGGAAAATGCAGGATAGATATATTCCAAGAAAAAAAATGGTTTTGAATGGAAAAAAGGCACAAATGTGGATAACGAGAGAGGTTAAAGCTAAAATAAGAGCAAAAGGGAGGGCATACAAGGAAGCAAGAATTAGTGGGAAAACAGAAGACTGGGAAAACAGAAGACTGGGAAACTTTTAAAAACCTGCAGAAAGAAACTAAGAAGGTCATTAGGAAAAGATGAATTATGAAAGGAAGTTGGCAGATAACATTCAAAAGGATACTAAGAGTTTTTTTAAATATATGAAGAATAGAAGAGAGACTTGGGTTGATATAGGAATAATCGAAAACTGTGCGGGAGAGATTATAATGGATGATAAAGAGATGGCAGAGGAACTAAATGAGTATTTTGCATCGGTCTTCACTGTGGAGGACATCAGCAATATACCGGATAGTCAGGGGTCTCAAGGGATGGAACTGAGTTCAGTTAAGATTACTAGAGAGAAGGTGCTAGGAAAGCTAAATGGACTGAAGACAGATAAGTCTCCTGGACCGGATGAGGTGCATCCCCGGGTTCTGAAGGGGATGGCTTCAGAGATTGTGGAGGCATTGGTGATAATTTTCCAGGAATTGATAGACTCCGGCATGGTTCCGGAGGACTGGAGGGTCGCAAATGTAGTTCCGCTGTATAAGAAAGGTGGGAGGCAGCATAAAGGAAATTACAGACCTATTAGTCTGACATCGGTGGTGGGCAAGTTATTGGAATCGATCCTCAAGGCTGAGGTTATGGAATACCTAGAGGTGCAAGGCAAGATAGGTCCAAGCCAGCATGGTTTTGTGAAGGGAAGATCCTGCCTGACCAACCTATTGAAGTTTTTTTTTGAGGAAATCTCAGGTAGGGTGGGTAAGGGAGAAGCTGTGGATGTTGTGTATTTAGACTTTCAAAAGGCCTTCGACAAGGTGCCGCACAAGAGGCTGATTAATAAGATGAGGGCTCATGGAATTACAGGTAGGATATTAGAATGGGTGGAGCATTGGCTGGTTGGCAGAAAGCAAAGGGTGGGAATAAAAGGATCCTGTTCTGGTTGGCTACCGGTTACTAGTGGTGTTCCGCAGGGGTCAGTGTTGGGACTGCTTCTTTTTACTTTGTACACTAACAATTTAGATGATGGAGTAAATGGCTTTGTGGCTAAGTTTGCAGACGACACCAAGATAGGTGGAGGAGTAGGGAGTATTGAAGAAATAGGAAGGTTGCAGAGAGACTTAGATAGTTTAGGAGAATGGGCAAAGAAATGGCAGATGAGATTCAATGTTGAGAAATGTGCTGTTGTACACTTTGGAAAAAGAAATAAATGGGCAGATTATTATTTAGAAAGGGAGAAAATTCAAAGTAGAGAAATACAAAGGTATTTGGGGGTACTCGTGCAGGATACCCTAAAGGTTAACCACAAGGTCGGATCGGCAGTAAGGAAAGCGAATGCTATGCTGGCATTCATTTCGAGAGGTATAGTGTATAAACATAGGGAGGTGTTGATGAGGCTCTGTGGAGCACTGGTGAGACCTCATTTGGAATACTGTGTGCAGTTTTGGGCCCCATATCTTAGGAAGGATGTACTGATGTTGGAGAGGGTTCAAAGGAGATTTATGAGGATGATTCCTGGAATGAAAGGGCTTACACATGATGAGCGTTTGTCGGCTTTTGGACTGTATTCACTTCAGTACAGAAGAATGAGAGGGAACCTCATAGAAACATCTGGAATGTTGCAAGGACTGGACAGAGTAGATGTGGCTAAGCTGTTTCCCTTGGTGGGTGAGTCCAGGACCAGAGGGCACAATCTTAGAATTAGAGGGTACTGGTTTAAAACAGAGATGAGGAGAAATTTCTTTAGCCAGAGGGTAGTGAATTTATGGAATTCTTTGCCACGTACAGCAGTGGAGGCCCGATCACTAGAGGCATTTGAGATAAATAGGTATCTAATTAGTCAAGGTATCAAGGGATATGGGGATAAGGCCGGAAATTGGGGCTAGAAAGGAATAGTTTTCTTTTTCTCCTTTTCTTTTTCTTCAGCTCATGGAGCAGACTCGATGGGCCGAACGGCCTGCTTCTGCTCCCTTGTCTTGTGATCTACTTGCCAAGCCAATTTCAAATGACTTATTTTCATTCGCGTACCATCTTTACCAAATGAGAGCTTTGAATAGTACTACCAGCTCAGGTACACAAAGGGGATTACATTTAATTTGATCACCCGTGAGACAAACTGCCATCACCCCTTGTTCAACTCAACTGCTGCTGAAACCCTCAGCAAACTATGCCAGAACTTGTTTGTCAGACCTGACATCGAATGCTCTGCTTAAACATGTCACCTGCAGTTATGCTGCCCTATCATGTACCATTTCATGAGTTCTCTGACTTACTTCTAGTCGTGAAGCAACTATTTTAAATAAAAACAGAAAATGCTGTAAATAGGCAGGATAAGTGAAGAAAGAAAACACTTTTCATGTTCCATCAGCAAGGTGAAAACTCTACAAAATGAGAATAGTCCCATTTAACTTTTCAGTTTATGAGGACTCTTTCCGATTCCATATTCACACCCACCACTGTTAAAATTGCTTGCATCTCCTCCCTTGGTTCAGGTGAAATGTTGCTGAAACTCCAGTCCATACTTTTCCAGATCTGGTTATTCCAATGCCTTCCTGGTTGACCTTCCATTTTCAACCAACTATAACCTTGAGCTCAATAGTCATCCACTTGCAGGATGTGGTCATTGTTAGTGAAATCAGTATTTATCGCCCAGTTTGAATTACCTTTGAGATGATGTTGGGGAAGTCCTTCCTTAAATTGCTGTAAGTGTGTTGCTAGGTAAGGAGATCCAGGATTTCGATGATGGAGCGATGGCGTTATATTTCCAGATCCAAATGGTGCTCAACCTTGTAGGGGACGTTGCCAATGCAGCTGTTCATGTACTTTCTGCCTTCCTAGCCAGCTGAGGTTATGGGTTTGAGTGGTGCTTAAACACATTTGGTGAGTTTCTGCACTTTGCTGATAATATAACACTGTGTCAGTGGCAGAGGGAGTGAATAGAGTGATAAACAAGCAGACTGCTTTGTCCTAGATAGTACAAGTTTCTGCAGGGTAATTGGATTACTTCAGGAGAGTTGATCGAGAGATTGAGTCACCCAAAAGCTGATCAGCTTCCTTCCACAGAATTGTCCTTTTTTTTTGTTTCTTGAAAAGCCATGATGGTTCACAACTTAACTTTACTGGCCATGCACTGAGATCCCCCCTTTTTTGAAGATAACATGGCAGAATCAAACTATTCAGAAATAGATGCAGAATGTGCCTTTCAAGTGTGCAGTAAATACATTTTATGGGAAGAAGATCCATTCAGTGGCTTGGCCAGATGGTTAAGCCAAGTCAGTCTCTGCAGTTGGAATAAAAACAACACCTGCTGACTTCAAGGGCATAAAATTGATCAGATACAACAAGTGGTTTTAGGTAGTGAATGAGTTAAAGGTTAAAGAAATTCAGTATTTCAACTCTGAAATCTATGGCTCTACAATGTAACATCTACAGAATTGAACATTATCTAAATGATTTTGCATTCAGATGTGGAATACCATTCTCCATAATTTGTTTTCTGTACTCTACAAATTAAGGGAAATGAAAAGTAACAATAAGTTGAGGCCCTGAAAGTTCATTCTTGAAACAAACTGTGCAAGACCTTTTCCCCCAGATAGCAAGAGCAAAAAAAAGTAACCACAAGCCTTGAAATTTCACTGCTAAGGATGCACCTGAATCTCAGGGATTTTGTGGCAATGTACAAGGCCTAGATTATGAGGCCTTGTACGAATAGTCAATCTTAAAATACCATGGCTGAAGACCTAGAAAAAAATGATTCTCTTCCCTCTCCCTTTTGGCAAAGCAGGCAACTATTATAATATCTAACAGCAGAAAAAGGTTTCTCCCCTCTGCACTCTCAGCCCTGATGCAGCGTCTTGACCCAAAAGACCAACCATCCCTTTGCTTCCACAGACGCTGCTTGACCCATTGATTTCCTCCAGCAGTTTGTTTTTTTTGGTCCAGATTCCACCATCTGCAGTCTCATGTCTCCATTTTACTACACCACTGTGAAGTCGCTTCAAGCTATGCCCAGTTTGAAGAAGTTTTCCTCCTCTCTTCGACGGGAGCTCCGAGTTCCTCTCTCATTGCTCCCCCTCTATGGTTTCTACTGCTCGTCTACTCTTGGACCACATTCTTACCAAGCACCTGGTTGCAGCTATCACCTGCCTCACCCTTCTCTCTCACTTCTACATATAGGCCATCTCCCTTCTACACACTCAGTCCTGAAAAACGTTCACTATCCCTTTGCCTCCACAGATGCTGCTTTATGCACTGAGTTCCTCCAGAAGCTTTGAGTAGGTAATCCTGAAGTTTACTTAAGGATATAAAAGTAGGATACTTGACAAAGATAAAGAAAAGCAATAAAAGGTTTCAGGGAGAAATAGGTTAATGGACTGGGCAGAGACCGCACATATGATATTTAAAGTGGATAAGTGTCAAACAATACATTTTTTGGAGAAAGGAATACTTGAATAATATTGGTACAGATGACCTATGTACTATGCCTTGGCACTACTATCCGAAAGCACTGGCACGTTCAACATTAACTTCAATGGTATTAGTCAGTAATTACGCCACGGCCATGTAATCAATCTTTATTTGCCCTTTTATCTTCATCTTGAACCATCATAATTTTTGTCATTTAATTTCTCCGGCCTTCTACAGCTAGACCTTCCCTTTCTTTCCTCTCATCACTTACCTTTTTTGAACTTGATTAAAACTTAGTTATAATGAAACATCATCTTTTTCACAGATAGTGTCAGATCAGAGTATTTCTAACATTGAGTTTTTAATGTCAAAAATTTCCTCCAACTATACACTTTGAAAATCAAACCCACCAACTTTTGCCGTCCTCATATTTTCAACCCATTAACTACTGAACCCATCACTCTATCTGACAGATGTATTAAATTGAATAAGCTCTGTAAGCTTGGTGTAATTTCCAGCCCCAAGATAAGCTATGATCTGGTAAAGGAACATTGATAAATATCCAAATCAGAAAGGAGTGCCAGCTTGAAAGGCCACCAGCAGTTTGTGACATTACCATGTACCTACTGCCTTTTTTTGGTGGCAGACGTCCTGGATTTGGGAGGTGCTGTCGTAGTCGCCTTAGCAGGTTGGAAATGGTTACAGAGGTAGGGAAGGGCAAGGACACAGGAAGATTTCAAAACAATGATAAACAGCAAGTGAATGCTGAATAAAACTCATGACAAACTTGAGGAATTTAAACAAACTGATCGAGCAATTGCTAAAGCCTGATCAAGGCAATAACCCCAGGAAAACACTTAAATATTGACTTGATAAATCCTGAGACTTGAGCATTTTGCATTGGTTTCTCCTCAACCCTGGAAAATGGTGACATCGGGAGATAAACATCTTATAGTAAGCCTTGCTTTGATTTTGCTGAAGTCCACAGTGCTCCATACTCTACTGATCATCAGACTGTTTAAATAATTTGTAACAGTGACATGTTGCAGTTCAATTACAGAAATATTTGAACAATGCATTATATATACAATGCACAAACTATTATTCTATATATGCTGCATTACAATTATTATAATTTCAAACATCAAAATTCATCAAAATGATAGTACAACAGTTTTTACTTTTTAAAGCTGTTATTTTTGTAGCTTTAAGTTGCCAGAAAAATCTTCAATTCTGTCTTCAGAATTAAATAAAGGCTTACTACAAGCCTTTATTTAAAATCACTACAAAATGCCTTAATCCAATTTCCAAATTTACAGTTTTGTGTAATATTTAAAAATAAGATTCCCTGTAAACCAGTTGAGAACTAACAGAAGGCCTAAAGAATTGGATAACTTGATTCACAACCATTTAATTGTTTGAAGTTTATAAAATTTTCTATTTGCTTTGTTTCAAAAGCAAAACCATAAATTTCAAGTTTTGTGTTGTCTCACTGAGAAATCACAAAGGATGAGTAACCAAGATACTCACCAGAAGCTACCACTGTGCTGGCCCAAAGTGTATTTTCTGCACCCAGACTTTCATGGATTGAAGGGTCACTATCTTCCTGCCAAGAAATAAATGTAAAATATTTTGCATGTGTGCAAAAAAAAGCTCAATACAAATCATTTCTTTGCCAGCAATGCTTAAAATTTAGAAACAGATTAAAAGGGACAGGCAACTTTTTGGCATTATTAGATTACAGCACGGGTGTAATATTTTTTGCTTTACTGCAAAGAGCTAGAGAATGTGGGAGGAATTCTGTTGCACAAAATCAATGAGGTTCTTTTTGTTGCCTTGCCAATTTTCTTCTTTTGGCCCATGGGCGGCTTTTAGCTCTTCATGGGACTATTACTCAACAGCACATATGTACTATTACGCATCATTGTTGATCTTGATCCTATGCTTGGCCAGTATCCAGGCACACCACCAGCAGGGCTCACTAAATCATGTGGTGGGGTGGGAAACCAGGATCAACCTTCCCTCATCTAATCCAAGGCACTGAAACCACCTGCAGCTCCTGTACCTCTGCTCCCAGCTAAGGTTAGCTATTCCATGCAGCTGAAAGACTGAATCTGAGTCCATGGCTCAGATACACATGGAACAAAATAGCCAGCTGGACTTGAATGTTATTTCAGAGAAAGCTCCTTCATAATGCTTTTTGCGTTATCATTGTAATATGGCATCATCATCACTGTGGAAATTTGAAATCATACAAGAAACTCCCCTACAGCAAACAGTTAGTTCAAAAGAGATGCAACCAAGGGCTTTAATTAGCTCAAGATCCATTGTTCATAACAGAACATATGAATTATTACACATTACTGGTAACAGTGAATAGGCTTCAGTAACAAAATGTAGAACAGCATTAGAACTCAATTTCCATTTTGACCTCAATGGCAATCTTGTGGTCTGATAATGTTGTCTACAATGCAGACATTGAAATTCAACTGATGACCACCTACTAGACTAGTACAATTAGAACACAGACAACTTCACCTATCAAGTGCTGCTCAATAAAAAACCACGAGTGCCTGGACTTCAAAAATGAATACAATTTTGAACATTTGTCCAGTTATTCAAATTCTATAAAAATGGAAGCACGTTTTTGAACAGAGAATCACAAGTTACACCTTCCCTTTGAAAACAATGACGCTGAACAGAAACCATTGACACAAAACTTTGTCCCTCAGCTTACATTTAAAACCTCAACTTCCCCCAAATTTCCCCGAATGGCCTTTCACACAAGACATTAATCATAAACTCCATTTTTTAAAAAGACATTTGATAAGACCAGAAATTGATTCTGATATCTTGGTAATTTCAGAATGCATCTGTACTTAGATTCCACCTGTTCATCCCATCAATTGCAATGTTACTGCAAAACATATATTATAGCAGGTTTCAGCAAGGGAAGCGATTAAACCAAAGAACTCCTTGCCACTATCCTCGAAGGGAAGTTTCTTTTTTTAAAGCTTACTCTTCTATTCAAGAGAAATACGCAAGTTGATGCCATAGTAATTTTTTTAAAGACTAAATGGTGAATTCAGTCTAAACCAACACCCATTTTGCACAGAAGCTTCAGGAAGCTGCACTCAATCAGAACAAATCTCAAATGAATATAGGTCTCAAGCACAATTTACATTTTACCAACCTGTGAGCAGATGAGAAAACTTAGCCACCCATCAGGGTTTCTCATCATGGTTGGATTCTCTTGGAAGTACAACATCTCTCTTCTAAGAATTGATGTTGCAAATGTTTCCTCTGATTTGGAGTTATGCTGTTTCTGAGCTGAGAGGGAATAGAATTGTCTGCTTATGCATTGTAGGGTGTAGGTATGATTGGTTGGCGAGGTCCATTTATTTCACGTGAAGTCAGTGCTGAATGCCCGTTCTAGGATTTTGACCAGGCAACACGGAAGGAACACTGACATGCTCAAGTTAGGATTGAGAGACACTTGGGTGCAGTGTTCCCAGAACACCACGTTGTCCTTCCGTGTTTAATAAAGTGAGAAAACATGTGGATTACTTTGTTCTAAATAGTGTTTTTGTTTTAAGTGTCTTCAAAGTACTATTGCAAGTGTGAGCCATGGTTTAGTGGGTAGCACCCATTCAAGTCAAAAACCGCATTCAAGTTCCCCTTATAGTCCACTACAAATGTCTCAATTATCTCCATCTCTAATCCCACAGGTCCCTAAATTCCTGAAATTCTGGTCGGTTGTACAACCCTACCATTACCAGGTAAGAGATGATACAATATGAAATTTCCTCAACACCCTTCTGCTCCATTAAAATGGACCTTAAAACCTATCACTTTGACCATGCCATTTCTTCTCACATAAAGTTTGGACATCAGCATTCTCAGTTCTTGCCAAAACACTTAGTTTTTCTCTAACTGCATAAGTCATTTACATTGGTAATGAGAATGATGGGCATTCTGAGATCTACACAGATCAGGACACAGAGTCCAAGGCATTAATAACTTGTGCCATCTGCACAATGCACCTTCCCGAAAGTCTGCACAAACTTCACCAATGGTCCACTACTATGCATAATGGGGCAAGTCATGTCATATAATTGCAGTATAAAGCACTAGCCCAAACAGGAATGCCCATTTGAAATAGATGCTTCAGAGGCACATCATTAAATTGCTTGATGGCACTTTTATCTACATAAGGGCATCTGTTACAACAGTACTCCCGGTATTATAACCTGCAATGAATTAAAATCATAACATGGAGTCAAGAACAAATGGTACACTTCTTATAATAAATTATCACTACAACCCATGAGATTTTCCAGCATGTCATACACTAGAAGTGCTGTCTAAATATTTAAGTTGGCTGACCTTATGGTAGAGCGAGATCAGTTTACAGCAACAGAATATTTGCTACATCAGGATTAAACTAAGTACATTCTACACAGATTTACTGAAAGCACTCTAGATTAAGTCCTTTTAAGATACCGCTCATTGTTAATTTCTTAAATGTGAGTGACACGCCTAAGGTATCGTTTGATCAAAGCTTGATAAAACCACGTGGCATTCAGAATACCAAAATTCTCTGAAAATCTTTAGTTATTGCTAAATTTTCACTCTGAACAGGTTTGGTTTACTCTTAAAATTACTCACAAGTGCTCAATGAGGACCTGACTAATAATTGTGCATAGAAACTTCCCATGTTTGTGGTCATCTAAAACTTCCAGAAAACACAAAAATTAAAACTATGCATCAGTAATAATATGAATATGTATATCTTAAATTCACATTCACACGCTCTTCTACATGGGAAAGTTTTGCAGGCTTTATGCAAACTGCTGGCTTAACTGTTACAAGGCATTTCATGTCAAGTAGCAGACTATAAAAATTTCAATGCACTTCCTAAATCATTTCATTATTTCTCAAATGTTTATTGTATTTCAATTCTGATATAGTGAACTATCAAGAAGGTACCGTTGCCACTGTCCTTGTTTGTTGGCTGCATAAGCTCATTTAAAAAAAGTGATTCCCAGGTAAAAGACCACGAGTAATAACTCATGGTACAGGCAGTTACAAAGACTGAAAAGAATACTGTGGAACACAGTATAAATCAAGAGAGTGTGGGTAGTTGATACAAACAGCCTGCAGATTATTGGAAGAGAAGCACATGGCAAAAGAAGAACCACACTGAGATATTCCAAAAGTGATTGGTGTAACAAGACCACTTCAACACTCGGAAGGAGTAAGACTTCATAAATAACACACGGCATGTGGAGATGTAAAAGAAGGGAACAAAATTTCAATGACTAACAAGCTTATATGATGAAAAAAATGTAATATATGGAACCCAAAAGCTAGAGAGATATCATTAACCTATTTAGAAAATAAAACCAAGATTTCCATTGCTTTGCTAGGAGTCTACTTACAGCCCTACTCTCATAAACTGCCTCCTAAACAATACACTAATCACAGCAATTGCACATCAGGTTGCTGGCACTTCCGTGCCTTAGGTTCTAAACAAAAGCCCTAGAACCAACAAGGTCTCCACCTTACCAGAATCTACAGAGGCAGGAGCTGATAAACCTGTCAATTTAGCACTGAGGACCAAGATTAAATGATATCAAAGCTAACTCAGTTTACCACAAACAAAAATAACAATGCATCAAGGTTGGTCTCACGTGAAACCAAGTATAAAACACTAAATTTTTCCTAAAGATGCTCTACAAAACAGATTGAGATGCATTAATGTGCATTCTGTTGATGGCTCTTTGCCTTGAAACCTGAACTGCTTCTCTTCGCACAGATGCAACCTGACCTACTGAGTATTTCCAGCATTTTCTGTTTTTATTTAACAGCTGGAAGCACTACCGACTACAAATATTGAGATTGCATGCTGAGAGAGGATAAAGCATTAGGTACTGAACCAATGGGTCAATTTGGCATTTAAGCACCAGCGACAATACAAAGGCAACATAGCTCATTCAGCTCACAACAGAAATGAGAGTATGAATCAAGGTTGGTCTCCTCTCCCCAAGTCTAGGAGACAGCAAATTTCCACCAAAGGTTGTTTTTTCCTCCCCCGGCTAATAAAAATTACTATTTTAAAACATCATAAACATAAAATTTGATGAAAATACACTTTAAAAGCATTCTATCTCGCCCATCCAGACAACACCTAGATTAACAATCTTGTTGAGGGGGTCTCTTGGGGAAGAGTGACCACAACATGAAAAACATTCTTCAATGACAGAATTCATCATTAAGATGGAGAGAGAGAAAATTGATTCCTAACCTTGGGTCATGAATCCAAAGGAAACTATGAAGGGATGAGGTGCGAGTTGTCTGTGATGCATTGGGGAACCCAAATTAAAGGGCTAACATAAGAGGTCATTTATGAATTTCAATAATTGCTCATTCATGTCAGGGGCAAAAATAAAACAGAAAAGTTGACTCAACCTTGGCTTACAAAAGTTAGGAATAGTTTAAGATCTGTGAATGTGAAATATAAAATGGCCAGAAAAAACTGCAAAGCTGAGCACTGGGAACCATTTAGAATTCAAAGGAGGACAAAAGGGTGAATAACAAGGGGGAAATAGAATGCAAGGTTAAGCTTGTAGAGAATATAAAAATTGACTGCAAAAGCTTCTATAAATATGTGAAGACAAAAAAATGTCACTTAAAATAAATGCAGATCCCCTACAGTCAGAATTGGGGAGAATTTATAATGGGGAACACAGAAATAGCAGACCAGCTAAATAAATTCTTTGGTTCTGCCTTTCCAAAGGAAGATACAAGTAACATTCCAGATAGATTGAGGAACATACATTGTATGAGAGGGTGGAACTAAATGGAGTCAGTATTCATAGGGAAATGGCATTAGGGAAATTGACGGAATTGTAGGCCAATAAATCCCAAGGGTCTTATAATCTATGTCTTATAGCAGTTAAGTGGTTCTAAAAATAATGCAAGTATTGCTGATCATTTTCCAAAGTGCTATAGACAAAGCTCCAATGGATTGGAGGGTAGCTAATGTAACTGCATTATTGTGAAAAAGGAGGTAGAGAAAGAAGTTATAGACCAGTTAGCCTGACATCAGTGGTAGGGAATAAGCTACAGTCCATTATAAAAGATGTAAAAAAAAGTGACTGGAACAGAAAAGGCCAACATAGATTTTTGAAAGGAAAAATCATATCTAACAAATGTACTAGAATTGTTGGGGGATGTAACTACCAGAATTGGTGAGAGATGTCCAGTGGAGGTGATAATATTTAGACTTTTTAACATCCCACGTGAGAAGTTAGCATGAACCATTAAGACACAGGGAATTCAGGATGAAATAATGAGATGGATAGAGAAGTGGTTGGCAGAGAGGAACCAATGACGAGGGGAAAAAAAACAAAGTATTTTTGAGTGGCAGCTAGTACCTAGCTGGGTACTGCAGGGTTCAGTGCTAGGACCCCAGAGGGAATTAAATGCAACAAGTCCAAGTCTGCAGACGACACAAAGCAGGGTGGGAGCATTAGCTGTTAGGTGAATGCCAAGAAGCTCCAGAGTGATTTGGACCAGTTGAGGGAATGGTAGATATATGGTAGATGTGGTACAATGTGGATAAGGGCGAGGTTATTACTTTGAAGGTAAAAACAAGAAAGATCATCTGAACAGTTATAAAGAGGGAAAGGGGAGGTCATAGGGAGCTGGGTGCCCTTGTGCATCCATCGATGAAAGAAAGTACAGATGGCAGTCGAAGGTGGCAAATGGTACGTTAGCCTTCTCGATGAGAGGATTCACACACAGGAATAGGGAGGTTTTTCTGTAATTGTACAGGGCCTCATTTAGAGGAAACCTTAAGTATTGTGTGCAGTTTTTGTCTCCTAATTAGAGGAAGATGTTCTTGCGATGGAGGAGGTGCTGCAAAAAAAGTTCACCAGACTGATTCCTGGGATAGCCAGAAAGATTGGGTGAATTAGGCTTATACACACCAGGATTTAGAATAAAGGAAAGGGGACTTCAGAGGAAACTGCGAACTTCTAACAGGACTGGATAGATGAGATGCAGGAACGATGTTCCTGGTGGTGGAGGAATCCACCACCAGGAGTCATAGTCCAAGCACAAGGAGTAAACCATGAAGGTCTTGAATGAAGAGAAATTTCTGCACCCAAAGAGCAGCAAAGTAGTGGAAATCTCAGGCAAGTCAGAAGCAGGGAGGGAGCAATCACTCCATTGGAAGTATTCTAGAGGCCCCCCAATAGTCACTGGGACAGTGAGGAGCAGATAAGTAGGCAGATTTTGGAAAGGTGCAAAAATAACAGGGTTGTTGTCATGGGAGACTTCAACTTCCCTAATATTGATTAGCACCTCCTTATTGCAGAAGGTTCAGGTTTAGACTTGACAAAATTTGTTAGGTGTGTCCAAGAAGGATTTCTGACACAGTATGTGGACAAGCCAACTAGAGAGGCCACACTGGATCTAGTACAAGGCAATAAACCTGGAAGTTTTAGGGAGGGTGCAGAGGAGATTTACCAGGATGCTGCCTGGATGAGAGGCGACTTGATAGAGGTGTGTAAAATTATGAGAGGTATAAATAGAGTGGACACCCAGCAACCTTTCCCCAGAGCAGCAATGGCTAATGCCAGAGGGCATAAGTTTAAGGTGAGAGTAGGAAAGTTTAGGGAAGATGTCAGAGGTAGGTTTTCTCCCCCTCACCCACAAGAGAATGGTGTATGCTTGGAACGGACTGCCGAGGGTGGTGGTAGAGGCTGATACAATAGGGACATTTAAAAGACTCTCAGATTGGCACATGAAAGAAAGAAAAATGGAGGGTTATGGGCTGTGTAGGAGGGAAGGGTTAGATTGATTATAGAGTAGTTTCAGAAAGGTAGGCACAACATTGTAGTCCGAAGGGCCCGTACTGAGCTCTACTGCTCTATGTTCTATAAATCCTGGCCATTTGTGCAAAACTGAAACAATCGCCCTAGATCTAGAACATTTTGAATTACTGATAACACTGCTACAGATGCAGTGTGTGCAATAAAAAGGCAAAGACCATTAAACATTATAAAATCTTTCTAATAATTTATAACACTGTGGCTCACCACAGCAATAATTCAATAAATGACCATTGAGGAGCATTATTTCTTGTCACTGAAAATAGAGATTAAATTCTAAATGGTGTCTAACAGGCAATTATAAGGGTCACATGGAATAAAGATTTCAGATGTAACCATAAGGTGTACTCTTTGCTATTCATGAATGTAACATCCTTCTCACTAATAGCAGTTTATGCTGGTGAAGTCTAATCAATTTCTAAGCTGAACAATTTTCATATGGTTTAAACTGTTTCTTAAAAATCTAGTTGCTGCTTGCAAGATCTTTCTGTGAACAAATGTCAGCACCTGTTCAGTGGCAGCACCATTATTTCTGAAAATGGTATGTTCAAATCCTAAAACTCCTCCATAATCTGGACTGACAATGCAGTACTGAGAGTGCTGCACTACTACAGGGGCTATATTTTGCAATGAGAGTTTGAACCAAGATCTACTCTTTCAAGTGGATATAACGATATTATTTGAAGAGCAATATCCTGGCCAATATTTATCTCGAGTAACACCAATGAATCCAGATCATTTAGTCACTTGGCCATTACTGCTTCCAAGAAATTGCTGTGTCCAAATAGACTGCTATGATTCCCTTCCTTAAAACAAAAATTGCACTTCCTAACTATGTAATTGGCAGCAAAATACACTGAGATACCTGGAGGCAAACAACGTTTCTTGGTTCCAGGAATAAAGTTACAATGAAATAAATAATATACAATTCTGATTTGCCATAAAATAGTCTTAAATTATCTTGTACACTGGTTACATCTTCAGAATGTTTCAATTTGACAGTGATAGTAAACAAATCCCTAGATTAAGCCAATAAATTTAGATAGAACCCATTACAACTTTCTACATTGACAACACAAACACAGTTGAAGGAAAATGTAAATTGGATGAAGTCTACAAACACCATTCTCAAAAACAACAATTTATTCAGCATCTTAGTAATTAAAGCCAGTGAAACTTGTACTGAAATGAGTCTTTTTTTAAAAAAATACAATCCTCTGCTTTCTTTTCTGAAGCATAAATCCATTTTTGTACAGTGATTCTTTATAATTCCATAGTTTCAATATATATTTACACTTCCTTATGATAATAGGTCATTTTAGCCCAGACCCTATGCTGGTTCACAGAGCAATGCCATTCCACACTGATTTTCCCCGTAACCTTTTCTCCCCACATTCCCATCAACTTTCCCTGGATTCTACCCTCATCTGCACACCAGGAGCAAATTACAGTGGCCAATTAAACTATCAACTGGCAAATTTTTGGGACGTGGGAATAAATTGGAGCACCTAGAGGAAATCCATGTGGTCACACACAGGACCAGAGATCAGGATCGGACCTGGGTCACTGGTGCCAAGTAACAGCTCTGCTAGTTGTACCTCAATGCAGCCCAAAGTTATAATTAAATATATAAACTTTTATTATTCAAACCTACCTCAAATACTGAATATACATTTGTTACTGTTCTAAAATCAACTTTTCAGTTGAATATTGAGGTAGCTCTTTTTAAATGTATAAAACATTACAGAGAAGTTTGTAAAACTATTGTCCAGATCTTGTGCACACTGATTCAGCAAATAAAATACAAAAGTAAACTTGTGATTTAGCGCATCACTAAACATGCAGAACTTTACAGAAAACAAACTGCCGGAGGAACTCAGTGGGACAAGCAGCACTTTTTTGTTTGGGGGGGGGGGGGAGGTGTGGAAGGAGAGCAGGGGGACGAATTCAGGACTAGACCACGCTTTAAGACGAATGCAAGGTCTCGACCCAAAATGTTCAACAATTCCTTCTTCCACCCGCCACCGCTGCTCCACACCTCCCTCCCCCCCCCCCCCCCCCAAACCCCACACAGATGCTGCTCAACTCGCTGAGTTGCTCCAGCAGTTTGTTTTTTGATCTAGATTACAGCATCTGGAGATTTGGACTCTCTTGTGTCTCTCTGTAAAACTTTAAGTTGTTACATAGTAATTTCACTTTTTAATCAAATTATGCCTCTCTTCAATCAGTTTCACAAGTGAATTCTATAAACTGAGGGACAGATTTACTGATGAATGCAGTCTGAAGAAAATCTGAAATGAAAAACTTTCAGAAGGTAATAGGATAAAAAGTACTTTTATTTACATTTCAGAAAAATCATTGCACTATTATTCTTTTGTGGCGTTTAAATCAAACTTAAAATAAAGATGGATTTTCAAGCATGAAATAATTTTTTTTTAAACATCAGTGGTGCATTGCAATCTTCCGCATTACTTCAAGAGCTCCAAAATTTATTTTCAAAATTAGCTTTGGCTGCAATCACATCAATCTGCATCATAAATTCTCATTTTAAATCTAGTCTTAGGGTTACAGTAATCATACATAATGGACATCTCAAAACCAAAATGAAACCACCCAATACTTAGATCCTAAATCAGTCTATAAATTAAGGTAGTCTCCAAGTTCATGCATCTTAAATAATGTTCATGATTTGAAGTAAGCCAAGAGCAATGTGATTCTTTGTAGTATTGGCTAACCACGATTGTGAGTTATTTTGAAAGAAAATATAATATGAAATATAACATTTCTTCTATAACAACATTTAATGGCTATGTAACTGTGTCTTATTGAATTATAAAAATATTGTGTTTCTGTACTTTATTACCATACAAAAAGATATGCCAATGCTGGAAATGTCTTGCATCAAGGGATCAGCTTGCTGTATTTGAATGTAAAATCATGGGAAGTATTATTCAACTTACAAGGTTTTTAAAAATCTAATACCACTAGATATAGATGGTATTTACACAGCATTTGTTATGAAAGCAAATACTGGATACAATCAAGTAAAAAAAAGTTAACCTGTCCAGAAATATATACAAATTAGAGAGGATAAAGAATAAATCAGAACAGGAAATGCTGTCGCACTAAGCCTAGTGTGTGGCCAAGAATGGAGCCAATAAACAATGATAGTCTTTGTGATATTGCTTTCTCGGCAGACACGTTTTCAGTCACTGCTAATCTGCTATAAATACAAACTCAAAATTGTTGGTGCTTTTACTGGAAATCGGTCAGTAATTATTTAGCTGATGACAGTTCATTCATGCTTAACTCTGTAAAGTTACATTAGTCAAACTGTTCTTGGTTTATTTTTTCCCCCTCACTGCAAAAGTTTAATGAATAACAATCTCAAAAGAAACAACCTTGCATTGAACATTAACATCTGTGAGTTTTCCTAGCAACAGCAGCTTTTCCTTTACTTCAAATTGCTGAAGGCAATGTCAGTGGCAAAGAAAACACAATATTCGAAAATTAACAGCTGTAACTTGAGTCTCTAAATTTATTGTAATGGAATGCTAATTACTTAAAAACAAATATTTAGAATTACACATCATTGGGTTTAAGCTTCCGGTTTCTTAAGCAAATTATCCATAAAGCTGCAAGATATTCCAACTCACCCGTGTGAAGGTCCCTTCAAAAGTATGAATATCCATTTGTGGCTTCTGAGCGTAAACATGGGCACTGATTGTGAAAAGATCCTGTAAATTAAACAGGGCAGAGAGTCAAAATTGAAAAACTGCCCCTATTCAAATGGAGGAAAGGTAAAATTAAGGCTCTGATGTATTTTGTCTTAAAATACCTTTTATGAAATGACAATGTTTTTTCATGTATAAAAATGTGTTCCATTCAAGGCCAAAAATATTATTCATGGAGAACAGTGCGTCTTTGTATCATGATTTCAGTGCTTTAAAATTAGCACTGAATAATACACTGCATTAAATCACTTGACAAAGCACAGATAAAAGAACGCATTAGAAAGTGGTGAAGTACTTTTAACAGAAAACGTTTGTGTAAAAATTACAGCTGTATCAGCAAAGGGGTTTTGGTCTACTTTAATCTTAAAAGTTCTGTTTCACGCTGAAGTTTAAACATGTTTAAACACTACTAATTAATCTATTTAAACTTTTCGTGAAATAAAAAGATGGGAATAACAACGGAAATGAATAACTGTAACAATGTGTTGATTTTTCCAAGGTTACCTAAAAACATCTTATTACACAATTTAAATTAGTTTGTCATATTATAAAACAAAGGTGAAAAGCTTTCAGTATAAACAGTTTTACATTTGGTCACTTATACATTAAGACCAACAGCTCTCACACTATCATCCTCCAAAATAACCAAGCATTTGACAAGTGTATTTTGATTGTTTATATTTTGTAAGATTCAATGTGAAGGTCACCTTAATTATCCCTTGCAAATGAGTCAATTTATACAGATTGTGATATTTTGTGAAAAACAAATTATTTGACTTGTAAAAGGACAAAAACCACAATTTGATGTTAATGTTTCCTAATTTCCAATGACTTATTGCACACTTTACAACTCAGGGCAGTTTAGTGACCACCTCAAAAGTTCAGGGCTTTACCCTGATGGTCTCAGTAAATCAGTACCACACATTCCATATCATAGAAAGAAAGGTTGGAACTATGGGAGAGTGATTAGCAGTTATGAAATGAACAAACTAAGTGCAATGCTTCATATTTCAATGTAGACAAATCTATAGGAATGCATATTCAAATAGGAAAAGCATGTACACAATAGACAGTTGCCCATTAGCAAATTTGGAAAGAGATTTACCTGACTGATGGTCCTTCACTAAAAGTATTCCATCAACATGAAGGCATTAGCAATGCAACTAAACAAATGTAAGGATTATACTTATACGGCAAATACATGGCAGCTAGTCTTGTTTGTCCCACGTATTTGAACAGTATTCATGGTAAGTTACAAGTTATTTTGATCTGGGCTTTGATAGAATCCCATACTAATCAAGACACTGATGTTGTGGGAAAGCAGGAGACTAAGGATAATTTCAAGAAATAAGACTATGTATGAATAAATTACAGAAATTAATTTTTCTATAGGGGAAGAGAGGATTCAAAGTGGTCCAAATCTTTTACAAAAATACCGAGAAATAAGCAACTTGCTGAATGACTGCAGATGATGGATTTAATCCATGAACCTTTTAATTAGAAAAAAAAAGATTGAATATTCTCAACCTCAAGTGAGATGATAAAGAACTATTTTTCCTCCTTCAGTTCATGGGAACATGGAAAACAAACTTCAATGATGGCATATTAACTTACTTCAAAAGAGGACTGTATACTCCAGTGTTAACTGTGAAGGTTGCAAGGAAGGAAAATAATGTACAGAACAGGTCAGCATCAAATTCAGCAGATTGAGAAAGTCCAGATGAATATTTCAGAGAATTTGCTGGATTATTATCGGTTGTCAAGTTCTTACATATAACTTTCTTTCAATGGATTAAACAGATGGGGGTAAGTGTTCTTGGGCTATACAAAAATATGTCAAATGATCCTTTCTTGGTCCTTTCATTGACTTTTAACCAATTGGATTGCCAACTACTACCACTGTACACATTCTTTGAAACCAAAAAAACTGGCATTAATAAGTTTGCAGATTTGTTATCAGGTCAGTTCATTTATTTCAGTTTAACAATCGTGCTTAGCAGCATGATAAGTAAGGGTGCCTTCTGGAGTGGTAATGTGTAAACCAGTAATATTTCAAAGCGCATAAATGAAGTTGATGAAAATGTGACTCAAACAAGAAGTGCTGGACACCCTCATCAGGTCAGTGTGTGAAGATAAGTTATCTTTCAAGATCTTGAAAAATATTCCGAGTGATATTTAAGAATACAAGAGCTCTCAAAATATGGAGGGACAAAGTGTGTGAATAGCTATGGTGGTGATTCAAAGGGTAGGGGGTTGAGGGTTGTCGTTGGTGATGGTGGGTGGGATTGCCATGCATTACATGGGTATAAAAAAAGACTAAAATGCTGACAAAGCGAGAATCTGAGAGAAGTGAACCTTTTGGATGGCCATATTGCAAGCACCAACACATCCATCATCTATCAACAAAACCCTTCCATACTTAATGCACATTGCCAGCACTTCTTAACAAGCAGCATGTGCAATCAATTGTTTAAGGTCCAAAGTTACTATTAACATTAATTCAACCTTAGGAAGTGCTCAACAGAAAGTGAAAATGTTACTCAAGATGATTTTGAACTGTGAAGGTCAAGGCCAAGGAGATTTCAGCAGCAGGGGATAAAAAGCAGGGTATTTAAGTAGCAAGCAAAAATAATTTACCTTTAATGAAAATGGAAGGTGCTTGATAAAGTAGTAATTTGCTCAAAATCAATTTACACAGCACACCAACATAAAGAATAGATACCATGGATGGGAGGAGTGCTTGAGGTACTGGGCAGTCCTGTGGGAGATGGGAAATGGGCAGCTGATACACTGGTTGGAACAGAGACGGTGGTAAAGGAATGGGAGACCATGGGGCAGTTTTAAAGTGAATCAAGATGCTGTGGACGCATGTTCCTTTGTTAATCAGAGAGGGTGGGGGAAGTGATCATCTCAACAATAATGGATATAGCTCATTAAAGCTTCAGTCAATGGAGCAAAAATCAAGTTCAAGGGAAAGCATTTCATAATTGATTGGAAGTTTCACCAAAACTTAACACAAACATTAAGAACACCCTGATATCTATCTTTTAGTAATTTTCACCCCTCTGGCCTTAATATTGATGTAAATAACTGCACTCATTAACAGTACATACCATTTTTTCTGGCAGGAAATGCTGATGCCCTAGTGTTTCCTGGAAAGTAATCCAGTTTGCAAGTGGGAGGGAGAAGAGTGGGGGAAGAGGTCGGGGCAGGAATAAGGGCCAGTTTAGTAAAATACTGCCAAGTCCACATGCATGTTCTTTGTGCTTCTAATTTCTAAACACCTCACACCCCAAATTCCTTGGCTGTTCAGATATGCCAATTTGTCAGAAACACCTTTAATTTAGTCACAGAGCAATACAGCATGGATACAGGCCCTTCAGCCTAACGAGTCCAATCCGACCATGGGGGTGCCCACCCAGCTGGTCCCAATTTCCTGCACTCGGCCCATATCCCTCTAAGCCCCGCCCCTCCATGTACATATCCAAGTGCTTCTTAAATGATATTACTGTACCTGCCTCAACTACTTCCTCTGGCAGCTCATTCCATATACTCACCACCCTCTGCGTGGAAATGTTGCCCCTTGGGTCCCTTTTAAATCTTTCCCCTCTCATCCTAAATCTATGCCCCTTAGTTTTGGACTCCCCTATCCTGGAGAAAAGACTGTTACTGTCCACCTTATCTATGGTCTCTCATAATTTTAAATATTTCTATAAGGTTGCCCCTCATTCTCCCACGTTCCAAGGAATAAAGACCTAGCCTGGCCAATCTCTCCCTATAACTCAGGACCTCTGGACCTGGCAACATCCTTGTAAATTTTTTCTGCACTCTTTCCAGTTTAACCACGTCTTTCCTATAACAGGGTGACCAAAACTGTACACAGTACTCCAAGTGCGGCCTCACCAATGACTTCTACAAGTGCAACATGATGTCCCAACTCCTGTACTCAATACCCTGACTGATGAAGGCCAACATGCTAAATGCCTTTTTCATCACCCTATCTACCTGTGACGTTGCTTTCAATGAACTCTGCACTTATACTCCTAGGTCCCTGTTCCATTACACTATCTAGCGCTCTACCATTCAAAGTCCTACACTGGTTTAACTTTCCAAAATGCATCACCTCTCACATTTCTCATACTATGCCTTCTTTCAGCCAATTAATCATCTGATACACACCTATACTTTCTACACTTGTGTGCATGTGACGATGCATTGATCTGTTTCCACCTGCTCATTCTGTTCCACTGTAAATGTTTTCATCTGTAATATTTCAGTTCTGATAGTATTTAGACTGTGTATAATATCCTTGTTTACATCAATGCCGGGTACTTCCAAAAGGCTCTAGTGTGTATTTTGGAATATCCTCGACTTGATTACTGGTCATCACGTTTGTCAATATGGGGGTAACAAATAAGGTTGCGTCACAACCTTTGATTCTGGGGGTTGGGGGTTTTGGGGGGGGAATGAGAAGAACCAAGGTTCCCCTTCTTAACCACCACCCTATGTACAGAAGGTGCAGATTTGTGGATTTTGACCAGAGCAGGATCAATTCAGTTCCAATGCATATCCACAGTCAAATTTTATGGAACTCACTTTCCAAGTCCTGATATTGGGATGACATAGTAGAGCAGCTAGTCTAGTTGCTGCCTCATAGTTCCAGTGACATGGGTTCAATCCTGACCTTGGGCAGTGCTTGTGTGGAGTTTGAAGGTTTTCCTGTGATTGCATAGTTTTGAAACAAGTGCTCTGGTTTCTTCCCACATTTCAAAGATGTGCAGGTTGGTCAGTTAATTGACCATTGTAAATTTCCCCTTTTGTGTAGTAAAACAAGAGGGGAGTTCGTGCAACTGGAGGGATAATAAAATGGGATTAGTATAGATAGGTGCTTGATGGTCCGTGCAGATTTGGTAGGCTAATGGGCCTGTTTCAGAGTTGTATAACACTATGACTCTGTTAAGAATGGTTTTCATGCACAGAAAACAGATTTTCAATTACAAATACTATTGTTTTTAAGTACAAAGCCAAAATTCTTCATAAAGTAATGCTCCTTTTCTAAATGAATGCTGGTAGCTCAAGCATCAAGTAATTTTCCAAAACTGGTAGGATTACCATCTAAGCATGCAGTTTTAAGGTCACAGTAACTGTTGGTTTTGGACTTTTGTTATACTTATTTATCAGAATAAAGTTGTAAATGTAAAATGCCTTCAACAAAAAAAATCTGCAAATCAAAAGAATGCCTTTCAATTGGATTTCCAAAGTATGATGTTAATGGCAATACAATGCTATGGATGATGAAATCTTGAAATCTAGCAGTATTTCCATATATCGAATGTCAAGAATATAATATCCACTTAACAGTACTCCAGTAGAAACTGCATGAGGAAATTTTTATTAATAAAAAATATTTTCCAGTAATGGGTAGCGACAAATTCCGGAGCTCAAGGCAATAACATTGCCACTATAGGTCAATTTTCATCATGACTGGCTATTGATAATGGACAGTCCCTCCCTACTAGCAGTAGTGAGAATCAGAAAAATGGAGAAAGAATACATGAACTCTAGAATTCAATATTTAAGAGGAGGATGAATCACTAACAGTAGAAGTGAATATTTGGCACTCATTTTGACAATTAAGTCATTAGCCAAATCATCTACTCTACACAGATTCTTGCCTACAATACACTCCTAGTCTAATGATACATATAATTTTGCCAGTTCCACCATTACTGTAAGATACCATCACCTCTAACCTTTTCCTTTGACATCAGCCTTGAATCAGTGGTAGCACTTGTCGACTCAGAGGTAGGATCACTGAGCCATACAACACATTTCATTGCAATAATGCCCTATCATTGGGCTTAGTGGATCACTAAGTCATAAATCAATGACATCTCACTTAGCAGTGCAAGTCATCTACAGGAACAGTCTTTGAAAAAACTTTAGCCATCATTCTCTGGCATAGCTGCAGCTTCTATTTGTCTGCCCCCTTTTTAAACTGTGAAATGATTAGGAAAGCTACCAATGTTAATGCAAAAGTGAAAGTCGAGTCTATTATCATATGCACAAGTTCATGTATGGACAGGTGCACTGAAAAACTTACTTGCAGCAGCATCACAGGCACATAGCATCATATAAGCAGCATTCACAAGAAAAACATAAATTAAACAAATTATACAGAATTTTTGAGAAAAAAAACATAATTAGGTCCATTTTAGTGCAAAGTGATCAGAATGGTCATAGTGATTAGGGTTTTGCTGGTTGGTTCAAGAACCAAATGGTTGAAGAGAAGTAGCTGTTCTTGAGCCTGGTGGTGTGGGACTTCAGGCTTCTGTACCTCCTGCCCGATGGTAACTGCAAAAAGATGGCATGGCTCAGATGGTGGGGATCTTTGATGATGAATGTTGCCTTCTTGAGGTAGTACCTCCTGTTGATACTAACGATGGTGGGGAGGGATGTGCCCGTGATGTACCAGACAGAGTCCATTACTCTCTGCAGCTTCCTACATTCCTACACATTCAAATTGCCATACCAGACCATGATGCAACCACTCAGGATACTTTCAACAGTACATCTGTAGAAGTTTGTTAGAGTGTTCAGTGACAAGCCGAACCTCCTTAACCTCTAAGAAAGTAAAGATGCTGGCATGCTTTCTTTATGATTGCATCTATGTGCTGGGCCTAGGACAGGTCATCCGATATTTTCACATCCAGGAACTTAAAGCTGCTGACTCTCTCCACCACTGATCCCCCAATGTAGACTGGTACACATTCACCTTCCTTCCCCTTCCTGAAGTCAACAATCAGCTCTTTAGTTTTGTTAACGTTGAGCAAGAGGTTGTTGTTGCGGCGCCACTAAACCAGGTGTCCTATCTTGCTCCAGTAAGCTGACTCATCATCACCTGTGATTCGTCCAACAACAGTGGTGTTGTCAGCAAATTTGAAGAAGGCACTGGAGCTGTGCTTTGTCACACAGTCATGTTATTGTTTATTGCCATGGGAATTGAATACAACACTTGGAAGGAAATGCTTCAGCTGTACAAAGTCAGAATTATACAGTATGGAAACAAGATCTTCAGCCCAACTCATCCATGCTGAACAAGAGTGTTCCTGAGCTAGTCCCATTTCCCTGCATTTGGCCCATATCCCTCTAAACCTTTCCTATCCATGTACCTGTGCAAATGTCTTTTAAACATTATAATTGTACCACCTCAACCACTTCCACTGGCAGCTCGCTCCCTATACGCACCACCCTGTCTGGGGGAAAAAGCTCGTCTCTCAGGTCCCCTCTCATTTCACACCCATGATGTCTAGTTTTAGACTCCTCTACCCTGGGAAAAAGGCTAACAATCCATCTCATCTATACTGTCCTAGTCAAATCACGTAGAAGCCACGGCCAAGAAAGCTCACCAACGCCTCTACTTCCTCAGGAGGCTAAAGAAATTTAGTTTGTCCCCTTTGACTCTCATCAACTTTTACAGATGCACCATAGAAAGCATCCTATCTGAATGTATCACGGCTTGGTACGGCAACTGCTCTGCCCAGGACCGCAAGAAACTGCAGAGTTGTGGACACAGCCCGCGCATTACGGACACCAGCCTCCCCTCCTTGGACTCTGTCTTTACCTCTCGTTGACTTGGTGAAGCAGCCAGCATAATCAAAGACCCCTCCCACCCGGGACATTCTCTCTTCTCTCCTCTTCCATCGGGTAGAAGATACAGGAGCCTGAAGGCACGTACCACCAGACTTAAGGACAGCTTCTACCCCACTGTGATAAGACTATTCAACAGTTCCCTTCTACAATGAGATGGACTATGACCTCATGATCTACCTTGTTGTGACCTCGCACCTTATTGCACTGCACTTTCTCTGTAGCTGTGACACTTTACTCTGTACTGTTATTGTTTTTACCTGTACTACATCAATGCACTTTGTACTAACTCAATGTAACTGCACTGTGTGATGAATTGACCTGTACAAATCGGTTTGTAAGACAAGCTTTTCACTGTACCTCAGTACAAGTGACAATAATAAACCAATACTTCATGATTTAATAAATCTTTCAGGTCACCACTCAACCTCTTTTGCTCCAGGATAAACAGTCCCAGCCTATCCAGTCTCTCCTTATAATTCAAGCCCCCACCTCCCCCCCCCCACCCAGTCCCAGCAACATCCTTCTGAATCTTTACTACACCCTCTCTAGCTTAATCACATCCTTCCTGTAGTATGGTGACCAAAATTGCACACAATATTCCAGTTGCAGTCTCACCAACATCTTGTACAGCTGTAACATGATGTCCCAACTCTTGTACTCAATGCCTCATTCAATGAAGGTAAGAATGCCATGCACCTTCTTCTCCATCTTGTCCACCTGTGCCACCACTTTCAGGTAACTATACACTTGTACCCCAAGTTCTCTGTTCTACAACACTCCCCAGGGGCCCACCATTCACTCTTTATATCTTGCCCTGGTTTAACTTGCCAAAATACTTAATTTCACACTTGTCCAAGTTAAATTCCATCTGCCAGTCCTTTGCCCACTTCCCCAGTTGACCTAGATCCTGTTGTGGCCTTGGACAACCTCCTTCAATGACCACCACACCACCAATTTTGGTGTCATCTGCAAAATTACTAATCACGTCACCTACATTCTCATCCAAATCGTTAATACATATGACAAACAACAGTGGACTCAGCACAGATTCCTGAGACCTCCAATCTGAAAAGCAACCCTGTCTTCGTCTGTCAAGCCAATTTTGTATCCAATTGGCTAGCTCATTCTGGATTCCATGTAATCTAATCTTCCAGACCAACCTACCATGCGGAATGCTGTCAAAAGCCTTGCTGAAGTCCAGGTAGACAACAGCGACTGACCTGCCCTCATCAATCTTCTTGGCCACCTCTTCAAGAAACTTAAACAAATTTGTGAGACAAAAAAAAGCTGAGAGATCCTGTCTCTCAGAATCCCCTCCAGTAACTTTCCAACCACTGATGCTAGGCTCACTGTCCTGTGGTTCCCTGGCATGTCCTTGGAGACTTTCTTAAATAAAGGCACAATATTAATCACCCTCCAGTCTTCCAGTAGCTCACCCATGGCCAACGAAGATATAAAATTCCCTGCCAGGGCTCCGGCACTGGTGAGACAACATCTGGAATAGCATATGCAGCATTTATCTCATTATCTAAGGACATTGATGTGTTCGAAGGAATTTGGAGATTTACTGGACTATCACCTGGAACTGGGGGTTTGGGGGGGGCAGGGGGGTTGGGGGGCAGAGGAAGATGTCTCGATAGGAAAGGTTGGACAGGCTCGGCTTCTATTCACTGGATTTTAGAAGAGCAAGATGGAAAATAAAATCCTGAGGTCTGTGGTGAGGAAGCTTCCTTTTGTTGGAGAATCTAGAACTAGGGTTCACTCCTTAAAAATACAGATCTGTCTATTTAAGAATGAGGTAATATTTTCCTCAGAGGGTTTGAAACGGTCTTCCTCAAAGGGCAGAGGAAGCAGAACCTTTGAATATTTTTTAATAGATTCTCGATATGGGGGCAAAAGTTTACCATGGGTAGATGGGAATGCAGTAGAGGTTATAATCAGATTAGCCGATATCTTATTACATGGCAGAGCTGGCTCAGGAATGAGTGGCCTATTCCTGTATCCAATTTGTATTTTTGTAACTGATCTATTATAGAAGGTTTTATTTCTTGCATTTTTCCCTTTCACAAGCTTTTGGAACCATTTTTCATTTCTGCCTTCTTTCTTAAGCCAATTTTGCTTGTAATTTCTGCAGATCCACTGGAGCTGTTGAACATAACTTTATTACAATAAAAAGTCAATGACATCTTACTGGCCCCTCCAGCATCAGACAAATGTGATCTCCTGCCAAGCTGCATCTCAATATTATAATTTTCATTCCTGGCACAATTACATCCTCAGGGCACAATTGCAAGCTAAGTTTTCTTCTATAGATGTAATTGTATTGATATTGGTAAAGAACCTCCTTCCTGAACTTAAGCAAATAGAATTGACTGATACGCCAATGCAATGCTGCATAAGTATTACTGTGTATCGTCCTGCAAATGAGACTTCCAACTTACGGCTACAGTATATTTTTGATGTTCAAACAGACATTAACAATAGTACAATGATATTCAGATTAGCACATTCTAGTTCCACCTTCAGCTGCCACCACAAGGAACAGGTTCATTTTTTAGTTTGCATCACTGCTATTTGAAATAGAGCCGTACAGCAAAGAAATAGACCCTTCAGCCCAACTGGTTCATGCCAAGATGCCCATCCAAGCTAGTGCCATTTGCCCAAGTTTGGCCCATACCTTTCTAAACATTTCCTATCCATGTACCTACCCAACTGTCCTTTAAGTTTTTGTACCTGCCTCAACCACTTGCACAGGCAGCTCATTCCATATATATGTACCACCCTCTGTGCAAACAAAAAAAGCCCCTCTAGTTCTTACTAAATCATTCCCCTCTCAGCTTAAACCTATGCTCTCTAGTTCTTGATTCCCTAACACTGGGAAAAAGACCGAGTGCATTCACCCTATGCCCTTCATGAGTTTATACACCTCTATAAGATCACCTCTCATTCTCCTATGTGCCAATGAATAAAGTCCGAGCCCATCCAACTTCTCCCTATAACTCAGTCCTGACAATATACTTGCAATTTTTTTCTGCACTCTTTCCAGTTTAATAACATCTTTCCCTCAGCAGGGTGACTAAATTCTTACTACATTTTAATAAATGCCATGATTCCTCTAATGCAACAGTCACTGTATGTCAAGTAATTCATTGAGTGACATAATAAAAAAAAGCAGATAAATGCATTCCCATCTCCCTACAAGTTTTATCTTCAAGTTTTTTTCAGAACAATTGTCTGCATTCCAGTAACATACTTGATCTTAATGCCATCTCTTTCATTATCTGTATAATCTTGCTTTGTCAATATGAATACAATGTTCAATTTCCTTTTCTTTGGAAATGCTTTTCCCACATCAATAAAAGGTGATTCTGCAACTACTCAATTGCTCTTGCATCAGAATTGTATTAATTTATGAAGCTGCTTTATTTCAAACTACCTACCTGCTTAGATGTTCTGGGTTGTTTGATGATTTTTTTTTGGTATAGCTAATTCTACTGGTAATCTTGTTCATATTCAAATTAACTGTGTTCTCATAAAACCACTTGCATAAGAAAACAGATATCCTGTTCTATCCATTTCTGCAGTGGTTTCTGCCAAGCTCATTCTACCCCAAGTGAATTCTGCAATAAGTACAATAAGCCCTTTGACTGCATCTCTTGGGTTTGGCCCTACCTCTACCAAAGGTCCAATCCATGTCTATTTTAATAAGTTCAGAATTGGCTCACTGGAATTTCCAGCCACTTTGCAAACTCTTAAGCATTATTTTTTTTTGCCTTAGCTCCCAAGCATTAAAAAAATTAAGTCTTAACACTCAAGATAAAGGATATGTTCTTTCCAAAGTTGCTCTTCGGAATTAGATTGATGTTATGGCCTGCTTTCCCACCAGCCTAACCTTTGCACAAAATACTTTGTTTTGGTGCACAAAAGGGAGAAGGCTATGGCAAGTCAATTTGATGAGGCAGACTTGATTATTTCTTTGCCCAAGTAACACATGTGCACAAAAAAAAATGCATGATTGGGGCTGTGATGCAACACTCAACGAGTCTGCAAGGTTTAGTGCCTCATCTGTAAGATGGAACCTCTGGCAATACAGCAGTGCCTTAATATAGCACTGGAGCGCCAGCTGAGATTCAAGTATATGAACACTAAAATAAAAACAGAGATGTCTCTTCCAATTTAAACTGCCTTTCTCTGTGGTTGCTGAAAGCAGCAGCATCTCCAATTCAAATGGCCAAGTTTGCACAATTTTTGCACAGTACAAAAGTTCTTCAATTGATGAACATCTCACATTGATGAAACTATTTTATTTTTTTAACTTCCTGAAACATTTACCTATAAATCTTTTATCCTTAAGCTTAACATGTAATCAGGCACAGGATTTATGGGTTGTTAAAAAAAAAGTTTTAAGACAAATTCTAGATACAGTTTCATTGTCCTACCATAATAATGCAGCTTACAGTGAGTTAGCCTTTGATAAAATGTCCTTAATCAGAGGCCTGAAATGAAAACAATTTACGAAAACGATTTCTAACAATCCTTCTGTAATCTTCCCAAATAACCTCTTCATAATTATGATCATTTTAACTGAAGTATCTTTTAAGTAATGTTTTAATTTATGCATTTGTGGCAGGCAGGCCCTCTTTTCCATCAGATACAGAAATACAATGATCATGCATGGTTAATTTTCCCAAATCTTTTAAGTACTCTATGTCAAAGTTTTGGGATCACTTCTAGTATAAGTAATAGTGATGAGGAAAACAAAGGAGGATGTGTTTTAATTTTTCGCCTTTAAACAAGAAAAATTATGGTATTCCATTTCTGGTAGGTGGATAATTTACAAGTTCCTTTAAGTTTATTATGAAAATAAATTAGTAAACCACTCTAAGAAGTACTCTAATGTTTTTATGGGAACAGAACCCAATTTATCCAGAACGACTTCCATAAGCAGAAGCAAAACTGCAGTTGACTTTTTTGTACGCCTTATTAAATTCAGATATTGTTTCTAAATTTTTGAACGAGCTACTTGATCTTTAAATTTCAATGTTTATTTGCTTCAGGTGCAGAAGGGAAGGATCAAATTAGCGTGTAAAGGAAACTATTCAACATTTTTGTTTGGAAAAGCAAAAGGCAATAATTCTTCTAATCCAAATTCATGAAAGCCAGGTTATAGCCAAGAAATTTACAGAAATTCTTTGAAACCATAATAGAATCGATGGAAGAGATTATCACAACATTCAGAAAGCAAATGGGATACCAAGCAAGAGACTTGCAGCTTAAGGAAAAGATTTCAGAGTAAAGGGGAATCTTATTAAATGGATCACAAACTACATAATAGAAAAATCAGGGATAGTGATCACTGGCAGTAAGTTCAAAGAGATAACAATGTACACCTAATTGCCTCACTTCAGGCATGCTGCCTCTAGAATATGTTATATTTGTGCCAATCCCGATTATGGCATCAATAATAGAATTACTGTTGCAGTTAACAAAGATGTGGATTTTTATAGGATTCCACTTGGAGATGCTAACATTTCTCAGCCTTCGTGCTGGTTAATCTTTGGGACTTCATGATCAAGGTTCCAAATTTAATGTCACAATTTTGCCAGCCATTTCCTGCCAATCACAATGGCAAATCTGTAATCCGATCCTGTGTCAGGCACTGAATCCACGAGTGCACTCATTCAAAGGGGAAGTGTAGTTCCATGGAATAAAGTAATTCTCTTTGATTATTTGGTGTTTCATTTATTGCTTTTAAGAATGTTTTTATTTGCTTTTGTTTTAAGAAACTTACTTTTAAAAATAGTAAATAAATTAGTAATTAAATTAATAATGAAATGTTTCAGCACATAGGTAGGGCTTGATCTGGCTCATCGTTGTTGCCCTGTTACACTGAATGATGCCCTAGCAGAGTCAGGGCCTTGCTATTTGCTTTTAGGACAGTCTGAGCCAAAAGGGGAATGCAGGTAGCCAAAAGGGGAATGCAGTTGGACGAATCACAGTAGGTGAAGAGCCAGAGTACAGGAGCGATGACCTGTCCTGGGCCCAGCAACTAGATGCAATCACATTTCTATGGAGGTTAAAGAGGTTCTGCTTGTCACCAAACACTAACAAACTTCCACAGATGTACTGTTGAAAGTATCCTGACTGGTTGCGTCATGGTTTGGTATGGCAATTCAAATGCACAGGAACGCAAGAAGTTGCAGACAGCAGTGGACTCTGCCCAATACATTACGGGCACAGTTCTTCCCCACCATCGGTAGCATCTACATGAAGCGCTGCCTCAAGGCGGCAACATCCATCAAAGATGCCAACCATCCGGGCCATGCCACCTTCTCACAGCTACCATTGGGCAGGAGGTACAGAAGCCTGAAGTCCCATACCACCAGGTTTAAGAACAGCTTCTTCCCTTCAACCATTCGGTTCTTGAATCAACTGGCACAACCATAATCACTACAACACTATGACCACATTGCACTAAAATGGATCTTGTTTTTTCTTGTTCTAATTGTGTCCCTTTCTGCTCCAATTGTGTTATAAAAATTGTGTATAATTTATATTTATGTTTTTCTTGTGAATGCTGCTTATCTGATGCTATGTGCCTGTGATGCTGCTGCAAGTAAGTTTTTCATTGCACCTGTGCATACATGTACTTATGCATATGACAATAAACTCAACCTTGACTTTGAATGCAGAGAGCCAAATGAGGAATGCAGACAGCCAATGTGGCAGCAGGCCTCATTCAGGGAATTCCAGGCGAATAAAATGTACCAGGAAGCCAAATTCAAAAGAAGAAATAATATCCAGTGTGATCTAGAATATTATCTGATACTCTGGCTAAATTGAGGAATGGGACTTTTTTAATCAAGGAATGGAAAAAGGCAAAAATGATCCTAATTTCCACTATTCTATTAGTGGAACACACTATTCTAACCCCAATTTCCAGCCTTATCCCCATATCCCTTGATACCCCGACTATTTAGATATCTATCTCTTCCTTAAACGCCTCCAATGATCTGGCCTCTACTGCTGTACCTGGCAAGGAATTCTACAAATTCACTATCCTCTGGCTAAAGAAAGTTCTCCTTATCTCTGTTTCAAACCTGTACCCTCTAATTCTAAGATTGTGCCCTCTAACATAAATCACTGTCATATCCAATGGGCGACAAATCCACAGGTTAGTATTGTCACAACTTCCAACTTCTTTCCCACTAAAAGAGTAATGAAAGGTGGTGGCAAGTTACCTTCCTTAACCAATGCAACCCTCTGGTGAAATTACTCTCATGGGCCTACGAGCAGTTCAAGGATTTCGAACCAGTGTTGCTAAGGACTAATATCCAAGTCAGGATGGTGGGCAATTTGATGGGGAATTTGCAGATTGGGCATTCCTATACAACTGTTGCCCTTGTCAGTTGAAGTCATGGGCTTGGGAGGTGCTGTCGACTGAGCAAAGGCAAGTGACTGCAGTGTATTATGTAGATAGTACACAACTCAACCATTCTGCACTGCTGGTGGAGGAATGAACATTCAGACTGGTGGATGGGATACGAATCAAATGGTCTGCTTTGTCCCAAATCATGTTAAGCTTCTTCTGAGCTCTTGAAGCAGTGCTTATCTCAGCAAGTGAGTATTCCATCATGCTCCTAACTTGAGCCATGTAGATGGAAAAACTTTGGTATTACTGAGGGTAAGCCATTCTCATAGGATACCAAGCCTCCATAGTGCTCTTGGTCTATATACTCATCCTTTGTATGGTGGAATCTCTGAGATCATAACAACACTGAACATCAAAGGTGGGCAATTTGACCATCAGTTGCTGGAGATGGTCATTGTCTGGTTCTTTTGCAGTACAAATGTTACTTGCCACCTATCAGCCAATGCCTGAATGCCAAATCTTGCTGCATGCAGGTAAGGACTATTTCATATGCAGAGTTGTGAATGGAATTAAACATTGTGCGGTAATCAGATAGCTCCAAGGTGGTGGTTCACCATCACCATTTCAAGGGCAATATACAACACTTTGCTCTGGATTCCTCCAGAGGAAACTGTATGTCTAATCTAAACATTTTAACACCAACACCTCAATGAGATCACCTTTGAATGTATTACTCTCAGGGGAGTACAAGCCAATTTTATGTAATCCAGTCTCATAATTCAACTCTTCAAATCCCTTAATCATTCCAAAGATACCCACTATACAGCTAATATATTCTTCCCAAGGTATGGCCCCCAAAATGTGAGTGCATGACTTTTGATGAAATTTGCAAAGGCTTTTCAAAACTGAAGCTTAACGCTGACCCACTAGAACTTAAACCCTCTCAAGGTGAACAGTTCATTACTTCCATATACTTGTGCATTAGGATTTCACAATGCATATGCAGACACTCAAATTCTCCAATTTTTGAAATTTTATACATTCTTATTTGTCAGACTTTCATTTAATATGGATAACCTCATTTGCCCACATTGAAGTCCATTTGCTTGTCTATGTTCTATTATAACTTCCTTCACCCTTTTACATAAATGGTCAAAAGTTCAAACAGAGAAGACCAAGGAACATCACTCTCACACTCAAAGAACGCTTACTTTTAGTCTCTTGACTCTCAATCATTTACTGGCACAAGTAGGTCCAAATCCAGAACTAGTCACTACACCATTTAACGAGACAGGGTAAACTTCAATGAATTTGGTAGTATCCTTACCAGTTTGTTTTTCATCCATTTCCAAGCAATACCAACACCAAACAATGTAACTACATTAGCTCCAGCCTCCGGAAAACTTTGACCCACTGCAATTCTCCTACCGCTGAAAGAGGTCTGCAGTGGATGCCATCTCCTTAGCCCTAGACTCATCTCTGGAGCATCTGGACAGTAAAGGCACCCATGTTATACTATTCTTTATTGACTACAGCTCTGCCGTCAATACCATAATTCCAAACAAACTCATCACAAAACTCCGAGACCTGGAACTCAACACCTCCCTCTGCAACTGGATCCTTGACTTTCTGACCAACAGACCGCTGTTACGAACTGGGTGAATGTCCCTTTAAGATAGAGCATAGTGGTGTGTGTGTGTGTGTGTGTGTGTGTGTGTGTGTGTGTGTGTGTGTGTGTGTTGGCGTGGTTACGTCAACAGAAGATAAAGGACGTGATGATGTTTTTGAAGGAGTCAGTCAAGGGGGATGGGAACACCAGCCTGCTAGTTTCTCTATCAATGGATGAAAAACAATAACTGTGCCTGTCGCTACAATCCACGTATGGATTTTTGGAGTAATCCGGTGGAGTCCACTTTGTCGTGAACCTGCAGAGGGAAACAGGTATTTGTGTGTACGGCCACATCTCGGATGCCTTTTGGGGTGGCAGATACTTCGGAACAAAGCAGTGGAGTTCACTTTGTTGTTGACCTGTAGAAGGAAACAGGTATTTGCGTGGACGGCCACGATTCGAGAGCCTTTCGGGGTGAGGAAGATGCAGTGGAGTGGTCACTGCTGAGTAAACACTGAGGTGTCGTTTGGGTTCCATCGTGGAACATTTGGATTTCGTAATTACTCTCCATTTTCTCTCTACATCTATGTTTTGTCTTCAGTCAACGGTGGTTGTTGAAGAAGCCTTTGATCACGTTTCACCTTATGACTTGCTGAACTGAACTTTAAGAACCATTCCTGGACTTGGAGTTTGGGAATTTGCCACACATACACTACGAGTTTAGTTTTTGGGGTTAATGTTTAAGGTTTAACATTTTTTTTTACTTCTAACATTTTTACTTTTATTTTTCTTATTATCATAAATAGCTATTAATAAAGTAGTTTTTAACACTGAATCATGACTCGGTGTGTTTCTTTTGTTGCTGGTTCATAACATCGCAATCAGTGAGGATAGGCAGCAACACCTCCAGCAAGATTATTCTCAACACTGGTGTCCCACAAGACTGCATCCTCAGCTCTCTACTCCCTATACACTCATGACTGTGTGGCCAGATTCTGCTCTAACTCCATCTACAAGTTTGCAAATGATACCACCATTGTAGGCTGTATCTCAAATAATGATGAGTCGGAGTACAGGAAGAAGATAGAGCTTAGTGACATGGTGTCATGACAACCTTTTCCTCAATGTCAGCAAAACAAAAGAACTGGTCATTGACTTCAGGAAAGGAGGCAGTGTACATGCACCTGCCTACATCAATGGTGCTGAGGTTGAGAGGGTTGAGAGCTTCAAGTTCCTAGGACTGAACATCACCAATAGCCTGTCCTGGTCCAATCACGTAGACACCACGGCCAACAAAGCTCACCAGCACCCTTACTTCCTCAGGAGGCTAAAGAAATTTGGCACGTCCCCTTTGACATTCACTAACTTTTATCGATGCACCATAGAAAGCATCCTATCTGGATGCATCATGGCTTGGTATGGCAACTGCTCTGCCCGGGACAAGAAACTGCAGAGTTGCAGACACAGCCCAGCACATCACAGAAACCAGCCTCCCCTCCATGGACTCCGTCTGTACTTCTTGCTGCCTTGGTGAAGCAGCCAACATAGTCAAAGACCGCACCCACCCAGGTCATTCTCTCTTCTCCCCTCTCCCATCAAGCAGAGGTCACAGGAGCCTGAGGGAACATACCACCAGGCTCAAGGACAGCTTCTATCCCACTGTGATAAGACTATTGAACAGTTCCCTTATACAATGAGATGGACTCTTGACCTCACAATCTACCCTGTTGTGACCTTGCACCTCATTGTCTACCTGCAATGCATTTACCTGCAGCTGTGACACTTTACCCTGTATTCTGTTATTTATTTTACCCTCTACTACCTCAATGCACTGTGGAATGAATTGATCTGTACAAACGGTATTCAAGACAAGTTTTTCACTGTACCTTGGTACAAGTGACAATAATAAACCAATACCAACTGCATCCATATGAACTGCTCAAATTTTGAATATGGTTCTAGGCCAGAATAGTTCATGATTCAGACTTTGTTGGCTAAAAACTACCTGAAGGTTATCTTTCGAATGAAAAAAGTGTCATTGCCAAAAATGCTCATAAGCAAAAACCAGGCATGTATTTTCGAGAGAGATTGGGAGGGAGGCTGGTGAAGGACCAAATTCTAACCTGCTGTGACTTTCTATCTTAATTTAGCTGTTATGCCCTTCATGTGTGTTAATTTTGCGTCCTAACCTACAGCTTTCAAATGTTTGTCCTTTTGTTCAGTCCAAATTTTAGTCATGACACCAAGTACTTATTTACCTATATTTCACCTCAAGTAAATCTTCCTTACAAAAATATGCTTCATATTATGTTTTCCTTATACCTTTGAATCATTGTTTTCAACTGCAATTTCCTGCATTCCCAAATGAATCACAGAAGCTAGTTATTTTTTTTTACAAAGGACAAAAGTCACCAACTTAATTTTTATGTAACATTTAGGACTGTTGGTGAATGGAACAGACTAGTACAATCAGTCTAAAAACTAGACTGATTCTTAAATTGTTAGAGAATTATATGTCCGTGGAAATATTTTATTTTGAAGATGGTGGCCTAATAATAAAATAGACAGGTGAAATGATTGCAATGCCTTAAGGCACCTTTCATACAAGGCTAACTTCAAAAGCTAATGATAATTCATTAGCAAAAAAGTTTTTTTTTATATTGAATCATTCTGTGAGGATCTATTATACTGTTAATCTGCATTCCAAATCTTTGAAATTAAGTTCTTTTTTTAAATTCCTACATATACTGCTATGATGAGATGTGAATTCATTCTCTACAGATTAATTCAGGACAATGAATTACTATTCCAACAACAAAAGGACTACACCATATCCTTAAGGTGGATGGTCACATTCGTTTTCCCCAAAGTAGGTGAGTCTAAAACTAGAGAACGTTTTTAAGGTAAGAGGGGGAAAATTTAAAAGGGACCTGAGGGGAAACTTTTTCTCACAGGGGCAGTTGGTGTATGGAACAAACTGTAGAGGCGGGTATAATTACAATGTTTAATAGACATTTAGACAGGTACGTGGATAGAAAAGATCAAGGGATATGGGCTAAATGCAGGAAAATGGGACCAGCTTGGATAGACATCTTGGTCAGCATGGATGATTTGGGCCAAAGGGCCTGTTTCCGTGTTCTATGACTCTATATCCTTTGTTGTTAATAGAATTGTAACTTTTAATAAAAGCATTTCTAAATTGTTAATCTGAGGAAATTTCCCCTGCCATTACCAAAAAGCTTCTTTTGAGAAATGTAAAAACTACATATTTCAGAACATGATCAAGCATGTCTATAAAAGTATTTTTATTAACATTATTTTTGATGCCCTATTTTCTTCCCAAAGCAAAAACTTGCAGTTGACATTTTTCCCCCAAAGTAACCAGTCAATGAAAGCAAGTTATCAACTACAACCATGCATGCTAATTCCTGGCAGGCTACAGTCAGAGCATGTGGGGATTTCCCAGAAAGTATATGTACAAGTGAGGTGTCTTTTTTTTTTAATTTTACACACACAAATCTTGTTAGGGTATGATCATAGGCTTCGACAGAATTAACAGAAAGGAGCAAATTTTCTTCAGCATATTTGAAGATCACTAGGAGGCATAGATTTAAGTAAATTGATATAAGCATTGTAAAGAGGGTTGAAGGAAAGAAAACAACATCACTCACAATAGGGGTCTGTAAGTCATTGCCTAAAGGGAAGGAGAGTTAGAAACACTTGCCACACTTAAACTGTACCTGGATGAGTACTTGAAGAATCATCATCTACTGGGCCATGGACCAAGAGCTAGAAATGGGATTAATCTGCACTGTCAACTTCTGGTTAACATGGACATGATCAGCCAAATGGCCTCTGCTGCAAACTTCTCTGGTTGAGAAGTGAAATGACATACTTCTTTTCCATTTTAAAAGGTGGAAGTTGAAATTTATGAAGAATCACACACAAAAATGTTAAAAGGAACCAAGGGTCTTCAGAGACTAATTGGAGCAAGATATTCAAGTATAATTCTGTCCTCACTTTGAATTCATACATTGTTCCTGCTTCTGCACAACTATTCAATTTTATACTTTGACTTAATAGGAAAACAGGCAGGAACTTGGAAAATGAAGTTGATTTGGTTGGGTTAGAAATTTCCTTCTGTGCACTTCAAGGAATGTGGGAAGATTAGGGAAGGTTTAAAAACAAAGCTTTTAGACATAATCACGAATAGGGGTGAAACAAAGCACGCAATTTTTGCACTGGAAAATGATTCAAAAGCAAAAACATTACTAGAAAAGCTTTCTTCCTGTAAATATGATTTAATCTGCTACAGATGAGTATGCAAATTAATTACTCTTCATATTACTGAATGATTTTTGCCCTTCTGATCACTGATTGGATATTGTTTAGAACATAAAGACAACAAATAAAGAACTCTAATGCTACAGTCTCCAGTAATTGCTCGAGAAAATTGTTAGATGCATCTTCTCACCAACACATGTCCATCCACCATAACCTCCTTAAAAAAATTAGTTTTTGTAGGAAGCATTTCCTACATTCCAGAAATAATTCAAAATATTAAAAATAACCAACATACAGGGCTTAATTCACAAATAAGAGTCATCAATCTTTACATCGATACCAGAAAATTACTGACAATAAAAAAAACTGAGCTATAATTTTTTGCAACAGTAAACACACTGGGTCCTCTCTCCACCCCCTCCCCACCACCCCCAACAGGAAAACAATAGTAACAATGACATTATTTGCATGATTAGGCACTTCACTGACTACAAATCACATTTGTTTGACAACTGGTACCTCAACGACAAACTTCAAAAATTTTGTTCAGAGTGGCTTATCCCAGTTGGTATTGCCAAGGTTTTAACCTTAGTGACAGCAATGGTTGGCTAATTAAAAACACTAAAAATAGATTAACTTTGTGACCAGAATATTATGTAGCACAGGAACTACAACAAATTGGCAAACTATTAAATGTGGTTGACAAAAAAAAACATTGATTCCATTGAGCATGACTCCTCTTCTAAACCGTCATACCCATTGTATTAATCTTGCTATTCAATAAAAAAAGAATTTGATTGAATGAATTTGAATGGCATTTTGCAGAGTAGAAATGTAACAAATCAATTTAGATCATTTAATAATTAAGAACAAATAGAACCGCAAGGGAAACTCGGATTACATACAAGTTCTAAGGTAAGGTACAAAACATAGGAAAAGAAATTTCTTGACCCTTTGATACAAAGGCTGACCGCTAAAAAGTTCTCTATTTCTAAAATATTTATTCCTGAAATTGTCAGTTCTCATCCTGAGCTGTGACTTTATATTTTCTTGCTTTAACACAACACCCATTCTTCGTATTGTCCCCCTTTGCAAGTTTTTACTAGTTGATCCAGAAATAATTCATTTACAACAAGTACACAAGCAGTGTCCTATCTCGTCATCCTTCACTTTCCCATCCGTAATCACCTACAATTCAGATAATCTGGGCCATTATATGAGCTTTGTGTGGGAACAACAGTCGCTAACAGCAGAAAGAATACTAGACACCAAAAATAAGGACATCTTATATTGTACAACAAGCAGAACAAACTTCCTTCCACTTCAAAGTAGGTGCACAAAGTATAGTGGAAGTCTTGGGAGAAGGACAGCACAATATTAGAATTGAATGAAATCTTTTACATCAACTTTTACTTTTCCCTCATTAGCTTTCTTGTATTATAGAAAAGTGCACAAAAGCAAATGTACCTGGATTTGACTGACATGGTTCTGCTACTGCAATCCTGAATTTAACCAAGCCAGATGTGGTTGGGCTCACCTACTGCCCTGAAGTGTCCTGGAATCAAAGCAAGGCTTTAATACTGCAGCAGCTTTGTGAATGATGCCATGGAGTCCCATGGATAGCGCAAAACAAACCCTGCTCATGAAACTCACCTGGAACTCATAGCAATTTCAAACCCCTAACCCCAGCTGTGCTGACTGCCAAAGATGTCAGGCCATATAAATGTTTTTGAATAAAACAAACTAAAAATATTTTAATTTAAATTTAACAAAAAATAAACCAAAAACATTAAACCACAATTAAAAGAATTTTTTGACCCCTAACCTTCATTCTCTGCAGCCTTAATCTCCCTTGAAATCAATGGGCTTGTGATTTCTGAATCATGTCATTGTTACAAGGAATCTCAGTAGCATCTAGCTGAGATATTGATAGTTTTGCAACTTCAGTGTTTGACAACAGAAATACTAGATTTTCTGACAATTACCATCAAAATTTGGGATATTTACTTTACAGATTGCACACCCATCATCCCATTTAAGGTTCCAGAGTGAACCCGGCTGCACCTTTCAGAGAAAAATATTATTAAAGAACGCAAATATTTCTTCATAAATGTGACTGAACCTCATTAGTCTCAAAATGTTTGATTATAGTTTAACTTGTAATAGATTATTATAACCTGTCATTCCTGGGAAAAGGCAAAGAACAACTCTAAAAGTGAAATTCAGAATCAACCAAATGAACCGTTCTTCCAAGAGAGATTGATTTATCCTAAGCCATTACTTCTAAGGGAAATTGACTGCCTGTCTATTCACTTTGTACAGATCATTCTCCTTGCACTGAACATGATTTCCTTCCTTCAGTGATGTACATTTGCTCAGCTGAGTGCCATCCTACACTATATCAAATGCGACTGCCAATTTAAACCTGGACAATAATTCACAGAGCTCTCTTGATGCTGTACTAGATCAAGGCCTGCCTTATCTATCACAAACACATTCTGAGGAATATCCCAGTTTTGGTTTTCAGTCTGTTCAGGATGCTTGATCGCAGCCAGGACAATGCACGAGTGCCAACCAGCTTTCCAAGGATTTAAGCTAGATTCTCTAGTACCTGACAGCCAGTAAAATCACCATTAGAGTGTGATAAAGAACTTTCTGTGCATTTCTTTTCAGAGCGTATTCAACTAGTATAGCAGTAGGACCTCTGTGTGTCTTTTTCTTGTGTCTCTTCTGTGCATTTGCAAACACATCTATAGTTGCAGTTGGGTTTAGTGGTGATTCGTACGACTGGTCAATTGCTGCCAATCCGAACCATTTCAGTTCATTTGTAAAGAACAGTCATTCATCGAGGAAATGCAGGCTGGCTGAAGGCCAGGGGACAGTGCATTCATTGCAGCTGGAGCAAAAATTGAGTAGAAAAAGCTGTCACATATGCTCGATCAAGGACATAAGATTTTCTAAGAAATAATGAAGTTCCTCAACTACCCCTTTCTTGCAAGAGAGCAAAATAAATTTCATGACCCTTTAAAATTCCATTCAGATAATGGCTGATCATCTACCTCAACTTCACCTTCCTGTTCTATCCCGAGATATCGACAAATATTGTTTTTGAATATTAAGTTTTCTATGCTGAGGGACCAACTTCATTGCTCAAGAGGCCAAACACCAATACTTCTAAAATTAGTTCTCAAAATCCCATTATAAACCAGATGCCCTTTTTTCATAACTTTAAGTCATCACATAGGAAGATGCAAATTCATTCTGGTATTTTTTGCCAATTCAGAATAGGGTTCATTATGGGTGAATTCCATTGCAAAATAAAATTGGTTCAACATTATTAAAAAGTTAATGGATGCTGAGAAAATTGCTACTAGTCAATATTTTAATCTAATGACTTTTCAACTGATGTGAAGGATGGTGCATGGGTCCAGAGCTCTTAGACTATTCATCACAAAGACTTGCTTCTCTACCTCCATAAAAAAGGCCCATCTGTCAATACCTTAACCCATTTGCTACTGAATTCTGCATCCACACCTATGACCATCTGTAGGATTAGTTTCAGACTGCTCTCCTGCCTGGCCTTCACGTCCAAAACTTCAAAACTTTGTTGCTCAGATCTTACCTTGCACCAGAACTCTACAACAGAGTTGCGATGATTTAGGGTCAACTAAAATGAGTATTTTTGTTGAAATCTGCTCATGGCTCACCCCTTTCTACTTGGGTGGGAGGATTGCAATTGATTGACAACAGGTCTTGAGCTCAAATTTCCAAATAAAACTGGGCTCCTATTTCAATCCCAAGCAATTACATAGGATTCCAACAGCCAACTTACCATTGAGCTGAAATCTATCAAGGTTTTAAGGATTGCTGAAACAGAGATTAAGTGAGTTTAGCATGCCATGGAACGTGCACGTGAAGATAACATCAGTGTGTTATCTTCAGTGTTCATGATCACGACTGCACAGCACACAATATCCAAGTTAACAAAAGAAGAACAGATTTTCATTTTAACTACTGGGAGATTAGCTGCCAGGAAACCATATTCCAGCAGCTGTCCTCACCTTCTCTCCAGTTCCCCCACTTGGCTCCATCTGTTTTTTCCTTGTCTGCTTGTACCTATCACCCACCTGCTCGACTCCCAACTCCACCCTTCTTGACTCCATCTGCCTATCATCCCTCACATCTCCTTGGTCCACCTATCACCTACCAGCCCATTTCACCCCTCCCCTCTTTATAGTGGCCATCTTCCCTCTCCACACTCAGTCCTGATGCAGGGTCTTGACTCGACTTGTCGACAATTCCTCTCCCCTCACAGATGCTATTTGACACGTTCAGTCCCTCAGACAGTTTGTTTTTTGCTCCCAAATCATATTCCAGGTTCTTGATTAAGGGCAAGCAAAGGAATAGAGGCAGAGGCAGAGGCAACACATGGAGTAAAACCCAAGGATAAAGTGCACTGAAAAATTGTCACTATCCTCAGTGAAGTGGGTTACATCCATTTTCTATTTAGAGATAAGCTGTATAATATTTAGTTAACCTGCTCAAATTTAGGTTAAAGAAAAAACCTTGAACTATAAAGACAAGTTTTAACTGAGCTACGCTCTTCAATTCTGAGTAATTTGATGTGTGAAAACAATTTGACCAAAATTATATTTAACTTTTTAACAAGTTCTGTTAAAACCACAGTTAGTTGCTTTTGCTGCAACTCAAATATTGGTTCTGCAACATAAACAGAAAACACTGGAAAAACTCAGCAAGTCAGGCAGCATCTATGGAAAAAGACAGTTCAGGTTAAAGACCCTTCATCAGAATTTTCATTCATATTGCCAGCATCTGCAGTTATTTTGAATTGGCAAGCTTGCCTTTAAAGCTGCACGTCTTTCAATAATCTAGAGGCCTCATGCTCATTTAGTGGTCCTGCCTATTCCATCAGCAACCTTTAGTCATGCAACAGAGATTGTAGAATATGCACAAACCTATTCAAAAAAAATACGCAAACTGCTCACTAAACCACAGCAGCTTGTTCCATCATCCAGGTGCTATTTCAGGTACAGAAATATAAAAAGCACCCCACTTTTGCAGCATTTTTAGTCTGGGATCTTACGGAATGAAAAACTGGATATATCCAGCATTTAAGATATTTAAAACAAAAATAATTAAATATGCATCAGAATACACCCCATTCAAAAGGAGCAGAGTTGCATAAAAATTAAATCGTATGAATGCAATTGACCTGGAGTAAAACATGGTAACCACAATTTTCAGGTCACTTTAGTCACTGTGGCACTTCCTGAAGCGATTCACCTAAAGTGCCTGATGCGAGTTCTACAAGCTGATATCATACCTAGTGCAACACTCCTTTTGGGATGCGTTGGGTAACTTAGACCAACTTGTCCTGAAAGCAATGACAGTTAGTTACTCTGGAGACAACTATGTTTTAACATTGCATTGCTGGATTAGGACTGAAGACAGCTAAAAGGCAAATCCTATACTTCCCTTTGATCTTTCTGACATGATCTCAAGGCTCAGACCCAACCCACTGATCTCCTGTTGGACCCAAGTCACACACCCACACTACCCTAATGCCTTACACTATTCCCAGGCACTCTTCCCCCCTCCCTTCCCATCCCCTAAATTGGTCCTGGTCCCCTGACTCAGTGATCCCAGATGAAGGCGTCAATCACCACCAACATTCCCAGTTGTTGCACTCTATCCCGATCCTTGCAGACACCCCATATCATTCACCTACCCAACTAAATTTCTCTTTTGCTCAGGTGACAGCCACTAGCCTCATCTCCCATCACCTCAGAACCTCTGTCCTAGGCAGTATGCCGTCAACTGCCCTTTCAGTCATGCCCAAAACCTTGGATGACTGAAATGCACTGTGAGGGAGGATGCCTCGACCAAAGTAGATGGTAGTAGTAGTTACAACCATTTGGACACATTATAATTTTAAATAGCAGTGGCACAGCTAGTATAGCTGCTGCCTTACAGCACCAGAGACCTGGGTTCAATCCTGACCTCAGGTACTGTGTGGAATTTGCATGCTCTCCCTGTGACCATGTGGTTTTCTTCCAGGTGCTTCAATTTCCTCCCATATTCCAAAATCATGCAAGTTGATAGGTTGATTGGCCTCTGAATTGCCCCTTGTATGTTGCTGAGTGGGAGAATTTGAGATGAGTTGTTGAGAATGTGGGAGAATACAAGAAAGGAATTAATGTGGGTTAGTGTAAATGGGTGGTTGATGGCTAGTACAGACTTGGTGGGTCAAAGGGCCTGTTTCTGTGCTTATATATAATTTATAGGTTGGCAACTTTGCTTTACGAATCCAAGCTAGGAAACAACAATTTTTGCCAACACATTTAATCTGCTAGATCACTCTGCAAAATTGAGAGTTGTAATATACTTCTTCACCATCATCTGCTCAAGTCAAACCAAAAGGCATAATATTTGTGTTGTGAAATTGAATTGAGGTCAGTACAAGAAATCAAGACAACTTGCTGCTGGAGTTTTTAAGCAAATTTTGAATAAGGCTGTCGGGTCTTGGTGACTAACAATAAAATCTATGCAGTTAAAATGGAAAAAAGGAAGAAATTTCTGTACAATTATGTAAATAATCTTAATGGCGTAGAATTTGCAATGACAATAAGACCGAGGCTGTCAGCATTCATTGTTATAATGAAGGAAATCTGACAGCAACTGGTGAAGCGCACAGTTAGATCTGGAAATATACAAGTTGCTGCTCCTTGACTGGCTGAAGTGGTCTTCACCAAAGCAATTAAAGTTGGTGAACTGATGAAAAAAAACATCATTTACTTACAAACTATTCTTGCTGTTAAAGAAAAACTGAAACTGCTGTACCTTGTTATCTGATTAACTGAGTTTTTAAGCAGTGAACTAGGCAATAATTACTGCTAAACAATCCATTTTGTTTCAGGTTTGACTGATATTATTTACTGTCTTTATTTTGTCCTAATATTTAGATTAAAGATTGGATCTCTACTTCCTGGTTTGCTAGCTATGAGAATTCTTCAAACTGACTGGCTGTTCAGACTAAACACCAGAAATCCCAGAGATCCAATGCAAGTATGAAATTAGCAAAGGATAAGGTGAAGCCCACACTATAAATGTTGCTGGTCCTTTGTGGACAGCAGTCTTCCAGACAAGCAACAAACAGTATCATCTTGCTACTTAACTGAAAAATCCAGGTCAGTATTGCCAAAATAAAGAGCAGCTTGCAAAGGCAGCACATGTCGCATTTCAGAAATGCAAAAAACAACCTCAAATCCAACTAAAAATTTCGGCAGTGTAACTAGTCATATATCAGTAAGGATCTGATGCATATGGAGCTTAGGCAGTAACATCATCAGCAGAGCAACACAAGAAACCCATTTTACAATGTTGAGGACTTGTGATTTGCTTTTCATTCCCTCCACCCCACCATGACCAGAAGGGTGCAGCTGAACGAACTTGGATGAAATAAACAATGTTTAGCCTGGTGGAACATTTGTGGACACAGAAAAGAATTAGCTAAGTGCTACAATTCATCTGTCAGGAACCATCCAGGGTCACTTCAGCCTTTTTCCTTAACAGTAATATGAAAGGATGGTTCTGCAAATCATGTTAAACAGTTATGAAACCCAGTACTTGAACAAGGCAAAAATCATGACTGCTGCTCATTGTGTCTTTAAGCATAACATGGGATGCATGACATGAAATGAACTCCAGTTCAATAAAAATAATTAAATGTAAATGCCACTGTATGGATTTTTTTTATTATAAATCAGCACATCACCAATCATTGCAAATTACAATGATCTCAGAAACAAGTAATACATTCACCTGATCACAGAAGCTGAAGACAATGTCCAAGACTGGGCATGGTGCCAGAAAATGCTGCCTCAGAAATGACTTCGAAACCACAAGAAACCTAACCTGGGTTTTATAGTCCTCACAGCACAGCAATCTTAAATGACTTGTTGAAATTTTAATTCTCTGATCACATTAAGTGGTTTGGGAAGATGACAAAATCTGAACTATCATCTTCAGTGGTATCATCTCCTCTTAAGCAAACCTCTGAAAGTTTACAGGCTGATTTATTCAGGGCATCATAATATATAAAGTTACAATGCTCAACAGGTGATGGCACTGATAACATGTCATTGTCATATAGATGCAAAAATCAGATGATTGGCAGGTACATACACTCAATACTGCTACAATATTGATTTACATCATGCACAAATAGCTTTAATTTAAACCCAAGTTTGCAAGAATGCAAACATCTCCAAGATGCACCAGTCTCCAATCTTGAGCAACTTCTGATACGGCACAGGCACATTTGAACTCTGGACTCACCATGCAAAAAGAAAGTTAATCTTCCATCCTCATAATTAGATATTAACTGTAAATGTGTTGGTAGAAATCAGCAAAGCGAAATGTACTTGGGTGGAGTTTTTATGCAGTAATGAAGTTGTAACGTTTATGGTATGCAGGTATCTGTACTTCACATGTCATTTTGACATTAGCCCAGCAGGTGGCATTCCATATACATATATAGTTCTGGTAAAATGCCATTTAATTTATTAAATATTCAAGTTTTCCAATATATAAAAAACTACTTTTTATTCAAACACTTAGATAATTGGGGAAGATGAATTGAGTTTAAAACATTTCTTCAAGGAATGAAGTCAAGCTGTACAAACTGTACAATCTTAAATTTCAAATTGTATAACTGAGAAATTTTAATTCGGGGTTCTGAACAAGTGACATGCACAAGCTCTACGTGTCCATAACAGTGCCCCCAATTTAACTGGGACCATTACATGAAAAAGAATACATTACTTTTGGATTTTTTTTTTAAATGTTACCAGCTCCTGAAGAACAAATAAAACTTAATTACTTTTGAATCTTTTACATCCTCAGGATATTTCACAATGCTTCACAACCACACCCCAAGGCACTATGCAATATCAATCAACATGAACATTATAAGCCATGGAATAAACAAATGGTCAAGCATTTCAAAAGACTCCCAACACATAGGTGTACTACCATTTAGTTTATAATATTCAAGTTACAGCAGAAACAAAAACCACTTTTGAGTTGCTGAGTTAGAAATAATTGTAAATTAACAAGAGCTAATCCTTTCATAATATAGAATATTGATTGCTTATTAAAACAGTTTTTATTAACTTAATACTTTTCTGCCAAGTTAATTTGTCTTCAAATTTTGCATTGCTAATTAAACATACCAGATTGAAATTGAAAACAGTATTCCTGTACAGCACAAGAAAACCCAAGGTTTCTCTTAGGATGGAGGGCTTAAGGCAATACCCGAATTTTTCAAGTAAAACACCATTAAGCTATAACTATAATTTTATGTGCACATTTGTGACCTTAGATAAATTTTACTCAAGTCCAAATCAACTTTTAATAAAAATTGCAATCAGCACCAATTTTAACACAGAATCATTTTACATTTAAATTTCTACAATTTGGATCAGATGATTTCTTTATAGTTTATCAAACAGGTTTCTTCTTTTTTACTACTAATACCATATAGTCAAAAATGACTAAATGCTCACATTTCCATTTCTTAAGTGGTTCCAATTCAATCGTCGGAACTAAATGTAAACCTATTAACTTTTTAATCTTCATTTAGAAACCATCGACATTCAATGACGCTGTACTTCCAGATATATACGGTGGCTCTATAATTTCAGCCTGCAATTCACATTGCTGATGCTTTCAAAATAAAATTAAATTCAATTTTTAAACGGTTGCGTTTAAGTTTAAAATTTAATTAAGGCTCCATTTTAGTTGAACTGCCAGAGAAACTGGATTAAGATTTTGCCGCTTAGTTAATCACGGCTACATTCTCTATTTCTTCCGGTGTAAAACAGGAAGCATTTTCCAACAAAAATGTTAGTAACAGTTTTTTTTACCCTGATTTTCTGTCATCCAAATTTAACTGCAATTGTTAATAACTTCTTTATGCACTGAAAAACCACAGAATCCATTAAAGAATGTATACATTCATTACCAAAAATAGATTTTTTGAAGTTGAAAAATAAGCTGTTAAGCAACTTAAAGGAAAAATCAACTATATTAAACTTAATCTTGTGGCAAATATGCCATGTTTCCTTTATTCCTGCCTACTCATCCAAATCTACTGCATATATAATTGTCCAAAGGTATGGATACTCATGACTAACAATGCACAATTTATGGTATTTATCAAAAGCTGTATTAGTTGTATTCAGATAGCATTATCAGGTCATAGTGAACATGTTAATGGTTTACTTGAACTGTGATTAAAAAGGCAATCCACATTTTGCTTTGCCATTTCTGCATGGAACAAATCCATAAAAGAAAAAAACTATGGATCACAGCATATTAAAATACTTGAAATTCAACATAAATCTTCATGATATCCAAAATACTAAGTGTGGTCAAATTGTCAAAAGCTAAAAATAAAGCATTCTTCCTTCAGAGCTTGTGAACTGGAATGCATCTGTCTACATTTCAAAATTGTGGGAGGACATTCCATGAGTAACAACTAGCTGTTAAGATGACTGTACAAGGATAGCAAAGAATTTTAAGAAAACTCAAATGTAATCGAGTTTATGAAAATAATATACTGCCATGTGCAAAGAAATGAAATACACAAAGTGGATTTTTCAGGCACTTAAAATTTACTACTCTAGTTGTGAAATACATCAACTACACTCCAAAATGCAAATATTTTTGAAATCAGTGGAAATTTCAGGCACAGCTTCAGCTTCAACAGAATATGTAATACAAATACAGCATCATTACAATTAAGTTTGCATGCCTTGTTAATCAATCTGCCTGTCACAGAAGGATTTTTTTCTTTGTAGTATTTCAGTGTACACCAAGATTAGAGAAAACGAAGGAATGGCAAGAGAGCAAGGTACAATACTGAACAATCTAAGCACCCACAAAAATGCCGATGACCAATGTCTTTATTGGGTGCTAAGATAAACATTGCATTAAATGTAAAGATTTACAAAATGTGAACATGAGATGCAAACCACAATTCAGATATGACAATATGAATACAAAAGTTTTGCAGAGATATAATGCTAACATAAAATGGGAGACCACAATTATATATTTTTGCAGTAAATAAGATGGAGAGAAACAAAAGCTGTACAAATCTGTACTCTGAAGGGACTGAATCTCTGGAGGGTGGTGGAGGCCAGATCATAAGAAATATTTAAGGTGGGGAGTTAAATATTTGAAAGGTTGAGGAATTGAGGTTTGTGGGGATCTGGCACAGAGGAGTTGAGGCCAGCATGGATCAGCCATCGTCATACTAAGTGGTGGGGCAGGCTTGAGCAGCCTAATGATCTATTCCTGCTCCTATTTTCTTCTGCTGTGTTCCTGATTAACGCAACCCTATGGAAGTGATAGCAATGGGATCTAGCTTATAACAGGCATGATGCCGAACGATCAGTGGCAGAAGAGATCAATAAATTCTTTTGAGCAGAGCTCTGCAATGATTTAGAAGGTATCTTAAACTGGAAATAATCTTCATTTCTGATCTTTGTTCAGTGGGGAAGCACTCATCAAGGAGGTTCCATAACTATGAACATAGAAATTCATAAAAGAGATTACAGCAGGACACTGCCCATCACCTTCGAATGACCACTTATAGGAAGCATCAGTATGTCAGACGAGGTAGATGAGGGGGGAGGTAGCACCCCAATGGAGAAGGAGTTTGATCCAAAACAGCTTCCAGAAAATTGAATTATAGGATGTTAAAATTCATGTAATTAAGTGGCAGTAAAATATAGGATTGAATCTTCCTGGACTGGGCTCACTGGTCACCTGCACCCACCTGAGCTGGATGTGGAGGAACAACTTCTCTCATGGTCCACACCTGGGAGACTGGCAATGGGGCACAGTTTGACGCCTGTGGTGAGACAGCTTCAAGCAATGTTGTCATATGGACACACCCCTGGATAGTCCAGATAGCCTTTGGCAGACAGAAAAGCTGTGCTCACTGCCAAAACCCATGAAGTCTTAATTTTAAAAAGTCTCTGATAGGTAAGAGACATGTTTTGTGTTAAAGATAAATCAAAGATTAAAACAATGTTACTTCAGTTTTAAATAAAATAAATCAAAGATTAAAACATTAATTTAAAATGTTACTTCAGTTTAATTTTTTTTTGAAAAGAATCACTCATTTCCCATTATCCTGTGAGAATCCTCATTCAAATGAATAGGCTCTCTGATAGTCTCCTTTAATGGTGTAACTGATAGGCAATTTAATGCTGTATAATCCCAGCAAGTGTGCATGTGTTGGAAGGGGGGAAAGATACTGGGCTACTGATAGGCTGAACAGTGAGGTGGGTCAGGGGCAATTGCGGAGAGAAGTCATTTTGAATCAATAATTGGCCAAGGCAGATGAGGGCTCAGGATCAGGTGTGAAGTGCAGGGGCAACAATAGGTAAATGACTGACAGACGAAGGCTTGGAGATTGAACTTGCTATTGAGAGCTTTGGCAGATCACAGGGTTAGGTGGGAGGGGAGGACAAGGGGGGGGGAGGGAGGGACCAGGAGATTAAGCCTGGGTCTCAGTTTGGATACAAGACGACCCAACTTCTCCACAAGATCACTCCAGAAATTGGTGGCCTCCACTTCACAATAGTAGTGGATATTGTTATTCAAAATTCTATCCAATTTATCAAACATGTTTGCATAAAAAACTTAATAGATTAAACTCTCTCAAAAGAGAAGATACTGCTCATAAAGTACTTAAATAGTTGGAAAGTTTGAATCGAGTCAGGTGATACGAGTTTGTTGGGGGAGGGGAGCATCGTGTTGATCAGTGATCTTTGGATTTATATAAGCAATTCAAAGTCTAGCCTTCCTGGCTCTCCCCGCTTAAAAACCCACCTCTGAAAGATTTTGATCAACGCTCTCGTTACATATCCAGCAGCACAATGCTGTGATCAGAAAGGACAGAGAAGGCAGAGCTGGATTTGGAAACTTAAAAAGTAATGCTATTCCAGTCGGTGCTTCTGGCAGCAACTGATTTCTTCATATTACACATCACTATTTGAAGAACTGGTATAAGACTGCCAGCAGCAATCTAGCAGAATCATGCATATTTTGCTCAAAATGCGAATACCAATGACTCCTTTGGAACAGTTTATTTTTGTCTGAAGTGGCTTGGAATTTTTCCTAGTCCAAAGGACTATATAAAAGCAGTGTTATTTTTAGTTCAACCCAAATTTTCTCATTTTTATATTTTTCATATAGCACAAATGAGTTGACAGGAATTTTAACAGCAGAAACTTAATATAGAAAATAACAATATTAATCTGAGGTATTTGAAAGAAATTGCTGTGTACTTTAATGCATGGTGTCATGCAAATATAAAGTGATTAACTGAAAGCATTGATATGTGGAACTATGACTGACAAATGGCTTAAAGGAGGCAGAAATGACAGCTCAGCTTTCCTGGTTACAGGGGTTTTCCAATGAGATAGTAACAGAGGAGCAGTGTAACGTTATTGGTTAAGGAAACCGCTGCAGCTTAGTGGACTAAAATGCAAGAAACATCAAATGGGGCCCTATGGGTTTGAACTGGGAAACAAAACTGGGGCAATCACATTGCTAGGTGTGCATTATATAGTTCCCCAGCCAGAAAGGATAATAGAACAAATATGAAGGCTCAGCACTGATGTATCTTGTTTTACCATGATATAAGTTCATAACTTGAATGCAGTGACCACAACTAAGTTTGCAAATAACATCATAATTGACAATGAATAGGTTACAGAGGAGCTTTATGAAGATGTTGCCAGGATTGGAGAATAATGAGCAGAAACCAATGAGACTGGAACTGTATTCTTTTGAAACAAGGGGACTAGGAGAGGCTTAACTAAGTTGTGCAAAATTAAGAAGGGTCGAGACAGGTGAACAGGAAGGACCAATCTCCCTTAATGGAGGGGTCAACAATTAGGGAATGAAGATTTGAGTTAATTAGTAGGAGGATTAAATGGGGAAGGGCGGTGGGGGGGTGGAAGAGAGAAATGAGAAGGAAAGAGATGAGGAAAAAGGCTCTGCTTTAAAGAATGACTGCCAAAATTTAACTTTTCGAAAATAAACAGCCTAAACCAATGCGACTACAGAGAACCAGAAAGCAGGAGTAAGCTAAATAGCACCATTTTTGAATGGCATGGACCAAATGGCTACATTTTGTGCTATAAATTATATCATTAAAATGTTTTTATGATGTAGTTCCATACAATAACAAAATATAAATATTTCATGAGCATGTTCTTGATTGTAAAACAAGGCTTCATTATTGCACAAAACTTACATGATTAAAAAGATTACCAATAGGAAAATCTTGGTATTTTATAACATTAGCTCAAGCACACAAAACAAAACTCTTTTCATGCTGCAAATGTACTTTGGACCCTCATCTCTCTACCTTAAAGCATCTAGTTAAAATGCATTAGCTACTAAGAAAGCTCAAGCCTATTTTTAGTTGTGCCTAAACATTAAATGTCTCTCAAGTCATAGTTAGACTCTTACAATGGTGACTATCAAGCTAACTTTGACTACTTTATTGAAAGTCATGAATTAATAAGGAGCTTTAACAGTAGTTCTATCTATACTAGTCTGCAAATGACTTAGAACAAAACCATCACCACTTTACAGCCCAATTCAGTTTTTTTTAATGCTAAGTTCTTTTCAAGCTTCACGTATTTTGAGAAATAGCATAAGCAAACCCATGTTTTCCTGAGGGGGCCACAGAACTTAACAGCTCATAAGAATTCTGAAAGTAATGCCATTTTACAGATAGGAAGTTGCTTTTATTTTAGACTGCACCATTTTAGAAAAATCTCCATTTATGCAATGCCAAGATGACAAATCCTTGAAAATGTGAGTTCAGACGGGTCCACATAAAACTACAAGTAGATTCATTTAATTATCTGATTGAACACTACAGATATACATTTTTTTGATTTTCCAGCTCAGTGTTCATGGGTAATGCATGTATCGTTTTGCATTGCCAATAATACCAAAATGTAGGAAACAGTTTCAAAGCAAGTAGGTGGGCACATTGGGGCTACAATGGCTTGCATAACTTAAAAGCTGTTTATAAGCAACAACTCAGCATCACATAATTCAGATGCCTCAAGCATGGAATAAATTATGTATCCTGCTGGTTACTTATGATATTAATTTCTATTTCAACAAAGCAAATAATCAAGTAGTTAATGGAAACATGTATTTGCACATATATATATTTCTTTGCACGGTAGAAACTGCAATTACATGCTTAAAATATAAGCAATTACTTGACTTCTTGGTTCGCAAATACAGCAGGAATTTACCCTTTCAGATTTGTTTGCACCATTATACAGCTTTGGATAACATAATGAAGGATAAATTGCTCCTTATCAGTACAGATTGTCAAGCACATATTAACTGGAATTTCAAACAGCTGGACTATAAAATACTTCTAATGCATGATTTTAATCAGTTAGCCATATGTGTTTTGCAAGAAAGCTCTACATTGTGAATACCATTTTCATTTCTGTATTCCGGCTAAAGATCGAGAATACTAATGACACATTAAGTTGGTCTGGTTACTTCAAGTTAGTTATCTTTTGATCACCAACTGCCCCCCAGTCCTGGAATTGATCACTCCTGAATTAAATTGCTCTACCAGTGGCAGATGTGCCTTCAGCTGCCAAGGTTCCAAGCTGTGGTGTTCTCCCTCTAAACCTCTTCACCATAACACCTCCTTTGAAAGATTTTTTTATATATAAACTTCCGTCTTCAACAATGCCTTATGTGGCCCTATGTCAAGTTTTGCATGATACTGCTTCCATAAACTGCCCTGGGATGTTTCATTACACTGTTAAGTGCTTTTAGAAGATATCGCCCACCCTGTTTAGTTTATACCTATTAATCCTTTGCCTCTAATGCCATGCCTTCTACCATCCTTAGAACCTGATGTTCTTCCCCCCATCTCCAAGCAGAAGTCCACCTTTCCTTCATTTGGGAATCTTTAGTTTACAATACAGGCAAGGAAGATGCTTCTTCTACATGTCACTAGATTAATATTGGATATTAAAATTCCCATTCTTACATTAGATTCCTCACCTTGGAAGTTCAGCAAATTCAAAACAATGTGTATTGGTGCTTCTGTACCATTGGCAAAGCTGCTGCCTATATACAAACTAATAGCTGCTCAGTGAGCCACTAGTACTCAAGGATAGTTACATTAGGGTAGATTTTTTAGTCAGTGGCAAACATGGTTAGCTCACTGCTGACCTTGTGAAGAAAGTATAATATGAATTTGCCCTGGTCAATCATGCCTATACAACTTAGCAGGATTTCTCTATGGCAAGGCCCTACATATTGAAAGATGCAAAATATGGGGTAACTAAAGGATGCCCAGCATTCAATTGAGAATAACTTCAAAGAATTAACTCTTAAAACTCTAAAAAAAAATAAAATACAATATTTGCAAGGTTCAAGAACAAAACACACATAAAAGTTATTAAATTCCAAAGAAACTTGGAAAAATCCAAATTAAAAAGCCATTAGAGATTCCAAAACAAATTGCTAATATTTAAAAATGTATGTTTTAAATTATCCAAGTATTCAATTAAAATCTTACCTGTTGATCTCAATCAGTTCACTTCCATTCTAGGAGAGAATACCTTTTGCATTGCTTCGGACCCAACGCAGAAATATCTGATACAAGTGAAGGCACCTCAGTTTTCTCTCTCACTGCATGAGGAGCACATCCTGCTGCTGAGCAACAAATGACAGACAGCAACTTCCAAGATTCCCACGTTCACACATGGAAGTTACATGGGGTAATGACAGTGATTGATAATGGTTCCACTGTCATTGCTCCTGAATATTTGGGCTACTGTTTTCTCTGAATTCACAGAAACATCTGCAAAGTGTCAGCACTCCGAGGCAGACACCTGCCCAACTCCAGTCTAAATATTTCAGTACCACAGCACTCTTTGGACAGAATGAAATTAAACAGTATGTAGTCAACAGCCATGCTCTAAACCTTTCTAAAAATTCACCATATAGTTGAACAGTACATTAACATCTTAAGACAACCAATGTTTAATCCACAATTTGGCACATGGGAAGAAAACTGCAGATAAGTTTTTTTTTGAAAAACTATTGCATCTTTGTCTCATACAAAGCATTTTAAGGGTAGAAGTACGAAGTAATTTAAGTAACCAGGGAAAAAATGCAAGTATAATACTTACACCCAATGCTGGCAACCTCTGTGTACAACAAACAGCTATCCTAAGCTTCCAGTCAGTTTCACCATCCAATTGATCCGTACGAATGAAACACGAACCTTGAAAAATAAACATTAATTTATAAGATCTTTATTAGTCACATGTATATCGAAACACACAGTGAAATGCATCTTTTGCGTCGAGTGTTCTGGGGCAGCTCGCAAGCGTCGCCACGCTTCCATCACCAACATAGCAAGCCTACAGCTTCCTAACCCGTACGTCTTTGGAACGTGGGGGGAAACTGGAGCACCCCAAGGAAACCCACGCAGATAAGGGGAGAACATACAAACTCCTTACAGACAGCAGCTGGAATTGAACCCGGGTTGCTGGCGCTGTAATAGCGTTGCACTAACCACTACACTACCATGCCTGATTATCCTCAGTATTTTCTTTTGGTTGTAATCTCTCAGACTTTAGTCAAAAAACAAAATTCAGCTCCATCCTGTACTAATTCAATAGTTGTGCAAGTAGCTATTGCTTTAAAAGTAGCACAGGTCTTTCTGCTATTCTAATTGATGAATTTTAATCTTATTTTGTGCAATAACCATCTCAATGAAGTACTCTTCCTGGTTTATACCAGAACAGTTTGGTGAAGTACACAGATCAACCAATTTTGAGATGCCTATTTTAGTATTATTAGCTCCTTGAGTGGAAGCTTCCTAACCTCAGCTTGCTCAGGGTCGATTTCAAACTGCATCTGGTAAAACTGCTGTGTGTCTTATGCCATTTTGAAACAAGCTCAGGATAATTTTCCTGAACTGCAAATGTACAAAGACAATTTCATAACTACTCAGAAATATTTATCAGATAACTAAGGGCCCAGAATGCCACTTGAGTAATTATAGAGAAAATGTCTGAACACAAGCAACTGATGAAACTAAAGCACAACAATGAAGAACTGAACAAATTTGGTAATAGTGAAGAGAAGGCATTGGATTATATAATCGATTCAACATTCTCTCTGCTGACACCAAGACTCCTTGGAGGTGTGGAAGACCTTTATCTAAAGGTGCAATTGCTGTACAACCAGGGGCACATTATGCATCAAACAGTGGACACTTCTTGAGGTAATTTTACTGGATTTATTTGAGAAATTTGGTAAAAGCATGGAGTTTGAACAAAATATCAGAAGTCAACTATGTAGTTTACTTAAATGTATTCTTCCAAATCATACCAAACATATGGCCTTATATAGTGATTCCACAATAGCACAAAATGGATCGCTGAACTAGTACAAAATCCAATAGCTAAATAAGCATCCTTTTTTTGAAAAAAAAAATCACATTAACTCAGCAACTAAAGGTAACCTGGTAAAACTATGTCCAAACTCTTGCATATTATCAACACTATTTGAAATAGAGAGAAAAATTGGAGGCCACCATGTAGCAGGGTGTGATATTAATGAGGAAGTGGATGGTAAGACACCAATGCAGCAGATTCTCTTTTCTAAAAAAAAGGGAATCATTACCCGCAATGATAATAAAAACAGAAATTGCTGGAAACATTCAGTAGGTCAGGCAGCATATGTGGAAAGAGATACAGTTAATGTTTCAAGTCCTAAACCCTTCATCAGAACTCCCTCACTAAATTGTCTCAAAATGTATACTGATAAACTGCAACCCCACTGAAAAAATATAGGCTCCTGACACAAGACAAGTAGTGTATTGGAGTCAACACGTGAAAATATACTATCTCCCATTCACAATACAAGGGAATAGTACTTTGCTAAACTACATTTATCCCCATCAGAAATGTGGTAAAAAACCAAACATGCCCTCCGTATGATCAGCTTCAATTCACTTGAGCAACAACTGCAGGCATGGAGGAAGAAAGCCAACGCAACTCTCAAATTATTCACAAATCAGTGGATATCATGAGGTGATGTTCTACATCAGTGGCATACAAGCAGCACAATGTTAATCAGCCAACTGGCAGTCAAACCCACAGCTCTTTGGTGCCATTGTTCAAATGTGCAAAAGTGGCAGTGGGCACTATTCCTGTAAAACAAACAGTGACTCCGACAGCAGCCAGTAGCTCATAACATAACTAGCAACTGTGAAAATGCAATGGATACATCGGCAGCAGTACTTCATTTAGTTCACTTGTGCAAAGTTTAATATACCTAGAAGTTTCCAAATGTTAAATTGTGCAGAAAATAACTTGCATCAGTTATGGCATATAACCAGCAAAAATACAGCACTTCACAGACACCAAACTAGTTGGAAATGTTAACTTGCTCGATAGAAAGCAACAGTCCTCAATCCCACAGAGCTCAATGGAAGCAATGGGCACATATTCCACTATCTTTTTTGATAATGCATGAAATTTTGCTTCAGTGATATGCCCACTGGAGACTATGCTATGTGGCAGGGAACTCCTCTAATTACTTCTCTCATTACTGTGGCAATGTTCCAATATTTCCCCTTCATTAGACTAATATGGCTTTCAATGTAGTCATGCAGTTGTAGAATGGCAGCACAAGTTCATCCTTAATGATCTTTAACAAGGCTTTAACTAGCAATGTTTTTTTTAAAAGAAATGATTAGTACCACTGAATAAAGGTGAATCAACTGTTGGCACTTTCTCCTGACATTCCAGCATTTTAGCCATGTTTATTTTCTACTAATAGTAAATAAAGCAACATCAGAACTTGATGTTATCTTGACTTATGAAACTGGACAAAACAAAAGGGCAAAAATAAAAGTACCAATGCCCCAGGAAGTGATTCAAAAAACTTAAGCACTTTTTTAGACGTACCTTAGTTCTGCTGACAGTCTCTGACAACACAGAATATATGCTAAATATGAAATGGTTTTCATAAATTGAGAAGCATAGTCCAGATTTCAATGCATTGCAAACAGCAACATCTTTAATGTATTTTCAATAATATATCACGTCTGAATTTACTCCATTCCATCAAGCAGAATTAATCATGTTTCAATTTGTCTGCACTTCACTGTATACAAGATTCCTTGCATATTGTCGCTGTCCTTTAGATCAGTTGATAGTACAAATGAGCCATTATTTTCACAAGGTACAACACTACATCAGAAATGTAAATAAAAAGTAGGAATGGCACAGCAAGTTCTTTGGCCTCTAAGGGGGAAATGACATTTCAAATGTTCACCCTTCAGCAGATCTGAGTCAATGCAAACTATTATTCTCCTCTCTGGATGCTACTAACCAGCTATGCATATCCAGTATTTGTTTTTTTTTAAATAAAAGGATTTCAGCAATTTCACATTTTACTTCTCATCTAATTACAGGTTAGGGGATGGGAGAAGGGGTCCATTAAGAATTTCAGGTTCCATGCATAGATTGTGCACTTTTTTTGCTAATATTTTGGGCAAGTTATTTGGATTAAGCAAAGATGTGCACTCTTCCTTGAGATAAGGTGATAACTATGATAGATTCAAAATTGCAAGTGAATTGAAATATCTGTGTCTTTCCTTCTGTTCATTGTGACTCTCACCACAATCCTTAAAACCAAAAGACAGAACAGACACAAAGTGAACCAATCAGGTTGAGTCCCCTTACTTTACTAGTATGAGGCTACAGGAAACAAAACTAAATTATCAATGAAGAGCTGCCAATTAATTCAGACTACAAACAACTTGCTCTAACACTCCCTCACCTCTGGAAAGTATCAAATCTTAAAACACCAGAGGTAAAGCAGCAATGTTTAAACTACTTGCAATTTACATTAGTGGTTAAAGTGCGCATCTCACTCCCTTAGAACTAAATACAAAGCTAACAGTTTGCCATAACAATCAGTGCTCATCATCATTATTATAGGGCAAGACCTATACCAATGTCATATGTCCTCAAGCAGAGTTAAACTTGAAAATAAGTAGCTGTTGGTGATACCCTTCTCTTATTGTAGCTTTTCCCAATTGAACCATGACAGTGATCTGAACTTAGTTATCCACAATTCATGCATTTAAAAAAAAATTGTTACTTGGCTAGAGCTTATTTCAAATCAGGAGAAACAGCATTTTTAATTGTTTAGTAAGCAGAGACTACTGAAATCTAGCTCTGAAAAAATTAATTTTACAAACATGAAATCTTACCCTTGAAGAAAACTGATATGCAGATATTTTAAAACTTAAGAAGATGCATAGATAAATAATTTAATCTTCCATGTTCAAATTTTTACTTGTATCGGTTACAGAAAGCCCTTTTTAAACTCTCTTTGCTTTGCAGTTTGAATTAGCAAGGATATTCCCTGCAGCTTCAATGCTGAATTTTTTTGGGGGTGGGATAGTTGGTGGGAAGTGGGGGAAAGAAACGGGAGAAAGAAACATTTCAAGAGGGTAACAAAGGCTACGAGAAATTTATGTACTCTTCCTCTCAGGTGATTATGGAAAAGCTTGGTCATATTTCTTACCAGTGTTCTTATTAGGGTGGGTTTGCTGATGAAGCCACTCCTGATGCTTTCCCTGGCAATCACCTGGGAGGTTCGAGTATTACAAGTTTTCACACATGCAGGGGTCAATCAAATCTCCTCTCCTTACGATGATCAGTGAGTAATGTGGAACTTACCAGCAAGGTCCTGTATATTGAAAGCAGTTGGAAATTCAGCGAGTCTATTGGTAAACAGAAAGTGGTGTATGTTGCGACCACAACCAATCTGGCCCATTTTGATTTTATATTGTGGGCACTTTTATCAACTCTATCAGTAATCGGCACATCCACAGCAATATACTCCCCATTTTGGAGGATAGTATTTGCAATCAATTGTGCACCACCTATCCAATCAGACATCAGGAGCATTACTGAACAGCAAAGTTTTAACCAGGAGTTGAAATAGAACAGTGGATTCAATTTCACATCAGGTGCAGGACTCAAAACAGAGGGAGATAAAGATTCTTTTCATCTCCAAAAATAATTAAACTTTGAAGGAATGAGACCTCATACTTGTTAAAAGTTAATTTTCAATGCCTGAAGGATTGCCTGGCAATAATTAAGACTTAACACGCTCAATAGACTACTTTGGTTTCTATAACTTCATTTAACTTTGTGGGACTACTATAATCCATATCTACAATATCAGTAAAGGAATTGCACTCTGTTCATTCATTTAAAAGATGAGTCAGATGATCTGATGGTGTTCATGTGCAGCTTAAAGGCAGTGCTTCTCACTACTCAAACTTTTAACTGTGTTTGTGCATATATTGGATGTTCATGCCCTATGTGTACGTGAATAATAATCAGCACAATAGCCTCCATTATGTCTTACAGCATAACCTAGCCTAACAGCTTATTCAACAACTGTCACCATTAAAATCAGCCTTCCAGCTGTACTGCAGCGAAGTTTCAGCCTGGATTACAAGTTTTTCCTCTCAGTGTAGTATAGAAACTTGCCTTCTAACTCATTGTCTATTAATGAGACAAGTAGCCTGTTTGACATTTAAAGTATGTTATAATGCATCAATATGAGCAACTGCACTGACGAAGCCAAGAGATAAAGATAAAAGAGACTGCAGATTCTGGAATCTGGAACAAAAACAAAATCATAACAGTGGGAAAGCCCAGTGCTTCAAGCAGCATCTGTGGAGGCAAAAAGTGCAAGCTGACATTTCAGGTCAAGATCCTGCATCAGAACTAACATCTAACGAAGGTAGGACTCTGATCAGACATCAATGCATTTATTCGGTCAATCCATTTTCCAAGTTCATCATTCAGAGTTAATATAGCTAGTGCTGTAAACTTAATGATATACAATACCATTCTAGTGCCTGAACAAAAGTAGAACAGAAAACTGCTACACAAGGCTTTGAATGCTAGTGCGAAATGAATGGTTTCAAGTCCCCCTAGATTTTTTTATGGCTTACAATGGCTAATTTGACAAAGACATGATCAATCCCAACTTTCATGTACTCTCATCCATTAAAAGTGGAAGGAACTTTATGATGGATGGCAAGTTCATGACAAAGTAATTTATTAATAAGCATCCAGCTGTTCAGTAACAGTTGTATGCTGAAGCTTTTCAAGAATTACTTATCTAAAGTAACTTAACCAGTCATCTAAAACATGGCAATATTACAGGCAATTCAAGCAATGAAAGGCCAACTTTGACAGGGATAATAACACTCCTACTTAGTTACACAAGCGGTAATCATATTTCATTACCATTACATTAGCTTATCTGGGGAAAAGAGTTGATACTGCACCATCATAAACCTTTCATGTACTGCTACTGATATTCAGTCCACCATAGCAGTTACTGCTGACTGTTACATTACAAATTGAATTATCCAGGCACTTAATATACCAGCCTCTCAATACATGATTCACATTTTGAAATGGAAACCATATTAAAAGCAGTAATTTTGAACTGAATTGCAAACTGTTAATTTTAAAGTCCACCTGTTTTCTATCGTAAGACTGCCTTCTTAAATACAGAAGTGCCATGCTTAGTTAAGCTAACAATGATAATTCTTTAATTTCATATTTAAAAAAAAATATCTACATAATGTATGTTATGCTGTCAGCGTGACAACAAATGCTGTGCAAAACACATTAGAAACACAGTAGCCTGACAGAAAGAGAAAGGACAAGTCTACTGTGCAATGAATGGCAGAGGCAGCCTGACAAGTTGCCAGCAAGTACATTTTGTTTGGGTGCCCAAGTCCGGATAAATTCTGTGTCACAATCTAAGTACCTGGACCCTGATGTAAGTAAAGTCTAGCAGAACTACATGTTTTATTCATAAATGCCTGTATATTTAGCAGCTTAGTGAGCTAACTGCCTGAAAGGACATGGTTGATAGAAGCACCTGAAACTAAATCTGACCTGAAGGTGGCATTTTCACACAATACAGTTTCCAACAAGCTTGCATACATGTCTTTGCTCAGTAATTGTATTTCCACTGTGCATGGTAATTTAATAAATGTTTTATTTGTAGGCTTTAAAAGCTGTGTGCAACAGTCGTAAAAGGTGGCTACAAGTTACAATCTATTATACATTTCCACAAGGAACAACCAATATTATTGATAGTATAAACAAAAGAATGGTACTTCACAGCAAGCAGAGAGTTTAACATCCAATGATGCAAAATCTCAAGGAAACTTTCAAAAGCCCACCACAGGTACTTTCCTTTCTTTTCTTCTCCAAAGATAGACAAATAAGCTCCCTAAATAGGAGTCTGTATTGCAAGTCTCAGTGCACAGTGCACCAGAGAATGCCCAGCAATGAGCAGACTGTTCCCTATCCAAATAATAGCAGGAAGCAAAGTAAAGGTTGCCCTGAGCCTGAGGGGATGCCAAAGACGACAGCAAGGCAGGAAGAGGCTTCATCAGACCCAATCTCACAGCCCCACTCCAAAATCAGAGACTCCCTCCATTTCCAGAGTCCCACCTAGCTGTCAGCCAAAGGCAGGAGCAGCTGGCACCCATAGTGTGCTGTGAGACTAGTTGTGGCTATTGAAAGCATGGCAAAAGGATCTGGCTTGGAAACTCACCAGCAAAATTAACAAGGGGATTCCTGGAAGAGATTCAGGGATGACCTGCAGTGAAGATTGGTTGGTAAAGCCCAGGGGATTAACCAGTTTACCTGGCAACCAGCAATTTGGAGAGGGAACTAAATCTCACCAGCTGTCAGGGCCAAAGCCATCTAGGAGCAGAATGAGCCACTTATGATTGAGAACCTTGAGACTTCACACTGTTGGTAGGTTAGTACACAATATACAGCCTCATGCATCACCCCAATGTTCTGAGTTTGATAAAATAAAACTGGGTATGAGGCAATGATATCATGTTTTATTACCTTTCAGAGCCATTTTAAATTACCAACTGCCAGTACATCCAAAAGGGCAGTGCTTTTATGTTGCTGGATTTTAAATATGACATTATTCTGACAAGCAATTAGTAGAAAATAAACTGCAGATGCTGCAAATCTGAAATAAAAACTTGGTGCTGGAACACTCAGTATATCAAGCAGCATCTGTAAAAATTAGATCCAAGACCTTTCATTAGAACTGGGGAAGAAAACAAATGAGTTGCAAACAAGGAGGGGGGAATTGATAGGATAAAGGGCATCTCAGGTAAGGCGAGGCTATGACTGCTGTGGGAATAAGCAGTAAACAAGGTCAACTGCTCAATGGGTTAATGGGTGCAGTTCATTAGAGAGTCTGAACAAAGGACTGCAAAAGTGTGAAATGGAGAGCTGTAGGACACTCCTGACAGGTCAGGCTGTGATAATGGACAAAAAAAAACAAGCCAATATCACAAATCAGATTGGCCAGTTCTGATACAGAAAAAGCAAGTGATCCAAGGTTACTGGATTTGATATGGAGTCCAGAAGACTACAATGTGCCCAGATGGAAAAGCAGATGCCATTCGTCAAACTTATACTAGGCCTCATTACAACTGTGTCAGGGGCCACAAGGAGATAGGTCAGAGTGGAGTCGGCTAGAGATTTGAAGGCAACAATAAGCTTGCGGGCACTACTACAAACTGAATGCAAATACTCTGTAAAGCATTCCCCTGATCTGTGTTTGGTATCTCTAATCAAGAACAATGAATGAAATACACAAGATTGGAAGAAATACAAGTTAATCACTGCTTCATCTGGAAGGATTGTTTGGGCCCCCAGATGGTGGAAAGGGAAAGGAAGGGGTGAAAGGACAGGTGTTGCATCTTCTGCGATTATAGGGGAAAGCAGGTTAATATTATGTCATGACATAACAGAGGGGCTCATTATGAGTGATGGAATAGAAATTCAAAAATGTTTAACTTGCAAAGAATCTTTTATCCAGTGAGTAGTCTAAAAATGGAACTTGCTACTTCCAAGATTAGCCCACATATAAAGCACAGACGGATTTATTGGAAAGCTACAAAAATGGAAGGATAAATGAATATTAAATTCATGGAGTTAGGAGGAAGATATGATAATCTCAAGTGCATGCAATCTCAACCAAATTCAGTGTTCTAGTTGTGCTGCACTTTAAGAAATCAGCCAACTAAAAAGGCAAATGTTAAGTGTTACTAATATATGGCAGAAACCAACATAAAAAGTGTTCTCTGGCACAAGGTCTAATTGGGAGTTCAACTAGTGAATTCATCAGTTAATCCACTCCTGCAGATTTCTCTATTTGTGTAAACTCCAACATTCTTAAATTTGGTTTTAGATACAAGATTGCCACCTTTCAAAGCAATATTTCAGTTCTATTCCTTCTTTCCTTCCTCACTCTCCAGTGACCTCCTCACTTTTGTATGCTGTACAGCAGATCTGCTTTTGAACTTCTACCTACACTGCTCCAAGTCACCAGTAGGAAACATGCAACAGCAACTTCAAAACTACTGTCCAAGTTTCACCCCCATACCAATTCCGTTCAAATTCATTGCAGTAACATGAAAGATCATTTATCATCATAGTTCTACCTCTCACCAACATTAGTCTGCATCCTCCATGAAAAGCAGAGGGAAGAGTATGATTGATACGGTACTTAAAATAAAAAATTGTATTTAAAGTTTCACCTCAAATAATACATATTGACTCTCAAAATATAATCCACTTCAGCCAAGTGAGTCAATAAATCAACTAGAAAACAAAATGGTTTGGAAGCCAACTGGTATATGTGAGAAAGAATTTTGCATGGAATTTCATGTAAACTGACTAGTCTGTTAGGAAACACTGTTCTCTTTCAATGGCCTTAAAACCACCCCACCGATCTTCTGGCATCCATTCAAACAGGGGACAAAGCATTTGTAGTTATGCAAAATCAATTAACAACACCTTGAATTCATTGCCCTTCCCTACTAAGACGAAAAAAAAATCAGAGAAGCTATTTTCCACAACAGTAATTCCCAGTCATGGTCGACAACTGTTGGGTCTGAACTGGTCAAAAACATGCAAAAGATCTCACAACCCCCTCTACAACATAGCAATACAAAACCTTTAAGCAATAAATAAATGCCAACTTCCTAACTCTAAGTCTCCATCTTATGCAAGCCTCTCTACCAAGAAACAACTTCTCGATGATTTCAACTTACAATGACTCATCTCAACTAGTTTCATAGTTCACCAAGCTCATCCTTCCATTTATTCTGACTTCTCTAAATACAAGCCATTGCTCACTGAAACAATCTGACCACTTCCATGTTTTTTTTATCTACAACTCTCAAAAATTCCGTTGTCATCTGCCTCACCTGACTTCACGACTCTCAAAACTACGGTCTTCCATCAATGTTTTTTTTTTGCTTTACTACAATGCTTCACTTCTATCAAATCAACATTTTCCTGTTATCATCTCCATCTCTGCAAGGAGGAAAAACTTGAACCAGATTTTAAGTAACAACCAAATGAATTTTCAATTGTCATATTTGGCTCAGGCAAATTGAACAGTTGTATTTCATATTCCTCAGCTGACATTGCCCATTCTCCATGAGCACCTGAATAGTAAAGATAACTCCAAGTTTTTCCTCTGATTAACTTCATTTATAAAACCTTCTGTTTCACAACTCTACTCACCGAACTCACTAACTTCTACAGATGTACTGTTTAAAGTATTCTGACTGGTTGCATTATGGTCTGGTATGGCAATTTAAATGCACAGGAATGCAAGCAGCTGTAGAGTAGTGGATTCTGCCCAATACATCATGGGCATGTCCCGCCTCACCATCAGTGGTATCTACAGGAGGTGCAGCCTCAAGAAGGCAACATCCTTTAAAGATCCCCACCGTCCAGGCCATGCCATCTTTTCGCAGCTACCATCGGGCAGGAGGTACGAAGCCTGAAGTCCCACACTGCCAGGTTCAAGAACAGTGACTTCCCCCTTCAATCATTCAGTTGAACCAACTGGCAAAACCCTAATCACACCTACAGTTGAGCAACACTATGACCATTCTGATCACTTTGCACTAAAATAGAATTTTTTTGTTCTAATTGTTTTCTTCTTGTAAGTTAAACTGTACACAATTTTTATGTTTTTCTTGTGAATGCTGGTTATATGATGCAATGTGCTTGTGAAGCTGCTGCAAATAGTTTTTCACTGCACCTGTGCATACATGTACTTGTGCATATGACAATAAACTCAATTTGTGAGCCACTCAGATCTAGTGGGTCATCTTACATATATATAGATAGACACACACACACACACACAAGTACAGGTGCAGCTGCTTCACCTCTCCAGCCCCTGACCTATACCAACCTTGCACCTCTCTTGCAGTTTCATCTCATCCTCCTCATTCAACTCATCGACTAGGCTTACCTTCTATAATGGAATGTACTGAACACCCCCGCTAGCTGATGCTAATCATTTACTTCCTTCGTGCAATTTCTTCCCAGTACAGAACTAGGAATCTTTAAAAAAAATCCACACAATCATTTACCTGTCCCAATTATTACCCCAACTTACTTGCCCTCTAAGATCTTTAAACACCTTTCTAGCTCTCTGGTGCATCCATTTCTTCTTAAATTGCCTTCTGATTAGTCTTTTCACTGTATGCAGCACAAATCTGTACTCAGCTGCAAATATTCAACATAATTGCAACCTTGTTACGTTATCCTTTCTTGTCCACGATATACTGTCAAAATTTTATATTGATTACCACAAGTTACATGCTGTAGCATAGGTGATGTCATGACAAGTAACCCAAAAGGCTGCCACAGTAGTTGTTTTAAACAAGTTATTAAGAGAAGGGTATGTAGTTAGAGAAGAATTCATGGAGCACAAGATCCAGATGGCTGAAGGCACAGCTGCCAATGTAGCTTAAAAAAAAATCAGGGTGGACAAAACATTAGGATGGAGTGCACAGAAATCTGAGGGCTGCAGAAGGCTTCAGAAATAGAACAGGGTAAGTTGATGAAGGGGTTCAAGGATGAAAAAGTTAAAGATTGAGGCATTGCCAAACCCAAAGCAGGTCTGTGATGGGTGAACAGGATATCTTGCAGTTCGGATACATGCCGCAGAGAGTTGAATGTGCTCAACTTCACAGAGAGTGCAAGGTGGGAGTGCATTGGAATAGCAAAGACACTGAGAAATACCTTCAACCCTTATTCAAGTTTCTACCTTTGAGATTTATATCATATTCACTGCACTGCAAATTCCAACTCCTTTAATCTTTACTAAGTCTCCTGAGAGATAATTTGAGTTTATCAAGATCTCTCACATGACAGCCTACCCTACACACCTCTCACCTTTACAAACCTGACACAATTCTTAAGAACAAGATTCATTTCTGAACATATGTAGGCTCTGTTTATTTCTCACCACTCTATTCCCAAATGCACTGGTCCTTCATCCAACTTAAGAAAAATAAGATTAAAACCATAAAGAAAAAATCCAGGAAGCTGGTCTTTTGTCAGATAACACTTTATAATTATTATTTTCAACAAAAACGTGGTCGAAACAAGCAGAGCAATTTTTGAGTAATATTCAAGAATTGACAAATGCATTTTGATTAAAAAAAATTTCTGCATAAAGTACAGAAAAGGGGCATCTACTTCTCTGAAATAGATTAAGAAACCTGGTCTCCACAGCCCTCTGTAGAGAAGAATTTCATAGGTTATCCAACCTCAGTGAAGTCTCTCCCCTCATTACAGCCCTTAAATAACTTACCCCATGCCTCAACAATCCCTGGTTCTAGACCCCCTCTCCCAGCCAGGGGAAACATCTTACCCGCATCCAGCATGTCAAGTCACGTCAGAATTTTGTACATTTCTGTGAGTTCATAGTTGATTCTTCTAAACTCTTATGAATACAAGCTTGGTTGACCTAATTTCTCCTCATACAGCCATCCTGCCATCAAGCAATCAATCTAATGACCTTCACTGCACTCCCTAATGGCAAATACATCCTTTAGGGTTAAGGAGACCAAAACCACACACAGTACTCCAGATACGGTTTCACCATGGCCCCATATCATAGCATAGTACGACATCCTTGCTTCATGTTTGCTTTTAGTATTTGCTTTAGCAACTGGTGTAAAAGGGTACTTAGATACTTTTGCACATTGCTTTCCAATCCTTCACCATTTAAATAATATTTTGCCTTTATGTGCATAACACCTTAATCCATGTTCTGCTGCAACTGCCACATATTTGTCCGTTCACTCAGCTTGTTTAAGTCACCTTGGAACCTCTTTGCAACTCCCCATCTTGTAATTCTACCTGCATTCATATCATTAGCAAACTTCAAAATATTACATTCTGGCTCCTTCATCCAAATCATTGATATGTTGTAGATGTCAAGCATTTATCTCTGCAGCATCCCTTTAATCACTACCTAGTACCCACATAACGTTTTTCCTGTTTTCAATCCATGCCAGTATATTACCATTGCTCCACCCATCCCATGTTTTCATTTTGCACAATAACCTCAGGTGGGACATTATCAAAGACTTCATGAAAATCCAAATACACTATATTTACTGGTTTCAATTATCTTTTCTACTGTTACGTCCCCAAAAAACTCCAATAGTTTTGTCAAACACGATTACCTTTTCAAAAATCCATGTCATCTTTCTCACTAGAATGTAGGAAACAGTGCTGATCTTACAGGGGTTTAAAATTGGTTGGCTAGCCAGAGTGTTTTTCCAGGAAAGCGGAGTCTAGAACTAGAGGGCATACATTTAGGGTGAGAGGGGAGAAATTTAAAGGAGATCTGAGGGGTAAATTTTTTCAACGCAGAGGGTGGTGGTTATCTGGTTTCCAGAGGAGGTGGTAGAGGAAGATACAATTACAATATTTCAAAGGCATTTGGAGAGGGTGCAGAGGGATACAGGCCTAAAGCAGGCAAATGGAATTAGCATCGACAGGCATAGCAGTCGGTGTAGACAAGTTGGGCCAAAAGGGCCCATTTCTGTTCTGTGTGATTCTATAATCCTGTTGATATTTTTCTAAATATGCTATTATCATATCCTTTGTAAAATACTCCAGCATTTTCCCTGATATTACTAGGCTAAGACATCTGCAGTTCTCTGCTTTCTTTCCTTTTCTTTAAATATGGGCTTACATTTGCCTTCCTCCAATCTGCAGGAACAAGTCTTTAATCTATAGAATTTTGGAAGATGACAACCAACACATCTACTATTTACACAACTACCTCTTTTGGTGCTCAGGCATGCAGATCATTGGGCACTAGGGACTTAATGGCTGTGCATCCCAATATTTTCTACAGCAGTTTTTTTTAAATAGTGATTTCTTTTAACTCCTTTCCTCCTTTTAACTCCCAGAAATGCATGGGTATTATTTACATCCCCTTTCCTGAAGACAGAACCGAAGTGTTTAATTGCTTTGCCATTTTTCTATTCCCATTATAAATTTGCTTGTATCTGAACAAAGAATCTACATCACTTTTTTTTACATACTTGCAGAAACTTTTATAGTCTGTGTTAAGCACTTTGCAAGTTCACTTTTGCATTCTATTTTTGCTTCATTTTTGGTTCATTTTTGTTGAATCCTAAACAGCACTCAGACTTGCTATTTTTTCGGGCTAATCTAATAATCTTAAATTCATTTGTTTACTATGGCTAGGTTACTTTTCCTTTTGTTTTTGCACTAGAAAGGAATGTTTAACTGTTGCTGATTCTGCACTTATTCTTTAAATGTTTCCCATACCCATCCATCATGCCTTGCAAAGAAATATGGAATTTTAAATCCCAATTTAGAAAGTCTACAGGAGGTCAATTATAAAGTATTCTTCTTCTCAAACTTGATAGGGTTTACATTCATTGCCAGTTTCTTTCTCTGTTCTCTAACTGGGTTAAATGCAAATTGTTACAAAATATGGCAAAAATCACATCCCTGGGAGGAAAATGCTGTTTTAGCACTGGGTTTAAGTTGAAGGCTTTTTGCTTTCTATCTGACATTGTCGCACCTGAGCCAAGATGTTTAGTGATAACACTGGAATTACAATGAGTAAACATTTCAAGTCTATAACCATGTTCGCCAATGTTGAAGAGCACAGAAATTTGAAGTAAAAGGTCACTGGGATGATAAGGAGAGGCAATGACAGCAAGATGTTGACATTTTATACCCATCTGCAAATTTAAATAAATCAAAGGGTTGTATTATTATGAAAGTAATAACTCCTCCAGCAAAGTCTCAAGACTAAATTGAACAGCACATTCCTATTCAAGTTATACTTCCCCAGGGAAGAATTTTTAAGCAAATGCATGGATGGAAATCTGGAAGGTGGCTGCATAGGCAGTTCCTACTATATTTTCTGGCAACAATCTGCCAGTATATAGCTGGTTACAGATGCTTAGCAAAAAGCAAGTAACAGTGCTTGTTAGCATTCTGCCAGGCTGGTGTCTTGAAATCAAGTGAGGTACTATGGTGAGAGAGAGGTGGCCAACAAAAATCACGATAAACATAAACGATCAGCAGCCAAGGAAGGCACTGCAATGGAATACTGATAGCTTCCAGTTTTGTGAAGACTCAAGACAGCACTCTCAATTCACCAGTTCTTGGTCTTATTCAGGTCATTTAGCAAAGCAGCTGAGCATGCCTGTTCATATGGCACAATTGGGAGATGGATGGGAAATGGCTGCTTCAGCATACTTTTGAGAAAATGTATCCAGTGGGTGAAGAATACAGGTAGTATTTGCAAAGGAACACATAAAGCAACCAGCATTACACCAAATAAAAATAGCAAAATCTCCATTTGAGTTCATTATCATTTTCAAAATTCGAAGTCTACAGACAAACTGTGCATTTTGAAATAATATTCACTGCTTTTGGCTATGAAATACTTTAAGTGGTTTTGAGGCACTAAGAGCAATGTTCTGAATTTACTGAAGAACAATACACCAAATGCAAGAGGGAAAGTATTAAGGAAAAATAAGGGAAGACCAATTAAGAAATGGGAAATGAAAAGAATTTAAGTAAAAGAATCTAGACATATAAAATTATAATTTTTCATTGATTGTGAGAGATTCTGGTCACCCCATTAAAGGAAGGATGTGGAGGCTTTGAAGAGGGTACAGAAGAGGTTTACCAGGAATCTGCCCGGATGAAAGGGTATGAGCCACGTGACAAGGTTGGACAAACTTGTGTTGTTTTCTCTGGAGTGGAAGCTGAGGGAAGATCTGATAGAAGTTTATAAAATTACAAGAGGCATTGACTGGGTAGACAGTCAGAATCTTTTTACCCCAGAGGAGAAATGTCAAATAATAGGACATTCATTTAAGGCAAGGGGGGGAAGTTTAAAGGAGATGTGCAGGGCAATTTGTTTTTAAACACAGAATGGTAGGTGCCTGCAATGTGCTGCCAGAAATAGTGGTAGAAGCACACATACGATAGTAGCGATAGGAGTGTTTAAAGAGGATTTTGGATAGATGCACGAGAGTGAAGGATGTGGATCACGTGCAGGCAGAAGAGATTTAGTTTAATATGGCATCGTGCTTGGCACAGACATCATGGGCCAAATGGGCAGGTCCTGTGCTGCCCTGTTTTGCATAACTATATTTTCTCCACAAAGATTTAACTACTTTCATATCCCACACATCTGTTGCATCTATTCCTAGCAGATATTGAAAGTTTAAAAAAAAATCTGGTTATCTGATAACACTGGCAGAGCAGAATCAATTACCAGCTATCTTCAGTCAAATTTCACAAATGTTTTTCCTACAGTCTAGATATTATAGTTAAATATGAAAATATTCTATTGTTAAAATCTATGTGCAGTCATATGTTGAACATCCCACAAGCCAATGTATTTCTATACTCTCTCCTCCGAACTATTACCGACATAAATCCTCTTTAACAATCTATTTTCCATCATACTATTTCACAAGGGGCATTTCAAAGTGAGCTTTACCCTTTCTGTCAATGGTTGCCCTCATCCATCAATTTCATACAGAATTATACCACAGATCAATGCAGTTCAAGACCACTAAGCATTCTGTGGCCCTTGTGAATGGTAGACTGCACAGATATTCATTTAATACAGAGCTCAGACTATGACATGTATTGGTCAGATGCATTTCCTCTCACTTCAGCAGTTAATTCCATCAATAACTCATCTTACAGGTTTGTTTTGAAAGCCGTGAAAAGAAAAATTCCAGTTGGTGCTCTGTCAGCTCTTACTAGACAATACTGCAACAGATACTAGACAGCTGGATGAACACACTCTCTAAGTTATTTATAAAAATACCATCCTCACTGTATTGCCTAAAAAACTTGCAGTGTTTGCATGCAAGCCACCAATGGTTTGAAGACTCACTGATCAATGAATCTCTTCAAATCTTTACCTTGAAAGCAACAGTTATAATTCATTGCAATGGACTTCATAATAAATGTGCATTATAATACATTTGTATTTTGTAGCTATAGTATGCATTTCCCTCAAAATACCCTAATTAAAAAGCAGCTAAGCAAGTTGATAGTTAATCTCAGTGTAGTAGCAAATGGGGTATCATTCAACATTGCACATATCGTGTGCACCGGCACCTCAAAATGCACAAGATGCTGATGTAATGTTTTTGTTGCTAACACCAGTCCAGAAGACGATCTGACTGCATTAACATATAATACTGCCAACATTGTTGCCCTGGGACAGACTGGATGAATATCATTTAGAGTAATTTTAAATTAAGCAAATGAATTGCTTCTTTTCCCCCCTGAAAATCTGCACAAGTTGTAGCAGTCACTGAGGCCTGAAGTGCATCAATTCCCCTCGCTAACATAAAGCTACAAGCAAACCAGTTTGCTGTAATAACAACTTCGGGCTATGTTGTCACAGCCAAAAATAGTGTACGTGATTTCTGAAAAAGATCTTCATGCCCATTACAAACACTGAGGTGTATATATTGCACACACAGCTAAAAATAAGAATTCTCCACAGTAGCATCCTCAGTAGACTGGAAGGTCCAGGGAATTTAATATTGAGTTGATCTGATTTGGGGCCACCGATGACCATCTTGAATAGTGCAACATGATAGCTGGTCTCATTTAGCTTGCTTCCACATCTTAATCAAAAAAGGCATTAATAATTGTGAGCAATATTTGGACAAAAAACCTGATTGCACAGTCCTGATGTAACCAATAGTTGTAATCAAACCTTTTAATCACCGTTACCTGAATACAAGAATACAGAGCTATGGACCAAGGAACTAAACTTCATTTCACAACAAACTGAACTCATTTGATATTGATTTCTGCAGAATTTTGGCAAAATTAATTGCTGGAGACCTTCCCCCAACATTACTGCAGGTAATCAGCAGACAAAGAAAAATGGATTTGCATATATACTCTGAGTAAAATGTAGTACAAAATTTCCCTGAGTTCTATAAAACATTCATGGTCAACTGTGGTGATGCAGCAGTACATCAATTCAGGGTGAAATGTTAACACTTTTGCATGAAGAACCCACCGTATTTGAAGCATTTCATTTAAAAATAGTAGTCCTCTTTGCAATGGCAGAGCACATGCATGGTTAGGAATGTTGCACTTTTTAAATCTTATCCAAGTCAGAGTGGCAAGAGCCTTTGTAACATTTGAGTTACCAAATTTACTATTTCCAATTGCTAACTGGTGACTCTTGCTGAAAATTACATTGTATGAGGATGGTGACAAAGTTCAGATTTGGCTATCTTGCAACCAACGGTAATTAAACAACGGATCACAGTACTGCATAAACAATCTTGTATACAATTAAGGGAAAGTGATGTGAAACAAATGCTGGTTATGCAATGTGCATGAAACAAGGATCCAAGTTTCTTTCCCACTTTCTGAAATAGCCCTTACTAATTAGTTTCTTGAATATACAAAACTAAATATATTTGATTTACTATGGAGCAAGGAAGATTTTATGCATTGTAAATTTGGCTGCAGTTATTAGAAAGCAACAATTGCTTAATATCAGACAGTACTGCAAAAATTGACCTGTTAGGACTGTTCCTTATCTTGTTGGCAAAAATAATGATGTCTGTCTTCTGACTCGAGCAATGTTTCCAATTAATTTTTTACCAAGGCAAACATTAGCTACAACTAATACCAGTTTAGCCTCAGCAAAATTGAATTATTAAATCTGTCTGCCAATATCCAATTACAGCCTACTTATGAATACTTGATTTTATTTTGTATAATTGACAAGGGCTGTCAGGTAAAGGATGGGTTTGATGGCAATCAAGTTAAGATCAACAGATATAACTGTCACATAGGACAAAGTGTGTCAAGAGTTGGAGAAGGCACTGACAGGTTATGTATAAAAGGGTCCACGTGAACCTGTCATAAACAGTTAATAAAGTGGCTTGTAATATTAGCAGCCTGCCTGCTGCTACTCAGAATCAAAAACCCATTGAAATGTTAGGATACAAGATTGCACCCAACAAAAGAGACGGAACACTTGACTGTGGACTTCTGTAAATATAATACCAGATCATTTACCATCAACTTATAGTTAAATCATTTATAAAGTTCAAAAGAATAAAAACATAAAAATTTTATAACAGAAGATACAAGCTTGGCACAAGATATGTTTACAAAAATCTACAGTATGTTCCAATAATAAATATTACTAAACACGCAAACTACAATGTCAACATTTAAAAATTGGCACTTATAAGTGATTGATGAAGCTTCCTTCCAAAGCAACTCACTCTCTAAATACCACTGAAATAAATTTGTGCACTCGAGATATTTGATCTGAATTAAGAAACTGATGATGCAATTGATTAATTGGAATTTAAGCCATCAGTCACTGGATCCATCAGTTTCTTTCACCAGATTCATTTACATTCTAAACAATCAGTTGATGGCTCAATAGGATACCGTGTATTAATACACAGTCAATATGATCCTACTGAACTCATCAGAATTCCTTATTGACAGCAGCAGAAATGCTTTAAATCCAAGCTTGATCAGATTGCACATGTTTAAGCAGTCTTATATTGACTGTAGACATTTTTATATTCTGACAGCATTATAAAAATGCTGCCATCTGCAATGTACAGCACACAAAATATAATACAGGGTCACAAGAAAGCTCAGCAATATTAAATTTGGGGGGGGGGGGGGGAGGGGGATGGAAATCAGCTTGCAAACAAAGTTTTACACAAACAAAGTTTTACACAAACCAAAAGCTCAAATCTTATTGTGAATTCTTAATTCTTTCAAACACTAATACACAACTGATATACTTTGCTTTGTAAAAGATTAATACTTCACAATTCCTTAAAGTTAAGCATTTTGCAGGCTTAATAACCTTAACTATTAAACTGTATTTACCACATCAAGTTGGCCTTGCAACAGATTTGAATTTAGCTTTCATAGTATATTTACAAGGAGTATGCCCATGGAAAAAAAACTCAGGAATTAAGCAGAGGCAAATTATGTCGTCACTGTTTGTGGCTCTGGTGAAGTTTGGCAATTTCAGAACGTTGCTTAGCATCCCAAATGTGTAGGCAGAAAATCTGCCACTTTACAGCTCTAGGTTACTCACTGCAGTTCACATGGTGTGATAATTTTGGCGACCATTCATTTTCATCAGTAACAATATTTTTGGCTATGAAGGGTTTTCTTTGAAATTATTCTAAGTTTAAAGCTCCTATGGCCATCCCAAAAGGGCATTGAACTGAGAAAAGGTTAAACAGAGACAGGCTGGGAGCCAAAAAGTAATTGTTGAAATTAGAATGTGGATCAAGACTAAATAGTTGAGACATGGCCCCACATATCCCAGAGATGAAATAAAGTCATCCAAAAGGTGCTAAATATATAAACATGCTTTGATACACCATTAGTTTCATAAACTGCTATACTTGAACATTTTTAGTCAATGCAACCACTAATAAAAAGTTCTTTCAAAATCTGGAAGTTGCTCAACATACACAAAGAAACAAAGGATATTTTAAATCTATGACTGTGATATGGAAAATTAATTGTAAATAACTACTTAACAGTCCACAAGTCACATGCAAGTTGTGTATTTACAAATGAAATATTCCGATATCCCTAATTATCAGCACAGATAATTTCTGGTAGCTCAAAAAATGAAAGCATACTTTTAATACTGCATATAGGTACACACCTTAGTTTCATTTTTCAAACCACCACCTTCACAAATCCAGCAGCTCCCTTTCTTTGATAAGTTTTCCTGCTCAAAATTTACAGATACTCAAATGGAAGTAAATGTTTCCCCTGTTGTGAAAGGATAGTTTTACTAAGCAATCAGTATGTTGAATTTTGGGTATAACATTACAAATGCTGAACATTGACCACGCTTTACAAACAAGGGTGACCTGATAAAGGGATCGTTTGATTTATGAAAGGTAGAAGCAGATACTTCCACTTACAGGTGGCACCTGAATTAGGAGTTACGAATACAATAGTCACTAATAAACCCAACAGGAAATTCAGGATTGGTAAAGAAATGTGGAATCTTTAACCAGACGTGGTGGTTGAGATGAAAAGCAAAAATGCATCTAAGGGGTTCAAGATAAACCATTGTGGAGGAAATTAGTTATGTTGTGACAGGGTTGGAAGTGGAGGGAAGAACAGAGTACAATTGATGGCATGGTTCATTTAGGATGAAATACATTATATGTAATTCTATATGAAAGCACAATACTTGAAGTTATATGTTATTAGTCCAGGGAAGAAAAGGGAAAGAGACACGATTTTTATCGTATCAACAAAGTGGCTGCCAAATCAGACCAGGTCTCAAGTGCATTAAATTCTCATTAGAGCTACCCGAGCTACTAGACTTGGGAAGCAGGAAAATACCTAGTATATGTCAAGATTCTCTAAAGTCATTTTGCATCACTGCCAGTTGAAGCAGGAAAATACAAGGTATCAAAACAAAGTGTGATCAAGCAAAATGCATTTCACTGCATATCATTTCATAAGAGTTCAATTGTGATTTAAATCATAAGTAGAATTTTGCCATATCACAAAATAGCAAATGAACTTTGAATTATTATTATTCCTTTGTAAAACAGTTGTAATTTAAACATACTGATTGAAAATGAAGCTTAAACAGGAAATAAAGATCACAGGTAGGCAATATTGCCCCTCAAGCCTGCTCTGATCACTATCTCATTCAAAAGCCATCATCTACCTCCAGCACACTTTCCCATCCTATCCCCTTCTCCATGGCTTTATTTTCCTTTTATCATCTTGGGTAAGACCAAATATGCCTACTTATTAGTATCAGCATCTTAAATAAGCATCTGCATGAGGATAACGGCACGCAAAATGCAAGGGCATTGACAGTCATGCACCAACTTACTTAATTTACTAATAGGTAATTGCATTTAAAAAGTCCACCATGTCCAAATTAATGAATTTTATCAGCTACAGCAAAAAGCCCTTGAAGTTGACTTATATGTGATTATTGAGACAAAATTATTTCTTGTACAAGACTCAATCTGAATGTTGAGAGGCCAGTGGTTAGGAGCTTCACTCCATATTGCACTTACCAAATTAAGTAAACATATGATTAACCCAATTGTTAAACATACAATACGAATATGGTTTCAATTTCGTAAATTTTTTGGATTGAATAAATTTAACTTGTCAAGTCCCACTCAATCTAATTTTTTCTTTCAACCATCCAGAGTTGATTCAGCTTTTTCTATATGGAAAAGGAAGGGAATAGTATGTTTTCATAATTTATTCATTGATAACTGTTTTTCATCTTTTGAACAATTGTCTAATAAATACAATTTGTCTAGATCACACTTTTTTCGATATTTGCAGATTAGAAATTTTTTAAAAGCTACTATACCCTCTTTTCCGACATCTTACAAAACTGAAATTACGGAAAAAATTTTAGGTCTTAATCCTTATCAGAAGGGCTTGATAGCAATAATCTATAATTTAAATGAAAATACGTCCAGAATCACTGGACAAAATTAAGAATGAATGGGAAAGTGAACTCCAGACATCTTTACCTACAGAGACATGGAAGAAAATTCTTCATTTAAGTTAATACATCTTCAATGTGTGCCAGACACTCTTTGATATAGTTTGAGGTAGTTCACAGGACTCATATGTCAGAAGATAAGCTAGCCCGTTTTTATCACCATATAAATCCTATATGTGACAGATGTAAATCGAATGTGGCTTCTCTGACAGATATGTTTTGGTCCTGTCCTCTTGAAAAAATATTGGAAAGACATTTTTAACATTATTTCAACTGTATTGAATACTGATTTACAACCTCACCCTATCACTGCAATTTTTGGATTACCAAGGATAGAGTCTGGCCAGTTATCTGCTTCCGCTTACCGTATGATTGCCTTTGTTACATTAATGGCCAAACGATCCATTTTGCTTAAATGGAAGGATCCAATACCCCCTACTACTTTTCAATGGTTCTCTCAAACTATATCATGTTTAAACTTGGAAAAAATTAGGAGTGGTACTGTTGATCCTTTGCTTAAATTTGAAGATATTTGGAGTCCATTTATTCAATATTTTCACATGATAAAGATCCCTCTTCAATAATTTTCTAATTCAGAGGAACGGAGCTGACGACATAATATTGCTGTTTCTATTGAGAAATTTCAGTCCAGTCTTTTTTATCTTTTCTTTTGTTTGTCTTTTTTTAAATTTTTCTGTTTAGCTTGGTTTGATATATTGTTTATAATTTTTCTTACTGATTTGGGGATTCTTTTTTTCTTTTCTTTTATATACACAATAAATCTTTTTCTTTCCTTTCTTTTATATTATATTCATCTACTAAGAGATCGTGGGATCCACAGATTTTTTTTTTACATTTTATTGTTCTTTATTATTATCTATGTCATGATTGTTCTCCTGATCTCTTTGTATTACATGTACAAACATTGATGTTATATATTAGTCTGTATTAATTTGGAAACTAATAGAGAGAGACAGAGAGAGACAGAGAGAGACAGAGAGAGACAGAGAGAGACAGAGAGAGACAGAGAGAGACAGAGAGAGACAGAGAGAGACAGAGAGAGACAGAGAGAGACAGAGAGAGACAGAGAGAGACAGAGAGAGACAGAGAGAGACAGAGAGAGACAGAGAGACCGACCGACCAGTGAGGTACATCACAGCCTTTCTAAACCAATCATAAGATGCACACTAAGTCGCTGGCTAGTGATCAGTAATAGAAATCTAGCTAACTTCTCGTTCCACAAATGGTAGACTGGGGTTAACTGCAACAAACCAGTTTAGGTACACTTGCTTATTCAACACAAATCAGGAACAATACATGGTATCTCCTGGTCTGTGTGGCTCATCTGCTCTGAATAAGATGCTGAAGCACCGACGCCCTCATTTCAAAATAAACTTTATTCATAATAAAATATTTATACAAAAAGAGTGTACATTTAGTCAATACGTTCAGTAATGTTGAAATTTCTTTCCCCCAAATCATAGCCCCATTGTCGCTCATGGCCCCTGGAGTGATACACCTTTTCAATGTTTGAGGAGTTTCCCCACCTGACTCAGCCCCTCCATGTCCAGTAGTGGAAAGAGCCTAGACAGTGGTTATTTCGCTATTTTACAATGATTACACTTGTATGACTCTACCAAAGGCAAATGGGACAAGCTCAGATAGACATCTTGGTCGGCATGGATGAGTGGGGCCAAAGGGGCCATGTCTGTGCTGTATAACTATGACTCTATGACTTGAAGTTATGAGGCATTAAGGTCATGAAAAGCATTATATGACACAAATTTCCTTAAAATGAATTAGCATGCACATCAACTAATTAGTCCTACTATCTTCTTGTGGGCTGGTGTCAAACTTTGTTTTATTAATGACCCTGTTTTGATTTTTTTTAAGGTTACCTGCTGTGTAAATACTCATTGTTGTTGAATAGCACATTTGTATCCTCAACATTTGAACTTTCTACTGCAGGCATTAATCATTTCATTATTTGATTTATGCTTAAAAACAAAGCAGAGATTCCATACAGAAAAACAATGCTTCATCTGCATACTTCCAACAGCACCTCTTTAAAGAGGAAGCTAAAAATATTTATAATCAATTGAATTAAACTGCACTAGTACTTAAAAATGGTAAGGAATTCAGATTTATAAAACAGCTTGCACCTTTATCGTTCATTTGGCTTAAAATACATTCCTGATCAGATTACTCAGACTGCTGCAGAATAGAATCCAAACTGTGCAACGTTATTGACAAATCACAGAATCCAACCCAAAACATCCTTTATGCCTGTGAAGAAAATATATCCATACCTATACAAATCTAAACTAAAAACAGTTACCATCAAAAGAAACATCTTTAATCTTTACTCCAGGAAGTGATCAAGCTTGTGTAAAATGGCAGAGTTTACAAAATTATCTTCACCATATTCAACCTTTCATTTCATCTTTCCATTGTTTTCCTGAAGCTTTTGCTGATGTGACTCTCAAACAACTGCAATATTGCCAAACCCTTTTGTTTTGGGGATCAGCTCATTAAAAACATACTGATCAAAATGCCATTAAAATATATTCTGCCTTCTAGATTTCAATGAAGTGATGTGCATTTAAATTCAAAATAAAGAATGATTGCTTTCCATTTTTAAGATTCACAAGTCAACAAGAACCCTAACATCAGGTACAGTACAGCAATGCTGGATACAGAATTAAACTCTCTCAATTCTACACTGACAATGCATTAATTCCAAACTCAAATAACCCTTAGTGTAGTAATGTGAACATTGCAATCTCACTTGAGATATGAAAATGCTGGTAAAATACAAGCTGACCAATTTCAGATCTTCAAAGAAATTCTGGCTAACAATTGTTTAGAATTTAAAATCAATAATGAACTTGTTATACAAGGCCTTTGATATTTTTGCTCAATTAATCAGCTTAGATATTTAAAGGTTGCTGACTCAATATTAAATGCTATTCATTACTGCCAGATTTAAATATGCACTATTTACTTAAATAGTACACAAAAATGAAATTTTTCTTGCTGAATGTGGCAAGTAGTATTCTATTGGACTAAGCAGAACACAGCAGCTGAAGTGAACAATTTCAATGCAGTAATTATTAACTAAATACACATACAAATGCTGCCACTCTAATATCCAACAATTCCTTTCTCCACATGGTAAGTTCAATATTTTAACCATTTCTTTAAAATTTTAGAGATTTAGAGAGACAGACTTTTAAATGCCCTGGAGTAAAAGGTAAAGGGCCACTTATGTAAAACTACAGAAGTCAATCTTTCCATTCAAATGAACATCTGTTTCCTAATATTCGATTGCCGTTTATGACTATGGGTTTGCTCGCGCTTCACTGCATTCCCATTTGCCATGGATTCACAGATGGCTCAAAATGAAAACGTGGACATTCTTTAGGATCTCGTACAGACGGCCAATGCAAAAATACAGAAAGGCTAGCAGGTGGCCGCAAACTACTTTGCTGAAAAGAAAAATTACTTATGAGCAGCAAACTATGCCAATTTTACTTTTAAAAGTTGTGGGATTGAAATAGTAACAGCAATCTTAACAAGAGTAAAATAACCAGACAAACTGCTTAGTTACAAGTTAACAAAACATATTAAGAACATAATGTATTGCAATCAGCAACAAGAGTTAATTAATCCAGCATCTCACAGGAACCATTTTTTTTAAAGAAAGAGTACATGCAGACTGAGATTAAGAGGTAATGACTACAGATGCTCCCCAGGTTACGATCCCCCAATTTACGTACAGCCCACACATATGAATGGGTGTTTGCACAACAAGCAGGATGGATTTGCTGGCTGTTGTGGGGCTGAAAGCATCTTCTGCCGTGTGGGAACTCTGTTCACAGCCACATTTCTGACCTGCGAACTGTCCAGATTATGAACAGTTCACAGGAATGGAACCTCGTTGTAAACTGGGGGAAGCATCTGTATTGGAAGAATGCCAAGTTCTATGCAAACTTGAATACTGAACCAATCTAAAAATTATGTATGCTACATTATGAACATAACTGGAACATCTACAAACTGGAAAAGCTCCAACGAGGTCAAATGCTGCTAGTAAAACTATTTTTTAAAATTGTAATCCAATTTAGGATTTTGATTGTGTATCAGATTCCAGAATATACTTAGTTTGTTTAAATGCCCTACTCAATAGTCAATATATTCAAGCCAAATTCTAAAATTAATTGAATTTTGTCTGCCAGACAAATCCCACCATTGTCCCAGATAATGTCAATTCCTCAAGCAACGTCACTGGAAAAGATGATCTGGCCATAATTCCATTGCTATTTCTGCGCATGTTACATGTAAATAGGCAACACGTTTTCTATATCAAGTGTTTCACTGGGTGCAAACAATAACTTTCATATAGCACCTTTAAAGTGGCAAAACATCCCAAGGCAGTTCACAGGATTTTAATCAAACAAACATTGACAGCAAGCATAATTTAGGGCAGATAAGAAAGAATGGTTGAAGATCCAAGTACTTTGGAATGACCTGAATTGGTTGGTGAAAGGTCTGTTACAGAAGTCCATCTTGCTTTCTGTAAACAAACTTCTGTCAGATGGAATTTGTACCAAAAACAAATCTGAAAGAGCTACAAGTGAACAGGATGCATTCTTTCCTGTAATCTATCATGTTGTGTATCCATGGATGTCTTTTGAAAGCGTCAATAAATATACATGGTCTAGACCAATAGCTTTGTTGGGATCATGTAAAGTGGCAGCTACATTGAAATCTGAGTCCACTGCACAAATTTAAGAGCAGGGTTACCCAACAACAGCCAATGTAAACATGGTGTCAATTTCTCTAGATGCTGTCAAACATGATTAGCTTCCTGCAAAACCAGGATCAACAGAGTGGTCATGGCAGCAAATCTGAAGTTAAATTCAGTTTATGAATGGTTACAAATTTGAGACTACCAAAGTAATAATATATGACAAATGGATACTTCAATGAGTCTTCAGCCTTTTCCACACTGGATTCAAGAGTCTTGTCAACAACTACAGTAAAAAAAATCATCCTTTGTGCTCTGGAGTTATGTCAGTAACTTTCCTTCACTGATCTTAAAAACAATGATACCAGAAACAATTCAGCACCTCCCCAGCTTAATGAGAAAGCTGAAATGCCGTTAGTCCCAAACATGAAATTAATTTTCCTTAGTTTTTCTATGATACACAAGCAAAATTTCATCACACAATTGTCAATTATCAGTTGTCTAAAGTATTTAAAACTTTTAATACTTTGGAAACTTTCCACAAAAGTTTTTTGTATATGGTTACTCCTTTAAGTGTCTCTCGTCTTCTCCAGATTTTTAGCATGGTACTAAACAACAGATTATAATATATAGCCAGGACCTCCAAAAATATTTCAATTGCATTTAATTACTCTACAAAATGTCTGGAAAAACTGCAAAACTGTTTGGTGGAACACAAAGCAAAGAAACATCTGCTCAACACTGGGCAAGGTATTGCAGTTCTTTCACCTTCCCTACACCACCTCACGTCCAGATCCACAGGGAGTTCAGTTGCAAAGCAAATCGCTGAATTTGCTTTATCCCTCATGCACACGTGCTGATGAAATCCAGGACAACACAATTTCAATGACTGCATGCCAGAGGTTCCAATCAGAAACACCTGAAGTAGCAGGTATCAGCACATTTTTTTTTAAAAAGTTTATTATTTGGAAACAATCAGTTGCAGCTTTTAAAGCTCCCCACTAGCCCCCCCCCCCCCCCCCACCAATATTTGATATATGCACTGCAATTTCAATCCAGTTATCCCGAGCCAGCACTGTCCTAAATAAATGAAGCATCGCAGTAAGGGCATAAGTATGTCAAAGTTCAGGTAATGGATGTTCAGGTTCCAATGACATGGGTGTAGGAAGAGGGATGAGGTCCTGAAAAGTAAGTTTAGGGAACTAGGCAGAAGGCTGAAGAACAGGACCTCAAGGGTAGCAATCTCAGGATTGCTGCCAGTGCCATGTGATAGTGAAGGTAAGAATAGGAGGAGATGGCAGATGAATGCGTGGCTGAGGAGTTGGTGCAGCAGGGAAGGTTTTAGACTTTTGGATCATTGGGATCTCTTCTGGGGAAGGTGGGACCTGTACAGAGAGGACAGGTTACACCTGAACCCGAGGGGGACCAATATCCTTGCAGGCAGGTTTGCTAGGGTGGTTCAGGAGGGTTTAAACTAGTTTGCGAAGGGGATAGGAACCAGAGCGGTAGGTCAGAGGAAGAAGTGGATATGGTAAAGTCAGATCTAACATGTAGAGAGGCTTTGAGGAAGGAGAAGCAGGGTACAGGGTATAAAAGTAGAAAGGAGGATAGGCTAAAGTGCATTTACTTAAACGCAAGAAGTATCAGGAATAAGGGTGATGAACGGAGAGCTCCGATAAGTACATGGGACTATGATATTGTGGCTCTTGCAGAGATTTGGCTGTCACCAGGGCAGGAATGGATATTGAATATTCCTGGATTTCAGTGTTTTAACAGGGATAGGGAGATGGGGAGAAGAGGAGGAGGGGTGGCGTTACTGGTCAGGGATACTATTACAGCTGCAGAAAGGCTGGATAATGTAGATGGATCCTCTCTAGAGTCAGTATGGGTGGAAGTTAGGAACAAGAAAGGAGCAGTTACTCTACTGGGAGTATTCTATAGGCGCCCAGGTAGCAGCAGGGATACTGAGGAGCAGATTGGGAGGCAGATTTTGGAAAGGTACAAGAATAACAGTGTTGTTATCATGGGAGACTTCAACTTCCCAAATACTGATTGGCACCTGCTTAGTACCAAAGGTTTAGATGAGGCAGAGTTCGTTAAGTGTGTCTAGGACGAATTCCTGTCACAGTATGTCGACAGGCTGACTAGAGGGAGTGCCGTGTTAGATCTAGTATCAGGTAATGAACCAGGTCAGGTGACAGATCTCTCAGTGGGTGAGCATTTGGGGGACAGTGACCACTGCTCCCTAACCTTTAGCATTGTCATGGACAAGGATAGGAGCAAAGAGGACTGGAAGATATTTAATTGGGGAAGGGCAAATTACGAAGCTATAAGGCTCGAACTTGCGAGAGTAAATTGGGATGACATTTTTGAAGGGAAATGTACTATGGGGATGTGGTCGTTGTTCAGGGATCTCTTGCAGGATGTTAGGGATAAATTTGTCCCAGTGAGGCAGAGAAAGAATGGCAGGGTGAAGGAACCATGGGGGACAAGTGAGGTGGAACAACTAGTTAGGAGGAAGAAGGCAGCATACATAAGGTGTAGGCAGCAAGGATCAGATAGGGCTCCATGAAGAACATAGGGTAGCAAGGAAGGAACTTAAGAAGGGGCTGAGGAGAGCAAGAAGGGGGCATGAAAAGGCCTTGGCGAGTAGGGTTAAGGAAAATCCCAAGGCTTTTTTCATGTATGTGAAGAGCAGAAGGATGGCTAGAGTAAAGGTAGGACTGATAAGGGACAAAGGTGGGAAGATGTGCCTGGAAGCTGTGGAAGTGGGTGAGGTTCTCAATGAATACTTCTCTTCGGTATTCACCAAGGAGAGGGGCCTTGATGACGCTGAGGACAGTGTTGGTAAGGTTAATGTTCTAGAGCATGTAGATATCAAGAGAGATGATGTGTTGGAGCTGTTAGAAAATATTAGGACAGATAAGTCCCCAGGGCCTGATGGAATATTCCCAAGGCTGCTCCGCGAGGCGAAGGAGGAGATTGCTGAGCCGTTGGCTAGGATCTTTGAGTCCTCGTTGTCCACGGGAATGGTACCGGAGGATTGGAGGGTGGCAAATGCTGTCCCCTTATTCAAGAAAGGTAGTAGGGATAGTCCAGGGAATTACAGACCAGTGAGCCTTACGTCTGTGGTGGACAAGCTGTTGGAAAGGATTCTTAGAGATAGGATCTATGAGGATTTAGAGAATCATGGACTGATTAGGGACAGCCAGCATGGCTTTGTGAAGGGAAGATCATGTCTCACAAGCCTAATAGGACTCTTTGAGGTGGTAATCAGGCAGATTGACGAGGGTAGTGCAGTAGATGTGGTCCACATGGATTTTAGTAAGGTGTTTGACAAGGTTCCACATGATAGGCTTCTTCAGAAAGTCAGGGCATGGGATCCAGGGATGCTTGGCCGTGTGGATTCACAATTGGCTTGCCTGTAGAAAGTAGGGGGTTGTGGTGGAGGGAGTGCATTCAGATTAGAGGGCTGTGACTAGCGGTGTCCCACAAGCATCAGTTCTGGGACCTCTACTTTTCGTGATATTTATTAATGACTTGAATGAGGGGGTAGAAGGGTGGGTTAGCAAGTCTGCAGACGGCACAAAGGTCGGTGGTGTTGTGGATCGTGTGGAGGACTGTCGAAGATTGCAGAGGGATATTGACAGGATGCAGAGCTGGGCTGAGAAGTGGCAGATGGAGTTCAATCCAGAGAAGTGTGAGGTGGTACACTTTGGAAGGACAAACTCCAAGGCAGAGTACAAGGTTAATGGCAGGATTCTGGGTAGTGTGGAGGAGCAGAGGGATCTGGGGGTTCATATCCACAGATCACTGACAGTTGCCTCACAGGTGGATAGGGTAGTTAAGAGAGCTTATGGGATGTTAGCTTTCATAGGTCATGGGATCGAGTTTAAGAGCCACGAGGTAATGATGCAGCTCTACAAAACTCTGGTTAGACCACACTTGGAGTACTGTGTCCAGTTCTGGTCGCCTCATTATATGAAGGATGTGGAAGCATTGGAAAGGGTACAGAGGAGATTCATCAGGATGCTGCCTGGTTTGGAGAGTATGGATTATGAGGAGAGACTAAGGGAGCTATGGCTTTATACTTTGGAGAGGAGGATGAGGGGAGACATGATAGAGGTATACAAAATATTAAGAGGAATAGACAGCCAGCGCCTCTTTCCCAGGGCACCAATGCTCGATACAAGAGGGCATGGCTTTAAAGTAATGGGTGGGAAGTTCAAGGGAGATATCAGAGGGAGATTTTTCACCCAGAGGGTGGTTGGTGCATGGAATGCGCTGCCTGGGTAGGTGGAGGCAGGTACATAAGTCAGAGATTGTTAGATAAGCATATGGAGGAATTTAAAATAGGGGGATATGTGGGAGGAAGGGGTTAGATAGTCTTAGGCGTGGTTTAAAGGGCGGCACAACGTGGTGGGCCGAAGGGCCTGTATTGTGCTGTATTGTTCTATAGTTCTATGATAATGCAAATTCTCCACCAAACATCTTTTATGAATTCATTTACGCATCCAACTCAAATCTGCCAGCCACTTAATCATAGGATGTCATAATGAAGCATAAAAATGCTTGCAAAATTATAGATGAAACTATAAATGATGCAATATTTCACACTCCGACCATAAAGACAGACCTGAATATGATTCAGTAATAACCGAAACATTTTTACTTGCTTTTTTTTTTAATATTACATAAATTACAATATTACATGCATAAATTAGATTCACTCTCTCGCACACTTTAAGAGAGGGGTAAACTTCAAAAACTTCAGTTGCAATATACTGAAAGTTATTCAGCACTGCTGACAGCAATCATTTATACATCAAAATCAATGGGGGGGGGAAAGAGTCAAATTAACTCAGAATACTTGAGTAGTTAGAACATAAATGTGAGTAAAAACATTTTCAATAAGGAACAACATTCAATATGCATGTTGACACTTCATACAACACTAACGTTTCACTGTTTTGACCATTAATTTGCACCTTGTGTAAGCTGCAATATTTGTCCGAAACATTACTTTTTCTAATTACTAGAAAGCACTGAAATTTGCTTACCACTTTTTTCTGATGTTCTCAAAAATATCATGTCAGCGGGAATGCGCTGGTTCTGAAATAGAAGGTGATAAAGGTAAATACATGAGCTCAAAAACATCTTCATTTCAAAATGTCTACTGAAGATGGAATTTAATATTACACAAAATTTACAGGACAGGTAAATGACTTTCAGCCCAACAGGCTGGAAGAATTATCCCACCTTACATTCTAATATTATTCCTTTGTTCATGTCCATGTCTAGCTTGTCATTCAATGGACTGACATTTCAACCTTTCCAAATGATAGTGACCTACACAACTTCACCACTCTTAGGTAAAACAATCTATGAATATGTTCTTGAATTTTAATTATTTTACACCTAGTTTTGAATTCCCTTACAATTAGAAGCATGTCCACCCCTTCAAACCAAAATTTTATTGACATCACTCCTATTATCTCAATCTTTTACCTTCTGTAGTCTGTTTATACCTACTGGCAAGCATAACTTCTTAGTTCTGGTTTCATATTGAATCCTTCTTGACCCTTCATTTCTGCTTCCATATCCTTTTCATGATTTGGAGATCAAGTGTAAACAGCACTCCAAGTGTTGCCAAAGCTGTTAAATAAGCTTACCTCAATCTCTCTGCCTTCAAATTCTAGAAGCCAAACCAGTGCTTCATTTATATTTAGTATATTTTTTGCTTGCTGCAGAGTGACAATCAAACATGTGCCACTGAATTCTTTTCCACCTCTAACCCAATTCAACTTGATGTCCAAGGTGATTTATCATAATATTCTTTAACTAACTTATTTCAAAACTAGATCACGTTGTAATTGATAACACTAGAGAGTGCTTTTGTGTGATTTAAAGGACTCACATACATTATATAATTCCATAGATGGCATTCTTGCGAATATGAAAACCTCCAGCTATATATCTGAAAATTAGGAAAGGGAGCACACGTGAGAGAAAGGAGAAGGACAAAGAAAAAGTGGATTTGTACCATTTTTTGGTATATGCTGAATCGCTTCACTGTCAACTAAATTTTATATGCAGTTACCACCGTAATATAAGAAAAAGTTTGCAGAATCTGCATATCACTAACTGCCACTCTTTTGAACGACTGTCCTTCTAGTAAAAGGTACTCTCACAATGCTGAGAAGGGAATTCCAGTGATAATAAAGGAATAACAACATATTTCCAAATCGGGGTGTTGTGCAGATTGGAAAAAGACCTGCAAGCACTGGTGTTCCCAAAGTGCCTTCTGCCTATATCACCCTTGGTGGTGGAGGTTGGAAGTTTGGGAGATGTGTAGGTGACACACACCATCACCTGTGGTAGGGGGAATGAATTTTTGGAATAGATAGGATGCTAGTCAAGCTAGTTGCTTTGTCTTGATTTGATATCGTTTCTTCAGTATTGTTGGAGCTGCATTCATCCAGGCAAGTGAAGAGAATTCCATACCACTCTGAATAGATACCTTGTAAATGACGGAAAGCTTTGGAGTTGTCAACAGGCAAGTAATTTGATGCACAATGCCCAAACTCTGATCTGTTCCTCTAACTACAATATATTTGTGTGGCTGGTCCAGTTGAGCTTCAGCTGACAGGGGGAATCCCAGAATATTGATGGCAAGTGGCTCAGCCACTGAACATCAAGCATGGGTGGTTCAAATTTCTCTCACTGGAAATGGTCATTACTTGGCAAACATTACTTGCCACTAATCAGCTCATGCCCTATTGCTGTCCAGGTCATTCTGAATGAACTGCTTCACTTCCTGATGAGCTGCAAAAGGAACTGATGGAATCATCAGCAAATGTTCCCACTACCAACCTTATGATGGAAAGAAGATAATTGATGAAACAGTTTAAGGTGGCTGAGCCAAGGACACTGCCCTAAATAAAATCCCTGTAGCAATGTCCAGGGTGGGGTGATTGACCTCAGTCCTTCCAACTACCGAAATGTTTTCATGTAATACCCACTGACCAGTTTCACCTGGGCTTCACGGTGTTACACCAGATCAAACTGTGCCTTAGTGTCAATAAAGTATTAAAGTTCTTTCAAAGTAAGATTTTAATTTAGTGATGGATTCCCGAATTTACCAATTGTTCAGAAATAGCTCTATTTTATATAGCCATATTCAGCAAATTTGAAACCAACTTACTCACAGATGAAAGACTGAAAAATTAGTGAAGTTTTACTGTTATTAGTTCCGTTTAATTTAATCTAAGATTTTCAACAGTGATGGTAAATGCAAACCAAATTTTGCTCCAATGACATCCTTCACTTCAAATTAGCATCAATCCACACTCCTCAAAAAAATTTCAAAACTTCAAAAGGTGGCAGCGTGGTCCATCCAGGACATGCCCTCTTTTCGTTACTAGCATCAGGGAGGTGATGCAGGAGCCTGAAGACCCACACTCAACGATTCAGAAACAGCTTCTTCCCCTCTGCCATCAGATTTCTGAACAGTCCATGAACACTACCTCATTACTCTTTTTCCACTATTTATTTTTGTAATTTTGTGTCTTTGCACTGTACTGCTGTCACAAAACAACAAATCTCATGTCTTTTAAGTAAGTGATAGTAAATTTGATTGAGATTTTAAACCAGTGGAATACAAGCAAACTTTGGCATTTTCAGTTTTCACATTTGAAAGAGTTGCCTGTGAATTTGATGATTTTAGGCCTGATTAAATTTAGATAAAAAAGATGAAAAATTCAGAAGTGTAAAAAAAAAATCAAAAAATGCAAATGGTGGAAATCTAAAAACAAAAACAGAAAATGTGAGAAATACTTAGCAGGTCAGGCGGTATCTGACAAAGGATCTTCAATGCTAACCATTTCTCTTCCCACAGATGTGGCCTGACCTGCTGAATATTTCCTGCATTTTCTGTTTTTACTTATACTAAAAAGCTCAAAGGTTTAGAGGAAAACATTGGAGGAAATTGGAAGGTGAAGTGTATTTGGAAAACATTTTGCCATTTATACTCATCTTCAGTACTTAAAGCACGGGGATATAAACAGAAACATGCTAAGGCTGGAAATCTACTGTTCCCCAACCTGTCAATCCAGGCTACATAATTCAGCAATTAAAAAGATCCAGGTTATATTGCTTGGAAACTAAGCATTTATCCACATGACCCATTCAAAACTAGACAGATCACACATCTTCTCCTACAAGATTGGCAAAGATCCAACCAACAGCTCTCGGGTTACTGGTATCATCCGAGCAAACTTGCAATGGAATATTATCAACAAGTGGAAGAAACCCGAGTAAAAATCATGCGACTGGCCTGTCAAAGGACAGAAGATTGAATGGCAGGTTCAGAGGTGGTTTCACTAAGGAAAATTATTCATTACCTGTGTCTATATATGAGCATGCAATATTTATGCACAGCGTATTCCATCCTTTCCTTAAATCTAACATAATTACTCTTACTAATTAAACACATACAAACAATTTAAAAGTCCAAATTTCTTAAGATAAGGTATTGTAGCGACTCACCGTCCAAGCAAGCGAACCGGCTCGGCAGTCGGGTCGCGCGTCGTCGGAGTGGCGAGACCCAAGATGGCGGTGGGCCTTCGTCTTCCCCGAGCGACAGGGAGAACCCGCGCACGGGGAAGATTTGATGACGTAGCATATACGTCATTGCTGTTCGGAGTGGGCGGGAACAGGTTCTCTTAAAAGGCCCACGCAAGGCGGGAAAATAAACCAGTTCTTGTTCTGAAACCCTTCGACTAGCGTCTTGTTTTTTCACATCGCGGTAGCAGCCGCTACTTTGGTGACCCTGACGGTCCAAACGGATCTTGGACCCACACAATGGACGACAACGCAGCAGCCAACACAGTGGCACTCAAGCTGCCCACCTTTTGGACACTTCGTCCCAGCATCTGGTTCGACCAGGCCGAAGCACAATTCCACCTTCGCCAGATCACCTCCAACTCCACAAAGCACTACCATGTGGTCAGCTCTCTGGACCAGGAGACAGCCGCCCAGGTCGGAGACTTCATTCAGTCTCCTCCGGAGGAAGATAAGTACCCGGCTTTCAAAGACCTTCTGATTCGGACCTTCGGCCTCTCCCGTCGTGAGCGCGCCGCCCGCCTGCTTCATCTCGACGGCCTGGGGGACAGATCCCCATCCGCCCTAATGAATGAGATGCTGGCATTGGCCGAAGGACACAAGCCCTGCCTGATGTTCGAACAGGCCTTCCTCGAACAACTACCCGATGACATTCACCTGCTGTTAGCCGACGCCGACTTCAGCAACCCACGTGAGGTAGCTGCCCAGGCAGATGTCCTGTGGAAGGCCAAACGCGAGAGCGGTTCGTCCGTCAGCCATATCACCAGGCCATGAGCCCAACGCCCGCCTCAACCAGTCCCAGCAACCAAGCGACCACACCCCAGAAACACAGACGACGACACTGGCGACCAGCTGTGTTTCTACCATCAGAGGTGGGGCGTGGAGGCCCGTCAATGCTGCCCACCCTGCAAGTTTCAGGAAAATGCCAGGGCCAGCTGCCGCTGATGGCTACGGCGGCTGGCCGCTGACAAAGCCTCCTATTCGTTCAGGAAGAGCAGTCTGGGCAGCGTTTCCTCATCGATACTGGAGCAGAGGTCAGTTATTTGCCCCCGACCGGCCGCGACACTCGTAACAGGCAACAAGGTCCTGTACTCAATGCCGCAAACGGCACAACGATACGGACTTTCGGTACCCGTACAGTTCAATTACAATTCGGCGGCAGCCGTTTTACCTGGACCTTTACCCTTGCCACCGTTGCCTGACCACCCCTAGGAGCCGATTTCCTTCGGGCCCACAACCTGTTAGTCGACCTGCGAGGGAAGCGGTTAGTCCACTCCAGAACTTACCAGACCTACCCCCTGGGAGAAAACAGCCTGCCAGCCCCACGCCTGGACTCCATTTCCCTGTCTGGCAATGAGTTCACCAAGCTCCTAGCTGAATTCCCATCAGTTTTGGCACCTCAGTTTACAAATTCTAGGCCCAAACATGGGGTGCGACACCACATCATTACCACAGGGCCACCCCTTCATGCCTGAGCACGACGACTACCTCCAGACAAGCTCTGCCTGGCAAAGGAAGAGTTCCGTCACATGGAAGAGCTTGGGATTGTTCACAGGTCAGACAGCCCCTGGGCCTCCCCACTGCACATGGTCCCCAAAGCCACCGGCGGGTGGAGGCCCTGTGGCGACTACCGCAGGCTGAATGACGCCACCACCCCGGACCGCTACCCCATCCCTCACATCCAGGACTTCGCAGCAAACCTACATGGGGCCCGCATCTTCTCCAAAGTGGACCTCGTTCGGGGATACCACCAAATCCCGGTCCATCCAGATGACATCCACAAAACTGCGATTATCACCCCATTCGGCCTTTTCGAATTCCTTCGAATGCTGTTCGGCCTTAAGAACGCCGCGCAGACCTTCCAGCAGCTGATGGACGCAGTAGGCCGAGACCTGGACTTCGTGTTCATTTACTTAGATGACATACTAATCGCCAGCCGTGACCGCCAAGAACACCTTTCCCACCTCCACCAGCTGTATTCCCGTCTCCGTGATTTCGGCCTCACGATCAACCCAGCCAAGTGCCAATTCGGACTTGACTCTATCGATTTCCTCGGCCACAAAATCACCAGCGACAGGGCAACACCCCTACCCACCAAGGTAGACGCTATCCGCCATTTTGCCCGCCCCAACACGGTCAAAGGCCTACAGGAATTCCTTGGGATGGTCAACTTTTACCATCGATTCATCCCTGCAGCAGCCCGTATCTTGCGCCCTTTGTTCTCGCTGATGGCTGGTAAGGGCAAGGACATCGCCTGGAACGACGAGGCTGCGGCTGCCTTTGTTGAGGCCAAGGACACCCTGGTAGACACCGCAATGCTTGTACACCCTAGAACAGACGTCCCAACTGCCCTCACAGTGGACGCATCCAACACCATGATTGGTGGGGTACTGGAACAACTAATCAAAGGCCGTTGGCAACCCTTGGCATTTTTCAGCAAGCACCTTAAACCACCCGAACTGAAATACAGCACTTTTGAACGGGAACTTCTAGCGCTGTACCTGGCGGTCCAGCATTTCCAGTACTTTCTAGAAGGCAGGCCTTTCACTGCTTTCACTGACCATAAGCCTTTGTCCTTCACCTTCTCCAAAGTCTCCGATCCCTGGTCAGCTCATCAACATAGACATTTGTCCTACATTTCCGAATTCACAACGGATATCCAACACGTCTCCGGAAAGGACAATGTCGTTGCTGATGCACTTTCCAGACCAGCCATCCACAACCTGTCCCTGGGTGTCGACTACACGGCCCTGGCTGACGCACAGCGAGCCGATGACGAGCTGCCCAGCTACAGAACCTCAGTCTCGGGCCTGCAGCTCCAAGATTTCTTGGTTGGTCTGGGTCGACAGACCCTCCTTTTCGCAACAGGTCAACCCCGCCCTATAGTTCCTGCAGCCTGGCGGAGGCGCGTTTTCAACTCGATACATGGGTTGGCGCACCCGTCCATCAGATCAACTGTCCAACTGGTTGCCAGCAAGTTTGTCTGGCATGGCCTGCGCAAACAGGTCAGTGAGTGGGCCAGGACTTGTCCGTACTGCCAGACATCGAAAATCCAACAACACACCAAAGTCCCGCCACAGCAGTTCGAGCCTACCCATAGAAAGTTCGACCACATCCACGTCGACCTCGTGGGCCCTCTGCCGGTTTCAAGAGGAGCCCGGTACCTCCTTACCATCGTGGACCGGTTCACAAGGTGGCCAGAGGCAACCTCTCCATCTGACATCACGACTGATTCCTGTGCCCAGGCGCTGCTCACAACTTGGATCTCACGTTTTGGTGTTCCAGCCCACATCACGTCAGACAGAGGCACCCAATTCACCTCCAGCCTCTGGTCTGCATTAGCGAACATGCTGGGAACGCAGCTGCACACCACCACGGCCTACCACCCCAATCAAACTGGTTAGTGGAACATTTCCACCGCTATCTGAAATCACCCTTGAGGGCCCGCCTGAAGGGTCCTAACTGGGTCGACGAACTGCCTTGGGTCCTGCTTGGCATACGCACTGCCCCCAAGGAAGACCTCTACGCTTCGTCAGCTGAACTTGTGTATGGGGCGCCCCTGGTTGTCCCAGGGGATTTCATACCCGCCCTTCGGGACCAAGGTGAAGAAACCACGGCAGTTCTGCAAAGACTGCGCGAGAGGCTCAGCAACTTGGCCCCGATTCCCACCTCGCAGCACGGTCAAGCCCCATCCTGTAAGCCCAAAGAACTACGAGACTGTAAGTTTGTTTTCGTTCGCAGGGGCACACCTCGGGCACCGTTGCAACAACCATACGAGGGGCCGTTCCAGGTCATCAGGAATAATGGATCCACCTTTATTTTGGACATTGGGGGTAAGGAACAGGTCTTCACGACGGACCGCCTCAAACTGGCCCAATTAGATCTGCAACAACCAGTCGAGGTTCCAGCACCGCGACGCAGAGGCCGACCTCCTAAGTGATAACTAACACAGCCCATGGACCTTGGGGGCCGTATCACCGGTTCTGGGGGGGGGGGGGGGGGGGTTATGTAGCGACTCACCGTCCGAGCAAGCGAACCGGCTCGGCAGTCAGGTTGCGCGTCGGAGCAGCAAGGCCCAAGATGGTGGTGGGCCTTCATCTTCCCCGAGCGAGAGGGAAAACCCGCGCGCAGGAAAGGTTTGATGACGTAGCATATATATCATTGCTGTCTGGAGTGGGCGGGAACAGGCTTTCTTAAAAGGCCCGCGCAAAGCGGGAAAATAAACCAGTTCTTGTTCTGAAACCCTTCGACTAGCGTCTTGTTTTTTCACATCGCAGTAGCAGCCGCTACTGTATCTTTATTGGTCACATGTACATCGAAGCACACAGTGAAATGCATCTTTTGCGTAGAGTGTTCTGGGGGCAGCCCGCAAGTGTCGCCATGCTTCTGGTGCCAACATATTGTGCCCACAACTTCCTAACCCTTAAAAGAATTTGCTCAGTTTCATACACTCTACTACTGATCTACAGTAAATAGGGTGGTATTCATTAAATTTGTAGTTAAATAATTCCATTATCCACATCAATGTTGTCAGCTCAAACTAGCAATGACAATAACATAGAAAACTGGATCAAATCATCTCACCCTAAAAAATTTACCTCCCAATCGGTGGAGAATCAATGGCTTCTACGTTTCCATATATGCTCATATTATAGGGCACAGCAATATTTTAAAGTATCCAAAGACAATTTAACTTGTAAAGTTTTTTCATCATGGCCAGATTACCCAGAACAGCCAAAAAGTTACAGGTGCATTCAAATGATCAGTATACAAGGAATTTCCCAGCTTTGCAGACTTGGAGAAACCCGCCACTGTCTGATGCCCAATATCTGTGATTTCATCCTGCATCTCTCCATTTTAAGACCTTCCTTAAAATAAACGCTCGTTTACTGCTCATTTTTGTCTGATTAGTCTTCTGTTAAATGTCTCAAATGACTGCCCCGCATTGTACAGCACTTTGTACCTCAAACTGTTGCTTTGTTGTTGACTGTGTTGTAGTAGGAGCCTCCACAATAAGCGCAAATGCAAGTCATGGTGCTTGAACAAGGGGGGAGGGGAGAATATTTGCAATTTAGAAAGATAAACAAGTTCAATGGACCCAACACATGTAGGCAAAGAGAGGGCAAAGTTTTAACAGGAAAATAAAAGCAGGCCAGAGCACAAGCTCAACAACGTGGGGAAATAAAACCCATCACTGACTGTTCTGTGGAAATAGTGCAGCAATGTTGGGGACCTTTTGATACATGCTCTATTGCATGCATGTCCCACAACTTTTGTGTTTCATTTTGTGCATTTCTCTCATCTTTCATTTTTAACAACTTTGTCACATTTGCCTCCTTCAGATTTACCAACTTCTGCCTTCTTATTGTCTCATGTACATTTCCATACACTAAGAAACCAGAAGTTCATGAATACATCAGGTAGTAAAATACACCAATTATTTTATGCAGTATCACAGCAGAAATATTTCATACCTCTTTGGATAATGACAGTGGTCATTATGCTGCCATGACAGTATAATTCACAGACAATTAGATATAAATGGACCTGGATATTACTGAACATAGGGGACTCCCCTAATCTTGCCACTGATACTTTCCAAATTCTCTGTAATAGATCCAACGTAGATGCAATTAGGGTAAATGCTGTTCTATAAAAAGTGCAACTATAAGTCAATTTCTCTCTCTTTTGAGTATTAGTCAATTGTATTTGATAGTCAGCAGTGCTGTAGGAAGCACTTTAGGCTGTAAAGCACTGTAGGTTTGAGAGAAACTAAAATTGTGATCTCTAGTTGATATGCAAATCATTGCAGTAAATGCCAAAATACACACCTTCTCAACTATAATAAGATCTCCCACCTGGATGTCAGAGCTCTTCACCTGCACTTTACCTGTACACAAAAAAAATTAATAATCACATTTATTGAACCAACAGAAAACTCTATTTAACACAATTAAGACAGTGTAGCTTCTTTTTGGTTTGAATATCTGTAAAATGTGCAAGGTTCTGCTCCTAGCCACTTTAATTTTTTTTCCAAGATTTTGCTGAAAGGCACATAAAAGAAACTTGCACGGTCATTTTCACAGAGCAGGAAACATCAGGGGTCATCTTATTATAAGATGGGGAAATGACGGAAATGACTAGTGGGAGAATTTCAAACAAGGGAACAGAGTTATAAGATTGTGTGTGTGCGAGTGCGCGGTGGGGGGGGGGCGGGTTGTGGAGAGCTGGAAGCAGTCATTTAAAACTGAGGTGCTTGCAACTTCTGGCAGGTGGTGAATCTCTGGAATTCTCTACCCTGGAGGACTGTGGAAACTACACCACTGGGGGTATTTTAAGAGGAAGTTGATAAATTTTTGTATGATAAGAGAATTGAGGGCTTATTAGGGAGCTGGCTAGCACAGGAAAGGAAATAATGCCCATGGGAATTAAGCCATGATCATACTGAGTGGCAGGACAGGCTTGAGAAACCAGAGGACTATTCCTGCTCCTATTATGTTCTAATGTTAATGTTAACAGTGATTATTATTAAGATCAATGCTTCAGATTAAGGGGGCAATGTACTCATATCAAAAGAAACTAATTTCATCTTGTTCCTCTCAATGACCCTGGCAGGTTGAAAGCTTCAAATGGTCAATATCATGCATAAAAGTTTCAAAACCTATTAGAGCTGCTTCCAGAATATAGTACTATTTCCATGGTTAATACATTTATTCCAGAACACATTTGTAAATAGTAAAAGCTGTGCCGAGTCTTAGTTATTTTTAAGATTTTAAGCCAAATGAAACATCTTTATCATTTCTTTTAGTAATTCATAGAAGCCAATCAGATTACAAATGGTGATGTACACACATCATGTATACCCAACGCAAATGGTAGCAATTTAACAACCACATCAAATTTCTGTTCATTCAACAGTGGGTCATTAAGATTTCTCTAGTCATTCTGCATGAAGCAAAACAAATTGATTATGTGCAAATTTCTGCTTGGAATGTACATGTTTATGAGTAGAAATTCATCCTGTTTACTGTTCTGTGGTCATTTTAATAAAATAGTTTCCCAAGGTTTATTTTTCAATTTGTTAAACCTTCTATCTAATCCTGCAGGCCTAACTCCAATTATAATGTTGGGCACAAGGCCACAAGAAACTAATGGGAAACTGCATGGATAAAACTCTTGCTCCTTAGGTCATATCAGATATAACCATTTAATACCTATTTATGGAAGTCAGGAAGTAATTCCCACAGAAACTACTACTTTCCATTCCTTGTTACAGATTTCACACTAGTCCTCTGCAATTTAGATATCACTGAAGAATTTTTAAACTGCAAATTATTAGGTGAAAACAAATTCAATTTTCTAGTTTTAAATACCCAAGTGCCTTAACCTTCAAGTCTGAAAAGAAGTCATGTCAAGGTCCCGACTCTTTGAACCACACTTATTTTAAATTGGTCATACGTCTTGATACATACAAGAAACTAATTAGACTTTCAAAACAGTTTTATCACATCAATTCCAACACATAATAAGATGAAGCATCTGCACCATTTCACTGCTTTTCTCTTTTGTTTTTAAATTGCTTATCGGTCCTTATTATTAATTTCTTTAGACAAATCTTTTAATGCCTATTTACCAATTAAACAATGGAAAATGCTATTGCATGGTTCATTGTTAATAATGTCATCATTGCAATAAAATGTAGTTTAATTCAAAGGGAAAAGGTATTTGCACGCAAGTAAACATTGTGCCAGATCAATTTCTTTACCCGACTTTGAAGAGTCAAAATTCATTGGAGGACAAAACAATCCAAAACAATTAATTTTTACTCTGCAGAACATCAACAGGAAAAGTGTAATAACACCATTCAGCAAGTGAAAACCAAAGAAACCACAGTAACTATTGCCTTTCTGAGATATCTCAGCAAACTTGGCACATTAACTGTATTTCTGCTTCTATGCACTGGATCAATTTCAACTATCGTTTTAACTACTAGAATGTGGCACAGCTATCTTCCTTCATTATCTGCTTACAGTATTGTCTTGCACAGATGCTATTATTTGAGAGAAAAGGGGGAAATATCTTAAAGTAGCAGACTGTTTACAAAAAAAAATGACTAATATCCAAAACCTGGCAGACCCTACCCAAAACTGGAAACAACTTGCTAAACCACTTAAAAGATTTTATTGTATTCTTGGAGGAGCTTTTCTAACCTCGTATGGTAAGCTTGCTGTACATCTGCGAATTCATCTCCTCATCCCGTTGATAGCGATGGAATTCATCTAATGCTTCTCGAACCATTGTCACTGCCATTACAAAGCCCTCAAAAACAATAGAAACTGATTAGAAATTAGTGGAAGAAATAAGGTTATCAATGCTCAAGGTGTACACTAGCAACACATTTCAGTGACAAAACAATTGAAGAATTCAGATCCCAACTGAAAATTACTTGATGATTTTAGCATTTGCTCAAGTCATTAAGAGATTCACCAAAAGAGAAAATAACTTATCAGCATGACAAGAAGAAACACTTTATTGAATAAGCAAACATAAGATTTTTATTAAAGGCTTGCATAAGCAAGATCAATTTTGATAGTCATTTAACAAAATAGTTAATTTGCATTTTGATTCACACTGAATTAGCACTGACCCCTACAGTATATGCATTATTTTTCTGATTCTTGGGTACATAGCTAGGGATAAAATTAATTTTTTTTACCCCAGCTGTCAGGGGCACAATGAGCATTGAACAAGCTAGCCTCATGGTGGGAGCGATATTGGTTTAGGTGCTTGAAAGACACCCCTGACAGCCCGAAATAATAATAGTCACATTAAAGTTTAAACAGTAGCTTCGAGCTCAAACCAGAACTCTTATGGAAAATTGGTACGAAGCAGCTTTTTATTCAACCATTCTTAAGTTCACCCAATGACAAAGGATAGATCACTTTGGAAACAGTCTGGAACATAAAAGGTACCCTCACCCTCAGTAGGCAAGTCTATGGATAATTTAGCATTTCAGGCTGCTAAGAATTTTCAGAGCCACTATTTGGGTCCTTCAGTTAAGTTTAAAAAATTTGTCATATGACAAATCTTAATAAGCTCTTAGCTACTGCTGCATTTTACTACAAGAGCTGCAGGAGATTTTATGAAAGGTGAGGTTACTGATAGACTGCCATCGAGGCTGCCATACAAGGGTTATAACAAACCCATGAGAGCAGTATAGTTTTGTTCAGAGACTAGTAATCCAGAGGTGCAGACCAACAGCCCAAAGATAACAGTTTAAATCCTTCCACTGCAGCAGGGGAATTTCTAAGTAAAAATCCATCATGTTTATTATGTCCTTGAGAGCAGGAAATTTTACCTACTCTTGCCACGTGTCTCCAGACCCACTGCAATATAGTTTACTCTTAACCATTTTCTGAAACGACAACTCATTTCAAGGGCAATTAGACAGCAAGAATAAGTGCTGGCACAGCAGAAACAACTACATCAGTGAATAAATTTCAATAAGAACAAGTCTTCTGGAGTTGAACATTATGCATGACTGTGAGAAAGTTGTGAAATCAAAATAGAAATGCTGAAAATACTCAGCAAATCAAGCAGCCTTTGTAAAGAGAGAAAGAGTAGATGTTGATGCTTTACCCCCTGAAAAAATACTGCCTGACATGGAGTATTTGCAGACTTTAGTGTTTTCATTTCAAATTTCCAGTATCTGGGAGTTCTTTGCATTAGAGAGTACTATTTTCAATATAGACTATCACATACCCCAGTCATTCTGTTGCAGCAGGAATCATAATCAATGACAAGGGCATATTCAGCAATAGTGTTGTGGAGGGATTTAAACTCTCATCTTTGGGCCATTGGTCTACACCTCTGGATTTCTCGTCTCCGAACAACTGCAATGCAAACACTACATACCTCAATCTCTATGCCACTGACTCACGCCAAGCTAGAACAGACTGTTTAGGCTATAGACAGCTAGCTTGCAGTCCATAGGCTGGTTGGTGGATGAAGTTGTTGTTGCTGCTATGCCAACATTTATTCTCACTGTCTAATGGCCCTTGAAATGAGTTGCAGTTTCAAAAGGTGGTTATGAGCCAACCTTATTGCAATGGGCCTGGAGCAAGAGCAGGTAAGATTTTCTGCTCTGAAAGGACATGATAAACATGATGGGATTTGACTTGCATGTTCCCCTACGGGGTGTGTGCGCGCACGCGCAGATTTGAACTCTTATCTTTGTTCTGTTGGTCTGCACTTCTGGTGAGAAATGCCAGTTAGGTCAGAAATGCTTTTTAAAAGATAGCCACCACCTTCGCCCTAAGGCTACTGATTAAAAGGAACGTGCCCTTGGTTTAGTGAGCATACAAGTTTTCAGGAAAAAAAAGTCAAAGAAGTTATATTTTTTTCAAAAAACAGTTGATTTCACAAGGACTGAAGACTTTTGAAATGGTCAAACTTTCAAATGGCCCTTTCAACATAATGCTCTGTACATCATTGGGCAAGAACGTGAGACGTCACGTAAATGTTATCTGCTTGATTTGGTTAAAGGCAAGTTTCTCGAGTTTAGAGTGTAGGAATATTTATGAAGGACTTCCCCTCACTAAAGTAAATCAGTTAGGCAAGGTTCTACTTCCCCCTACTATCAGGCAAGCACAGTAGTGTAGTGGTTAGCAAAACCCTTTACAGCGCCAGCAACCCAGTTTCAATTTCTGCTGCCGTCTGTAAGGAGTTTGTACATTCTCCCCGTGTCTGCAATGGGTTTCCTCCGGGTGCTCCGGTTTCCTCCCACATTCCAAAGATGTATGGGTTAGGAAGTTGTGGGCATGCTACGTTGGCACTGGAAGCGTGGTGACACTTGCGGGCTGCCCCCAAAACACTACACAAAAAGATCTATTTCATTGTGTTTCATTGAACATGTGACAAGAAATCTTATCTATTGCAGATTAGTATAATAATTCATTTGAATATTTTGACCCAAGAGTATTCTATAATTATGGTATTACACTAAAAAGTTTCTCCAATACAATTTTTCCCCATAGTTGAAATGAAAATTGTCAAAAAAACTATTATTTATGTTTAGCTTCAAAGGCCAGTCATATATTTTCTCTAGTACTTGCATGCTGATAGTGACTTGAAAAATGTACAAATCTCTTGTTTCACAGTTCTCATACTCCTTTGCCATTGAACATTATCTTATCTTGTATCTGATATTATTCAGCACATATTAAGACACAGCATATGTATAATTTAAATATAAGGGAGATCGAATTTAGTCTGAATCAATGTAATCCAAACTGAATTTGAGTTTCAGTGTAGAGTATTTGATGACTACTTCTGTACTTTGACACATTTTATTGAAGACTGTTCAATGCCACAAATGTAAGTTGCAGAGACATTGAATCTAGATTTAAACTTGCTTGCAAAATATACTCCATGACAAGTTTAAATGTTCTCACATTATTTATATTGTCACCAAACAAAAATACCAAAAAATGTATTACTGTTTAAAGACAGAATAATTTCCTCAAGTTTCTGACTCCATTTGATTCAAATTGTTTAAAGGAGATGCTAAAATGCTTTCTAAAACAAATGTACAAAATCCCTTTTTGCCATTAAAACCAGATTTTTATATAATTTCAGAAATGTTCCATTATTTACATAACAGCAACATCTTAAAAACATTGCAGAAGGGTATACATAAATTTTACTTACCAGAGGAGCCCAGTATGTATATAGATAGCCTATCTTCAATGATGGGACAAACTGTGAACATGATACCACCAGAAATAAAGATTCAAGAAAAACTTGAATTGTTGATATAATACCTGAAAAATAACATTATAACAATTAGATCTCAATTTATTTTCACACATTATCAAATCAGATTCTTCAAACTGGCAGAGTTATGAATGCTTTGTTGAAAGCGATGCTTAGAAGAGGCCATAGGGAGAATGCTCAGAAACAAAATGCTGGAACTGCAAAACAACAAATTTGCCATGAAGACGACAGGTCAGGCAGCATCTGCAGTGAGTTAATGAGGCAGAACTTAGAGGTGCCTCTCACAGCACACACTATTAGTTGGACTTTTTGCTGTACTTTTCAGCTTAAAAAACTGTGCTGACATTTGCTAAAAGTGAGTTGATAACAGCAAGGCATCATGGCAGTGGAATCAACAATGGGTCAGAGAATAAGGGAGAGAAAGATTGAATTAATAATGAGAGACTGGATTGAAAGAATAAGCAATCGGCAGAAAATATTAAATTTTGAATCAATTGAAGCAGCCCAATGTTTAAACGTTTCAATTCACAGTCCAAAGAGACTGATTGGTATGCCTTAGTAATTATCACATCATTGAAATGGTACTTGCGCCGTAATTAACAGACTCTTGTGACAACATTAGGAGGCATATAATGTGCAATTCCAGCAAGTTCTTCAAAAATAACGAGATAGAGAGTGAGATGCTGTTTGTATGAAGGGATGTAAATTGACCAGCAAATTCTGAAGATTCACCACTCATGGTAAACACCCGAGATGTCAACAATTGCTTTCCTCCCACAGATGCTGCTTGACCCACTGAGTTCTTCCAGCGGGCTGCTTGTTCATCCAAAGAATTTGCTGGCCATTGGTACACATTAATAAACACATATCACTAACATCTCATTATTTTCCCGAAGGTGCTAGCCTACTGTTTAGAGTTAATGACTTTTCAAGTAATTATTGTAAGGAGTGATGTGTAAAGCTGAGGAGATCTATTCATTGAAAGATGATTCAAAGCCCTGGACCCACACAAACAAAAATCAGCCATAACAGCCAATTGAAATATTGGTAGTGACAACATTAGGAGGCAAATAATGTGCAATTATTGAGCATTTATGAAATAGCTTGCTTTTTTGAATCAACATCAACCTAGCTGTTGCTCAGCAGGATATTGGTAAAGTTATAATAGAAGTTTCACAGAATGCTGTGCTTCCTCCTTTGCACTGATCCGCTGATGGATGAAAGCTGATGACTATGTTTCTGTTAGGTTTGTCATTAAGCAATAGCATTTTCTGAAGACATGAGAGACCACAGATGCTGGAATCTGGAGTAAAAAAACACAAGCTGCTGAAGGAACTCAGCAGATCAGGAACATCCAGATGAAGGGTCTCAACCCAAAAGTCAACACTATTTCCATCCACAGATGCTGCTGGACCCACTGAGCTGCTTCAGTGGCTCGTTTTTTGCATTCACATTTTCTACTGTTTTAGTGAAAATAAAAAAAGAAAATCCAAATGAATACAATAAATTGATACGGTTAATAGGCTTTCCAGTTTTAACTACAATTTCATTTTAACAGATACTCTGCACTTTTAGGTTTGTAGTATCATTTTCGCAGATAATCTCAAGCAGCAGCATTTGTTTCCCTGATGTTTCAGAGACGCTTCCCCTACAAAAGCATGCAATTATTTTTTCAACTTTGCAGACAACTTAAATGTGTGCTTGTGCTACATCCAATAGCAATGCTCATCAAAAAGCTGCACACAGCCGGATTTTTCCTCTAAATTCATTTCTAAACTTCCTGCTTTACATCTGTTCCAGATGCTGACAGCACTTCCAAGGTGGAAGCAGGAAGCTCAGGGACAGCTATGCAGCTGAAAGGTTATACCCAGCAAGAAAGATGGAACCATTTGTAAACTGAATGAGATCCTGATGAAGAAAAATAAATGCAGGGATACTAGAGGAAGGCTGGGGAGTGGCACTGGCATCTTGCATAGATGTGACATGGACTCAATGAGGTGAATGCTTCCTCTACTGCAACCTAAGATTCTGTCTCAGACCTGATGTGCTAATATTATGGAAAGGTTTGATAATGTGAGCACCCAGGTGTTTTCAGCTGAATGGGGAATGAAGACTCACAGCTAAAAATAAGAAAGACACCAATAAATACAGCAGGAAATTCAAAAGAAACTTCTTTACCCAGGGAGTAATTATAATGTGGGAACTTGTTATCACATGGCGTGGCTAAAGCAAGCAGTGTAAATGAACTTAAATGATGAAGTATGTCTTCTGCTGAACTTAGAGTGGCAGGGGAGAGACTTGTGAAACATACGCACATGGACCAGCTGCACCAAAGGGCCAATTTTGGTGTAATAGCTTCTATACAATTCAATGTAACCATGAGCAAGCATCAAAACAACAGCACTGCCACCAGGTCAGTTTCATTGGAAAATGCATTAAATTTTGCTTTGCAGTAAAATTATATTAAAGCGACCACTACAGGTAAAAGATTTTTTTTATCCACAAATCTGGTCCATTCAGCTTCAGAGTCATTCCACACCCTCAGGTTATTTGCAACAGCTGTTTTGCCACAACAAATCCAAATTGGCTGTTACTCGGAAACAAATCAAGAAGCTCCTTCTTCAACCATTTGTTCTTGTCAATGGCAATCTCTGACTTGTTGATGGAAATTCCTAACTACACAAGGAATTTTCATTTGCTGTATGCTGATAATCTGAAGCACCTGTAAGCATTTAACCTGTAAGCATTTAATTGTTTAAATTTGCTCACTCTCTACCTTGTCAAATTCACTTGGAATATTCACAATAGGACAGGAGTATTTAAGGTTCTTAGCATATCCCTGAAGAATATTATAGTTTAGTCAAGATCCCATGAAGCACCAAAAGTTTATTTTCCATAACAATCATTTTAAGACACTTCTAAACAAAGTAGACTGCATTTGCCAAGAAGAGTGCTCACATAATCTATACTGCAGGACTAGGTAGAAAAATAAATAAATAGATTTTGAGCGAAATCATACTGCCGGCAAGAGCCACTGGCTTTCAGTCAATTGTGCCAAAGACAAACTTGCAAGGATCCACTGCTAGTACAGGACCTACTGTGTAACTGATGCCACTGCATTTGTCAGCACACTCCATTGCTGGACTCCACAAGCACACTTGCCAGGATTCACTACTATATAGGGGAAATTATTTCCCCAATTCTACCTGGCATAGGTTTGGAGACCCCATTCATTTGACGTGTTTTTAAGGAACTTAATTTTCTGTAATGTAAAAAATAGCTTTACACATAGATTTTCAATGTCTCAGACATTTTAAAAAAAAACTTTAAATGGCAAATTCTTCTCGCCAACTTTGGTTTGAGTGAAAACCTGCCAGGCATTAGAGGGCTGTGGAACTATACCACCTGGAGCTTATTTGCCACTAAAACCTTGTCTCAAACATCTCCAGGATCTGGAAACCCAGCCACATTCCACTCATGCATCTGTGATGGAAAGTAAAGGTTCTGCACAATGCAACCCTTTGCAAATTGATTTGGCAAACATTATTGTACATATCGTGCAGGTGGTAATTTTTTTCCAGCTTGATAGGGCATTATGCATGCCCTCTGAGTTTTGCTCTTGACTGGGCAATTGCAATTACTAATGACTCAAATTGAAGGTAAATATTGGCACAGAGAACAAATGAATTGAAATCCACAATTCTGCATCACAACTTCTATATTTCTACACAGGAAATTTCAAAAATATGCATTTACTTACTCCAGGTACAAATGTGAAGAGGTTGTACTTCTGGTTTTTAATAGCATTCCTTGGATATTTTTCCTCACACTTCTCTGGATGTCCCAGCCATACTGTGCGAGCTTTAAGGTGTTGCTTTCTCCGACAGATGTTGGCAAGCCAGTCGCAGCAACTGAAAGATACAGAAACCTAAATGTTCAACTACTCTTCATGGATCCCAGATATCAGAAGTAAATTCCAATATATTTGCTTCCATGGTAAATTTATTAAATTACTGATTTAATACCTACACTTGGATATGAAGATTGTAAAATATTGGCTCTCAGATAAAAGATCAGTCATGAATGGTGAAGCAGGCACAAGGGACCGAATGCCCTTTTCCTATGATTTCTTATGTGCCATGTTCTCCAAATATTTGCTTACTTTCCAAGTATTGTATGCAGCATGCAATTTTTCATGTATCAATGAAAACAGGAAAGAGAAAGACCTTAGCATTGCTGCAAAAATATCACTAAGAATCTCATTTCACATTGTCCAGTCATTCTACACTCCCAATGCTCGGAACTTCCTGGGAGAGATTACTAAGCCATCGAAATGGAGGTGCTAAACTATCATTTATTAACAACCAAGATAGCTAGAGTTATCTTAGAATTGGCTTAATCTTATGCCAATTTTGATCCCTTACAATTTCAGGAACCTGTTTCCTACTAGGATTCAAGTGTCAGCCACATTTAAAGGACATGGGAAAATAACAATCAAATTGAAAAATTTTCATTTCCTTTTTTTTTAAAAAGGGTATCAAGCATAGATGTGTGCTTCTTTCAATAAATAAATAGATGAACCAACTCTCCCACTTATCCTCCAAATACATCTAATCTCATGGGCCATTGCCCTATCTCATCTCTTCCCCTACATTCACCTTCAAAGTTATTTCTATCCAAGGCCACTGGTTGTAGCCTTAAAAAAATCTGGAAAAGTGATAAAATCTTGAAATCAAATAAAAGCTTAGTACCTCTACATACTTTCCCTTTCTCCCTTTACCCTTCATTTTCTTTATAATTTTAACATCCAAAACACATTTTGTTCATCTAAACTGAATACTTTTAGAAAAAGAAAATTCAATCCCATAAGACTATATATAAAAAAAAAGTGCAAGTCATTTGGCCTCTCAAGCCTGCTCTGCCATTCAATAAGTACATAGCCAATCCGACTTTCCTCATTCACTTTCCAGCCCTCTTCACATAAACTTTGATTCCCTCCCCGATTAAAAATCTAATTCAGCTTTTAATATATTCAAGGATTCAGTCTCCACGATGTTCTGGTCCAGGAATTCCAAAGACTCTCAAGCCTTTGAGAGAAGTAGTTCTTCATCTCAGTCTTACACGTGCTCCCCCTTATTCTAAGATGATGCCCTTTGATCATAGACTATCCCATGAGAGGACATGCTCTCCCAGTATTTACCATCAAGACTCTCGATCTTTTGCTTTATTTAGATTGCCTCCCATTCGTCTATGCTCCTATGAGTATAAACCAAACCTGTTCAATCCTTCCTCACAAGGAGATCCTTCCATACCCAGAATCATCCAAGTGAACCTTTCTGAACTATCTCCAATGATAACATCTCACTCCTTAAATGAGACTAAAACTGTACAGTACTCTACATATGATCTCACTAGTCCTCTGCACAGCTGTAGTGAGATACCCCTCACTTTTTATACTCCAGCCCCCTTGAAGTAAAAGCCAGCATTCCATTAGCCTTCCCAATCACCAGCTTTACCTGTGCAAGCTTTCTGCACTTCATACACGAGGACCTCCAAGTTCCTGTGTTGCAGCTTTCCACAGGCTTTTTCCATTTAAATAATATCACTCTTACAAAGCAAACTTTGCACTTTCCCACTCTATACTCCACTTGCCAACTTTTTGCCCACTTACTTAATCTATTAATATCTCTAAACTATTTGTATCCTCCTCACACCACCCCCCCCCCTTATTTTGCATCATCTGCAAATTTAGCTTCCTTCTTCTAAATCGTCACTATAGGTTATAAACGCCAGCAGTCTCAGCACCGGTCCTGTAAAACCACACTGGTTACAGGTTGCCAATCTAAAAATAACCCTCTTACCCCTACTCACTGCTTCCTGCTCCTCAGCCAACTCCTTATCCACGCTAATACATTAACTCCAACACTATGAATTCTTATCTAAAACCTATTTTGAAAAAACTTCAATTATACAGTTTTCATCAGTTCAAAATTTTTAAAACATAAGCAGCCATCAATAGTTTTAAAAATTCTCTGGAAGAAATTTGGCTCAATGTACATAACTTTAAAACAAAGTGTTCAATAAATGCTTTCCTTGTAAACATTTGCTGAGGAATACTGCAAAAAAGATGCTATATCTGGGAAAAATATGTTTGATTAACTGTTGTTCTTTCAACCTCCAGGCCACACCATGAGTTCAGGATGTACCAAAGTGCCTTATTTTTTTGCCTCCTTTCCATAGGGGAAAGAAATGAAAAGATTGCACCTACCATACACAAGGTTTTTTTTTTACTATTCTTCATTCATCTGCAGGCTGAAGTCCGACAAACACGACAACATTTGACCCTGATGTAAAATGTCAATACTGTGGTCTCTCACACAAGAGGGGACAGGTCTGACTCTGTACTATGAAAATCTTTCAAAAGAAAACTGAAGATGCTGGAAACATTCAGTAGGTCAGGCAGCATCTATAGAAGGTGAAACAGTTAACATCTGAGGTCCCAAAACCTTAACTATTTCTTATTCCAATGATGCTGCCTGACCTGCCGAGTGATTCTAGCATTTTCTGTTTTTCCACCTCTGTACTATATCTTGTCCAAAAGTTAAATTAAGCTCTCATAGAGTACAATTCTGTCACAGGCTCCCTTGAACAGCTGGAACAGCAATAGATTACCTGAAATATAGCAAGCATTTGGTCTGGGATGAAAGTGTAGCTCCTGGACATGGCAGGTACCAAAAATCTGATGTACAAATTAATTTGCATTTTTTTCAAGCTACTAACCAACTTCTCCAGATACACTTGTAAAGTCCAATGGAATAATTATGCTGAGCAATACAGTTAGATGCTGCCAACACAATATTGTAGATAGAAGTCAGTGCAGACAAGTTTCCAACACGAACAGAAGAGCACAGGACTACAGGCTACAAATTTCTACCAAATTCAGATGGTGACATCACCAGTGGCCAGGTCAGCCCAAGTCCACACTAAATACAGCAAAATGAAAACAGAATTCATATTAAATGTTGGGAATTTATCCTTTAATTCTAATTTGGGATGGAAATGTAAGCTATTCGATTTTATCAAAGGTTTTCAATATTCTCTGGTTTTCCTACCATATACAGCAAAGAATAGTGGGTAGAGCCAAGCTACTAACAGATGCCACAATTCCTGCATGTTTACTCTGATATTTAGAGCTTCAAGTTAACCAGTGCTGTGAAACAACAAAACAGGTATAGATTGTACCCTAACTGTAACACTGTAGACTGATAAATACAAGCATGCTCCTCTCCCAGTCAAACTGTTGAGTGCAACCATGGTAGACACTGCAATATCAAGCAGTTCAACACCAGACATAGGGAAAATGTCACTATTATCTCAATTATGGATTCCAACAAGGCACTTAGAAAATATTAATAGGATTGGGTAGAGTCACCATGAATTTATGAAAGGGAAATCAAGTTTGACAAAACTATTGGAAGATAGAATTCCAAAGGTTGTCAACCCTTTGACAGAAGAAACTCTTCAAGTTTCATGGATGAACCAACATCTACATCCTTTCCCAGACACTAGGGCCCTAATTACAGTCATCTGATTCTGCTGGGTAGGTCATGTCATTTGCAATATTATAATATGATTATTTTATTATATTATTCTTCCCCTCCAGACTTCTGAACGGTCCATGTTGGGTAGGTCATGTCACACCAATATTTTACTTACTAGTTTTTCCAGTAACATGCAATGATAAAATATTTGAAACTGTGGTTATAAAATTACTCTTCAGAATCAGGTTTATTATCAAGGATACACGTCGCGAAATTTGTTGTTTCGTAGCAGCAGTATAGTGCAAGACATAAAAATTATAAGTTAGAATAAATAAATAAGTAGTGCAAAAAAAAGGACTAATGAGGTAGTGTTCATGGACCGTTCAGAAATCTGGAGAGGAAGAATAATATAAAATCATATTATAATATCTTGAATAAGCATTTATTGCAATTTTATATTCCTCCTATTTTCTAAAATCTCAGTTTTACCCCAACTAAAAATTTCTGCATCCTCTATTTTTACTATCACTTTCTAATCATCCATTTTACAAAATTTTCATTCATACCCACATGTCATCACTACGTCAAACACTACTCTCCCCAAAAAAATGGACCCCCTATAATAATAATCCCCATTGGTTGTTACTGCAGAAACCAATTAACACTCATGAAGCATCCATTTTAAAATTCTTACTTCACCTATTGTCAAATAAATATCAATATTTAACTCAAGAGAATGAAATTAAATTTTGAATGTAAAACTTTAAAAAAAACGATTAACTCTATTGATGCAATTGTAATAAAAGGGTAAAACCTAAATATTCAGAGATGTCTTTAAAAATGATAAGGAGTTTGACATTTTCTTTTACCTTGAAGTACAGAGGAAATGCAACAGGCACACACTACAAAATAAAATGCACTATAAGGTCACTAATGCTCTGTACCTTTAAATTTTTTCATTGTAGGTAAAGAATAAAGTCATTAATTCTTCACATCCGCCACTGCCTCAGTGTATTAGGTTCTAATTGCTCAATGAAGCATGATTGAGAACAGTTTTTGTGGTATTGCAACCCATTACTTTAATGTTCTTTTGATATACCATAACCTTGGATATAGCATAATTTAGACAAGGAAATTGTACACCACTTATGATAGTGACAATGAGGTTTTTTTTAAGTATCAGTGGAGAAAACTAGAGTGCTAATGTACTAAGATAGCAAATTACACCTCACGGATTCCTCATTTTAATTACAATAGGCAACATGATAGGATCTGTATCAAGTACCGTACATGAAAACCAATATCAGGGAAATAATCTGCTGAGAAGATAATGTGTATTTATCACAAAACTCCTCTATACAACTGTAAATTTAATAAATTAAAAAGGCTGAACACAAATTGGTAGGGTGCCAGCCTCTTAGCCAGAAGGTTGCAAGTCGAGCTCCACAGCCTGTCACACAAACCCACCTGCCTTATTTAAGTAAAGTTGTTCATCTTAGCTGGGCAATGTATTTCAGACCCTACTGCATAATAGGATTTGGCTTATTTTTTTGGGAGCCTTCTTTGTGCAAATAGACTCCTGAATTTATTACAATAGCAACTATATTCCAAAATTACCATTGGTTTAAAAAAGAAAACTATTGTTGAGGTTTTGAAAGCCATCATACAAATCTTTCTCGCTAATGAGTTATTGAGATGATATGCTACAGGCTCCAAAGCCTCCACGTCCCTCCTGTAACACGGTGACCAGAAATGCACACAATACTCCAAATGTGGCCTAACCAAAGTATTATACACCTGCAACACTACTTCCCTTCTTTTATTTTCGGTGTTCCAACCGATAAGGCAAGCATGCTGTACAACTTTTTTTTTAACCACCCTATCTACTTGTGTTACCATTTTCAGGGAGCTATCAACTTGCACCCCAAGATCCCTCTGTACCTCAATGCACCCGAGGGTCCTACCATTTACTGTATACTTTCCTCTTGTATTTGAACTCTCAAAGTGCAACACCTCACACTTGTCTGTATTAAACTCCACCTGCCATTTCTCTGCCCACATTTCCAATTGGTCAATATCCTGCTGAATCTTTTGACAACCCTGGCAATTTTTGGGCAAGTATATTCCACAGTTTAAAAAAGGGCTTAACCTTAAAAAAAAAGCTCTTGATCCAAATTATATCATACAAATTCAAATTTAAGAAAAAAAATTGCTCTGCAGCCATGCTAGACTTGTATGCAAATGTATCCCAAAACTTGCTTTTTGGTTTGGAACATAAAAGGATAATTAGTCAGATAATACAAGAAAAGCAAAATGAAAGCAATCATGCCTGCACATCGCCAGCCAAGACAGAAAACTGATCATAATCTGTATGAAGACTTGTGAACAGAAATCAGGGTTTCTAGAATCTCTTGCACACAAAAGCAAATTTTCTCCAATTGCTCAGCAATCAGAATGTACTCAAGAAATTAAACAATTCTAATTATTTATGAACACATTCCTTCATTCATTCTTGAATGCCTCCTGGCAGCATCAGAATACATTACATGGGAGTCTGAAAATTGGCAGTTCCCGTTGAAATTTCCTGTTATATTCTCAGATTAGCTAATAGCAGCAGCCCCCAACGCGAGCCCTACTGCTACAATATATGAGAGCAGCAGCAGTGCCTCTGGGTGCTTGCAGTACTGTCTAAAATTAGTTCTCCTGTGCTGTCAGCTCATCACCAAGGTCAAAGCATCTAAGCGACAGTATTTGATTTAGAAACCAATACAGCAAACCTTTGAAATTTAGATGTTGCATTCTATTCACATCTTAGTAGAATGATTTGCTCACTGAATAGTATTTATGGCTCACAAATAAAATGCAACTAGGTCAAGAATTTTATATCCTGTAAACCACTACTCAAGTGTTTCATTTTACATTCATTCTCTCAGGATTCCAAGTCTCAACATTAGACCCATTTCTGCAGCCAATCCACAAGAAAACTTGAGGATATATTCGTCTGTGAATCTGGAACACCCTTCAAACAAAAAACATACAGAACAGAATTTCTAGTCCAACTTACCGTTTTAATGCCATCCACCTAAATTGTTAAGCAATGAGCAGTCAGTCTTGCTCCAAGCATTCAAATTTTACAGAGCTTAAGAACTATGATACTTCAGTACTGAACATTATATAGGCATGGCAAAATGCAACTAAAATGCAAATGTGATGAAAATCATGCTAGTAGCATGTTAGACTGACATTTAAAAAAAAATGGACAGGCAATGTCCTTCTATCCCTTGCAAGATTTGCCAACTCACAATAAAAATAAGGCAGCTGAACTGAAAAACCCACCAACCCAGAAAAGCTTTTATCAAGCTTCTCTGATTAAAATACCAAAGCACTTGAGGATTGAAATCTCTCAAAAATTCAGAAACTTACAAAAACAATGGGACAGGTAACAAAAACTTTGTTAGACATAGGCTTTCAGGAATGTGTTCAATGAGTACAAACATTTGAGGAATTCTGGGCTTTAGGGCCAAGAAAGTTGAGAGTAGGGTCAATGGTTAGGTGAAGCAAATTAGGTGATGGAGAACAGGAGGCTAGAATGAGAGGAACACAGCACCTTTCAATGGATGAATGACGCCAGAGATCAAAACAAATGACGACATTGGGAACATTAGACAAAGAAGAGCACAATCAGAACTGAATCCAAATCTCTCAACAAACACAGGATGAGTGGAAAAATTAAATTGGTAAATTAACTTATTTTTGTCACATGTACCGATCATTTCATGCCAACAATACAGATCATTTCATCGCATCAGTACACTGAGGAAGTAGAAGGGAAAAGCAATAACCGAATGTAGAATATAGTGTTGCAGTTACAGAGAAAGCACAGTGCAGGCAGACAATAAGGTGCAAGGCCATGACGAGGTAGACTGTGAGGTCAAGAGTCCATCTTATCATACAAGAGGTCAACAGGCTTTTGTACCTTTTGCCTGATGGGAGGAAGCAGGGAGAGAATGTCCGGGGGTGGGAGGGGGTCTTTGATTATGATGGCTGCTTTATTGAGGCAGCGAGAAGTGTAGACAGAATCCACGGAGAGGAGGCTGGTTGTCATGATGTGCTGAGCTGTGTCGTACAGGACTCAGCAAAGTGTACACAGCAGAGTTTTGAGTCAGTTGAAGTTTATGGATGAGGAAAAACAACAAAAATCATGCACAATGGTTTCTGCAATAGATGGGCTAAGTAGAGGGTAGGAAGGTGATAAATGGCATTAGACATAAAAGTATGCAATTTCGGTAATGGAGAACAAATGGAATTTGAATACCTTTCAAACAAATTACACTTTAAATATCTTAACGCTCTTGAATTAAATGGTCTGACATCAAAAGTATTCTGAAACCTCAATTGCTGAAGATGGTTCTAAAATCCCAGTTCAATGATTGATGGTCTCTTTCCCTCCTCAACACTACTCAGGAAGTAATTTCTGTCCCAAAGAGAAGAATGGCATTCCTGGGCAGGAATAAAAGATCTGTTTCTTCCCAGATTCTCCAATCTTTTTTCACAAAAATCAGTCTTGTTCTACCTTCCTTGCATATTCCTTCTATTTTCCAATTTGAACTCAGTGCATGCTCCATTAAAACCACAATTCATCAAATGACCATCAACCATATTTAGATTAATTTGCCTAATTGGTCTTCTTCAGCCTGAGTCACCATTTGACTACAGATCGTAGCCTTAGTTCAATTTACAAGTCCTTTCGCTACAGTGGTACTAAAGAACCAAGAACCTGAAACAGATCTTCAATAATTTGAGCATATTTCCAAGAAATCATTTATAGAAAAAGATAAAAAGTATTATTCAAGTTAAACATGTAGTACCTCTACCTTACTGCACTGGTACTAATGGCAATGTCAGAGGTGGCATTGCAAGCTCCAGACAGTAAAGTTTACTGACAAATAGCCTTATACACCATTACTAGATATCAAACATTCATTACAGCAAAACAACATCACAGGAATAAATGTAATCTCCAGTTGTTTCCATTTGACAATACAAAACTGGACTCTAAAGCAGCACTTTCTACCAAAGAACAACAGGTCAATCAATGGGAGGGTTAACTATGACTTCAACAGGGATATAAATCTGCATTTTTCAACTTAGTACTCTAAACAGTGCAGTCTTTTACCAAATTCCTACATAAAAAAGTACTAATAACTGTTTGAGGGCACAAAGGCCACCTCAATGACCAGATTAATCCATGCTTAGATCTCTGCCTTCACTTCATATGGAAATAACATTCAATAGTATCATTTCCATATGGACAAAGTGTTTTTGATAACTAGGTAGATGAAAATCTCATGACAGAGAAATCAATCCATCTTGAAGCCCCTGGAGTACCGATCTATATACACTATGTATTGCTAATTTCACAAGCTTTAATGGAATTCCAGCTGAGTTAGTCAAAAAACACAGACTGCGCATAATACCATATAATCGAAAAACAATGAATTGTTGTTGATGTTGCTGAGTGCGCTGAAGGACCATTTTCAGAATATACAAGAACAGAAAGAGGGATGAAGAGAGTCCTTTAAGTTGTATGATTAACAGTCAAAAAAAAGGTCACAAATTGAGAATATTGCTTTGACAAATTTCAAGTATGGAAATAACTCTCTTGCAGACCTATAAATTAGTATAAATGCTCCAAAAGACTGGAAGAGGCTGCTAAAATATAAATTCTTCAGTCAGTTCTGGAGAACCCAGGTCACATGTAATCTGCAAATGATTTTTATTCTACTTACTACAGATGCTTACAGGAATATTCCATCAGATTCACCCTAATGCCTGCTGAAGAGAATTCACAACACAGTAATGCTTGATGTGCTTAACATATTAGACAATAACGGAGGCCCAAGTGACATCTTATTCTAGAAATAATCACAAATACCATATTCATGTCTTGCTAAAAGAACATCTAAAAACAAAGCTAGAACTATAGTGACTGAATGCAATGTAGAAGATTGATTGATCACATATAACTGATTTCCCAATGCAAATTATCTAGTATTCCTCATGTCAAGAGCATTTGACATCAGCAAGACCTTTTAATTCCACCATCCCTTACCATAAGGATCCCTTCCTCAGGAATAAAAAGTTGCATCCTAGCCAGTTCCCCAGATAAGGAGAAAGATAGCAGCATCGTGATATCTCCCTAGGATAAGCACATTCAGATATCTCAAAAACCATTGCATTGTTTCTTTGACTGCATATATTAAAAACTTCCAGTGTTTCATATTTTAAAGATTACATAACAGATGGAAAAGTTTGTCATTGGATGGGGGTGTGGGGAGGAAAGAAAATGAAGGAACAATTTAATGGAGCAGAAGTTGCTTTGACTTCTTGCAATTCACATTTTCTTTCAACGTAATGGCAAAAAATATCAAAAGGTGGCTTTTAAAGTAAAGGCACCAGAACAGAATCCTAAACTTACCACGGTGCAAATATGTGCTTCATTTTGGTTACATAAAATTGGATTAATAATTTGAATAAGTTAATACACCTGCCATCATACAATCATGCAAAATAATTACCGACTCCTTTATTAACTTGCTAGCTTTAACCTTAACAGATTACTATTAAGATTTGAAAAACGAATGTTTGCATTGGCATACCTTGTAGTCTGTGCCAATATATGATTGATGTATAATTAGTAATAAAATATTACTTTTACTAATGAAAGGCCATTTGCTTTCAAATACCTTTGAGTGATTTAGAAGATTTAATAAATTGTTTGACATATGAAAATAAACCAAAAATTTTGACAAAATTTTGGTTCTTATTTAGAGCAATGCAAACTGACATTTTAAGTATGGAAAGGTGCAGGTGTGACTTTTGAAAACAGGAACAAGAAAATACTATCCTACTCAAATTAACTGCTGAAAACAGCTAAAGCTTAGTGTCATGCTATTCAAAAACACTTACAATCCTCAACTCAAGTTCCAAGTTACATAACATATTGGAGAAACAAAGGACTGCAGATACTGGAATCTAGATGAAAAACATGATGATGCTTGAGGAACTCAGCAGGCCAGGCAGCATCCATGGAGAAAAGCAGGTGGTCAACATTTTGGGTCAGGACCCTTCTTTAGGACTGAAGATAGGAAAAGGGAAGCCCAATATATAGGAGGGAAAAGCAGAGTAGTGATAGGTGGACAAAAGAGGGGAGGTGGGGTGGACACAAGGTGGTGATAGATAGATGCAGGTAAGAGATAGTGATAGGCAGGTGCGGGGGAGGAGGGCAGAACAGATCCACTGGGGAATGGGTAAAAGGGAAGAAGAGAAAGGAAAGGGGAGAAAAAAGATAGGCTAGGAAAGAGAATCAGCATGGTGGGGGGAGGGGGTTGTGGGGATTACTTAAAGTGGGAGAATTCAATGTTCACGTCATTAGGCTGCAAGGTTCCAAGGTGGAAAATGAGGTGCTGTTCCTCGAGTTTGTGCTTGGAATTCTCCTGGCAGTTATAGTGAGGGAGGGGGAGTTGAAGAGACTGGTAACAAGGAGATGCAGATCGTGGTCAGAGACAGAGCGAAGGTCTTCTGCGAAACAGTCACCTCGTCTGCGTTTGGTCTCACCAATGTAGAGGAGGCCACACTTAGAGCACCGAATGCAGTAGATGATATTAAGGGAGGTGCAGGTGAATCTCTGTCTCACCTGAAAAGACTGGATGGAGGTGGCATAGAGGCAGGTGTTGTGCCTACGGCGGGGGCAGTGGAAAGTTCCCGGGGTGGGAGCAGGAGGAGTGAACTAGGGAGTCGCAGAGAGCGCAGTTCCTGCGAAAGGCAGAAAGGGATGGGGAGGGGAAGATATGCTTGGTAGTGGGGTCCCATTGGAGATGGATGAAGCGGCGGAGAATAATGTGTTGGATATGTAGGCTGGTAGGATGAAATGTGAGGACAAGGGGGACCTTATCTCTGTTGGGTCTGGGAAGGGTGGGGATGAGAGCGGAAGTGCGGAAATGGCAGAGATACGGGTGCGAGCTCTCTCAACCAGAGTCAGGGGAAGCCCCAGTTAGAAAAGAAGTTGGACATCACAGATGTCCTGGAGTGGAAAGCCTTGTGATGGGAGCACATGCAGCAGAGGCGGAGAAATTGAGAAAAAGTGATAGCATCCTTGCAAGAGACAGGGTGGGAAGATCTGTAATCAAGACAGCAGTGGGCATCAGTGGGTTTGTAGAAGATGTCAACAGGTAAGGAAATACATCGTAGTTTCAATTCCAGAATGTATTACCCGAATTAAAATTCCCTCACTGAGGTGGTATAATTCAAATTCAATTCCTTCCCTCAGTCCAGGTAGTAGGCTGACTGACTAATGAAGCAATCTCATCGAGCCCAATCTCAGCCACAATGTATAATTATCTTGCGTCCATCTAAATGCATAGAACAATTTATGACTGAGAAGTCAAATCAGTTTTGCCTCGTCCTTATTTAGCCACCCTGTGACCAGTTATGGTATTCTTACCAATGTCAAGAAAGGATAAAAGCAAGCACAGGAAATAAAAGCAACCTTTTATGCTAAACATTCACCCACTCACCAGGTAAATTAAGTCTCAAAGAACTCCAAGTTAGGTTATTCTAATTCAATAAATATTTCAAGTATTCGAAGCTTTAAAGAGTTTGGTCCATATCATTTGAAGTTAACAGATTCACAGATCACACTTTACACTGAATTTCAACCTTCAAGATTACTATCCAGCTGCACAAAGAATACCATTTGGAACAGATCTCCAAATGTCTGCATGGATTTAATGTTTTAAGCTCTCAACACTCTGAATCATTTTATCAATAGCTCCAAAATACCTGACAAGACCAATCAAATCATACAACTTCACATTCAAACACTAATTCAGAAAGTTTCTGAAAATCAAAAACTGTAGGTGGTCATAATTTGAAATAAAAACCAAAAAATACTGGAAGGCGTCATTTCAGCCTGAAACGTTAAACATCAGTAGAAAGAGAAAGTTAATGTTTCAGGTCAAAATGTCAACTGTTGCTCTTTCCACAGATGCTGCCTAACCTGCCGAGATCTTCCACCATTTTCTGCCTTTATTTCAGAAAGTTTTTACTTGTACAATAAAATGCTGTGTGGTTTCAAGCACTACACCACAGACTTGAGCATAAAAGTTCAAACAGTCTGATGCATTGCGAAAGGATTACAGTATTGTCAGAAATGACTGAAACGCATGTTGTCTCAAGTGTATTCAAAACATCCCTTGGCACAATATCAAAGAGGAGGACAATTATCCCTGGTCTTCCTTCCACTATTCATCCCTTATACATTAAGAATCGATAATTGGCAATTATCACACTGCCATTTCAAGGAGTCTATTGTACACAAATTGGCTGCCACATTTTCTTCACTGAAACTAGGACAAAACTTTAAAAGGCAGTTCATTTCCCATAAAGCACTTTGGATTGAAGTTTGAAAGAGAGACCCGAGTTTATCTAGGATCTAAGAATATGTGATATACTAATCCATGTACTAATGCATTTAAAAGCAGTGATATGGGTTGAGCTGTACACTCGAACAAGAATCCTAATTAAACAGATGCATCACGAAGGACAAGAGGAGGCACTTTTCCAGAGCAATGCTGGGTAGCAAGTCAAACCAACAAGTACTGGTACTTCTCCAAATTACCAGATTTAAGGCAGCACATAAGAATACAAGAAATAGGAGCAGGAGTAGGCTATCTGGCCCTTCGAGCCTGCTCCGCCATTCAGTAAGATCATGGCTGATCTGGCTGTGGACTCAGCTCCACCTACTTGCCTTTTCCCCCATAACTGTTATTCCCTTACTATGCAAAAATCTGTGTCTTGAATACATTTAATGAGGTAGCCTCCACTGCTTCCCTGGGCAGAGAATTCCACAGATTCACTACTCTCTGGGAAAAGCAATTCCTCCTCATCTCAGTCCTAAATCTACCTTCCCGAATCTTGAGGCTATGTCCCCTAGTTCTAATCTCACCAGTGGAAACAACTTCCCTGCCTCTGTCTCATCTATCCCTTTCATAATGTTATGTTTCTGGAAGATCCCTCTCATTCTTCTGAAATCTAGTGAATAGTCCCAGGTGACTCAGAGGCTAACCCCCTCATCTCCGGAATCAACCTGGTGAACCAACTCTGCACCACCTCCAAAGCCAGTACTCCAGGTGTGGCCTCACCAGTACAGTGTACAGTTGCAGCATAACCTCCCTGCTCTTAAATTCAATCCCTCTAGCAATGAAGGCCAACATTCCATTCATTTACTTTCTTAATAACTTGTTGCACCTGCAAACCAAACTTTTGCGATTCATGCACAAGCACTCCCAAGTCCCTCTGCAAAACAGCATGCTGCAATCTTTGACTATTTAAATAATAATCTACTTTTCCTTCCAAAGTGGATGGCCTCGCATTTACCAACATTGTACTTCATCTGCCAGACCCTTGCCAACTCACTTAACCTATCTATATCTGTCTGCAGACTCTCTACATCCTCTGCACAATTTGCTTTTTCACTGAATTTACTGTCAGTCATCGGCAAGCTTAGATATGCTACACTCGGTCTCTTCCAAATCGTTAATGTATATCGGAAACAGCTGCAGGCCCAGCACCGACCCATGGCATTCCACTCACCATTGACTGCCAACCAGAGAAACACTCAGTTATCCCAACTCCTGCCTTCTATTGCTTAACCAATCCTCTATCCATGCTAATACATTACCCCCAACTCCATGCATCCTTATCTTATGGATAAGTCTTTTATGTGGCACCTTATCAAATGCCTTCTGGAAATCCAAGTATACAACATCCACCTGTTCCCCTCTATCCATTGTGCTCATTTAAGAACTCCAGTAAGTTTGTCAAACAGGACCAGCCCTTCCTGAAACCATTCTGTGTCTGCCTGATGGAACCAATTCTATCCAGACGTCTCACTATTTCTTCCTTAATGATAGCTTCAAGCATTTTCCTGACTACAGCCATTAAGCCAACTGGCTGAGAGTTAACTGCCTTTTGCCTACATCCTTTCTTTAAAAAAAAGTGGCGTGACATTCGCTGTATAGACCTGCTCAGAGCCCAGAGAATTTTAGTGAGTTATCACAAACGCCTCTACTTTAACTTCCACCATTTTTTTTTCAGTACCCTGCGATGCATCCCATCAGGACCAGGGTACTTGTCTATCTTTAGGCCCAATAGATTGCTCAGCATTACCTCTTTAGTAATAGTGATTGTATCGAGGTCCTCAACTCCCATCACATCTCTCTGGCATGTTAGACGTGTCCTCAACCATGAAGTCTGACACAAAACCTCAGCCACTTCCGCATTACTCAATATTAATCCCCCCTTCTCATCTTCCAATGGAACTACGTTCACTTTAGTCACCCTTTTCTGCTTTATGTAATTATGAAAACTTTTAGTGTTTTTATATTTTATGCATCTTAACTTTCATATTCTATCTTCCCTTTCCTTATTGCTTGCTTAGTGATTCTTTGCTGCTTCCTAAAGTTTTCCCAATCTTCCAGTTTTCCACTGCTCTTGGTGACTTTGTATGCATGAGCTTTTAGTTTGATGCCTTCCTTTATTTCCTTAGTTATCCAAGTCTGGCTCTCCCCACCCTTACTCTCCTTGTTTTTAACTGGAATATATTTTTACTGAGCACTGAAAAATCTCTGAAAGTTTTCCACTGTTCCTCAACTGCCCCACCATATAGACTGTGCTCCCAGTCTACACTAGCCAACTCCTCCCTCATCCCATTGTAGTCTCCCTTGTTTAGGCATAATACACTGGTTTTAGATCGAATTATTGCACACTCCATTTGTGTGAGAAATTCAAATCAGACTGTAGTCACTCTTTCCAAGAGGATTCCTAACTACAAGATCGTTAATTTTACCTGTCTCATTGCCCAGGACCAGATCTAAGATAGCATTTTCCCTTGTAGGTTCAGTAACATGCTGTTCAAGAAAGCTATCATGGATGCATTCTATGAAGTCCTCCTCAAGACTACCCGACCAACTTGATTCTTCCAATCCATGTGCAAGTTAAAGTCGCCCATGCTGTTCCATTCTTACATGCATCAGATATTTCTTGGTTTATTGCCTGTGCCACTGTAATGTTGTTATTCAGTGGCCTATAGACAACTCCCAACAGTGATTTTTTTCCCCTTTTACTATTCCTAATCTCTACCCAGATGGATTCAATATTCTGCTCCTTAGATATCATATCTCACTATCGCCCTGATATCACCCTTCATTAAGAACACTACCCACCTCCCTTACCTTCCTGCCTATCCTTCCAGATTACCTGATATTTAATTCTCAGTCATCTCCACCCTGAAACCACATTTCTGTAATGGCTACTAAAATCATACCCCTTTGTACTGATTTGTGCCACAAGTTCACTAACCTTGTTTCGAATACTGCAGGCATTCAGATAAAGTGCCCTTACACTCATTGTCCTTTTAGAATCTAGTAATCTGTATGCTCTTTGCATTTGACTTTTCTGTACTCCACACTTACTTTTTTCTTTTCTAACTTTTGCTTTGGTCTCTGCATTGCTTCCATCTTTCTGCATGGATTCTTATCCCCCTGCCATATTAGTTTAAACCACCCCAACAGCACTAGCAAACAATCCCCTTAGGACATTGATCCTGGTTCTGCCCAGGTGTAGACTGCCTAGTATGAACTGGTCCCACCTCCTCCAGAACTGGTTCCAATGCCCCAGGAACCTGAAACCCTCCCTCCTGCACCATTGCTCAAGCCACATATTCATCCGAACTATTCTGCTATTCCTACTCTGACTAGCACATGGCACAGGTAGCAACCCTGAGACTACTACCTTTGAAATCTTACTTTTTAGTTTACCTCCTAGCTCCTTAAATTCAGCTTGTAGGACCTCACCCTGCTTTTTTCCTACATCATTGGTATCTACATGCACCACGAAAGCTGGCTGCTCACCCTCCCCTTCCAGAATGCCCTGCAGCTGCTCCAAGACATTCCTGACCCTTGCACCCAGAGGCAACACACCAACTGGGAATCCTGTTTGTGGCCACAGAAGCTCCTGTCTATTCCCCTTACCATGGAATACCCTACCACTATAGCTTTGCCACTCTTTTTCCTGCCCTCCTGTGCAGCATAGACACTCATGGTGCCATTATCTTGATACTGCTGCCTTCCCCTGATGAGTCATCTCCCCCAACAGTATCCAAAGGGGTATATCAGTTTTGGAAGGAGATGACCACAGGGGACTCCTGCACTACCTTCCTGCTACTGCTCTGCCTGTTGGTCACCCATTCCCCATCTTTCCTTAGACCCTTAAACTGTGGCGTGACCAACTCACTAAATGTGTTATCCACAACATTCTCAGCATCATGGATACTCCAAAGTGAATCCATGCGCAGCTCCAGTGCCGTCATGTGGTCTGTCAGGAGCTGCAGCTGGACACGCTTCCTGCACACATAGTCATCAGGGACTCTGGATCAGGATCTCTTCCAACAGGATTAATAAATGGAAGACTGGCAAGGCACAATGACCTTCTGCGGAAGGAATGCATTGCAAAATATTCAGAGAGTTGAGAGAACATGTTTGTCCACTTACAAGTTGTATGTGCTCAAATCAACTAAGGTTGCATATTCAGAAGGTATTTGCAGGTATGTTTTAAATTAAGGCCTGGTTAGCTGACAAGTACCCAAACTTAGCTCCAGTAGGTAACAGTACACTGTTTTTACAACTCTGATTACTAAAAGGAAATGAACATTCAATTTATTTGTAAAATGGGAAACTTCTCAAAAGAAAAGAAATTGTTACACTCAAGGCTGCTAAGACTTCATGTACAACAAATAGAGTACTGAATTACCAGCCTACATAGTCAATGTGCACAAGCGACTAAAAATACAGTAACACATTAGTAATAGTAAACCCAAACGTGCTTTCTAATTACAGAGAATGCAACTTTTTTTTTAATTTAACAAGATAATGACTGATCTTCTACACCATTCTCTGCCCTATCCCTGAATCCCTCAATTCCGTAACATCCAGAAATCTATCAACCTATTTTGAATGCTATCAACTGAGCTACAACATCCCTCCAGACTTGAGAATTTGAAAGATCCATTATCCTCTGTGTGAAGACATTTCTCCTCATTCAATATAAAATGACAGCTCTTTTTGAAATTTTTACCTTTAGTTCTAGACACTTCAGCCAGAAGAAGTATCCTCCCTTCATCTACCATGTTAAGTCTAAGTATTTGGTAATTTCAATGAGCTCATCTCTCATTATTCTCAACTCAAGAACAGATATCTAGCCTAGTCAATCTCCCTTCATATGACAGGCCCACCATCCCAGGAACCATTCGAATGAATCTTCATTCCCTTCCCTCTATAGCAGGTGTATACTTTATATGTAAAGAGGCCAAAATTGTACTTCATGCACCAGGTGTTATCAAGGCTCTAATAGTCTTTACTCTTGTACTCAAACCCTCTTGCAATAAAGGCCAAAAAACATTGCATTCATAATTGCCTGCTACACTTGCATGTTAGTTTTCAGTGATTATGCAAGGACACCTAGGTCCCTTGGAACATCAGCAATTTAAAAAATATTCAGTACTGTGCTTTTTCTACCAAAGTGGGTAACCTCGCATTTTTCTACATTGTACTCCACCTGCCTTGTTGCTGCCCCCTTACTCAGGTGGCCTACGTCCTCATCACTTCTTATTTCTATTTAGTTTCTTATCAGCATCAAACTTGGAAATGTTACATTTGGCTCCCCCTGCCCAATCATGGCTACAGATTATGAGAAGTTGGGGGCCCAAGCACCAATTCCTGTGATACCCAACCAGTCACACATTTTCAACCTGAAGGACCCTATTATTCATAACATGTGTTTTTTGTCTGTTAACCAACTCAATCCATGCTGTCAAACTATCCTCAATTTCATGTACTCTAAATGGTTCCCTCTTATGTACTCTAAATGGTTCCCTCTTATCTACTCTACCAGATATATCCTCAAAGAACACCCCACCATAAATCCAAGTTAACTCTGCTCAATCATATATTTTCCTAAGTATCATAATATAGCATAGAACCATACAGCACAAAACAGGCCCTTCGGCCCACCATGTTGTGCCGTCCATCAAAACACCCTCACACTATCTAACCCCTTCCTCCCGCATATCCCCCCATCCCACACTCCTCCATATGCCTATCCAACAAGCTCTTGAACCTGCCCAATGTATCTGCCTCCACCACCACCCCAGGCAGTGCATTCCATGCACCAACCACTCTCTGGGTGAAAAACCTCCCCCTGACATCTCCCCTGAACCTCCCACCCATAACCTTAAAGCCATGCCCTCTCGTCTTGAGTATTGGTGCCCTGGGAAGGAGGCGCTGACTGTCTACTCTATCTATTCCTCTCAATATTTTACATACCTCTATCATATCTTTATTAATTCTACAACTTATTGAAAATTCTACTTTTTCTGCAACCAACATTAGGCTAAGAGAAGGATAGTTCTTTGTTTTCCCTCATACTTTGCATCTTCACCAAAATATAGCAACTCATCTTTGTTGTCCAACATTAACAAATGTGCCTCAAGTATTTTCCTATTTGAAGTGCACAGTGATATACAGGACAAAAAAGCACAAAAACAAACTTTTTTAAATGTAGAAACTAAATATGAAGGAATAATGAATTAATATCCTTGCCAACACAAATATTCTAATAGTCATAAAATTTTGTGATTAGCTAATATCTAACCCAAGTACAGTTAATATTATTTGGCCAATGTTCCTTGATTCAGGAAAACTTCACATAGATCACCAGGAATGGTGAAATGTGACCATAGCACCAAATTACAATAGCTGAATGTCATACTGATGCACAGCAGCTTGGAAATGAGAGATGTAACTATAACACCTCAACCTTCCTTTGTCATACTGAAGAGAAGCTGCAATGCACTAGCAGATAATTTAGCACTGAGCAGTTAACAAATTAAACACATTTCATTCTCTTTACTCAGACTTAACAAATGTCTCATCTTTAATACAAGAAAAGCAGCTTCTATAGGATAAGCCTCACAAGTCAGCAACCACATTAAAATGAACAAGAATTTTTAGACCAATGAGTGTTTTTATAACCTTATCCTCTAAACAGTTTCCTACATTTTTAGGGCCAGTTGACACACACATTTCTTCCATTTTGCACCCCGAGACATAGGTAGCCACAGCAAAGGTCAACCAAGTGACCTGTACCAAACACCTTATTTTGCTTGTTTAGGTATAGTTTAAGGCATTAGTAATAGGGGTATTTAAAAACAGAAATGCTTCCCAAATCACTGATTCCTAACTCTACCATGTACAATTATGGTTAAATGAAGTAGAACTTAAATCTTAAACTTGAAGATGGTGCAAGTGTGATATTTCTGTGACAATGTTAATTATGGTTATTTTACAATCAGATATATTCTAAGGAGACTGGTAGGGTAACGGAACATGATCTTATCCTGGAAAACAGGCACAGGATTGGCTACACTTTCATGTTCAACTTTCAGGTAATGGCCTGAGGGGAAATTCCTGACAACTGTTCTAAACTATCACTACTTTTGCTGTAATACGACTGTCAATAAGTACATATCACAGCTAGTTAACTTGTTCACAAAGCTCACTCTCCATTCCAAACCCTGGCTAAGTAAATACAGGTTAAATTCAATCTGTCAAACTAAGCTGGACATAGGTTCTAGAAACAAATGGACACCACAGCATCTTTTGCCGCGGAGACCCTTCCACCTCCTTTATTATCAGAAAAATAAAAACACTGTGGAACTCATCAGCTTTCAAATCAAACCAATGGGTATCTAATATAAAAACTTAACTAGCAAAGGAAGCAGCTGGTGATGATTGTGGATTGAGAATAAAGATTTTAATTGTGAAAAGCAAAGTCCTGATGCATTTGAACAATCTCAGTTGTAACTGCATTACACTGCTGAGAAAATGATATGATTAGTTTATGGGTTATAAATATAAAAGGCACTCCACGTTGTGACTACTTAATCTAATGCAAACCAAAAGATTCAAGTGACTGGGATCTTCAAATGCAATTGTTCATTACATCACTTAAAGCTTTAAGAATGCACTTCAAATGACTGATAGTTACACCGCCAAGATCAAACCATATTGTTCACCATAATATTCAACAAACCTGGAAAAGTAATTGGAGTCTGAGACAGTGACCATGCCTTTCAATAAGTATGAGTTGATTAGCATAGATAGCATTGGCTATTATTTATAACCAATCTGGATATAGAAGACAACATTCCCAGGATGTTGTCTCCAATGACCTTCCAAAAAGGCATATGATAACGTAAGAGATCAGCAAAAGTGAGTGACGGAGTGCATGCATAATCAATGCAAACTTGTGGCATGGGTCAATGATTAGTTTGTAGGCAAGTTAGAATGAAGGGATAAAACCCATAATCTTCAATTGGTCAAGGTGTAATAAATGGGCTTCCTCAGGGATCTGTACTCTGGTTTCAACTCTGTGCGCTAATGACTTGGATATAAAGATGTTTGTTCTTCAATAGTTCAATGATTCTGTGGAATACAAAGTTTTCAGTCTCTGCTAAATTAACGTATTTTCTTAATGAGCTACAAGGGAGTAAGATTAATTTCAGTATGCATGTACACAACCACAAATTGCACTGCTACCAAAGGTTACTAAATAAGGCAAAATAAAGGCTGACCATACCATTTTCTCAGGAATGCAGTAAGACTGCTGCTGAGATCAAATATACATAAAGCTGGATTTTTTTGAAAAAGCTTCTCAGAGTATTATAAACAAAAGACAATATTCAAATATATGGAAGTAGAAAGGTTTAATTTTTTTCTTTTCCAACTCCATTCCTCCAAGAATGTCACAGAGCATTCCCTAGGGAAGGAATCCAAAAGCTGACCTAGTCACAATCTGCTTTGAATCACATTTCCCAATATCATTGTCCTGTGGGAACTACAGCACAGAAATCAGACTTTTGGACTGAACTAACCTGTGTATTTATTCCGTACTTGAGTAGCCCATCTTGGTTTCCAATATTCTTTGCTCTTTTGCCTCATTGAAGCTTTTGTTGAAAGATGTTGTCCGTTTCAATCACTAACTTACTTAAGGGATTTCAAACCTTATGACCTTTGTGCAAGAACAGAAGAAACCTCAGCAACTATCACAAGTCTAACATTTAACTGCATGGTTATGGCCCCATCATACCAAGGATAGATGACCTTCCATGAGTCCCTAACATGGTCAAGTATTTTTTTAAATTCTGATTACTTCACAGCATCATAACGAAGCATCAATTTACGATACAAGGTGAAAGCCATATGCTGTAGTTTCAAGTCAAATCAATAAGTTCACTGGATGAATCATACTGCATATTGCCTTTCATTGGAGAGGAAAAACAACAGAATGAATAACCTTACCTGGTACAGAGTAATTTCCATCCGCCAAATACAAACCATCCTAGCCCTCGCTTTTTCTGAGTAACTCTAGCTCTTGGTAACGTATGGTAGTCACTCTCGTCATTTTCAAAACCTTCCTCTGACATCATTAATGGCATCTCATCTAAACTGGATGACTCATCTTCTACTTGATACCTGTGTCCAAAAATTAAACAAAGTTAATTTAGCACCATCAATACATGCTGCATATAGGATTAATTCAAATATTGTCAAGCGTTTAAAATGATTTTTGGCTAAAAGACACAAAACCTTAAATGGTGTATTATCTCCAAAACATTATTATATGCACAACTATTAACAATGTAATGAATTCTACACTTACAAACCATATTCTTTGCAAACCCACTTCTAATTAGGATCTACATCACCTTAGTGCAGTTTGAAACAAAGAGAGAAGTAACCAAAAGAGACCATCCCTTGAAATGATCCATGCTGTTTTGAGGCCCCCATCACCATGACCCTCATACAACACCACCACATCTCAGACCTTTCACTTTGAGCAATTTAGCAAACACTGGTTTGAACAAATCTGAAATCCATCAGCTCCAGAGTTACATGTTCCATGGCTTTCTGTGGTCAACTGCTGGGAAGGACACATCGCAGAGAAATACATGCTTCTGAAGAAAATATGAACATGCGCCCTGTTGGGCGATTTATTCCTTTATATGTATGCACATTTAAAAATACATCGTTCATAGAAAGTTGCCCTAATTTTATACCCTTTGCTCTGAAAATCTGTTGAGACATAGATCTTATGTAATTATTTCTACTGCTGTCACCCTTAATATTATTTTTGATCTTAAAAATTTTCCCCTGGGTGATAGATCCCATAGTACTGCTCCACAAGTAGTTAGGGAGCTGTGGCATGTCCTAGCAGAAAACGTCAATTCCCTTCAATATAACGCAGCAATTTATTAAATACATCAAGACAACAATAACAAGGTTAAAAAACTGCATACTTTCCAGTAAAAGCTTTGTGGATACAATATCCACCTCAAGAAAACTCATTTAAAATACTTTTTCTTTTCCCAAGTCCGTTGTTTACATTAAAGGTTTTATTTTACTTCATGTCAAGGTGGAGTTGGTGTTTTGCACAAAATGCCTATCAAGGCTGGAAAAAAAAAAGACACCTTTGCTTTTTTTGAAAACTGGTCACGCCTGACTTTTCATAAAGCCCTAACCATCAATTTATCATGTATGCATACAAGGCAAGTATTGTGAGGAATACATTGAAAACCCTGGAACAATTTATTGAACAGGTTACATGAGGTCTACAACTATCAATAAAAGTCATTAGCAATTTTGACACTAAATCATTCAGGTAAAATTTCAGAAAGAGAGTTTTCTAATGAAAGGTCATCAATCTGAAAAGTCAACACTATTTTTCCTCCACAGATGCTGCCTGACAATGACTTTAGTGATTAAATTACTGGACTGGCAATCCTGAGGCTAGACTGGTGATGCAGCCACAAGTTTGAGTCCTATCACAACAGCTGGGGAGTTTAAGTTCAGCTAATTAAGCAAATCTGAAATAAAAACAGAAGTATTTATAATGATGACCACGAGGCTGCTAGGCTGTAATAAAAACCTGTCTGGTTCAGCACGTCCTTTGCTGAAGGAAATCTGCCATTGCAACTGGTCCAGCCTGTGCAGAAATAACTTACATTTTCAACATATCGACAATAACTTGCAAAGTTTAATTTAAATCCAAAGTTTGTTCAAAGCAAATATATCAAAAGGTGGAGACATGTCCAAAATCTAAAGATCATATAGTTTGCCAGAAAATCATTCTCTGGGGCTTTACACATTGACGTTGATTATTTTTTGTCAACAAGCCCCTTCAGGGGCCACTTAGACCTAATGGTGCAGTGCAGAACTACTCATACTAGGAAAATCCCAAGTTTCATATATGGCCCATTCAAACAAAGAGGCTTAGTTGCTCCAGATGTTCAAGTTGGAAGGAGAATCCAAGACAGACTCCTTTACCACTGCTTCCTCCTGATCAATATCAAACAGGAGGTTCAAACTTGACTGATGGTTCACAAAGAAAACAGTCCAAAAGAATGAAAGGCGTGTTATTCAGGATTATAATTTATTTACCTGGGGAATCAAGTCAGCAATGCACAATGTTATTAGTTCAAAATCAAAAAACTATGGGAATTGTCAATATACAGGCCACATCTAATCAAAGAAATTCACACACAAAAGTTAACTTATACCATGAGTGGAATTAACTTGTCTGGCACAATAGGCACCAGAGAAAAGATTAAACACAATCAGACCTCCTTGATCGAACAAGTAATAAGATATCTTAAGGTTGACTTATCATGTTTAAGTTTGGCTGAATAAAGTGTTATTGCAGCCAGTCCTGCCAAAGTCTTGGAAACCATTTTCAAAAGCAATTCCAACTTTCAATATGACATTAGATCGAGGTACAACAAAGTTTTTTTTTAAATAAAAATTGAATAGTTTGAAAATATCACACTTTTAAAATGTGGTTCAAATTCAATAGGTGACAAAGGAACAGGACAGCAAGCAGGAATGTACAAATAATGCTATTTGCTTATTTTATATTACATGATAATAAACTATTTCTTGACAGCAGTAATACAATATTAGTGATCATTCAGAAACACAGGCTTAAAAGTCAGCTCAGCATTTCTAAACAATGAGTGTTCCATGTGGATTAAAGTGCAGTCAGTCATAAACACATTCTAAGAAAAGTATTTATATAGATTCTTTAGCTGATTACCAAAAATATCAAATATGATTATATTTTTGGTCAAGTTAACACATGCAAATATATTCAATGAAATTCTTCATTTTTTTGTGGTTGAAAGGAAACTATTTAACCTCCGCAATTTATGTCTGCTCACAAACTAGCTGGCTGTACAAGGCCAGTTTAGCACAAAAAGTCACAGTATGTTCCCCTATATTAAGGAACATGTTGTCCCTCCTATTTCAGGAATTCTTTCAAGCTGTGAAATTGCAATTGTTGGTAGCGCATGGCAAATGACCAAATAGATTCCATGGAATATTTCGGAAAGAGCATTTGTGTGCTTTTCTTATCATGAATGTGAAACACATGGAAACATTAAAAAGGTTATAAAAATTCTCATGTGAATATCTCAAAATTCATTCAAGATATCAAATGAGTACAAGAGGTCAGATAAAAATAGATGTACCCAGGAAATGCTGTTCAGTAGGCAGGAGAGGGTGAATGTGGGTGGAGCAATGTTGGTGATAGGAGGCAAATGGTAGTGGTGGAAGGATGTTTTCTGATTGGAAAACTGCGGCCTGTGGTGTACTACAGGGATTGGTGCTGGAACCCTTGTTGTTTGAGATCTATATTAGCGACTTGGATGTGAATGTAGGAGGTATGATTAGGTTTGCAGATGAGATAAAAGTTGATGGTACTGTGGATAACAAGGAAAGTTGTCTAAGCTACAGCCAGGATACAAATCGAAGAGAAACTTGGGCAGAGCATTGGCAGATGAAATTTAGTTCCAATGAGTACAAGGTAACGCATTTTGGGAAGTCAAATAGGGGAAGAACAAATATGCATTAAGCACTAAGGAACGCTGATGAAGACAGACATTAGGGTTCAATTCCATAGTTACCTGAAAGTTGCAACACAGGTCAATAGGGTGGTGAAGGAAGCATGAAGGCAAGCATGTCATATAAGTCAGGACACAGAATATAAAAGTTGGGACATTTTGTTGCAACTTTACAAAACCACTTGGAGTATTGTTGGCTGTTCTGGTTGCCACACAATAGGAAAGGTGTGTTTGTGCTGATAATTGGTAACTGGAGAGAGCACAGAGGAGATTCACCACAATGTTGCCTGGATTTGAGGATTTCAGTTATGGAAAGAGATTGCACACGCTAGGCTTGCTGTTTTCCTGGAACAAAGGAGACTGAGGGGTGACCCAAGAGAAGTATAAGATTATGAGAGACGAAATCTTTTTTTGACCACTATTGATTCTAAAATTCTTTTCATATATTTGGCAGAATAAAAACCCAAGGCCTAAGTAAGAAATATTTACAAAAACTAAAAAAGGATGGTGGTATGGCCTTGCCTAACTTTAGATTATATTATTGGGCAATCAATATTAGATATTTAATTTTTTGGATACAAGATTCAGATGTAATTCAACGCCCCAAATGGGTACACCTTGAGCACCAATCAGTACTTGAATTTTCATTAGTTTCTATTTTAGGAGCTCCACTCCCTTTTGCACTTACCAAATTAAGTAAACATATGATTAACCCAATTGTTAAACATACAATACGAATATGGTTTCAATTTGAAATTTTTTGGATTGAATAAATTTAATCTATCAAGTCCCATTCAATCTAATTTTTTCTTTCATCCATCCAGAATTGACTCAGCTTTTTCCATATGGAAAAGGAAGGGAATAGTATGTTTTCGTGATTTATTCATTGATAACTGTTTTTCATCTTTTGAACAATTGACTAACAAATACAATTTGCCTAGATCACACTATTTTTTTTGATATTTGCAAATTAGATTTTTTTTTAAAATATCTGCTATACCCTCTTTTCCCACACCTTACAAAACTGAAATTACGGAAAAAAAACTTGGTTTTAATCCTTGTCAGAAGGGCTTGATAGCAATAATTTACGATTTAATCATGAAAATTCGTTCAGAACCACAGGACAAAATTAAGAATGAATGGGAAAGTGAACTCCAGAGAGCTTTACCTACAGAGACTTGGAAGAAAATTCTTCATTTAGTTAATACATCTTCAATGTGTGCTAGATATTCTTTGATACAGTTTAAGGTAGTTCACAGGACCCGTATGTCAAAAGATAAGCTAGCTCGTTTTTATCACCATATAAATCCTATATGTGACAGATGTAAATCGAATGTGGCTTCTTTGACACATATGTTTTGGTCCTGTCCTCTTTTGGAAAAATATTGGAAATATTTTTAACATTATTTCAAATGTGTTGAAGATTGATTTACAACCTCATCCTATCACTGCAATTTTTGGTTTACCAAGTATAGAATCTGGTCATCTATCTGCCTCCGCTAACCGTATGATTGCCTTTGTTACATTAATGGCCAAACGATCCATTTTGCTTAAATGGAAGGATCCAATACCCCTACTACTTTTCAATGGTTCTCTCAAACTATATCATGTTTAAACTTGGAAAAAATTAGGAGTGGTACTGCTGATCCCTTCGCTTAAACTTGAGGAAGTTTGAAGTCCATTTATTCAATATTTTCACAGGATATAGATCCCCTTATAATAACCTTTCAATTTAGGGGAACAGAGTTGACGACATAATATTGCTGTTTCTATTGAGAAATTTTAGTCCAGTTTTTTTTTTCTGTTTTTTTTAATTTTTTTTTTTCCTTTAGCTTAGTTTGGTTTGATATATTGTTATAATTTTTCTTATTTTTTTTCTTTCTTTTATATTTTATAATAAATTTTTCTTTTATATTATATTCATTCACTGACAGATCATTGGATCTACAGATTTTTTTATACTTTATTGTTCTTTATGATTATCCATGTCATGATTGTTCTCCTGATCTCTTTGTATTACATGTATAAACATTGATATATTAATCTGTATTAATTTGAAAACTAATAAAAAGATTGAAAAAGAAAAAAGATTATGAGAGGCATAGATAGGATAGATAGTCAGGATCTACCCCCCCCCCCCACCCATCCCCAGACAATAAGAGTATCAGAAACAGTATTGGTTTAAGGTGAGAGAAAGGAGTTTTAAAGGTTTAAAAAGGGGATCCAAAGGGAAAATTATTTTTTTAAAAAAAGCAAAGTGGTTGATATCTGGAACTTGCTGCCAGAGGTAATGGAGAATCAGATACAATTACTATATTTAAGAGACACTTGGGCAAACTCTTCAACAGGCAAGGCATAAAAGGAAACAGTCCTAATGCCTTGGCAAATGAGGTAAGTGTAGATAGGAAAAAAAGTGTTATAGACACATTGGACCGAAGGACCTGTTTGGCTGTACAACTCTATGACCATATACATGAGGCAGCCAAATAAATAATAAGATTCTTAAAAGTAGGAAGTCAGCCAGGTTAATAAGCTTACAATCGGAGTCTGGCTTATGGTTATCCAAACCAGAGTGAATTTTAACAGAAACTCCTTTATTATATTTGAATCTTGGTCACAGATGCTAATTTTCCAAACGAAAGCTACATGGAAATTAATGAGAATATTTAAGCCAAACTGCTCCCTGTTCAGTTAGCTCCTAACCACTCACTTTTTCTTTTAAAAAACACACCTTTAATGTAATGCTTTATTCAGATTCTGACCAGTATCCAGGGACCAGCTCCCAAATTAGCATGGGTAAATTTATTTCAACAGCTGACTCGGAACAGGAAAGCTGGTAAGTGAGAACTAAATTTAGTACTATTAGCCTAAAAATACCTTATTCAATGATTCTGCAAATTCCAGTCTTAAAGAATGAGTTTTATTTTCCTATATAACCACAGCTTTACTCAAATTGTACAAAAGCAGTACTAACAAAGGGAGGTCAAAGCAAAGGCTATCCCATTCAAATTATCATTTAGATTTTATTCACTGCACACAATAATTACATCTGCAAAGGATCAAACCTAATCAAGTTGTTTGTGGCACAGAAAAAGTCACTTCAGAAGGGAAAGGTGATTTTAAAAAACACAAAGGGTGAAGTTTACAACTTTTGCATGATTTGGACCCATTGTTCCAAATGAATGTAGTTACAAATAAAGATAAAATCAGGTTAGTTCAAATATAAAACTGAATCCGGATGTGTACAATCATTATTGAGTCTAATCCAAAACATTTCACCCATCCTTCACACTAATTAGTTAAAAAGCTTCAGTTGCTCAAAATCATCAGGTTTTAAATGAAGGGTCTTCAACCCAAAACACTTTCTCTTTTCACAGTTGCTGCCTGACCTGAGTATTTCCAGCATTTTCTGATTTTATTATGCCTTCCTGCTAAGTTATAATTTCATATCTTTATTGCATTTGTTGCTTTACTTTCATTGTAATGTGGCCAAATTAGGGTAATCAAAGCAATCCTGAGAGGCCTCTACCTATTCAAGGTTCTTTGGATTCATGAATTTCTATGGAAATAGTCACACTGTTAGATTTCTGGTCAGTTGCCAGAAACTTTCACACAGAAATAACATTTTCCAATGTGAGCATGTATACTACAGAGGCTAATATTCAATAAATATAATCTAAGTTCTGCAGGAAAAATTCCTAAATCAAATATTCCCAAACTGAAAGAAATATAAGTAACTGATTTAAGGAACAACACTGAAAAGCAAACTGATATGTCAAGCAGGTGACTTTGTCACCAGGTCTTGCAGAGAGTGATTAAACAATTGCATACTCTGGAGATGGCCAACCAAGCTTGTGACTGTCATAAAGTTGCATGCTTGCACCACTAAAATTAAGTGGTACATTGATAGAAGACCTGTAGCAAAAAACTCTACCAGATGTTGTACAGAGCAGAGTATTATAATATGCTGGATCCACTGAAGACAAAAACAGCAGAAGATCAAAGACAGTGACTGAAACAGGTGCCCAGTAGTGTAAAAGCAAAAAGAAAACTTGTGTTATAACAAAGAAACATTTACTCAATTTGAGAAATTTCTGCCAGCAAATTGTGCTTAGAATTATTTACATATCCTTACGATGTCATGGGAACATCAGTAGACTTAATCTGAAGGGGTTTGTACATGTCAGTGACATACATTTCATGAAATGTGTTACACTGGCCATAAAAAGAAGTAATAGCTGTACAGCATCAATTTTAGGCTTCCCTTCATTTTGGATTCAAGTTAACATGGGTACTTTTTGTCTTACACTGACTGGTATATATTGGTCAGCATGTCTCTCTTTTTTCTGGGCCATGTTGCCTTTGAGGGAGGAGGAGTGCCAAGGGTAGGAAGTGTGATCATCACGATCTTGTTGCATAACTGAAGGAATAAATATGCAATAAGACGCCTGTTACTTTCATTATATGCTCCAAGTTTTTTAAAGCATGCTTCCAAGTGGAGACTTCACCAAACTATAGCACCTGATAGTGAGAAAATTTATAGTAGTCTGCATACAAGAGATCTTAGTAGGTTGTTAGAGGGCAAACCGTAACTCTGAAAATATTTAAACTACATAAGAGCATACCCACACAGTTACATCTTCAATATTCATTCTGCAGGAAGATTTGGACTTTATGGCAAACGGCATTACAAGTGCCAATCTCCATGCTTTCATTTCTTCCCTGGCCAACCTGCACTCCTAACTACTCTTCAGACAATCTGTAATGTGACAATTGCAGGCCACATTGCTCTTTGGGATCATGAATTTTGGAGTGTATTTTAGCACAGGGAAATTGAAAGATAAACAAGCCCTCCATGGAGGAATTTCCTTCCAAAATTTTTCATTTGATGCATTATGAATTTGATTCATTGTGCTTTGTTAAACTGCTTAAACAATAGAACCTGCCAAAATACATTGATTTATAGGAGACCTCTAGACCAATGCAGCACAATCTTTATCGCCCATAGCATGACAGTGTGCTACAAAAATATATTTTCCATTCGTTATTCAGACATCAGATAGTATTTCTCAGCAGATTTAAATCAAAACCGATTTCTGACCCAAGACCAGAATTTCCAGCTTCTGCTATTGTAATATTTGTGAATTACTTCTTTGCTTTCAATCATACTCTTCTAAATGCTAGCATCAGAAGACATATACAACAAAGATACAATCCTTGACTTGTGACAGACAATGTGTATCAGGTCTAACAAATCTGACTTTCTAATGTAGCCTCTGAACTGGCAAGCAATTTAATACTTTTCAAAAGCAATTTTTCCTATTGTGCTGTAAAATTTAAGCACAGTATTTAAAGTCAACAATAAAGTGATGAATTATGTATATTTTTATAGACATGGCAAGCACAGTGTGGTCTATATTAACCACATCTCTGCTAGTCTATTCTTCAATGATGTGACATCCCTTTAGCACTTAACAGTTACCGTGTGTCAGTCATGGAACATTACAGTTCCAGATAATTATGTCTAAGACTCGTACTTCTAACAATGAAAGTAAGAGAAATAGGCTGAACAAAGGATACAAAACGGTAAACATCAAACTCTCAGCATGAATGCAATACTCTTTAGGCTATCATGTAGACAGTACAACATATCTCTTACTGAGGCTGCTTACTGTATCGTGAATGTTACACAATTCCCAAACAAACAAATAATACCCGAGGTGGCAGAAAATGTTGAAAAAAAAGATCAGAAATTTTCTGAAATAAAAGCTTACAAATTTGAAAATTCTAATACACCCTCTGACAGCAGAGAAATCCATTCTTAATGCATTTAAAGATCTCGCTCAGAAAGAGCAATAAGTGAGCCTCTGCCATTGCTACCCACAACTGACTTTTTATTATTTAAATAACATTCTGATCATTATTTACTACATTATAATGTATACTAGCTATCCTATTTTGTGTTGAATCCATCTACAACAAAGAGCATAAATTGGAGATATGGTTATTCTTTGGACTAATACAAATTTCTATAGAGTGACAGGATGCAGCACAGATCAAACCTCCCCTAAACAGATACTTCTTCTAAATATCAGATTAAAAACATGCTTCTTTTACTGCATACCAATCCTTTAAACACATGAATTCACTGAAATTTTATGGTGACCTGATGGATAATATATCTTGGTAAATGCATTATTTATTGAATTTGGCAGTTTAGCTAAGTGGTTCCATTCTTGCCTTGGAGTCAAAAAGTGGTGGGGTAAAGCCCCACTTCAAACAGACACTAATGAAACAGGAAGTGCTGCACTGCTCAGAGGTGCCAGCTTTCCAAAGGAATATATTAAATTAGAGCCCATCTGCCTGTTTAAATAGATGCACAAGTTCTGACTGGACTACGGGGGGGGGGGGGGGGGGGGGGGAGGTAAGGGGTAGGGGAGAACTCTGCTGCTCTCTAGCCAACGCTGATCTCTCCACCATTTGTTTCCCCCTTTACAAGAGGAAAGTTGTACCTGACAAACCAAAGAATGCTTTAAGGAGGTAAATAGCAAGGTAAAATAAGAGGGGAAAATAAAAGGTGGATGTACTATTCTTGGATTCTCAAGAGATCTGTTAAGGAAACAAACAGTAGGTTATTACACAAGGATTCACTGAGTTGGGGATAAGATTAGCACAAAGAGGTACTGGTTAATGGACAGAAAACAGATGGGGAAAAAAAACAGGATATTTAAGATATTTATTAGTCATATGTACATCGAAACACACAGTGAAATGCATCTTTTGTGTTACTGAGGGGTGCCATTGGGATCAGTCCTGAGCCTTCAGCTATTCACAATTTACATTAACTTAGATGAAACAAAAATGTACACATCATAGTTTGCTGATGACAGAAAACAGGTTGGGAATTTGTGTTAGAATAATCCAGAGAGTTGACAAAACAATGAAACATGTTAATGAACAAGAAAGTGACGGATGAATGGAACATTGAGCTTGTGCACTTTAGTAGAAGTATCAGAAAAATAAAATATATTTTATAAAATACTAGTAAATATTAATGACAGGGATTTTGATGTCACAAGATGTAAAAAGTAAACAGGAGATACAATAAGAAAGGCAAATGATATATATGGAGCCTTCGCTGCAAGATGATTGGAATATTAAAGGTAGAAGTAAAGTATTTGATCTCATTTGAAGTACCTTGTACAGTTGGTCTACACCAAAAGACACATTTACCTTGGAGTCACTGCAACATAAGTTCAATAAATTGATTCCTGGATGATAACTGTTTTATGAGGGAAGATAAAGTTGCCTGCATTCTGCTCCTTCTTCCCAACTGCAATCATTGAGACATACAAGATTCTGAGAGACTGATAGATATGATGCCAGGAGACGCTTCCAACTAGCTGCAGAGTCCAGAACTGCAATGACACAGGCTCAGGATAAAGTGTCAGCTATTTAAAACAAGAGAAATTAATTTTAAACAGAGGTCTGTAAAAGTGTTGGAATTACCTCACAAGGCTGTGGGCACCAAGTCTAAGAATATTCAAGGCAGAGATTGATTCCATGTCCAAATTCTCTCAATGTAGATTTGAATCTTAGAATCAGCGTGATCAAACTGATCAGTGGATCATGCACAAAAGCCTTTTCCACTGTTTCCATTGACATTCTTACCAAAAGGTCTGATACAACTACCTGCCACCAAATATAATAAAAGGTTCAATACATACATACAAAAGAACCTGACTGTAGCCACCCCAGCTTCCTGATCATTTCTTGGAAGACAAAAAACATGAATATTTATGGATAAGGTGGGTAGGGTTTGTAGTACACTTGAGAACTTGAACTTAGAAATGTCTGCAGTAGGTTCTGTTGGCCATGTGTGAGCAGCAACTTGTTGGAAACCAGCGTCCAGTATTAACTGGGATATCCCGTTTAGAAAAAAATCTTTTCAAGTAAATTCCTCACATAGCATCTCTCAATTGGAGAGAAAATTGTCCTTTGACCTTTGAGAACCAAGACTGAACATCAAGCCAACACATATGGGATTGAAGTTTTGCTCTTGACAGCTATTACAAGCTTAAATGAAATATAATTGGACAGCTTCAACACATTTCCCCCCACAGTGCAACACACTCATAATTGGGCAATTTCTCTCAAGAGGCCACAGATGTTTTGGAAATGAAATGTCCTGCTGGTGTAGTACAGGGATCATTTCCGGGCTTGGGGTTATAGCACAACGTTAAAGCAGGTCAAAAAGGAAAAGAGAGTAACTCTTTTGGAAGATGGGCTCCAAATATGAAACCTGGATCAAATTGTAATTAGCAATAGGATGCATGTTATGATGCTTTACATAATTCAGCTGCCATGCAACTAATGAGATGCTTGTACAAAAAACAGATGACAAGTGAAACAAAGACAGGAAAATCAAAGTGTGTGCTATCAAATTCAAAATTAACAGGACAACGCAAGGCCATAGCATTTTCAGGGTACAAATTTCTTTCCCCATAAAATGGAGCTCATAACTACCAACCATGAATTTTCAAAGGTCATGATGCCATATCACTCGATTATTTCTTCAAATAATACAAAATTATGAATACATCAGCTTGTACAGTACCCTGGCCTCTACTATTTTTTGCCCCATCCCCCGAGAGTTGGGGAAATCAAGAACTAGAGGGCATAGGTTTAAGATGAGAGGGGAGAGATTTTATAAGAACCTGAGGGGCAACATTTTCATCCATAGGGTGGCCTGTATATGGAATGAGCTGCCAGAGGAAGTGGTTGAGACAGGTACATTAACAACATTTAAAAGACAATTGGATAGGTACATGAATAGGAAAGGTGTAGAGGGATATGGGCCAAGTGGGACTAGCTTAGATAGGCATCTTGGTCAGCGTGGACCAGTTAGGCTGAAGGGCCTGGTTTCATGCTGTTGACTCTATGACGCTATCATAGAGTGAACTATGTGCACAAAATTATAGGTATAAAAAACATACATGTTAATTTCCAAAATTACAGCAAGTATAGCTAATATATGGATACACTAGGACAAGATGTATTATGACCATATCTAGTACAACTAGTTACTCTCAAACTATTGGCTGGGTTCCAAAATCAATATGCAAATATGACGAGTCTCTCATCTCAGAGATTACTCCACACAGGCAGTAAATCAACTCTTCACTTCAAATATTAGTTTATTATTGTCACGTGTACCAAAATACAGCTTTGCAAACCATTCATACAGATCATTTCAGAACACAAGTGTTTTGAGATAGTACAAGGGAAAAGCAATAACAGAATACAGGATATAGTGTCACAGTTACAGAGGAAGTGCAGTGTAGGTAGACAATAACGTAGAGGTCCGTTCAAAAGTCTTATAACATCGGGACAAAAGTTGTCCTTAGGTCTGATGGTGTGTATTTTCAAGCTTTTGTGTCTGATGGGGGGGGGGGGGGGGGGGGGGAGAAGGAAGAGAGGGGCTTTGATTATGCTGGCTGCTTTTCCGAGGCAGCTCAAAGCATAGACTGAGTCTACAGAGGGGAGGCTAGAAAAGTTCCATAATGAAGAATCACGTCTTGGATAACCAAAGCATTCACAATGTTACGGTGAGGTTAATATTAGCTATTCAACCAATTGTGTAACAAATATCCTGAAATGCAATTTTTAAAAAAATATAGGTTTTAAGTGAGATTAGCAATGAAAAGAGAGTTATAAAAGCATTTTGATTCCAACTAACTGTAACATATTAGTTTGCATTTTACTTTGGGTGAATTTCCCACATTCAAGACGTCATAATAAAAATAGTAGCCCATTTCAAAAAACTTGAACCCTTTCAATTAGGAACACTAAGCCACACCTTCCCAAGAAGACAGCACAGTTGTTAAGTACAGTGGCATCTAAATTGCTCTGGATTCGAATTCAGTTCAGGTAGTAAGGAAAAAATGTGTTGTCATGACTTTGAATTTCATGCTTAAAATTTATACAATGAGAAAGGAAAGGTACCTGCAACTAGTGTGTGTTTGATAGCTGTTCTTATTCTACCCTACCATCCATATTTGCTCAAATCTGCACCCCACCTCCTTCCAGATACGTTATAATGAGTAATCCAGTGCTCTGGTGACCTAGAATAACAAACAAGACCACACTCCTCAGCTACCTCCAAAACACTACTTCCATTTTAACCAGGCTATTTAGTAAACTGACAGTCCATTATTTTTCATGAGACTACAATGAGTTTACTTTCACTCTTTATATTGGTCATCTTATCACCTTACTTTTCAGCAAAAGCTTGCAACAAATTGAAAAACCATTTCAGAATTTGTGAAGTTTTAGCTACTTCCTTTAAATCTCACCCGAAAACCCATATTCTGGCCATAAAATAAGCCTTCTCCCCTAAACAAGATCTGAAATTATATACAATTCTGGTGAATATGGAAAATTGCTTGAAATCAACTCTTTACACTTCTGATCTGCTCTACAATATCCCCTATCCATTAAAGAGACAGTACTCCAACAGGAAAAACTACCTGGATGTACCTTTAGCCTTTAATCAGTTAGCTACAACATCTATGATCAGCAAGCTATGAAGTATGAAGACATCCCCTTGGCTCTGAAGAACCAACATTAGGTTAGTTCTTTCTCTTCCTCTGCTTTGTTATTTCTTTATTTAACTCCCCCACCCCACCCCGCCAAGGCAAAATGCTCTACCACACCAGCAGAAAATCAGATAGGACCATAGGCGTAAGAAACTATGTGAAAGAAATTCTCCTTGCCTCAGCATATTAATAGAGTATGCATTTTGATGGAGTACCAAAGACCACTTGGCAGAAGTGACATGGTCATTTTGCAAATGCACTAATTCACAGGCCTAGATTGGTGATTCAGAGAGACAAGTCCCAACATAGCATCTGGTGCTTTGAATTCAGTTAATTAATCTGGAATAAAAAAAAGTATCAGTGACAACAAAACAACTTGTTTCCACAGGAACATTTCTGATTCAGTTCTTTAAGGAAACTTGCCATCTTAACTGTCTTGCCGGCATGAGACCAACGGCTATATGGTTGACTTTTAACCTAGCAAGCCAATCAGTTGCATCAAAATTTCACAATCTATCTGAACCCTATGTAGTAGGTCTTTAATTTTCATGCAAACTAGACTTATTGGCTGTTACCTTCCTTCCCTCTCAGAGTCTTTATAGTTCCTCACAACTTTGCCTTTCCCTTTTTTTTGTTCCAGCAGTTGGCACCTTCTCTAATATTTGCCAATACTACTCTAAAGCATATCCTTTTACTTCAAATATGCCGGTCTATGCGCCTTCCTCTGTCCATACATTGTGGTTACATTAAAATCACGACTCATTACAAAGTCTATAATCAAATTCATACTTTCTTAGGATTTCATTACACTTGCAGTCAGTTTAACTGTTTCCTTTGTTCTTTCTTCAAATCTGCAGACTTCGAAAATCTTAGTTTGGCACTGTTCATTACATCAAACACTTGCTTTGCTTCAGCTTTTCCTCCCCAAAAGTATTCTTTGTAAAACTTACAATTTAAAAGACATTCATCATTATTCACTGTATTTAGCATATTATATCTGTTACAACATTTATACTGGAAAAGAAAAAATGTTAATATTCTAAGAGTATTCCCACCCGCCCCCGCCCCATAAAGGACCTAACCCCCCAAATGTTTAGAAGCAGGATGCTAAACTGTGACTTTTTCCCATAGAGCCTATACAGTGCTACACCAAGCTTCCCTCAACATGGAATCTTGCACATTTGCAGACAGTTTTGTACACAAAGGCAAGTGAGATTTGGACAGACTAAAATGCATCTTTGATTGAATTGATCTCAAAGCAACAATCTGATAGCCTATGAAACAGAGCCCTGTGTCATGCAGCTGCTCGGGATGAACCACAATAAATACCATTGTAGATCTTTCCAGATCTTCTTGGCACACTCCAGAAGATGAACGATTATCTCATCTCTACCAGAGGCTCTGGGGGCAGATTGTGGTGGCTCTGTGAACAACTTTAGACCTTGCAAAACTTTGTTCCCACTGTACTACTGACGTCTGGAAGAGCAGTTGAATCCAATTATGATTCTCGCCCCAGACAGCATTTCGGAGAGCACGTTATCATATACATGCATAATATTCTGTCAACCATCTTCTCCTGGTCAAAGTTGACCAAGAGGAGGTCCATTTCCTGTCCTGCCTGTAGATGATCATATTAGAGATTGTTCTAGATGAAGAGGACCAAACTATTGTATGGAATGGGAAAAGCAAATGGTTTCACCACTACTGATGCCCAAAGTCAAATGTAAAGAAAAACGAAATTAAACAAAATGAATTGTAAAACCCTACTGGTTCACTTTAAAGAAATAAATCTGAGATGCTGATCAATTTTAGCCAAAGCAATCATGGATAGGCAAAAACTGCAGATCTTTCCACTGGTGCCCACATAGCGTAGAGGAAAGATACTACAACTGCTTTGAGATTAACAAGACCAATCAAGAACTGGACTTTGGATCTTCATACCATTTTACTCGTACTTACTCAATTAGAGAAGCACTCTAAAATTGAAAGGAATATTCAACTATTTTCCAATGAAATTATTTCCAAGAATATCATGGCCTTTTTAGTTTCAGCATTTTGGCCCTTTGCTTCCAAGTACGTTGCAACCATCCACAAAAACACTTTAGAATTCTGTTACTCAATTCAGCAAACATTTGTCCAAAATGGAACAGTGAGGCATCAAATTAGTCAAAAATTATTAAATGTGTTTGTACCAATAAAGAATATTAAAAATTGTTAAAATGAGTATAGAAGTAACTTCAGTCACAGGATATGAATTGTCAGAAACATGCCTGCCAACATTAAATTCCATAAGTGCAGACCGAATTAATAGACTCCATATTCATATTTTAACGAATGAAACAACACATTCACTTTAACCATAGTGAATGCAGTTTTAGTAACATTTCAAATATGGAAAGGCAAAAAAAGTGAAGAAACCCTAATATGTTAAGATTTCCAAAGAATCAGAAGGTCACACCAAAACAGAAGACAAATGAAAAAGAAATTACCCTCTGGAAAAGTATGTGCAAAATTGCAATTTTGTTATAAGATAACCCCCTAATATGAACAAGCTTGCGTAATGTTATTAAATTCAAAAGTCTGACATAAATAATTACGATCGTTCCTACAAACTGCAGAACTAGTTTCCTCTCTCTCCACTTTTAGTAATTGTTATCAGTCTGATGTGCTTTGATGCCATTCGTTACAATACTATGGAGATATGGTTACCATATGGAGGGAACGCTGTGTATTTTCAGACTTATAGACAAAATCAACTTATGGACATCAGTAAAAATGTAACCTGTTCATTACCCAGGAACAGCCTGAACTTTGCTAATGTTTAAGAGTAGACTAATTGGGCAGATTGGATTTCTACTGAGCAATCATTAACATTGTCAGGTGGGTGCCAGTTTTGAAACCATAATGGAAATAGCTTGACTAGTGTTGCTGCTGGTTCTGGAACACAGGTCTTACAGCTGTGATATTTATTATCTGGTCCTGCAGCCTTTTCCATATCCTCAAAGGTGGTAGATTACATAGAGGAAATAAGCCCAACACGACTTCAGAGGTGAAGCAGCAACAGCGAGATTTTCAATTAATCAGAGACGGCAGTGGTAACTGCCAAGGGTCAGACAACAAAACCTTGAGATGAATAGTAAATAATTTCTAATGATACAATAATCATTTCAATCCATCTGAAAAAGTTGCTCATGTTAGGTTTGTTAATCAGCTTGACGTTAGTGAGCTTCAAGAATCAGGTTTATTATCACTGACTTATGCAACATGAAATTTGTTGTTTTGTGGCAGCAGTAAAGTGCAAGGACTAAAAATCACTATAAACTACAAAATAAATAAATAAATGGATAGAAAGATGAATAGTGCGAAAAAAGGAATAACAAGGTAGTGTTCATGCACTGTTCAGAAATCTGATGGCAAAGGGGAAGAAGCTGTTCCTACATCATTGAGTGTAGATCTTCAGGCTCCTATACCTCCTCCTCAACAAGCTAAAGTGAGGAACAAGAATGGTTGGAAGGTGGTGAGAAATCAGCTAAGAATCTAATCATTCCAGAATGCAGCAGATAGAACGGAAAATGAGGGCAAATTTTCTACCCCAGAAGAGAGAAATGCCCAACACCTTGACAGATGAAAGACAACATGAAGACAGTCAACCAATGGTGTTTGCAGAATTAAGTGTAAACCCCAAGCTTGTTCACTCAAGTACCTTGCATCGGTCCAATTGTCTCCAGTAAATATACTGCAACATCAATGTGGTTGCAATTGAATCAGAAGTTATTGCTTAGAGTATATGACTCAGTTTTCATAACCATAAGTATACCAAGGATACAAACCTGGTAGCCAACATTACTGTTCAGGGTTAACAATCTGTTGTTCAAGGCACAAGCTAACTTTGCCAAAGGCATGGTTGATTTTCAAAGTTAGTTAGTTTTGTGGCTAAGTGAGCGAATAAGAGTTGGACCATAAAGTGATCTATAGTTTACTACTGCTGTAGATTTGTTCATCTGCAGCAGGGTTCTTGATGCTGATTGTCTAGCAGAACATGGCACAATATCAGAAAACTTGCTCATCATGATCAGCAATTCACATTGCTAAACCAGTCTCGCTTTTCAAAAAGGCAACACCTATTTTCAAACTACTCTGGCAGAATCTGAACTGTTCTCTGGCATTAGTCCAGGTGCATCCAGTAACAAATTACATTCCCATACCCATTGCCTGCTGTACAATCTTATGAATTAGTGGCTAAACAGTTTCTCCATGTACAAGTCAGGTTGCACAAATATAACATTGTTCTATTTTACTGTTAAAAACAGACTGAGAACTAAGCCAAATAAAATCAGGAGAAATAAGGGTGGTCTAGAGGAAAGATTACCCAACTCTGTGCAATAACTATGGTTACATGTAGTTACTCAAAAACATCAATATACAACAGTAATATTCTATACATTGGCAGTAGAACATCTAGGTTTTGACAGTATGTTAAGTTAATGTTCTTCTTCTGTACTTATGCAATTCTAAATAAAAAGGTATGGTACAAAAAAAGAAAATGACAACCCATGCTAAATAATACAAAATAACAGGAACACAGTTAAAATACAATTCATCCTGCAGTTACTCACCACAGCGTTTTAGAAATAAAGTATAATTCAAGTTTCACAAAAGTAAACATTCCAGTCGAATAATACAGTATTCATTAACTGCTGTTCATCACTACTGGAGCATGAAAGTATATTTAACAAGTGATGCAGTAGATTAGTCAAGGCGCTTAAACAGTAACTCTAGTCAGCTTGCTCAATCCCAGTTGTAAATGACAAATCAGGCTGCAGTTTCAAACCTCAAGGCATCAACTAAGTAGAACTGCCCAGAAAATTAAAGCAGCATTGAATGGGAGAACTGCTTCTACTTCATTTTCAGTAATAATTCATACTAGCCTGCTAAACTGTATCCTGTGATTTGAAAAATGCACGTCAATGGTACATGCTGTGTAGACATAATGTTCAAGGTACAATTACACAAAGACTTGATATCTATGCTTGCCAAGTCATCAGGAGTAAAGGTTATTTCCCGCCCTGAAAAAAAATACAAATATAACAATTCACAAACAATAAATATTAATCCATTCATTCCTCTCTCCGTCAGTGTTACTGCACATGATCCTTTATGGTCTATTATAGCTCTTCCCTACCAAGTGATTATCTCATTTAGACCCGAACTACATTTTACTTTTGGAATTAATTTCCTTTGGTTAAAGGTCATGTAATAGAGTTGACAAATGCTCATTCATACAACATCTGGAATTTAACTTCATTCAAAGGGTAAATGTACAGTACTGAAAAATTACAAAAGTCTTGGAGATACAGTATAAAAGGGCTTTATAACATTTTCAACTGATGTGGAAATAGTTTTTCCTAAACTTAAGTGATTCCAAGTCATTATAGAATATTAACATTATATTCCTTTATATACTGCTGTTCAAGTTTTCAACAGGACATAGAAATCACCGCTTACGCTGACTTAGAAATTCTCAAACATGATAGCCTGATCTAAATTGGAGAACATAACCACAGTGGCTAGGATTTGAGGAAATTTACCAACTGCAAACTTTGGGTAGATGGAGGACACACCGAGAGGAAGGGTGGGATGGTTTTAGTAAAACCATAACATAAATAGAAGATAGACAAACTTGTATTTGCAACACACACCTAAATCATTTTGCTTTGTGATAAGGATTACAACACAATTTGTATCCTTTCCACTCACCTCCGAAACACTTTCTCAAAGAAACAAGTTTACAGAGTTCCCTGCTCAGATTCCAGCATATTTACATTTCCTTTTGCATTTCAAATACAAACACTACGAACTAACTGTACAAAGTACTATTTATGCTTACTGGAATCCTCAAAGCAGGACCAATGTGTAGCTTGGTGGGTAGCACACTCACCTGTGTGAGAAGTTTCCAGGTTCAAGTCCAAACCAGAAACGCAAGCAAATAAATCCAGGCTGCTGCTTCAGTGCTATTCTGTTTATGATACGGTATTCCAGATGAGCCTTTAAAGACCGTCTACCCTCTCAGATCAACATAAAAGAGCCTATGGTACTATGCAAGATAGTAGCAGAACTACCCCAGTGTCCTAGCTAATACTTATCCCTATATTATTAAAACAGATCAAGAGGTTGTTCTCTTTTACAAATGCAAGACTATTCCTCCCCCCTCTGCCACCCCCCCCCCCCCCCCCTTCTGGTCTCATTTCTGAGAATGGGCAGAAAATTGGACCACTTATTTTTTGGATAGATTGTCAATGGCAGACCACAAAAATGCAGAAAATTACCCAGCAATACCTTAACACCACAAGTTAAAATGCTAGCATGGTTAACTATCTGATGTATGCAATCTGCCTCACATGAGAAAATTTTACATTTCTTTCCACAATTATCATTCACTTATGATTGGAGTGAAATCTTGGAGCACAGCTTTACAAAATGTTGCTGTGCTGCTATTAATGTACTAATGAAGAAACTTTCTTCCAGGCAATGTTTCTATTCCACTCTTCAAATTCTTTTCACCAATTCTATCCCTGTGCTGTAAGCATTATATTAAAGCAGGCAGTTAATTTTGCCCTAGGGACATTTTACATTCTTGAAAGCTAGCCTGGGCAGAATGAAATATTTTCATGAGTTTATACAGGTGATATTAGTATTCTCTACCCCAAGCTCAAAGAGTGTATTCAAGTGCATGATGAACAGACTGCCATGTAAGTCAGTGACAAAGTCAGCTTTAGGAACTATGACCCATTCTTTTTTTGTTAAATATATTCTTTGCACATTCTAGTCATTACCCAACAATTAAAAACATGCACTTCCTTAGTTACCCAACAATTCAGGTGCATTAACCTATTTTTGTGCATGCCACTGTTGCTCTAAACAAATTCAATTAAGTCACAAACTGTAAAACAAACTTGAGATCTAAAGCCAGATTAAAATCAACCTCACCAGGAAAGATTCACTTTCATCAGTGATTAAAAGATTGCAGTATCTTCCTACGTGGCCACGTATGCCCACTTTGCTGTAGATTGATAGACTTGGAAAAGCACAAATCTGTCCCTGAATTGGATTTTATAACATCTTCTGGGAAGCTCTGGCCATGGTTCTTAACAAACGATCTGGCAGACTTCTTCCAAGACAGGGTAGAAGATCACAGTCATTCAACTTCAGTATCCAGGCACTTCATACATCACTGAAAGTGCCAGTTTATTATGAACTATGGTTCTAACCAGTACTGCTTGAACTTGTGATCTATCATATAAAAAAAATCCATCTGAAAAGGTGGATTAATTTTCTCAAATTATAATTTTCTCACAATAGCAAAGAAATAGCAAAGTTTGTTCCATGCTCACAGTACCAAACATTTGTGAATCGGATAAGGTTTTGGACAAGAGAATAATTCAATAGCCAAAATGTATCCAATACCAAAATGATTGGATAAAATTAATAAAAAAATAATAAAATTAACTGACTTGAGCCAATTTAAGATGCAAAAAAATTCTCTTTGAAAAACCTTTTTTGAAATACTTTTGTCCCTGGAAGACAAAGAAAATTCCTGAAAAACAATAAAATTAGAAGATGCTTGGGATACAGGTGTGGAGAGAGAAAAAAAGAGTTAACCTCACATTAATAACCCTTCCAAACTGAAAAGTGAGAAAATGAGTGTGCTTTAAATTGTGGGAGAGTGTGGCATAGAGAGAACAAAGAGAAAGGCTGATTTGGTGGAGAACAAAGTTGTCCAGGGGACAATTGCTTTCAATGGTATCTAGTTAATCACAGCTGATTTATTGAGGAGGGCAAATAGAGGGAGATGAATGAAGATAGTTAAGAGGAAAAAGGGAATGTTGGAACTATGAAATGCTGAACACAGCAGTTGCTAGAAATCTGAAATACTTAGTAGATCAAGTAACAACTGTCAAAAGAAGAAAAGCCAAGTTAATTTTACAGCTGGTTGACCTTAGATCACAACTCGCCATCTGACACAAACAGGAAATGCTGGTTATCTGAAATTGTTAAATTCAATTTTGAATCTTGAGGGCTGCAACATGCCTGGATGAAAGACGGGAAGCTATTCTTCAAGATTATACTGGGCTTTGCTGGAACTTTATAGGAGGCCAAGTGTGGAGAGGTCAGAATTGTCTTGGGATAGAGAATTAAAGTGACATGCAAATGGAAACTCAAGATCACCATTGGTTTCTGAAGGGAGCATTCTGCAAAAATAGTCACCTCATCTGCACTTGGGTTCTCCTGCGAGCATTGCAAATAATGCACTAAATTGGAAGACATGCAAGTGAACTGCATTTTCATCTGGAAGGACTGCTTTTTGTTCCTGAATGGCGAAAAGAAACAATGTAAAGGGCAGATATTGTAGCACCTGATGTATAGACAGGAGCTGAGGGAAGCAAATCGTTGGACGTGGAAGAATGAGTCAAGGAGACATGAAGGCAATGGGCTTTTTGGAACACCGAAAGGGGAGAGGAGAGGAATTTGTGTCTGGAATCTCACTGAAGGTGGCAGAAATTGTAGTGGATGACAGTAGTGGAGTGGAAGATGAAGACAAGAGGAATCCTATTGGGCTCTTGCTAGGAGTGAGAGTAACAGCAGAAGTGAAGGAAATAGAGATGGTGTTGAGAGCCATAGTTAAGGGAGAAAAGTCATCTCAGATGTGGAAAGTCATTGCTCATTGGGAGAAGATTGATTGGACAGTAATTACCTGGCTTGTATTTGCCCTCCTTTTTGTGGACAGTGCATACCTGGACCATTTTCCATGTTGTAGTTGCACAGGAACTGCATGGCTAGTTATGGAGTACTCTTGACGTCACGTGGAATGAATCCAATTGGTTGAAGACTGGCTTCTATGATAGTTGGGGATTTTGGAAGACAGCCAAATTGGCTCATCTCTGCACTTCTGGTTGAAGAGTTGTAAACTATTCAGCCTTTCCTCTCCAGATTCTAGGTCCTACCTTCATGGAGATTGGAGATATTCTTAAAGCTGCTGCATCCTGTTCGCAACTAGATGCGAGAGAATTGCACAGAGCTGTGAAGTGATTGATGGTTATGGAATGGTTCTGTCAATTGCTTACTGTTTAGCATACATGGACCTCTGATTGTTTTTTTCCCTAGGTTGGCACCACAATGTAAAGTTCATCTGATGCTGCTCCCCCAGTGCATTCTTCATTGAATGAGGGTTGATCCCTGGCTTGTAAAAGATTATATGGGGTTGCATATTGTGAAGAATTAATTTTGCTCGTGACAGCCCACGTTGCTGTTTTTGAGCTGCTGATTCTGTTCTCTCTCATTTAGCACAATCATGCCATACAAATGTGATGGAAGCATCTTTATTGTGAAAATGGGACTTAGTCTTCACAAGACGCAGAGGGTTAACTTGCTAATATATAAAGCCGGATGAAGTTTCAGCTCCAAAGAAAATTAGAGCTGAAACTTCACTAGTTTATATTCACTATTTTACTACTCCAAGTTTATATTTTAAGTCATCAACAGATCATACAGATGAATATAATTTTGGATGGTTAAATTTGTGGGAGGTGTGGATGTGATTTGGAAATTTCACACAAAGCCAAACAAGTCTACAAACCAAATACTAGAAAAAAAATTAAAACTTGCCTAATAATATGTTTTTGTCTGATCAACAAAGGGTATGTATTACAGACACTAGGTTATGATGAAAAGTTACAAGATTTCCTAACTTTTTTGATCAGACTTGTTTCTCTGAAAATTAGATGTACTTGTTTATGTTCTTTTATTAGAGTACAACAGCCTTTTGCTAGGGAGATGATATTCCTTTTCTTGGGGGGAGGAAGCAGAAGTCTTTTTTTTTAAAAAGATCAAAGTGTAGCGACTCACTGTCCGAGCAAGCGAACCGGCTCGGCGGTCGGGTCGCGCATCGTCAGAGCGGTGAGGCCCAAGATGGCGCTGGGCCTTCATCTTCCCCGAGCGACGGGAAGAACCCGCGCACGGGAAAAGTTTGATGACAAAGCGCATGTGTTATTTCCATTTTCGGTGGGCGGGAACCATTCCTCTTAAAAGGCCCACGCAAGGCAAGAAAATAAATCAGTTTTGTTCTGCAACTCATCGACTAGTGTCTTACTTTCGCATTGCGGTAGCAGCCACTACATTGGTGACCCCGACGGTCCAAACAGATTTTGGACCCACACAATGGACAACAATGCAGCAGCCAACGCAGTGGCACTCAAGCTGTCCGCCTTCTGGACACTTCTGCCCCGCGTCTGGTTCGACCAGGCTGAAGCACAATTCCAACTTTGGCAGATCACCTCCGACTCCACACGGTGCTACCATGTGGTCAGCTCCCTGGACCAGGAGACAGCCGCCCAGGTTGGAGACTTCATCCAGTCTCCTCCGGAGGAAGGCAAGTACCCGGCTTTCAAAGACCTTCTTATTCGAACCTTCGGCCTCTCCCATCACGAGCGCGCCGCCCGCCTGCTTCATCTCGACGGCCTGGGGGACAGATCCCCATCGGCCCTGATGAATGAGGCGCTGGCCTTGGCTGAGGGACACGAGCCCTGCCTGATGTCCAAACAGGCCTTCCTCAAACAACTACCCGACGACATTCACCTGCTGTTGGCCGACGCCGACTTCAGCAACCCACGTGAGGTAGCCGCCCGGGCAGATGTCCTGTGGAAGGCCAAACGTGAGAACGGGTCATCCGTCGGCCAAATCGCCAGACTGCGGGCCCAATGCCTACCTAAACCAGTCCCAGCAACCGAGCGACCACACCCCAGAAACACAGACGACGACACTGGGGACCAGCTGTGTTTCCAGCATCAGAGGTGGGGTGCGGAGCACCGTCGATGCCGCCCACCCTGCAAGTTTCAGGGAAACGCCAGGGCCAGCTGCTGCTGATGGCTACGGCGGCTGGCCACCAACACAGCCTCATATTCGTTTGGGACAAGCAGTCCGGGCGTCGTTTCCTCGTTGATATTGGAGCAGAGGTCAGTGTTTTGCCCCTGACCGTCCGCGACACTCGTAGCAGGCAACAGGGTCCCACACTCAAAGCCGCAAACGGCACAATGACATGAACTTTTGGTACCCGTACAGTTCAATTACAATTCGGCGACAGCCGTTTTACCTGGAACTTTACCCTTGCCGCCATCGCCCAGCCGCTCCTGAGAGCCAATTTCCTTCGGGCCCACAGCCTGTTAGTCGACCTGCGAGGGAAGCGGCTAGTGCACTCCAGAACTTTCCAAACCTACTCCCTGGGAGAAGCCAGCCTACCAGCCCCGCGCTTGGACTCCGTTTCCCTGCCTGGCAACGAGTTCACCAAGCTCCTAGCCGAGTTCCCATCGGTTTTGGCACCTCAGTTTACAAATTCAATGCCCAAACACGGGGAGCAGCATCACATCATTACCACAGGGCCACCCCTTCATGCCCAAGCACGACGACTACCTCCAGACAAGCTCCACCTGGCAAAGGAAGAGTTCCGCCGCATGGAGGAGCTGGGGATTGTTCGCAGGTCAGACAGCCCCTGGGCCTCCCCCCTGCACATGGCCCCCAAAGCCACTGGCGGGTGGAGACCCTGCGGCGACTACCACAGGCTGAATGACGCCACCACCCCAGACCGCTACCCCGACCCTCACATCCAGGACTTTGAGGCGAACCTACACAGGGCCTACATCTTCTCCAAGGTGGACTTCGTCTGGGGATACCACTAAATCCCGGTCCACCCTGACGACGTCCCCAAAACTGCGCTCATCACTCCATTCCGCCTCTTCAAATTCCATTGAATGCCATTCAGCCTTAAGAACGCCACGCAGACTTTCCAGCGGCTGATGGGCGCGGTAGGCTGTGACCTGGACTTAGTGTTCATTTATTTAGATGACATACTAATCGCCAGCCATGACCGCCAAGAACACCTTTCCCACCTCCGCCAACTGTACTCCCGTCTCAGCGATTTCGGCCTCACTATCAACCCGGCCAAGTGCCCATTCGGACTTGACTCTATTGATTTCCTCGGTCACTGAATCACCAGAGAAGGAGCAACACCCCTACCTGCCAAGGTAGACGCTAGCCACCATTTTGCCCGTCCCAACACAGTCAAAGGCCTGCAAGAATTCCTGGGGATGGTCAACTTTTACCATCGGTTCATCCCTGCAACAGCCCATATCATGCACCCTTTGTTCTTGCTGATGTCTGGTAAGGGCAAGGACATCGCCTAGAACGACAAGGCCGCGGCTGCCTTTGTTAAGGCCAAAGACACCCTGGCAGACGCCACGATGCTGGTACACCCTAGGACAGACATCCCAACCACCCTCACGGTGAACACATCCAACATCACGGTCAGTGGGGTACTGGAACAACTAATCGAAGGCCATTGGCAACCCTTGGCATTTTTCAGCAGACACCTTAGACCACCCAAACTGAAATACAATGCTTTTGATCAGGAACTTCTAGTGCTGTACCTGGCGGTCCGGCATTTCCGGTACTTTTTAAGAAGGCAGGCCTTTCACCGCTTTCACTGACCATAAGCCTTTGTCTTTCACCTTCTCCAAGGTCTCCAATCCCTGGTCAGCTCATCAGCAGCGACATTTGTCCTACATTTCCGAATTCATAACGGATATCCAACATGTCTCCGGAAAGGACAATGTCGTTGCTGACGCGTTTTCCAGACCGACCATCCACAGCCTGTCCCTGGGTGTAGACTATGCGGCCCTGGCTGATGCACAGCAAGCCGACGAAGAGCTGCCTAGCTACAGAACCTCAGTCTCGGGCCTGCAGCTCCAAGATTTCTTAGTCGGTCCAGATCAGCAGACCCTCCTTTGCGACGTCGCAACAGGTCAACCCCGCCCTATAGTTCCTGCAGCCTGGCAGAAACTCATTTTCAACTCGGTACACAGGTTGGCACACCCGTCCATCAGATCAACTGTCCCACTGGTCGCCAGCAAGTTCGTCTGGCACGGCCTGCGCAAACAGATCAGTGAGTGGGCCAGGACTTGTCCACACTGCCAGACATCGAAAATCCAACAACACACCAAGGTCCCACCACAGCAGTTCGAGCCTACCCGTAGAAGGTTTGACCACATCCACATCGACCTTGTTGGTCCCCTGCCAGTTTCAAGAGGAGCCCGGTACCTCCTTACCATCATGGACCGGTTCACGAGGTGGCCAGAGGCAACCCCTCTATCCGACATCACAACCGATTCCTGCGCCCGGGCGCTGCTCACAACTTGGATCTCGTGTTTTGGTGTTCCAGCCCACATCACTTCAGACAGGGGCGCCCAGTTTACCTCCAGCCTATGGTCTGCATTAGCAAACATGCTAGGGACGCAGCTGCACACCACCACAGCCTACCACCCTCAATCAAACAGGTGGTACGTTTCCACCACCATCTGAAAGTAGCCCTGATGGCTCACCTGAAAGGTCCTAACTGGGTCAATGAACTGCCTTGGGTCCTGCTCGGCATATGCGCTGCCCCCAAGGAAGATCTCCACGCTTCGTCAGCTGAACTCGTGTATGGTGCGCCCCTGGTCGTCCCAGGGGAGTTCATACCCGCCCTTCAGGGGCGAGAGGAACAACCCGCGGCAGCCCTGGGAAGACTGCGCGAGAGGCTCAGCAGCTTGGCACCGATTCCCACTTCGCAACTTGGTCAAGCCCCATCCTGTGAGCCCAAGGAACTACAAGACTAAGTTTGTTTTTGTTCGCGGGGCACACCCCAGGCACCGTTGCAACGACCATAAGAGGGGCCGTTCCGGGTCATCAGGAATAATGGGTCCACCTTTATTTTGGACATTGGGGGCAAGGAGGAAGTCTTCACGAAGGACCGCCTCAAACCGGCCCATTTCGATCTACTACAACCGGTCGAGGTCCCAACACTGCGACACAGAGGCCGACCTCCTAAGCAACGGCTAGCACAGCCCGCGAACCTTGGGGACCGTATCGCCAGTTCGGGGGGAGGGAGGTAGGTTGTGTAGCGACTCAGTGTCCAAGCAAGCGAACTGGCTCGGCGGTCAGGTCGCGTGTCGTCAGAGTGGTGAGGCCCAAGATGGCGCTGGGCCTTTGTCTTCCCCGAGCGACGGGGAGAACCCGCGCGCAGTCAAGTTTGATGACGTAACAAATACATCATTTCCGTTTTTGGTGGGCAGGAACCATTCCTCTTAAAAGGCCCACGCAAGGCAGGAAAATATATCAGTTTTGTTCTGCAACTCATCGACTAGTGTCTTACTTTCGCATCGCGGTAGCAGCTGCTGCAAAAGATTGCAATCTTTTAACAGCCCCTGAATGCTAATATTCTTTTGGATCTTCTTCTCCTTTCACCTTCCTCTGACCTCGATCTCTCCCCCTCAGACTCCCTGCTGTGTTTTCACTATTCCTTCCGACCTTCTCTTCTTTGATCCTGATTGACCATTCCTGAGCAGAGGTTCAAGATTTGTTCACCCCATGTCCCCATCTTGAATTCCAAGTTCAACCTGATGCTGAGCTCTTCTACTGCCTTCACCTCCATTTCTTTGGCCAGGAGTCTTCACCGCATGATGTGGATCCTTTCTCCAACCTCCAGAATTCCCAATTTCCCCTTGGACCCTCCTTCTGGCCTCTTATCCTCTGAATACAAAATTGGCTTCGTGGAAGGAGTCAGAGGGTAGTAGTGGAGGGTTATTCAGATTAGAGGCTTGTGACTGGTGGCGTGCCACAGGGGTCGGCGCTGGCTGCCCTGCTGTTTGGCATGAATGTAAGTGGCATGATTAGTAAGTTTGCAGATGACACCAAAATTGGTGGTGTGAAGGACAATGAAGAAGGTTGTCTAGGGTAACAACAGGATCAAAGTCAACACCAATAATGTGTAAAGAATGGCAGATGGAATTTAACTCTGACAAATGTCAAGGAATGCATTTTGGGAAGTTAAGGTAGGACAGGACTTGCAGAGTAAATGACAGGGCCCTGGGGAATGTTGTAGAACAGAGAGGCCTTAGGGGCACAAGTACATAGTTCCCGAAAAGTAGTGACACAGGTAGACAAAGTGGTGAGGTGGCATATAGCATGCTTCCTTTCATCGGATGGGGCATCGAGTTCATGAGTTGGGACATTATGTTACAGATGTATAGGATTTGATGAGACTGCACCTGGAATATTGTGTGCCGTTCTGGTTGCCATACTATAGGAAGAATGTAATTAAGCTAGAGGGGGTGCAGAAAAGATCCACTTACTCACCCAATGGAGCAGTGAGCAAGTTATTCAGCTACAGCCTTCATTAAAAACCTTGACCTAAACTGACCAAAAGTGAAGTGACAATAACTGCCCTTGAGATCATGGAGCCCTTGTACAACTGGTCAATGGGCAGTAAAAAAAAACTTTCCAAAGACTGGAGTCATATCTTGCTCAAAGGAAGATGGTTATGGTTATTGAACATCATTACTCCAATCCTGTGACATTGCTGCAGGAGTTTCTCAGGGCAATGTCTTTGACCCAACCATCTTCAAAAGCTTCAACATTTAACTCCCATTAATCTTAAGGTCAGAAGTGGGAATGCTTATGGGTACAGCTCTCCCCACCATCAAGGACATCTACAAGAGGCGAAAGCTCAGGAAAGCGACATCCATCATTAAGGACCCCTGCCATCTGGGCCATGCCCTCTTCTCATTACTGCCATTAGGCAGGAGGTACAGGATCTTGAAGACTCACAGCTCAAGGTTCAACAACAACTTCTTCCCCACTGCCATCAGGTTCTTGAACGGAACTGAAAAACCCAATTCTACCTCAGACTATAATTCCCTCAACTTGTACTAATGTTGTTATTTTCATTTTATTTTTATTGTCATACAAGCTATGTACAATTTGTTAATTTATGTAATTTATGTTTGTAAAGTACTGCAATGCTGCTGCAATAAGCAAATTTTCATGGCATTTATACCGTGGGTATGACAAACTTCAAATGACAAGTAATCTTCACAAAAGAGCCAGGCTGCCCAAAGCCCAACAGAACCAAACTAAATGTGTTCAGGTCAAAACAGGCTGGGTTACACTATGCCACTTCTTTATAAATAAATGCAGTGAGCCTTAGTACTCTGGAATGGGATAGAGCCAACTTCCTGCAATAGCCAGGAGCACGCAGATAGCACAGGAAGTGGTTCCAATTTCAATGTACACAGCTTCATTGTAGAGCCTGACTTCCCAATCAGAGCCCAATTATTCTACGTCACTGGGCTCAAGTCAGGTTTGGACTAGACAGGGTCACATCACTTTTTAATTTTACACCCAAGCAAACCTCTAATTCATGGACACAATTGCCAAGCAATAACTATCGCCAGTTAAAGAGAACCTGATTCTGTTCACTTGGCATCCGAATCCCCCACCAATATCCCGGAGATCACTGTGGACTCGAAACTCAACTGGACCAACCACAAATACTGTCCACAAAAGTCAAACCCTACAGTGAATGACTCACCTCAGCTAGTTTTTCCCCCAAGGCAGAGTCAGGAATATGATGGATTTCTCTCTACTTATCTCAAGGAGTGCAAATCCAACAATACTAGAGAAGCTCCACACCATCTAAGACAAAGCAGCCTGCTTGATTGGCATCATTTCCATTAGCAAAATGTATACTCCCTCCTCCATCAACACAATGTACAACACCTATAAAATGTACTGCAGTCACTCACTCTGGCTACCGTGACGGCAATTTGCTAAGCACAACTTCTGTCACTAAGGATAAGGGAATAGGAATAAGGGCAGCAACAGCATGGGTCCATCTTCAAGTCACTCAGCATCCTGATGTGGAAATATATCATTGCTGGGTCTAGATACTGGCATTCCCAACCAAACAGTATTACGAGAACCACTTCAGATGGATGACAGCATTTCAAAGTCACTACTTACCACTGCCTTCAAGGATAAAAAGAGATGCTGGCCTTACTAGCAACATCTACATCAGGTAAACAGAATGAAAGGTTTGATCGGTAGCAAATGTTTTATAAAAGCAAATGATAAAAGTAGTACTTGGAAAATATTTCATTACAGTAATTAATATAGCCATTTAATGAAGTGAGTAATGAGAGAGAAGGATACTAAACAGTTGAATCCTAGCACCTGAAGCTAGAGTGAGGCATGATGTTGAGTCAGGGGCCTGAAAAAGAGCAGAAGATCATTTGAAGGATTACAAATCAGTAGTTGTAACAAGTGGTAGAAAAGAAGATAAAAGAAAGTAAGTTTTCATATTGATTTTTGGATATCCCAAAATACTAAAGCCAACAAGAGTACTCTAAAATGTAGCCAAATTGGGCTGATAACTAAATACTGTTCAGCATGTGATTAGCCAGAACAGACGGCACCCATAAAAATCTTCAAAATAACACCATGGGATGTTTTACATCTACCTGAAAGACCAAAATTGTTTCCAGTTTAAGATCTCATCTGAACGACGGCTCTTCAAGAAGTGCAATACTCACATGGTACTGCACTAAAGCCTACATTTTGCAAACTTATACCCCAAACCTTCTCAGGGAGCATACACATACATATATTGCTTGGTGACAAAGCAGGCAGGATAAAGCTCAAACCTCAAAGAATATTCTTACAACTGCATGAAGTTCTGAGAACAATGACATAATAAAATGGCATCATCTGACAAAATGACTTTAACCAAGGCTTGTTATGAAGATTTACTTTTGAACTGGATGAAAGAGTCATTAACAAATATATTACAGACACGAGTTATCATGCCTGCTCCAGCACTTAAGATCATGGCTGACCTTAACTCCACATTTCCATCTAACCTTTCACCCATGCTTATTAATAATCTATTTAATAATAATCTGCCTTAAAATAACTCAATGACTTTGGTTCCACTCTCCTTGGATAATGGCAGCTCTAGAGACTTATGATCATCAGAAAAACGTCACCTCTTTCCTCTTAAATGGGTGACCCCTACTTCAAATTCAATTTTAAAGTTTAAATTTATTGTCATAGGCATACACACACAGGCTATAAATGCCATGAAAGTTAGCTTTTTGCAGCAGCACAGTACATTACAATACGACAAACATAAGTTAATTGATGTAAATTAACAAATTATACACAACTTGCATGACAAAATAAACTAATATAAACATAACGACACTAGTTCACGTTGAGAGTGAAGAGAAATATTGTCTGAGGTAGTATTAGGGGTTTCCAAATTGGTGCAAGAACCTGATGGCAGTGGGAAAGGAGCTGTTGTTGAACCTTGAGGTATGGGTCTTCAGGCATCTGTATCTCCTGCCTGATGGCAGCATCAAGAAGAGGGCATGGCCCAGGTGGTGGGGGTCCTTAATGATAGATGTCACCTTCCTGAGACATCGCCTCTTGTACATGTCCTCAATGGTTATCTCACAACAGAAACAATCCTCTCCATATCCAACCTATCAGAATCTTGCCCTGTGTGAGTGGCTCAATGTAAAAGTGGGACTTTGAGGCTTCGGCGAGAAGAGGCAGAGTAAGTGAGCAGAGGCTAAGGTGAGGTTCTGGTAAGTTCTCTTTCTTTCTTTGTTACTGCACAGTTAGAGCAGTGGGAATGGCAGTCAGGACAGCAGTATGCTCCTCTTGCAGGATGTGGGAAGTCAGAGTCCCTGATGACTACAACTGCGAGAAGTGCATCTGGCTGCAGCTACTTACAGACCGACTGAGCTGGATGAACTCCAGATCATTTGGGAAATTGAGGAGGTGATAGACAGGAGTTACAGGGAGACAGTTACACCTAGGTTGCAGGATGCAAGTAGCTGGGTGAATGTTGAGGTTGAGAAAGAGGTAGTGTTGGAGCTTCTGAAAAACATTAGGATAGACAAGTCCCTGGGGCCGGATGGGATATACGCCAGGTTACTATGGGGAGTGAGAGAAGAGATTCCTGGGGCATTGACGATGATATTTGCATTCTCCCTGGCCACAGGAGTGGTATCAGAGGATTGTAAATGTTGTTCCCTTGTTCAAGGAAGGTAATAGGGATAATCCTGGGAATTATAGACCAGCAAGTCTGACGTCAGTGGTGGACAAGCTATAGGAGAGGATTCACGAGTATTTGGAGAAGCATAGTCTTACTAGGGATAGTCAGCATGGCTTTGAGGGGCAGGTCGTGCCTCAAAGTCTGAGTTTTTCAAGGTGGTGACAAAACAAATTGATGAAGGTAGAGCAGTGGATGCGGTGTACATGAACTTTAATAAGGCGTTTGGTAAAGTTCCCCATGTTAGACTCATCCAGAAAGTCACGAGACTTGGGATCCATGGACACTTGGCTGCATGGATTCAGAATTGGATTACCCACAGAAGACAGAGGGTGGTAGTAGATGGAGATTATTCTGCCTGGAGGTCGGTGACTAGTGGTGTTCCGCAGGGATCTGTTCTGGGACCCCTGTTCTTTGTGATTTTTATAAATGAATTGGATGAGGAAGTGGAAGAATGGGTTAGTAAGTTTGCAGATGACATGAAAGTTGGTGGTGTTGTGGATCGTGTAGAAGGTTGCTGTAGGTTACAAAAAGATTTTGATAGGATGCAGAGCTGAGCTGAGAAGTGGCAGATGGAGTTCAATCCCAAAAAGTGTGAAGTGATACACTATAGAAGATCGAATTTGAAGGTAGAACACAAGGTTAATGGCAGGACTCTCAGCAGTGTATTGGAACAGAGGGATCTTGGGGTGCAAGTCCACAGATCCCTCAAAGTTGCCGTGCAAATTGATAGGGTGGTTAAGAAGGCGTATGGTGTGCTGGCCTTCATTATTCAAGGGATTGAGTTCAAGAGCCACAAGGTAATGTTGCAACCATATAAAACTCAAGTTAGACCACACTTAAGAGTATTCAGTTCAGTTCTGGTCACCTCATTATAGGAAGGATGTGGAAGCATTAGCAAAGGTGCAGAGGAGATTTGCCAGGATGCTGCCTGGATTAGAGAACGTGTCTTATGAGGAAAGGTTGAGCGAGCTAGGGCTTTTCTCTTTGGAGCGATGCAGGATGAGAGGCGACCTGATAGAGGTGTAAGATTATGAGGGGCACAGATAGAGTGGACAGCCAGCACCTTTTCCTCAGGGCGGCAATGGCCAATAGCAAAGGACATCAGTTTAATGTCAGAGGAGGAAAGTTGTTTTTTATTAACACAGAGTGGTGGGTGCCTGGAACACACTGCCAAGGGTGGTGGTAAAGGCTGATACAATAGGGTCATTTAAAAGACTCTTAGATAGGTACGTGGATATAAGAAAAATGGAGGGTTATGGGCTGTGTAGGGGAAAAGGGCTAGATTGACCACGGAGTAGGTGTATCCATAGGTTGGCACAACATCGTGGGCTGAAGGGCCCATACTGTGCCGTTCTCTGTTCCAAACCTTATCTGAACAGCTTTTAAAGCACTTGCATCCTTCTTTAAAAGAGACCAATACGGTACATAGTATTCCAGATGAGTCTTACCAGTGCCCTATATATAACTGAAACATAACCTCCCTACTTTTGTATTCACTTCCCCTGATAATAAACAATAACATTGTTAGTCTAATTACTTGCTGTACCTGCATACTAACATTTTGCAAGTTATAATCTCGAATACTCAAACATCTGAACTTCAGAGCTATGTAATCTTTTGCCAATTAAATCATGTTTTGTTTTATTTTCCTATTCCTGCAAAAGAAAAAATTTACATGTTCCCATAATGTACAGCATTTGCCTGAACTCTCCGCACTCACTTACCCCATATTCCCTTGGAGCCTGTCCTCTTCACAACTTATTTTCCAATTTGTGTCATCAGCAAATTTAGAAACCACATCTTTGGGGCCATCAACCAAATCATTTATGTAAATTGTAAATTGCGGCCCCAGTTCCAATACCTGTGGCATGCCACTCACAATTTGTTAACCAGAAAAAAAATTGTCTGTTGTTTCCTGTTAGCCAAACAATTGCCTATCCTCTGCTCCTATACCAGTTTATTTTCGAACAATAGCATTTTGATGTAGTACCTTATCAAATGCCTTCTGCAATTCTAAGTGTAGTAAATCCTCTGGTCCCCCTTTATCTGCAGCCCATGTTACATGTACCTCAGTCTGTTGAAAGCTATAATCAATGTGAACATACATAGAATCAAAGCACATTCCTGCTCTCTCTGAATATCTCATAGAGGGGTTGCATTCCTGGGAAGCAGTCCATACCGTGATTTTCTGTAACGCAAACCCCCTTTTCCCATTGAATCCCATGTTATGAGCAGAGGTGGATTCCTATGGGATGTTTCTCTCTTAAGCTATTTTATCAGCGATGACAAAGTTATCCATGACTGTTATTGAACAGCTGAGGAAAATATTAAACTCAAGGGATAGACAAGGTGCATGTGAAAGAAACAAATTTTGTCAATTTTTATTTTTCGTCACTCAATACTGTGGGGCAATAAAATTGGGATATGACATCACCCCTTCAAATGGGTTGGGAGTCACAGCAGAGTCCCTCCTTTGCCACGCTCTCTCCAGTCCGAGGACACATGAGCAGACCTCTCAGAGTGCAACACTCTTCATTTGCGAGACATTTTCTCTAACCCGCAAAACTCACAGATTAGGCAATGGTTTAGGAGGTGAGGATATCAGGGAAAGGGAAAGGATTTGAGGATTGGGATTCACAAGAGAAAGGTAGTGCAGCAGTTCAGGGGGTAAATGGGTTAAAACACAGTGACTTAGTGGAAGTGGAGTAAAGGCCGAGGAATTACTTTAAGAAGCTGGCCGTGGCTACTGCGATTCCTCCCAATACAGTGGGTCCGAGAAAATGCCTTACAGAAAATGCCTGCCCTCGGACTGGAGAGGGCATGACAAAGGAGGGACTCAGCTGTTTCTGCCACCCAATCGGCACAGTGACGTCATATCCAAATCTTATTGCCCCACAGTACTGAGTGACTAACAAATAGAAGTTAACAAAATTCATTGTTTCTTTCACATTTGTGTTTACTTCCCCCCACCCTCCCACCCCCAACCACATAAATTCAGTAAGAGCGAATTTTATTCCACATCTCAAACTTTTCAGTAGATTTGCAAATTCCATAAATACGAATTACCGTAACCCAAACGACCGTAATGTGGGTTCAACTGTTGTCTCAGTCAACCATAAACAACTGTATTCAATTATTCTGCAAACCATTTCTGAAAATGGTATCTTATTGTTTGGCATCTGTATATTAAAATGTCCAATGAACACAGTACCTTACCCTCAGGAGGATTTGACATGATGCTTAGGCAGAAAAACAGTCAAACTATAGTAATATACAAGAATGAATACCTGCGGTGTCACATTTTAATTATCAAACTTTTATATAAAATACTAAACACTTTAACATTCATTGCCTTGAAACTAGCTATTCTGCAAAATCTGTGTGATTTTGCAACTAATCCAACTACTTCACTTCTAATAAGATTTTTCACAAATTAAATCAACCTATTGACTGGCAAGAACTAAGTTTGCAATCACTTTTTGTCTTCATAATCTTTCCCATTATTCACTAAAATTCTACATCTATCAGAATGACTTCAAATGTGTTCCAAACCATTAAAATACATGAAAAGTGTAACATTCGAGTGAACAGTTCAGCCAAGCAAACCTGCATCAATGACTATCAACATGATCAAAAGAGTTCTAATCACAAGAGAAGGGTGCTCCAAAGCAGGACATCAACAATGCAGCCACTTAATGCACAAGGGGCAAATCAAACTTTCTGCTACCTGTGAACGTGGTTGCTCTGATCAAACAATGGACCACATCATTACACCATACCATCAATACAAATTCTTTGCGATAAACCTTCTCCATAAAAGGCCATATGCAGTGCCTTCCAAACCTCAAACGTTCCAGCCAAATGCAATAAGATCATATTCACCCAAAGGAAACATTATGGGTAAAAAAACTATTCTTTCCTCCAAGCTCAAAGTCGTACTACCTGTGGTGTTTCATGTTTATTTGACTTGTATAAATCAAGTGTTTGATTTCAACTTTCAGAACTTTGGCCTGAAAAACAATGTTTATACTTACGATAAATGTGGTCCAAGCTGTTTTGAGGTAGCCCAAAATACAGCTTGCAATGAAAAATAAACACCATTTCATTCAGTGAAATAATTTGTGATCTAATTCTAATCATGAACCTTAGCAATTTCCTAATATTGACAAACTATGCATTGAAATTAACCTTGAAACTCCACAAAACAATTCTGCATTATGCTGGTTGAAAAAGGTACAGTAGAAACATCCTTAAAGTTTACACTACTTCTACAAATATAAACTTAAATAGCTTGAGTGATTTCATTCATGTTTTATCTGCAACATTTGTCATTTCTTTCAGGTGTTTTCTTTTTGCTTGTCAAAATGCACAATACACAGAGCAAGGTCAATGTGTTTCTACAGCCTCTGCAAAACCAATAGCAGGAGGGCAGAAAGAGGGGGGTTGCAAAGTAGGGGTAAATGGGGGAGGTTGGAAGAGCATGTTCAGAGGGGTAGATTGGGGATGTGAGAGAGGAGAGTGTGGACAGAGGGGTGAAATGGTGGAAGGAAGTGTGCACATGCAGACATGGCAAAATGGGTGGTAAAGGAAGAGCATGTTCAGGCAGAGGAAAACAGGGAAGAAGAGGGAGTTCAAATAGGGGGAAAATGGAAAGGAAGAGCATTTCAGAGAGGGGGAAATGTAGGGAAGTACACATGCTAATGCAGACTGAGCAAAATGGTGGAGAGGGAAAAGTGTGTTCAGAGAGGGGGAAATGAGATTAAAGAGTTGCAGAGAGAGGTCAATAGGGAGGAAGGAGTAAGAACGTGTGCAGAAAGGAGGAGGGGATGGGGGCAAAGGAAGTGTTGCACAGATGGAGAAATGGGGGTGAGAGGGAAAGGAAGTACTTCCAGAGATGTGGGTGTGGGGATAGGAAGGACAAGAAGTATTTCCAGAGAGGTGCAACTGGTGGTGGGGGGAGAGAGGAAGAGTATGTGCAGAAAGGGTGAAATGGGTGAGGGGGCAAAAGATGGGGAGAAATGGGGGCAAAGCATGGAACAGCATGTGCAGAGGGGGGGAAATGGGGAGAAGCAAGAGCGTGTGCAGAGTGGGGAAAATGGGGGTGATGCAAGAGCAAGTGCAGAGGGGGAAACAGAGGTGCAAAAGCAGAGCGGAGGAAAACGGGGGGGCGCGCAAAAGCAGAGCGGGGGAAAACGGGGGGGCGCAAAAGCAGAGGGGGGAAAAATGGGGGGCGCGCAAAAGCAGAGCGGGGGAAACCGGGTGGGGGCGCGCAAAAGCAGAGCGGGGGAAACCGGGTGGGGGCGCGCAAAAGCAGAGCGGGGAAACCGGGTGGGGGCGCGCAAAAGCAGAGCGGGGGAAACCGGGTGGGGGCGCGCAAAAGCAGAGCGGGGGAAACCGGGTGGGGGCGCGCAAAAGCAGAGCGGGGGAAACCGGGTGGGGGCGCGCAAAAGCAGAGCGGGGGAAACCGGGTGGGGGCGCGCAAAAGCAGAGCGGGGGAAACCGGGTGGGGGCGCGCAAAAGCAGAGCGGGGGAAACCGGGTGGGGGCGCGCAAAAGCAGAGCGGGGGAAACCGGGTGGGGGCGCGCAAAAGCAGAGCGGGGGAAACCGGGTGGGGGCGCGCAAAAGCAGAGCGGGGGAAACCGGGTGGGGGCGCGCAAAAGCAGAGCGGGGGAAACCGGGTGGGGGCGCGCAAAAGCAGAGCGGGGGAAACCGGGTGGGGGCGCGCAAAAGCAGAGCGGGGGAAACCGGGTGGGGGCGCGCAAAAGCAGAGCGGGGGAAACCGGGTGGGGGCGCGCAAAAGCAGAGCGGGGGAAACCGGGTGGGGGCGCGCAAAAGCAGAGCGGGGGAAACCGAGTGGGGGCGCGCAAAAGCAGAGCGGGGAAACGAGGGGGGCGCAAAAGCAGAGTGGAAGAAACGAGGGGGGCGCCAAAGCAGAGTGGGGGAAATGGGGGGGCGCCAAAGCAGAGTGGGGGAAATGGGGGGGGCGCCAAAGCAGAGTGGGGGAAATGGGGGGGGCGCCAAAGCAGAGTGGGGGAAATGGGGGGGGCGCCAAAGCAGAGTGGGGGAAATGGGGGGGGCGCCAAAGCAGAGTGGGGGAAATGGGGGGGGCGCCAAAGCAGAGTGGGGGAAATGGGGGGGGCGCCAAAGCAGAGTGGGGGAAATGGGGGGGGCGCCAAAGCAGAGTGGGGGAAATGGGGGGGGCGCCAAAGCAGAGTGGGGGAAATGGGGGGGGCGCCAAAGCATGCAGAGTGGGGGAGAGGTGGGGAGAAGCAGGGAAAGTAAAGGTCCCATCAGAAAGGTAGTGAGAAGATTATAGTTAGGGATGGGAGGAAGAGACATAGAATGAGAAGAACGTGGAAGTCGCGCAAGAGGGAACAGAAACGAAGATAAATAAAGGGTGTAGTGGGTGAAAGTGTCAGTTGGGGGGTGTGGGGTGGAATGAGAGTTTGTTGACACTTTTTCACTGCATGATGGAGGTGGAAACGTAACCAAGAGTAGAGTTGCAGAAGCGGGGAGGGAAGTGAGGGCAACAAAACGGAAAACAGAATGAGGATGGGGTGCTTTTTTGTAGGCTGAACGAGGAGCTGCTGGGTGATGCTCGGCGGGGGAGAGATCGATCTGCTGGGCCAGGGGAAGGGGACCTGCTGGGCCGTGGGGAGGGGGAGAAGGGGACCTGCTGGAGGGGGGAAGACGGGGGGGGGGGAGATGAGGGGGGGGAGGATGAGGGGAGGGCGGGGAGTCGGGACCTGCTGGGACGGGGGAATGGGGGACTTGCTGGGCCGCGGCACTAGCCACACTGACCGAGGCTGTAGTTCGGAGCCTCTCTTTCTCCCGATCCTCATGCCACCCTTCTCCTCACCCACCCTGCCACCGGTCCGGGCCGTGCAATACCTGCTCTGCCTCCCTGGGTAATATTCGTGCCTCTTCTGCAGGCTCCGCACCGGGTGTAGAGGGATGTTGTCCGCCATCTTAAAGTGGGTGGGTCCTCCTCCCACAACCCCCCGGGCGACGGCGTTCGCGTCACTCAGAGGCTGTCCCCGCCCACCGACGACGTCTGTGTTCGTGACGTCATGTCCCACTGACGTCACTCCCCAACCCAAATTGCTCCTGTGGACTATTGTCCTGTCACTTGCAAGCCCAGCAGCAGAGTCCTGACACAGGCATCAAATTCGAGTTTATTGTCGTATGCACAAGTACATGTATGCACAGGTGCAATGGAAAACTTGCAGTTGCATCACGGGCATATAGCATCAGATACAAAATATTCACAAGAAAAACATGAATTATATGAACTATATAAATAAAACATAAATAAGTAAATATTAAATTTATAAATTATATACAATTAGATAAATTATGTTTATATGTTTAAGATTCCTTGTAAATCTTTTAAATGCAAAATAAAGTTTTTCACTGTGCATCTGTACATGTAACAGTAATAAACCAATTTACCAATTTAAATCTTTCCCCTCTCACCTTAAACCTATGCCCTCTAGTTTTTGATTCCCTTTCCCGGGAAAGGATTTTAACCCTTACTATTCCCCTCATGATGTTATGCACTTCTATAAGGTTACTCCTCAGTCTTCTACACTCCAAGGAATATAATCCTAGCCTAGCCAACTTCTCCCTATGATTCAGGCCTCAAGTCCTAGCAACGTTCTCGTAAATCTTCTTTGTACTCTTTCCAGCTTAATTACATTTTTCCTGTAACAGGGTAGCCAAAACTGTACAGAATATTCCTGATGCAGTCTTGTCAGCATCTTATACAACTGCAATATAACATCCCAATTCCTATACTCAATTCCCTGACTGATGAAGGCCAGCTTGCCAATCGCCTTCTTCAGCACCCTGTCTGGAAAGAGATTGTCATGGGGACAGAGGAAACAAATTCAAGGATGTTCTACAAGCCTCTTTGAAAATGTGCAACATTCCCACCAACCTTTAGGAACCTCTGGCCCTTCGGCACACATAATAGAGTTGAAGCATTAGGATTGGTACTGAGGCCCTCAAGCACACAGAAACCCAGCGTATACAGCAGACGGAATTCACCATCTCATAAACCAGTTACCTGTCAGCTATCTCCTGCTGGTAAATTGGTTCATTATTGTCAGTACAGTGAAAAACTTTGTTCTGCACGCCATCCATACAGATCATTTCGTCACATCAGTGTATCGAGGGACAAGGGAAAACAATAACAGAATGCAGTTCTTGAGGGACTGTCTCTTGAAGACATCGTCAATGGTGGGGAGGGTTGTGCCTGTGATGGAGCTGGCTGAGCAATAAGCTCTGCAGCCTCTTGTGATCCTGTGCATTGGAGGTTCCATACGAGGCTGTGATGCAACCAGTCAGGATGCTCTCCACTGTACATCTATAGAAATCTGTAAGAGTCAAACTCCTAACGAAGTAGAGTTGCTGGCATGCCTTCTTCATGATTGCATCAATGTGTTGGGCCCAGGAGAGATCCTGTGAGATGTTGACGCCCAGAAACTTGAAGCTGCTCACACCCTTTCCACTGCTGACTCTTCAATGAGGACTGGCTTCCCTTTCCTGAAGTCCACAATCAGTTCCTTGGTCTTGCTGATGTTGAGTGTGAGGTGAAGACTTGTATTAAATAAGGCTGTATTATTGCCTGAACCTTGTTTTTCATTCTTTCTTGCTGCAATGCTGCTGCTCCCCTCCAATAAAATTCCTGCAATAATTTTCAGAACTAATGAGAAATTGTTCATCCCATGGCACTCCAGAACCAAGGTCAACCCAACCTCAGTAATCAAACTACAATATGCAGGCAATACTTGTATTTGGGCACAGTCAAAGGATGGGCTCCAAGACATTGTCAATTCATTCATTTAAGCATAAGGGAGGAGAAGCTTAAAACTAAACATGCACAGGACAAAGCTACTCTGCCACAATTCCACCTCTTCCCTTCCCCGCCCCGCACACCACACTATCTTCCAACTATAACAGTTCATGCAAGACCCTAGGAAACATGAACCACTTCAAGAATCATGTCTGAGCAAAGGCAGGCAGTAATGATGAAATTCATCCTTGCTTTCAATGCACGAGCATAGCCTTCAGTAGTTAAGCCTTTGATCAAGATCTCAAATCTGGCACTAATCTCATGGTCTGCTGGGAACTATGTGCCCATCTATGTGCTTCTGAGACCTGGACTACCTACAGCAGACACCAGAAGGCACTTGAGTGATATTACTAACAATATTTCTGCAAAATCTTCTAAGTTCACAGGCAGGGTAAGTAAAACAACATTAGCATTCTCTCTCAGGCCAATATCCCCAGCGTCGAGGTCCTATTACAATTAATTGTCTCCATTGGGCAGAGCACATTGAACACATGCTTGACTCAGACTCTCTGAACAGCATTCCCTTCTGCTTGAACAGATTACCATCCAGATGGTGAAGAAGGTTTAAGGGTGTGCTGAAACTCTCCTTTCAAAAATGCAACATCCCCAAAGATTCCTGAAAATCCCCAGCCCATGACCACTCAAAGTAGAGAAGGATCATTTGGGATAGCAGAGAGAACCTCTAGTCCATCATTGATAGTACATAGAAGCCCAGTGTAAATGACAAAAGGAACATATCACCACAGAAACTATCCACCCACCCATCTTGTCAGGCCCCTCCTGCCCTTTCTATGGGAGAGTTTGTGGTTGCCACATTGGCTTTATCAGTCACCCCAAACCCACAAAATTTGGGTTTGGGGTGACTGATAAAGACTACCTAAGACTATATAGACTATAGACTACCTAAGAAAAAGATTCTTGAAGACTAGACATTGCTGTAACTTGGGGAAACTTGTCAGTTATTTTGCACATTGCAGTGTCATGACCAAAATAACAACAATGTGGTCATAACCAGATATTCTGCTTCAGAGATAACATCAAGATTATTGACCTGAAGCATTAACTCTGTAAAAAGAATAGCAGGATTAATCTCTCTGATGTCCTGGTCACTAAAAGTGAAGCAAAATCCTGTGAATGCCTAACTTGCTGAAAGTTTGCAGTATTTTGTGTTTTTTATCCATCAAATCTACAGGATTTTGCATCACTTTTAGTGACCAGAACATCAGAGGGATTACTCCTGCTATTCTTTTCATGTATGTCCAAAAAGAAATAGAGGGCCTTTGTTTAAGGTATCACCACAAAAAGAACAAAGAGGATAAAATACATTGATATCATTCCTGCAACAGAGGCTGCAGCTGAATCCAATCATCTCAGCATTTCACCTCGATAATCACATGTCTATCTCAACATCACCTCTTTCCATTGACACTGAGTGTTTTCAGTATTTTCTGTTTTTATTTCAGATTTCCAGCATCTAAAGTTTTTTGATTTCTATTTATGAATGAAACAATTATTCAAAATAAACATTTAGCGACCAACCCAACAGTTTAGATTCCTGGTTATAATCTACAGAATGCCAGGAAGGATTTTAGTCATATCTGACTAGGGTATGACCACCATGGTCCTTGTTGCAAATATGGAAGTGAATGATTTCTGCAGGATGTTCCTCTGATTTCCCTGATCAAGTGGCTCACCACTAAATAATATTGAGATAAATTCTCCCTCCTCAAGAGTATTAGACTCGTTTACCAACCTCAAATTGAAATTATAACTTCACCCATATGAAAGGAAAAGAATTAGAAAGGAACAAAACTTGAATTACACATACAAAAATCAATTTGCAACTCTTTGGAATTGCATAAATGAAGAAGACTGAGTGTTAAAGAAATCAGAATGCTGGTGGTGGTGTTCTGGGACCTGCCATCATCTTGCCAATTAAGATGAAGGGTCTCGAGCCAAAATGTTGACTGTCCATTTCCCTCTACAGATGCTGCCTGACCCATTGAGCTCCTCCAGCAGTTTGTTTCTTCAGTCCAGATTCCAGCATCTGCAGTCTCTTGCGTCTGCCAATTAAGAAAGCTGTTTTTCCCGTTTGGAGCATACTATAACTCTGAATTGCAAGTCAAGAATAATTTCTTCTGAAATATAATGGAAGTACTTATAATAAGCTCAATGCAAAGGCAGGTCCAAAAACAAGTTGGCATGTGACATCCAGTTTGGCTTCCATGTTACATTGTGCAAGGCACAGAAGTTGGAGACAAGCCCACCTTCAAACATTGCAAACATCTGGAATCAGCAGTCACAGGTCAACGTGATCCAACCCAAAGAGGCATGTTATCTGTACTTTAGTGAATGTTTTAGAGTTTCAACTTGATAGATACTTTGCACCATTCTGCTGTTTTGCACTCATCATTGTATTTATTGTTGCATTTATTATTTTCATATATACTGTTTATTCTGTGAACTTCAAGCAAACAAGAAGTTTCATTGTGCTCTGGTGTACATGACAATAAACTAATCTAATCTAACCATATAGGCTTTGCTGTCCTTTTAATTGAAGTGTCAAATTTACACATACTGTATGTGCTCTCTCATGTCAGACACAGAGACAAAAATTTGGCAGTTTTCAACTTTGACAAAGGGCTACAGAAACCTTGAGAAAGTCACCCCCAATATGCTTGAGGATCTCAGAAGAAAAATTGGATATTTCAAAGAAGAATTTTTTAAGTTGTTATTCCTTGCATCAAGGGACAAGGAAGATATAACCAATGTTGTCTCTGCAAAATCCTCCAAATTCATAGGAAAGGTTAACAACTGACATCAGTGTCCTCTCCCAAGCCAACATCCCGAGCATTGACTCCCTATATACATCGGTCGGTTTTGTTGGGCTGGCCATATTGTTTGAGTGCCCAACACGTGACTCAGAATCAGACACTCTGTTCTGAACATTGCTGCTATCAGGTAAGAGGTACAGGAGCCTGAAGACCTACACCTCAAGGTTCAACAACAGCTTCTTCTCCACTGCCATCAGGTACTTGAAGCAACTGGAAAAATGCTAATTCTAGCTCGGACTATATTTCCCTTCTTGCACTAATGTCGTTATGTTCACTTTTGTTCATTTTTTCATGTAAGTTTATGTGGATGCACCTCGGCTTGGAATGGCAACTGCTCTGCCCGGGACCACAAGAAACTGCAGAGAGTTGTGGACACAGCCCAGCACATCACAGAAACCAGCCTCTCTTCCATGGACTCTGTCTATACCTCTTGCTGCCTTGGTGAAGCAGCCAGCATAATCAAAACCCCACCCACCTGGGCCATTCTCCCTTCTCTCCTCTCCCATCAGGCAGAAGACACAGGAGCCTGAGGGCACATACCACCAGGCTCAAGGACAGTTTCTATCCCACTGTGATAAGACTATTGAACAGTTCCCTTATATGATGAGATGGACTCTTGACCTCACAATCTACCTTGTCATAACCTTGTACCTTATTGTCTACCTGCAATGCACTTCCCTGGAGCTGTGAGCTTTACTCTGTATTCTGAAATTGTTTTTACTCTGTGTATGCACTGTGTCAATGCACTGTGTAATGAATTGATCTGTACAAAAGGTATGCAGGACAAGTTTTTCACTGTACCTCAGTACAAGTGACAATAATAAACCAATACCAATAGTTTATGTTAATTTATGATGTAATTTATGTTTGCCATGTTTGTGCTGCTATTGCTGCTACATAAAGCTAATTTTCATGGCATCTATACCCTGGTTATGTATGCCTGTGACAATAAACTTGAACTTGAACTTAACCTCTGTCATGGGAGGAGATTACCAGGAGGCAGGGGAAAAGATTCAAGGATGTGAACAAAGCGTCCTTGAAAAATACAACATCCCAACCGATTCCTGGGAATCCCTAGCTCATGACCATTCAAAGTTGGGAAAGAGCATTTGGGATACTACAGAGAACTCAAGACCATGCATCAGGAGCCCAATGTAAACAGAGGAAGGATCACATCACCTCACAAACTATCCACCTGCTCACCTTGTAAAGCACCTCCTTTCCCATCTGTGGAAGCATTTGTGTTTATCAGTTACCTCAGAACCGAGAGAACCTAAGTGGAATTGAATCACCCTTAATCCCAAAGGATTGCCTCAAAAGAAGGAAGATCATAGACTGTTAAGATTAACTGTTAAGATTTTTGGGTGAGGGAAGAACTGAGTTTTCACAGAGCTTGTTTCAGACTGGTTTCAGTCATTAATCATTATAATTTGTATGTTACTATTCAAAGAATTTGATTATATTATCATGAATAGTTTGAGAGCATCATATTTCTACTTCTACTGGAAATAATAACACCCATTATACTGAGTTAGCATTTTTCCAAAAGGAACAGGAGAGTGACTTTTAGATTTTGGTTATTAAGCTGAATTGAGATATTTTACTTTTTAGGAAAGACTGAATAAGTTGGGACTCTTTTCTCTAAAGAAAGAGAGAGTATTGAGGTATGATGTGATGTTTTTAGAAATATGAAGAGGAGTAACAAGGTAGAAACAAAGAAGTTGCTTCCACTTTTGGGAAGGGAAATCAAAACTAGGAGTTATAAATCCAGCTGAAAGCTCAGGATAAAAATTATTTGCCCAGTGTAGACAGAATGTAGAACTCACTACCACAAAGCATAGTTGAGGCAGCTAGCATAGATAGGTGTGAAAGGAATCAGGGTAAAATGGTAAAGCCATGAGTGTACTTAATCCACTCAAGTGATGTGTTTTTGAATAACGTGACTCTCCTGTTGTGGACCCTACAAAAATGTCTCCCATGACTCTTATCACCACATCAACCATCAAGGTTTGCTTTGCTAAGAGTGAAGCTTCTCTCAACAGAGTGCTCTATCATGATAAGTGTGCTTTTAGACAGAGTTTGTTTTTCACTTTGTTTAATACTTTATCTGTTGGTTTCAAATTCTGCAGAGGGCACAGAAAAACATTTCCTTGCTCAGTGGAATATTTCAAGCTGAAATACAAGGAATGAATCAAGTTACAAAGAGCACCACACGGCCTGAAATAACCCAAAAATAATCAATGTAAATAAGGATTTTCCTCCTCCTATGATGGTTTATTTTTCAATGGCAAGTCCAAGTAACAGCATGAAGATCCTATTACAGTTGAGGTTTTCTCCCAGTGCCCCTATTATGGGCAATCTGATGACAGTTCTCATAAACATATCATCTCCCTTAAACAAACTGAATACTGACTGTTTCACCTACCCAGAATAATTTGGACTGTTTATTAAATGTTACTGCAATAAATTGTTTAAAAGAGCTTACATAGAACCTCTTTCTGTCAACTTGGACAAAATAAAACACTATTGCCTGGAAAGTCAATCAAGTAACATTGTTTATTTAAGGGCTGCATGACTGAAAATATATATCTCCCAGAGTGAGATGCAATAACAACCATTTCTGGGTCATTTCACAATACTCAAAAAGTCAACCAGGCATTTCCTGCTGTGAGTCCCACTTTCATGTCTAACATGAGTTCTGCATCAGACCCATATCCAGTAATGTCATCACTTCTTTTTGAGCAGTCAGGGAAATTAGGCCATGTGGTTCCAATGTCTCATTGGTCACTTCCAAAATAATTGGTCTTTAGTAGGGTTTTGCCAAGCTGGGATCTCACTAAGATACATCCAGTTACTGGCACACCATCTCCAACTTCAATTTCCTATCAGTTGCACACACATTACTCAATCCCACCCCAACCCCCATCACCACCAATGTCTCCATCTTTTATTCTAAAAGATAATTTTGATAATGCAACATTTGGAGGATTAGTTATACTTGTACTTCCACTCAATTGAATTAAGTTTCTTTTGTCACCTTTTTATACATCTATTTTCATTAGGTGATTATCCTGAGTTTGGGTTCACCGATGTTATCTGCCACGTCAAGACTCATGTCAAACCTTAAATCCTATATATCCAACGGTGCATTAATCCTGTATCTACCTTTGACCTTAGCGGAAAGTACCATTGTTGATCTTTGTTTCAGATGAATGAATTGGTGAGCTCCATAATAATTGATACAAATTCCATTCAAACTTTTAACCAGAGACCAACAAACTCTTTGCCAATGACAGTCACTTGCCAAGATCAAAGACACTTCAACTACTTGGAAGCAAATGGCAAGTAACATTATGCCAACACAAACAAGATCCTTTCTGCATCCAATTATTGGGCAAAACTTTTGAAGCTTTGTATGCCTTTCATGATTAAAATAAGATTCAATGTTTTTAAAATTGCATGGTGCGTTGGTTTTGTTTGGAAATAATCACAAGTTGGAAAGTTTTAGACATCTGTCTTCCAAACCAAATCTAGCATTGGTTTCTTTGCTTTGTTATCACCAATTTATTAGGGCATTAATACCCTAGATATGTCTGGGATTATTCTTTCTCTCAACATCACCCAGTCAACTTTCCAATATTTCAGTAGGATTTGTCATGGAATAGCAAAATAAGCAGTTTTATGAATAACTTCTTTTCACAAACATGCAACAATCAGATCTTGGTAGGTAAGTGCATAAAAATATTGGGTTCTGATCTCACTCTGTGCTGAATTACCTTATTTTAACACAACAGGGTATGGGTTTTCCATTTGTACCCAACTGGCATGGGTTTGGGAAGAGAACATTGGAAGGGGTTTCTCCTTCCTTTTTCATGCAGAGGGTGTAGGTAACAAAATCCATCAGAGTTGTCCCCAATACTTCTGACATTGAAAACTTGCAGGCTCTCCAAAACTGGAGGTCTCCAAAACACCCAATAGGTGTAAACTATCAGTAAAGGAAATAAAGGAGAGCAAAAATTCAAAAATCTGGTAGCTTCACCTACTAATAGATTTTTTAATTCTAGATCAGTTGAATTAAGTCATTGACTCGGAAATCCCCTAGAGTAGGATTTGAACTCATGTTTCCAGATCATCAGTCTAGGACTAGATTGTGGGTCGTGTAATATAATCATTTTGCCATTGTACTCCAAGATGGAATAAATTTGTGCAATTGCTCATAAACAAGGTTTTAAAGAAGTTTTCCTTGTTGCACCTATGAAGAGTAATGATATTTCCAATTGATGTGAAGGTAAGGTAATAGTATATTAAGAAACAAACAATCTGCTGGAGGAACCCAGCGGGTGGAGCAGCATCTACAGATACTGCACAACTCGGTGAGTTCCTCCAGCATCTTGATTGTTGTTCCAAATTCTAGCATTTGCGGTCTCTTGTGTCTCAATAGTAAAGTAAGGAGAGCACAATGGTGTAAGCAAGTAGTGTTGCTACCTCATAACTCCAGTGACCCAGATTTGCTTCTGAACTTGGCTGCTGTCTTTGTGGAGCTTGCATCTTCTGCCTGTGACTGTTTGGTTTTCACCCAGGTGCTCTGGTTTCCTCCCATGCCCCAAAGGCATGCTGGTTGGTAGGTTAATTGGCCACTGTAAATGATCCTTAATGTATGTAGGTGGCAGGAGTATCAGAAAGGTTTTGACTGCCATGTGAGAGAGAATAGCTTACAGGGAAATAAATGAGGGGAATGGGATTGATGGGATTGCTGTGAAAGCCAGCATGGACTCGATGGGCCAAAGGGAAGGAAATATGAAATGAGCAGTATCAAGTCAATTCTTTGTGAATGCTAAAATTTCTCAAAAGACTGGCATCTCACAAGAGAGTTTCCAAGAACAATTTGGTGGGGATTGGTCTGCTGCATTTGGAGGCACTATTCTACTATGCAGCAATGGCTTTTTCTGAAGTGCGTAGTAAAAGCATAATGTATATCTTAAGTAGATAGTCCTGAAGCTCATTACTTGTATTTCTACAACTGCAGAAGAAAAATTTCCAAGGCTAAAAGTAATATGTAGCATTAAAAATCATTGTACAAATTCACTGAACCACCTGATTTCTAATCTTTAAAATGCTTTTTAAATTTAAAACAAAACTTCTTGCTTTTGCGGATGAATCTTTTTAAAAAAGTTTTCTTTCCTCCTTTGATCCAAACGGAAATAAACGTGGGTGGTCTCACTGCAGAAGTTTGTATCAAAAGCCTCCCGCAGCGAAAGAACTGAAGGCGACTGCCTAGGAAATGTGCCTGCAGTGTACAACAAAGGAAAGCTGTGTGGCGTGAAATCTCTTAAAAGGACAGGAATCTGTGGGATTTTCCTAATTGGCCTTGCTATTTCGTTTACAATGTTTGAAGCATTCCTTCATTTCACAAAAGCAGAGGGAAACTTTGCAGTCTTTTTTTTCACTTTTTAATTGTTTTTGTATACAGGCTTAATTTCAACACATAGTGGAATAATTAAATATATTTATCATTAATATTCTTCCTTTAACACAAAAGTGTAGCTCTCCCAAACTAGTAGTACATTTCAGATCTTTATTAATGTGCAGCTACAATAATTACAATTATCTGCACATAATTGTCATTCTTCAGTGCTGAGATTGTGAGATGAGAAAAAAGATCCAGTTAGTTTCTTACTTTCCATTCAACTGCAGTCATATTCCAAGGTGAAATTATCAAACAAATTTTTATTAGAATACTAGGGAAGTAACCAGACTTTATTTTTCTTTAAGATGCTTTAGCAGTTAGATAAATTCATCTAAATGTGGAACTTATTAATTGTATCCATGAAACCTGGTTTGGCATAGGCTGGATCAAATTCCCCACAAACAGATTGCTACGAAATGTGTGAAGAAATCTAAAAACAAAGTTGTTCAGATTTGCAATCAGCAGCAATGAAACAACTGTCCTCAAATAAATCTGCCTACAATGATCTAATGATCTCTCTAATGGGAATTTAACCTTTTCCTACACTAGATCCCATTAGAGAAACAAAGGACTGCAGATACTGGAATCTAGGTGAAAAACACTATGATGCTGGAGGAACTCAGCAGGCCAGGCAGCATCCATGGAGAAAAGCAGGCGGTCAACATTTTGGGTCAGGACCCTTCTTCAGGACCCCATTAGGCATCTTTTAGATCCCATTAGGCATCCTTTCAAAGGGATCCCTAGAATCCAGCAGCTGAGATGCCAACCACCTGGCTGAACAAGCAACTATCTTAAAGAATGCCCACAGATAGAAAACAAGGAAGAAAAGTGCATAATTATTAATTAATATTTTTAAAGTTTGTTTAAAAATTGTAAAAGAATGCCATTAAGATGAAAGTATCACAAGAAAGAAATTATTTTAAAATCTGTTATATATTGAAATACTTTTGTAGGGGAAATATATTACCTTTAAATAACAATTTTTTTAGGGCCAAAGAGTTTGCTATATAGAAACATCGGCTGAATTTTTTAAACTTATTTCTGCTTGACACATGGACACCGTCCCAAATCCAGAAGTAATTGCCCAACTCTAATTACCATTGGAAAGGTGGTGAGCTACTTGAACAGATGTGGCACTTTTGACTAAGGTACTTCCACAGTGATGTTAGGGAGGGAGTTCCAGGATATAGGCTCAGCAATGAAGAAGGAATCACAATATATTTACAAGTCACTTGTAGGGGAACCTGTTGGGTGTGATATTCCTTATCCTTACTGCCCTTGTCCTTGGTGGTAGAGATTGCAGGCTTGTGAGGTGCTGTTAGTGAGTAACTGCAGTGTATTTCGTAAACATTCACTGCAGTCACATTGACCTGGTGGTAGAGGGAATGTTAATCATGTGGATTGCCTTGTTCTGGATTGTGCTTAACTTTTTGAGTAATGATGGAGCTGCACCCATCCAGAAAAATGGAGGTTATTTCATCATGCTCTTGAAATGCCTAGTAGATGTTGCAAAAGGTTTGAGGTGTCAAGAACTGCAGGCTGATTGCAGGATACTCAGCCTCTGATTGCTTCTGTAGCCACAGAACTCATGTACCTGGTCCAGTTGAGTGTGACATTAAAAGACCTGTTAAACCTCATGCAATAAAATTACAGAGATAATAATTGGTCACTAGCTTAAGCTCTTCTCAATCCATTGGAGAAGGCTGAAAGAAAACATATGCCCTCTTTTTTTTGACACCACTACCATGGGAAAAAGATTTTGACTATCTACCCTATCAATGCCTCTCATAATCTTATATTCTTCTGTCAGGTCACCCGTCAGCCTCCTTTGCTCCAGGAAGAGTAGCTTATCCAATCTCTCCCCATAACTGCAGTGCTTCAATCCAGGCAACATCCTGGTGAATCTCCTCTGCACTCTCTCCAGCGCAATCTAGTGTGGCAACCAGAACTACACACAATAGTTCAAGTGCAGTCTAATCAGTGTTTTGTAAAATTGCAACATCATGTCCCAACTCTAATACTCTATGCCCTAACTCATGAATGCAAGCAATCCATATGCCTTCTTCATCATACTATTGACCTATGTTGTCACTTTCAAGGAACAATGGACTTGAACTCCTAGGTCTCCCTGTCCATCAACAGTGCCCTACCACTTAATATATATGTCCTACTCCTATATGACTTCTCAAAATGCATCACTTCACAATTGCTTGGATTAAATTCCATTGCCAATACTCTGCCCAACTTTTCAACTGATCTGTATCCTGCTGTAGCCTTAGACAACCGTCCTCTTTATCCACAACATCACCAATTTTTGTGTCATCTGCAAACTTACTAAGCATACCTTCTACATCCACATCCAAGTTGTTGATATATATAACAAACATCAAAGGATCCAGCACCGATCCCTATGGTATACCACTAGTCACAGACTTCCAAATAGAAAAATATCCTTCCACTGCTACCCTCTGCCTCCTATCACTAAGCCAATTCAGGATCCAATTAGCCAGCTTGCTTTGGATCCCATGTGCCTTCACCTTCTGAATCAGCCCACCATGCGGGACCTTGTCAAATACCTTTCTAAAATCCATTACCACCCTGCCTTCATCAAACTCTTTTGTACCTCCTGAAAAAAGTTCAGCCAAAATCATGAGATTTATCCAGCCTTATGCATTCCAGTTATTGACACACCTTCATGGTTTAATATTTTTTAAAAAATAGTCATTGGTAACAATGACCATAAATTTACAAGATTGTTGTAAAAACCCATTTGATTCACTAATGCTCTTCAGGGCAGGAAATCTGCCATACTTACCTGCTCTGACCTATATATGACTCAAGATGAACCAATGTGATTGATTCTTAAATGTCATCAGGAAGCGTCTAGCAAGCCATTCAAGGGTAATTAGGGAAGGGGAACAAATGATGACATTGCCAATGATGCCCAGATCCCAAGAAATGAATGAATAAACTTTATGATCTATTTGGAATCTCCTATTTTATAACTTCCAAGAGATGTTGTTTGATGCCACCAATTATTACAGTGAAAGTTTAACTTTTAAGAGATTTTGTCTCCTAACTCCTATTAAATAATGACCTCTATTTTCAGAAAAGATATCTAGACCATTAATCATACTGATAGAGTCCTCTATGGATGCTGGAGACACAATTTTCATGATAAAAACATATATATAATCAATTCCATTAAATTCTTTACAAAGGTGTGGCTGTATGAAGCAAATTTTCTTGCCTATTGAGTTTCTTGATGTAAAATCAATGTGCAGAAAGATCAAAAGACAATTTGCACTTATTTCAGTTTTGAAGACCACATTATTCCTTTAAGTTATTTTGCCTCTCAACCAATTCATCATTTCCGATCTTTAGTCATTATGTAATATTTCTATTTCTCATTATTCTGATAGCTTGCAAACACTAAGAGTTTATGAAGCATAAAATGATAATGGTTTTGTGGAGTAAACTCATAATTCATTTTAAAATGGCTGGAAGTTTTTCTTGATCTCATGGTTTGAATCATGAAAGAATTTTTTGGGGTATAAGGGAATAAATTTTAACCAGGTTGCTGTGGCAATGCCAAGTGCAAGACTGCACAATGGGATGTACGCAGAGCTTTCACCAATGGCAAACAATGGATCTGGGGAAGGAGAGATGGTCTAAACTAAATAAACAATGTTAAAGTTTCTGATATTGGCTGATCATTAACCAAAACACAAAATATTTGTGGTTGAGAATCTTCGGTTATCATGCTGTGTGATTTATTTCTTTCTTGGCTCAATTTCTCTCAACAGCTGGTAAAATATAATAGTAAATTGTACTATGCAATCCACCCAACAAAAGGTCTCACTGGATGGGATGATAGATCAGATAATCAAATACCAAGAGCAGAAGGCATGATTCTCAGCCCTCCCAATTAATAAACTGAAAACTGAACACACTGATTTTATGTGTATAATTTCCCTTCCCATCCAGCAAGGTTTCATATTTAGAGTGCTGAGTTGCAACATTTGTCCCATACATTAAGTTTAAGTGCAATAATGTGCAACTTTGGAGAAGAATATTATGTTTAGTTTGAAAGTCCTTCTGAAGAAGAACATAGAATTGTTTAATTCTATCTATTGGGAATGTTACTAAACATAAATCATTCTTTTTGACAAATTGCATTAAGTTTCTCAATTTTCTTTACAACGTAGTAGGAGACCTTTTGGCTCATTGAGTGTGTGCTAGGTTTCACAGCAATCATGTCAATGCCATTCCCTCACATATTTCCCTGTAACCTATTCTCTCTCACATGTCCTTCAACTCCACTCCAATTCTTCTACCTCCAATGTACATGAGGGGTAATTTACAGTAGCCAATTAACCTACTAATTATACGTATTCAGGATGTTGGAGGAAACAGGGGAACCCAGAAGGAACCCATGCGGTCACAGGCAGAATGTGCAAACTCCACACAGACAGCACCAGTGGTTAGGATCAAACCTGGGTCACTACCTGCTACGTTTATATAATGACTTCCTGTACAAGCAGTATGGAATCTGCAATGCTAATGACACAACTGTTGTTATTTCCACTGTTGTCTTCATTAGTTTTGACCAGTTGCACTCTATGCTACTGGATTGTGAAGAATGTGTAGTGTTTGTTACACTATATCAATGTTAGTCACAAGCAAAGGTGGGCTGGCCTCTCACCACAACAGATATTGGTGCAGAGCCTAGTTCCAAAAAGATTCTGACCCATTTGTACTTTAAGGAGAAATTCAAGTTATTGGGTTGGAAAGTTGGGGTGGAGAACCACATTTTGAGGTCAATTCTGGCCGCTGTCTGTAAGGAGTTTGTATGTTCTCCCTGTGTCTGTGTGGGTTTCCTCTGGGTGCTTCGGTTTCCTCCCACATTCCAAAGACGTACGGGTTAGGAAGCTGTGGGCATGCTATGTTGGCACCAGAAGCGTAGTGACACTTGCGGGCTGCCCCCAGACACTCTACGCAAAGATGTATTTCACCGTGTATTTCAATGTACATGTGACTAATAAAGATATATTCATATCCCTAAGCTTAGGGTATGTGGGCATTGAGTCCTGGTTTTGCATAGTGTTATGAACCAGCAACAAAAGAAACACTCCAAGTCATGCAATAAGTGTTAAAAACTACTTTATTAATAACTACTTATGATAATATGAAAAATAAAAGTAAAAATGTGAGAATGTTAGAAATAAAAATGTTAAACCTTAAACATTAACCCCAAAACCAAACTCGTAGTGTGTGTGTGGCAAAGTCCTAAACTCTAATCCAGGAATGGTTATTAAAGTTCAGTTCAGCAAGCCATAAGGTGAAACATGAGCAAAGGCTTCTTCGACAACCACCATTGTCTGAAGATAAAATGTAGATGTAGAGAGAACATAGAGAGTAATTACGAAATCCAAATGTTCCACGATGGAACCCAAACGACACCTCAGTGTTTACTCGGTAGTGACTTCCTCATCCCAAAAAGCATCCGAATCGTGGCCGTCCACACAAATACCTGTTTCCCTCTACAGGTCAGCAACAAAGTGAACTCCACCGGATTACTCCCAATTTCCATACATGGATTGCAGTAATAGACACAGTTATTGTTTCTCATCCATCGATAAACTAGCAGGCTGGTGTCTCTCCCTCTCTCTTCTCTCTCTCTCCCTTCTTACTGACTGCTTCAACAACGTCATTCCGTCCTTTATTTTTCGTTGATGTAAGCATGTCACACACACACACACACACACACACACACACACACACACACACACACACACACACACACCACCACTATGCTCTATCTTAAAGGGACATTCACCAATAGTAACCTAGTCCGTAACAATAGCCATTCCTGCCTGTAATTTTTGAACAAAATTTGACAGCAAACTGCATAACATATTGAAGCAAATCTTGATCAATGCGATAAGTTTTACAGAGAGATAGACAGATTTAGGGAGGAAATTCCAGAGATCGGTGCCTTTGCAGGTGAATGCATGGTCACCAAAGGTGGAGTGATTAAATCAGGGGCCAGAATTAAGAGAGCAGATACCTTAGAGGTTTGCAGGGCTGGAGGAGGTTACCAAGCTTGGGACAAGCAAGACCACAAATGATTTAAAAAACAAGGTGGGAATTTTAAAGATAAATAAAAACAGAAAATGCTGGAACACTCAGCAGAGCAGTAGATGGAGTAGCAGAGTTAAGATCATTGGGACACCGGAGGAAAAATGCTTCTGGTTTTGAGTTGTGGTTGGTTGCCTCCTTTACATAAGAAACAGGAACATGCTTGAGCTAGCTTTGCCATTAAATAAAATCATGGCTCATCAAGTCTTAGCCTCAACACCACTTTCCTACTCTCCCCATACATCTTGATTCCCTCAAAGTTCAAATATCTGTCTCTTTCCACCTTGAATATATTCAATGACTCTGCCTCCAGAGCTCCTGAGGGTAAAGAATTCCAAAGATTCATGTCTTCTGAGAGAGGAAATTCCTCTCCAGCTCCATCTTAAATGGATAATCTATTATTCTGAAACCATATCTCCAAAACCTGGGTAGTCCCACTCAGCATCCACAATGCCAATTCCTCAAACCATTTGTTTTTAGCTAAACTAGGAGAAACTGCTCTTCCGAGGAGACCGTGTTCTTATGCATTTTATAAGAATACTGCAGCACTCAATCAGTTGTGCAGGTTTGTAAATCACAGAAATTTTAAGGTAGAATATTGTAGCTGTCACATTCTATCAAGTGGGATATCATCAGTACATGGAAAGTATTCATAGTTTTCTCATACCATGTAATATATCATTTTATAATTTTATTTACTCCTATGACATACAGCAGCAGAAACTTTTAATTACAGACAATTACATATTGGTCTGTGGTGAATTCTCATATAAATAGATATTTAACTCAGTCACAGTAATCTGTCAGAAAAGCTGGAACTCCTGTGCATTAATCACAATGATATATGTTCGTTACTTCGATACTTTACATTTAAAAAAAAGTTTTTTTTCCTTCCAAAGGCTTCATGACATTGAATGAACCCAGTTCCTATGAAATTAGAAGCTAATGTTCCATGTTGCTCGCCCCTGCAGGGACAGCATGACTCATGGACCTAACTTTAAACACACAATTGCAATAAACTGCTTAAATATATACATTGCCTCCCATAGTCTCAATTCACACTGGAATGATGGAAGTACAAGTTCAAAGTGTCTAAAATAAACTGCAGTATTTAGTTACACATTTGAAAACAAAGTGAAGCACATGCAGCAATCAAAGACTACTCCATTACTATGTCCAGAACTCAAGAGCATCAGGTTTTACTGTTTTGTAGATCTCAGCTTTGCAGTAATTATTATTTGGGTTTACATCATTTACAAAATCATTGCCTCATGTTTAGAATGGAAATTTAACCCAAGGATCAAATGAAAAGACTCTTCATCTGTATTGGATACCGTGATCTTGAATGTGGTCCCGTGTATATTTCCATCTTATAGAAGGCTGACTGATAAGCAAGCTGGTCAAACGAGATCAATTGTAAACTAACACAGAGTCATAGAATTATATAGCATGGAAACAGGTCCTTCAGCCTAACTCATAACAAACTAATTTATTTGCTCATGACAAGAATGATCTGAATGTTTATTGGTTTATTAATGTCAATATCAATATTGAAATACAGAGCAAATTGATTGAGCACCATCCAGACAGATCATTCCATACATATATACATTGAGGTAACAAATAAGAAAACAGGTGGATAAATAAAGTGCAAGGGCCATGACAGAGTAGATTGGGAGTTTAAGAGTTCATCTTTTAGCATATGAGAGTTCTGTTCAAGAGTCTGATAACAGTGGGATAGAAGATGTACTTGAGTCTGGTGGTGCATGCTTTCAAATTTTTGTAGCTTCTGCTCTATGGGAGAGGAAAGAAGAGAGAATGCCCAGGGTGGGAGGGATCCTTGATTATGCTGGCTGCTTTCCAAGGCAGGGAAGTGTAGACAGAATCAATGGAAGGGAGGCTGGTTTGCAGGATGGACTGGACTGCTTTCACAACTCTGCAGTTTCTTGTGGTCCTGTGGAGAGCAGTTGTGATACCAGGCAGTGATGCATCCGGATAGGATGTTTTCTATGGTACACCTGTAAAATTGTTGGGGGTCAATGAGGACATGCCGAATGTGGTTTTACAGTGACTATCAATACATCCATCAGCTTCCACTGTCTCTCTTCACGAAACCATTATTATTTGCTCCCAATACTCACTTCTGCATTTGCAGGGCAGCTTTTTCATCCTTATTTGCATATTTGGTCAGGGTAGCAATTTGCCACATGCACAGCAAACAGTTATTGGGAAACACAGGAGTAAGGGAGCAAACTGATTATGTTACCTCATTCTACATGTCCGGACTGACAATCCAATGCTACATTCTCAAATTTCACCACAGCAACTGGGGAATTTAAATTAGGCTAAATAAAAAAAAATTGAATCAGAGACAATGAATGTAAAGATGTACAAAATAGAAGCAGGACTAGGCCATTCAACCCCTTGTATCTGCTCCTCCATTCAATAAGGTCATCATGTTTGATTTTTTACCTCAGGACCACTTTCCTACACTAAAGCTATAAAATTGATTCCCTTAGTATTAAAATAAAACCTGTTGATCTTTGTGATTGAACCTCCACAGTCCTCTTGGGTATAGGATTCCAAAGATTCACTACCCTTTGGGTGAAAAAATTTCTCCTCATAAAGTCGTACAGCATGAAAACAGGTGCTTCAGCCCACCACTCCATGCCGACCATCAAGCTCCCATTTATGCTAGTCAGACACTAATCCCATTTATTCTGCCCACATTCTCATCAACTCTACTCAGATTTTACCACTGCCAGTACACTCACCTATACACTAGGGGCAAATTGCAGTCCTGAATGTAAGCCCTTATTTTGAGACTGTAACCCCTGGTTCTAGACATCCTAGCCAGGGAAATATATTCCTGCATCACCTCTGCACAAGGTGGGGTGGGGGTAAAGAAAGAGGATGGCATGGTTGCCTTTATTAGTTGAGGCATTGAGCTCAAGAGTCAGGAAATTATTTTGCAGCTTTATAAAACTCCAGGTAAGACCCCACTGAGTATTGCATTCAGTTCTGGTCGCCCCATTATAGGAATGGTGTGGAGGCTTTGGGGAGGATGCAGAAGAGGTTTACCAGGATGCTGCCTGGACTAAAGGGCATGTGCTATAAGGAGAGGTTGGACATTCCTGGGTTGTTTTCTCTGGAGCAGCAGATACTGAGGGGGTGACCTGATAGAAATTTATAAGATCATGAGAGGCATGCATGTAAGGTGAGAGGGGGTGAGTTCAAAGGAGATGTGTGGGGCAAGTTTATTTACACAGAGAATGGTGGGTACCCAGAATGTGCTGCCAGGGGTGGCAGTGGAGGCAAATACAATAGAGTCATTTAAGAGGCTCTTAGATAGACACATGAATGTGCAGAAATTGGAGGGATACGGACCTTATGTAGGCAGAAGGGATTAGTTTAGTTAGGTGTTTAATTACCAGTTTAATTAGTTCGGCACAATATCACGGGCCAAAGGGCCTATTCCTGTGCTGTACTGTTCTATGTTCTATACTCTACAAACCTAGAGCTCTATGTGGGATACTCAATTGTTTGCTCAACTGCATCTCACCCATATCCACACCTTCTCAATCACAGCCTCCGTTAATCTGCATATATGTATAATTCACACTGTCTTCTTGATTAAACACCAGAACAAAGGCTAAACTAAATGCATCGGAGTCAGTTGTCAAGTTAAATCCAGGTCACCAGAATCAGATTTATCATCACTGACATATGTCGTGAAATTTGTTGTTTTGTGGCAGCAGTATAGTGCAAGACATAAAAATTACTATAAGTTATCAAAATATAAATAAACAAAATGGTGCAAGAGGAATAACGAGGTAGAGTTCATGGGTTCATAGACTGTTCAGAAATCTGATAGCAGATGGGAAGAAATTGTTCTTGAAACATTGAGTGTGGGTCTTCAGGCTCCTGTATCTCCTCCCTGATGATAGTAATGAGAAGAAGGAATGTCCCAAATGGTGAAGGTCCTTAATGATGGATGCCACCTTCTTGAGGTACCGCCTCAATTCCATTGTAGTTATTCAGCTGCTTATAACAGTGAATTTTCTAGTCCTGACATTTCACTGCCAGGGCTGGTGGTGCTAACGTGCAGAATAGTTTTAAACACCCTGATCCCCACTGCATCTATAAATGGGCTGCCTTTGGCACTGTTAGTCATGAGAAAGAACTTCTGCCCAATTAACTTCCAGACAAGTGGACCATGTGATCTCCTGGAATACTTTCATTTGCCTTGCAGGGATGCAGAGGAACTGCTGAGATATCCCTCCACCTTTGCCTTGGGGTTTTTTTCTCCCTGAACTGGTAGTAGGTATGCCACCTCCCTCAACCTTCACACTCACTACAATAAAAATCATTCAATAAACACTTACAAAATCACAAAGCTACACTGGAAATTCCATCTGTCTCAAAAAATTTCCATCCAGAAAAGAGAGGACCACTTCAAAGGAGAAAATGGGCCTTGGCAATTTTTCATTTCCACCTTAACTGTCACAAAGTACCTCGGTATTTTTGGAATTCTTGCTATCAGAATGTAAATTCCCAAACGTCCCCTTTACCACTCTGGTGCTTTGGTGTCACTTGCTCTCCAAGATATCACATGTGTGCAGGTAAATGTGAGTTCATGAGTGTGGCTGCTCCAGGCACTGTTGCATGTAGGCAACTTAAGAAATTTCTGCACATTCATGTGTCTATCTAAGAGCCTCTTAAACGACTCTATTATATTTGCATCTATTTTATACATTTATCTGAATTGCTAATTAGGGAAGTTACATATTCTATGTACTATTACATATTCTATTCTATTGTCCTATGTACTGGCTCCCATAGATGCTGCCTGACATGCTGAGTTTCTCCAGCATTTTGTGTGTTGTTCCAGATTCCAGCATCTGCAGTCTCTTGTGTCTCCTTTGTCCTATGTTATCAACCTTGCACATAGTATCGCAATGCAGTACTGAGTGTGTCATGATAGATTGTATTTATTTCCTTTCTCTCATTCATTTTTAGTCACTCCCTTGAATACCTGTGGATGCTGGGATTAGACACCGGTGCAAAGAGCTAGTGTCAGGGCAAGTGTCAGATGGCAAAAAATAAACTGCTGGACAAACTCAACGTGTCAACCAGTATCTGTGGAGGCAAGGGATGGTCGATGTTTCGGGTCAAGACCCTGCATCAGGATTGAGAGTGTTGAGGGAAGATGGCCAGTATATAGATGTGACAGGAAGGCTGATAGGTGGAACCAGGAGGGGGATGATGCGGGGGGGGGTGGTTAATAGGCAGATGGAACCAGGTGGGGGAGGGCAAGGGTGTGTGTGCAGACATAGGCTAATAGATAATAGGTGGGATCAGATAGGGGGGGGGGTATGTAGGAAAGGTGATCCAAGGGAGAAGAAACTCGGGTAGATAGCAATATGGGTGATGGGCAGATGGAACTAGTGGGAGAGGGTGATGAAGGGTAATGAAGGGTGGAGGCATGGAAAAGGTGAACAAAAGGAGAGAGACCCTGGGTTGACTGGCAGGAGTGGGAAAGGAACACAGATGGAGTGGGTTACTTGAAATTCAAAAATTTAGTGTTCATACTGTTGATCCGTAGGCTACACGTGGAATCTGAGGTGCTGTTCTTTTAATTTGCATTTGGTCTCAGCCTGGCAGTGGAGAAGACCAAGAACAGATAGGTCGGTGTGGGAATGGGATGAGGAGTTGTCTTACCCCTCCTTCTCATCTATATACTGGCTATCTTCCCTCTACACTCTCAGTCCTGATTCAAGGTCTCAACTTGAAACATTGACCATCCCTTTGCCTTAACAAATGCTGCTTGACCTGTTCTTCTTCCATCAGTTTGCTTTTTTGCTCCAGATTCCAGCAGCTGCAGTCTCCTGTGTCTCCAAGTATCAGATATATCTGAGAGGTTCAAAGAATGATGTCTGCCTCAAGCTACACACTTGCTAAAGAAATAAAACATTCACACAATCACAAAGCTATGTGATAAATTTGATTATCTCTCAAGAGCTTCCAACACAGATGACCCCACGTAATGGGCATTCGTGTTATGAAAATTCACCCTTACAGAATTACAAATCACTACCCAAAATTTTTGAGATATCGAATACAGAATAAAACTTGTTCTTATGGAACTTATGTGAAAAGAGTAAATAAATCAACACAAAACTTTTTTTTTCCAACTCACATTTCTTGACACATGCACAGATGATGTGGCTTCACATTATGGAAAATTCTGGGAGTAGCCTGTACAATTAAACAGAATGGGACCAATGAGGAAAATGGAAAAGGAGCTTTTGCACTTTTCCATTTCTCCCTAAATTGTTATCTTCATTGTTGCATTTTAGGAGTCCTCAGCTTGGAAATACTAATTGTAATGTATGATGGAATGTGATAGATTATTCTCCACTTGTCTGGTTGAGTGCAGCTTCAACAACACTCAAGAAGTTCGACACCATACAGGACATAGCAGCCTGCTTGATTGGCACCCATCCACAAACATTCACTCACTCCACCACCGATGCACAGTAGCTGCAGTTTGTACCATCTACAGGATGCACTGCAGCAACTCACCAAGATTCCTTAGACAGCACCTTCTAAACCCACAACCTTAACCAGCTGGAAGCACAAGGGCAGCAAAAGCATGGGGAACACCACCAACTGGAAGTTGACCTCCAAGCCACACACCATCCTGACTTGGAAATATATCACTATTTCCTCATTGCCATTGGGTCAAAATTCTGGAACTCTCTCCCTAACAGCATTGTGGGTATACCCATACCTCAAGGACTGCAGCAGTTCAAGAAAGAAGCTCACCACCACCTTCTCGAGGGCAACTAGGGATGGCAATTAAATGCTGGCTCAGCCTGCAAAGCCGACATCCTTTGAATGCATATATATAAAAAACTTACCACACTTCCCCCTTTCTGTCATTATAGAATATGCAGGAAACACACAGCAGAACAGGCAGCATCTGTGGAGGAACAGAGACAACATTTCAGGTCAAAGAGGAATTTTTTTTTTAACAAAATAAACTTTATTCATAATAAAAGACAAACTATATACAATTACAAAACAGTGCAAACCTTTACATTCTTGTACAGATCATTCATTAGTGTTACCTTTTTATATAGAAAACAGCACCGATGCCACACGTGTGGCTCCCTGGCAGCTACCTGGTCCCGTATTTACAATATTTAGGGGCTTTCTCCGTGTCCCCGCCCCTCCCTCTCCAGTGGCAGAAGAACCCTAAACTGTAGTCCTTCCCCACCGAGCCTTTGTGTTGGCTGCGCCCAGCTTCAGTGCGTCCCTCAGCACGTACTCCTGCAGCCTGGAATGAGCCAGCCGGCAGCATTCCCCTATGGACATCTTGCAGTGCTGGAAGACTAACAAGTTTCGGGCAGACCAAAGAGCGTCTTTCACCAAGTTGATGACCTTCCAGCAGCAGTTGATGTCCGTCTCTGTGTGTGTCTCCGGGAACAGCCCGCAGATCAGAGAATCCTCTGTTACGCTGCTGCTGGGGATGAACTGTGACAAGGACCTTGCATCTTTCGCCACACCCTCCTCGCAAACCTACAGCCCGCAAAGAGGTGGGTGACTGGCTCGTCCCCAGCGCAGTCCTCCCGGGGGCAGCGTGCACTGGGAGCGAGGTTCCAACCATACAGGAAGGATCTGACTGGGAGGGCCCCTCTCACCGCCAGCCAAGTGAGGTCTTGGTGCTTGTTGGTGAGTTCTGGTGATGAGACATTCTGCCAGATGGTCTGGACAGTCTGCTCAGGGAACCACCCCACAGTATCCATTGAGTCCTTCTCCTGCAGTGCCTGCAGGATGTTCCGTGCTGACCACTGCCTGATGGACTTGTGCTCAATGGTATTGGTCTGGAAGAACTTTTCCACAAAGGACAGGTAGCGCGGCAGCGTCCAGCTGACTGGGACACCGTGTGGCCATAGGGCCAGGCCTATCCTTCACAACAGCAGGGACAGGTAGAACCTCGATACGTAGTGACACTTGGTGCCCACATACTTGGGTTCCATGCACAGCCTTGCAGCCGCCCGATGGTTCAGAGCAATTGCCTAAGAAGGTCACTTTGCCTTGCAAGATGTGGAACTGTAATAGACTTAGGAGTAGTGTATTCACCCCCTCAAGCTTGTTCTGCCATTCAGTTAAATCATGAATAGTTCAATTTCATTTACCCCTTCTTACTCTGAATCATTTTACCCATCTTCAGTAAAAATGTCTGATGAATTTTGAGACATGTCAATATATAAAATACACTCTTACATGTAAATTATTTAATCTATGATTTTACTAAACCAATACAAAAAATTAGTCACACCTTATAAACAACATCGTTAATAAAACAATCAGTTTACTTACTCAAATTATATTATCCAATATTTATAAATGGATTACATTTTTAGTTAAATCTTTTAAATCATTGTCCAATTAATGTATCAAAATTTTATTAACCTTAAAACTACAGAGTTTAATTATAAACACAGAATATAAATACTTGATATAAAGATTTCCAGCATCTGCAGTATTTTGCTTTTGGATATAATTAAATTGTTTTAGTGTGCTGTTTCATTGTGATTTGAATTATTGTATATTGTTCATTGAAGGCCCCAGTTTCTACAGGACACCATATTACCACAACCATTTGTAAACTGTTGAATTTAATCTGATAATCTGCAAATTTATTTACACATTGGTTAAAATGTGTTATGTGTCTTGTTGTGAAAACATATCTGCATAGCTTGGGGCCTCCATAGAACTTAAACTCCCTGCATGTTTCACTTCAGATAGAGTCACTACAAGACTCAGGTGAATTTACCAGGGATTAGAGATATTACAGTTCTTTTTTCCTTGTTTAAAGAAGGATACAGTTGCATTGCAGGGAAGGTTCATTAGACTGATTTAAATTTGTAGGGGTTATTTTATGAGGGAGGATGATGCAAATTGGGTGCATACTCAATGGAGTTCAAAAGAATGAGCAGTGATCCTATTGAAACATAAGATCCTGAAGGTGTTGACAGAATAGATGCTGACAGGATATTTCCCCGTGTGGGGTAATGTGGAATTAGATGACATCATTTCAGGATAAGGGGGTTACCAATCTAAGACTAAGAAAAGGAGGAATTTCTTCTTTTAAATGGTAGTGAACCTTTGATATGACCAACCTTGGACAGTTGTGGGCTGAATCATTAAGGAGAGTAAAGCTCCAATAATCCAGTACCTGTGGGCTTTGGTAGTGCTAGACTTGAAGATTTTCCAGACAATTGGATGTTACCCCTGTTAGTACCCAAACATAGATCTGTATCACTTTTTTTTACATTTTATGCAGTAGTATGATGAATTTTCCAGTGCACCCAGTAAGTTTAAAGGGAGTGGGAGATGGAATTTGGTGAGTTTCACCTTGTCAGTAGCATGGTGATAAAGTTACCGTTCCAATCCACAATAGCAGCTGAGGAATTTAAAGTCAAGAAATTAAATAAAGCTTGATGTATTTTTTTAAAGCTAGTCTCGGTAATTGTAAACATGAAACTATTGGATTCTAGTTCAGTAATGTCCTTCAGGCCCATATTTGACTCCAGACCAATCAGACTCTTATCTGACTTCTCAGTTCAAGGACACATAGGGACATCCTGTGAATGAATAAATCAAACATGATTGCCAAACACTAGGTCTATCTGGTACACCTATCATGTACACACATCACTGGCACCAAGTCATTAATACATGGGAGTATTTCATCTGTATGATCAGTCTATTGTTTTAAAGACTGACTTTAGATCTGTAAATGGCAGTCCTGTTCTGTTTGAAGATATTGGATGAATGTTAGACTTAAACAAATTTCAGGCTGAGATTTATTGAAGTCATTGCCGTATGGAGTCCCATATCACAGTAGTGTAGCGGTTAGCATGACACTATTACAGCGCCAGCGACCCGGGTTCAATTCCGGCCGCTGTCTGTAAGGAAGTTTGTATGTTCTCCCCATGTCTGCGTGGGTTTCCTCCAAGTGCTCCGGTTTCCTCCCACATTCCAAAGACGTACCGATTAGGAAGTTGTGGGCATGCTGTTGGCGCCAGAAGCGTGGCGACACTTGCAGGCTGCCCCCAGGATACTCTACGCAAAAGATGCATTTCACTGTGTTTTGATGTACATGTGACTAATAAAGATATCTTATGTGGTGTGGTCATGACTGAGGAATAGATTAAAGCATAAAATTCTAAAACTAGGCCCAGTTAAAGGTTCTGCTCCTGGTTTGTTGAGGAGAGACAACTCGAAATACTTGAGGAGGAGATTTTGGCTCATCAGAATCATAAAGAGCTATCATTAAGACACAGCAATCAGCCACAAACTTCACCTGTTCGCAGGAAATTGTGTGGATCCTCTGCAGTACAGGATGTCCCAAAGTAACGAATGGGTTCCATATTTACAGATGTCTATAAATCGATTTTGTCCGTAAGTTGGAAAATATACAAACATCACTCAATGTGATAACCATACCTCCACAGTATTGCAATGAATAGCATAAAAGCACATTAGACTGATAAGAGAGAACAATTAATGAAAGTGGAGAGAGAGAGGAAACTAGTTCTGCCATTTGCAGGAACAAACATAGAAAAAAACATACATTGGACTTCTGAATAAATAATATTATGGGAGCTCGCTTGTATATGGGGGTGTCTGTAAGTCTGATATTTGTAATCCAAAGACAGCCTGTAGTGGTTAAGTACTGCATACATTACACCAGAACAAGCAACACATACACAAACACATCACTATTGAGCCTCAATAAGAACTATTCAATGCTAGAAATTCTGCTACATTTCTAAGAATAATACAAAACAATTGCACTTCTATGATGCTTTTCACATTCCTTTCAGGACACTTTCTAAGCATGTCACAGCCAACGGAACAAAATGTTGGAAATATTCAGCACGTCAGACAGCATCTGTGAGAGACAAACAGAGTTCTTTTGATCAACAACCTTTCATTAGAACTGCTGCTTGACCTGCTCATTTCCAAAATTTTCTGTTTTCCTTTCTGATTTCCAGCACTTGGAGCTTTTTGCTTTCGGCTTCCAAGCAATGAAATGTATGAAATATAACAGCCAATTTACTCTCAGCAAGCTCTCACAGATAACAATACGATAAAGACCAGAAAATTTGATTTTGGTAGATATTGGTTAAGGGGTCGATAGGGGCTAGGATACTGAGGAGAACTCTCTTGTTCTCCCTCATAATAGTGTCTTGGGATTTTTTAACATTCACTTGGATGAATTGACAGACAACTCAGCAAGACCATCTACCAGGGTGGTGGTCCAAGTGACATGATCAAAGTGTTGCCAGTTAATCAATTTCTCATTTATTCCTCTCCAATACCAACCCCTCATGAAACATTACAGCCCTTTCATTGCTTAGAAGGCAATGTCAATATTTCAGCAGGCACGTTTAAAGCCTCATGCAACAGGTGATAGCTGCAACAGTCCAATACTAACACACAGTACTGCACAATCTGGAGGACGATTTAGACTTCTGTGCTGAAATCTGGAGTAGGATTTGAAAGTTTAACCTTCTGATTCATTCGTCTAATTGTGCATGACAGTATCAAAAAGAAACACACTGATGATAATGGAGAAAGTGCAAATAAAAGTGCTACTAGAAAAGTTTTAGTTCACTTGTTTCAAATATTTGTGAAAGTTCAGGCATTTGGCTAAATACCTTTTGTCTAAACTCCTCCCAGAAAGGAACTGCTCACAGAAAAGCTACATCCTCTTTGTCATTTGAAGTTAAAACAGGAAATACTTGAAATACTCAAGTAGTCAGGCAGCATCTATGAAGAGAAAAACAGAGTTCAACTTCAGATTCATGTTTCATGAAAGGTTACGTGACCTCATTGCATCAGTGCTCAAGTTCTTTTTTTGATTACCTCAAGCTGAAGAGGACACCTTTGGTCTCATAGGATTGACCCTTCTTGTTTTGATTGGCTTTTCTTTTCTTTTTCAATCTTTTTATTAATTTTCAAATTAATACAGATGAATATATAACATCAATGTTTGTACATGTAATACAAAGAGATCAGGAGAACAATCATGGCATAGATAATCATAAAGAACAATAAAATATAAAAAAATCTGTAGATCCAACGATCTCTTACTAAATGAATATAATATAAAAGATAGGAAAGAAAAAGATTTATTGTATAAACAAAAAAAGAAAGAGGAAAAAAATCCCCAAATCAATAAGAAAAATTATAAACAATACATCAAACCAAACTAAACTAAACAAAAAAAATTCAAAACAAAACAAACAAAAAAAAAGAAAAAAAAGATTGGACTAAAATTTCTTAGTAGAAACAGAGCAATATTATGTCATCAACTCCGTTCCTCTAAGTTGGAAAGTTATTGAAAGGGGATCTATATCATGTGAAAATATTGAATAAATGGACTCCAAATATCTTCAAATTTAAGCAAAGGATCAACAGTACCACTCCTAATTTTTTCCAAGTTTAAACATGATATAGTTTGAGAGAACCATTGAAAAGTAGTAGGGGGTATTGGGTCCTTCCATTTAAGCAAAATGGATCGTTTGGCCATTAATGTAACAAAGGCAATCATACGGTTAGCGGAAGCAGATAAATGGCCAGACTCTATCCTTGGTAATCCAAAAATTGCAGTGATAGGGTGAGGTTCTAAATCAATCTTCAATACATTTGAAATAATGTTAAAAATGTCTTTCCAATATTTTTCCAAAAGAGGACAGGACCAAAACATATGTGTCAAAGAAGCCACATTCGATTTACATCTGTCACATATAGGATTTATATGGTGATAAAAATGAGCTAGCTTATCTTGTGACGTATGGATCCTGTGAACTACTTTAAACTGTATCAAAGAGTGTCTAGCACACATTGAAGATGTATTAACTAAATGAAGAATTTTCTTCCATGTCTCTGTAGGTAAAGATATCTGGAGTTCACTTTCCCATTCATCCTAAATTTTGTCCAGTGATTCTGGACATATTTTCATAATTAAATCATAGATTATTGCTATCAAGCCCTTCTGATAAGGATTAAGACCTAAAATTTTTTCCGTAATTTCAGTTTTGTAAGATGTCGGAAAAGAGGGTATAGTAGCTTCTAAAAAATTTCTAATTTGCAAATATCGAAAGAAGTGTGATCTAGGCAAATTGTATTTGTTAGGCAATTGTTCAAAAGATGAAAAACAGTTATCAATGAATAAATCACGAAAACATACTATTCCCTTCCTTTTCCATATGGAAAAAGCTGAGTCAACTCTGGATGGATGAAAGAAAAAAATTAGATTGATTGGGACTTGACAAGTTAAATTTATTCAATCCAAAAAATTTACGAAATTGAAACCATATTCGTATTGTATGTTTAACAATTGGGTTAATCATATGTTTACTTAATTTGGTAAGTGCAAAAGGGAGTGAACTCCTAAAATAGAAACTAATGAAAATTCAAGTACTGATTGGTGCTCAAGGTGTACCCATTTGGGGCATTGAATTACCTCTGAGTCTTGTATCCAAAAAATTAAATATCTGATATTAATTGCCCAATAATATAATCTAAAGTTAGGCAGGGCCATACCACCATCCTTTTTTAATTTTTGTAAATATTTCTTACTTAACCTTGGGTTTTTATTCTGCCAAATATATGAAACAATTTTAGAATCAATAGTGTCAAAAAAGATTTCAGGATGAAAGTTGGAATCACTTGAAATAAATATAAAAAATTTGGTAAATTGATTGGCTTTTAAATAAACCTAAAACTAGGACTGGCACAGTGAGAGCAATGTAAGAGCCACTGAGGAAGGAATCATTGATCTGTCTGATCCTTATTCTTAGCAAGCTCCTGGCTCATTTTGGGCTAATGTTGCCAACTCAAAGTCAATAGACACATGGACACATAATCAGCACTATGAAGGGTCTTGACCCGAAACATCAACTATCCATTTCCCTCCACAGATACTGCCTGACCTGCTGAGTTCCTCCAGCACCTTGTTTGTTGCTCCATATTCCAGTATCTGCAATCTCTTGTGTCAGCACTTTAAGGGTTCCTGTCAGAATTAAAAAGTAAACAACTACAAAAGGAAAAATAATTAATTCAGATATTCTAATGGTGGTGGATGTTAGTAAAGATTTACACTGTTCAGTACACAAAAAACTGGGAAAAGATTTTAAAAATTGCACGCCTTAAGAAAGATGCTATGGTAAGACAACCCAGCAAGACCATCTACTAGGGTGGTGGTCCAAGTGCCACAATGTAAAGTATTGCCAATTAACCTAATTCTCATTTATTCCTCTCCAACACCAAACTCTCATGAAAACTTACAGCCTTTCATTGCATAGAAGGCAATGTCAATCTTTTAGCAGGCATGTTTACAAGCTACAACTCACAACTGACTCATTTACCCCAGGCATTTTTTTCTTTTATTCATTCAAGTGCTGGGGATGGATTGGAGGCTAGCAGAGCCAGCTTTTACTGCCCAGCTCTAACTGCCCAGCTCTAATTGCCCTTGAACCAAATAGCTTATTAGATCATTTCAAAGATCAATGAAGAGTTAACTCTGTTGCTTTGAGTCAGAGTCACAAATAGGCCAGACTACATAAGGAGAGCAAATTTCCTTCCCTAAATGTGTTTAGTGAAGCAAAAGGGGTTTTCATGACAATCTGATGGCTTCATGGTCATAGGATTGATATTTAAAAAATTATATATGTTTTTATTAATTAATTGAACTAAAATCCCATGGTGCGTTTTAAGTGCATGTCTCCTAACTCATGCTTCCAAAAGGTCATTACATTGTAATAATTTACCTGAATGATCATGGTCACAGTCCAGCATATTGGATGGTCTGCAATAACCTAAAAGATAAAGTTTCAAATCTTATTCCAGATTTCAGCACAGCTGTCTAGGTTGGCTTCAACAAACAATCTGCTGGAGGAACTCAGCAAGTCAAGCAGCATCTGTGGGGGGGGGAAAGGAATTGTTGATGTTTTGGTTCAAAACCCTGCAATGAGGACTGAGAGTGGAGAGGCGAGATGGCCAGTATAAAGAGGAGAAGGGGCGTGGTGAGAAAGGAGTCTGAGGTGATTGGTGGATTGAGGAGGAGTGTAAGATGACAGGCAGGTAGTGCCAGGTAGGGGAGGGGAACAGGGATGGGGTTGGGTTTCGACCCGAAAAGTCGACAATTCCTTTCCTCCCACAGATGCTGCTTGACCCACTGAGTTCCTCCAGCAGATTGTTTGTTGCTCCAGATTCCAGCATCAGCAGTCTCTTGTGTCTCCACTCCAGATTGGCTTGTTGTGCAGTACAGTGTGTTAGTATTGTCCTGTTGCAGCTGCCACGCGATGCAGGATTTTGACCTGAAACGTCAATATTTCCTTCTCCCCCCCCACCCCCCACAGTTGCTGCTCAACCCGCTGGGTTCCTCCAGCAGATCATTTGTTGCTCCAGATTCCAGCATCTGCAGCCTCTTCTGTCTCCAACCTGAGGCCAATGACTCCTGTGGTTCGAGAAAAGCAGCAGTGCGATAACTTGGGGAGAATAACGATGGAATTCAGTGAGAAACTCAGAACTCTATGATTCTATATCGGTACCTGCCTGATATCACTTGAGTTCATTGACTGCTGTTGAAAGCTGAGAAGGAAGTGGAGAAAGATGCAAAAGAAAGGAAATGACATTGACTCCCACTGCGTTCTTATGAACAGGAATTTGGTATTGAGATCGAGAATTGGCCATAATTGTATTGAATGGTGGAATGGGTTCAAAGAGCTACCCTTGCTCCAATATTCTGTGTTTCTATGTAAATGCAACTCTCAATTTACCCACCCATTGCCTTTTTCAGATTACCAAAAGGGATAGCTTCTCTTGAAGTAAAGAGAGCTGTGGATGACCAATTGTTGAACATACAGATTTACAACCTCCACTCGCAAGAAATTTCTTATCTCAATCCTATGTAGATGATCTCTTATCCTGAGACTATGCTCATTAATTTTCTCCTTTTGGCTCGCCCCAAGACTTACCAGCCTCTGAACATCTACCCTGGCCACCACTTCCAGATGGGTTTGCTATGGGAATCTTGCAGTTAAAGACATAGTTCTCCATCTGTCCCATGCTGAAGTTTGCGGGGTCAATTTCCCACAATTATTGGAAGGTTGGTGTGCTAGGATCTGTAGATATTGCTGGCAGTGCAGCATTTGAGCGGCCTGGCTCTGGCATTCCTCCACAATAACTGTATTGGGCACAAATACCAATAAGTGATTTGGGCACTTCAAAATCAACTAACATCATCTTAATTTGACTTACCAGCTCCTACAGGACCTTTCATTTAGACACTCTGACACTCCCTAAGCTCCTGCGCAAATCTGGATTGCAAGAGGCCTTTATTTCAGCTCTTCCTGTTCTGGCCGAAAACTTGGAAATGTTTCAGTTCATGTCAGCATTCTGGTGAGTTTACACACAAATCAAGCATTTAGATCCCATACCAATATATTCCTCGAATAAACTTCTGAAATAGATCAGTTTTCTTTTAAGTAGATTCAACAACTGCAATTAATTTATTGCAAAAACTGGAAAATAGCAAGACATGGCTAAACATCCCGTGACTATAAGAGGTTCATTATCCAAATGCCTGCTCCATATGAGCAAGGAGATTGATTCAACCCTCCCCTAAGCAGACAGGCAACTGCTACACATTTCAGTTTAATGGATTGTGTTATTGTTAAAAAGCTACAATGTACTTGAAGAAAGCTCACTTTGGACATCTAAATTGCTACCAGACTGTTGCTCAGTGCTTCGGTGGGGCAGATTGGAAACAATCCAGATTTTCAGATTTCTTCCAGAGTTTATTCCACTCGGGAATCAGAAAGTAGACTCTTTGATATTCCCTTTGGTAATCTGGAAGGAGACTGAGGAAAGGCTGTGGGTGTGTAACTTGATGGCAGTGGTTACATACACATGGAAGAAATAAAAACAGGAGAGATCCATCTAATGGGATCAAGGGCAGTCCTGTAGTTCAAACCCACTTTATGCCAATCACTACTTCCCTCCATTCCTTTATTGATCACAGTCATGAATATACTCAATAACTGAGCATCCACAGGCCTCTAGAGATTGACCTTATAGATTTAAAAGTATCTTAAATGAATAAATTCCTTCATATCTCAGCCCTGAATGGCTAACTTCTTATCTTGAGACCATGTCCCTTAATTCTAGACTAAGGAAATAGCTGTAAATGCATTGCAATCTCAATAAGATCACCTCTAACTCCTCAAAGCTCCAGTGGTTATGTGTCTTTCCTAACCTCTCCTCATACAACAATACCTTTATCTCAGAATTTAATCTAGAAGCTTGTTGGGTGCAGGTATTTCTGTAAGAGAGTTCCTCTGCTACTCTGTCACTCTCTTTTTCGGCAGTGGCTTAAAGCATTTTCAGGCAACTATACCCAAACCCATGGACATCACGTGTGATGCAGCAACTGATTCATACATTGCAGAGCTGATATTAAAAGGTAGCAGAAGGTGGTATGGAAAAGGCCATTGCACCCAATAACTTCAGAGACATTGACAGTGGCGGTAGAATATTAATGGACAACTCTTGCACGGCAGCTGGGACCCAAATGAGATCAGAGGCACATGGAAGGCTTCATGGGCTCCAGGTGCTTGGGGAAGACAAACTGGACAGTTGGGGGGGGGGGGGGAGGTGGGGGGGAGGTGGAAAGGAGGGGAATGGTATTCTGGGCTTGGGCAAGCCAAAAGCTTTTTTGAGAGTCTATTGCTAATCCCATTTTACAAAGCAGGACTAAAAGGAGAGATCTCCGGTGATTCCTGCCTTGGACTGCCACCAACCCCTCACCCCCTATAAAGTTAAGTTGCTCTGCTGGTCACCTAAGGAAGCTAATTGAGTCCCCACCTGCCTTTTGCAGCCTCTCTTCAGTGGCTGGATCTATATACAGTAAAACTTAAGAAATGGGAATGGAGTTGCTTAATCCTGATATTATAAATCACTGAACCTTTGAGTTCTGTGGACTATGCTTGATATCTTTGGCAGCACTTCCTTACGCGTTATCCTCCTCTGCCAAGAAAAATGCCAAGGCAGGAAGAAACTTCATCCTTTCTGCACAGAACTTTGTCAGTGGAAATATCAGAAATGTTTCTGTAAGTCAGAGCTCCCTCTTGTTGCAAGGTAACACTCAGCTTGTGTGCGACTGTTTGCCTCAGTCCCAATTTCTCTACAGCAGGTAAAGAGCAGGCTGGAACATCCACTCTGAACACAGCTGCCCCTTGTATTCATCTTTGAGAGCAATTTTGGGGCATATTCTTGGTTAGTATCATAACAGCAGATCATGAGTCCATTGGAGACACAAGAGATTGCAGATGCTAGAATCTCAAACAACACACAGGGTGCTGGGGCAACTCAGTGGGTCAGGCAGCATCTGTGGCGGGAACTAGACAGTTGACATTTCGGGTCCAGATGAAGGAACACATGTCAACTGTCCATTTCCCTCCATAGATGCTCCCTGACCAGCTGAGTTCCTCCAGCATCTTGTATTTAGCTAGCGAGTCCATTTGCGTCCATGCTGGCTCTTTGGAGAAAGCTATCCAATTCATCTGACTTCCTAACCCTTTACATATATCTTTGCAATGTTTCCTCCCCCAAGAAATTACCCAATGCCTTTTTGAATTTACCATTAAATCATCTTGTACCAGCCTTTCAGGGAACGCAATCCAACTCACAACTAGTTGTACAAAATAATTCTCTTCCTCTCTCCCCTCCAAGTTTCCCTCAAATCCCTGCCCTTCCCCGTGGATCAAAATCTAACATGGGCTTCTGATGGAGCAAATAGAAGCCAAGTCCCAGGTGCTCGCTACTACCACTATAAATTGCAAGGAACACCCAAACAGAGAGTTTATTCAGCATTGTTAATGCCATTTCAGATTCAATTACCAGGGGAAATATTCAATTTTCCACAAATATATTCTATACAAGATCTGATTTAATTCAGTTGTACTCCAATACATTCGGCTCCACAATGGACTACATGGATTACAAGTGTGTGCATACAATGAGAGCTAAAGCAAAACAAAAATGTATTATAAAACAATTTGCTTGGACCCATTTTTTTTATTATCTCAGCCACAATCCTTGAAGGCTTACTTCCAGCCACATGGGGCCACGACCTTGCAGCCCCGTCATTTAGTTTCCTCATTCATTTTCAGCCAACCGCTCTATGTCAATGATAAATGTTCGCACGTATCATATTAGTATTTTGATCAAATCCCGAGGAATAATGGAAAGAAACTTGAACAAACGTTAACTCTGTGGTGACACTGTATGGAATCCCTTGTTAGTTTGCAATGAAGTTCTATGTAACCACAGCACTACTGGTTGCGAATTCTTGTGCTAGAAGCTCCAGAACCGTTTCGTTTGGACAGAATTATTTATTCTGGCACATAGTGGCTTACATTACCGGGAACTATCGCCGCAGATGAGTGCCACTCGTTTATATCATATTCGTAAAGACTTAATGTACCGTAAAAGCTGCCAACACGTCACATTCTACTATATAACTATGATGATTAAAATCCAGTTATTAAATCTGCTACTTCGCTAGAATTTCTCACCGTCTTTAGCAAGTGATTATCTCTTAAATTCCCCCACCCTCTGAAAGCAGCGACTTTCTTCCTGTCCGGAGTGCTTGAATTACTCAAGGATCTAACTGATGCCAGCCACATATAAATGCTGATTTGTTTAATGTGATCCACTGCTATCTTTTGCCCACTGACCAATTTCATCTCACGCCTCAAGAAATAATCGAGGGACCAACAATTAAACAAGATTTTAAAATAATAGTTTAACATATAAAAAGAAACAGGACTCAAATGTACTATATTTTATTAAATATCGCTTCGTCTTACGTGTAATTTATCGGAAAGAATCCGTGATGATACCTAGGGGAAAGCATACATTAGCATTTAAATTATAATTGATGTCTTTAACAAAATACAGTCTAAATAATTTGATATTGCCGATGTGGTTGGAAATAAAGAACATATATTACAGCCACAAGCCACGTTTTAAGTGCGTTCATTAAATCATAACACAAGAATAAAACGGTGACTAATTTACCAAGGTAATGAAACCCCTATAAATCTCCCAGCAGGTAGCCGAAGTAATTTCCTGCAATTTTAAATGAAAAATAGTAAACTGAACTGCTGATGGATCCTTAAAAAAACATATTTGTTTAATGTGCACTCGCGTTCATTGGGGCGAATTCAGGAGCATGTTTTTTTTTAAAAGAAATCCTTTTATTTTCGTGATTCTGCCGCCTGGTGTACATTCTGTTCTTCTACTGATTAGGAGATGAACTCTCAGCGTTGACGCATAGGTCAGGTCGCCTTCGCCGTTGTCTGTCTGGTTACCATTAGTACAATAGTGCCTGTTGTAGTCCTCATACTGTGAAGCGATTTCAGGCTACAAGAGCGAGCTATAGAAATGCAAAACATTTTAAGCATTCAAATTTAGAAGCTCTTTATTGGGTCCCTGTGTTTAGAGTTGCAATAAATCTCAGAAATGCATTTCATATCGCCTACCCTACTCCTGCAACCGTACACTTGTGCAATGAAATCATTTCCATTGCAGCAATGCTTGACTAGTCGTAGCTGACCGGTATCCCCATATACTTTGAGAAAGGGCACTTTTGCAGCCTCAGATTGATAACTCTATAGTCAGAAAGAACTCTTGACTCCTGTTATGAATTAGCCCCCCATTTCGTTGTTGTCAGTTTAAAGATAACCGTGGCATTTTATGAATAATTTATAGCGTACCAATATCTGAGAATTATGATGTAATACTGGGTTAATTTCCGTGGTAATAATTTGCAATACAAAGAAACGAAAAGTTTGCAAAACCATTGGCTGTCTCTCACACACGCATAAACGTTTGCGGTTTGGGTATCTTACCCCAACAACCTTCAAGTAAACAGCCTCTGCTGGTATCACAGCGAAACTCGCGGTTTTAAAATATCCGCAGTTCTCTGTAAGTAGAGTGATGTGTTGCATCTTCATAGTAGCGCCCATGAACAGCGAGGTTAATCACTGGGCGTGATTAACCTTCACGATTACAGTAATTTCACGGGCAAATCACAGCTAGAAAGCCGACCCAATGAGACACCTTATACTTCGTACTCACACCGGTGGGAGACCGAAGCAGCTGTTAAACTTCACAGATGCTCCCAATGATATTTCATTTATCCACATAATCCTATTCAGTTCTATTCCTCCGACACTTGCATTCAAAAACCCACCTGTTTGCACATTAGCAAGCAATCTTTTTTGACAGTTCATTGGCTCCTGTTAAATTGCCCTTTAAGTGGATCCGACATTCTGATATAATTGATTTATTAAGAATTAATGCTGTGCTCGTTGCAATCTACTGAGCGGTCATCTCCCCTGCAATAATCAAATAATAAAACTGGCGACTTACAATCACCAAGTCTCTTGTAAACGTGGCAACAGGAAGGGATGGATGAGTCCCTAACGAGAAATAGGTATAAATGTTGCCTGTTGGCACTGCAGTTACAGGGAGCACCAAGCAACCTTAACGACGGCTATCTGTTCATTGGAAGCTTTTAAGTTCTGGGAAGGCTTCCGTCAAGATCCTGTAATAAATTCAGAAATAAAATTAATTCACCGAATATTGATTATGCGGTTCAAAGTAACTATGAATAATATGGGACTATTTAAATTGCATTGCTTTTTGCATTGTGCCGGGAGTTTATCTTTCGGCTCATTAGCAAGCAAGCATCTTTGCGACGATGGTTTGTTTTGGAAGAGTTTACACCCTCTTGTTCGCTTTACCTGGCCATTCTGTCTGGTGCACCCCATCCACTCAGCAATCTCAGTCACCCGCTGCCGGGACAAGGAAACCATTGCAACTTGGAAAGCAGGAAATGTCTTCTACAGGTCGTAAACCCGAGCAGCAATTAAAATCACCAACCAGGGAGTAACATAAACCCAACGTTTATTTAGACTTAACGTAACATCATGGGGGCGGAGGAGTCTCTTTAAATCACAATCGACAGAACCCCCTCGGACAGAATAAGGAATTTGGAAAACATATTTAACACAGAAGCCACATTTTGGGAATTGAAGGTGAAACTCTGAGAACAAATACGGACATTTCCGACTCTGATTTCAACGCATTCCTTCCTGCTGTGGACCCAGCGCCGTTTTAGTTTGCAAAATGGCATTCAATGTTGTTACAAAGGAAATCTTTAGTATCAATCCAAGTCTTAAACTGAAATAGTGTCCTTCGAGGTGACTGCGATGGTTCGTAAATGAATTGCAAATTCGCTCGCACGGTTGCAAACAAATCATCGATAAGCCTCCACGTCATTACTAAGTGGACCCACACAGTCAGAGAGGAAATGAGTTTCTAGCAGTTTCTGTTTTACATTTCTACAACCTGCGAAGTTCTGCTTCGTGTTGATAATGTGTTAGTTTACGGGATTGCGAGCGTGAATTAAACAAAAGGACTTACTGTAAGGAAACCCAGCAACCACTTGAAGATAACTTAAGTGCAATGCAACCCTCCTCAATTATAACATTGGAAGTTCCGAGTAAGAGTTATTTAAATAAGAGGCAACATCGGTCCCTGAGGCAAGTTTGTGACAATGTGTTTTTAACCATTATGTAGGTGGGACGCAGAGGGACAGGAACTAAACCGAGGAAAACATCAATTTTTGAAGCACAGTATCCCCGCCTTAAGGTTTAAAATTCACAGTTTAGCACCACAAATGAGATACTGAACGTGTTCTGTTTGAGTTATCGGTCTATTTGGAGATGGGTAGGCGAAGTCGAGACGCAAAACTTCAGCGTTTAACAGACATTTAAACATTTCAGTGACGCTTTTCTGGGAGTCCGGTTGGAGAGTGGACAATGATGACCTCCGGCTCACGTGTACTCCACCCTCTACATCCCGGTCTAATTTACCAACGAGCTCACAACGGTCCCGGATGGGTCTAAAAATTCCTTCCCCATTTGGGGATTTTTAAAATTTAACTCTTAGAATATGGGAGTCACTTCCAGCTAACTGCTGAAGAATAAGAATGTTGATGTTTCGAAAACTTGCATATTGTTCGGTGCAAATATAGAATAAATTATAATTCATCCACATCTTTGTGCACATTTATGTAGTTCGATGCGGCTGACCCTTATGTTCACGTCCACTTCCAAACCTGCAGAACGTTCAATGTAATTTTATCCCAAGTGCCTGAAGTGTAGTGTAGCTCTCGGGACAGGACGGAAATGTTGACAACTGTCAATCACTAAGAGAGTGGAATGGTTTCCAACGATTAACCACTGGGTGTTCTATATGTTAATACCAGCCTTAACATCACTCTTCACACGACTTTAACGAGATCTGTTTAGCCGCAAGCTGAACACTTTCCCAAGTTAGTTTAACTGGAGAATCTGACGAAGGGTCTCCGACTTGAAAACGTGAAACTCTATTTCTCTATCTACAGTTGCTGCCCGACCCGCTGAATGTTTCTATCGCTTTTCTGATATTATATCATTATTGAATAACCTGTGACTGGTAAAAGTTGCAGATCTTTTTTTTTAAAATTGTAGACTGGGTTCTTTAAAACAATAAGTTTTATATAACAAAAGTGCTTAAACACAAATATTATTGAGAAATCGTCGTAGTACTGTTCAATATCTGTGATTTCAACATCATTTGTTCCTGAAGTTTAAAATTTTCTCAGTTCTAAAACCTGCTAAGGAGCTAATCATTAGTTGTAGGTATGTAAATATTTCACGTGTAGTATGGCATGACTATTTTATCTCTGAATCCTGAATACTGATGACACAAGAGACTCTCTCCCCACCCTCCCCCCACAGATGCTGCTCGACTCGCCGAGTTCCTCCAGCAGTTTATTTTTTGCCTCTGAATATTGATGATTGATATCTCAGATGTAACTCTAGGAAAAGGACACATAGATTCTGAAGAAAGATCACATCACTGTTACTTTTTCTTCGCAGTTGCTGAGATTTTCCTTAACATCTTCTGCTTTTATTTCAGACTTCCGCAATGTTTCCGTCTTGCATTAGGAGGAGCCTGCTCCAACTGAACACTGCAGTCGCAAATGAGAAGCTAAACGGCGACGGATGCCCAGTTTAGATCAATGAGAAGCCATCACTTCAGATTTACATATAAATAGTATGTGCAGCAGTCTAACCTGATCACGCGAAATTGTTATACCAGTATTATCTAGTCTCAGGTGGTCTGAGAAATGGTCCCGTCTTGACAGGAATGTTAACTTCAAGGTCTCTCAAGATATATTTTTGAAACCAGGGTGTCTTTTTATGGGATGTGTTGGCCCAAATATCTTCGAGTGAATAATCATCAGCGATTAAGTGGGGCAATAAGAGGGAAATCCAAACTGAGCTCAGGAATGTTAGGCCGGAGTTCTGTGCAGGGTAGTGGAAATAGTTGCTCATAATTTCTAATTTAGAGGAAACTACGACGCTATTCCTAGACTTCATTTTAGACTTGCCGGTCCTGGGTTGACAAACATAATTAAGCTCAGTCTAGCCGACTTTAGCACTACCGTGTTCTTGGTTCATTCTTTCATGATATATCCCTCACCTCCTTTACGTTTCCCTTTTCTGATTCAATGCTTCATCTTTTAATCTTCGAACAGTATACATTGTTTTTCCACGTGAGTCCTCCCGATCTCTGTTTAATATTCCTCAAAATAACAAACAATATGTTGAATATTCAGAAGATTGTCTTGATTTTACCGTCGGGGTTTGGGAACGTACTTTTTCTGTGGTGTAATTTTATTATTTTGATTTTTATGAGTGACTTCACCTGTGTTTATGCGCTATTGATATGGTCATAAATCAAATTTCCGCCAATCTCGTACAATCTGGTTGTTTCCTCCGCAAAATCAGAGTTCTGCAACTGAGTCACAATAAGTATACAGTTTACCTGCATTCCCACCCCTCCCCTGGTCTCCCCCAAATAAAAACACTTCAGTTTTACAAGCAACTGCAATGGTATTTTTAGAATTCTGCATTGAATTCAGTAATGCTTAACGATTTTAGTCGTTGCGTTGGATTTGCATACTTCCTTGCTTTCTGATGTGGAATCTTAAAATGGCGATCCTTTAATTTATACTGGCATTAAAAAAACTGGATTAAATGTTTTGGTAGTATAATTTTATATTTGCAAATCTTATTTTGAACAGGTACACGTTTCACATTCATTAATTTAAAACATTTGTCTGATCTAGTTTGAACTGTTTTCCATCTTTAAAGATTAGGATATGAAATTTACTTTTGAATCAATAATTGGCATTTACTAGATTATATGTCGATCAAAAATCGTGATGCCATTACGTTGGCAATCCAAGGTCTTATTCCAAGTCTGCGGCACAACTGATGCAGCGTTTAATGAACATTATTTACTGCAGAACTTTAGTGTGATGTAGTTTATATATTATTTATATAGAAATTAAGAGGATAACTGGAATAAAGTTGGCAATTAATCAGTGCAGAAAATTCTGTCAAACGCTCTGAAGGTCACCTTGTGAAGGTATTTTTCTTCCCCTGCATTAGCAAATAAATGTCTGGTTGATTCTTTGCTCACACTAAAGTTTAATTGACATAGTTGGATGTTGGTGGGTGCAGCCAAGATGGAGGAGCTGCTCTCCTGTCTAGAGCACAGTGAATTTATCACTGTAGCTCAGCACTGCTAACCCTGCACCCTTTGAAGCAGATACTTATAAAAGATCACATTAACGAAATGTGCAAATTAACAAAAAGTATAGTGTTTCTGTTCACATTTATAGAAGGTTTTTTTTAGTATCTCAATGTGTTATGATTGAAGTTATAGTATTCTCCCGGAAACTGTGGTTGTAAAAACTTGTAAAGAAAAAGGTAATCCCACTCTGGTGCCTGTGGAACAATATGCATATTAAATAATATTTATGTATATTTCAGGGATTTATAATTTAAATCAGTGTTTGTACTTACAAGTATCTTTATGGAATTAATGGCAAATCATGCTCTACATGGTTTCTTCAAAGTAGATGTCATATTTTAAGTTTAAGACTCAATTAGTATATCCCAACACAGAACTGAGATGTAAATGTTTTCCCTACTGATGTTAACTAAACTTAAAGGCAACAACTTTAATGAGTTATTTGGTCTATCCCTGGTGTTTTGTCAATAGTCAGAAAACAAAGTCTTACTTTTTCTTTTCTCTGCCATTTATCTTACTGGTTTAGAGTATGGAATAATGTTATCAGTGTTGTATGTAATTCTCATCCTGAAAACTTGCTAGAAGAAGTACCCTCTTAATTTCTCTTTTAATGAAGAGACTCTTTTGTTTCTTCCACTCAGAGCTTAGTATCTGAGGCACATCAATTAATAGTTAAATGAAGTTTAAAAAATTGTCAGAGACCATTGTTAATGTTGAAAATTAGTATCAAAATTTCATGGGAACAGAGTAAATGAGGGAACAAGAGATATCCTCATTTATTGCTTGAGTGCAATTTATAAAGCAGTTATTACAAGAGGGAGTTTTATTTTGCATCAGATTGTACAACTTTGGCAGTGATGAGGAATTTAGGGTTGATCCACTCTTTTGTTATATATTTTACAAAGCTTGTATGTTACTTTAAGATAATTGCAAAGGTTGAAGAAAGAAATATGCAGCAGTGCAATGAAGCATACATTTAATATTGGCAGGAGAATCAGTGAACTATGGAAGGGAGGGATATGATAATTTGAATCCTTGCTTCCTCTGATCTAAATAGCCCACTGGAAAAGTTGGACATTTATGAAGTGGAAGGAGGCAAAGAAGCCCATCATGTCCATGTCACACTTGCCAAAAAAGGAGCTACATTTTCTCCCCGTCCCCATCTTCTTCATCCTTAGTGTCATAGGTAATGGTTGTTATGATGCTCAATCAGGGATCTTTTAAATGTGCTGAGGGTTTCTGTCTCCATTACGCATTCAGGCAATGAATTCTAGATGAATTCCAGCATCTGCAGTCCTTTGTTTCTCCAGTGAATCCTAGACTCTTACACTCTTCAGATGAAAATTCTCCTTCAATCCTTATACAAATGAATTTATATATTGACCTGACTGCTAAGGGAAATGGATCTTCCTGTTCAGTCTGAGTAGGCCTCTCATAACTTCATGCACCTCAATTAAATTTCCCCTTTATCCTTTTTGTTCCAACATAAATAAACCCAACCTGGACAATTACCCCAAAAAATTATAAACTAGCTTTGGCAATATCCTCTCAAATCTCTTTTGCACCCTCTCCAGTGTTATTGCATCCTTTCTGTAATGCAGTGACTAAATGTCCACACTAACTGTGGCCTAAGTGGCACTTTATATAATTCTAGCACAACCTTCAATCTATTCCTCAATCAATAATGCCAAGCATCCCCAATACTTTATCTACCTGTCCTGCCACCTCAGGCATTAATGGTATACATTCCAAGCTCCTCCTGTTCCTTTATGCTTTATAGTTTCCTACCATTTATTATGTATTCCTTAAATATGTAATAAACAAAGATTAAATGAGATATAGCATCTCAATTTTGGAAGTAGTATTCCACTTGATATTAAGAAATTAGCCAATGAAAGATGCTCCCATTTTAACCCCCAGCAGGTCAATTAATAATTCACATTTAATAGTTTATTTTAAATTAGATAACACTTACATCAAGTTCCGTTCAAAAAGGATACTGCAGTGTTAAATACTTTCATTAACAGGTTCTATAGAAGGACATCATCATAAACCACAAACTCCTATTGCCAGTATTCTGTTTTTCTTTGAAAATTGACAGGTCAGGAAAGAAAAAAACACATTTTTACCTTGCAAATCATATCCTGCATTTTTTTTATTTATTCCATATGACAAAATAGTAACCTAGACTAAGACATCCATTTCAGTCAGTAGATGTGTCAAGCCAACAAGGTTTAATAAAAATATTGGATATAGGTAACAATTCCCAAGTTGTTCAGGTTGGTTTCCCAGCCCCACATGGTATCGCAGTATAAAAATAGTGTCTCTCTTCACCATGTAGAGAGGAACAACCAGCATCTGAATGCAAAAGGGTTCCGTCTACCTACTGCCCTATTTACATTGCTTTAGAAGTCTTAAGTTACAGATCCTTATGGATAGAACACTACATGGTACCAAATGCTAACATTTGGATAACAAAAATTTCACACCAAAAATGACACAGATAAATAAAACATTCAACTGCTGAAAATACAGCAACGTTAAGCCACCTTACAACTTATTTTGTTTCATTTTATTTATGCTCTTGAAAGGTTCCCATAATCACCCACACTTAGTGCTAAAAAGGTGGAAGTACCACAGGATTGACACATTGTTCTCACTGTAGGAACAAATCCCCTTGCAGTAAATACAACTATTTTCGAAGGGGGCAAAACAGCTCTTCTACAATTGATCTTGACACTTCATGTTGGTTGATTGTAACAAGATGGCAGAAACAACCAGTAAAGTGATTCTTTTTAATTTTCCTTAAAGGAGTCCTAAATTTTTCTTTTCAACGAGCAGATTGTCCCACTTTTAATCCATTCAATATACCTGCTGTGCAAACTCCACCTTGAGATTACCATGTCTTTTGCCCAATTCATATTGCAATATCTCTTCAAAAGCAGTTTCAAACAATTAGCAGTTTTTACACTACCGTCCACCGTGCTTCCAATGCAAATAAAAATGAGGTAGTACTGTACACGAAACGGTTACTGTTAGTTCAAGTTTTGATTAAGCTCCACCCATCCCAATTTGCTAGCTTACTTAATAATAATGCAGATTCGAAACATTGTCAGACTCTTACTATGGTGTACCATTAATAAACGATCACTTGTTGTGTCACTCTTTTACCATTTGTTTCCAAAGTATGCCAAGGAGAAAAATAGCTGGGTTGAATGGCATTTCCAGCATTTTAAAGATTAAAGAAAGTTTACAACACTTTCATCAGATTCATAAGATAGGCCATCTTATCATACATGTAATACTTGTCTTTACATTATGGAAATTTTGTTCAACCTTAAATCTGCTGGGTTTAAGAAGGTCAGAGTCCTCTTTTACTCATCTCAGCCATATGATAAGGTGCAAGGTATTTAACTTATCCCAGCTTCATCACAGAATTAACTCAGTTTGGTGTGAAATTCCTCCAGTCGATAATTTAATGAAGAAGTACAAAATGGGATTTCCTGTTTGCTGATCTATTCAGTAAAATTGTTCAGAGGAGGAGCTTCACCCTCCTAAAGGTCAAGTGGCACAAAGATCAGACCTACAACAATATTCAAGAGAACCTTCAGAAACGAAATAAAGTTACTCCACTGGACTTCATTTTGCTTCACTTCCAGGTCTGCATTTTGTCCCTTCTGTTGTGTAATGCAACAAAATTTAGACTCACAAAGGACGGGGTGGTATTATCATCTTGCTCTAGGAAGAACATCTTGTCAATCAGAATAATCGATTGGTACATAACCAAAGATGTGCTCTGTTCCATGAATTGAGAACATGTTTGTAACAGCTTTCACTTTCACATCTCTGTGCACATGGCTAATAGTGACTTCAGGAAGAACAGGCACATCCATAACAGGGGTTGCTGCTGGTAACTTAGCAGTACCTCAGAGCAGGGAACTACTGCCAACACTTGAAGTGGATAAATGCATGTGATGTGGATTTTCACAGCACTTCAGTCAGGCTTTACAGCAACCGTTCCAGATGTGCATTTACAATTGGATGTCACCAAATGAAGATGAGGGTTCCAGTTGAAGGAAATCCTGAATTAGCAAGTTTAATGGAATTTAAACAAGACTCTCTTCTCTAACTTGCAGTAAATAGTGGCATGTACATAGGGGGAGTTTGGGCTGATGGGGACGGTGGTTTAAAGTTTCTTCATGAGCTCTTCTCTCATTTGTCAAAAGCTCCACAAAGTGTGCAAAATATAAGCGACTCTAAAAGCATGGGGCAGAAAACTTGTGCTCCAGTGTACAAATGCCCCCATCTACGGTCACTATAAAAATGGAGCAAAGCCAGATTCATACTGGCATGCGAACTAAAAGAAAATCTCTTTGCGCCTCACATCTTGGCATCTGTTTTACAAAAACAATGGAAACAGGACAATAAAAGTAGAGCCTGCCAGATCCAGAGTAACTTTCCCATGAGCTGCAGCATGTAAAAGTTATTTTTCATAGGAGAAAATAACAATAAAAGATTTTATGTTGACACCTATTTTAGGGGACAAATAAAATGTCCAATTTCTAACCAATTAAACAATATAGGACTCTGGTGGTTTCAGTTTCCTTTCTGCAGTTTTAACACACCCATTAACACGTTTGCATAAATTCCTGTCTATGCCATTTTAATGTGGACTCTAAGCCATTCAAATTAATTGAGCTGTATTAAAAGTGCTCAGACAGAATTTTTTTAAGGAAAATGTTAATTGTACTAAAAAGAGGCTGGAATAAATCTTTAAGGGTTCTAGTCTTTAAATAAAAATAACATATTATGTACATTTTAAATGACTTGAAGTTCAGTGGCACCAGGCACATCCTTACTCCTCAGATTGCATGCCATTTAATAACCTTTATTAGTGTGCTGAGTTGGGCTAGCAATTAATATGTACCAATTGATCAATTAAATATTAATATTTAAAATAAAATAGCAGGCACTGTAGTTAGTTTGGGGGAGGAGGGGTGGGAAATAACAGTGTTTTCATGAGGTCTGTAAAAGTAATGTTTTAACACAAAAATGTTAAACTGAAGAAAATATATTTCCTGTGATGAGATGCTCTATTTCACAAATAGACTTAAAAAATCCCATTTATATGATTTCAGGAACAAGTAGGGTGTGTTCTCTCAAAAATACTGTAAAATATGGTGTATATGTTTAGTTTTGAGCACTCCTCAAAGACCGTGTGTGTAAAAGTGACTTGTACACTGGTGCAACTTATACACTGGATTTTATGGTAACTGAAGTTGGAAGTGAATGCATCTAGAGCAAGTCACATGCTAAAGTTTTAAAATGTCATTTAATGGAGATTTCACTTCCTCACACAAAACTTTATCCTCTTTTATCTGAAATACATCTCTGACTTAAAAGGGCTAGATAGCAGCTTCAAAAACATTTAATTTTTCTCATTCCCACCCCCCATCCCCCAGAAAGCGGTTACAATAGCAATCGCTTGCATTTGGAATAAAAAGAATAAAAATGACATGTCTGCAACCTTATATTCTTCCTAAAGATGAGAAGAGAGACTTCCAGACTTCACCGAAGTATCTGGGTTCAATTTAAATTAATGTGGTTGTAACAAAGCTGTCAGTAACAGACTCTTAAGTTTTTTTTGTATGAGAAACATGTAGCTGTTTGTATATACTTTGCATATACTTATGCAAATAACACATAAATTTACTGTGGGACTGGATACTATTTCTGACCCGCATAATCTTGACATCATAAATAGTACAGATGAGCACACTTTTCATAGAACACATCTCTGGGGACACAAAAATCACCTTTTTTTTAAAACAGAGCAGGATATCTTCAAAGAAAAAAAATATAATTTCAAGTTTCTACTTCATGTGAAGACAATTAGCGCACTTGTCCATCCATTCTCCAGTCAGCTTATGCTTTCCAGGCCCTTTAGTGATTCACTCTGAGTACCGTTGTCAAGGAACTAAGTTAGAGCCCTGGCCCAACCTAGTTTCCAATCCACAGTTTGTCCATTCATTGTAACCAAGGGCCTATTAATTTTCTGAATGTACAATTTTTCTAAAAATTTTGAAGTACTTTTCTGTAAAATTTACTATTGAAACAAGTAGTACCATGCAAATCTTGCAAGACAACTCAAACCATAACCAGAATATGAAACTTTTGTGATTCTGGCTATGAGTAAAGGAGCAAGAAAAACACAACAACTGAGTATTTGGAGTTGAAGTCATATCTTAACAACTATTGAAGGTATGCTCCAAAAACTGTACACAATATAGTACAAGATTCCAAAGGTAAAATGGTCCATTTGTTACTTGTGTTTGAGAGTGCCATGTTTTAGTTAATGCCAATTTCTTTGCCATCTTCGATAAATCTAGCGAATGGGCGACTTGCACCTCCTTCTGTGCTTTGTTTCTCCAGACTAGCAACAGGTGGGCTGCTCCCTGTACGAACCCTGTCCATTCCGCTGGCCACACTAGTTAAAGCTGGGATACTGCTGGCCCCCAGGCTAACAGGGAGCTGAGGGATGCCTCCATTCTGTATAACAGAAATCTCGTTATTTTTCATGGCTAGACCATTCGTGATGGCCGCAGCGTACTGGTTCCAGAATGTTGCGTCAACATTCATTGCCCGAGCTGCCAAGTCCTTTTGAAACATCTCTGAGAACTTCACAGCATCACCGCCTAGTAAAGCCATTGGGTTCTCTACTGACAAACGACGTCCTCGTCTTGCTGGAGAGTTATTCCACATATGGGTTCCCATGTGAACCTAACGAGAAACATAAAATAGTAACAAAAAGAAAATGTGCTATTAAATAGAATACACTTGTCAAACAGGATACACTTCTGATATGCAGTCACCCCATTATTATGACCATCTGCACAGATTCTTTTAACATTTTGTTGAAAAGGAGTAGCTGATAATAGTGATAGGCAGCAAATGCAATTCTGAAATAGAACCATATGATGCAAGAAATGCAGAACAGGGTTGATGAGTATCTGAAAGGGGATAGCTTTATAATTTGGACGTGACCTTTATCAAAACAGTAATTATGCATTCTCTATCAGAGACAAATCAACCTGTTCAACATTTCTTGCAGCTTGTTTGGTCATTTCAGATTCTGGGTTTTCATTAACTTTTGGTTTAGTTGTAATGTCTCATATTATTTCTGCTGATCGTAATCATTACAATTGCATCAAGTAGAACATTTGAAATGCAATTATAGTTCACTCCACTTAGCTGAAAGTTTATAATTCAAGGTCTGATAACACAATTTCTTCAAGCAATGTTTCCACTTTGTTTTGTTATTAATGGTACTTCAATGTCAATTTCTCATCAATTCCAGAAGAATTTGAATTCACATGAATTCATAGAACATAGAACAGTACAGCACTGGACCAGGCCCTTTGGCCCATGATATTGTGCTGAACTAATTAAACTAGTAATTAAATGCCTAATTAAACTAATCCCTTCTGTCTACACAATGTCTATATCCCACCATTGTCTGCACATCTATGTGCCTATCTAAGAGCCTCTTAAATGCCTCGATCATATCTACCTCCGCTACCACCCCTGGCAGTGCATTCCAGGTACCTACCACTCTGTAAAAAGCTTGCTCCGCACATCTCCTTTGAACTCATCCCCTCTCACCTTAAATGTATGCCCTCTAGTATGAGAAGGCATTCAGAAAAAAACATATTCTCAAGTGCCGTGCAGAGGGTAATCAAAAAATATTGATTCAGAGAAAAGGAGATACTAGGGAAAAAGTAACCAAAAGTTTGGTGAGAGAGGTTGATGAGACTTAATCATGTCAATCCTCCCACTGTTTTGTTCAGTGTAATTGTGACTTATTCGGTGGTGTGGCTGCTTGGTGACAGACGTGGAGCCAAGTGTCATCAATATAGATGGACAGAATATATTCTCACACCAGGAAAGGAGGTATTATTACAGATTTTCAACTTGCCACTTGAACATAAATCTTGTGTGGCCACTTGACTGCCTCTTATAGAAACTGCTCAGTTCATGTTTCCAAATGGAAGTAAAAAGCAATTTTTCTTTAAAAAAAGGTGAAAATTAGCTTTCATAGTGATGGCCAATTACCAAGCCAGTTTTACTCCTGAACTGTAAATTATAAATCTATTCTAGCATGGAGGTGAGGAGGAACAGGGTGATTAACAATAGATGCTTGTACAATCCAGGAGGCTGGAGTGTGGGGGTTGGATCAAAACTCATTGCTGAAGTTACAATGGGAACAATCAGGAAGGTAAAGTTAGATGATGTCATCCCCGCAATTTGTATCGAGCAGACAAAAGTACTACGAGTAGTAGACTGTGTTTAATTCTACACAACCAACTCTGCATTGGGAACTGTACCCTGAGCTTGGAAGGTTTAAAAATCTCATAATTGTTTTAAACTCCTTCAATGGCTTTGCTGCTCTCTGTCTCCATAACATCCTCCACACTCTACGAGCCTCTGAGACCATTGCACTCCATCAGTTTTGCCTGCTTGCCTGCCGTGTTTTGTCATTGGCTACAAACTGTGGACTTAAAGTGAGAAGACCCAATCAGCCCTGCCTGCCTCAGAAGCAAGAGTAATTTTTTCGAATCATGGAATTATTATGGACCAGAAGGAGACTGTTGAGCTCATTGAGTTGGTGGCAATGCTGACTAGAACAATCAGATCAAGCCTGCAAATGATTTCCTCTTGTACCTATCCAATTCCCGCTTGAACACATCCTTCAAAAGCACTGAATTCTAGATTATGACCATTCTTTGGGTACAACAATTTTTGGGAATTATGTGATATATTACTATCCTGAGAAAGCCATTGAAGGCTATAAGGTTTCTTACTCCCACCACCTCAACCTCCCCTTGCCAAACTGCTCGAGCTCACTGTCCTTCTTTAAAATTCCATTTTTATCAACAAATTTTTGGTCAACACTCTCTATGTCCTTTCATGGCTCATTGCTTTTCCTAAGAGTAAAATCTGTCAATTAAATGTTAGGGTAAAGAGGTTGGTGAGACTTAAAACAATTATTTTAGTCCTCCTAAGATTTTGTTCAATGTAATTGTGGCTGGTTCCAATGGCATGGCCATACAGGGATGGATGTAGAGCCAAGTGCCATCAATGTAGATGAATGGAACACAAGCACATACCAGCAAAGCGCATATTATGGTAGTGGTAGTGGAGGCAAATACGATAGAAGCATTTAAGAGGCTCTTAGATAGGCATGGGAATGTGCTGAGAATGGAGGGATAAGGACATTGTGTGGGCAGAAGGGATTAGCTTAGTTAGGCACTTAATTACTAGTTTAATTAGTTTGGCACAACATTGTGAGCCGAAGGGCCTGTTCCTGTGCTGTACTGTTCTATATTCTATTATCACTGCTGGTTGGATGCCTGTAATAGAACCTGCTCGATTTGCATTTCCAAAAGAAGTGAAATTTTCAAATGAGGCACCTTGGGATGTTTTACAGTGTTAGAAGTCACTATATAAATGCAGGCTAATGCGGGAATTCAGCACACAACATGCAGTGACCTAATTTTGTATACATATGTGTCTTCCTGTCTAACTTCTTCTTAAGTTGGATGCTATATTTTTACTGGTACCTTCTCATGACAATATTAGATTACATTATGCATGATTAACTTATTCTTGCCTCTGAGTCTGAGCTGTGTTTAAAGAGTTTGTGATTTTAAGTCCCCAAAGTCTACTTATTGTTAAACAAACATGGCCAATGTGCAGTCAGAATGCAATTGCCATATGACCAAGGAGAGTTGCAATTTTTACTTTGCAATCTAGATGTTTTGCAGATTTAGAAATGTATGTCTTCTTAAGTGTAATGTCTGTAGATACTGCCACATCATTTTAATAAATTCAAAAGAGAGATAACAGAAGAAAAAAATTGTCTGAGAAAACACTAATTTCCTTTGAACAGGATTGAATGACTGAGTTGGTTCACTATATCTGTAATAACTTTTTATGACATGACTTCTCTTTTATGGATCAATTATTGCTTCTCTGTACAGAAATGTTTTAAAATGTATTCATGTTATCAAATCACTGTATTGATTTTGTTCACCATAATTCATCATTCATAGGGTTAGCTACAGAATTCTTGATGTCCTGAATGTGGTCTTAAAATTTAAAGTCACATTCCTCTCAGTTTATTGAAAACTAATTTCTACTAAAAGCAGGGCAATTGTTGGGTCTTTCAGCACATAGGTCTTTGGACACTGATTTTCTTTCAAACGAGGTTTGCTAGTTTCGGTTGGGTTGCCAAGAGCGAAGGAAGAGTGGAAATGTCTCTCGGCATTACCTGTGCAAGATTAAACATAGAGTGACATTGAAAATGGAGATCAGGAGAGTGAGACATCCCACTCAGCAAATTAACAGGGACAGTCTGAATCCAGAGGCTTTGCAGAGGACATGTTTCAAAGCATAACTGCTGTTAAGATTACATTCAGAAAAGAAATGTGCATTCTTATCATGGCTTATTCTAGCCTTCACATATGTTTCAGAGTGCTGAAGCCGGCTTGCTCATTATCTCAAAACTTTGGAGGGAACCGGATTTGCTTCTGCAAATGGAATATGTAATAAACTTCTGGTGAAGCTATTGTGGCAGGCATCCTGAGAAAGCTTCTGCCAATTAATTATTTTGACTAATGTCGGTTGGGTAAACGAAGCAGATGAAAGAGACATCTTGTGCCATGTGAGTTCCCACAAATAGTAGTGAGATGCAATTAATCTGCTCTGATATCCAAGTTGAGAGAAATGCTACCGAGATAACTGAAGGGACCCTTCGCTCTTCTTGAAATGGTGCTATAAGATTTTTAACATCCATTTGAACCAGGACAAGTCTTCAGCTTAAAATTTCCCAGTATGTAGAAAACAATAAACAATAACTACTGACAGGTCAACTATGACCAGATGCTGAAAGCTAGAAATGGTATCTCTTGTTCAGGCAGCAGATCAGCACTAATTGCATCACATCGTAGCTGTAGTACACCGGTCTCTACTTCCGAAATTCAATTCAATTGAAATAATTGGAAGTGAATTTCAAATACAGAGCACAGCATGGTTACCACTACTTTAGAGCTTGTTAAGAATGAAGTTCTGAAGATATAATATTTGAGTTTTAACAAGGTAGTCACAAATATAGAAATGTATAACTGAACAAACGTAACACTGGTCAAAGCACCGTTGCATTGACCCAGTCTGTGCAAACATTTTAACCTTTACATATGTGGCTGATCAAAGCTTTAACTGTGCATTCACAGTGTGCATTAACTGTGAAGTGAGAAGCAACAATTATAATTTAAGCTCAAAACTTATACTTGATGCCACCAATATCTGCAAATTTGATCCTGTAAGCTAAACCACAACATCAGAAACTATGGAACCAAAGGCTATTATTTCAAAGGAACACCACACATCAACAAAAATTGCTTTGACCTACAGTGTGATGTGGTGTGGAGGAGGGAATCCTGTTGGAGAGGAGAGAGCTTCCTTCAAAAAGACTTATGACTATAGCTGAGAGTGTGAGAGAAGAACCAATGTTGATGGATCAGAGTGGAATGAGAGAGAGTAACTCTAGGGCTCCCATTTTACATTCCTTTTCAGGGTTGGATGGGATAGATGTCAAGTGATGGGAGGACTCCCTTCACTGTATTGATCCTATCATTAGTTGGACTGGTGGTACTAAATCTCCAGATTTGCCCATGAGAAATGATGGAATAACCCATTACAATTTGTTATTTTTGCTTTGCTTAGACATTAGCAGAAGGGAAGCTTAAAATTCTGGACAAGATTACCTGTGAGGAAATCTGGGGTATGGTATGTACTTGGTTGTCAGTGGTAGGAGTTTGTGGGAGTATCAGCTAGCAGTTAACCTTAACTCTCAGTATTTGGTTCCATTGACTTAAAACAACTGATGATCAAAAGCTGGTCCATTTGCATCCCTTCCCCTAATGCTAATGTCAATCAAGTGAATGTAAGTGAAGCAAAATAAACAATTATAATAAGTTATTTTGTCAGGCAGCAACTGTGGAAAAAGAAACAAGTTAATGTTTCAAGTTGAAGACCCTTCATCAAACAGAGAGAGTCCTGCTGCCTGGTCTGCTGAGTTTTTCCAGCATTTTAAGTCTTCATTTCAGATCTGCAGTTTTTATTTTGATTTTCATTAACTATAGGATCAGTACAGTGAAGGGAGTCTTCCTAACACTTGACATCAATGTCCACCCTATTCAATAAGGGTACTGAATAGGGACAAAAATACAAGTCCTTGGGGTGCAGGCTATAAAGAACTGCAGGTTGGTTATGGAACCTGACTGCTGTTCCTCCATTTCAATGATACTGGTGAACTCTTCGACAGCTGTGCAATCTTCCCTGGGTAATCAATACTTTTAGGTACAAGGAAATATAAGCCGTAAATGTGGGCTCGCTCTTAACTTTTAAGAGTAAATTGGATAGATACATGGACGAGAGAGGTTTGGAGGGGTATGGGCTGGGGGCAGGTAAATGGGACTAGCAGAATAATGTTTCGGCACAGACTAGAAGGGCTGAATGGCCTGTTTTCTGTGCTGTAGTTTTCTATGGTTCTAACTCCAACTATGAGTGAATGTGTTCTTGCATGGATTTTGTCTCATCTTTCACATTCCTTATATTCACACAAATAAGAGCCTCCATGTATATTCAGACATTGTAAAGAAAAATGCTTGAACGAAATTATTTCCCATCCATCTTTAGTACGGTACAGTTAGAATTATGAATCTCTTCAATGAGTTGCTTATTAAGAATTTGATTATTTTTTTCTTTCTTTAATAATATGAAACTATGCATGACTGAAAATCAAGATTGTGAAAAAGCTGCCATTAATGATTTAGAATCAATTAGTGATAAGAAAATTTAATTCACAAATCAAATTGGTTAACAGCAATTTTCATTCTGGCTCAAGAAATTCCACAATGTTAATTTGTTTGCAAATATTAACAATGCAAGTGAAAGAGACTTTATGCTTAATTGAGGATGCCGTGTTTAAACATCATAACAGTATGCTGACATGAGATCAGGATATGATGCTGTTTCCCTCTGCTCCTCCACCTTACAGACATGACAGCAACATAGCATTAACAAACAAGCTATGCTCTGTAATTCTTGCAGTTCCAATATTATTGGCTCAGAACATCCCAAGAAAAAATTGTGCAGAGAGATCCCAATGTATCAATCATAGTGGGAGTTCCTCCTTCTTTCTTTAGGCTCTTTGGTTTTAACTGGGCTAACAACAGAAGGGAGTTGGAGAGATGTCATCAGTCACTTCTGTTTGCAGTCATACTCCATTTCTGAAATTTGGCTCCAAAGATTTCAATGCAGCCACTAATCATTCAGTGCAAGCAGCTGAAGATGAATTCCTACTCCTTAGCACCTTATCATCATGAAATAGTAACTGAGATGGGCAGAGGAAAGTGATGGCCCTCTTTTATTATCAGCAGTAATTGGCCAGCATTGAATCTCCCTTTGGTAATTATGTAAATTGGAGTGGGGAGTTGAGCAGTAACGTAATGCACCTTTAACATTATACTCTGGCAATTTCGTTCAAAAGCATGCTTTAACGTTTGCAAATAAACCACATATACAAATATGATGCAAGCTATAACTGCACAGCTTTAACTGTCACAGATGGACTTTCAAGAATTAACCCCAGCTGGTTTATACCTGCAATCCCTCCAAATGAAATTGGTCTAAAGCAAAGAGTTGTTAAGAGGCAGAATGCTGAGACATCGCAACTTGAAGTATTTTGGTGATTACATCAGAGAAGGAAAGGAGTGTTACTTGGGTACACCACATCAACATTCAGTTACAATGCACAGATTTATTACTAATTTACTAAAGCAGACACCAGTTTAAAAAGATAATGGCTCAAAATTGGTTGCTGCTTGGCTGTGTTCAAGGAGCTATATAGCAGCATCAGCCTATTTTACTCTGCTTCCAAAATTCAGTTCCCATAACTTCTTTGCAATGAATTGCAGAAGTGGAGTACAACTTGCTGATGCTGCTTGAGCACAACCAATTGGCAATGAATTTCCAAGCACAAATGTTTTATTGTAAAAGAGAAAATCAATGCAGCATTTTTAATTTGATTTGCCACTATTATTCATCTGAGAAGATGATGTGGACTGACCTGCTATGTGTTTCCCGCATTGTCTGCTTTTATTTCAGGTTTCTAGCATCTGCCATTTTTACATTTACATTGCCAGCATTATTGTTATGTGTCACTTTTAAGACAGTCAGTGCTTACAATAACAAGACTTTACATTCTTTACAGTAACTGTACACCAGATAAGCACGGACAGTTTGAAGTATTAATGGAAGGATATTTTGTTTTATTCTTATTAAATGCTTGCCTCAGATTATATATTTAATTGATTTTTAGCAGAGGCCAGAAATTGTAATAGGTTGGACCTTGTGTGGTTGTTAATTTGGTTCATTAAAAGTTCATGTGACTTTATGGTAGTGCATTCAAATATTTTAATAAGACACATAATATCTTCAATTTATGGTATAGCATTTGATATATTAGCAGGGCAAAAGTTTTCTAACTTTATATGACAAAATAAACCTTTCTTGGATATCTCTAGTTTTGTGAGGAGAATGTACTAAGTTTGGAAAGTTTAGTTTAAGCAAATACTCCAGTTATTACGCTGCATTCTAAGACAGACGTTTCTTGTGTGGAGTAAATAAATGAAGTTTGAAAAATGGAAAGGTTTTTCAATAGTCAATGTCAAACCTGTTTTTTTAACAATACTTAGAAACATTTGCAATTCAATTGTGAATAAAATTAAGACAAAAATGATCATTTTATCAATTTAACTATTCCTCTGCTGTGCCAAATGTCCTTTAGTATTATTCAATAAAAATAATTTATCTATTTTGTTAGTTCATTTTAAAAATTATTTAATAATGACCCTGGAATCTGTTGCCTATTAAGATCAGAAAATGCAGTGTATGTTAGTCTGTGAGACTGTGAGAGTGTTGTGTGTATGTGTCTAGCATTGCATTTAGACCAAAACCTCAAAGTGAAGACAAATGTTATTTTTGATAAGGTCCCATTTTTCAACCATTCAAGTACCAGTTATCACACTTGCTGTGCCAACATTCTGTTTCGGATTTACATCTGCAGATTCATGGTTAAAAGAGAAGCAGCCGTTAAGTTCTTATCACTAATTTATACATCAAAATGATCTTACCTTAAGATTCCCTTTTGTTGTAAAAGCTCTGCCACAGATTGTGCAGCCAAAAGGCTTTTCACCAGTGTGAGTGCGCTCATGGATCTGAAGAGCACTTGCAGAAGAAAAGGTCTTCCCACAGGACGGACAGTTATGCTGCTTGGGAGTCCGACGAGGTGGCGGTGCCAGAATGGGTGTCATACCTGGACTCATAGCTGTCTGTGGTGCAGATGGAGCCTGTATACCAACTGGAACCTGCGTGCCATCACCTAGGGAGATCGGCTTGCTGTGACCATTGACTTCCATTTTGACCACGGTTGGTGCAGTGCTGGTGACCAGGCTAGGAGTACTTTGGGTGGGACCTAGAGTGGAGTTGGGTTCAAATAACTGAGAAGGAAGTTCTTTCATCTTGTGAGTCAGTAAGTGCTGTTTTAAATTACCCATAGTGGAGCAACCACGATTGCAGATTGTGCAAAGGAATGGACGCTCTTTAGTATGGCTGCGGTAGTGAATTTCCAACGCACTTTTACAAGCAAAAGGTTTCCCACAGATACTACAAACAGTACTTTTCAACTTACCACATTCTTGGTTGGGGAACAGCATACTAAAAGCCTCTTCTTTGATGATCGGCCGGGTCAGGTTGTTGGCTGTCAGATCAAGTGCACCTCCATTCTCCCGATGAGTTGATGGACTGTCCACTTTTTCTAATTTCACCGGAGTCTCATGTGGCTCCTCATGGTTGCCAAAGCTTGGTGACTTTGACCTTTGACTCCCAGTGTTGCTGGGCGCGGGTGACAATGCCTGCATCGAGGAAGAGCACTCTGACAGTGCGGGGCTACCAGCACTTTGACTTTCCAGATCACCCACAGCAGAGGAAGAGTCATTTGTTAAGCGATCACTCTCCATGGATCCGTTTTCAACAGATTTCACGCTGGATCGCTGCTGTGTGCCCAGAGCACAATCTATTATCTTCATCTGATTCTCCAGTGCTGCAATGTTGGATATCACCGAAGGCGGTGAGTTGGGTGACGAGCCGGAATAGCACAACAACTGTTTCGAAGACTCTGTTGAGGCAATATTTAATTCTGCCTCCTCGTCCACTGAATTTTCATCCATCAATTCATCGTCAGGGTAGTTGCTCATTAGTTCTGCATTCATTTCATCACAGGTTAAGTCTCTGTCTAGGCTGTCTGAGAAGCCTTCTGGCAATGGAGTGTTGGGAATCTGGCCTCCCATATGCATGCGAATATGTTGCTGTAAAACTACGGCATTTGTGAATTTCTTCTGGCAAATGGGACAAGAGTGCTGTACTCGAAGAGGAGGCTTTGCACGGTGAACTCCAAAGTGTGTCTTTAAGTTCCCCTTGGTGGTAAAAGCCCGCCCACAGATCTTGCATTTAAATGGCCTCTCGCCTGTGTGCGTGCGGTAATGCATCTTCAGAGCACTCTGACAACTGAGTACACGGTGACAGATAACACACTGGTTGGGGTCCGTCATCTTTTTGTCGATGTTCTCCACCAACTGCTGCAGCTTTGAGGTCTCAGATGTTTGCATAGAATCCAACAGACCACCAAAGGGAAACTTTGCCTTGAACTGATCAGATATGATGGGGAGCAGAGGACTGGGAAGGGTCGTGGGAACGCTGTTCACTCCGCTCTCTGCACATGTAGTGAACGTGGTGGAGCACGCAGCTGATGAAACTGACTGCCCAGATGCACAACTTTCTACTGTCTTGAAACCTGAAGCAGATACGTTCGAACCTTGGACCATTGAAATAATATTACCACCAGTAATTGACTGCGGAGACTCTGCAGTTATTGGAATGCTGGAATCATTCTTGTTCATGTTTGGTGACAGAGAAGCACATTCACTTGATGGAGGTGATGGTCTTTGGGGTGACCTGCTTAAAGGAGTCACCGTTGGCGATTCACTGGTAATACTTGATAGAGTTGGAGGCAACTGTAATCCAACTGATGTTGGTATGGTTGACAGCACAGGCTTGGTGTCCAGCCAGGTTGTCACTGGTTTTTCAGGTGGCAAGGACATCCCATATGGAATACCAGTGCTAGTAGGTACATTATCCAGGTATTCAGGAACTGGATATGGATTCATCTGGATGTGAGGGTATTTTTCTTTATGCCTCTGGAAGTGTACTTTGAGATTACCTTTGGTGGAAAACCGATTTCCGCAAATATTACACTTGAATGGTCTCTCTCCAGTGTGAGAACGAAGGTGAATCTGTAATGCACTGTCGCTTCCGAAGACCTTAGCACAAAACCTACACTTATGCTTGAAAAATGGATCTTCTGAACTTGTTTTAGGGTCGAACACAGAGACATTGGGTGGTTTCCCTTTGCGATGCTTCATTAGGGCAGCCAGTGGGTCCAGAGCATTGGTTGTGGCAGCAATGCTGACCAAGGGGTTTGGGAAGATCACACCACTTGAGGAATTCTGAGGTAGCAGTGGATTAGGCATGCTGGAAGCTGGACTGAGGAGACTACCGTGTGCAAGTGATGAAGTCGAATACTGCAACTGAGAGGAAGTGTTATTTGTGTTTGAACTGGAACTCGGAGTCAGGGAAGATGCAATTCCACTTGTGGATGGAGGCAAAGCGGATTCCAGTCTTGGTGACGCACTACTGGGTAAAACAGGAGTGCTGGCCCCAGAGGCGGGCTGAGTGATCTGCTGGGAGCCATCGAAAGCTGAAGTGTGGACATTGGGTGCCTGCACTGTGCCAGAAGCTGAGATAACACCTGACAAGGGGTTGGAAGGATGCTCGCTGAAGGAAGCATGCTGGCTAGCAGCAGATACTGGAGTACCTTGGGAGGGTGCAGAGGGGTTTAGTGGGTGCAGTGTCTGTGGGTTCATCATCGCTACCTGGTTGCGGATTTGTTCAATCAGTTGCAGCTGGTGCAGCTGTTGCTGCTGCAGAGCCACCAACTGCTCTAGGATCATAGGAATAGCCATGGTGGGTATTGTATGACTTGAAGTGGGGCTGTTAGATCGGGTGTCCTGGGAAAACTGTGCTACTGCCACCTTAGTGCTCTGCAAGGTCTCTAAAGTCACATTAGTGTTTGGCATGTTATAATTGGTCATAGAAGATGATTCAGAGATCTGAGGTAGCAAAGTAGCAGTGCCGGTGGACCCTTGATTTTGGTAGCCTTTGTCGGTTGATGCGTCCACCTCCATCGGCTCGTCTTGCTCGGTATTCTTTAGCTCAGAGCAGTCGTTCCCCTCTAGCGGACCATTGTCCTCACCAGCCTCGCTCTCCACTTGATCACTTGGGCTACTGGCGGGGGAAGCCTCGGGGAAGTCCTCCGAGTGTGCTGCCTCCTCGTCGTTGACGATTAAGACTAGCGGGTTCTTCGTGCAATTCTTCTGGTGCTCCATGAAGTCAGGCCACTTGAAGAACTCTGCACAGCATTTCTCGCAGATGTGTGTTTCCTCACTTCCGCTCCTACTTTCATTCCCACTATCAGCATCATCCGGTCCTTCCCCTGGGACTATAAGGAAATGAAAGGGACATGTCAAGCAATGACTTGCCGGACAACCCCTCCCTCCAATTTCAAGTTTTTGCACATAACTAAAATCAATATTTTTTTATTTTGTACAAATTACCTCACTTCAATACATCTCAGGTCCCTCTGTGTGTATTCTATCACTCCTTCTGCCTAGCTAATCATTTTCTTTGCACAATCCATCAAATTATGAAGCCCTATCAATTGTGGATACCGCTGCTTAATGAAATTCCATAGGAGCTATTGATTTCCAATATTTTCATACAATTCACAGCTGCCTTGTCTGTTGGGTACAAATCAAGCCTTTGATGGACTCATTAGGATTCCCCTTTACCATCAGGTTTCCTCATTTCCAACAAAATTAGAGAAGTCTTTGTCAGTTCACTTGACATGACTAAACTAATCTGTAACCTTTCTGGCTCATATCAGTAGCTGACAGGACAAACTGGCCCTCTGTTCCTCAAATGTGGTGTTGGACTGACCAGATTTATTATCTTTATACAGCATCAAGGCAGTATGGATTTAATGCTAGTCTATATATTGTCTTAAATCAATGACCGTACCTGTAGTTGCTTCAGAAATCTGAAGAGCAGTACACCCTTAAGCATTAACAAGGGTGTAGTGCCTTTCAGAGCTCTGTGCAATTTAGCTAAATTAATTATTTCCTGTGCTGCCAGTAAAAAACAAAGACTGCTGTATCTATTAAAAGTTGTTGATAGAGACCCAGTCCATTAAAACATTGAATAACAGAAGGCCATATTATGTGAGGTGATTTCTTAACTGAACAAAACTGAAACTATCACTGTTGTGAAGAGAGCCAGAATTTAGACTTATTTTGGCTGCAAAATATTTTTATGATCCTCAATGAGGCCTTCATATATTTATACACTACCTCCAGTCTTTTATACCCTCGCATGACTAGAAAGTGCCTTAAAAGGCTTAGTTAGTCAGCATACAAGGAAGTTTGATACCTATAGTATTTATACAAGAGAACTCTTGGGCGCTGACTCATCTGCGCTCAAGAAATGCCTTGGTTTTTGTCTGTGTCGGGAAAGTTATTAATTGGTTATATATGTTTAATTAGCATTGTGTGTAGTCACCTCTCTGAAGTGGTCTTGCTACTCCATGCCAAACAACACCCAACATTTAAGAAACAGAATTCCAACGGGCATCTGATCGACTGAGTAGATTTATAAACTAAATTGAAGTTTATTTTTGGTTGCTATCACAGCATAAGTTGGCACCATTGTGCCAAATGAAGTTATTCATCACTTTTTCCACATTCAACCATTCTGAATTATTGGTTGGCTATTCAACTTGCTGAAAGTCAAAGAAAATGCAGACCTGTCTATGTGTTTTGCTGCATTTTGTATAAGGAAAAGATTCTCTCCAGCAATTCAATTGGTTAGTGCAGTGCAGTGCTCTGCCATTGTAGCAATGGGGCTAGCTCACAGTGGTGGAGTGATCAGTTGCTATTCTCTTTTGGCAGGAAGCTGTTTGTTGGGTGTTGGGCAATGGCAACTGACCTTCTGGAAAATGAAGAGACTTTAAGGTCACCATCTGTGTATGGGAATCAGTCCCTGCAGCCAGATCTGGTCAATGCTATGTGAGGTGATCTCAACCTTCCAACACTTTTGCTCTCTGCACCAAATATTGTGTCAGCTGTGGCTCAGTTCTTATCATTGTGTTGGAAGCCTCTGGGTTTAAGTCCCACATCAGTGACTAGAGCACACAATTCTGGTATTGAGGGAGTGCTCCACTGTTGGAGGAGCTTTCTTTTAGTTGAGACGTTAAAGCAAGGCTCCATCTGCTCTCATCTGCATGTAAAGGATCCCACAACATTGTTTGAAGGAGAGCAGTGGAGTTATCCACAGTGATATGGCCTGTGCTTATCACTCATTCTACAGAGTACCTTCTCAGTAACACATGGCTTTTTTGTGTGGCCAACCTACCAGCCACCATTTCCTCCATAATAATAATGGCTGCAAAACAAAATTGCTTCATTGAGTGTAAAGTGCTCTGGCACAATCTGAAACCATGAACGGTGATATTTCAGGGCTTTTTAAAACTAAATATCAATATATTTGCCTTGGAGATGTTGCAGTGTAGATTCACTAGATTGATTCATTGACAATTGCTTGCATCTATATCTGCATATCTTTCCAGGAATCATAAGATGTCATTTATTCCAATAGAGTCAAACAGCACAGAAACAGGCCCTTCGGCCCACAGAGTTTGTGCTGATCATCAATCACCCATTTACATTAATTCTAATTTATTTTCCCCACATTCCCATCAACTTGCCCCAGATGCTACCACTCACACTAGGGACAATTAACAGTGGCCAATCAAGCTACCAACCCTGGCATGAGGGGTTGTCCCATGAGTAAGACTGGCCTAAACCCTCTGGACCTTAGGAGAAGGAGCAGTGATCTCACTGAAACATATAAGATTCTGTGAGGGATTGTCAAGGTAACCACTAAAATGATCTGGCTGGAGTGTCTTGTACTGGAGGGCATTGTTTCATGAAAAACAGTCAGCCATTGTAGCGCAAGATGAGGAGAAATTTATTTACTGCTGTTTAGGAATTCTTCACCTGCTTGGGTAACTGTTGAGTGTATTCAAAGATAGATTTTTGCTCACTGAAATTATCAAGACGTACAGACAGGTAGAAAGTGAGATTGAAACAATAGGATCTTACTGAATGCAAACAGTCTAGGGGGAATCTATGGCCCATTCCTGCTCCTGGTTCTTAAATTTCAGGGTACACTGATACATCTGTCTCCTGAGGTGGTACCTCAATGTGAAGCATGTAAGAAGTGGTCTCAATGACTCTGGGTTGGGGTGAGGGGATAAAGGAAATCAGTCAAGGTTGCTGTTCCCAGCCAGCTAGTCTTGCTCGATTGTGTGCGTGTGGGTATGGTGCTTTTACACATTGAACAAGTGATGACCCTCTACATGCTGTTCTGATTTTAACTGCACAGAATCAAAGCCTCGTGGTGTCCCTGCAGGGAAGCAATATCAGATTAATGAAACTGTTGTCACGTTGTCACGACTCCACCTCTAAGCAGCCAGCAGTAAAAAGCATTAGCTGAGGTCTGGAAACAGGCTGAGAGCTGGTCCTCCTGACAGGAAACTCATAAAACCCACTGGGGCCTTGACTATAATGGAGAGAGCACCGAGGCAGTGTGTCCTTCATGGGGTGTGAATGGGTGATCAATATGTACAAAAATGAAAGATCTCTGCAAAGCTAATGACTAACAGGACTGTAGTCGGCACACAATCCATGGATGACATTGTATTGATGATGCATTTCTATGAGCATGTGCTTGTTCCTAGGAGTGTTTCAGATTTAGCACTTGCTTTTTACTTACACATGTCACAATGGCTACAATTGAAAATTAATTAACTGGGATGTTCTGTGGTGCTATGTAAATTCAAGCCTCTGTTTAAGAATGACTTAGTACAAAGCTGCCCTCTATAGTTTTACCTTTCAGTATCTCTGATCCTAGCTGCTCTGCATCAAAGCCTTGTGATGTCCCTATAGGGAATCGCAAGTCATTGCTTTTGATATCTAGCACATTGCAATTTTAAGAAAACACCTTCTGATTACTGAGAGGCCACAATACTGAAGTTGATGTCACAAACACATTTATTAAATATTGAACAAAGACTGATCATATTAAATGAGTGTTGATTATTGATGTGTGAATTCATGTTGTGTTTGGGCACAATTCTGACACAAAATAACACTGGGGCATTTGTTTGTCTTCTGTTGTATAAACTAAATGCTCAATGCTGGGTGTTGAACCCCGTTTCCGAAAATCGGTTCCATTGAAGTATTTCAGAATATGTTGCTAACTCATGCAATTAGCGGATGTAATAGAGGGCGAATTTCTACACTTGTAAACTTGAATCAAACATAATTGGAGATAAGATGGTTGTCTGAAGGGTAAGAGGTTCTGAACTTTCTACAAACAGTATGAAGTATAATACCATGCCTTGTTATACCAAGAATGGCATAGAAAAAGTTTGGTGAACAACATTCAACAAATAAATTAAGGATAGTTTAGCCACGGGGTGATCTAAAATGAGAAATTAAGAACTGGGCTAAGCATGTTGCAGATGAGAGGCTAAACCAAGGTCTCTTCTGCCCTGACATGTAAAGGTACCTTCAGCCTTATTCAAAGAAAAATTGTTGCAGACTAATATTTATCCATTAATTTAACACTTATTAGGCAGATTACCTGATTCTAATCTCACTGTTATCTATAGGAGGGTCCTGTGTCCAAATGAGATGCTGCACTTTCCTTCATTACATTGATAACCAACAGTTTGCAGATAGGTTGTAAAACCCACTTAGAATGGCACAGTGGTGCAGGTCTTAGAGCTGCTACATCACAGCAGTTCCAGAGACCCGGGTTCAATCCTGTCTTCCGCTGCTGTCTGTGTGGAGTTTGCACGTTCTCCATGTGACTGTGTGGATTTCCTCCTGGTGCTCCGGTTTCCATCCACATCCCAAAGACGTGCAGGTTGGTAGGTTAAATGGCCATTGTATATTGTCCCTAGTGCAGATGGATGGTGGAAATGTAGGGAGAAAAGGTTACAAGGAAAATTAGTGGAGGAATGGGATTGCTTTGTGAGCTGGCAGAGACTCGATGGGTGGAATGGCTACCTTCCATGTCATAAGGAAACATGGAAACTCTTTCGAGATGTTCTAGGATTGTAAAAGATGTTACCAAAATGCAAGCCTTTCTTTTTCCAAAAACCTTTACCGAGAACAATTAAAATAGTTTGAGAAATTATAGGATAAAGCGTTTGGTAATAAGAATTATATTACTTTTCAGGGAGACAATATAGCATTATTTTCAACCTGTTCTTCTTTAATAAGGTTTCAGTAAAAAAAAATCTCTTACTGAATGATTTCAAATTCACCCTTATCGTCTACTGAAAAAAAGCACTTTGCTGCATTATTTAATTCATCAGGAAAGAGCTCTGTCTCCCTGTTGAACAGTGACATATAAAATAATAGGAAATAGGAAGAGAGTTGCCACGCTGTAACCCAGCCTAGAAATTCAGATGAGGTCAAATGGTTTTGAAACCCTTTTTGGAATCTTGAAATTGCATTACTACAAATCTCTCCTTGGTATATAGAATTTACCACAGTTGATAAAATAATAATTGTTAAAACGTATTGCTAAAACCTCCAGTAGCATTGCATTTAGTTGCATCCATATTGCAAAATAAATGTCAAGCACAGAATTAAAGGATCATGTTGCGCCAAATGTTGTAATATCCAAGCTGGTGAAAGGTGCCAACATATGAGCGGCTGGCCTCTGCCTGTTACGTAAAATCCTAAAGCACAAAAGCTGGCCGTTTGGCCCATCCTGCCTATGCCAACTCACTGAAACATCAATGCAATTAGACTCTTACAAATTTCTATAGATGTACGGTGGAGAGAATTCTGACTGGTTGCATCACAGCCTGGTATGGAGGCTCCAATGTACATGATCGCAAGGGGCTGTAGAGGGTTGGAGAGTCAGCTGGCTGGCTCCATCATGGGCATAGCCCTCCCTACCATCGAGGACATCTTCAAGAGGCGGTGCCTCAAGAAGGCAGTATCTATCACTAAGGACCCTCACCATCCGGGACATGACCTCTTATCGTAACTAGCATCAAGGAGGAGGTACAGGATCCTGAAGACCCACACACAATGATTCAGGAATAGTTTCTTCCCCTCTGCCATCATATTTCTGAACGGTCCATGAACACTACCTCATTATTCCTTTTTTTTTGCACTATTTATTTTTGTCATTTGTAGTAATTTTATGTCTTTGCAATATACTGCTGCCACAAAACAACAAATTTCACGTCATCTAAGTCAGTGATAATAAATCTGATTCTGATTCCCCCTCTCATGGAGTCATACAGCACAGAAACAAGGCCTTCAATCCACCGTGCCCATGCTGACCATCAAGTACCTGTCTATACCAATCCCAGCAAGTAGTCTGTAGCCTTCTATGCCTTGACAATTCAAGTGCTTTTGTAGCTACTTCCTAAATATTATGAAGGTACCTGCCTCCACTACCTCTTCAGACAGTATATTCCACATTCCAACCATTCTCTGGGTGAAAAAAAATTCCTTCTGAGATCCCTACTGAATTTCTTACCTCTTATCTTAAACCTACACCCTCTTCTTTTAGACACGTCTGCTATGGGCCAAACTTTCCTACTATTTATCTTACCTTGGCCCATCATATGCTCTCTGTACCACATTTTCTTTTTCCAAATATTTATCCAATTCCCTTCTGAAAGTGATTATTGAATATATTCAATATTCTGAAGCACAGCCTCAAAATAAAACAACGTCCCTTTAAAACTGAGATGAGGGGGAATTTCTTCAGCCAGAGGGTGGGGAATCTGTGGAATTTGTTGCCACAGGAGGGCTGTACAGGCCAAGCCGTTGGGTGAGTTAAGGCAGAGATCGATAGGTTCTTGATTGGTAAGGGGATTAAAGGTTATGGAGAGAAGGCAGGAGAATGGGGTTGAAAAAATATCAGCCATGATTGAATGGCAGAGCAGACTCGATGGGCCAAATGGCCAAATTCTGCTCCAATATCTTATGATCTTATATTTCCACTAGACTTTCAAACAGTGCAATTCAAATTACATCAAGCTGATGTCAAAAAGATGTCCCTTCCAATGTCATCTGTTTTGCCAATTAGCCTAAACTGTCCTCAGGTTACCGATTCAATAACCAATAGAAACTATTGAATTTAAGCATTCTATCAAAATGCTTTATGACTTAGATGTTTGGGAAACAGGTTCGAGATGAGGTGTGCCTGTTCCTATGTTATAGTTCAACAACATGACACTGCACTTAACCAAAGACTTCACTGTATATTAGGTTTAAGCAACAGCTTATGTGTGGTTACAAGACAGAGAATTAAAGGTTTTAAAAATTTCCAGTCCTTCTCTTTGAAGCTTTCCAATGTTAAATGTGCTCAACAGCCTTGGCTGTCGTATTGGTGATCTCACTGCACCACTCTCTGGAATTTTTCAGGAAAGCATGGGGGGGGGGGGGGGGGTTGTTGGGGGTTGGGGGGGGAGGAACCTGCCAGCATCTCATTCCATATGGCAAAACTTACAACACCCCGGAAAATGGGTTGGAGTTTATGTCGGGTTCAAAGCAATGTGTGGAGTTCACCATCCTGCCGACGAGGAAAATACAGGCCTTTGTGTGTTTCAAATTCTTTGCTCTGCTATTTATTTTGAGTGGGTTAATGCCTCTGCTGAAATAACAGAGAGGAATTTCAGCTGAATGTGTCAAATGTTCAAACTGTAGTGTCCTATACTGCAACTTGGAGGCCTAAGTTTTTGCAAAGTTATTAAGCTGCAGCCTAAGGAATTTATATAACCTATTATGCCAAATATATTGTCACAATTGATCAGTTTTACTATTGTAAACCCATGTCTATGGAATACGTGGATATATATAGACATAGAAAATTCAAACCTTCTCTAAACTTCTATCTTTGCTCTGGGCAATGTGCATTAAGTGGCGGGCACAGAAATAAAAAACCGAGCTTGCAAAAATGTACCAAACAGTGCCAACAGCAGGGACCAGACTAATCAAATATTTAAGGACAGGAAAACATTAGTTGAAGATATCATTTAATGTGGACAAAAGCCAAAGCAACACTTGCTGGGGTTGCTTACTTTAGCAACCAATTCCAACGGAACATCTTTATGCTTTAGAACGGTTGTAAGTCTGGGCTTGCAGCCTGGTTTCTGGTGCCCTCTTACACCAGAAGCACATCATCTTTGCACCAAGAAAGACTTGGAGATAAGACCCAAAAACTGCTTGAATACAAAGATTCTGAAGTTACAGCCACAAATTTAGAAAAGTGGGGAGAAAAGGCAGTTTAGATCGTCCTGTTTCATGCATGGGCTGGAAAATACACAGGGCTGATTGTATTCGTTAACTCAAGAGAGAATTGGCTAAGTACCTGCTGAAAAAAGAAATGATACAGGGTTATGAGAATTATTTTGGATATGATACTTCTGAGGCTCTGGGAGCAAGCAACCTTTCCTGGCCTGTACATTCCTGTGTTCTTACGATCACCCTGTTGGGAATTAATGCAATTACAAACTGCAAGGTCTGATATTCCACATTAATCACCTTAAATAAAACCTTTCAACCAAGGTTCAGAAATGTTGGGTAATGGTAATATTTTACTTATTTCTGGAAGACTGATTTAAGGGACAACATGGAACAATGGGGATGATTTTCTAATGAACAGATTATTTGATCAATTTACACCCATCATAAATTTACATTGGGAGAGAAAAAGCTTACATTTATAAAGTGCTCTCTGGGCCAAAGAGCTTTGTATCCAATGATGTACTTCTAAAGTGTGGTCATTGATGTACTGTGGAGAAATGCAGCTGCCAAAATGCACTCTGCATGGTCCCATAAACTGCAACAAACTGAACAACCATTCAATGGGAATTGCAGAATACCAACGGTGCACTGTACCCCACTTCCGAAATTCAGTTCCTTGACTTCTGTACTGTGCATTTAGTGCATACGATCAGACAACACAGAATAGGCCCATGATGTTGTGCTAAATTAATTAAACCAATGACTACTAATTAATCTAATCTTTCTTTCCGCACATTGACCATATCCCTCCCTTCTCTGCATATCCACTAATGATTTGGAACTTCTGACTAATTGGAATAAACTAGCCCTACCATCAACTTGCTCCTTCAAATGGTGTTGTGGCATCTTCTACATCCACCACCTTGAAGGACAGACACTCAACTTAACATTTCATTTGAAAGACATTGCAGAGCTAGCTGCACGCTTCTCTACTGAGCCTATAACCCATAACCTTCTGATTCAAGATTACAATGCTGTCACTGGACTCGCTGTGCAAAGGTTCACCAGCCAAACGATCAAGTGGTGGTTTGCATCATTCTGGGTATGGTAATTATTTTTAATTTTGTTTATCGTGTCAAGGAGAAAGAGCTCTGCACAGGACATAGCCTAATTTATCATCAAGCATTCTCAGGTGAAAAGCAGATCACAAATGCAGATTAAAGGCAGGACAAGAAGCCGCTAATAAAAAGCACACCTTTGACAAAGTTTATTTCCCATTCCCAAACAAAATATCCTTGTGTGAGATTAGCAATTGTTGCTGTGTTACATTACATTAAGTGACAGCCATCCTAAAACAGGAAGTATAGTTCCACAATTCACACAAATAAATTAAGAAGTCCTTTTTTGACGATCACCAATCTTTAAAGAAAACGCACAGGCTTAGAACCTGTAAGAGGCTGTACATGGGAAAAAACAAAATAGCCAATCATATTGCACTAATAATAATGATCATTAAAAATTTCTGGAATTTCTTTAAAAATTTCTTTAAGCCGCTAAGAAGCAACTTTCTCCGTATAAATCTTGTAAACTTTTTAATACAGCTATGGAAGAAGGAGTAAAGGGTGCGAATGTATTGGATAATCACTCCAGGGGGAATAAGAGAAGCATATTTTAGTGCACTATTAAATGGTACAACAGTGGCTCAGACAGAAACACTGAGTCAGAATAATGGGGGGGGTTCCAACTCCATGCCAGAGGCTTGAGCATGAAAATCTAGGCTGATACCTCAGTGCAATACTGGGGTAGCTCTGTTGTCTGTTGACAGTATTGTCTCTTGAATGAGAGATTAAACCAGGGCTATGGCACTCTCCAAGATGGATGTAAAAGGTTGCAGTGCACTATTTTGAAGAAGATCAAGGGAAGTTTCCTTGGTAATAGTCCCTTAGTCAATGCCACTAAAGCAGATTATCTGGTCATTGTCACATTTCTGCTTGTGGAAGCTTGCTGAGTGTGAATTCAGCTGCCTATTTCCTACATTGAGTGCACTCCCAAAGTACTACAGTAGCAGTAAGATGGTTTGGAACATTGTGAAAGGTGCTAAGGAAATGTGCTACAAAAAAATCTTATGGGTTATGAAGCTATTATGGTGACAGTAGTGTAAATAATGCAATATTTATTTCATACTTCATATTTCCTCTTGATATAGAAGGAAGCCATTAGGCCCATCAAGTCTATGCCAGCTCTCAGAACATTCACATCAGTTCCATTTCCCTACCTATCTCACTACAACTGATTCCCTTTATTGTCAAGTCCCTACACGAGGGACAACTTACAGTGGCCAGTTCACCTGCTAGGACATCCTTGGGATGCTGGGAGGAAGCTGGAGCACCTGGGGGAAACCCACATGGTCACGGGAAGGACATGCAAACTCCACAAAGACAGCATTGGAGGTCAGGATTGAACCTGGTTCACTGCAGCTGTGAGGCAGTAGGACTGCTTGCTGCACCACTCTACTACCCATCTGTAGAATGCACTGCAACACACCAAATAATTTCCTTGCCTTCCTCCATCATCCAAAGACTTCACATCTTTTACAACAGAGCACCAGGGAAATGCTGCTGGTGAGTGAGGGAGCAATGCAAACTTGTAGAGGATTACTGCATGCAAGACCAACACAACCATGGTGAACAGTGTGCCTAGGTGTCAAAGGACCCCCTCAGGAAATAAGGGTGAAAGATTGACACAACTTAAATAAGGATGCCATGGATACAGTCCGATGTTACTGCAAAGTACTAGTAGTGGATAGGACACAGATGATAGAAAGTTAAAAAAATACATAGAAAGGTACTTTTGCAGAGAGGGATGTTCAGGAAAATGTGTTATAGTCTCGAAACCTGATCCACTTGCAATTTTCAATTTTACCCATGGTTTATTGCACTGTAGATTATTTCTGGGTGAAATTGTGGGTGATGTAAACTTGGAACAGGTGCCTCAGTATGTGATTCCTGCCCAGTGATTTCCCAGTTAGGCACACAGCAAATGATGTAATTATTCATGGACTGCATGTTACTACCATACCAGTATAAACTTGAGCAGGAAGCTCCACAATATCACTGTCATGAAACAATCCAACTATGTGAACATCACAAGCGCTTCTTGTTTCTCTTGCTAACTAAAGGGACATCAGGATACCTGACCGGGCAGATTCATAACTTTCTGAAAGCTACTCAAGCTCTTCCTCAGGATGCTACTTCCTCAGGAGGCTAAAGAAATTTGGCATGTCCACTTTGCCCCTCACCAATTTTTGTAGATGAACCACAGAAAGCATCCTATCTGGATGCATCACAGCTTGGTATAGCAACTGCTCTGCCCAAGACTGCAAGAAACCGCAGAGAGTTGTAGTCACAGCTCAGCACATCACGGAAACCAGTCTCCCCTCTGTGACTCCCCTCCCCTCCCCTTCTCACTGCCTTGGTAAAGCAGCCAATGTAATCAAAGACCCCACCCATCCCAGACAATCTCTCTTCCCCCCCCCCCCCCCCCCCAATTGGACAGAAGATATAAAAGCCTGAAAGCACGTACCACCAGGCTCAAGGACAGCTTCTATCCCACTGTTATAAGACTATTAAACATACTTCTTGTATGATAACATGAGACTCCTGACCTCACAATCTACCTCTTTATGGCCTTGTACCTTATTGTCTGTCTGCACTGCACTTTCTCTGCAACTGTAACACTTTATTTTGCATTCTGTTATTGTTTTCCCTTTGTAGTACATCAATGCACTGATGTGATGAAATGATCTGTATGGATGGCATGCAAAATAAAGTTTTTCACTGTACCTCAGTTCGTGACAATAATAAACCAATTTACCAATTAACGCACCTCCCAAAGTCCACAAAGTGCTTAAACTAACAGCAAGTGCTTTTTCCAGCCATGAGCTGCTGAGATGCCCTAACAATGGTGTCTGAGTGCCGAGCAACACTTTGTGACTGGAGGTGACACTATGGTTATGTGGGTTGGGAATCTCAGGACAGGGGGCAAAGCCATGCCCATCAGTGTAAACTCCATGCTCAGACCGACACTACATCCCTCCTGGACTTCTGTGATGAATTGGACTCCAAGACTCAGGTTTTCCAATGCTGTCCCGGCTGCGCTGGAAGATCCCCAGTCATGCCCTGGTGACTAGACTGTGTGGAGGTTACGGCCACATTGACTCCCAATTTCCTTGCCACAGGATCTGTCCAAGGCACCCCAGCAGATGTATGCTGTGTCCTAATGTGCTGTTTCCCACTGTCACAGAGGTTGAGCCATAGAGCCATACAGCATGAAAACTGGCCCTTCAGCCCAACTGTTCCATGCCAACCAAGATGCCCATCTAAGCTAGTCCCACTTGCCCGCGTTTGGCCCACATCCCTCTAAAACTTTCCTATCTATGTACCTGTCCAAATGCCTTTTAAATGCTACTAATGTACCTGCCCCAACCACTTCCTCTGGCAGTTCACTCCACTCTCTGGGTGAAAATTTTGCCCCTCAGGTCCCTTTTAGCTCTTTCCCTCTCACCTTAAACCTATTCCTCTACTTCTTGATTTCTCAACCCTGGGAAAAAGACTGTGTGCCTTCAAAAGGTCAGTCCAGGCACAGATTCACAAAGAAATTATCCCATTTACTTTGATCTCAGTGAGGACAGGATGGAATCTTGGCACTGGTATTCGCCGGCATTGATGGCTTCTTACAAGTGCAGAGAGCCACTGACTGCATCCCTGTGCCAATAAAAATGTTCCATGTTAAAGGACTGGAAGGTTTCCACTCCCTCACTATGCCGGTGTGTGGGAATCAATGAGAAGAACTTCCTCATTGTGAATGCCATATTTCTGGGAAGCGATCACCCTGAGGGAGTCAGCAGTATTGGGCATTTTCAGCAGTTGTCTGGGGGTTTGGGGTTACCCTGCACTTCCCTTGCCCCTCACACCAGTGGACTCTCTAACCATGGAGCCTTAGTAGATACAAGGAGAGCCGTGCACAGACCGGGAAAGCAGTGGAAAACAGCATCGGTCTCCTGAACATGATGCTTAGTTGCCTGCACCAGTCCAGGGGTGTCTGGCAGTGGACACTAAGCGGAAGTGGAGACTTCATCATTGGGTGTTGCATACTGCACGTCTGGCCAAACACTGACAACAGCTGGTGCCAGTGAAAGAAGACCAAGGAGACCTAGAGCCTGAAGGGAATGAGGAAGTACCGCCAAGGATGTCTGCCACCCTGGCCATTCCCTTTTCTCTCTTCTACCTTCTGGGAGAAGATACAGGAGCTTGAAAGCCTGGACAACCAGACTTAATGACTAAGCCAGACCAGACAGCTTCTTCCCCACTGCTGTCAGACTTCTGAACCAATCACCTCTTTCACATCCCCTTCTCGGTGGTGCTGCCATGTTCTTGAACCCTTAATTCTACCTCTTCCGTTATTGTCACTTTAGCATTTCTTTTTGCACTACTTCAGATTGCACTAATAAATTTGCACCATTCTGTAGTATTGCACTCGTCGGTGTATTTACAGTTATACTTATTATCATGTATACTGTTTACTCGGTGAGCTTCACAGGAGCAAGGAATTTCATTGCACCCTGGTGTACATGACATTAATTAATCTGGATCTGGATCTGGATCTGGATCTGGATCTGGATCTGGATCTGGATCTGGATCTGGATCTGGATCTGGATCTGGATCTGGAGAGCAGCAGGAGTCAGAGGAAGAGGGAGGCTCCAAGAGACATGTCTCCGCTCAATATCCACAGCCTCATCTCCCAACTGAGCCAAGGAGGTAGGTGTCGGCTGCCCAGGATGAAAGAGAGACAATTCTCAAAGGCAGCTTGCAAAATAAAATTTCCCAGTAATTACCAAGTGACTCCACACTCCGATTATTAATATCAACATCGTATGCCAATAATCAGGGGCTGGGGTGGGGATGGGGAAGCACAATTAATGCACAATTATCCCTCACCTGCTGCTCTGCAGGTCTACCTGAACTGATTATGACACACGGATGAATGAATCTTTGATCTAATTACTGAAATGGGGTTTGATACAATATCATTGTATATCAAACTAGTGGAACCTTGGTGGATAAATTCAGATCTCTGCGTAAAAATAGATGTTCTATGAGGATTTCCATTCTGTGTTTATAAATGGTGGTACGCAGATTGTAGTGAAGTATTGCGTGCGAACATGAGACTTTTTTCTGCATTGCTCCAGTGTGCTGGGGTTCTCACTCCTGGAGGAGATGGCTATAGCCACCTCTTGTGAGGCTCTTCTTATGGAGGGCCTGGTGAATCTCCTGATCCCCCAGCACACAGGGCCGTTTTCCTGATGTGTATGTCTTTGTACATCTCTCTGAGTGAAAACAGGAGGTGCCTTCCTATCTACTGCAGCCTCCCTCTTCTTCATGTATATGGTGCTGCTCTGTGGTTGCCATGTGCAGTGAGCCTTTAAGGGATGATGCCCTTCTCTAAGTGCAGCGTGGCAAAGTAATGAGACATGGGCAAAGTCATGAACTGCGGAGGTTCCTGTTTTAGCTCTTGCTTCTGTGTGGAACCCAACATAATGTCATTTCAAGATGGAGTTGGCTACAGATGCAATTTTTTTATGATTGGGCATTTACACCAAATGCAACCATATCTTAGCACAATCCTATGTCTAGCCATACATCGTAAATGAAAATACACCTAACCCCAATGCTAGTGGAAGATTAATACATGAAGTGATTTCCATGAATTAGCTCACCCTGTGTTAATACCACTACTCTTCTTAAAGCCAGCACTGACACGTTATAGGAAGAGACATCAAGAGAAGTTCTGATAACACACAAAAAGACAAACGTAGATCTTTCTTAAAAATCTAATTTGCCAAGACCTTGTAGTCTTTTGATATTGGAGGAAGGAATTGAAGTTATTCTATGTGTTATTCTATTACTACTTACACCAAGACTCCATAATCAGCAACAATGCCCTGAAGTTTGGAAAGCAAGGGTTGAGAATGCAATACCCACAACTAAAAACATGCTCAGATACTCAAAATGTGCCATCTGCTACACTAAAGAGCAAGAAGAATACAATTATCTTCCAGTAGAAATTGCAGAGCAAAATTCACTGGTTTTCACTATACCTCAGTACATGTGACAATAATAAACCAATTACCAACAACCATGACAACCTTGATCTGTCTTCACAAGAGGCCATCACTGCAGTGAAATTGTTACAACCGGTGATGACAGTTTGGAATCTATATAGTACATAGAATGCAATAGGATGACTGGAAAGATAGAAGAAGGATTAAAGAGAGGAAAAGAGGAGAGAGGAAGAAGAGAAAAAAAATGGAGACAAGAAAAAATATTGAGATAAATTAACAGAGAAAATGAGAAATGAATAAATTCCACATCTTTCTTGACCCCCAGGAAGTACCAGTGTAGTCAAGGTTGTAGACATCAAACACAGTTGTGCACAGCAAGGTTCCACAAATAGCAACAAGGTTAACAACCAAGTTTTCTGTTGTTGGTTAATGGATAAATATTGACCTGAGCACTAGAACTTCCAAGCTCAATTCTGAAAGGAACTTTCAATGGGAAATTCAATGGAATAGGACTTTTACAAATGATGACATCTCTTGCAATGTAGCACTTTGTCTAATCTTAACGCTCCTTCAGAGCAGGAAATTGCAAAAATTTATCATCAAAGGGGTAAAACTATTGAATTTCATGACAGTTACATAAGTCTCTGAATTGGGACGATCTCACAACCTTCTGATCCAAGCATAGAGAGTTGGCATTGAATTTGAGGATGACTGGATTTCTTTCACTTGGTCCTCCATAACTTCTAAAACTAACACCATGAGGACTCATGTTGAATTTGAAAGAGGTAGATTCATAAGAAGAAAGCTAGGAGAAAGGCATAAAGATAAATAAAGGGAAGGACGGAGAGTTGGAATAGTCCAGCCTAGCAGGAGGGTTTCATCAGATCAGCCCAGGATATGACCTGGTGTGAAGACTCTTTGAATGTAGATAGGTGAAGTGTGCCTCTATGCACAGAAAGTGTGCTCTCTGTGTTGTGCCTCAGTGATGGAAATAAGATTATAATTTACATTAAGGTAGAGTGACTACATAAATTAGACCATAGTTATAATGTAGAGATAGCTGTGGAGCTGGTTACTGATGGATCACTCTCACAATACTCTAAGAAAATTAGCTGGCTGGACTAAACTAAATACTCCTCCAAACTAAGAGATGCCTGGCCACTCTATGTAATTTTGGATATTTAAAGACAACAAACCCGGATGTGTATAAAATTATTTAAAGCAAATATTGAAGGACCAATTGTCATCTCTGGGTGTTTACCATAGGAACAGTGGCAACAACAGTGGTGTTTTCAGTGATGATTGCAGCTAAGCAACTCAGAGGCATGGTAGGTAAATCTCTCAGGAATATCCCACCCTGTTGAGGTGTAAAGTTAAGTGCATGTTGGGACACTGGGAAAATCCATTGGGAGTATGGGATTTAATGTGGGGATAAACAAGGCCACCAACTTAGGGAGAACGATCCTCAACCAGACCAAGTGTTCTGCTTTCATGTGGAGCAATGGGCCTTGTTAGGAGATGTGTTGTGTAAACCAGGAATTGGCTGGTCATCATTGTTCCTCATCCACGGAAATAGTAGTGAGGAGCTCTGACCACAGAGAGCCAACAGTTCCTGGCACTGATGCAATGTTGTCAAGGTCTGTTGCAGATACATTTATTGGGCTTTCTGAATGAGGGCAGCTTGCCAGTTGACTGTGTGCTCTGCCACCAAGACAAGGGAAAAACTGCGAAGTCCCCAGCACACAAGGGCAAAATCCATTCCTAACTAACATTAAACTTCTATGCCTTGTGATAAAGTACTATCTTCACCTCATCTTGAGAAAATTCAACAGCAACGTCTGGGTTAAAGACTTCAATGGTCGTAATGGTAATAAGTTCTAATTTCTATGGACTAAACCTATCTTCTCACTAAACATGCATTTTTCAATTGAAATAGTTGGGAGTGGGAAACTTCACTTGTGATTCTGGGATTTTATAACTAAATGGACAATGAATGTTTGTTCCCCACTTAATTAGTTCATTAATCCATCTTCGGAGGCCCAGGAGATTGGCTCAACATGGACAAATAAGTTATTAGCATTTTTGCTGCAAGTTTCACATGTATAATCACATATTTTTCTTTAAATTGTAGCCTTGGTTTAGACTGAGTAAATTCATTTCATTTACTGTTGGCAGGGACTTCTGGTACATTAGTTCATCATTAGTAGTGATGAATTGTGCCAACAAATTCTCCATTTTGTATGTTTGATAAAATTTTTCTAATCAGAAATTAGTTCAGGATCCCAGGCTCTATTTCAAAATCATTCCGAGATCTGTATCTACTCCAGCTCAGGGACCATCTCATGCCAAGCAACCCCCACTCCATCCAATCACTGGTCTTCTGGTCACATAACTGCTCGTCTTATTTTCTCACTAGCACGGCCCTGAGATGCCTGTCTTCATTTGAGCAGCACAACTTCGATGTTGAAATGATAGAAATTCAAAGGAAGAGCTATGCTAAAGCTACAATGCTGGCTGACATTTCTGCACAGATAGTACAGCAGCTTCAGGCTAAATGTATAGTTTATCAGTGAGGTCCAAAGTTTGCTATCTGAGATGCATCGCTCCTCTATTAGCATTGTGCTGTCTGCTCCAGCACTGAAAGCATTGAATGGCAATGGTTAATGTATTTGTTGGCCAATATTCAGCTGGTCACAGAAAGATGCCTTGTACATTTAAACTCTTAAGTACCCTTTTAACCCCATGTTAGCTATTAATTACTGCCAGCCAACTGCCAGTTAATGAGTGACACAGTGGCACAGCTGGTAGAGCTGCTGCCTCACAGCACCAGAGACCCAGGTTCAATCCTCACCTTGGGTGCTGTCTGTGTGGAGTTTGCATGTTCTCCCTGTGACTCCATGGATTTCCTCTGGGTTTCCTCCCACATCCCAAAGACATACAGGTTAGTTGGCCACTGTAAATCGCCCCTATTGTGTAGGGGATAGTTGGGGGAATAAAGTGAGATTGGGTAGGATTAGGGTAAAACTGGATGGTTCACGGTTGTACCAGTTTCTGTCATTGTCCGTCAAGGTCCTGTCTCCATGATGTATGACGTTATAACTTCTGCAGCACTGAAAATTAACTATTGCTGCCGCAAAACAGCAAATTTCATGTCATCTAAGTCAGTGATAATACATCTGATTCTGATTCTATTGTAAGATCAGTATTATTCCAACAGGTTTTAACTGTGGCTGATTTTTCTTTTAACATAACCTTTCTGTTGTGTTTCTTTTCTCTCAGTCCCATCTTCCTTTTTTTATTTCCCCCAATCTGAACCTGATTGTACATTGAATGCAAGTGACAAGAAATCAACTCCCCTTCATCCCTTACACAAACCTTCAATCTGTTTGGTTAAGAAGATGCACAGTTGCCTTCCCTCTGCATTTAAGTGTGGGTTCTTGTTTTCCCTGCCCAACCCAACAACGTTGTTATATCCTCGCCTTATCAGTCAGAAAATTCGAAAACTAAAGTGACAAGGGCATCTCTAAATAATGGCAGATTGGTGTAAGCTGCCCTGCCTCAACAAAACAAGGTCCATTACTTTTAAGGGTTGTAAGTATGTTTTATAGTGTATTGGTAAGAGGTACAGGGTTAAACATCTAACAGCACCCCTTGGTCTTTGATGTATGCACAATTGTCCAGAAGTCTCAATTTACAATGCTATTTCTATTTACTATTCCTTATCCAGTGGTATGTGTTGGGTGGGGTGGGAGTGGAGGGATTGGTTGGGAGTGGAAAGTGAGATCCTGTTTGTGTCAGAAATGGGTAAACTCCATCACTTGCCTGTTAGCCTGAGCACAAGCTGAGCACTTAGCCTGTTCACAGCCAGAGACAATAGTGGCATTTGTAGTGAATAACAACACTTACAGTTTTTAATTGTGATCCCTACTCAATCACTGCATCTGCTCGTGGGAGAGTAGGGTGAGGGCAGAGAGACACGGACAACCAATCCTCAGTTTTAGAGGGGTGAACAGGCAGTGGTGTCCCCATCATTGGTGTGGCTGATTTCTGATTGGCAGGGATGGCCTTTGGATACAGAGTGGGGCAATTTGGGACATCAGGAAAAAGGATTCCTACTCCATCTCACCTCCCCGCCCAACAGTGCTGCAAAGCCACTTGCCCACTTGTCATAGTCATACAGCATGGAAACAGGCTCTTCACGCCAACTCATCCATGCCAACTGTGTTGCCCAGCAAGATAGTCCCACCTGCCTGTGTTTGGCCCATAGCCCTCTAAACCTCTCCTATCCAGGTACTTATCTAGATGTCTTTTAAGTGTTGCTAATGTGCCCTCCTCAATCACTATTTCTGGCAGCTCAATCCAAATACGCACCACCTTTTGCGTGGAGAAGCTGTCCCCTGATGTCCCTTCTAAATCTCTCGCTTCTGATCTTAAACCTATGCCCTCTTGTTTTTAGCACTCAGTCCCTGGGAAAAAGACCATGTGCTTTCACCCTGTCTCTCATGCCCCTCATGATCTTATATACCTCTATCAGGTCACCCCTCAATCTCCTACATTCCAGGGAATAAAATCCCACTCTAGGTAACCACTCCTCAGGCCCCTAAGTCCGGCAACATCCTGGAAAATCTTTTCTGCACTCTTTCTAGTTTAATAACATCTTTCCTATAATAAAGTGATTAAGACTGTACACAATACTCCAAGTGCGGCCTCACCAACATCTTATCACCAACTGCAACATAACGTCCCAACTCCTATACTCAATGTCCTGACTGATGAAGGCCTTGTCTTCCTGTCTGGGTTTCTCAAGGCTTGGACCATCAGGACAGCAAGGGTTAAACTAATAAAACAGATTTAATCACCTTCGCTAAGATAGGCCCATCCTCCTTGAACCAGACTGGTACTTTGCCCTTTGTTCTGCCTCAGTTAAATCCAGAACTTTGTTTTTTTTAAAATGTAGTTACAAGCAGTATTACTGACTAGGCCATCCCTACTTGCCGTTGTGATGGAAATAACAAGCATTCTTCTTGAACCTCTGCTCTTTTGTGTGGTGAGGGTGGTCCTGCACTACAATTGAGGTGGGACTTTGAGGGTTTAGATGCAGTGATGATGAAGGAACGGTGATATATTTCCAAGTCAGCTGGTGTGTGAGGAGGATGCAAAGGATGAGTGTTCTGAAATACCTGCTGCCTTTAATTTTCACGGTGGCAGAGGCTGCAGGTTTGGCAGGTGCTGCTGGAGTAGCCTGGGCAAGTAAGTGCATTGCATTTTGTAGATGCAAATGTGTGCCAGTAGTGGAGGGAGTGAACGTTCAGGGTGATGGACGGGGAGGCAGTCAAGGATTATGCTGTGCCCTGGATGTTGGTGGACTTGGAGGGAGATTTTAAATGTTTTATCTGCCCAGCTGACCTCTAACCATATAGAGAGAGAGCGAGAGAGAAGGATAGAGAGTGCGAGTGAGAGAGAGAGAGCAAGAGATAGATAGAGAGAGAGAGAGAGAGAGAGAGAGAGAGAGAGAGAGGTCACACACTGTCACACTATCCCTTCAGGAGTCATTCACAGTCACATTCATGAGGCTACCAGCATTTCCAAAGCCATAAGCCAGAAGAAAACCGAGACAGAAAAGTCACATACTACCAATCCTGCATCAGGAAAAAATTAAGACCAATAAAGACTCAGGAAAAAAAGTGCCAAAAGCAAAACTCCAAAATCAAAAAGAGCTTGGAATGAAATTTATAGATTGCCTGTGTTTAAGTAAGCATGTGAAAAGAAAATAGTATTTTTTTGTTAGGCATTCTAGATAACAAAATGGCCTTCCTAAAATCTCTTCATGCAGCCCTGAAATATCCACCATCTCTGCACTGTGGCATTTTACAGGAATCTTTTTGAGATAGAAATCTTTCAACTTCAAGTTTTCTTAATGAATACGGTATTTACTTCCCTGGCAGACATGAATATAACTCATTACTTTACAAGAAAGCCCTCTTTATTAAATGTTCCTGCAAGACTTACTTAATGCACGGTATCTATTGCCTCATGCAGTGGTATGATCTGCAGCACTAATGTAGCTTCCAAACCTGGCATTGCATGCAAAGTTCCATGAATGACAAAGGCCATGCTGCTTTAGACATTAGGTCTTTCTTAAATTTAACCCTGCCCACGCAACAACCCCCATCCTCCCCATTTTCCGTCTTTTGATCGACATTTCATTACTCTGGGCTCAAGGAGTCCTCAATTGTCACACAGTTGACTGTCCAACTGATGGGTATGCTTCTATTCGTTCAACTCAGACCCAATGAGGTTTTCTGTATCCTGCACCAGCCCCCAATCTCTTCCCCCACAACCCTCCTTCGAATGGCACAGAGTGTGCCACCTAGTGGTTTAGATCAGACCCTGTGATACCTGACCATCAGAATCAGAAGCAGTTCCATTAATTTATTATCACTGACTTATATGACGTGAAATTTGTTGCTTTTGCAGCAGCAGTACAGTGCAAAGATATAAAATTATTATAAATTATAAAAATAAATAAATAGTGCAAGAAAAGGAATAGCAAGGTAATGTTCATGGGTTTGTGGACTGTTCAGAAATCTAACAAGAGATTTGGAAAGCAGATAAATTCAGAAGGCTAAATCTGCCGTTGCCTCCACTGCTAAATTCCACATGGAATCCAGTGGTGTGGCCCTGGCTTGTTCCTGGATTTGAGAATCCACTGGGGATTTTAGGACAATGGATTAGGAGACAGAGGAGAGGCTAAGTGATGTTTTTACAATGATTCTTCTTTTGTTTTCTTTAAATTGTTTATAATTATTTCTTCATAATTATTTTAGCTGTTTTATAAAATGCTAATTGTTATATAGTTATCAAATGCACCTAAATGTCAAAGACATTTAAAAATAATTTAAATCACTCATAGCCTTTGCAGCTGGCAAAGCTAGGGGTGGGGCTTCACCAGCTGTCAAAGCTATCAAAACATTTAAGGCAAGATCAGGGGCAGGGTTTCCTATCACCATTTTGGAGGCCCTGCTACTCTCTAGACAACACTGCTGGAGTCCAGGATGCTTCAGGCCAGATTGGCTCTCCACATCGGGACCAGGTTAGTACAGGTGTGGTGGGGAGCGCAAGTGGCCTTTCTAGACAGGGGATCGGGTTAGCAAGATCTGGCTCATTAAGTATGAGGAGTGAGCACTATACAATCTACTGCAGTGTTTAATAGGATTGCAACTCAAGTATTATGTGCTTGCCTGTCTGGAGAATCATAGAAACTTCTACAAAGAGTTCAAGGTTCCCTTATATATCTCAATGCGAATTTTCTGTTACTGTGACACCAAGCTCAAGAAAGAAGCCACATGACACCAGGCACAGGGACAGTACATATTATCAGAGAAAAATTCTAATACAGAATGAGGCCATTCAGCCCATCATGTCTGTGTTGGTTATGAAAGAATACCCCACCTAATCCCAACTTTCAGCACCAGATCCAAAGCCCTATAGACATATATGTCTAAGTACATATAGAACATAGAACAGTACAGCACAGGAACAGGCCCTTTGGCCCACAATGTCATGCTGAACTAATTATGCTAATGACACATAATCCCTTCAGCCTGCACATGGTCCATTTCCCTCCATTCTCTGCATATTCATGTGTCTATCTAAGAGCCTTTTAAATGCCTCTACTCTATCTGCCTCCACCACCACCCCTGGCACTGCATTCCAAGCATCCACCACTCTCTGAGTAAAAAAACTGTGCCCCACGCATCTCCTTTGAACTTTCCCCTCTCACCTTAGTCTTGCCGTCTAGTATTAGACATTTCAATCCTGGGGGAAAGGTACCAGCTGTCTATCTATGCCTCTCATAATTTTATAAAGTTCTATTAACCTCTACCACATCCAAGTACTGTTTCAAACTTGAAAAGAGAATGGTTTAGTCAAATCCAGACACAGTTATATGGTGAGTTCTGAGTTCTTAAAGGCCTAAAGATTATAGAGCATATCAAATAATGAGAATTGTACTGTCTTAACTCATGCATTAGAGCAGGAATTTGTGCAAACAGTTTTAGTTTCAGTAAAGTGGTGGAGGAAAGGGGTAACATTTTGTAGGTGAGAGGAACAGGCAGGATTGGAGCAGAGGGAAGTCACCAGTGAAGAGAGAGCTTATGCCAGGGAATAACAGGTTGCAGGCTTAGAGTGAAGAATTGCCAGTGAGGTGATGTTTCTTCTATTCTCTTACCTCTTGAAGCACAAGGTGCTAAGAGAGCCTCCCCAGACAACCTGTTCCGACTTGGGCTTTATAGGGGAAGAATGATTAAGGAACAAAGACGTGTTTGGTGTGAAAGAGGAACCCAAGGAGCTCTGTGGCTCTAGCAATGGAGGAAATACAAGATCTTTACTTGAGGTTAAAGTAGATAATGAGGATCAGGATATTGACAGATGGGAAAAAGCACTAAATTCAATGCCATTAAAGCTAATGGGACATAGGCGTCAGAAGCATAAGCAAACCATAGAATGTAGAACAGTACAGCACAGGAAAAGGCCCTTCGGCCCACAATGTCTGTGCCGCGTATGATGCCAAAATAAACTAATCCCCTCTGCCTGCACATGATCCATATCCCTCCATACTTCCAGCATAAACCATGCTGAGGAAATAAAATAAAGTAACTATTTATTGGTCCATGGAAGATGGATAAAATGAAATGTTTTAAGTCTGCAATGCAAAAAACACCAGATACCATGTATACTGAAGACTTCTGACCTGAAGGACATTGATAGCTGTGACATAGGCTTGTTGGTAAATGAATGAATTGGATAAGAAAATAAGTGGAGAAGACCGTTATATGAAGGAGGAACAAAGTGGGTTAAAGAGTAGTCCCTGGGGAGTTAAACCACAGCTCATGTCATCAGCTACAGCAGACACAGTACAACTTGAGAGGAAACTGGATAGCTGTGAATGCAAGTCTGGTGGATAGGCATATAGTAGCCAGACCCTGCCAAAGGTTTTAGAGATGCAGTGACAGCGTGTTCAAGGTCTGCTTGATATAGCTGTAAACTCAGCCTTGAAAATGCCACATAGAAAGATCTACATTGTTGATCATGCATTTGATTTGACCTCAATATATCATTGAAAGTTAACAGTAGATTTCTATTCCCCTTCATCTTCTTCCTAGGAAGTCCCTTAAGAAGAAGGACGGCTTGCTTACACTTTGGGTTCTGTGCATTGTAGGGTGCCTCATGAAGTCAATATGGGAACTGCAAAGTCTGCCACAGAAGTAGCATCGGGTACTTGATGGGGCGTGGAGTCATTTTCAAGAAGGTTTTGAGTACAACCTTTCCCCTGTCTACCAGGTAATCTTTACCTTTGTCAGAACTCCGAATAGAATGTCGGTTAATGTACTGGGGAGCAACAGAGTAATGGTTCAAACTGGAAATACCCCTAGAGAGGATAAAATTAATTTGCTAAAAGAAAAATGGAGTTAAAGATCAAAACATTGACACAAGATAAGGAGACACAAGAGACTACAGATACTGGAAGCTGAAGCGACAAACAATCTGCTGGAGGAACTCAGCGGGTTGAGCAGCATCTGTGGGGTGGGGGGTAAAGGAATTGTTGATGTTTCAGGCTGAAATCCACATGTGGGAGGGCTTGAGTTATAAAGAGAGGCTTGATAGGTTGGGACTTTTTTCCCTGGAGTGTAGGAGGTTGAGAGGTGTCCTAATAGAAGTACATAAAATCATGAGGGGAATAGATAAGGTAGATGGTCACAAACTTTTTCCCAGGGTAAGAGAGTCTAAAACTAGAGGGCATGGGTTTAAGGTGAGAGGGGGAAGATTTAAGGTGAGCCTGATGGGCAACTTTTTCACACAGAGGGTGGTGGGTAAATGGAATGAGCTGCCAGTGGAAGTGGCAGAGACAGTTACGTTTACTATGTTTAAAGGACAGTTGGACAGGTACATGGATAGGAAAGGCGTAAAGGGATATGGGCCAAATGCAGGCAAATGGGACTAGCTTGCATGGACATTTTGGTCAGCATGGACGAGTTGGGCTGAAGAGCATGGTTTTGGGCTGTATAACTCTATGACAAGATAAGATCAGGTTTGGTGGAGTTAGCATCTTGATTGAATTTTACTGGTGTTCAATAAGTAAGTATATTATAATTATAAGTAATTATAACTATCCCATCACAGTGGGTAAACTGCAAAATACATGAATGATCTTTACCATGCATTATCTAGAGAAGAGTTTGAGGAGAAAAGATCCAGCTTCTCCTTCAGGATTGCTGGTAATTATTTCCTGATGAAAAAACAAAAGGATGGAGAGGAAGATAGCGAAAATCTCCAAGACGCAGCTTTGGCAAGGACCGATGAGTAGCCAATACCAAGGACCAGGGAGGTGTAGGGTTGATAGCCCACTCAATAAACTGAGCTGTAGGATGGCAAGGTGCAACAACAGACCTGACAGTAAGGAATCAGTAAGATGTGAAGTCTTCCAGGTTAGCCACAATAATATCAATTGGTTCACTAATACTGACAGCAATAACTAAATCCCACTGGACCAGGTAAAAGTAATGAAGAACCCTCGAGGACTATTGCCAAGGGTTGAATTATGCAGCCAAGCATGGTGCAGAGTGATTTGTACAGAGTGATGGGTTCTTAGGTTTTCAGAAAGAAAATAGTTTAATAAGACAGAAATATTCCAAGCTGTAGAGTTGTATTGAAAGGAAATTTCTATTTATAAAATGCCCTTTGTGGAGATAACATCAACTGAACTGTAGCCATTCCTCAAATGGGAAGAAGATCAATAACCTGTTAGCACGCACCAAAATCCCACGTTACATTGAGAAAAATCCCAGATAATCTGTTATAAGTGAGGAACACTTGAGAGATAAGTACTGACCAGGACATTGAGAGAACTCTACTTCCCTTCAAGATAATGGCATGGGATATCCTATATCCACTTGAGAGAGCAGATAGGAAACTCAGTTTAACATCCCATTTTATACAGAGAACCTCTGACAAAGCAGCACCACTGCATTGAGGAGTCACATATCGATGTTTCTGTATATGCAGAAAGCTTGTTGGAGGTTGGTTAAACTGGTCTGACTTGGACAACTGACAGACTGCAGGGCCACTTAAGAGAGCAATGGGCTCTGCAGAAGCAGAACCATTGCTAGAAATGAGCATGAAATCTGGCATTGTCTTCAGGAGAGATGACATTGGATATGATAAGATTAAATGGTGCTTGACAAAAACCTGAAAGGTTCTCCAGCTCACAACACTCCTGGGTTTCCGTCTTTCTCCACTCAATTATTCCCAAATTGTATCATCTACCATGGCAACCATGCTTTCTCCTGGCAAGTTCAAAGCTCTGGAATTCTCTCCCTAAACTCTTCTCTTCCCCTTCCTCCTATCAAACACTTGTTGAAATTCACCTTGTTCACTAAGCTTCTGGTCCTTTGCACTAATATTTCCCTACATAACTCAGTGATAGCATTCCTATGAGACACTTTGGATGTGTTCGCTGTTAAAGGTGCTACATAAATGGAAACTATTGTTGTTATTGTAGGGCACTACCAAGTGATTGGGACAGGGATAAATAGCAAATTAATTTTGTTCAACATTAGACTGAGCTTAGCAGGAAAATTGAAAGTCGCTGTTTTAGCAAATCTAAGCAAACAGCAGGGTATCAGGATGAACAGTGGTACCGACCCAGATCAGATACAATGACTACGTTTAAGAGGCATTTAGACAGACAGTTAAATAGGCAAGGCATAGAAGGATACAGTCCTAATGCAGGCAAATAGGATTTGTGTAGATGGGACAAAAAGGTCAGCATGGATATGGTGGGCCAAAGGGCTTGTTTTGGTTCTGTACAACTCTATGATTCTATGGGAAACTGAATGACACAGATGGTGCTGGCCGAGAGAGGGTGATGGTCTTGTTAAATATTGCCCAGAAGTAAGTAGGTGCAGAAGCTTGGAAGCAGTCCTTCGATAATGCAGCACACCCCTTGATAAACAATGATACACTCAAATCCTGTGGTGAGACTTAAACCCTCACCCTTCTGAAGCAAGACTCATGGAGTCTGATCCCACCACTTCCTCTGGCAACTTTTTCCAAATATCAGCCATTCTCTGTGTAAAAAAAACTTACCACTAAGATTCCCTTTAAAGCTTCTATCTCTCACCTTCAAAACTATACTCTCTTGTTTTTGATACACCTATCATGGGCAAAAAGATTTTGACTATTTATGCTATCTATGCCTCTCATAATCTTACATGCTTCTATCGGGTCACCCCTCAGCCTCCTTCGCTCCAAGGAAAACAAGCCCAGCCTGTCCAATCTCTCCCCATAACTGAAGTCCTCCCACCCAAGCAACGTGCTGGTAAATCTCCTTTGCACTCTCTCCAGCACAATCACATCCTTCTTATAGTGTGGCAATCAGAACTGCACACAATACCCCAAGTGTGGTCTAACCAGTGTTTTGTAAAGTTGCAGTGTAACATCCCAACTCTTATATTCTGTGCCCTGACTTATGAAGGCAAGCAGGCTACATGCCTTCTTCACCACCCAACCCATGTGTATTTCTCCTGGTCCTTGTCCTATCACTGTCATTTCCCTTGTTTTCTGCACCCCTCCCATTTCTCAACAACTTAAAGTATACTTGTTCTCTAACCTTTTCCTAGTTCTGACAAAGGATCTGTGACCTGAAACATTAGCTCTGTTTCTTTCTTCACAGATGCTGTCTGACTTTGCAGCACTTTCTGTTTTTACTTTGAAAACATTTCTTCAGGAATTATTCACTGTGCCTCCAATGTTCATTTCCTCTGCAAATCTGGATACCAGACCCCACCCCCATCCTTGACAGACACAGTGAACAGAAGGTACCCTGAGCAGAACCCATGAGACATCACCACCCTTGTCCTGGGATTCATTCCCCATGGAAACTCCCAGACTGAGTGGGATCATAAGATGCTTCATTCTGAGTCCATCTGAAGCATTAAGCAAACTGCAAAGGTCAGTGGAAAGCAGAGTCATTCTGCTGCTATCTGGACGGTTTCTTGACAATGCATTTTACCACACTTGTGACATCTTCAGTGACATCTTCCTGAATGATTCACACAAAAGGAACCATTCAGCCAATCCTGACTGTGACTCAGTCATAGAGTTATACAGCACGGAAACAGATCCTTCGGCCCAACTCGTCCACGTCAACCAATTTGCCGAACTGAGCTAGTCACATTTGCCTGTATTTGGCCCATATCCCTCTCAACGTTTCCTATCCACGTACCTTTCCAAATGCCTTTTAAATGTCATAATCGTATCCCTCCTCTACCACTTCCTCAGGCAGCTCATTCCATATACACACCCTCTGTGTGGAAAAAGTTGCCCCTCAGATCCCCTTTAAATCTTTCCCCTCTCACTTTAAACCTATGCCCACTGATTTTGGACTCCCCTATCCTGGGGAAAAGTATTTGGCTATTCTCTTCATTTTATAAACCTCTATAAGATCAACCCTCAGCCTTCTATGCTCCAGGGAAAAAAGTCCCAGCCTATCCAGCCTCTCCTTATAACCCAAGCCCTTCAGTCCCAGTAACATCCTCGTAAATCCTTTTTGCATCCTCTCCAGTTTAATGACATCCTTGCTATAGCAGGCTGACCAGAACTGTACGCACTTCTCATCGAAGAAGGCAAGAGAGGCCTCAGTGTTGAGGATCTTATGGACAGTAAGATTATCTCTTCTTCAATGTTCACTCATTACTGCTCTTCAGATGTTGGATGACCATGTCCTGGAGGGTGCCTTGGAATATCCTTGGGATATCTACAGCACCAAATGCCCACCGCTGTAACTTACACCAGGACCAGAAACCAAGCTGTGCTGGTATAATGTGAGGAGTCTCTGATGTCAGTGAGCCCACACGGATGGCTAAGTTACTTTGGGTTCAGCACGCTTACTTGCTTGAATGGGGGATTAGCAGGTGACTGCATTTCCTCAAGTACAATGGGGTTGAAGCTAGTGAACTGAGCAAACTTAAATATGAATGAAAATCATTCTTATAGAGGCCAAATTGAAAGTATCAGGGTGCCAGAGTGCTCAGTGCCTTCAGCCTTGTGGCTCCTCTGATGCCATGCCAGCTGTTATTCTTTGCTCCTGTTAATTTTGCTGCAGGTTTAGGGGTAGGTAGGGAACTGTAAAGCCACCCCACCTTCTGCCACTCCACCTCCTTTGCTGAGGCCTTTGATGGGCTGAGCAGGATCACGACTCTCAGCAGCCCAGGACTACTCTCATCCCTCCGATCACTGCACTCTCGCATCCCTGGACTATCCTTTCAGCTTCCAGTTGTACGGATGTCACACCAAACAATAATCCAAATTTTGAGGGGAGATTAATCTTTCCACAAGATAGAATAATTTGTAAAACTGATCATAATTTTTTTTTAAATTAAGCATTAACTTATCAATTTTCTGTGAACTGGGAGTCCATTTTATATTAAGATGAAGTGATGGCATTTGGGAAAATAATCCCTCCTTCAGTGACAACAGCAGACAACCTATATATTAGAATAACAATTAAGTCAACTATACAGTGCCAATAGAGTGCTGCATGTGTACAGGCGCGTGCGCACGCACACACACACACACACACACACACACACACACACACACACACACACACACACACACACACACACACACACACACACACACACACACACACACACACACACACACACACACACACAGAGCCTGCCTGCATACCTATTAAGAAGCTCTGCCTCATTGACTCATTTGGTTAGCTTGAGTGCCAAAATGCATTTGCTTGGGGAACCCTGTATGTAGTTCACAAGAGAACAGAAGAACGAAGATCTGGTGCCACAGTTTAAAGACCCACTTTGCTAAAATCATTATCCTTGGTATTGTTACGGATTAGGTTACTATTGATGAATGTCCCTTTAAGATAGAGCATAGTGGAGTGTGTGTGTGTGTGTGTGTGTGTGTGTGTGTGTGTGTGTGTGTGCGCGTGTGCGCGTGTGGGGCGTGCTTACGTCAACAGAAGATAAGGACGTAATGATGTTTTTGGAGCAGACAGTCGGAGTCAGTCAGAGACAGAGAGAGAGGGAAAGAGACACCAGCCTGCTGGTCTCTATCGATGGATGGAAAACAATAACTGTGTCTGTCACTACAATCCACGTATGGATTTTTGGAATAATCCAGTGGAGTCCACTTTGTTGTTAACCTGTAGTGGGAAACAGGTATTTGCGTGGACGGCCACTATTCGAGAGCCTTTCGGGGTGGCAGATGCTTCGGAACAAAGCGGTGGAGTAGTCACTGCTGAGTAGACACTGAGGTGTTGTATGGGTTCCATCCTGGAACATTTGGATTTCATAATTACTCTCTATTTTCTCTCTATGTTTTGTCTTCAGTCAACGGTGGTTTTGCAGAAGCCTTTGCTCACGTTTCACCTTACGGCTTGCTGAACTGAACTTTGAGAACTATTCCTGGACTTGGAGTTTGGGAATTTGCCACACACACACACTTCGAATTTAGTTTTTGAGGTTAATGTTTAAGATCTAACATTTTTAATTCTAACATTCTAACATTTTTACTTTTTTAAAATTATCATAAGTAGTTATTAATAAAATAGTTTTTAACACTTATACATGACTCGGTGTGTCTCTTTTGTTGCTGGTTCATAACAAAATTGAATCTGGGCTACTTGATCCAGAAATGACTTGATACGCTTCAGCTATAGATTAAGCAGAATGGACAATCCAGTGAAGCAAGATGGCGCTGGATTGTGGCGACTTGTTGCAAGCTGCTCTCTACAGATCTACTCGTTACCCTTACTATAATTGTTCTAACTCAATGTAACTGCACTGTGTAATAAATTGACCTGTACAATCGGTATGCAAGACAAGTTTTTCATTGTACCTCGGTACAAGTGACAATAATAAACCAATACCAATACCAATCCCTTGACTATGCCCCAACTTCCCAAACCAATGGAGGACTACCGATACTTTCATTGAACAAAGACAAAGTGCTGAAAATTTGCAATGGAAGGCCAGTTTATGCATTTAAAATTCAGTCATGAACTCTGACTGAAATTACGTTTATTTGAAATTTTTAAGTGGAAGAGGGGAAAAATGAGTTTTGTCCATTTTGGCCTGATAGATTAATCTGCAATGTTCTGAGCCCCTGACTGGAAGATCATTGGACTGATGTTCCGGGGGCTGACTGATAGTTAATTTTCTGAGGTGAAACAGAGGTTGCATCATTCACTGAGAGGTGCAGGGGAAACTACCTCCGACTCAGGCTGCCAGGTCCACAAAAGACACTCAGGGACATTTAGGCAGTTGCCAGAGAAATTGGGAGCCAGGCTTCTTGGATGCAGCAAGATTCATGGGCTGCTAATCATGTGCAACTATAAACACTTGAATTCACATGGAACAGCAACCACTTTTAACATGAATTACAATGATGGTAGGGGATGCAGTTGGATAAGATCAGAGATTGGGTCCAGGTGGTTACGGACATTGTCGGACGAAGGTTTTGCACAAGATTTTGAAAGTGGGCAGAGATGCATGAAAATGGAAAGATTTAGGGAATTCTAAATTCCACTGTGTGTAGACCAGTGTTCAAAGAGCAAGGGCATAAAGCTCGAAGATGATATAAAGATGGGGATTTGAAAATGAGAGCAAAAACCCTTAAGTCAAAGAATCAAGAGCCATTGCAGGTTTACAACAAATTATGTGATAATGGAGTCCTGCTGATGGGCATAATGTGGGATTGAAACTCGATTTAGGACTGAGCAAGTCTTCAATGTTATTCATCATTGGATCATCCACCTTGGGGCTTGAGATTTGGGGAGAAGGACAGCAAACAAAATAATACAGCTTTAACCTTGTTTCAAGAAGGGGCAATTAAAATATTGTCTCATTCTCAACTGGTGTTGGACCAAGGATTAACAATCAAGCCTTAGCTGATGAATTAAGTAGAGCCAAGACTGTGTTCTGTGGAGGTTGATGTGAACTCTGGTCAGGGATTGGAAGGAGGCTTGTTGAGCAAAGGGGAAGTATTTAAACATCTTAACATTTATCTGAAAGTACTGAAAGAAATTGTTGTATAAATTAAAGAAAATGGAATTCAACTGAAATAGGTTCTGCCAAACCAAAAACATCCAAAAATGTACAAAACCTGTAGAACATTACTATTTTAGGATTGTTATTTCAAATATTGACATTAATGGAACTACTTTCCAAGCAGAAACAAACATAAAAACCATAGCTGTGTGATTCAGATCCACCTTTCTGGAGATTTCAATGTGGCAACCATGCCCATGTCATAATATATACATTTTATCTAAATATTTAAGAAGATTCAGAATCACCATTATCTACACACTGAAGCACCTGTGTGAAGATAAACCACTCTGTCACCTTTCTTAGTGTGGAGGAAGGAGTGGGTGTCAATGTATCAACGGATGCAGAGCTAGTGAAACTGAGGCGAAATTATATTGATGGTATGAGTAGAGTCTGCCAAGTGAGACAGACAACACAACCCATACAGTTATTCAAAGGGTGTTCTAACCCTTCTTTATTGCAACAAAGATTAAGGAGCATGCTTAATTATAAAAGGGACAGGGGCCACATTTTAAAGATCAAAGAGGAAGCAGGAAAGGAAGAGAGAATTTAAAAGAAAAGCGGTATCACTTATCACCAATACATAAATACAATTTATATGCTGTAAAATGACTTTAGTATTTCAAGAGACCCAATTTCAAGTATCCATTACAATGCTGCTGATGCATGAACAGCTTGGCATGCACTGTATCTGGCAGTCAAGCGCTGAGTGAAAGAGGCTAATGGCATGTTAGCAACCCTTTCTGTAAAACATCCTTTAAGAAAAAACTCCATCCATGGATCAAAATAATTTCTATTATTATTGATGGAGAGAAAAACCTTCAGGACAAATAGATTGTTTTTTTTTAAATCTGTTACTGTTTCACCACTGCCGCAAGTCACAGAAGCTAAATAGCAAGAATCCCCAAATCACTGGTTTGGGTAATAGTGAACAACATTACAAACGCAAAAGAAAAAACAGACAGAATTTGAATTAACTATTCAGCTTGTCACAGACGTAAATTCCCAACTCTATCTCTATTTACTTTTAAGTAGTAGTTCAATTTTTGTCCTTAATATGCAGTTGTTCTGTGTTTAAGTACATCATGTTAATTTTATACATGTTCTGTTCACCCTGCTCTTATGGTATTGAAAAATGTCATAAACAAAAATCTCACAGTGCTGATTTGATACAGTGCACAAGAGTGATTCAAATCAAACCCATGTAAACAGCCTGATTCAAATCCCTTGCTGGCTTCCACCCCCTTGTACAACACAAGAGTAAGCATTGACATGAATGTGATACAGTCTGCAGTAGCTCCTGCCATGCCATATAAGTGGAGTAACATGATTGAATTTGGCTCAAGTCAATAGATCCATACAAGACTCAATCAGCAATCTAAATGGACAATATGATTTCAAATAATATATTACCTGCTCATTTGGAACAATGTTGAATCTTGATGTAAGTGCACAACAATAAAGGTTTTATACTGTGATCCACTCCAGGCCACTTACAATGAAGCAATATCCCCCAACATCTCAAAGGCACAACTTTAAACCAATGGTCATCTTCCCTAAGAGATGACTTGGTGTCAATTGTTTTTGTTTGATAATATTCCCAGAAATCACATTGGATCTTTCTTTCAATATCTCAGAAATACTGTTTAAATTGGAATTGTTGTTGTTAACATCTACTAATTAAGGAGTGACTATTTCAAAAAATAGATACAATTTGAGGCAGAATTTGGTATCATTTTCATCATGTTGTTGTGCCTCGCCTTTCTACCTATGATGGATTGTTTAAATGTGCATTCAGTTTCTCATATGTTCTACATGGTTGGTATAAGATGCAGTTGTTAAGTTTGTTTCCCCTAGAAAGGTCCTCCATAATGCATTGTTTTTATGAAGCAAAAAGCAATTAATTTTGGCAGTGTTATATTTTTACCCACAAAATAGTAAATTACTTTAGTTTGGCATTAATTCCCAATATTATTATGCTAATTTTTTCCGCATAAAAGGTTGTAAACCGTACATTCTTAAAAAGACAGAAAGGCTGGGAAGAATGTTTAGCATTGGAAGGTCCAATTTGGGCAAAATTTGATGGCGTTCCAAAGCTGCTGGCAACTATAATAAAAAAAAATGAAGTCTTTCTAAAATGGAACAAATCTGAAATATGTAGTTAGATCTGCATTTTCAAATAGTCCACTGCTCATCAGTGGTAGGAAAATGTGTGTAAATTATGAATTCATGAATTCTCCAATAAAATGCACAAGGGTGGCAGACTAAGTTAGAAGACTGTAGCTTTAAAGAATTTTCTGACACTCTTTAGGTGTATAATTGGTTTACTTGAATCTTGCAAATGATTAAAGTAACAAGTAAATGCTGGCAAATAACAAGCAAATTATTCAAATCATGGCTGAATCTGTTCTCAAATTATGACTTATCCTGTACTGTACCAGAACACTGAGGGTTAGTAGGTCCATTGATAGACTTAATTTCCAAGCTCTTCAAATCAATCTGTGCATCTTGAATTTCCTGGCATAACAAAGATTGTTATCCATCATTGGTTACTGAAACCCATGACAATATTACAATGGTACTTTTGAAATGCTTAATCTTTGCATTGGCAGTCCCTAATGCAAAACTTCCTCCTACACTTTAGAACCAACTGATCATTTCTGGATATTTCTCCCAAGACAGAGAAAAATATTGGAATGTTGTTATAAAACATGTTCCATATCAAAGCAAACATTTTCCAGTCCATAATGTGCATTCTTGCAACAGCTTTTCATTACGAATACTTTCTGGAGACTGGGTCTGATCTGGTCAAGTGCTTATTTACAAAACACTTTGATAAATCATAATTATTTCATTCTGTTGTTATGGGACATCACAGAAACCAATTTTGGCCTTTGAATAATAATTAATCAACCAATGCTTTTGCAAGTATACAACTGTTACACGTGAAACTTAACACAAATACATGATGTTTCAAACTATTGCTTAAAAAATCCCTCTCTGGTTATACATAAATTTGAGAAAAGTAGAATCACAGAGGACATTAGGGGCTGTAATTCAATCTTTGTATTCTGAAACATTCATTAACCACTCGAGCCTCTCTTGTGTGATTTATGCCGTCAGAACCCCCAAGTTAAATTATGGCCATTAGTTTACTGGCTGGCATTTATTATTCCCTATTCTAAAAGCTATCCAAAAATAGAGGGTTTTCTCCATGCGAAAAAAAATTATCTTAAATTTACATATTTTAACACAAAGTATTGAAAATGAACCCATTTTCTTTTGATAACGTTACCATTTTGTATTGCCCAATAACATATCTGAACAATAGCCATTGTTTTCGAGAAGGCAAAACATAACACAAATATTCAACACAACTAATAACCGTAATCATCCATCACTTTCATAACCTTCAATCCTCCATTGGCACAAGCATGTTTGCATGCCTGGAAATTGCATTAACTTATTAATCAATAAAATTTGTTAAAATGAAGGTCAATACACATCACAAAACCTGGCAGACTTCATAATTAAAGGTTTACGTTGATGCGTGTTTTCCAAAAAATATATTTTTTTAATTATGCAGTTTAATAACTAATTCAGTTAAAATATTTTAATCGTAACTTCTATAAAAAAACTTTATGATTTGCTTTACACTGGCTACACTGTTGGACATTTCTCGTTTTCTCATCCACGACGACTTCTGCCAAAATTTCCTGGCGACAAAATAAAAATTGGTTTGTTCCGTCTTATTTACAGTCATTAAATAAGTAAAACGCTAAAACTTCTGGCACTCTAATGCACAATCTCAAATGCAAAGCACTTGTTTGCAGTCCCTAGCCATGTTGTTCATATTTAAGGTACAGTTAACCCCGATTATGTGCATTAGGTCAGTGTGGGCAAGGAAGTTGTTTGTGCCCAAAACACTTTACATACTCAAACTGCAATTCCAATACTGAATGATTAAGCCAGTCTCAAACTAAGAGGTATGTTTGCTGCAGAACTTTACCTGCAGTTTGCTTGGGTCAGGTTTGCATTTAAATGAACTTATGAGGATGCAGCAAAAATAAGATAATGCATGTCAGGTAAAACTAAATTATATTTCAAGGCTACTTCAGACACTTACTAATCATAGCGTCCCAAAGAAAGAAACTCCATATTAACAGGCCAAGCAATTTTTTTAATGCATAATTCAAGGTTTTTTTAAATATAAAAACCACACTGAACTTTTTCCAGAAGACTGGTGCCAGTTGTAAATAACTGCTCAACTTAAATAGCAGAAGAAAGGGACTAATGTCTGTGTTACTTGGAGTTGAAGTTCATCAGAATGTTTCCTTGTGGTATATTTTCACTGAAAATTTGTGATGAAGCGATCTCTGCTAGTTGAATAAAATTAATAGTTTTTTTTTAACTCTTTATGGTGCCTGGAATGCTGTGAAAAAAGGGATGAATCACCACAGACAGAACTCATGCTGGGAGACAGGAGGAGATAAATAGGGATTTCCCACAGAGTTTAACAATGCGGGAAAAATTCCAGAATGAATGGCAGATTCTCCCACCGTGGTCTTGCAATCCAAAAGACTGCCAGCAAGAGGTTGAACAGAGGAGGGCACTCTCGCTATGCTAAACCCTATCACTGACCTGGCACATTCATTATAATCTATTCAAAGGCCCAAGTCTCAGGATCTGTAACGTGGAACCACCTGTGGTACAGCCTGCCATAGGGTTCTATTGGAACAGTTGCATTTTCTAAGTATTAGAGCATTGCATTACTCAGACAAAACAATCAGCTCTTTGTACACAAAGCGCAGATGTGAATAGGGCTGAAACATTCCTGATATGATGTATTACTCTATCCTCATTGAAAGAGTAATATATAGAATACCGAGATTTCAGAGGGTACAAAATTTCCTTCAAGGAACAAAAGGTTGATACTCTTTCCAAAACTGCTGATGTGCGGATGAGGGTTATTTTGCTTAAAATTCTGATTGCATGGGGCATGAGCTTTTAACAAGTATTATTGACACACCTAGTGGGTGGTCTTAAAGACTCTACCAAACGGTTGACTAAGGAACAGAGAACAAACAGGAGATTAAATGAAGAAACCACTGAGCCTTCTCTCAATGTGCCATTGTCGGCAAGCTGGTAACAAAACGTTGAATTTAGGAGGACAACACTGTAAAATTGAAGGTTGAAGCTGACACACATCAAATTAAAAACTTTCAGTGTTCCTTTTCTAAAAGTGGTCTGACGTTAATGTGCCAACAAATGGTTTTGCTTCTGCACTCAGAAATCGGGAGCGGGTTGGCTTGCAATTGAATGAATCTGACAAGAATCAGGTTATTACAAAGGCAATCTTCAGCTTTCAGCCATCAACCCTGGATTGCTGCTTCCCTCAAGAAATGATCTCCAGTGGCCAACTGCCACAGAAGATTTGAGAGCTGCACTATACACCAGTGCAATAGATCATATTTAAAAAAGGGAATAATTAAATGTAACATCATAATATTAAAAAAAGCTCGTAAAATTAAAATTGGATCGGTACCTGCCTGCTTTGAGATGGTATCTGAAAGGTCCTCCTCTAAGAGGCAGCAAATTCAACAATGTGACAATGTTCGTGCTGTTTTGAAGGTTCTGCCACAATGACGTCATGAACGGGAAACTGATGAATCTGAGACAGACACATATTCAACTTTTGCAGTGCTCTGAATCAGATCCAATGGTCCCCATTTTACAGATTTCACACACAGCCACTTTTTACCTCTCCTTTGCTCCCAAGGCAAGGACCTCAACATTTGTCAGCAGGTGTGGCTTATGACACTGTCTGCACCCATGACATCACTTCCAGGTCATACAGTTTGTGCTCCATTGCCAAGAGGAAAGTTAATAAATAAAACAAGCAACAAAAAAGGGAAAGCCTTTGATTCTGAAATTAGAAAGAGGCCTCCACAATGACACTAAAGTTTCCCTGAAGTGAACACACTTTGATGTTAAAAACGTGAAAACAAAACACGAAACAGAAGTAAAGAACATGATATTCCATCATCAACTTTCATTTGAGAAAAAATGGTAATAATTTCAGTTTTGCTTATAGCACGACAACATTTGCATTTCGAAAGTTAAGAAAGCAACCCCAGCAAAAGCATTCTCCCTACTCAAAGACTAGAAACACTTGTCTTTATCTAGATGGGCATGTGATAAGCTGCCACATGTAACAAACTCACTGCAATCCCTGTTTAACACTCAAATTCAGTGTTAACACTTAACAGAACAGTGGTAAGCTGTGCCGCCAAGGTCAACGGCACAGATGTACTAATTGTATTATGAGCTTGACATCTAGTGGCCACCTAAGGCAGGGCAAACTAGGCAAAGGTTAAATCAGCAAGCTCTGTCAAAGCACTTCTAACTACCCACCCTCAGGGATAACCCATCAGATGCTTGTTGGCACACCATGCAATCCCACCTTTTCAGTGAAGCCAAACAAAGGAAACTAATGTATTACACTGGACAACAATGCAGTGCTAATATAGAAAGGAAGCACAAAAGGTCAAAACAACTCCATAGATTTTGTTAGCAGCCATGAATAAACCCAGCAACAATTTCTAACCGTAATTATACCAAAACATTCCAGTCTCAATCGGGAAATTGCACAACACAATTTTCCACAGCAGTAAAGCTCAAGCACTAGTTAAACTGTTTCCTAATATTGAGGATTGAAATATATCTATATTAAATGGAACATCTATTTCCACTCTAAATTACAACATCTTTATTTTGAAAATAATAAAACATACTTTGCACAAACGAGCCCCACCTTTGAGAACATTTTCACAATACTGTCATCCACATAAAACGTTCACCTCACGAGTAGTTGAATTAGCAAATTCTGGTTAAGTTATATTGCATCAGCTAGTGCTGTTCTGATCAATGCCTAAAAGGAAGAAATTATCAAATCTGCTCTGGTAACAGCAACCAAGAAAATGAATAAAACAAAATCAGTCAAAACAGCCTCAAAATAAATCAGAAATTACTAAGTTATCCTCAATAAGTTTGCATATGCCAATGATCCAAGGTTAAAACTAGTTATTACTTTAAACCTTTTGCAGCTACCCAAATGTGGTACAAAAAATGAAATAGCAATAAAAAAGGTCACAATCAGATAATTTTTTTCAAAAAGTCTTGGAATTATAAAATACAATAGGTGTGAAATTAACATAGTCCTTTGAATTTTATATATGCTGATTTAGCAACTGGAATAAACAAGCTGCCTTTTAAACTACCTGCATCAAGACCATTTTGTGATCAGCAGCTTAAGACAACAATGGACATATTTACTCTAGCTTTCTCTATCAAGTTAGGTTTTCTTAAAAGCTGCAGTTCAGCAAGTCAGGAGCTTGGTCTGAATCAGCTTTCAGGAAGGGATTAAACAAATTTACCAAACAAAAATTGCAATTTTTAATTCAGGGAAAAAAATGGTGTGATGATAATATTTCATTTCCTTGGCCTACAAATGCAATTTTTTCATCCCTGTAAAATCTACGGAATTGTCTTTAAAAGCCACAGACACATTTTTCAAAAAATCAGAGCACAAATGCTTTTGCAAAGTATATAATATGATAATTTTTTAAATGAAGACAGGAGATCACTGCAGCATTTAACTACTTTTTACTGGTGGAAAAATGACCCCGCACTACGCTGCGTAAGCATATGTTAAAAAGTACAATGTGCAGCAACAAATACAGTAACACTGAATGTGCTGGCAGTGTTCACTGACAAAGAATTTTTTTTTAAGCAGATAAAGTTCCAAGCAGTTGCTATTTATTGCTGTGTTACTCTTACTACCTAAGGTGACTAATGTTTGTGAACTGCAACTGAGGGGTTTTCTTTAACTGAAGGTGCCATTTAAAAAGGTAAGACCTTATGAAAAAAACAGTTTATACTTTCTCTGCCGACTTCTTTGGAGGGAGAATACATTTCATCAGGCGCTAACAAAATGAATGATCTACAAACATCATTGTTTTATGTTGGCAATGTAATACTCTGGTATAAATTTACTAGAGTGTTAAATAAAATAAATCAAGGGTCATCCTTTACTGAAACAAATTATTACACAACCATACCACCATCTGTCCACAATTTAAAACTAAATTATCTTTTCTGTTCCTTCTTCTGTAATGACAACTTAAAATTCATGTTATATTTTCATTAATCAATCGTTAATGTGACATAAAAAAGCACAAGGCAGTTCTATCTGTGCATACAAAATTTATTTACGGTTGTTGCAAACTCAACCTGCTATGAGTGAACAGTTTTAATTTAGCAGAGCAGCTAGTAGCAGAGGCAGAGATTCGGTACTGTCCATTGATGCCTCTTACCAAGCATATCAGCTATTGTACTAAATAGATTACTATCATTACAAATGACAGGTCATAATACTTCCCACAGAGCTTTTTTTTCTACAGTATTATCATTCAATTCTGCAAATATTAACACAAAACTGCACCCTGAGAGGAGTGTTTTGTCTTTATTAAAGATGGTTTTTGAAGCATAAATCATTGAAGAGGCTCAGCCATGCAATGTATCGGGATGGAAAATTTAAGTGATTCAATAGCATGAGAAATTCTTATTTACATTATACCCTGTCCTTATCCAAGTATTCAAGTTGCCCACTGTGTCATCTAACTTCAAGCTCGAACTCTGCTATTTCAGGAGTTCAAAAGAACCATATTTTCTGTTTTAATTCATGCAGGATTTACAGTAAGTGAATTCAAATTAATCACTCTTAATTCTGCAGTACCTTCAGTGGAAATTAGCAAAGGTAATTCCATTCTATAGTTCACCATACCATCTCCAAAGTATGTCAGAATAAGAATTATTGCACCGTCAATGCCAAGGAATTCAACACTTCACACCATTGAAAATTAATGCATTCACCAAAGGAAGGGGGAAATTACAACCCAGAGACTCTCTTACCCAATTAAATAATAACATGTAAACTTGGTTGATAACGCTCTTCATAGTGGTGGGTTTAAAAAAAACAGCCATTCATTCCTCTCCCTCTGACTTCAATCAGTTTCTCCGTTGACTGCCAGATTGATGAAGTGATGATCTGATTAAACCACCGCATTATATCGCAATCCCAATCTGAACGCGAAAAAACTAAACTTCAAACTTTTCCAGCAACCAATTGCCTCGCACATAGCGCCCTGCTTAAAAACTCCTGAATAAATGCGGATGCCAAACACAATGGATAAACCTATTTTCCTTCCAATACTACTGCAGGTTAGATTTCTGCTGCAGATATTTCGTGTATGCAAGTTTGTGGGTAAATATTTAACTAACTATTACGAAATTTTTTTGCACAATGTAGCAGAATATATATGGATTATTTCTGAAGGCCTCTCTCCCATTTAGTTTTTAATGCCTTGAAATCGTTACATTGTTGAACGGATCGCTTGTGAGAGCCGATTTGCAGCTATTCACACGTTACAATAATAATGCTAAAAATTCCACACTGGGGTGCAGTGTAGTCCTTTTGATTGTGAAGCTGTTCTTTTCTCTCCCCCCGCAGAAATAAATCCATTCATTCGGTCATGTAGTCATTGAGAACCGATACAAAACAAGCCCAAGTGTGAGAAACTCTACGTGATGAAGTAAACAAAAAAACATTTCCATGACAAAAAAAGATACTTTGCACTTAATCTACTCTTGCCTTATGCAAGCGTATGGTTCAATTTGTTAGGTTTCATTTAAACCCAGCCTGGAACCGACCAGATGAAGACGGTGCGCACAATCTATAGTATCATACAGATTTAAATACCAGCCTTATCGTCTTCCAGTAATATCAATTTCCACTAATATATCTGTAAAGTCACGTGAAGTTTTTTATCAGGAAAGCTAAATGTTTATTGCCCATTTCTCTCTGCGCGACTTCACAGCCGAACTTTGAAAATACCAGCGTTGAAGCCTTAATTTGCCACGAAAAAAATATATAAAGAGAAAGATGGGGCCGCAGTAAAGTAAACCAACACTGTAACGCGCAGACCAGTCTAGGGATCACTTTTCTAAGACCAGATATAAGATGGTCCTTGTCTTACTTTCTCGCAATTATTTTTCTCTCTCTCGTGACTCTAAGGAAAAAAGCAATCCTTGAGCATGTTTTTTTTAAATAAATAGCATCTAAGCAGTGGCAAGCGTTTTTGGGAGGGTGAACTCTGACCACGATGCGCCTATCTTCCCCCAATTTAGCCCTTACATTAGGCGCAAACACGTTTTGACAGTTTAATGCTGTCACTTTTTTTTTGGCTAAGGGGGACCTTCCCTCCCTCGACTCGTTGCTGCTTGCATTTTTGAAACAGAATGCTGTTTCCTCAAAATAAAATGTAATGGCCTAACCTGTCGCAGCGAGTCGAATAAAGATGCCAGTCAGTAAATCGACAGTTACATTTAATCCTAAGTAACACACCAAAAAAAATTACCAGGGACTTCAATAAAACTTTGTGTTAGAAGAGTGAATAATTATATTTTTAAAAAATGAATATTTGTTTATTTTTAGTTTCACACAGTCGTTGAATCTACAAGGTGGTGGTGACGATTCTTGTGGGCGCTACATTTCCATGAACGAGTGTACTTCGCTTCACTGGGCAAGCCTAAAATTCGAGGCTTTTAATGTAACCAGTTTTGGGGGACAGGTCGTGAAAGTGGGAGATCAAACATGGCTGGTAATTCAAACCGGAGCTGGACTTTTTGATCTCTCTCTCTCTCTCTCTCTCTCTCACTCACACACACACACACACACACACACACATAGCAGTCACAATAACTGAATAACTGACCACCGTTTACCACCCTTTAACCTGCATATCCCCAAAGCCCCGAGAATGAAATAAATTCCCAGCCACAAAGTTAAATGTAACAATCAAGCTAAATCTCTCTCCATCCCACATCAAGCTTAAAACTTCTGGCAAGCCACAAGCAGACCAGGATGTCCTTTAGTGATCACACTGTTTATATCTAAAAGCACACACACTCTCGCACACACACACGTACTCGCTCCCCCTTGCCTATCAATTCAAAGTTACAAGGTCCGGTATTAGGCGAATTAATAGCCCGGGGAGTAAAGGATTTAGCGACCAACACAGTGTTCGCTCACATCTGTTACTTAAAACACTTCAACTGAAAGGTTTCTAAGAAACATTCAGCTGGGGATGAGAGAGGGAGGGGAGGGGTGTTTGTGTTTGTAGTTCCGGGGAGAGAATCCCCGACTCCATCTGCCTTTGGTGCCCGTCTTCAACTCTCAGCGAGAGCAGAGGGGGGAGAGAGAGAGAGAGAGAGTGGAGAAGAGAGCCAGAGAAGTGGAGATCACCCTCGCTCTCCCTTCCTTCACGTCCACAGCCCTCATCCCACACACCCCTCCTAAACACCCCCACTTTCTTTTTGCAACAAGCAAACACGGCAAAAACAGCGTAAATAAAAGTGAAAGATAACGCTCTAATCCGGCTGTATCACTTTCTAAAACTAACCGAACACTCGTGAAAGTACTGGCCGCTGGTGCCGCTCACTCGCAAGCAGCCTAAAAAACGGCTCAGAGAGGAAAGAAAACATTGCTGCATTCCCTCTAATTCTTCGTCCGAAGTCCACATTAAAGGAAGGAGGGGGTGCAAGAGGGGGGTGGACATCTGTGCAAACATTGCACAGAGTTGCATGCTAGCACTAAAATATGATGCAAGCTTTTTTTTTAAAAAAAATACATATTTAAAAAAATCTCCCTCTCCCGTCAACTTCAACCTTGTCCTTCTCGGGACAGGAATAATTCACGAGGAAATATATCAATTTATATATTAAAAAAACCCTGGGGAAACACACAGAAGCAAATAATAAGGATATTGGGAATGCATACTTACAATTTTGAGAAACTATTGGCACCGCTTCCTCGTCCGACTTGAGATGTTGGGGTTTAGCTTGCTTGCGGCGCGACATGGTGGCAGATACATCAGCGAGGCATATAAAAAAATTTCACAAATACCGACTTGCAAAATTACGGAAATTAGCCGGGTAGGAGCGGCGCAAGTGCGCATGTCAGTATATAATTATGATTATCAATAATGCATTGCGATTAATCATCGCCGCATCTGACAGACGATTGGATCCTTTCCAGAGGGGGGAGACACTTTGAGATTATTCAAATTAGAAGGAAGAGGAGAGAGAGGGAGGGAGAGAGCGAGAGGGGACTGGAGCTGGTAATCAATTAGCTGCAGCCCGAGCTACTTGCAAGGCACTCGCGAACGCTGCTTTCGGCTCTTCGAGTATACAGCGAGCGGAAAGGCAACCCAGTTGCAGCAAGCGTTGACATAGTTTGCAGAAATTCAGCAAAGGTCTCTCCAGAACGATTGTTTGCTTCTTTCTTGTTGTGCAAAGTCTTCTTCACGGCCAGTGCTGAGATGCAGACACACACATACGCGCTCACAACACAAGACACACACACACATATATATCTCTGTAGCATACACTGTGTAGAAATATATGTGCGTAAGAATTATCTGTTTATGCTTAGGAGTTACTTCGATTTGGATTGGTTTTTAAAAAAACTTTTCTCTGTAGTGTGTGTGTGCTTTATATACTTGTATATATAGGTGTGTGTGTGTGTGTGTTCAGAGACAGGCAATGGAAGGGGGAGAGAGAGAGAGAGAGGCCACTCTTAAAGCGAGGAGGAGCGGAGTGAATTGTCACGTCTTCTAGTCGGTCTCCATGCGCTCTGCTTGTGAGGCTGTGCTTTGAAAGAAAGGTTGCGGGTCGAGTCCAAGCCTTGATGATGCCGGGCGTCACCGAACCAAATAAAAATAAACAAAGTCCACCACCAAGTAAAATCAACCCCACAATATACCGATTGCTATAATGTCCGTGGCAAAGTTGTCCGCGGCTTCCGCGCAGCCCTTACAGTAACGCTTTGGCCCGAGGAGTTTGCAGGTTGGTCGGTAGGAAGTGCCGGTGTTGGATGCAGTGAGAAACCCTTTGCGTGTCTCCCAAGCTGAGCCAACAAGTTGTTGCCTTTCCGCTTACAGCATCAGCGTGGCCAACACTACGAAATGTCGCCGCTAGGATGTACCAGATAGTTACTTTAACCTAACTCTCAAACATCAGCACCGGTCGTGTCTCTCTCTCTCTCTCTCGCCACATACACACACACACACTTTATTTCCTTTTCGCCCAATCCCATGATATGCTCACAGTACTTTTTATAAAAAAAGATTTCTTGTCTTTTGAACATTTTCTTTTATTTCTTCCCTTCTTTTATTGAAACAACTGCCGTTCACGGTCCGCCTTGTTTTGGGGGCCATAGGGCGAGGGATTGCCGCTTGCACACGTCTTTCGGTCTGGACCGGAGTATTTTTTCCGTGCATTGACCATAAATGCCATTAAAATCCTATTATAAGGATAAACACTTGTTGATCGTTATATCGCTGGCGAGCATGTCGCACGGAATGCGTGATATTACCATGCAATGAAACTTGTGCGAACTACAACGAAAGATTGCCTGTCATTCACCTGCCCCTTTAATAATTGACACCCAAGTATGTTAGATTTAAGGAGAGAGCGGGGGTTATATTTTTGATATTTCATTGCATTTAAAATGTCTTTAAAAACGCGTGGGTTATGCATTCAAATGCTTCGTTGAACGCAAATTTCAGCCTTCAAATGAATGTGGAAAATAAGCTAATGAATGTATAACCGCTTTAATGAATGCACAACTCGCCTTTTCTTATCTTACATACTTTTTTTCAACTTAATAATGCAAGCTTAGGGATGAAGATATGTTTACACAGCAGCGATCGAAGTGCACACGGTGATTATCCAAGTACGGCTACATACAAAGCCAGCAATCTCTGCGCGCAGTAAGGCGGAATCATTTGAATATATGTTAAATAAATTTGACCCATTCGTTAACCTGAAACACGGATCATGGTTTACCCCCACCCTGCCGTCTCCGTAAACTCTTTGGAAACTCGCACTTACAATTCGCTGCTGAATGCGGAACGGATCTTGCACTACATGGATTTAATTAACTCTTAAAAACCGTGATTTGTAAATTCGTGGGATTTATCGAAATGTTAAAATTGTTTTAGACAGCATCTCACTGTTAAAACTGAAATAAAACGAATTCACAACATAAATGTAAATTTCCCCCTTATTTATAAAGTCTCCTATGGTTTAGAGAATCTTTAAGACAACATATGAAATCTTAAACCAATCCGACGCCCAGATATTATTATTAACAGTAAAGTATTCCAATGATCATTTAGTTTGTAAATTACGAATAAGTGGGCTCCCCGGGGAATAACAGAGTTGGAGGTGGGGGAATCTGCGAATTTATCAGATCTTAGCGAAGTTGCATCAATAAAACTTGGAAAACCAATCCAGTTGTTTTCTTTTCTGAAGTAACTGTTTCTCAATTCTTGGTGTCTGCGTCCGAGTAGTTTAATTAAAGTAATTATATAGAAATCGCGACCAAACTTACTTATCATTTATATCGAGCGGTAAGTATTTGAAGGCGAGTTTGAAAATATGTTTGGCTTTGTGTGGGAAATGTCAAATGCAGGTAAAGACTTAAAAGTGAGGAAAAATGCAGTGTCTTTTATCTTGAAACGATACTGCGTTCTGACTTCCTTGACGCGCCAGCGAAATAAGGTTGGCAAAGTATTAGACAGGATAATTATCAGCCATTGTACTTTGTATTCTTCCACCTTACAAAAACGACAAACTAACAGTATTTGGGTCAGTTAATGCTGAGATGAGCTAAATCCGACTTTTTAAAAAATATGATTTATATGAAAATATATATCCAAAAGATCAAGTTGGAATAGGATTGTTAAAGCTGAATCCCTTGCTAAACATGGGGCATGCATTCGACTTGTTCCGGCGATTATACCGATATGAGCGCTGATATTACAGCTTCATAACTTTTAGCTTGTGCACAGAAATGTCAAACAATTTCCAAATATTTAGCTAACAGTCCACCTTGATTCGGGAGAAGGGGGGATAAATTCGGGATTCTTGTGTCGACACCCCACATTCTCAATTGAAACCAGAAGTCACAAAGCGAAAAAAAACCTTATTTGTGTGAAATGTTAGCTAAGTAAAGCGACAATTAATTACACATCTGCTCGCGTCCCCGTTGCACGGGGCAGATGTTAACATACCGATATTATATATTGTTATTACACCGACAGATAATTGATAGTACAGCCTGTCATTCTGTAGCAATCACCATGATATATGTTACCATCAAATGGAAATTTCAGTTTCCTCCACCACGGCCAAACCCAAACAGCCTGTCAAACATCAATTGTAATCATTTTTTTTTCTTTGCTTATTTGGACCCTTTTCATAGCTCCTCTCTTCCATTTCCCTACGGACAGAATTCTTGTTGGGCTGATGCGCGTAGTCCCATCCAGAAGGTTACTATTAGCCAACATTATAGAACCCAGCTCGGGATGAGAGAGAGTAAAGCCAGCTATTGATAATTGCGAGCACCATACAGCAGCTACTGTATCGATCGGTTTGTTCCTTATTCCCCTGGTATAGGCGAGATAAGAAGACACACTATTTAGTGGAATATAATTTCTTTCGACCTATCTGCTTCGTACAGACTTATGATGAATAGCCAGAGTGGCTATAGTGCTTTATCAGGAAACTTACTCCCATTCTATGACTGCCCCCTCCCCCCAAAAAACTGTCTACCATCCCATCATCGTCAATATCATTACAAAGGCGCCAGAATAAAGATCTACTCGAGATTAAAGTGCGGCTGTATTATCTGACTAACTGATCTTTATTGGTGAAGGGGGGAAAACCTGTCATTTAAACTTTTCTGAGAGGGGGAACAAAACAAAAGGCGCAAGAAGAACTGTTCAGATACCCGGCGCAGAATGAAACAGTTATCAAAGCTATCGATCAGCTTCTGAAACCATTTCGGCAGAGTGTCATTGGGCACAGAAGGAGCGACCCGGGTATGCAACTGATGAGTTGCCCCCTTTTGCTTTCTTGTTATAAATTCCCCTCTCCACTTCACTTAGATTGGAACAGACGCCTCAACAATAAACGAGTTTTGGTTTATTTTAGGTCTTTAATTGGGAAAATAGCAAGATCCCACGTTGAGGGAAAAAGCAAACAAACAAGCGAGCGATTTCAACATGCGTATGAAAAATGTGTGCATCGAAATCCCGTCCCGTATTCATAAAGCAGCGTTATTTTAACAGGACGCGTTTTTGAACCTCTGTTGCAATTAACGTATTGTGTGAGATCAGGAACGGAGGGTTGACTGGGGAACGGGATTGGAAATACAATTCCCCATTGAAGTAATGCTGGCGAAGGGAGGTTTAATTTCAATGAACACGCCAAGTTACTCACTGGTATAAGGATGTCTCTACAAGTAGTCAGTTACCCATGTAATTTTACCGCGAGTGCACTTGTGGGCAAACTTATTTTTTTCTTCCCAAGTAAAATCGTAAAATGATTCGCAACATCTCATGTGCTGTGAATCAAAAAGCAAAATTAAAAAAAATGACACCCCTTCCAATAAAAAAATCTATTGATTCCACACTTCGGTCAACTTTTAAAAATATTGCATCTAGGTGATACTTGCTCGCTGACTCCTAATAATGCAGTTGCGATTTTAATTGTAGTTTAAAGTTCAGCAGCTCGTCATTTGTGATGCTGTGAATAGTCTCCCCCAAATGCAAGAAGACAATCTTCTAACTTCCATCGCGAGACAAAGAATTTCCTTTGTGTTGTGGAACTTTATATTGCTTTTAGGAATTCGCCAGCCGATGGTATACCCAAAATATTCCCAGAAAAAAAAGGGCTCTGAAAATGATCCGTAATTCTAAAGCAAGCACACCTAAACCAATGGGGGAAAAATTACAAATGCATTTATTTTTACAACTCTTCTTGTTAATAATTCTCCAAGCCAAAAGAAAACGAGTTGCAGAAAATATTACACATGTATGCATTAGCGGACTGCGAACATTGATTAAAATGGACACGTTAGAATGCCTGAAGAATTACATTGATTTCAGGACATATTTGCCTCGTTTTTTCATCCACTTCCTTAGCTCCCTTTTTGTTTTTTTTAAACCTAAGAGTTCTGGATAACCGGGGCCACCCTAATTACGTTTGTTTTCATGATGTTCGTTCGTAGGAGGTGAAGCTTAGAATGATATGGCTGGAACCGCGAGGACACTGTCTGTCAGCCTGTGCAAGGTTCTCTAAACTGCTGTGGCAGGAGCAACGCTTCCATGTTCAGGAGTATTCCAAGTGATGCATCAAACAGGGTTCGTATGCACTAGGTAACCGGATCTAATGTGCAAACTGTAGAAATAAAATAAGGTCGTATAAGCAGCCTGAACTATTATTGTACTGATAGGAACGTACAGTAGCCAACTGATAACTTAAAAGACAAAAAAAAGGATATGATGATACTCTTTATCAAGAAAGGTCACATTTGGAACATACATCAATCTCCTACAATTTATTCAGTGGACAATCCAAACACTTACCACTCCGATTTTGGACAGATGTACTGCAAACATAATAGATCACTTTTCTGAGTAAGATTATAACTTCGTATAGTTGTAGTTATTTAAGTAAAGAAAGTTTAAAAAATACTAAAAAAATAATTGTAGACTGCAAAGGCAGGCTGGCTGCATTTGGAGTCCATAGTATTTCTATATTAATTGAGCTAGAAATGGTTTATAAACTATTTACATGTTACCCAGATTAGGCATAAATTATATAGTCTCCTTCCCTGTTTTATCCACAATTTAAAATCTGTTCCTTATTCATGAAGGAACATACATCAACATTCTCACATTGCTAAGAATTTAGCCATAAAATGTTTGAATTATTTGATGACAGGTAACTTTTCAATCATCTCCAAATACGTAAGTACTTTAGATTTAATACAGATAGTGAAACTAGATATTTGATAGGCTTTAGTGTTGCAAATTATATTGAACTGCAGACAATTAAGAGTGATGAAAATAGGACTTGAGTTAACTAAGGTTTTTTCTTTGCATATGAAAATACACAAGTAACTTAAAGCTACGAAGAAGCTGTCTGTAGTCTCTTCAGTCTTTTTTTGAAAATATCCTCCTACTCTCCCCCAAAAATGTTATCATACATCTGAAATTTTGTCAAAAAATTGTAGATTAAAGATCAGAAAGACCTGAACATATTCTCAAAGTTTAATTGTTGGCTTTGAAAACAATCAGTTTAATTTTAAAGATGTTACCTTTCATTGAAAATAAGATGTTTGTTACTTTGTTGTAAAATGTAAGGCTACTATAAAAGTTAAAACAATGTGTTTGAACTTAAAGCATGATTATGTGATATTTTGTCAATATAAATGATTAAAATGGTAGCATGTCAACCATTATTAATAAGCCAACTTAATAGTCAAGTCTGCTTCTTGATTGTTTACCTTAAGCTATGTCCTAGACTGTGTTTTGGCATTTTGGATTGTTCTTGGAATTTTTGATATTTGGCTGTAATTTTACTTGAAATACCTCATGCGAGTGTCACCTTTGCAAACACAAAGTTCCGGATGTGAACGAAACTATAAATGTTTTAAATTAAGGAGAAAAATCATAGTGAAAGTGATCCAAAAATAGAATGTGCATGTACAAAGATTTTATTTTTTTTAGAGTTTGCCTTGGTTGACTGCTGCTGAAATCCATCAGTTGCCAATTGTTTGAATTGTTGTAACACCTTGGTTTGAAATGTTATCGTTTTGGTTGAAATCTAAAGAAATACTTGGCATTTGATTAATTATTTAAAATATTTAGCAAGTTCCTTTCCTCCTTTGTATGTGTGTCTGTGTTAGTATTGAGAGAGCTGGCTAGCAGTGGCAAAGAGCCTGTCACAGTCAGTTGCCACTCAGTGAAGTTTCACAAACATTCCTTCATTATTTATGCATGCTGTACTTTATTACATACACCAGGTGTGAGCCCTGAACACTCCACTACACACAGGCAGTTAAAAAAGGTCAAATGTCATTGTTGGAGCAATAACAATAAAAACCTCAAGAGCAGAGGTGTGTTGTCATGTGACGGACCACATGTTTGTCACACAAACGTTATCAAACAGTGTTCATGTTTTTAGTAAAATGACCATTTCACCTAGCACCTTACAATGGCAAGCTCAATTCTTTAAGCAAGGCCAGGCTTCTGACAACATTAAAAACAGGTTAACCTTAAACCACCTTCCCCTTCATCATTTAACTCAGTAATATTGGATTCTTAACATAGTACTGAAATAAATAATTTCCAATTCAAAGCCAAGTAAATTAATCACTACTGTATTATAACTAAAGACCAGCATTTGAAATAACTTAAACTCCAGAACATACTTTTAATTTTATTCAACAAAGCCAGGGAAAAATAATGCACTTTTGATTGACCTAAACACAGTGCATATTTTGTTTCACTAAATAAATTGCAAGGACATAGTTTTCTGTCATTTTCTCCCCCACGTCTGATTTCTCTCAAATCCATTGAGTGAGAACTCCTATTACTTTTCATTGAATAATTATGCTATATTTTCTGGTGTGTTGTGTTTCTCCTGTATGCATACTAAGTTGAAATGCAGTTTACTTCTTAAATATCCTTGTGGTGCCCTCCATAATCTCGACAGATACTATTTTTTAAAGATTGTTGTGAGGAACCCACTATATTTTTTTTAAGAGGAACATTTTAATCGACATAACCACTCCCAAACCAGTTTGCATTAACTCTGCACACTTTTGCCCCGCTTTCAAAATTCTCATTCAGAATGAATAAACTCATTCATAATTGTTCAATTGTCCTTTCACTTGTGTTGTGATAATTTGTAATTATTACTGTAATCCCCTTTAAATCTTTGTTTTAAAGGCAGTAGACCACAAGATTGATAAAGTGGAATCTGCATGTTTTTAGATTATTCAAGTATTTTAACAATGTTATGTGTTTATTTTAAGCAGAATTCTTCTAACAGCTAACATTTCCCCTAATTTTACAATAAATAAGGGTTGCATGCAGTAATAGAAATGACTTTCTAAATAGCTCAGCTATGATAAACACTGTTGGGGCAGTACTGAAAACAAACAAAACCTTACAGAGACACACTCATGCACATACACATACACACGCGCACACACAGACACACAGACACACAGACACACACACACACACACACACACACACACACACACTAATAAACCAACACAAACAGACACATACACACACAATAACACACACATGCATACATACAAACAAATACACACACATACATATACACAAACACATACACACATATCTCTCACACACACACAAACAAATTAATACAAATGAAAACACACACACACACACACATGGATACACACAGACAACAAACATATATACCCACACAGACATACACACACACACACACACACACACACACACACACACACATGCAAACACACAAAAACACACACAAAGACAGTCGTATGAGCAAACACACACAAACCTATGTGTGCCCAAGCTGTTCTGCTCCAATGCTGTTTTAGAATTTGAAGAAATGTTAAATCTATGGAGACAGTCAAGAGTTAAATAGTGGTGGGAAACTTATGGAAATGTTATCTCTAACAAACACATTTCTTTGAGACGTTTCTTTAGTTTATCAGGAATGACAAAATATGACAGTGTTGAAAACGTGTCCCTCTGGAGCCTAATGGGGAAAAAACTGGTTGATTTTGAGAAGGGAAAGGGAAGGCTCACACTCAGAGAGACCAGTGAGCCTCAGGCAGTGTTGAGGTAAATGATTGCAATGGAATGGTTGTGGGGTTGTTACCATCCACCCCAAGAAGGGATAAAAGCACTTAGGATCCAGATTGATATCCAGTGATCTCTGTTACATGGGTGCCCGGTGTGTTCATCAGACAAAAGGGGCTTGGTTGGCTTTGGTTACGTCATTGTCTTGGGAGAGTAATCTTCTGATACTCACCATTTAGCTGTATATACAAATGATAGTCATTAAAGTGAAGCACTAGGAGGCAACCAGAAGAAGTGATCCCTCGGCTGGTTCAATATCTTCAGGAGAAAAGGAGAAACTGACAAACGAGATGGTTCAGTCTCTTGTATTTCTTCTGTGTAAAGTACTCCGATGGTTTCTTTGGTCAGCTACTCTCAATCTGTTTTAATATATTTCCTTTAAGATCTATTTCCACCCTTGTAACAATGCTCTACCTTGACCCTGCCTCAGCACCTCTGCTTCTGAAAGCTTCATTCAAGGCATAGCTGCCTCTAATCTGCACTATCTCATTCCTCTCCCACCCATTACCTCTCCTTTCTTAACTCATTCAAAGTTCTGTGTGCATCACCTAACTTGCAAGATGTCCAGTTCACTGCTCGTCCCCTGTGTTCACTGACCTCTTAGTCTGGAAATGGCTCCATTTAAATTTTCCATCTTTATTTTCAAACCTCTCTGCAACCTCACCCCTCCCAATCTCTGCAGCCTCCTCCAGCTCCACAACCACCAACACTCTTCTAACTCTGGCCTGTTGCATGCTTTTTGTCAGCATTTCTATGAAGTGCATGAAGACACATTTCTACTTTAAAGGTGAGGTATAAATGCAAGTTATTAAGTTGTGTAGAATGGTCAATAGAGCAGCCTTTACACTCAAATTAGGTGTGTCTGGTGGACCAATGAAAAGCTTTCAATTTGAACTTAGATATGTTTGTTCTGCACCTGTCACGATGAGGGGGTGCATTTACGGTGCAAATTACCATTTTGAGATTGGGAGTTGCAACTCATTTTTTAGCCAGACAATGTGTCATTTGCCTTGATCGCTTATGCCCGGTTGAAATTCAGACAGCCCTGCTCTTAGAGAATGCTGCGTGTGGATAGGTTCATTTACTGACTGCTCTCATTCCAGTGTATAATGCATTAAAATACTTTCATGAGAACCTATACAACCTCAGCAGGACTATCTTACTTTTGTACCTGAGTTACTATGCAACAAAAGCCATATTCTGCAAGCATTTTGTAGAGTAAATTTGATGCTACATTAAATTTATACATTATGCAATGCTAAGGAATTACATTGAAAGTATAATCTGCACTAGGCCATTTGGCCCACTGGTTTATGCCAGTGTCATACTCCTTCATCTAACTACTTATCATTCTCCCTTCATGCACTTATCCAGATTCCTTAAAAAGCATCATTGCTTTTTGCTTCAATGAGTTCCACATTCTCATCACTCTTTGGATAAAGTTCTCCTGAATTAAGAAATGTATGATGAAAGGTCACCCTGGTTTTGCTATTTGACCCAGGTTAAGGCCAGATTATGGCCTTGTCTTTAAAATCAGTGCAAAGAGAAATTAACCCCGAATTTGCAGTACAAATGCAAACACATTGCATCTGATGGAAAGTTGCAGCAGTTTGAAGTTACCTCTTTGTGGTCACTTCTCTCCTGAAAAGATTGCTATCAAACCATATCACAGCATTGCAAAGTTTGTGGTGTAACTATCTGCAATCTTGACTAAAGATGTTCTTTCAATCTTTTGAAAAACGTGTTAATTGAGCTTATTCATGGAGTGTGAGTGTTACTTATTGTCCAGCCTTATTTGCTCCTGAACCGAATTGCTTGTGGGGTAAATCACATTGCTGTGGAGTCACATATAGATCAGACTGGCAGATACCATCCCTAAGGATGATGAGCAAACCAAAAGTTATTTTGTATCAGTCTGGTGGTTTCATTTTCACCATTACTAAAACTCGTTTTTTATTTCCAAAATTTACATCATTAAACTGAAGTTAAACTTCTACTTTTGCTGTGGTGAGATCTGAACTCAGATCAATTGACGGTAAGTTTGGGTTGCTGGCTCAGTGACCTAACCATTAGACGACCACATCCAGTTTCATAAAGTGAATCCATCTTAAGTATTGCCCTGGATGTTGCTGTGATGGCCCAGAGTAGCATCTGGAATTTTCAGGGTCCTGCACAGATGCAGAAATCCTGATCTTACGGGCTGGATTCTACTGATGATTTTCCAGCTGTTCACTACTGCTGGATTCTGCATGGAATGCAAAACTAGAGCAGGAATGATGGAAATTCCTGTGGGTTGATTGGTCCATTTATATGAATGCCTGCGAAGAATAAAGATAAGAATAAGGTATGCCACATTTTATTAGCATTTACTTTAATGTCCTGAATTGTTTTTAAGTACTTTTGAGAATTTAAACTTTTTTATTTGTTAAGGAAAGTGTAATGGGGCAGATCTTCTGCTGCTGTTAGATATCTGGCTGCCTGCCCTTGGCTCAGGCTGTTTATTCCACTGTGATCTTGTAGCACAGATGTCCACAGGGGAACTCAGCTCTCCTCCACTCATTGAGCTGACCCTGGGCAGCACAGGGCATCTGTGGGCACAAACAGGTGGCTACATTCACAGAAAGCCTTTGACAGCCAGTGAGGCCCTGCCCCCAGGCTCACCGACTGTTAAAACTCTCACTGCTATTGAATGTTCCACCAAATTCACTTTGGACTTATCACAAAATGACTAAAGAAATTAAAAATTGAAACAATTACACTAACTTAATTAAGTCAAATAAAAATGTTTCCTTACCTTCCTGCTGGTAGCTAATTTCTCTCTCACTTGAATGCAGGAGGGGTCTGACAATAGTTCTTCCATTTTTATTCACCTAACCGCAAGTCAGAACCCTAAATTTCCACATAGGTTCCCTTGATCGGCCAAGGTAACATTGGCAGGAGTTTGGTTATCGCCAGGACTCTCATTATGATGCTCTTTGTGTCAGTACATGTGTGCCTATGAGTGATTGTGTGTGCATGTATGTGTCTGCATGTGTGTCTTTACGCGTGCTTGTGCATCAGCAAGAAGATCCTCGAATATGTTGGGATACCTGTGGTGGTTGATGGAGCCCACAGGTGCAGGACTGGTTTCCAGTGACTGGCTCTCTGCAGAGTAGAAGGCCGTGCTGCAGAAATGGTAATTGATAATTGGTTTATTGTGCACAGCTTCTATCCTGCTGTTATAAAACTATTGAATGATTTCCTAGTACAATAAGATGGACTCTTGACTTCACAATCCACTTTGTTATGACCTTGCACCTTATTGTCTACCTGCACTGCACTTTCTCTGTATCTGTAACACTTTATTCTGCATTCTGTTTTGTTTTACCTTGTGCTAACTAAATGCACTGTGTGATGAATTGATCTGTATGAATGGTATGCAGACAAATTTTTCACTGTATCTTTGTACATGTGACAATAATAAACCAATTTACCAATTTATTGTCACATGTACTTAGATACAGTGAAAACTTTGTTTTGCATGCCATCCAGACAGGTCATTTCAAGACATCAGTACATCAAGGCAGTGCAAGGGAAAAGCAATAACAGAATGCAGAATATAGCTGCAGTTACAGAGAAAGTGCAGTACAGGTAGACAACAAGATGTACGGGCCATGATGAGGTAGATTGTGACATCATCGTTCATTTCATTTTCAGTTTTTCAATGTTTTTGAATGCCATCTTGAAGAACTGACCTCGGGTGCTATCTGTGTGGAGTTTGCACATTCTCCCTGTGACAGTATGCTCCAGGTTCTTCCCACATCCCAAAGATGTGCAGTTTGGTAGGTTAAATTGTAAACTGCCCCAAGTGTGAAGGTCAGGGATAGAACCTGGGTGATATTGATGGAAATATGGAAAAAACAGATTACAGGGAAATTAATGGGGAAATGGGATTGCGATAAGACCTAGCATAGACTCAATGGGCTGAATGGCCTCCTCTATGTTACAAGGAAATATGAAAAATGGAGTGATATGGACCAGGAAGATCCTTGTACAATGGTTCATCTGTTTGGGATAACAAATCTCAATCAGGATATGGCTGCATGTTTAGCTTGGCACTAGTAACTCTGGGTGGGGAAAGGGAAAATTGGCTAGAATTTCTGTTACAGAACATAATTCTTTTGTTTCATAGTAGCTGAGATACAAAGGTAAGGTAGTCCTGCCGAGGTTGTATGTGTTCTGATGAAAGGTCATTGAAACATCAACTCTGTTTCTCCCACTACAGCTGCTGCCTGACCTACTGAATATTTCCTTGTTTTGAACTGGATAAAGTTTTGATCTCTGCATCTAAAGAAGGGTTGGTGCCACATGGTTTCAGATTTAGGCTGATTCCTGGGATGATGGTTGTCCTATGGAGTGGAAAATTGGCTCCAGAAGAATGAGACAAGATTGTATAGTGTTGCACACATTTCTGAGGGGGATTGGCAGAGTAGATGTTGAGGGGCTGCTTCTGCTAAATAGAGAAGCTAAACTTTGGATAATAGTCTCACGATAAGCAGACTGATATGAGGAACAATTTTTTTATACAGAACATTATGAATCTTGGGAATTCTCCCTGCGCAGAGGGCTGTGAATGGTCGGTCACCGAGTACACTCAGTGCTTCAGATCCGCAGGATTTTGAATTCTTAAGAGGAGTAAAGGACATGGGGATTGGACAGAAAAGTGGACAAAGCACATCTTATATAAAGCAGAAATATCTTGAGCAGCAAACAATCTGCTGGAGGAATCTCTGGTGTCTCCAGAGATGACTTGAGCGTCTGATTGGCCCATATTATCATTATTTGATTCCTATTGGTCAGGACCTGTTGGGAAAGGCATGAATGGGATTAAGTGTGTTGACCCTCTGTAAATCAGTGTTCAACAGTCACACAGGAACACAGGAGACACAAGAGGCTGGAATCGGGAGCAAAAAACAATCTGAAAGAGGAAATCAGCGGATTGAGCAGCATCTGTGAGGAGAAAGGAATTGTCAATGTTTTGGGTCAAAGCCCTACACCTGGATTTGGCAATATTGGAGAATTTAGCAGGATTAAAAAGAAAGAGCAAGAGAGAGAGAAAGAGAGAGAGAGGGCGAGAGAGAGTGGGGTCTTGCAGGTCATAGGACTTAGGGCTTGGGCATATGAAACCATTAAAAAAGGTTTCATTGTAGCCCTCTTTTCAAATATTTCAAATTAATACAAACAGAAAATGCTGGATATATTCAACATGTCAGGCAGCATCTGTGGAAAGAGAATGAAGAATCTTCATTTTTGACCTAAAATGTTAATTCTGTTTCCCTTTCCGTAGATGTTACCAGATCTGCTAAGTGTTTCTAGCATCTTCTGTTTTTATTTCAGATTTTCAGCACCTGCAGTTTTCTTTTTGACTTTTAAGATCATTAATTGGTCACGGAGAAAGTGGATTAGAATTTGTGCGGGTGGGGTCCAAGAAATCCAGTTTGAAGTTGTTGGTGCTGTGTTTATGCAATGATTGCATTAAAAGTGGCTGTGCCTTCAGAATCTCTCTCTCCTGCCATTAACTAAGCTGTGATTTCACCACAGCAAGGCGAGATAAAAATAAAGCAGATTTACTGGGAGTCTGCTGCCTGTTAGCCTGGGCAGACTTTGGATGAGATTAATGGGACTTACAATTTAGATCCATTGCTAAATGCTACTTTGCCAATGTTGCACCAGCACCCTCAGTGACATCTTCCACTCCTTCTCTCCATAGAGTCATACAGCACAGAAACAGGCCCTTCAGCCCACCAGGTCCATGCTATCAACTACTCATCCATACTAATCCCATTTACCAGCACTTGGCCCATAGCCTTCAAATGCTCCTATTTAAATTCTTATATTTTATGAGAATCTCTGCCACTTCTGAACCTTAAGGAAGGGGATTCCACTCTCCTCTGCAACACTGGAAACTGTCAAGAGCTTTTTTCTTCTCTAATTCAGACCCATTATCCAACCCCATCTTAATTGTTCGACCATTAGTGACTATGGTTTCATATGCCCAAGCCCTAAGCCCCATGTCCTGCAACTCCCTCATTCCCATTCCCATATTCTCATTCTCATTCTCATTCTCATTCTCATTCTCTCTCTCTCTCTTGCTCTTTCTTTTTAAGACTTTTCCTAAAACCTGCCTTATTAATCTTATTAATGTCTCCTTTTGTGACTTGGGGACTGATTAGTAACACAGCTGTGTAGCATCTTGGGAGGAGGTTAAAGGGGCCATGTAAATGCAAGTTGCAGTTGGTGGTGGAAGTCTGAAACAAAGATGGAAGATATTGAAACACTCAGCATCTGTGGAGATAGAAACAGAGTGAATGTTTCAGGTCATTGTGGGATATGGCACAAAGATACATGTTATATACTCCAAGCATTTCCATTCATTGGGCCTGTATAATACAGAGGAGCAGAATCACCAAATTCATTGACAGTTATTTACCAAATGTACTACTTAATATTTTGCTTGATATTCGATGTTTGTTACTGAGTGTATGTATATGTGTGTGCATAGGTGTGTTTGTGTAGATATGCATGCATGTGTGCGTGCATAAAGTGTGTGTGCATCTGCATGTGTGCGTGCGTGCAGATGTGCATGCACATGTGCATGCATGAGTGCGTGTGTGCATCTTCACATGTGCACACGTGGGTGTGTGCTTGGAAGCTTGTGTGAGTGCATGTGTGCATGTACGCGTATGTGTGCGTGTTTGCATGTACTTCATTGACTGAAAATCTTTGGGCTTCTTGAAATGCAAGCTTTTAACTTCTGAGACATGGACAGAGCACTAAAACTGTTTCTTCACCTTACATTTCTACATCAGCTTAGTTGTGGCAAATTACATGTAATCAGATGGTGAATTTTCCCTCAATTCAGCTTAAAAAGTAACTTACTAATAATTCCTGTTTTATACAACAAATCCAATATACCTGCAGGTTTTGTTTTTCAAATTCAATATTCCTTTGGAGTCAACATTATTAAATTGATATTCTGTCAGACCCTGTGACAGCTGACACCTTGGACACAGCGACAGTAAGAGGCTGCAAAGAAAATTTGCTTCCTTGATCCTTGGATGTAAAACAAAACCTAACAGTTCTTGATGAATTCTGTACAAGTATGTCACTTGGAAAACATAGTTCACTGGAGTTTTAGTAACCTGGTTTCTTGTGTTCAGAATCCTAGATGGATTAACTGTCTTGTGATGAAGCAAAAAGCATCCACACTTGCTCCATGCTTTTCATTGAAGCACGAGTGACATATGTTTACTCTTGAACTATCTATCCTCCTCCAGTTATCCACATTGTCAGAGGAAATGTTGGTCTTGCTCCTAACAATACTTATTTACACACTTAATCTGATCAGTGCCAATAAACGATTAATTCATTACGTTATGACACTCATTTGTGCCTTGTGATTGACTTGGTCAAGCAATTTGATTGCCCTCCTCTTGTTTCGTATTGAGGAAGCAGGACCCAACATGGTATACATGAGGAACGTGTTCATTTCGCATCTGTAGCGCAGTGTGTGCCACATTGGTACGTAGCCAGATGCAAGTGTGAGTCAGCCCCCATATGTGTTTTCGTCTTCATGACTCACTGAGAACATGGCACAACGTAAACTCAGGGAAGTTTCCAACCCTTGTCAATGTCACCACACAGCTGATAACTTCAGCCAATATCCTCTTCCATTTGTGGCACAGGATACTTGTTTGCTTTAGGTCTGTGGTCTTGTATCACAAATGTGCCTATCACACTTTTTCTTTCTCCCTTTCCCTCTCTCAATCTCTCTCCTGCCTCAAATGTAACCCCACTGTCCTTCATGATGACACTCAACTTTGGATGCCAAAGAGAAGGAAAATGCAGCAACCTGCCCTGGAAAGGGTGGGTAGTCTGGGTAGCAGGAGATTGGCATTTCTTACTTAGGTCCAAAACAGTTGACTCACCTCTTCATCAATTTCAGGAGATCAACAACAGCCTTTGACGACAACCCTGTGGAGACTCCTGGAATAGAGAGGGCAACCTTTCTGTGCCTCTTCAAACAATAAATATCCAAGTTGACTGGAACATAAGTTGCCTGAGATCATGAAGCAGCCTTTTTCTTTCATGATCGGCCACAGTCCACTCTACATGAAGGTCTTCGTTGTGGTGTTTGCTGCAGTGCAGGGAACAGCAGACCGCTCTTTGATGCAGAACATAAGACTCCTGTGCAGCACAGAATGAGGGTGGCACAGTGGTTCACTTAGTAGAGCTGCTGCCTCACAGCACCGGCAACCTGGGTTCAATCCTGACCTTGGGTGCTGTCTGTGTGGAGTTTTCACATTGTCCTTCTAACCATGTGGCTTTCCTCAGGGTGCCTCCCACATCCCAAAGAACTGCTGGTTGGTAGGTTAATTGGCTACTGTAAACTACTCTCAGTGTGAAGGTGAGGGATAGAATCTGAACGATATTGATTAGAATGTGAAAAGAATTCAGGTTACAGCTGGGACAAGCTTGGGCTGTTTTCTCTAGAGCAGCAAAGGCTGAGGGAAGATTTGATAGAAGTTTATAAAATTATGCGAGACATAGATAGAGTAGACAGCCACTATCTTTTTCCCAGGATTGAAATGTCTAATACCAGAGGGCATGTGCTTAAGGTGAGAGGGAGAAAGTACAAAGGAGATGTACAAGCCAAGTTTTTCACACAGAGAGTGGTGGGGGCCTGGAATGTACTGCCATACGTGATGGTAGAAGCAGATAGCATGGGAGCATTTAAGAGGCTCTTAGATAGGCACATGAATATACAGAGGAGGGAAGGATATGATCAATGTGTGGGGAAGAGGGATTAGATTAATTAGGAGTCATTGGTTTAATTAGTTCAGCACAACATCATGGGCCAAAGGGCCTGTGCTGTGCTCTACTGTTCTATGTACAGGGAAATTGAGGGGGGGGGGGGGGTGCGGGAGATAGGATTGTTCAAAGAGCTGACATAGACTCAATGGGCTGAATGGTCTCCTTCTATGTTGCAAAGAAGTAGGAAAAATGGAGTGATATAGACCATAAAGATCCTAAGTGTAAGGATCTCAATCAGGATATGATGCATATTTAGCTTGGCATCAATACCTTTGAGTGAGAGAAAGGATACCTGGCTAGAATTTCTGTTCCAGAACATAATTCTTTTGTTGGATAGTTGTGGAGATACAAAAGAAGAGGGGTCCAAAACTGTACACAGTGATCCAGGTGAGCACTCATCAAGGCATCTTTATTCCTGTACTCAAATCTTTTCATTGTAAAGTTAGAAGGAAGCTCTCCAGTCCATTATGTCTGTTGCCTTCACAGTTATTAATACATAGCCATGCAGATTACACCTTCAGGTACCCATCTAGATACCCATTAAATATGATGAAGAGTTCTGCTTCTACCACTGTTTCAGGCAGTGAATTCCAGACTCCACTGTCTTGTTGAAAAAATATCTTTTCAGAACTCCCCTCTATCAATTATGTTTATGTTCCTTGATTATTGAAACTTCTACCAAGGGAAATGGGTCCCTTTTGCCCACTGGGTTTGGGCCTCCAATAATAGCATGCTCCTAGGTTACATCCGTCCTCAATATCGATTGCCTTGTCAGTCTCTGCTCGTAACTATACCTTCCTAACCCTGGCATTGTCCTCCTCGTACATCCCCTCTCCACCAGTGCTACCACATCCTGTAGCACAGTGACCTGTACTGTGCACAGTACTCTAGCTGTGGCCTAACAGCTCATAAAGTATTGGTATTGGTATTGGTTTATTGTTATCACTTGTACCGAGGTTCTGTGAAAAGCTTGTCTTGCATACCGTTCGTACAGATCAATTCATTACACAGTGCATTGAGGTAGTACAGGGTAAAAACAATAACAGAATACAGAGTAAAGTGTCACAGCTACAGGGAAGTGCATTGCAGGTAGACAATAAGGTGCAAGGTCACAACAAGGTAGATTGTGAGGTCAAGAGTCCATCTCATCGTCTAATCCATACTTCCTTATGGCACAGAGCGAAGCCATTCATCCCACAAGTTCATGCCAGCTCTCAGAGCTTTCCCATCAGTATCATTCCATCACTTATTTTCCCTGTATCCTATTTTCTCTTAAGATATCAATTAACTCTCTACCCCTTCTCTCCACCTTTTTATACTGGCTATCTCCCCTCTATCTCTCACTCTAGAGGAAGGGTCTTGACCCGAGGCGTCGACTGCCCATTTCCCTCCATTGATGCTGCCTGACTCATTGTGTTCCTCCAGCATCTTTTGTGCTGCTCAAGATTCCAACATCTGCAGTCTTGTGTGTCTCCAACTCTGCTCTGATCCTTCTCCCCAGCCTTACCTACCTACACTAGGAGTAATTTACAGCTGCCAATTAGACTACCAACCCACATGTGTTTGGGATGTGGGAGGAAACCAGAACACTGGGGGAAACCTATGCAATCACAGGGAGAACATACAAACTTCACACAGACAGCACCAGAGATCAGGATCAAGCTCAAGTCTCTGGAGACGTGAGACAGCTGTATAATATAAGGTGCAATCCCAATGGAAGTATTTTTAACTACAGTTACTCACTTCTTTAGAATCATGAAATTACAATAAATAATGGCAAAAAGCAGAGATGAAATTCTTTTGGTATAAGTGTGTAAAGTAATTATTTCACTGTGTTCTGGAGTTGTACCACACAGCACAGTAAGGTTCAGCAATGTCTAATTACTCCAACCAACAGAGATAATGAAAGTTCCTGATTTGTCTCAAGTTAGTTCTACAGCTAGAATGGAATTTCCAAACTTCTGTAAAAGTGATAAAATATAAACTGAGGGACAATGCTTTAGTTATTGTTAGTACAGGCACCTTACCCTACCCAAGATACATAACATTCCTTCTCATGACTGTGGACTCCTGGGATGTGCAAACATAAATTCTGGGAGTACAGTAGGACTGGAAGCTTTAGGGATAGTTGAGGTACTCTTACTAGCGTCAGAACCATTGGTCTGGGCCGGGGGAGGTGGGGGTGGATTATTGTTTAAAGCACCTATTAGAATCTGTGTGTGATTGGTTGAGGAGAAGATTGAGCTCATTTAAAATGAGTTCACACAAATACACAATGCATTCATACAAACACAGACATACACATGTACACATACACACATGCACACACACACACTTATTTTTCCTGTAAATAGAGACAAATACACACATCAATATGCACACACAAACACACGCATGGGCACACATGCATGCATATACACAGATACATATGCACATATACAAACACACACATACACTCATACATGTCTACATAGAAACACACACACAATTATAGACACAAATACACACATCAACATACATACACAAGTACACACATGCATACATATACATAGATACACATGCACATAAACTCATACATATCTACATGGAAACACACACATACAGGCACACACACACACACACACACACATACAGGCAGACACACACACACACACACACACACACACACACACACACACACACACACACACACACACACACACACACACACACACACACACACACACACACTTGCACATTTAATGACCAGTATTCAACACTATTCCAAGGTCCCTCTGTCTACAGCACCTGCCAGGGCACTGTCGTTCACTGTGAAAGTCCTACCTTGATTTGACTTCCAAAAATGCAACACCTCGCACTTATCTGAATTAAACTTCATTTGCCATTCCTCAGACCACTTACTCAGTTGATCAAGATCCCAATGTAATTTTTGATAATCTTCTTCACTGTCCACTATACTACTTATTTAAGTTCATCTGCAGACTTACTAACCATGCCTTGTATATTCTTATACAAATCGTTGATATAGATGACAAACATCAATGGACACAGCACCGACCCCCGAGGCACACCACTAGTCACGGGCCTCCAGTACTAGAAACAACCTTCCACTATCACCCTCTGCTTCCATCAAGCTAATTGTGTATCCAATTAGCCAACTCTCCCTGGATTCCATGCAATCTAACCATCCACAGCAGCCTACCATATGGAACCTTATCAAAGACCTTACTGAAGTCCATAGAAACCACATCTACCACCTTGCTCTCATTGACTTTCTTGGTCACGTCATCAAAAAAAACTCAATCAAGGAGTGTTGATGTACTGAGGGACCTTGGGCTGCAGGTTCATAGCTTCCTGAAAATAGTGAAAAAGGCATTTGATGTGCTTACCTCCATAGGCTGAGGCATTGCCTTTAAGAGTTGGTATGTTATTGCAGCTGGAGAAAACATTGGCTGGACCGCAGTATTGTGTACAGTTCTGGTTGACACACTACAGGAATGATGTGGTAGCAATAGGGAGAGTGTACAAAAGAGATTCATTGGGAAGTTGTCTGAAATGGAGGGCTGTGGCTAGAAGGAGAGATTGGATAGGCTGCTGCCTGTAAGGAGTTTGTACGTTCTCCTCGTGTCTGCGTGGGTTTCCTCCGGGTGCTCCAGTTTCCTCCCACATTCCAAAGACGTACAGATTAGGAGCTGTGGGCATGCTATGTTGGCGCCGGAAGCGTGGTGACATTTGCGGGCTGCCCCCAGAACATTCTTAGCAACGCAAAAAGACATATTTCACTGTGTGTTTCGATGTACATGTGACAAATGAATATCTTGTATCTTGTAAGCAACAAGGAGTCAGAATCTTTAAGGAAAGATCGGTGCACAGTATCCACATTTTAAAAAAAACAGGAAAGCGATTATCAAAAGCCAACAGGGCAACTTTTTATCTTCACCTCATACTCATTGGTGTAAATCTGGTGATATGAAAATCCTCCTCCAGCACACTTATAGACAGAAATACATGGAATGAAAGTTGAACAGGTTCCCTTATGTGCGAATGTGGTGCTGAGGCAGCTCTTTGTCTTTGTAGTGAAGACATGCATTTACCCGAGTTCGATTTTCTTGGAGTATTCACCCTTTGGTCTGATCGCAAATGTGAAATATAGTAATTATTATATAAATACTACCTGAGGAATTTTTTAAATTTAAAAGATTACTGTTTAAAACAATTTAAATAGTAATAATTTGAAAACTCCTTGAAAAATGTCAAAGACAATAGGCAATGAAATTCTACAATTGCGATTTTGTGATGTTCATAGAGTTTGTGAGATTTGTGTGCAGTTATAACCAATAAACAGCAGGTGCTTTGATCCAATTTGAATTTACAGAACCTCTGCCTTTGGTAGCCTTTCCTAAAACTGTTCAGTCTTCTATTTTAGATCTTTATAGACATCACTGTTAAACAAGCAATCTTTTCAAAGAAATGAAGTCTTGCATTTAACTGAATGACTTTCATTTGCCTTCTTATGAAGTCCTAAAGTCTTTTATACCAAATATTTCTTACTGAGAGGTTTATACCAAAATGCAATACTTTCAAAGTAGCAGTGACCAGTTTGGGAGGCAATAAATATTGGCCAGAGCAAATAAGTCTCAGGTCCTGTCTTAAAGTAATACCATGTGATTTTTGGAGAGAGGAGGTGAAGCCCTGGTTTAACATCTTAACTAAAACATGGATTAGCACTTAAATTGCCAAGGCAGAGCAGGCTAGTAAATGGGATTAGTATAGATAGGTATTTGATGGTCAGCATAGACATGGTGGGCTGAAGGGCCTGTTTATGTGTTGGATGGCTGTGATGCTATGGCACCCCTGACAGTGCAACATCCACCCCATCCCTCCCCCAGTGCTACATTGTAGTGCCACCCAACTTTTGTGCTCGAGGCACTTGAGGTAATCTTGAGCCTGATACCTTTGGTCTCAGAAGCAAAATTATTCCCCATTGAACCACAGTTGCCATTTAACATTCATGTGTGTTTTTCACTCATCTGTATTTTTGATAATATAGGCAGCTGTTTTAAGTGGCAAATTAGGAATCTCCCCCCCTTTACCTTACAGCTAATGAACATGCAAACTTTTCTTTATGAAAGGTGCCACTCACTTCTGTCACTGTGGTTGACTGTGCTTAACTGTAATGTAAGTTACAATCAATTGTCCGTAGAAGACTGTATTTAGAGTCATAGAGCAATACAGCACAGAAACAGGCCCAACTTTGGCCCAACTTGTCCATGTCGACCAAGATGCCCATCTAAGCTAGTCCCATTTGCTTGCAATTGGCCCATATCCCTCTAAACCTTTAATATGTGTTCCTCATAATCCTGGACTCCCCTAAACATCAAAAACCATAACTATCATGCCCTTGATTACATTCAGCCTACACAGTTCTCTGGGGTAAAGAATTCCAAAGGTTCCCAATCCTCAGAGAAGAAATTCCTCACCTTCATGCCGACGAGATTGGTGGAGCTGTGGACAGTGGAAAGGGCTATCAAAGGATACAGCAGGATATAGATCAATTACAGATATGTTGTGATTCCTCAACATCAAAAGTGCCTCATATCCTACAAAAGGCACTGGCCTTCTGTGTCAGGCAACTATTATTGTCTTTTATGTATCAGCCCCAAAAAATCCTCAGTATCTACCTTTAAATTAGATACTAAATGTATATTTGGATCAATAGAATCCAAATTGCCTATTTATTGGTGCCTAAATGATAAGAAAGGACTATGGGAAGGGTCATTTTAGTCTCTTCTTACAAGGTAAAATTTACACTTTTATTATTTTTCTCCCATCAAAATATGGCTTGCTTGCCATCTTTCTTTGAAGCCAGCTATTGGGTAATTGAGAAATAGGAACGATATGATGGCCCCAAACCAAGTCTTGGCCAGGTGCTCTGGCAACCTATCCAAAAGCATCTGCTCATTCTTGGACTTACACTTGTGCATTTAAGTATTTAAAATGTTTTGGTTGCTGAAAGTTTGAGGTAGTAATGGTGCAGTGAAGGAATGTATTACCAAATGGTCAGGGGTTCTGCAGTCTGCCTTAGTCCCCCACTGTTCCCATCTGCCCTCCCCACCTTCTTCACTTGATTCTATGCTCCACCTTCCTCTCCTATCACATTCCATCATCTTCAGCTCATTGTCACCTCTACCTATCACCTCCCATCCTCTGTTGCTACTTCCACTCTTCCCTCCTCTATTTGCCTATCACTCCTCCCCTCCTGGATCCACCTATTGCTGCCAGCTCTTGCTCCACCACTTCTCTCACCTCTTTATACTGGCTATCTCCCCTCTATCTTTCAGTGCAGATGAAGGGTCTCAACCCAAAACATCGACTGTCCATTTCTTTCCACAAAAACTGCCTGACCTGTTGAATTCCTCCAGCATCTTGTGTGTTGCTCCAGATTCCAGCATCTGCAGTCTCTTATGCCAGCCTTTTCCTGACGTTGCCTTCCATTTAATACCTGCCAGATTAAAGAACCAAAGGCCTTATCTGTATGTCAGGACACCATGATGTCCTTTCCAGACAATAAGCTCTTGCTAAGCATATTCACTATTTAAAGCAGTTGAGGTGACTGCCAAACCTCCATGAGATGACACAATCCATTTGTAAGTGATGGTATGGGATAAATATTAGCCAGTAGACTGGGAGGTCTCTCTCGCTCTTCTCCAAAAATCCCTGGGTCCGCTTGCACCCAGCTGACAGGTGGACAAGACCTCAGTCAAAACTCCACCCCGACGATCCCATCTCCAAAAAATTTCTGAAGTGGAGACTGAACCCCAAATCTTCTGACTCACTGCTGAGTGTGCAACAAAATAAGGCAGCACTGATATTTAATAGCACAGGCTGGGTCTTGGAGTAATACAAAAAAAAACTACTCAGAAGGATAAAATACATAAAAATGTCATTTTGGCACGTCTGATTTCCCTGCTCTGGGGGGTTCACCATTCTGTGGAATTTCTGCAGTGCAAATTAAGTATCTTGTTTACAATGGTAGGTGTAATTATTCTGCTCACTCCAAGTGCCAGCTCTGATTCTTGGGTCTGTTTCACTTGGCACTATCAATGACTCTTTTATACTCTCTGTGAATATGCTGTGTTTACGTAAGTACCTGGAATTACTACAACAGGCTCACTGCAGGTGGCAGTCATAAGTCTGCAGTTCTTGCATAGCTACAGACCTTACAATCTCTTAAGTTCAACAACATAGATTCATACAAGAAGACACCAGCACTATTATGTTAAGCCATCACACTGACATTGTTTAATTCTGTGAGGTTCAGAGAAATAAAACGCTGACTGTAATACGAGTTATGTATAGTGACTCAAGATCAGGATCACACCAGCAAAATACGATGGGCACTAAATATTACAGAAATAATTGGAGTAGTATTGCCCACACTTGCTAAATTCTTCCTCAATCTCTTCATCGTTGCTGAGCTTCCTCACTCCATCCAATTTATCCAAATAATGCAATCCCAAATGAAGCCCTCGACCCATATCAGCCATATTCTCTATCACATTTTGTTGGTTTCCTGTTCAACAGTGCATCAAGTACCAAATCCTAGTCCAGTTTTAATGGTCCCCTCAATACCCATTTGAGGCGTATAAAATTATGAGGGGCATAGATAGTCTTTTTCCCAGGCTTGGGGAATTGAGGGCATAGATTGAAGGTGAGAGGAGAGAAATTTAATAGGAACCTGAGGGGCAACTTTTTCACCTAGATGGTGGTATGTTTATTGAATGAGCTGCCAGAGGAAGTGGTTGAGGAGGTACATTAACAACATTTAAAAGGTCCTTGGACAGGTATGTGGATAGGAAAGGTTTAGAGGGATATGGGCCAAACACAGGCAAATGGGACTAGCTTAGATGGGAATCCAGGTCAGCATGGACCAGTTGGCCCGTTTCTGTGCTGTATGACTCTATGACTTTGTCTCTCTTGACCACCATTTTCTCCTTGGCCTACCTTTCAGTATGCAACAGAAAATAGAAAATTCTGGGGGTACTCGGCAGATTAGGCAGCTTCTGTGGAGACAGAGTAACAATGTTGATGACATTTTATCAGTGAGTACTGTCCCTTTATTTAAATTTGACCTTTCCACATTACCCACACTCTGTTCCACTGTAGGTGAGAGAGGTATCAGTCCCTTTTGCTTTTTATCTGCATGTAAAATGCTCACCTTTCTCAGAATGGTTATGGATTCTTTTTGTGCTCTAAAGCTAGGATACATTATTGTACATAGAACATAGAGTAGTACAGCACAGGAACACGCCCTTCGGCCAACGATATCTGTGCTAAACACAATGCCAAATTAAACTGAACCTGCCTGTACATGATCCATATCCCTCTATTCCATGCATATTCACGTGTCTATCTAAAAGCCTCTTAAATGCCACAATCATATCTGCATCCACCACTCCCCCAGCAGCACGATCCAGGCACCCACCACTCTCTGTGTAAAATACTTGCCCTGCACATCTCTTTTAAACTTTCCTCCTCTCATCTTAAATGCATGTCCTCCAGTATTTGACATTTCTACCTTGGGAAAAAGATTCTGGATGTCTACCCTATCTATGCCTCTCATAATTTTATAAACTTCTATCAGGTCTCCCCTCAGCCCCCGATGCTCCAGAGAAAACAACCTAAGTTTGTCCAACCTCTCCTTATAGCTCATACCCTCAAATCCAGGCAGCATCTCCTTTTATCTCCTCCAGTACTGAGGACAGTTGTATTGTTGGAGGTCTCCTCCTTGAGGTGGGGGAGGTGAATATGTTTTGAACTTCATGCAGTTGAAGCTAACTATCGATGTTAAGATAAAGTAAGGTAAAAACCAAAACCACCCACTTGCATTTACCTTTTCAAACAACGTAACCAGATGAATAAGGCTGCGCTACATACCTGAGCCAGCCCCTCAGCTGCAGAAATTGGGCCTCTGCCCCTGACTCACTCCTGTGTTCATTGGTGGAGTGGGAGTTTGGATGAGTTGGGACCTCCCTCTCATTCCTAACCTCTATGTTTCCTTGTCGGTTGTGGGAGTCAGGAGTGAACACTGCCACCCATTGTTGCTAGCTGATGACTGAACGGAAAGCTAAACATTTTATTATTATACTTTCTCATGACATAGAAGAAGGCCTTTAGGCCCATCAAGTCTATGCTGGCTCTCAGAGCATTCCTGTCAGTCCATTCCCCAGCCTGTTTCCCTGTGACCTAATCTCTCTCACATGCCCATCAAATCCCCCTTGATGCTCCCACCACCCACTTACACCAGGAATAATTTACATCAGCCAATTAATCTACCAACCCACACGTCTTTGGGATGCGGAGGAAAAGTGAGCTCCCAGGGGAAACCCACTTGTTCACAGGGAAAACGTGCAAACTCCACACAGACAGAACCAGAGGTCAGGATTGAACCCAGGTCACAGGAGCTGTGAGGTAGCAGCATTTCCTGTAGGCAATGGAAATCTGAAATGAAAAGAAGGAAGTATTGGAAATACTCAGTAATTTAGGTAGCATCCACGGAGAGAGAACCAGAGTTAATGTAGGTGATCTGTCAACAGAACTTCACTGAACTCCAGGCTAAAAATCAGTAGGTTCCAGTCCAAGAGGAGCGAGGTGAGCTGCCTCAATGACTATCACCCGGTAGCACTCACATCTACCATAATGAAGTGCTTCGAGAGGTTGGTCATGGCTTGAATTAACTCTGCCTGAGAAAGGACCTGGATCTGCTGCAGTTTGCCTACTGCCACAACAGGTCTACAGCAGATGCAATCTCACTGGCTCTCCACTCAGCTTTGGAGCAACTAGACAACCACAAGACATACGTCAAGCTACTGTTAACTGATTATAGCTTGGTGTTCAACACCATAATTCCCTCAGTACTAATAACTAAACTTCAAAACCTGGGTCTCTGGACCTCCCCCTGCAACTGGATGCTCAACTTCCTTATAGGGAGACCACAGTCAGTATGGGTTGGTAACAACACCTTCTCTTCACTGACTATAAACACAGGTGCACCTCAAAGATACGTGCTTAGCCCACTGATCTACTCTCTCTGCACTCATGATTGTGTGGCTAAGCACAGCTCAAATACCATCTATAAATTCAGCGATGACACCACTGTTGTTGGTAGAATCTCAGATGGTGATGAGGAGGCGTACAGGAGTGAGATAGATTGGCTGGTTGAATAGTGTTGCAACAACAACCTCGCACTCAACGTCAGGAATACCAAGGAATTGATTGTGGACTTCAGGAAGGGGAAGTCAGGAGAACACACACCAGTCCTCATTGAGGGGTCAGCGGTGGAAATGGTGAGCAGCTTCAAGTTCCTGAGCGTTAACATCTCAGAGGATCTATCCTGGGCCCAACACTTTGTTGCAATCATGAAGAAGACACGCCAGTGGCCCTACTTCATTAGGAGTTTGAGGAGATTTGGGATGTCACCAAAGACTTGCAAATTTCTACAGACGTACGGTGGAGAGCATTCTAACTGGTTGCATCACCACCTGGAATGGAGGCTCTAATGAACAGGATCGCAAGAGGCTGCAGAGCATTAGAGACTCAGCCAGCTCCATTACAGGCACAACCCTCTCTGCCACTGAGGACATCTTCAAGAGGTGGTTCCTCAAGAAGGCAGAATCTATCATTAAGGACCCTCACCATCCGAGACATGCCCTCTTCTTGTTACAACCATCAGGGAGGAGGTACAGGAGCCTGAAGACCCACACTCAATGATTCAGGAACTGCTTCTTCCCCTCCGCCATCAGATTTCTGAATGATCCATGAACCCATGATCACTACCTCATTATTCCTTTCCTTCTGCACTATTTATTTATTTTTTTAATTAACAGATGTCTTTGCACTGTACTGCTGCCGCAAAACATCAAATTTCACGTCACCGTCAGTAATAATAAATCTGATTCTGTTCCTGCTTCCATTAGATTTGCCTGAAGACAAGTTGGCATTTAGCAATTGCAGTTTTCAACATGGCCCTGTGAAAATCCAACTAAAAACATGGTAACTTGATTAATTAACAAACATATTCAGTTAATTAAATAACCTCGAACTTGGCAAAAGTGATGGTGGCCACTGGATTGTCATTAAAAAAAATCTGGTTCCTTAATATTCTTTTGGGAGGGAAATTGATCATCTTTAACCATACTGGCCTGTATATGACTGCAGGCACACAGCGCCACTCTTAACTGCAGCAAAAAAACAAACTGCCGCAGGAACTCAGCAGGTCAGGCAGCATCTGTGGAGGGAAATGGACAGTCAATATTTCGGGTTGAGACCCTTCATCTGGACCTGAAATGTCAACTGTCCATTTGCCCCCACAGATGTTGCCTGACCTACCGAGTTCCTCCAGCAGTTTTTTTGCTCCAGATTCCAGCGTTTGCAGTATCTTGTGTCGCCTCTCTTAACTGTCTTGTGATGTGCACCAGCAAATCACACACTTTGGTCTTTATCACATGGACTCAAGCAGTTTATAAAAGAGTTAACCAAGATAATTAGGGGATGGACAATGAATATAGGTCTTGCCAGTGATATCCACCTCACAAGCCCATCAGGCAGGAGATAGCACATAGCACCAGGCTCAAGGACAGCTTCTATCCTGCTGTTAAAAGACTATTGAACGAACCCCTTGTACAATAGGATGGATTCTTGATTTCACAATCTACCTCGTCATGGCCTTTCGCTTTATTGTCCGCCTGCACTGTGCTTTCTCTGTAACTGTAACGCTACATTCTGCATTCTGTTATTGCTTTTCCTTGGTACCACCTCAATGTATTGATATGGTGAAATTATCTGTATGGATGGCATGCAAAACTATGTTCTTCACTGTACCTCGGTACATGTGACAATAATAAACCAATTACCAATTTAACAAGTTGAAAAAACTTGTGGAGAGAAATGGTAAAAACAGGGCAAATATCCCAATTGCATCTTGAGGTTAATTTTCTCTAAACTGTTCATCTCTGTGTGCAGAGGATTTTGCATATTCTGACAAAGCTGAACCAACACTATAGCATGCACTGCTACTTATTTTTACAATAATATTTCTGTCATTATCTTAAAACATGTAGCGATGGTCTCGGCTGATTGCATTGGTTGCAGTATGAACAATTAAAGCCTTTTGTATAGGCCACATGCAGTGTATAAAAGATTGTTGCAGGGCCAAAAGGATTGAGCTTGTTTATTTTAAGTGTATTAAAAGCGTTGCTAAATTAGTGAACAAGAAATACTTGCCAGTGCATCGAGGCATTTGTTACTGATATTGCATGTTGTGATTTCAGCCCCAAAGAATCTGTTGTAACAATGTCTTGACATAAGTATGAGACATATAGGGGCAAAAATCAATAGCTTAATATATTTTCAACAAAGTATATTTGTGAGGCATTAAAATATAAAATAATTATGAGGCTTAATGGCAGGAAATTAGAAGAGATAAGTTAAATATAAACAGGTCAAAGCTCAAGTAGATATCAAGATATCACTTGAATTACCTGGGCATAGAAGGCTATGGGTCAAATGCTGGAAAATGGGATCAATGCCAATGGGTGTCCACTGGTTGGCATGGACCTGGTGGGCCGAATGGCCTTTTTCAATGCTGTATTACTCTATGACTCCATGACATTGTCTGTGATTGGGGGATCATGGAGTCATGTGAACAATTTAGCCACAGAGCCACAGTGAATACGTGGTGAGTAATTTCGTTAACAAAGGGAACAACGCTTTACGCATGATGAATTCTGTCATACGACCACTATGGTCAGGATACCCGAAGCAAACAATGGGGGGCAATAATTGAAGATGGGATCTGGAATTCACTTCCTGTTGGAGTGGTAGTCACAGGGCAAATCAGGGCTTTCTAAAAGGCTTTGGATATTCGCCAGAGAGAGAATAAGTCACAGGAGTATGGAGAAAGAGCTGGGGGATGGGACTGATGTTTTGATGTACTGGGACTCAGCATAGATTCAATGGGCTGAGTAATATGTTTTTGATCGGTAACAATTCTATGATCCTATGAGCAAGAGTTTGATCAAGGAGGTCGTTTTTAAAGAATGCCAGAAGGAAAGAGGGAGAGAAGGGAAGATGTTGCATCCCAGTGTAGTTTTCCTTCATGAGAAATGTACAACACTGGGATTTAATGTACATCCCTTATTGTCTCTGAACTGTGGAGGACCTTAAGAATCAACAACACTGATGGCCTGGAATCACATACTACCTACAGTGGCTAATAATGACAGATCTCTTCCCCTGAAACTGATGGATCTGGTAGTTTTGTGGTTACCATTCCTAAAACTAACTTCTTCTAAAAAGTTCAGATTTATTTAATTATTTGAATTTAAATTCCCCAGCTGCTATGGTGGTCTATGAACTCTCATCTCAGGATCAATGGTCTTGAACTCTGGCTACTAATCCAGCAAATTAACCCCCATGTGCAGTGCTAAGAACAGGGGAGGAATGAAATGAAAATTTTTCTTCTTCTTGGTTTTCTGCTCATTCTCCTCCATTTTTTACATCCTTCTGGAAGGTGCAATTTCTAGATCATCAGCCTGATCCAAGAAAGTCTGGCTCCTGTGTTCTCAGGACACTTCTACTCCTTTATATTGTGCATTGTGATATTTTTACAAAAGCCTGAAAGCATGTACCACCAGGTTCAAACACAGCTTCTATCCCACTGTTATAAGGCTTTCTTGGTACATGTGACAATAATAAACCAATTACCAATTAATATACATCAGAGAGGCATAAAGGGCTCCAGTTGAAGGACAGGACTGTGGTTGATGTGACCAGTCGCTCGTACTCAACCCCCACTTTAATCCTTCACTAACCTCTTATGGTGCCTTTGGGATGCATTATACTGGAGATTTCCATTCTGCAGCCCTACTACTATATGAAGCTGGTTGTGAGTGATGACTAGGCCTCAGGTAGCTGAACATATGCCCCTCCTACAGCAGCACCCCAACAGCTCACATTTTTAAAGACACTTTCCCTGCTTTTAACTGTCTCTGATGCTTAAAAAAACATTTTAAAAAGTTTAAATGGATTTAAATAATTAAGAAGATAGAATACATTTAGCTGAAATGCATTCAATTACCATAAATTAACCCATGAAAATAAAAATAACATACTCATTTCCAAAAAAATGCTGTTTTCCTCTAGATAGATGAAAATTAGAACTAAACTTCCCATAAAGGCTAAAAGTGGAAAGTAAGAGATTAATCAGGCTTTCAAGGTCCTGACCTGTGCTTCTAATGATCAATACTCCACAATGAGATTGCAGGTTTAAAGTTTTAAAACTGAAATAGGAAGTAAAGTTAAAATAAAAGATTACATTTTTTCCACCTACTTTTTATTGGATGATTAAACTTCCACTGGAAGTGGTGATTGGTCTATCTTCTCCAGCCTCTCTTCAATCACTCAGCTGTGGTTGGGGAGAGTACGATGTCTATGTGGAGTTACCCCTAATACCCCTAAGGTGTATCAGTAAGATCGTCTTCCCAGATGTTGGGGCCAGGTTTGCCTGTGCTGTTGGAGTAACCAGGAAGCCTGGGAAGTTGGGCAAATTGAACTAGTTGGACCTCAACTGGAGCAGGTGCCTGATTTATTCAAATGCCCCTGCTGTAAGTCATGTGGATGGGTACACTTAGGGGCACAACTGACCATCTCATCCAATGGATGGTGTATGTTGCCATAGTAATGGAGATAGAATTGAGGAAGTCTGCCTACATTCACGGAACTAGAAATAAGTCAGTAAATATTCTGTGAAGACAATGGGAAGAATTGTGTAATGCTCCTTCAGTAGAATATATGTTCATGCAGCACTTAAAGAATTGAGTGCATGGGATATAGTTGGCAGACCTGTGGCAATGTTCTTTGTTTCAAAATGATTAAGATTAGTACAGGAGAGGAGACCTTGTCAAATGCAATAATATTAAAGCTCGAAATAAAGAGACAAGCTTAAGAGTAAAGATATACCTGCTGACCATTCAGTCCACCAATTATGGTCCACACAGTCCTTTTGTTCTACACCGAATCTACAAGGTTCAGGGAAAATGTGAGGGACGGCAATGGATCTTGATTGATCATAAGTGGAGGAGGAACAAAGGAGTAACTTTAAGCTCTTGAAATGGGGCATGAGGTTGGAGGCACAAGAGACTGCAGATGCTGGAATCTGGAGCAACAAGCAATCTTCTGGAGGAACTCAGTGGGTCAAGCAGCATCTGTGAGAGGAAAGGAATTGTCAACATTTCAGGTCGAAACCCTGTGCAGAGTTTGGACCCGAAACATCGGCAATTCCTTTCTCCCCACAGATGCTGCTTGACCTGCTGAGTTCCTCCAGCAGATTGTTTGTTGCATGGGGATGGGTGGTTGGGTCTGGTAGGGAAACAGAATGGGAAGTGGGAAGTAGAAATCCAACATGTCTCAACTACCACCCACTCCCTCTATTTCTACTTTTAACAGAGTCAAGAGAAGGCAAACCTGGTCCAAGGAACAGGTCTCCCAGTGAAATCTTTGAAGGAGGCCCTGGCTTCATTTTTTTTTGTTTTCAGCAGGTATTGAAGGTAAGAATGGTTAAATTCATCAGGGAAGAGTAGAAGTGTATCCTCCAATCCCAACAACAGAACCTCCATGATTACCCCTGATGCTCCATCACTGGCCTTCCTCCCTTGGATTCTGTTCCCCTTGCACTAAGATTCAACCTCTCCATCTCCAACCCATCTCCCTTAACCAGTCCGATCCTGAAGATTCTGACTGTCCCTGCCACCCCTATCTCTACATCCACTCTGCAATCTCCTGCCATTATTCACCACTTCTCAACAAACTCTGCCCAGACAATGAATGAACTTAGCAGCTTCTGGGTTGGTCATTGGTAATTGGTTTATTTTTGTCACATATACCAAGCTACAGTGAAAAGCTTTTGTTTGTATGCCATCCAGACAGATCATTCCATACATAAGTACATCAAGGTAGTATAAAAAGAAAACACAACAGAATGCAGGATACAGTGCTACGGTTACAGGGAAAGTGCAGTGCAGGTAAACAAATAAACTGCAAAGGCCATGACAAGGTAGGCTGAGATAGCAAGAGTTCATCTTTATCGTATAAGAGGTCTGTCCAAGAATCTAGTAACAGTGAGACAGAAGCTGTACTTGAGCCTGATGGTACATGTTCTCAAGCTTTTGTATCTTCTGCCCAATGGAAGGGGGAAGAAGAGAGAATGACCGGGGTGGGAGGGGTCCTTGATTATGTTGGCTGCTTTGCTGAAGCAGCGGGAAGTGTAGACAGAGTTAATGGAGGGGAGGCTGGTTTTCAGGATGGACTGGGCTGAGTTCACAACTCTCTGCAATTTCTTGCGGTCTTGGACAGAGGCCTCTTTTGGAGCGCTTCATACTCCAGGCAACTTTAAACAACAATGGACTTGCATTTGTACCACCCCTCTTCGAGGCTGTTGGTCTCCCCAAGATCCTCTCCACCAATGACCTTTCTTTGATGTCTAGTCACCAGTGCTACACAAAGAAGCAACCAAGTTGCACCAATTAAAGAATGTGTGAGAGTGACCGGATAATCTGTTTCAATGACATTGATTGATGGACAGGCATTGGCTAGGATACTGGGGGGTCTCCCTGCTCTTTCTCAATAAAATATCATGGGATATCCTCATCCATCTGAGAGAATTTGTGTATTTGTAAGATAAGTTTGTGGAAAATATCTTTATATCTAACATGGACCATTACATTGATGGGTTAGGTACCCTGGCACCTATGTTCCAGCAGATAATGTCAGTCACACTGGTATCTCTCAGAAATATGCATCTTAGACCGTGCTGCACTCCATCCCTGTTGTAGATTCTCATCCTGAATCACTGCACTGGGATGGGAATGTGAAACATGCTGAGTCAGAGACAAGGGTGCTGCCATGCTTCCCACTCACATTCCCACCAGGAACTTCAGGACATCTAACATGTAAAAAATGCTGTATCAATGCAAGTTGTATACTACTGTGTTAGAACGGAGAGTTGTTGGGAATGAAAGAGGAAGCTACATTTAAGACAGCAGCTTTAGAGGAAGTGTGTGAGTTCCATGATGTGTAATGACAGAGTGATGCAAGACAGAGCAACAGGACCCAAAAGTAGAGCGAAATAAGAGACTAGAGCTTTTGGCTATTATTATGACAGAACCATGAATGCTGTGTCTCGAAGGAACAGAAAAATTATATACGTTTTAAATAGACTGAAGATATACCAGATGGTATCTGTGGAAATGCCTGCTTGACCACAGGGAGCTAACAGGGTAATGATGGCAGTGAAGAGACTGAGAAATAAAAGCCATAGGGGTACACTGCAATTGTTAATCAATGCCTGGCTCTTGTTCTACAATTCTGGGAAAGTAAAGAATCTCTGTGCCTGACCAACTATTTACTGAGGCTTTTCAGATTTTTGCCCTGTTAATGCACAGCATATAGACAGAAAAAGCAAGTTAGCCTTTCCATTAAAAATTAAAAAAAACTGCCCAAAATTAATTTATGACTTCTAGATAAGTATTCAATTTCACATGCTCATGCATGTATATGTATGTTACATAAATGTTATTGTGTGTGTATAAACATGTCATAGAAACCATGCAGTGGAATGTCAGCTGGCTATGGATTAAACTCAGAGATTTAGCTGGTAAGATTTGTCACTCCAATAATACTATTTCTCCACTCCAGAACAATGAGCAAAATGGACTAAAACCCGAGCAATGAGGCTTAATCTCATTAGAATTCCTTGTCTGAGCTGACCTTGGAAAGATACTAACCACTGTGAGTGACATTGTGCACTGGAACCTGGGTACCAGGGGACTTGTCCTATCAATGTGATGGTGATACTTACTGTGCATTGGGTACAAAGGTATTTTCTACAAATAAATGCATTGAGCAGATGCACAAAGGTAAAATATTTCTTATTGCAGGAGTTGAGTTTGAATTGCAAGATTAAAGTTGAATTTTTTTTGCACTGGTCACTGTGAAATCACTTAAATGATCTTACATGCACATATCAGATTTTTATAATTCACAGGCACTTTCAGGCCTTATCAGTCTTTTTCCTAATGTTTTGTTTGCTGCTCCCTTGCAACCTTCTTGATGCAATGTTTTTCGACAGATACTAAAGACCCACTAGTTTCTGGCTGTCTGCATGAGTGGATACTGACCAGGAAAGGTCTGGATGGCTTTATAACCATCGGGTGTTCACTGAAAAGGTGCCAGGTGAAATCTGCTGTTTCATCTTACACCCAGTGGGGTGAGCAGTGGGCAAGAAATGGCTGCTGAAGCTGGCCAGCAACTGACCTCCTCTTAAGGATTATGGGTGGGGGTCCAGCAGTAGGGAAGAGGGTGAGGGATGGGGAGAGTAGGAGGCTTTCATATCCTACAGTGTGGTCCACATTCTCTCCCTTGTGCCATCTTACAGTAAAATAATGTCTGCTCCTGAGAGGAACAGTGGCTTACTAGCTTGGTGCAGAGTCAAAATTGTACATGTGACCCAGCAAGATCCCATCCTGAAGATTACTTAAAGGAACCCTGACAACTTCAAACAGCTGGACCAACTGCCTGACCAGGTGACCAAAGTCATCAGTTGGACCAGACACTACTTGGGTGATTCTTAATGTCCTATTACTCTGTTCCCATTATGTACCCTCACATGTAGTTTCTTCCAGGACAAGATACTGAGGGGATTTGACAGCTTGGAAGTGCATGTGCGAGATCAATAGCTTGGGTTCACCGTTTAATAAGGGCTCAGCCATTTAAGATAGAGAAGTGATGAAATTTTCTCTCCCAGAGTCTTTGGAACTCTCTTTCACAAAGGTTGATAAAAACAGAGTCTATGAGAACTTTAAAGGCAGAGGTAGATAGATCCTTGATAAGCAAGGAACTTGAAGCTCTCAACCCCTTCAACCTCAGCACCGTCGATATAAAAAGAAGCATGTGCACCACATCCTTTCCTGTAGTCAATGACCAGCTCTTTTGTTTTGCTGACATTGAGGGAAAGATTGTTGTCATGGCACCACGCCACTGGGCCCTCTATCTCATTCCTATACTCTGACTCATCTACCTCGTTATGGCCTTGCACCTTATTGTCTGCCTGCACTTCCTCTGTAACTGTAACACTTTATTTTGTATTCTGTTATTGTTTTTCCCTTGTCCTACCTCGATGTACTGATGTGATGAAATGACCCGTGTGGATGGCATGCAAAACAAGGTTTTTCTCTGTATCTCAGTACATGTGACAATAATAAACCAATTTACCAAATTAAAAATTCACCAAGAGGGTGGAAGGTTACTCTGTGTGAGGAATTGACATTGCAATCAGGTCAGCTATGATTTTATTAATGGTGGCCAAACTTGAGGGACCAAGTGGCCTACCTCTGCTCCCAATTCATATATTCAAAGTTCATATGACAAAGCAGCCCACTTGATTGACAAACCATCAACTACCATAAACCTTCAAATACCCCTCCCCACCATTCACTGTAGCTGCAGAGATGTACGGCAGTTACCTGCCCAGGTTACTCTGACGGCTCTGATCACTGAAAGGATAGAAGTGTCAGGCAAATAACAATACCGCCTCTTGCAGGCACACATCACCCTGATATGTTAATTGGTCACTGTTCCTTTATCATCACTGGGTCCAAATCGTGGTGCTCCCTCTGTATTGGCACTATGGGAGTACTTTCACCAGAAGGACTGCAGTGGACCCAGAGGGCAGTCTGTATATGGCACGAACTGCCAGAGGAAATGGTTGAGGCAGGTACATTAGCAACATTTAAAAGGTACTTGGACAAGTACATAGATAGGAAGGAATTGGAGGGATATGGCCCAAACGTGGGCAAATTGGACTAGCTTAGATAGGAATCTTGGTTGGCATGGGCCAGTTGGGCCAAAGGGCCTGTAAACGTGCTGTATGACTCTATAAGGTGTCTCATTTCCATCTTCTCAAGGGCAATTAGTGATTGGAAATGCAGGTCCTCCCCAGTTTATGAATGCCTGACTTATGTACAGCCCATACATACTAACCAGCATTTGGGAAACTGGTGGGATGGATGGGGATGGATTTGTTGGATGCTGTGGGCTGCAGGCATCTTCAGTATTTGGCCGCACTTTCGACCTGCGAACTGTCCGTGAAATGAACAGTTCACAGGAGCAGAACCCTGCCATAACCTGGGGAGGACCTGTATCTGTTGGTCCTGCCAAAAACACACATAGGAATTGAAGAAAAACTTCTTTCTCAGCCACAAGGTGTAATGACTGAAGCTCCTTCTACCTTGGGACTGACAGCCATAAAAAGAACCAGAAACCAGCCAAATAACCCACTGGATAAACTCACTGGATCAACCAGGTATTGAGAATCAAAAAACTGCAGATGTTGGAAATCTGAAATAAAAACACTAAATGCCAGAAACACTCAGCAGGTCAGGCAGCATCTGTGGAGAGGAAAATAGGTAATGTTTCAAAGAGTCAATAAGCTGTCTGAGCAGCTGAATTTTACCCAAGGAGACGTAGTAAGGAATTTTGCACAGTTATTTGTTCTTTTAGTACCATTTATTGTTCAAAAATGGCTTTTCTTCACAAGATCTAAGATAGCAACCTAAAGCTACAATATTTCCAGTTCTCTCTCTTTCCCTCTTTCTCTTTCAATTTATTATTAATAATATTATTCTTAATAATAGAGGAACAATGAATAACAAATGATCTGATTTTCTGATCATCAATGTAAGCTGGTTGCAATAAAAGGAACAGGCTCTTGAACAAACAGAACAGATTACACACATTCAAAAAAATACAATTAAACCCTCTTGTCCAGTTTAAAAAGGTGAGTTAAAATAAAATAGACACAATTTACTTGACGCTCAAAGCCTTTTCAGGAAGCTGAGCAGGTCTTAATATACGAAGCCACATGGAAACATAGTGGAGGCTGTGTTTTTCAATTTAGTAAAAGTGCTTGAATTCCCGACAGAACCACTTATACCAATATGTAATGTAACACTGATGCAATACAAGCCTGGGAGTAGTCGCTTCTGAAATAATCCACAGCCAGCTCTGCCCCATCTATACTGCTAGGACATTTTGTTTGACCTTATGATATTATTCAAAGCAATATTTTTTCTAATAACTGTTATATAAGGTGTTGGTGTCATACCATCTGCTAATCCATGTTCTGATTAAAGGAAGGAATCTCCAAGCCCATTATTCCTAATGACAAGAGCATGATCTTTTGTGCAGGCTTAAACATTAGCTGTCGAAAGCAGAGGAGAAGAAATGTTCATAGATATCAGTGATCTCAGCCACAATTGAGAAATTGGCCCTTCTAACGCACAACAAAAGTGATACAAAAGAATTACACCCTCCCTAAAGTCTATTTCCTCTGTATAATCACACAAAATGATTTTTCTTAAATATGATAATAAATCACAGCAAAAATCAATGTGACATAGTCCAACTGCTATGGCCTGATAACGCATCAATCAATATTTAGTATTTAGATTTTAATTAATACATAGCAGTGAGGATGCCTTTTAAGAGAGAAATATTATCTCAGATAAAAAATCCGGCAGCAGTGGTATACAAAAGTTGTTCCCTGTATCTGTCATTGATCAATAAGCTAGCACTCTGATTAAAAACCCCTTTGAAAATACCAGGCAGGAGTATAAACAGATTGAGCTGGTGTGTGCCTCCAACATTGCTGTCTGACTGGGATACCGCATGAATTCAGGTCCAGCAAACCAGCACAGGAAACTCTCAAAACCAAAATCCATCTGGTGTTGAGTGCTTGGCGTTTATCCAGCCCAGAGAAATCATGAATTTTCAGATTTTTATACTGAAAAAGATTATTTTTTGTTTTAAAAAGAGCAGAAAACTTTTTTCAACATTTATATAACAGGGTTACATAAAAATAAAATATCAGAGAAAAATAAATGGTTTGCAATTAGATAACTGCAGAATAAAAAGATAATTACATTCAACAAAGCTGCAACAGATGATCTGAGCTCTCTAATCATGAGAGTAATTTACTCACACTAAAAGATAGATATAGCAAAGTGTCCAGAAGTTGTGCAATTTGCAACTAAACTGCACAGTTTATTCTACTACATGAAATTATTTATTTTAAACCAATGATTTTAACTTGGGAGAAAGGTTATGTCAAATGAGGACAGCAGGTTTAGTGAACATTTTGGCAATCAATTATCAATCAGATTGGATTCTCTGCTTGACATAATAAATACTGCAGGTTAATTATATTTACGGATCTTATGAAAAAAAGATACATGTGTATAAGAGCAGAAACAGAGGAACTCTCCACAACACAGAGTACACTGACATTCTTTTTATATCTGTTGTCTGAGGCACAGATCAGGTTGACTGGTGTTTATTGGAACTATCAGTTTTAACATAAATTTACAATGCCTGCAATTTATGTGGTATTGGATCTATCTCCAGACCACATTAGCACTTTGTTCACTGATAAAAAAAATTACTATGGTTAAATCTAATTCATATTTCTTTTTAAATAAGCTTCAAAGAATGTTAGTATATATTTTCTTTTTAAATATTTTAGCTTTTTTATAGCTATGTTTTTTTAAACATAAAAATCTGTCCATGAGGAAATTATTCTGCTGATATTGCACAATTATTTTTGGTGACAATAAACAAACTTCCAGTCGGCAAAATGGTGTGTAGCTTTCTGCTAAGGTAAGCTCGTACCTGAGATTTTAACCTTGCTCTTTGCCTCCTTGTAAGAATTCACTGATGCTGGGACTTACAAAGATTGCTAATTTTTTGATTGGCCGGGAACTGTTCCTATTAAAGTCTTCAAAATAAAAAAAAATTGCCTATTTGGAAAATATAGGTAAATGTGAATTGTTAAGGTAACTGTCAAGATTCAGTGTTTAGAGAGATGTGACATTTCCAGAGAGCCAGAGTTAATTTCCAACTTATTCACTAAAACTTAAAAAATAAAGGCATAAGAAATAATAGGCAAATCTACTAACATTTTAAAAGGCAAATGGCATTTGGAAGTGTACATCTGGAGAAACACAGACCAAGCAATACATCTGTTTGCAATATTTTCTTTCAAAGAATGGCTATAATAAAATTTCTGTTAACTCCTTAATATACCCTACACTTTATTATATTTTATAAAGGCAAGATTTTACTGAGAAGCAAATTATTTTGTGAACTCCGTAATCCAGTTTAGAGTTGATAACAAGAGATCTGTGACAAGAGATCAGGGACCCTCAAAACAATTGGCTCTCGAAATTTGAGATAAGTTTGCCTTTGTAGCTATCCAACACAAAAAAATGTCTTTTGTCGACTGCATTTTCCACTGGAAATTTTATCCTTTGTTTACCTTTTCTTCCTCATCGAGAAAAAGTCTGTGACCTCTCTTTCAATCAAATAACTTTCCAAAGCACAAACTGTCCAATGAATTTTTTTTGAAAAATGCAGCAAATAAGGTGAACTCGCTGATGTACATGATTGTTTTATTTTTAGACATCATGAAATCAGAATGAAGGATCCAGACCTAGATTAAAAAGAAAGCTTCTGACATGACAGGCAGTGGGTAGACAGGGTTGTTAGTTTACGTAGGCTGTAGGCTGAATCAACTGGAAAATTTTGATCACTTTAATTTACTATATCCAGCATGCCTGCTTGACTTGTCCACCACTTTTATCAAGGCTTGTGAGGCAGTATTGATTTTTTTATTTTCTATGTAGGATAAGAAGACAGAGAGTTAGCAGCAACAGTGAATGTAGAACTTTCCTCAGATTACTGCTATTCTCTAGTTTATTGCATTCTGTCGTTTGCAGTTTCAGATGATGTTCAGTATGTCAGGATTACTTCAAGCAGGAAATAAGGTGAATAACAATAGAAGATGCTGGAAGAGAAGGATTGAAAAAATAGGCAAAGTAAAAAAAAAAGATGGGTTGTAAAGAAGAGAGGCAGATGCGGGAACGAGAAACTGAAAATGCTGCTAAATCACTGTTGTAAGTCACTGGAACCTTAACATGTAAAGAAAAATGTTACATTGCAATAAAATGGAAGATATGCTGTTTGTTATATTTTGCTTTTTTTTTGTCTTTGAAGAATACAATCAGACCTAAGTCTTTAACTGCTTAAAAGGCAATTAGTCAAAGCATTGCATATGCCTGTTCTGACACAGTGGATTAGATTAAACTGCTTAAATGGCAAGAATGTTCCTAGGTGTACATTTGTTAAAGCTTGTAACAATGCACTTCACTCAAGGTAATCAGCTGTGCTTAATACTAAGATTTACAAATAAAAGAAAAACAAAATAAGACCAAGCCTAGGGGGTAGATGAGTTTTAAATAAATGCTATTACAAGATAAAGCATGAAATGTGTGCAAATGCAATCAACTGCGTAACAAGCAAACAAGAATAAAATTGAATCCTGCTCATAAGGAAACACAATTTAAACTTTATATTTAAAGAACTGGATATTATAATTCCACCTCCCGCAGAAAAGTACTGTGCCAATCACATCCTCAGCTTGTCAAAGTCACTTGATTAGATATACAATCTTTCACAATCAAAGGTTTAGGTTTGTATTTCTTGTTCTCCTCTTTCAGAAGTATTTTGCAAATTTTGGCAGTAGCAAAAGTCAGGTTAACAGGAATTTGCTTTTGGCCTCATTCTTGTAAACCTCAAGTAGTTGCAAGTAATAATAATTAATTTTAATCTTATATCTCTTTTATTTTTTTCAGAATATCAATGACCTTAAGAAACAAAATTGATTTGGGTTTCCTACCACCATTATTAGCCCCTGGAACTGATAAACTTGATTGAATTGAAAAGACCATTAAAAGACACAAGTTTATGACAACATAACTGAAGATTTTTAGTATCAAGCTCACACATTAAACGTAACAAGAAACAAGTTCTGAATGAATGAACAATGTTAATGATTAAGTTTCTATTTGTCACCATAAACCCAGTTAAAGCAAAACTAGTCAAATTTAATTAAATGGGTGCGTTAGATTGAAAAAAATGACCTTTTTTTTGTTTTGCTATAAACTGCAAAGAAATGTAAAACAAATTGCGAGTTCACAAAAAACACTCTGGGGTCACCCAGACCAGACTTTGGCCAGTTTAACTATATTGCCTCATATTACACAGGATCTTATAACCATCATATATACCTTTTCATTTGGGGTTGTTAGTGGCAACGGCAACATTTTTTGCTCATCAGTAGCAGTTGCAAACTCAGCTGCTGGGTATTTCCAATTTTTAATTGTTTTTTTTCAAAATTGAATTTTCTCCCTACTCTTATGATGGTGCCGAACCTTCCTGTGCTCAGGTTTTGTATAAGCACCGTTTTTCTGCATTCTGGTCAAGTAGCTATTCTTTGCTGAGTTGAGCAGGTTGCTTTACTATATGGCCACGGCAGACATCACAGTCAAGTTCCTGATTCATCCAAAATTCATGGAAGAGCACTTTGCTCGGGTGGCAGAGACACTGGCTGGTTTCTTTACCCAAATGGGCTGTCTACTGATCCCAGTGAAAATGGTTCAACTCAGCCAGGTACCTAGCTGAATTTGGGATCTTCTTTGATGCTGAAGCTGTGAACCACACTGATTGTTCACAGCCATTGGCTTGGATAATAATGGGATGGATCTTCTGCTGCCCTTAGATTGCTGGTTGCCTCCCCTTGAACCAGGTGTAGCTCCTGGGTGCAGTCTTCTGTGGGAAGCCCAGCTGCCAGCTCATTAGCCTAACCCAGAGCAATGCAGGAGTTCTTGGCTTGTGGTTGGCTGCATTTGCAGAATAGCTTTGACAGCTGGTGGGGCTCTGCCTCTAAGCTCATTGGCCATCAAAGCTGTCAATCAAATTGTAGGTCTGTGAATCTTTGATGTTCACAAACATTCAGAATCTCTTGGGATCCATTGAAATAAATATTTATTTTAAGTTAAAATATTCATACACCCATGTGCACACACACATTTGCACACACAGATGCACATATGAACACATATATGCATGCACACAAGCAAAAACACACACAAACACACTCTCACATGTCAGCTCACACACACCTGCTCTCTCTCTTTCACACACACACACACACACACACACACACACACACACACACACACACACACACACACACACATTCTTAAAACCAATTAAAAACATTTAAACTAACTTAATTAAATCAAAGAGAAACAAAGGACTGCAGATGCTGGAATCTAGATGAGAAACACTATGATACTGGAGGAACTCAGCAGGTGGTCAGCATTTCGGGTCAGGACCCTTCTTCAGGTATAGGAGATAGGAAAAGGGGAGACCCAATATACAGGAGTGAAAAGCAGAGCAGTGATAAGTGGAAAAAAGAGGGGACGCAGGGTCGGCGCAAGGTGGTGATAGGTAGATGCAGGTAAGAGATAATGATAGGCAGGTGTGGAGGAGGAGGGGAGAGCAGATCCACCGGGGTATGGGTCAAAAGTAAGGAGGAAATAAGGGGGTAGAAAAAAGAGAGATAAGCTAGGAAAGGGAAGAAAAGAAGAGGCATGGTTGGGAGTGGGTGTGGGGTGTGTGTGGAGGTTACTTAAAGCAGAAGAAATAAATGTTCATGCTGTTAGGCTGCAAGGTTCCAAGATGGAAAATGAAGTGTTGTTCCTCCTGTTTGTGTTTGGAATTCTCCTGGCAGTGGAGGAGGCCGAGGACTGACATATCTCTAATGGAGGGGGAGGGGGAGTTGAAGTGACTGGCAATGGGGAGATGCAGATTGCGGTTATGGATGGAGTGCAGGTGTTCTGCGAAATGATCACCTAGTCTGCGTTTGGTCTCACCAATGTAGAGGAGGCCACACTTGGAGCACCGAATGCAGTAGATGATATTAAGAGAGGTGTAGGTGAATCTCTGTCTCACCTGAAAGGACTGTTTGGGTGCCTGGATGGAGGTGCTGGAGGTGGTGTAGGGGCAGGTGTTGCATCAATAGCGGGGGCAGTGGAAAGGTCCTGGGTGAGAGTGGGATGGGCAGGGAGGCGGAGGTGGGGAGGAGTGAACTAGGGAGTCAAGGAGAGAGCAGTCCCTGCTAAAGGCAGAAAGGGGTGGGGAGGGAAAGATATGCTTGGCAGTGGGGTTCTGTTGGAGGTGGCAGAAGTGGCGGAGAATGATGTGTTGGATATGTAGGCTGGTAGGATGAACTGTGAGGACAAGGGGGACCCTATCCCTGTTGGGTCTGGGAGGGGTGGGGGAGAGAGCAGAGGTGTGGGAAATGGCAGAGATATGGGTGCGAGCTCTCTCCACCACAGTGGGTGGGGGGGGGGGGGGGGTGGGGAAGCCACGGTTAGAAAAGAAGTTGGACATCTCGGATGTCCTGGAGTGGAAAGCCTCATCATGGGAGCAGATACGGTGGAGGCAGAGAAATTGAGAAAAAGGGATAGCATCCTTTATCTCCACAAATCAAAACTGCACCCACCATTCTCCCATCTGCTAACTTCTCCTACTTATTTAAATAGATCCACTTGCCATAGGTTTAGCCCAATCTGGGAATTCTTCCAGCTCATGCACTGGGATACCTGCAGGGTTGTTACTGTATCAGTGGGCTCACCTGCTGGTATATGTGGGGACATTTTGGAGGAAGATCTGCCCTATTATTCAACAAACAACCCCTTCAGCATGATAACCATAAATTAATGGTTGTTCTTTGTAAACGATGCAGGGCATTTTTAAAGCTTCATTTGTATTACTCTCCTGTGACAATAGCATTAATGTTAGAAATTACTTTCTCCCTTTCCCTGGTTATCCGTCACTCTGCCAGCAGACATTATGACATTGGAACTGATTATGGCTTCTATCACTGGCTCTGTGATGTTTGGGGCTTCCCTCTCCGGCTAAATGGATTCTCCTAAGTTGCATGGCATGGGCCATTGTCTTGAGTCACCCTTGCCAACATTAGATTATTTTCCCTCACCCTACCAAAGGAAATAGAAACTTAGCCAATTCGGATTAACCTTGACTACGAGTGAAACATCCATTCCCCATCCCCACACCGCATCTTCAACGGTTTTACAAATGGAAATCAATTGAAGTAAATTGAACTAATAATTGAAAGCGTTAAAGAAAATTTTAATAAATGAACACAGGGAATTGTTTTTAATGTACTCATGCCTTTTCTCCTTGGATTGCTTGTACCAGTGGCATCAGGGCAGTCCTGGAGAGTTGCTGATTACTTACTGATGATTAGAGGGAGGAGTGGGAAGACTGCCTTGTATTTTCTTGCTGCCTTGCTCAAAGACAGCTACAGAACTCTGCCTTCCAAAGGGTTATAGAGTCATGGAGCCAAGCAGTGCAGAAACAGGTCTTTTGGATCACCATCCCACCATGGACATATCTATATTAATCCCATTTGCCCATGTTAGATTTGTAACTTTCTATGACTTGGCTGCTCAAGTGTCATTCCAGATGCCTCTTAAGTATTCTACCTAGTATCATCACCCTAATCGTCATCCTTGACAGATTGTTGGGTTTGAGATCGACTTGCTTCCTCTCTGGTCCTGTGGGTTCTGAGGCCAAGGTGGGAACCTCAGACTTTTCCACAGCTGGAGCAGACAACTAACTAAGTACAGACACAAAAAAGTCCGACTGGCAACTTCTGTGAAGTTGATGGCCTGTGCCGGACCATGCTTGTGGCCCGGACCCGTCACTCCTGGGCCATGTCTGTTTGCACCTACTGTTTCCGGGTAAGTTGGTCCATCACAGCTGAGGGGTGTATCAAGTTCTAACAGCAAGCAGCCAGATTGTCAGTTAGAGATGTTTAAAACTACATAAACTTAAATAATTAAAAACAGTTAAAAAATTAAAATAGACAAATTTAAAACATCACACTGACAAATTATTTAAAAACATTAAAAAAGAAGTAAATTAGGTAAAATAAACACTTACCTATTTCCACTGGCACAGTTTTACAGCAGTGACCCAGATTCGGTCCTGACCCTGGGTGTGCTGTGGGTGGAGTTTGCATGGTCTCCCTTTGTCAATCTAGGTTTTCACCCAGTGCTCCAGTTTCTTCCACATCCCAAACAAATTCTGTTTGGTAGTCAAAGTCAAAGTCGAGTTTATTGTCATATGCACAAGTACATGTGTGCACAGGTGCAATGATAAACTTACTTGCAGCAGCATCACAGGCACTTAGCATCAGATAAGCAGCATTCACAAGAAAAACATAAATCAAATATAAATTGTACACAATTTTTACAAGAAAGAACACAATTAGAACAAAAAAAACAAAGTCCATTTTACTACAAAGTGGTCATAGTGTTGCTAAACTGTAGTGATTGGAGATGGTTGTTTCAAGAACTGAATAGTTGAAGGGAATTATTTGTTCTTGAACCTGGTGGTGTGGAACTTCAGGCTTCTGTACCTCCTGCCCGATGGTAGCAATGAGGATGTTTATTGATGTTTATTTATTAGTCACATGTACATCGAAACACACTGTGAAATACGTCTTTTTGCATTACTGAGAATGTGCTGGGGGCAGCCCGCAAGTGTTGCCATTTTTTCCGACTCCAACATAGCATGTCCATAACTCCTAACCTGTACATCTTTGGAATGTGGGAGGAAACCGGAGCACCTGGGGGAAACCCGCGCAGACACAGGGAGAACGTACAAACTTCCTACAGATAGCAGCGGGAATTGAACCCAGGTCGCTGGTGCTGTAATAGCATCACACTAACTGCTACACTACCATGCATGGCCCGGATTGTGGGGATCTTTGATGATAGATGTTGCCTTCTTGAGGTAGCGTCTCATGTTGATACTACTGATGAGGGGAGGGACATGCCTGTGATGTATTGGGCTAAGTCCATTACTCTCTGCAGCTTCAAACGTTCTTGGTTGTTTCCTTCTGACGTGTGTGGGCTCCTGAGTGTCCTGGATGTGTGAACTCGAGGTTCTCAGTATGACATTAATTCTCCTTCTCCACTTTCAGCACATCCATGAATTTTTTTTCTCTGGTAAGTTCTTCCAGTGACAGATCTCTGCTTGAAGGGTATGATTCAGGAGTCTGGTGTCAGGTATGTGTATAATGTGATCTGCCCAGTGGTGCTGACTCAGTATAACTAGGGCTGCAGTTTTGGATGTATTGACCTGCGAGAGGATACCAACATTCTTTTGCTTATCCTGCCCATGCATTTGGAGGACTTTGCAAAGAGAGCATTGGTGGAATATTTCCAGTGCCTTGAGGTACCTGCTGTAGGTAGTTCAGGTGGCAGTAGCATATAGGAAGACAGGGTTCACTGAAGCCCAGTAGACCACGGGTTTTGTGTCCGGTTGGAGGTCTTGATCTTCAAACACCCTTTTCTGCAATTAGCTAATGACCAGGAAAAGATGACATGTAGAACTGTGCCAACAATTGAAGTGTGAAGTAGTGTATGCATTGTGGCTATATAGAAAGGTTCAGGTAAGATAAATGCACTGGCAGGAGACTTGTGTGAATCCTAAGACCATATCTTAGTTCACTACAAGTTACGTTCACCCATTTGGCCAGTTATCATTGACCCACACAAGCTCCTGTAAAATACCCATACTTGTTTTTGAATCTCTCCAACCTCTTGCACCCTCTTGCGGACTACTTTGCTTCCCCTGTTCCAGCTTCCCAGGCCCCTCTTATTTTAATCACTTTACCACTGACAGCCATGCCTTCAGCTGCCTGGCCCCAAGCTCTGGAATTCCCTCTGTCTCTCCTCCCTAAAGAAGCTGCTTAAAACTGACCTCGTTAACCAAGGTCACCATTGCCGATATCGTGGTGATAAGCTTCTGCTTAGTAATAATTTTGTTGGAGGGCCTTAAGTCAAGTCAAGTTTATTGTCAGATGCACAAGTACAGGTACAATGGAAAACTTGCTTGTAGCAGCATCACAGGCAACAAAAAAACTGTTGGAGGAACTCACCAGGTTGACCAGCATCTTTGGAAGGACTGATAGGGTTTCGACCGAAAACATTGACAATTCCTTTCCTCCCACAGATGCTGCTTGACCTGCTGAGTTCTTCCAGCACATTGTTTGTTACTCCAGATTCCAACAGCTGCAGTCTCTTCTGTCTGCAGCATCACAGGCATGTAGGTCCAAGGGAGCAATTTAAATTCAAGTTGTCGTTACATTATTGTGAAGTTTAAGCAACTGTTGGGAGTAGAAGGGCTGAATGGCCTGTTTCTGTATAAAATCCCACTGAAGTTGTAGGTTGGTTCTGTGCAGGTTTTTATGAATCTTGAGTTTCGCTGGTTCATAGTATTGGACTAGATAGCATTTTGTTCTTTTAGTTTATGTGATACTGGCATCATTGGCAATGTTTAAGCCACCTCAGTGCCCAACATCTTGACAGAGCCACAGGAGAGGCATTTAGATAAACCTGTTTGTGGGCAAAGGCTGTTTAAGTGTGACCAGTATTTATTGCCCCTCTCTAATCACCCATTAAGAAGTGACAGTGAGCTGCTCTCAAGAGTTGCTTCAGTCCTTCTGGTGAAGGTGCTCCCACATTTCTGTCAGGCGGGAGATCCCAGGATTTAAGACCCAGTTGCAATGAAGGACCAGTGATATAGTTCCAAGGGGATGATGGAAACTTGAAGAGAGCAGTGTTCCAGTAAACCTGCTGTCTTTATCTTTTATGCTGTGGAGATCGTGGATTAGGGACATGCTGTCAGGGTATCTGAGGCAAGTACTTATAGTGCCTGTTGTACATTTTATATACTGCAGCCACAGTACATGGAGCGTGGAGCAAAAGAACATGAAGAAGAGTAGTTGAGTGATATATTTACTCTGTCTGTATTTGTGGTACTTTTGAACCAAAGCCATGACTAAGGTGATTTTTCAGCAGCTAATTCAAAATCGCTATTTTGTCTCTATACATGGAATGAATGCCTTGTTCCCTCTGAACTGTCATTATAGATTACTGACAGATTTTGTCTGTAGTTTACAGATTTGAGGAATGTAGGTAAAATATAAAGAATATTGTGAACAAGCCAACAAACAGATGAAATGGATTAATTATATTGCTTGTCACCATTTGTGGGCTTCACAGAAATGTGCAGATGAACAAAAATGACTGTAAAGAAACAAATCAAAATCTCTGCATTTCACTACTGAACTTAGACAGTGCCACATTTGGCAAAATCTGCCTTGCGTCTCTACATTCTCCATGCCTGCAAATAAAATGTGTGATTACTGTAATTAGGCATTTGGTCATGTCAATACCAGAGAAAGGCGCAAAACTTGCAGCAAATCTGAAAGCAAGTGCTTTGAGTTAGCTCTCCACATCCAGGCTGGGAAAATTTGTTGGGGCACTCTGTCCCTAAGCAACCATTCTCCTTCGGCGAGTTCTGATGGAAGACCAGAACCATCAAATGTAAGGGGAAGATCGTGCCTGATCTGATCCACTCCCCTGTGGTCAGACAAGTGTTCTGCAGCCCCGTGACTCCCAATGACCATCAGCCTTCTGTTTTGTGCCCTGGAGCCAAAGGCCTGTTTCACTGTGTTTAATTGTCTCTGATAATCAGCAACGTTTAAGAACAGTTGTCATTCAAAATTACCAGATGTTTGATTAAAAAATATTGAGATAACTGAAAACATATTAAACTTAAGTTCAGTAATGACAAAAATAGATGCACAGTGGACTATCAACACCGCCGCTCCCCAAAAAATGTAGCTAAACGCCTTTTATTTAAGGTTGGTGATCCCATTCATTGGGACTGCAGTAGATGCGCCAGCTAAGGGTGGTGTAAAGTTCAGGGGTCAGATGTGAAGTGTAACTGGCCCCTCGGTTCAGTATGTTATGCAATGCACCTGGACTCAGAGGAAGAGTGACTGTCAGCCTGCTCTGTACTTCTACACTGCAGTCTGCAGGTATAGAAGTCCAGAACATTCTACCATGGGCAGAATCAGTGGTTCGCTGTGAGACTAATGAGTTTCCATTTAACATAACCTGGCCCATTAACTTTGCTTCTCTCTCCACAGATGCTCCCTGACCTGGTGAGGATTTCCATCATTTTCTGTTTTATTTCAGATCTTGAGCATCAGCAATATTTTGTGTTTGGACTCTACCTCTTTGGCTTTAATAAACAGTGAATGTGACAAACATCACACCTGGCTGTTTTCAAACAGGAGTTGATATGTTAGATCATACCATTCATCTGCAGTGGCTCTCCCTCATTGTCTAGGTTAGGGGGGTACATGGAAAACAGAACAGTTCAACAAAAGAACAGGCCCTTAGGCCCATGATGTTGTGCTGAACTAATTAAACTAATGACACCTAATTACATTAATCCCTTCTGCCCAGACATAGTCCATATCCCTCCCATCCCTGCATAACTATGACGCTAAGAGCCTCTTAAATGCCACTATCGTATCTGCTTCCACCACCTCTCCAATAATGTTCAGAGATTGGTTAAATAGCACACAGAACAGTTCGGCTCAGGAACAGGCCCTTTGGCTCACAATATCTGTGCTAAACATGATGTCAAATTAAACTAAATCTCTTCTGTCTGCACATGATTCGTATCCCTTCATTCCCTGCGTGTTCATGCGTCTATCTAAAAGCCTCTTAAACTCCACTATCATATCTGCTTCCACCACTATCCCTGGCAGCCTGTTCCAGGCACCCACCAGTCTCTATGTAAAAAAAACTTGCCCCACACATCTCCTTTGAACTTTCCCCTTCCCACCTTAAATGCATGTCCTCTAGTATTAGTCATTTTGACCCTGGTAGTCTCAGTTGATTCCATATTTATCTATTCCATTGTAGCCAGATCACCTCTGCTGATGCAACTTTCCTCTTCCTCACCTGCACCTTGCTCCTCAGTGGAGCTGGAGGATCTTGCAGGGACTCTCTCCAGTGCTTTGAGCTGCCTGCCGTAGGTAGTCCAATCAGTGAGATTGTCTGCAGATGTGGCATTAACCTTAACAACTGATATTGGTGACACACAGATCTACTACAGCTCCTCTCTCAACCTCTCCATCACCTGGAGGCTGTCAGGTTACGAGTGACCCTTTCTCTCTTGCGGGAAACACATTAACTTTGAGCTCACTAACCTCATTATCTCCTGATCCCTCAAAGCTGCAAATTATAAACTTTCACCCTTGTGTAAACATTCCGCCCACCACTTTGTGTCCTCCCTCCATGTGTAATCCACTGGTTGCTTCGATCCCTTTCTTTTACTTAAGCAGTCCCCAGGATCGAGGATGACTTGCTTCTTTCGCAGTTCTGTAGGTTCTGAAGGGGCTGATCAGACCAATGAGGGATCTGGAGACTACACTACAGGCGGGACAGGATGTGCTTGATGGCGCGGGTGAGCAGATAGTTTGGGTGGTGGTGTGCTCCTTCCTGTTTACATTGGGCCTCTCTGAGCTTTTGACAAAGTGATTCAAAGTTCTCAATTCCATTGGGGATGCTCCCTTTCCATTTTGACTGCTTATGGACTAGGGATTCCAATAGGTTGATGGGGATGATATATTTTTCAAGGAGGCTTTCAGACCACCCTTGAATTATTTCCTTTATCTTCCTGGTTTTCTCTTGTCTGTCTGTTTGGGGAGTCTGAAGTCAAGCATGTGAATGATGTGGTCTGTCCAATGGAGCTGACTGAGTGTATTTAGGGCCTCAGTGCTGGAGAGGTTGGACTGGGAGAGGACTGTGACATTAGCTCGCTTATTCTGCCAGTGGAGTTGGAGGATTTTGCAGGGACATTGTTGGTGGGACCTCTCCAGTGCCTTGAGGTTCCTGTAGGTAGCCCATATCTCAGAAATAGAAGTGTGAAGATCACGTCTGCATGGTAGACCATAAGTTTGCTGCTGGTTTGAGGTCTTGATCTTCAAACACTCTTTTTCCGCTATAGGGAACTGACACAGAAGAGGAGATGAAGCCTAGGCAGTTCAGCCATTGAACAGCAGGGCAGGCTTGATGGGCCGAGTAGCCTGATCCTGCTCCCTATGTTCTTATGTTTTCAGATGGCCAGAGGCTGTCCTGGTGCACTGTAGGCAGTGGTGAATTTTACCTTGAATGTCTCCCTTTGCTGAGAGGTGCCTCCAGAAAAATGGTTTACATTATCCATTGTGCTGGACATGTATTATTGGGGAGTGGTGTGGGGTTTCAATCCCTGTCCCCCTCCATTGGTAGCTATAACTTCAGCTCCCACAAGACTGAATTCCACCCATAAATGCTTCCCTCTCTTCAGCTGTCTTTATGACAGTCTTTGTGGACTTCTCCTAACAATCTCCCACCTTAACTTGATTTTTCTTCAAGCACCCTTGCATAATTTTTTTTGTCTTCTCATTGCTATATAAATGCAGATTGGTGGTAATAGCATCCGTTTATTGTTTGCAATCCTTCAATAATTTCATGTGTGATGCTTTCAATGGTTACCAAGCTAGTGACTGAAAGCAAATCGCATTGAAACAAAATGTGTCTGGAGTTATTGGGAAAGCGGCTTTAATTTATAGAATAATATAATGAAAGCCTGCTTCAGTTGAATATTTGACAAATAGACTGAAACACATGGCTAGGCTTAATAATAGGCTACATGACTCAGGAATGAGGTCATCTTGATACATCGGAAATAACATTTAATCTACGTTTTTAAACTGTGATTACATTGAATGCAAAGTTACATTTCAATTATTTGTTTTATGAGTAATAAGTATATTTATGTTGCAAAGGTCAGAAATTGGAGTTGTTTTGATTAAGAGAAACAAAGTTACATTAGTTAATAAGTAAGATTTTGTGTTTAAAAAGCTATCTGTGGATTAAGTTTTCAATCGAGAGTTGATTTACAAATAAAATCAGGTTGCTTACTGCCACAAAGCAAAAAGTCTTATTGTATGTGTATATTGATGTTCTCCAAATAATAATGAAATAATAAGTGTCATTGATTTGATTTGTAATCAGGTACAATCAAATCAGCAAAAAATGTAAAACACATTAAAACAATGACTGTTGCTTTTGTGTCCTAATCTGCAATTGGTTTCAATGTGTTTATATATTAACTTTATTTTCATTCTCTTTGCAATTAAGCAGGATGATTTTTATGCAATTAGCAATATTTTCCTGCTTAGTTTTGCAAAGGGGGCAAAGAGAAAACCTCTGTTCAGTAGCAGTGAAAACAAATACATGCACTCACCCTGTGAGAACTGGTATGGTGCGCTGCTTCAGTAGATACTGTAAATACCATACAGTCTGAAGACAAAACAGAAAATGCACGATGTTATAGCTTTGGCAGCACGCTGCTGTTGAAAGATGAGTCATCAGAAAAAAATTGTAGAATAACTTTTGTAGTGAAATGCTGCATCAGGCAAACATTGATGGAAATATTACAGAGGAGTGCAAATCAGTTTCTGCTCCCAGCTGTGCTTTTGTTTGTTCAGATATTCCTTTTACATTTACAAGTGAGTTGAGTTGTATTTAATATGACTTTGAACATGCACTAAACACTTGCATTTCCAGACCTCCAGACATTTGTGTTTTATGACACATATGAATGTTTAGTTAGCTGTGTATTAATGGCGATCAGGACTGATATAAAACCTGAGAATCATTTCTCCAAAGGAAAACCAAGTTAGGAAATAAGAATCACAGGAAATGTTATGCTGGTATTAACCTGTTTATGGTCACTGTGATAAATATGGATAAAATGGATTCCAAAATGTTTAAAATACTACCACGAACTTTTTTTTCTCAATTTTTACAAGACTTGTCTGCTGGCTCCTTCTATAAACGTACACATTGTTGCCTATTTGAAGTTTGTTCATCTTTCCCTCTCTGCTAAAAATATAGTGGCTCCGTGGTTTCACTATGTACTTATCACATGGATTAATGCTGGCAAAGTTATCTTGTAAAATGGCTGGAACACTGAGACTAACACTGAGTAACGGTTCAATCAAACAGCACTTTTTCCATAATGGAGGACTTGGGTTATTCTGTTCTTTATGACCCCAGGGTTCGCATGAATGAATAAAAAAACAGAAAATAAGGCCAGAAGTGGTCATTGAAATGTTCTGCAGTTGCAAAGCTTTTGTGATATTTGCAGTGTGCTAACAGTCCTATTGTTAATTTTTTTCTCCTGCAGTAATCATAAAAGAATACTTATGATTGCAGGATAAAAAGATCAGGAATGCCTTTCACAGCAATGTCAGTAAAGCAGTAATTATTGTTATTGACTAAAAACATGAATTAAAGCCAAGGTACAGAGGTAATGTTTGCAGATCAATTATTGCTTTAGTGCTCCTGATGAATCTGTTTTCCAACTGATGATTTAACAGACAGTTTCTGCTTGTTAGGAAATGCAATATGTTGGAGTTAGTTCAATTTGATTTAGACGCAAAAATGCCTTCATTCTATTTTAGATGGTTTCAGTATACCTGCCACAGAAAGGGCAAATCTGTGGTGGTTAAAAAACAATGATTTAAGAAACCTAATATTGTCTATAGAATTGGTCAAAAGGACAATGAGGTGCTACACTTGGTTTGCTTAAATTTTACCTTTTCGAAGTTTCTTTTTCATAGATATGCATACAGGTATCCCTCAAATACATCAGTTGAATTTATTTCAATTGAATCGGTTTATTCTTGTCACATGTACCAAGGTATAGTGAAAAACTTTGTTTTGCATGCCATACATACATTTCATTACAAATGTGCATTGAGGTAGTACAAGGGAAAACAATAACAGAATGCAGAATAAAGTGTTACAGTTTCAGAGAAAGTGTAGTGCAGACAGATATTAAGGTGCAAGCCCATGATGAGGTAGATTGTGAGGTCAAGAGTCTATCTTATCATACTAGGGGACCATTCAATAGTCTTATAATAGTGGGATAGAAGCTGTCCTTGAGCCTGGTGGTATGTGCTTTCAGAATTTTGTATTTTCTGCCTGCTGGGAGAGGGGAGAAGAAAGAATAACTGGGGTGGAAGGAGTCTTTGATTATGTTGTCTGCTTTACTGAGGCAGCGAGAAGCATAGACAGAGTCCATGGAGGGGAGGCTGTTTTTTGTGATGTATCCACAACTCTCTGCAGTTTCTTGCTGTTTTGGGCAGAACAATTGCCATACTAAATATTGCACTAAAGCAATAATTGACCTGCAGACATTACCTCTACACTTCTCGCTGTCTTCGGAAAGCAGCCAGCTTAATCAAAGACCCCACCCACCCGGGACATTCTCTCTTCTCCCCTTTCCCATTGGGCAGAAGATACAAAAGCCTGAAGCACGTACCACCAGGCTCAAGGACAGTTTCTATTTGCTGTTATAAGACTATTGAATGGTTCCCTAGTACGATAAAATGGACTCTTGACCTCAAAATCCACCTCGTTATGACCTTGCAACTTATTGTCTACCTGCACTGCACTTTCTCTGTAGCTATGACACTTTACTCTGCATTCTGTATTTTATTTCACCTTGAACTACCTCAATGCACTGTGTAATGAATTGATCTGTATGAACAGTATGCAAGACAAGTTTTTCATTGTATCTCGGTACAAGTGACAATAATAAACCAATTTCAATTTCAAGTTGTGATGCACTTGGATAGGATGCGTTCTATGGTGTATCTATAAAAATTGGTGAGGATCAACAGGGATATTCTGAATTTCTTTAGACCCCTGAGGAAGTAGAGGCATTGGTGTGCTTCCTTGGTCATGGTGTCTACGTGGTTGAACCAGAACAAGTCACTGGTGATGTTTACACCTAGGAACTTGAAGCTCTCAACCATCTCCACCTCCGCACCAAATTACTTAAAGATCTCATGTTGAGAGATGAGTGCTGGAAAAATCAGCTCCCCTGTGGGCCAAAATCTATCAGTTAGGGATGAGATCTGACAGCGTTCCTGGCCTAGTGATATTAAACAGGGAGTTGGGATGAGATAGTCTTTACCTCTACCCCTTACATTGCTTTTCACATGTGTCTTGGCTTGTGTTTTCTCCCAGAACACAGGGTCAGGCATGTCCAAGTATTCTGAAAATCCTTAATCTCTACAGAGAGGATAGTTTTAATGGTGGGAAATTCTACCTGCATGAAGATTGCATTTTAACCAGGAACACTGAAGGTATTGCCAGCTAATGATCTGAAATGGTGAAGGTCTTGGGGGAGAGATGGGGATGCAAAAAAATCAGTGGAACTTGAAGCAATAGATAATTTAACATTTTACACTCTAACCTGTGCTCTGCCAACTTGGGCTTCCTAATTTTAATAGTTTCCCACCATTAGTGGCTGCACCTGGACCTAGATCTCCCTCCAGATAGCCCTAGACATCTATGTTGTTAATCTTTTTTAAGGAACACCTTCAACCTTATCTAGTTATCAGATCTAGTATCAGTGACTATGTGGTTGGCATGAAGTATGAAAGCATTTTGACTTCAGGTGCATATAGATGATCTGATTAGTCACGTTCTGATTCAGATTCAGATTTAGATTCAGATTAGTTTATTGTCATATACACCAGGGTGCAATGAAATTCCTTGCTTGTGTGAAGCTCACAGAGAAAACAATATACAAGGAATTATAAATACAACAATAAATACAGTGACGAGTGCAAAACAGAATGGTGCAAAGTTTAGTAGTGCAAACTGAAGTAGTGCAAAAAGAAATGCTAAAGTGACAATAACGAAGAGGTAAATTAAGGGTTCGAGAATGTGGCAGCACCACTGGGAAGGCAATGTTGAAGAGGTGGTTGGTTCAGAAGTCTGACAGCAATGGGGAAGAAGCTGTTCTTGAGTCTTGATAAAGAGGCTTATGAAGGCACAAGGATACCTTCCTTTATTAGTCGAGACATAGGATAGAAGTGCAGGGAGATGGTGCTGGAACTGTATAAAACACCTGTTAGGCCACGACTTGAGTACTGCATACAGTTCTGGTCATTACATTACAGGAGAGATGTGCTTGTACTGGAAAGGGTGCAGGGGAGTCTTTGGAGGATGTTACCAGGAATGGAAAATTGTAGCTATTAGGAAAGTCTGGATAAGCTCGAGTTGTTTTCTTTGGAACCGAGGAGGTTGAGAGGAGCCTTAATTACAGTGTATAAAATTATCTGGGCTTAAATAAGAGGGATATTTTTCACTTAACTGAGGAACCAAAAAGCAAGCAGCACCAACTTATTGTAATGGGTAGAAGAATTAGAGGAGATAAGGAAAGCATATTCATCCAGTGAGTGAATGAGGTCTGGAACTCTTGACACAATGGGGCTGAGACTCTGCCGATAATTCAGAAGAGCTTGGATGAGTGCAATGGAGACACAAGAGACTGCATGTGCTGGAATCTGGAGAAAAAGTGAGCTGCTGGAGGAAGTCAACGGGTCAGGCAGCATCTGGAGAGGGAAATGGACAGTCGACGTTGGGGGTCGAGACCCTTCATCGGGACTGAAAGAGTAGAGGGGAGATAGACAGTATAAAGAGGTTGAGGGGGAGGGGTGGAGCAAGAGCTGGCAAGTGATAGGGGGATCCAAGTGAGGAGGGGATAATGGGAGGATGGAGTCAGGTGAGGGAGGGCAGGGTGGAGAGAGCAACAGAGGCTGGGAGGTGATAGGTAGAGGCAACAAGTGCTGCAGATTGTGGAATCTGATAAGAAAGGAAGGTGATGAGGAACCAAATAAGGGAGGTGGGGTGGGTAGATAGGGGAATTGTCCCAGTGGGAGGAGTGTGTGGGTGATTGGCAGATGGAGTAGACGGGGGAGGGGAAAGAAACAGTTAGACGTGAGGCTGGGGTGCGGGGTGTGTGAGAGGGCCTGAGTAGATCATGTGGAGAGAGAAAGGGACAGAGGGGAGTGGTTCGACTGAAATCGGAGAATTCAATGTTCTTGTCATTGGAATAAGAGGTAATGTTCTTCTAGTTTGCGTTTGGCCTCACGCTGGCAGTGGAGGAAGCCGATGAGTGTAAATCTGATGGACCATTGCTGGAAGGTGGGATGAGGTGAACTAGCTCTTTTTCAGTTGACATGGAGATGATTTCCTGAATGATATTCTTCTTCCATTATGTGATTCAGTGTACATTTTGTTGACGGAACCCCTGTGAAATGCTTTGGGACATTTTGCAACGTTATAGGCGCCATCTAAATGCAGGTTTCTGCAGGCACGTTCAGGATGATCCTTTTCATGCAAGCCGCAAGGCAGCACCACGCTGAGGTGTGGACATTTTACAGGAGGTAATCTAGATTTGGTTATTCTCTGATGTGCATTTGGATTGGTGTTAATTCCCAAACAGAACTCCCACCAGATCTCAAATGGTGAGGGTTCCGTTGGGATTTGCCTTGGCAACTAAATGGGTGAGACTAAGCCTTTTTTACCTTTCCCACCCAGTCTACGAATTGGAACTCAGTGGGTTGAGCAGCATCTATGGGGGGGAAAGGAATTGTCGACCTTTTTGGTCGAAATCCTGCATCAGGACATCCAGTTACAAAATGCCCTTTTCAGGACGTTGGAGCTGAAATGACAATTCCTTCCTCCCCACAGATGCTACTCGACCTGCTGAGTTCCTCCAGCAGATGGTTTGTTGCTTCAGATTCCAGCATCTGCAGTCTCTTGTGTCTCCACAAATTGGAACACATTTTAAGTGGGATGCAAATCATTCTGACCACTTTCCTAATTGCAGTTCCTCTGGCAGATAAAGCTTTTCCTCTTTAACCTCCAGACACTGATAAGAGACATTGAGCATGGAAACAGGTCTTTCGGCCCACCAAGTCCATGCCGACAAATTTGCCTACCTGATCTAGTCCTATTTGCCTGCATTTGGCCCATATCTCTCTATGAGCAGCAGTCTCCTGTCTTCACACTCCCCTCCCCCCACCTTGCTCCATCTGTATTTTTTTCTTTTCCTCTCTCTCTTTGTCTCCCTCCATCTATCATTCACCTGCCACAGTCTTCCTACTCCATCCCCGCTCACCTCCCCTACCTGGCACTAGCTGCCTGTCATCTTACACCCCTCCTCAGCCCACCAAACGCCTCAGAATCCTTTCTCGCCACTCCCCTACCCTATTTGTACTGGCCATCTCACTTCTCCACTCTCAGTCCTGATGCAGGGTTTCGACCTGAAACATCGACAGTTCCTTTCCTCCCACAGATGCTGCTTGACCCGCTGACCTCTTCCAGCAGATTGTTTGTTTCTCTCTCTATGACCCTGTTGTTTCTTGTGAACTAGGGAGCACCCATCCCTTCAATCCCCCTTTTGCCCCCAACTCCTACCCCTAACCTTAAACTCCATCAACAGGACTGAGCTTCTTTCCAGCAGAGTTGTGAGAGATACATTGGTTATAACACTGATCGATATTTGTCAGTGTTGAATAATTGTTTGGGGCTTGGGATTCTATGCATGGATTCTTGCTCTAGCTGTGCACCCACGCATCTTTTATTACATTTTATACATATAACATTGCAGAAGAAGACAATAGGATCCATGTCAGACATCAGTTTCATCCTCCTCTCCTTAACTCCCTGTAGCTTATTTTCTCCTACATGTACCCATCAACTTCCTTTTTTCAGATTCTTTTTGCCATTAACCTCTCAGGGCCAATTTACAGTGGTTAAATTCACTTACCAACAAGTCTTGGCGATGTGGGAGAAAACCAGAGCACCAAGGGGAAATCCACGTGGTCACAGGGCGAATGTGCAAACTCCGCATAGACAGCACCCGAGGTCAGGATCGAATTGAGGTCTCTCTAATTTAATACTGGAGCCCAAAGACGAATCTCCCCCATTCTGGCTTTTGGGAGAGTTGTTAAAGAGAAGTGAAAATCCAGGCTGACGCCCTGTTGCAGAACAGAGGGAGTGTTCTAATGTTTATCAAATGAGATGTTGAACAAAGGCCCTGCCTATTCTCTGAGGTGGGTGTAAAAGATTCCATTGCACTCTTTAGAAGAAGAGGAAGGGAGTTTCTTTCCATGTTTGGCCAAAAATTTTCCTCAATTAACATCATTAAAATAAGATTATCTTTTAAATTTCATTTTGCTCTTCGTGGGAACTTGGCGCATGTACATTTAGGGCTCTGTTTGGTATATTACAATGGTGAATGTACTTCAAGAATAGTTTATTAGCTATGGATCACTTTGGGTTGTCCTGAGGATGAAGAAAGCACAACAGAAATGGAGACCTTCACTTTCATTCATAGTCCTGAAGTGCTGGAATTATTGGTTCTGAGATAAAAAAAAAGTAGATCAGACCCTTCATTCACTAGCTACTTTTTCTTCCACCGATGTTGCAAGAGTGCCCGAGTGAATCCAACATTTTTCTGTATATTGTTTATTTTGATCTGGTCTTATTTCCAGGTCATTTGATGAAACATAAAATTCAAAGTGGGTTTGAATTTACTTTTGACTTTTACAGTAAGGGAAATTAGGAAGGGCACTGATTTGTTATCACAGAGTGGGTGAGATGAAATCTTTGAGAATGTCCCCCATGACCAGATCACTTTGTTTGGTTCTGCATGGAGAATTGACTCATTAGCACAGTAATGGGAGGGATTGCTTCACCCCTTCATTTCTTCAAGCCTTTCCGTTGGCTAGAAAGTGAAAGTCACACAACTCTCCTCACGCCCAGACGAGTGCGGCTCCAACAGTCAAAAAAGCTCAGCACCCAAATATTTTCAGCTATTTTGTTAATAACCTTCACAGAGTCATAGAGTCATACAGCACAGAAATGGGCCCTTTGGTCATCCATGCTGACCTTTTACCCATCTATACTAACCCCATTTGTCTGCATTAGGACCTTATCCTTCTAGGCTTTGCCTATTTAACTGCTTGTCAAAATGCCTCTTTCACATGGTAAATATGCCTGTTCCATCACTTCCTTTGCCAGTGAGTTCCAGATATCAACCACTCTGTGTAAAAAACTAACCGCTCAGGTCTCTTTCAAAGCTCCTTCCTCTCACCTTAAGCCTGTGCCACCTTGTTTTAGATACCCTATCAAGGAAAAAATAAACTGACTACCTACTATCTGTATGCCTCGCATAAACTTATATACTTCTATCAGGTCATCCCTCAGTTTTCTTTGTTTCAGGAAAAACAAACCCGTCCTATCCAATCTCTCCCTCTAACTAAAGTCCTCCAATCCAGACAACATCCTGGTGAATTGCCTGTGCACCTACTGCAGTGCATTCACATCCTTCCTGTAGTGTGGCGACCAGAATTGCGCACTTCTATTGTACGATCAGGAGTACACTGATGATTAGAGAATGTTCAATTCCATTTGCAGCTCCTTGGCAAATGAAGCAGTCCATGCTTGCATGTAGCAATATCTACGCTGCATTCATGCATGGGCTTACAAATGGCAAATTACATTGGTGCCACAAAAGTGTCAAATAATGACCATCTCCAACAAGAGGGGTTCTAACCATCCACCTTGAATTACAATGATATCACTGTTGCTGAATCCTCCACCGTCAACATCCTTAGGGTTACCATTAACCAGAAATCTGAATGTTACATAAAAACTATGACTTCAAGAGCAGGTTAGAGACTATGTATCCTGTGGTGAGTGACTCCACCCAAAGCTCTTCCACCATCTATAAGGCACAAGTCAGGAGTGCAATGAAGTATATTCCACTGTACAGGATGAGTGCACCTCCAACAACACAAGAAGCTCAATGCCATCCTGGACAAAGCACAAAGACAAACCCCTTCATTGGCACCCTGATCCAATCACCTTAAACATTCCTTCCTTCTACCACCATCGCATAGTTACTGCAGTGTGTATTTTCTATAAAGTGCCCCGCAGTTTCTCACCCAGGCTATCTTGACAGCGCTTCCCAAATCCACCAAGAAGAACAAGGGCAGAGGCTCATAGGAACACCGCTATCTGCAGGTTCCCCTCCAAATCACATACCTTTCTGCCCTGGAAATATATTGGTGTCCCTTCATCATCACTGGGTCTAAATCCTGGAACTCCCTCTCCAGCAGAACTGTGGGAGTACCTTCACCAGAAGGACAACAGCAGTGAAGGGAGCCATCTCACCACCATCTTCTCAAGGGGAACCAGGGACGGGAAGCAAATGCTGACCTTGACCGTGAGACTTGCATTGTAAATGAACAAGCAAAAGATAACTTAGCAAGCAGGCTTGTTGTTTTCAGGAAGGGAATGGGATAAAGTTCCACTCCCTTCTTACTTATGTCTTGTCTTGCACAGTCTTTTCCTTCACTGTCTTGTATAACTTATGTATAATCTGTGTTCAATCTCCGTGCTTGTGATGCTGCCGTAAACAAGTTTTTCATTTTACCTGTACCTCCCTGTACTTGTTCATCTGACAGTAAACATCTTGATTTTACTTGACATGAAAGTTGGGGAGGGCAAGGGTTGCATGTGGAGAACAGTGTGGCACTCATAGGGTTAAATGTCTTGCCAATCGATAACATTTTTACACTTTTAATTAGTACTTTATCATGCCATATGAATAATCATGATCATTTTGCACAGTGATTTCTTGCTGTTGGAGACCTAATCCATTACCTGCTTCAATGAACCGTCCTGTAGCTTATGTGCAATTCTTTCAGCCTAAGGTGATGGAAATACCTGTGGTCCTTCAAGCCCCCATTAATTATGGTTATCATTAATATGTATAATTCATGAGAAAATTTGTTTGTCAAGCATTCCAGTCAGGTCGGTTAATTCCTAGATCAATTTTGATAATGTTCACACCAGCTTGAATTGAGATACTTCAACTTGAAGCTTTTTATTCTAAATCAACTTTTTCACATCCTTGCTGAACAAACCAACCCCTGAGCTCTGCAGAAAAATAATTCAAAGTGAAATGATATATTACTGTATTGTGGGACTTTTTGTAACAGATTTTCCTGGAAATGATTACTGTGTGACTGGTGATTAAAATTTATAGCTGGAACTTCTGCAGCCCACTCTAACCATGGATAAGAGTTGTTTGAATTTAGTTAAGTGCTGTAGTGGCGTGGTGGTCAAGTTACTGAAACTTTAGTCACTCAAGTTAGCAGCCAAAGTTCTGGACCAATGATCCATTGATGTCAGTTTGAATCTCACCATGGCAGCTGGGGAATTTAAATTCACATAATTAAATAAAATCTGGAATTAAAACAAAGTAGTAATGGTAACCATGAAGCCAATGGATTGCTGTAAAAATCCATCTGGTTCACTTGTGTCCTTCAGAGGAGATCTGTTGTCCTTATCCAGTGTAGCCTGTATGTGACTTCAGACTGACTTGTGTGGATGACTTTTGACTGCATTCTCAACTCATGGATAATCAGGGCTATGCAATAAATTCCAGCATTTCCAAAGTTGTCCATATCCTATCGATGAATAAAAAAGGAGCCTTGCTTATCATTCTTTCTTCCTCCTTCTAATAAGAACTTAAGAAACTAAGAGCAGGAGTCATAGATCTAGGGTAAGGGGGAAGAGATTTAGAGAGGATATGAGGGGAACCTCCTTCACTCAGAGTGTTGTGGCAACCTGGATCACACTGCCAGAGAGAGTGGTGGAAGCTGGGTTGCCGACAACATTTAAGAAATGTCTAGATGAGCACTTAAATCACCTCGTCATAGTACGTTATGAATCATGTTTTGGGAGATGGGACTAATAAGGATGGGTGCCCAATGGTCAGCATGGATGGGCTGGGCTGAATGGCTGTTTCCATGCTGTATGATTCTATGACTCTGTGAGTAGGACACTCAGCCCCTCAGGCCTACCCTGCCATTCGATATGATTATGTCCGATCTGCTCCAGGACTCATCTCCTCTTCTGTGCCAGTTCCCCACAGCCTTGGATTTCCCTGATCATTTAAAAATGTATCTATTCATCTTTAAATACTCCCATTGACCAAGGCTCTATAACCCTCTAGGGTAGAAAATTCCAAAGATATACCACCGTCTGCAAGAACAAGTTCCAATGCACTTCAGATTTAAATGATCACCCCCTCACCTTGTAGCTTCTTGTTCGCGATTCTTCCAATAGAGCCATAGAATCATAGAATAGAATCATGGAAACATCTTGACGTCTACTCTGTCCTGCCCACTAAGGATCCGTACTTTACTGCCTACCCCTCAGTCTCACAATGTAGATGAATTCCATGGTCTCAGATAGGCATACTCAGTGGTGAGGCTGTGCCCTAGCTGTCCCCTCTGCAGGCCCCTTCCCCATTCCTGTTCATAACCTGCCCTTCAGAGGACTAATCCATCGGCTCCAGTGGAAGTCCATAATAGCCAGCTCTGTTTGACTCCCACCACTCTTTGCTGTCCAACTGGCTCTGTGTTGTCAAATCACTTATGGAAATTTCATTCCTCAGTGAGCTGGAATTCCTTCTGAGCCAATTTTCATCAGCAACCCTGCCACAAACTCGGCACTCAGTCCCCTGCGTCCACCTCTTTCGCTGGTCACTATTGGAGATTAAGTCCTAGACACTCATCCACATCCTCTGACAAACGATTTGCCTCCCATTACATCGGCATGGTGGTTTACAGGTCATAAGCTCCAGTGATCCTCATTGTGCCCAACCTGCTCAAGTTATCATACGTAGTAAGCTCAAGAAGACAAGCATAAGCTGCTTAGGTTTTTAGTGGTTTGATATGCTCGAGGAATTAAGTGGTTACTCTATGCCAGTCCTCACTATTGAAGATGCTATTAGGTAGGGGTGATATCAACATTAAACATGCAGAAGTGGATGTAGATTTTGGGGTCTTGAAGCAAATTAACCTGCTGGCTATTGGTAAATTTGGTAAATTGGTAAGTTGGTTTATTATTGTCACATGTACCAAGGTACAGTGAAAAACTTTGTTTTGCATGCCATCCATACAGATCATTTCATCACATCAGGATATTGAGGTAGTACAAGGGAAAAACAATAACAGAATGCAGAATAAAGTGTTACAGTTACAGAGAAAGTGCAGTGCTGGCAGACAATAAGATGCAAGGCCATGACGAGGTAGATTGTGAGGTCAAGAATTCATCTTATCGTACAAGGGGACCATTCAATAGTCTTATAACAATGGGATAGGAGGTGTCCTTGAGCCAGGTGGTACATTCTTTCAGGCTTTTGTATCTTCTGCTTGATAGGCAGGGGGAGAAGCGGGAATGACTGGGTTGGGAGGGGTCTTTGATTATGTTGGCTGCTTTACCGAGGTAGCAAGAAGCGTAGACAGAGTCTATTGAGGGGAGTCTGGTTTCTGAGATGTGCTGAGCTGTGTCCACGGTCTCTGCAGTTTCTCAGGTAGAGCAGTTGCCATACCAAGCCATGATGCATCCAGTGCATCTGTAGCTTTTGTTCCTGAGTCATAAAAGAAACAGAGGAAGATTACGTGAGTCATTTGGTCATACTTTTAAGAGTTTTCTGAGGCTCAGGATTGTTTCTATGGACTAGAGATATCTGTTTTTAAAAGAGGCAGCAAGTCAGGATCAGGGAGTTCTAATCCCATAAGTTTAACTAGTCATAGGCAAGGTGCTTGAAGGTATTATTAGAGATTTTAGATATTTAATTACTTTAAATGAGCAGGTGTTATTGGGGAATCCCACCGATGCACCGGGAAACAGAAGCACAGGTGTCAGGTATGGCACCATAGGTGGTGTTCTCATCTCTATTTCTGAGAGTTGGATATTCAAATCCTGCTTTAGAGCACAGAGCTGTAAATTCTTAAGTGACATCCCAGTGTGGTACCGAGGGACTGCTGTTGAGGTGCTGCCTTTCAAATAAGTCATTAAACTGACATCCCATCAATAGATCCCCCAGTGGTTTTTGGAAGGGCACTGGGATATTCGGGCCAATATTTAACTGCTTTAAGCATCACTAAAACTATGTGCTGACCATATAATTGTCAGTGGGATCGTGCTATGTTCACAGTGGTTGCCATGTTTCCTTCAGCGTAATGGTGACCATGAATGAAAAGTATTTCATTGGCTGTAAAGTGCTTAAGGATGCCCTGCAAGAAGTTACACAATTGGTAATTGCTTTACTATTGTCACATGTATAGAGCTACAGTGAAAAGCTTTTGTTTGCATGTCATCCAGACAGATCATTCCATACGTAAGTACATCGAGATAGTACAAAAGGAAAAACAAACAGAATGCAGAATATAGTGTTACAGTTACAGAGAAAATGCAGTGCAGGTAGACAAATAAGGTGCAAGAGCCATGAAGAGGTAGATCGAAAAATCAAGAGTTCATCTTTATCATATAAGAAATCCATTCAAGAGCCTGGTAACAGTGGGATAGAAGCTGTCCTTGAGCCTGGTGGTACATGTCCTCAAGCTTTTATATCTTCTGCCTGATGGAAGGTGGGAGAATAGAGTGTGACCAGGGTGGGTCGGGTGCTTGGTTATGTTGGCTGCTTTCCTGAGGCAACGGGAAGTATAGACAGAGTCAATGGAGGGAGGGCTGGTTTGCGTGATGGACTGGGCTGCATTCACAACTCTCTGCAATTTCTTGCGATCTTGGGCAGAACAGTTACTGTACCAAGCTGTGATGCATCCGAATATGATGCTTTCTATGGTGCGTTTGTAAAACTAAGACAAGCCTATCGTTATTTTTCATTTTACCACAGCTCACTCCTCTGTTGATTTACCTCTACTAGGAGAAGACATATTGATGGAAGCTGGACTTGAAATGTGAACAGGTTGCATCATGTTATGACAGATGAAGCCCCAAGAACCAGCTGGTCTTTCTTTGTCAGTTATCTCATGTTACGAAGAACAACATAAACCAATTTGAGTTTCTGTTCTCCATATTTTCCTGAGCAAGGTTAGGGATGGGGTTAAGGAAGCATATTCCCTCCCTGTGAGCTGAACTTCAGTAGATGAACAGTAACATCAGCACCACACAGCCAAAGGCATTTACTTTGCTGGAAAGGGTCTGTTTTCCAACAACCACCCCATTAATGAAAAGTTGGCTCTGGATTCTTTGCACTTACCTAATGAAACATTGAAAACCAAAACACAACTTATTTTATGCCAAACTTAGTCAGACACACTAGTCACAATCTGCCAAGGCTGCAGTGTCTCCAATGCAATGAATTAGATCCTTTGCTATGTTTGTTCCCAAACTGGATGTGAGCATACCAGGATCAGCTCAGGCCAATGGTGGCACAAGAGACTGCAGATGCTGGAATCTGGAGCAATAAACAATCTGCTGGAGGAACTCAGTGGGTCGGGCAGCATCTATGGGGGGAAAGGAATTGTCCTGATACAGGGTTTTGACTTGAAACTTTAACAATTCCTTTCCTCCCACAGATGCTGCTTGACCCGTTGTGTTCCTCCAGCAGATTGTTTGTTGTTCAAGTCAGACCAAGCTTTACACAATTCTTTAGTGGTGCATTGTTTGCCCTGAGTCACTTCCACCTCCAAATCAATCTCATTCCATGGGACGAGACTCTAGGTGACAATTTCACGCCTGTAACATTGGTTGGCATCACCTTAAGAACTGTAACATGTAACTGAAGTGTCATGGATACATTGTGACACTGTACAGCTTACTGGAAAGTCTGTCTGTCTCCGTAGAAAAGCCCACTGAAAGAATGGCTGCTTTGCACAGTGTAAGTTCTTTAATGAACAAAATACCTTTCTGGTAGATTTTAAATTACCAGCCATCCTCCAGCAGCTTGAACAGTGAATGAGAGAGGATATTGAGATGGTTTTGAGGGAATGCTGTTAGAAGTATCATCCTTTCTATGGGACATTAAACAAATCCTCCTTCTGCTCTCTTTCAGCCAGCTTCAAAAGATCGCATGCACGATGTTGTTGAAGAGTAGAAAGCTCTGTCTGTTGTCCTGGCCAATATTTGTTCCTCAATCAACACTGCTGAACAAATAAATCATCTGGTAATTATGGGATACAATGCAATTTTGTGGTTAAGTTATATGACTAGTAATATGGAGGCTTGGATGGCTGATTGAGAGCCAAAAGTTCAAATCCAGCCACAGCAGCTGGGAAATTTAATTAAATTAAATTAAATAAATGTGGAATTAAAATGCTGGTACCAGTGACGGTGACCACAAAATTGGTGCATTGAAACATGGGTAAAACTCCTTTTAAAATAATTGTCCTTCAGGGAAGTAGATCAGCTATCCTTACCTAGCCTGGCCTATGTAGCAAACTGCCTGCCATGTTTTCTACATTACGAAAGTGGCTGAATCTCATGCAAAGCTTTTGGAGACACCGTGAAAGGGAGGCACTATATAAGTGCAAATCTTTCTGACAAAACCTGCATCAGATTCCATCTGTATGTAATTCATGGTGTTTCTGGCATTCTCTTCATTCAATATACATGTCCATCCCCGAGCACATGAGAACATGCACCGCCAGGCTCAAGGACAGCTTCTATCCCACTGTTATAAGACTCTTGAATGGACCTCTTGTATGATAAAGAACTCTAGATCTCTCAGTCTACCTTGTTATGGCCCTTGCACCTTATTTGTCTACCTTGTGCTGCACTTTCTCTGTAACTGCAACACTTTATTGTGCATTCTGTTATTGTTTTTCCTTTTGTACTTCCTCAACGTACTTAAATATGGAATGATCTGTCTGGTTGGCACACAACCAAAAGCATTTCACTGTATCTTGGTATATATGACAATAATAAACCAATTACCAATTACCTCTTTAGTCCATGTTTAATTTGTGTTGCATGTTTTTACTTTTGCATTGAATTGTTGGGTGCAGGTGGAGCACGGAGAATTGGTGGTCAGATAGGGATCAATGTTTGCTCAGCTAACTATTGGCTCCCTCTTTGGTCCTAAACTATGCGAAGTATTAGCCAGCTCAGACATACAATGCAATGTCTTGAAACCATACACCCCAAAACATTGGTGGAAACGAGTCTTCTGGTATTAGAACAGGACAAATGGAATTAGTGGAGGTAATTTGGCTCCTCAAGCCTGATCCACCAGTCAGTAGGATCACGGTTGATCAGATGTTTGGCCTCAGCACCATTTAGGAGATTCCCTAAAAATTTGGTTCAGCGTGTCAGGGCGTCTCCAGCTCTTTGGGATACTGAATTGGATAGATTCACAACTCTTTGAGGGACAGAGGTCCTCGTCATCTCGTCATAGTGGGTGAGGTAGTGCTAGGGTTTTTCAGGTCGGTTCTAGAACCCGATGGCTGTGAGGAAGTGCTGTTGTTGAACCTTGAGTTGTGGGTCTTCGGGCTCGTGTACCTCCTGCCTGATGGCAGCCTTGAGTATAGGGCATGGGGGGTGTATAGAGAATGGTGGGGGTCACCTTCCTGAGATATCATCTCTTGTAGATGCCCTTGATGGTGCCTGTACCCCTGATGGAACTGCCTGAGTCCACTACTCTCTGTTGCCTATTGCAACCCTATGCATTGGAGTTCCCATACCAAGCTGTGATGCACCCAGTCAGAATGCTTCCCACTGTACATCTGTAGAAGTTAGTCAGACTCTGTGAAACAGAGGTTAAAGGTTTTCCCAGGGCAGGCACGGTAGTGTAGCATTTAGCGTAACGCTATTACAGAGCCAGTGACCCGGGTTCAATTCCGGCTGTTGTCTGTGAGGAGTTTGTACATTCTCCCCGTGTCTGTGTGGGTTTCTTCTGGGTGCTCCAGTTTCCTCCCACATTCCAAAGACGTACAGGTTAGGAAGCTGTGGGCATGTTATGTTGGCGCTGGAAGCGTGGCGACACTTGCGGGCTGCCCCCAGAACACTCTACACAAAAGATGTATTTCACTGCGTGTTTCGATGTTCATGTGACTAATAAAGATATCTTATCTTATCTTATTGGATTAAGAGGATGCCAGAAAGGGAGTCGATTGGTAGGCAGGACAGACTTGAGGAGCTGAATGCCCTCTCTGCCCCTTATTGGTTAATGGAAGGGAGTTGATTTAAAGATTACTGCAGTAGTTACATGCAGAGCCTCTTATAAAATAATTTAGAAATGAACAGCACTTGCTAGTGGGCAAATTCATAAAGAATAATAAACAGCAAAATATTTACTTAATGCTGTTAACTTATTAGGCACATGTTTAGCATTTTAGAAAGAGAAATCACATTATAATAATACTTTTTTTGGAAAAGAATAAAAGGGTCCATTTTATTTGTGGATGTTATGCCATAGGGCAATTTTCCTTCTATGATAAGGTCAAATAAGATATCAATGTTGATTATTATAACCAAACATAATTCTGTTAGTTGGTGCCTCATTGCAATAATATAACTTTTTCTCTCATTTTTGGGCATTTTCCCTGCTTGATTTTTTACATGAGGAATTGACCCTTTTCTAGAGGGCAGGGGATATGTTGGGAAAGGGATAGGGATAAGAATAGGGATAAGGATGGGGATAGGAAGGGGATTATGGATAGGGACAGCAATATGGTTAGGGATAGGGTAGGAGGTAAAGATAGGGATTGGAATCATAAGAGAGACTGCATACACTGGAACCTGGAGCAACACAGAAGTGCTGGAGGAACTCAACGGGTCGAGCAACATCTATGGAGGGAAATGGACAGTCCACGTTTTGGGTTGAGACCTTTCATCAGTCTTCCAGTATTTTGTGTGTTGCTAGGGATTGGCGTAATGCGGATGGGATAGGGATGGAATTGTGTTCACCATGAGGGATCATGGCACTTAGAGTTGAGGGAGTCATTCCCTCCAGGAGGAACACATGTGTCTCAGGGTTTGTTGGGTGGTCATTTAAACTTTGGCCATTGTAGAAGAGGCAACACTAGAAATGAAGATGAGGAAGTGTACAGCAAGAACTGACCCAGTATTGCTTGTTTGACACTAACAAGCATTGTTGAAATTACCCCCATCCTGTGACTGAAAACTATGAGAAACTGTGAGACCTAATGCAGCTTTAAAGATACAGCTTTATCTCCAAAGTGTAGATGAAAAGCAGCCTGACTATTTCCATTGTGTGGTACAGACACACAGGAAGCAGGTTGTGTCTTTACTGGCTGGACGAAGTGAATACTCTAAATATACCGCACTTCCCCTTCAGCCTTTAAAATTATGTAAATATATCGTCTATGTAACTTGGGCAAAAAGAAGTCTCATTCAACTGTAAAACGCTGTATATTACAAAGAGAAAATAAACAGAGAGAGGCACAGAAACGTTTGTGGTCTGTCGAGTGTTCTCACTTAAAATCCAGCAAAGAACTAAGGAGAAATACTATTGCCTAGAAATTTGTTAGGGTTGACCGCACTAATATTAGGAACTGGAATGAATTTCAGAGGGAGAGGTCAACTTGTTGACGCAACTATGTAATGTGTTTCATGTTACCATCTCAGACGAATTTCTGGACAAATTTGTTTTGAGTGAATCTGTTTCCTTGGCCCTTCAGCCATTCTGCTCAATGCGTTGGGCTACTAAATAATTTCTTTGTGTTCGAAATCATAACTATGTTTTCCTTGGGGGTGTTTCTGTGTGATGTTACTTCTATTTTATAAAGCATGAGTTTATAATGTAATGAGAGTATTACACTGAATTCGTAAACTATAAATTATAAATATTCCACTTTTAAAATGTTCTCTTTTATCTCTTTCATCTGTCTTGGTCAATGTGGCATTGTAGTTGGCTACAAGGCAGTGAGTTTGTAAGGTTTTCTGTATCTTTAACTTCCTTCTTGTATGGAAGCCTCTGTGGTTTCGCATTCATTGCCTTCTCATGTCACTGTGGTTTTAAGAGAGAATTTTCTGCACTGGTAGAACTTGACTGAGTGCCCGCAGCGCTGTCTTGAACTGTGAGCAAATACCAGATTTTTCTATTCATAACTCTAATTCAGAGCAAACTCATCATTTTAAACAATTTCAGCAACATCTCAAAAGGAAGTGGGCGAGGTACTAAATGAGCACTTTGCATCAGTATTCACCAAGGAGAAGGACATGGAGGATAGTGAGATCTGGGAGGGGTAGCTTGATACTCTTGGGCATGTTGATATCAAGAAGGAGGAGGTGTTGGGTCTCTTGAAAAATATTAAGTTGGGTAAGTCCCCAGGGCCTCATAGGATCTATCCCAGGTTTTTGAGGGAGGCAAGAGAGGAGATTGTTAGAGTCTTGACAGAGATCTTTGTATCCTCTTTAGCCACATGCTAGGTCCCTGAAGACTGGAGAGTAGCCAGTTTTATTCCTTTGTTTAAGAAGGGCAATAGGAATAATCTAACAAATTATAGGCTGGTGAGCTTCACATCAGAGATAGGGAAATTATTGGAGTAGATTCTCAAGGATAGGATTTACTCATATTTGCAAAAAAGTAGACTTATTAGGGATAGTCAACATGGCTTTGAGATTTGTGCATGTCCTACAAATATGACTGAGTTTTCTAAGGAGGCGATGAAGATAATTGATGAGGGTAGGGCAGTGGATGTTGTCTATATGGACTTTAGTAAAGCATTCACCAAGGTCCCTCATGGTAGGCTGATCCAGAAGATTATGGCACATGGAATCCATGGTGATTTAATAGATAGGATTCAATATTGGCTTGGCTATAGAAGACAGAGGGTAGTGGTAGAGAGGTATTAGTCAGACTGAAGGTCTGTGATCAGTGGTGTTCCGCATGGGTTTAGTGCTGGGACTTCTGTTGTTTGTGATATATATATAAATATTTTGGATGAAAATGTAGATGGCTGATTAGTACGTTTGCAGACAACATGAATATTGGTGGAGTTGTGGATAGTGAGGAAGGTTGTCAAACGATACAGCAAGATATAGGTCAGTTGGAAATATGGGTGGGGAAATGGTAGATGGAGTTTAACCTAGACAAGTGTGAGGTGTTGCACTTTGGGAGGTTCGATGTAAGGAGTTAATGGCAGAACCCTTAAGAATATTGATATACAGAGGGATCTTGGAGTACAAGTCCATAGATCCCTGAAAGTGTCAGCAAAAGTGGATAGGGTGGTTAAGAAGGCGTATGACTTGCTTGCCTCCATCACTCGGGGAATTGAGTAGAAAAGTAGACACGTCATGTTGCAGCTGGTTAAAGCTTTGGTTCAGCCACATTTGATTGTGTGCAGTTCTGCTCGCCGCATTATATGGAGGCTTTGGAGAGGCTGCAGAAGAGGTTCAGCAGGATGTTGCCTGGATTAGATAGCATTAGCTATAAGGAGAGATTGGACAAACTTGGATTGTTTTCTCTGGAGTGTCAAAGGCTGAGGGGTGACCTGACAGAAGTACATAAATTACGAGAGGCATGGACTGTCAGGGTCTTTTTCCTGATGTCAAATACCAGAGCATCTAGCTTTAAGGTGAGAGAGGAAAAGTTTAAAGGAGATTTGTGAGGCAAGTTTTTTATACAGAGTGGTAGGCGCCTGGAACATGCTGCCAGGGGAGGTAGTGGGAGCAGATATGACAGTAACACTTAAGGAGCATTTAGACAGGCACATGAACAGGCAGGGAATGGAGGGATGTAGACATTGTGCAGGCAGATGGGATTAGTTTAATTTGGCATCACTGTCTGTCGGTACAGATATTGTGGGCAGAAGGGCCTGAGGTACATTGTTCCATGTTCTATCTTTTTGTACAACAAGTTGGCTGTCTGCTTACTCCCTAGAGGTTCAATTGTGCCTCAGGAAACCTTGATAATATAATCCACAGTCAGGGCTGAAGTCAGACATGTACAGTAGCATAACAAGCACAAAATGCTGGAGGAACTCAGCAGGTCAGGCAGCATCTATGGAAGCAAATGAACAGTTGACATTTCTGGCTGAGACCCTTCATCAGGACTGGAAAGGAAGAGGGCAGAAGCCAGAATAAAAGGGTATGGGGAGGGGGAGGAGCACGAGGTGTTGGGTGATGTGTGAGTCCAGGTGATGGGGGGAAGGTAGGCAGGTGTCGGGGGGGGGGGGGGGGTTGGTGAGACGGAATAATGTGAGAAGCTGAGATGTGATAGGTGGAAGAGGCAACGGGCTGAAGAAGAAGGAACCTGATAGGAGAGGACAGTAGGCCATGGAAAAAAAGGAAGGAGGTGGATAGGTCGTGAGGGTGGGCGAGGAGAAAGAGAAGGGGTGAAGAGCCCACAGGAATGAGGGAAAACAAAAGGGAGGGGAAAGGGGAAGGAAAACAGAGGTGAGTGGTTACCAGAAGTTAGAGAAATCAATGTTGATGCCTTCAGGTTGGAGACTACCAAGCTGGAATATGTGTTGCTCCTCCAACCTGTGTCTGGCCTCATTGTGGCAGTAGACGAGGCCATGGACAGACATGTCAATGTAGGAATGAGAAGTGGAATTAAAATGGCTGGCCACCGGGAGATCCTGGCTGTTGCAGCAGATGGAGCGAAGGTGCTCGATGAAGCAGTCACCCAATCTGCGTCGGGTCTCACTAACTTGGAGGAGGCCGCACTGGGAACACTGGATGCAACAAATGACCCCCATGGATTCACATGTGAAGTGCTGCCTCACCTGGAAGGACTGTTTAAGGCCCTGAATGGTGGTGAGGGAGGAGGTGTAGGGGCAGGTGTAACACTTTGCATGGTTGCAGGGATAAGTGCCTGGAGGGTGATTGGTGGGGAGGGATGAGTGAACAAGGAAGTTGCTCCAGATTTCCAGCATCTGCAGTCTCTCTTGTGTCTACAGTAGCACGAAGTTGGTTAGCACCACAAGAATTTATCCTACAAACAAACAGACATCCATTACTCATCTTTTCCTAATTATCTCCCTTAACTGGCCTGAAGGCTGGAAGTGTTATTTCACTCCAGATAAAGAGAAGTTAAAATGCGGAACTTGATTCCACTTGGAATAGGTGGGTCAAGTATTATGGATGCTGTTAAGAATTTGCTGGGTAAGTAGATGAGAGAGAAAGGACTAGAAGGACATGCTGAGCCAGTTGGATGAGCCAGTGACGGAAAAAAGTCCAGGAATGCTGGAGGTGGCTGCCATGAAAATTCTGTCTCTTTGCTTGAAAATTTCGTATAATTACCTGCCTCTCCAACGTCCAAGAATAATTAAATTCATGGCATTTGCACTGTATTTTATCATCTTGTCTATGTCCTGTGCTTTGTTGTATATGTTTTCCGCAATTTCCATAACTAACCATGGTGGAAAATGAAAATTCCACTGGGGGCGGGGGGGGGGGGGGGGGGGGGGGGGGGCAGTAGGGGAATTGATAGTAAATTAATTTGAAGATGCAAAACGTAAAGAAACAGAATCTGGATGGGTTATGACATTTTATGGTGTTAGGGTTTTATGGCAATCCTCATCCATAGACTTTTTTGACAAACTGGGTAAATGTGGAGCAGTTAGTCTAATGTTAGCCATGTATTTCAACATTAAATTTGTAAGCATTTAAAATTTACACAGGTTCACTAGAAATAGTCGAAACAAATTTGTTAAAGGCAAGTCGTGCTTGGCAAATGTAATGAATGTGCAAAACTCACATTTGATGTGAATTGGCATATTTATGGGCACCACATTTGTATTTAGGACCTGCAGTGGACTCTTGCTGAAAATATGCAGAGTGGGCAGATTGCAATATCAATCAGCACACAATGCTGATTTGATACTAGTGCTGACAAGCTCACTAACACCCTCTCTTAATCATGCATGACTGAGGACATGATTACCAATAGATGGGTTCCCCTTCCAGTGTTATTTCAAAGAATCATCTTGGACTTTTAGGTTGGTTTCTATTGGTTGTTGCTATGTTTGTACAAGAGTGTGGGGTGTTTTTTCAGAGTTTTTTGCCATGTCCAAACTCTCACCCAAACTCTCCGCTCTCCATTCATCTATGAACTTAACATTTAGATTACCACATGGCTGCTTATTATGTACACCGGAGAGCTTCTGACAAGCCTCTTTGAGGTACCTAAGCATTCTGAAATTACATATGCCGGACTCATTTTCTATTTCTCTTTTAGAAAATTAGGATTCCTCTGTAACAACTCCACTAAGTTTGTCAAACACAATTTGCCTTTAACAAGTTCACTTCAGCTGTTCTTGCTTAAGCTTTGCAAATTTTAAATATTTACTAAAATGATCTTGAAATACACAGCTCTAAGAGTTTACCTTAAGCTGACAACAGAGAAACTGGTCAATGTGTCCCCAGTTTGTCGAAAAAAAATCCACTGGATGAATAAAGCCAATTTTCCCATTCTGGTTAATCCATCCAGAAGGAGTTGAAAGGCATCCAATTACTTCTTAAATGATTCCATATTTTTTTTTACCTTGATTGTTAGCAGTCGTTCAGTGTATATCATTTTCCCCCTTGAGTCTGAATGTTGTGGGTTTATGTTCCTCTTCAGAAACTTAAGCACAAGTATTTTGATTGATGCCAAAGTGTGGTACTGAGGGAGTGCTGCACTGTCAGAAATGCTGTCGATGAGATGTAAGAACATGTTTCCACACAAGGGTATGAATGCTACTTCAAGGGAGTTGTCCTGGCCAATACTTATTCCTTGACCAACAACAATTAAAACAGGATACAGGCTGCCATATTTGGGAGCTTTCTCTGCACAAGTTGACTGCAATAATAATTATAAGGTGCAAGGGCCACAGCCAGGTTGAGAGATCGAGAGTTCATCTTGATCAAAAGGTCCATTCAAGAGTCTTATAACAACAGGTTAGAAGTTGTCCTTGAGCCTAGTGGTACGTGTTCTTAAGCTTTTGCATCTTCTGCCCGATGGAACAGGGGAGAAGAGAGAATGGTTGGGGTGGGAGGGGTTATTGATTACGTTGGCTGCTTTCCTGAGGCAGTGGGAGGTGTAGACAGAGTCAATGGAGGGGAGGCTGGTTTTCATGACAGATTGAGCTGTGTTCACAACTCTCTGCAATTTCTTGCAGTCTTGGGCAGAGCAGTTGCCATACCATACATGTGACAATAATAAACCAATTGCCAATACATCATCTCATTGGTTGTAACAGAAGATCAAAACAAAACTCCACGTTCTGGAGTTTGCTGGGCATTTCCAGCATTACCTTTTGCTTCAGATTTCCAGCAACTGTGAAGTACATTCCAATTGTTGTCATACAGGCACTATAGTGTAGTGGTTCATTACAGCGCCAGCGACCCGGGTTCAATTACGGCCACTGTCTGTAAGGAGTTTATATGTTCTCCCTGTGTCTGCATGGGTTTTCTCCGGGTGCTCTGGTTTCTTCCCACATTCCAAAGACATACGAGTTAGGAAGTTGTGGGTATGCTATGTTGGTGCCAGAAGCGTGGCGACACTTGTGGGCTGTCCCCAGAACACTACGCAAAAAGATGTGTTTCACTGTGTGTTTCAATGTACATGTGACTAATAAAGATAAAGAAAGAGAAGACAGTCAAGCACAGCAAGATCCCATTACTGGGTAATGAAATACCGACTAATCAATCAGGTTTTCAGTAACGTTGAGGGAGGGATAAATTTTGCACAGAAGGTTGGGAGCACCTTTCCAGTTCAGAACTGTGGCATGGGATCTTTTGCGTCTGTGTGGGTGGGCAGTCAGACAGGTGAACGTCTCATCAAAAAAGAGGACAGTACAGCACTCCCTTGGTACTATTGAGTCATAGAACCACAGAGTTGTACAGCACAGAAACAGGGCCTTTTGGCCCCCACCCCCATGCCAACCTTTTTGCCCATCTGCACTAATCTTTCGGTGTACTTTCTGTGTGTTTTTCAGGAAGGGATTTTTTTCCCAGTCTTTGTCAATCTTGGGTGAGTGTGCAGTGATGGGAAAAGTGCAATAGGCCTCATAATCTCTGGGCTATAACTCCCAAGGTCATATCCTGCATGTCGGAATTCTTGGTAGTAGTTAAAAGGCTCTCTGATGAAGTCACGTGAGACTCAGCAGCAGGAGGTTGAGAGCAAATTTGGTTATTCTCTTTCTCACCCTCTGCCCATTTATTGAATTCTACTGGCAGTTAGAGGAATAGGAGTCGGCAACTCAGACCCTGATACCTGTTGGCTTAGATCTGGGCTAAGCTAAATTATAACTCTATCTGCCTGCCTTGGTCCCATCATCATTCATATCCTTGGTTGATAACAATCTATCAAATGACACCCAGCCTCATTGGCTTTTGGAGGGAGAGTTTCGGATTTGTGTGAAGAATTGCTTCCTCTTATCACCCATGAATGGTCTAATTTAAGGTCTATATATCTGGTGTTCTTAGAACTACCTCTTCAATGTGCAGCACAGTGGCACAGCTAGTAGAGCCGCTGCCTCACAACTCTAGTGACCCAGGTTCAATCCTGACCTAGGGTACTGTCCGTGTGGAATTTGCACGTTCTCCCTGTGACTGCATGCGATTCCTTTGGTTGCTCTGGTTTCCTCTCACATCGCAAAGGCATGTGGTAAATTGGCCAGTGCAAATTACCCCTAGCATGTAGGTGAGTGGTAGAATGTGGGGGAGAATTGAGGGGAATGTAGGGAGAATAAAGAGGGATTAGTTTACTTGGTTGTTTGATGTTCTGGGCTGTAGGACCTGTCTCCATGTTGTGTGACTCTATGCCTCTAATTCTTTATAAGGGGAGTGTGCAATAAGTCAAAAGTCATGGAATGCTGCACTTCTTCCAGTTTTATATACCACATTCGTTGCTCACAATACAGGATCGTCTACATTAGAGCCACCAAAAGTAGACTGAATGACCACTTTGCGGAGACTCTCCACTCAGTCCACAAGGGAGACCCTGAGCTTCTCTTCACACATTGCTTTAACTCTCCGACCCAATCTGAGTCTGTACTCAATGTCCTCAAACTCCTCCACCGTCCCAATGGAGCCCGAGATAAATTATTTCAGCTGAACACATTACAGTTTGCAGGATTTAACACTGAGTTCAACAATGTTAGAAAATGATCCCATTTACATCTCTTCCAGATCAAGCATCTGGTTCTTCACTTATTTCATTCCTGCCCTCTTTTACCTTCTGCTATTACCCCTTTCTTCAGATCCATCTCTCCTGGTCTCCAACTGCAGATCTTTCCTTTCTTCTCCATTCTTCCTCTCTCTCTCTCTCTCTCTCTCTCTCTCTCTCTCTCTCTCTCTCTCTCTCTCTCTCTCTCTCTTTCTTTCTCTCTCTCTCTCTCTCTCTCTCTCTCTCTCTCACACTCTCTCTCTCTCCACAGAAGCTGCCTAACCCTCTGAGTATTTCCAGCATTTCTGAATTTGTTTTGAATTCCCAGCAGAATGTCACTTTTGCAGTAACCTGAGGAAGATAATGGAAGTAAAAAAGTGTCTGGGATGGCATCCTTCCTTGCCTTTTGAACAACTGTGTTGCATCAATTAAACGCAAAACTTACTTTACACTCTATGTGCACATGGGAAATTTGCCAAGCACAACATTTATTATTCTATAGATAGATATGTTGTATACCCAAGGAAATGATGTCACTGGATAGTGTTTTGTTCAGAAGGATTGTTGTTTATTTGCTTGCTGTAAAGCTATTTTTCTGACTCAGCCTGTTGGCACAGTACTAGTGGGAATACTGGAGGACAAACATCTCAGGAGTTTTACTGACAATCAATGCATCATTCTTTGACAGACTATTAACAATCTGTTGACCCAGTGAAAACCATGTTTCAAAAAAAAGACCAACTTGTGCTTCTTATCAATAAGATGCTCACAAGGCGTAGATGCATACACATATTGAATTGTCGGATTTGCAGTTAGCACACTTGAGAGCCTGCTTATTGTCAATATCTGACCTAAAACTAATGATTTACGTTCCAAGTAAAATGCTGCTTTTATATTTTCCATTAGCTAGTGGTTTCAGCCTCTGCTATTATGGCAGACCCCCAGTTATTCTCCTCACTGCTCTACATCTGGGTGACATGAAAGATAATCACAGTGCAGTTACAGTCCTGATAAAGCATGGTTTCCTTTCTCTGCAGCCCTTTGAAGTTGCAGACAGTTTCATGATACTTGGTAATCTAATCTCTGTCCGCCTTATTCCTTGCATTGCCCTGCGACGGTGGAGTGGAAATGCTACAGTATGAGTATTGATTGCCATATGCATTGGTTATGTTGTGCAGTGACTTTCTAGATCCAAAGGTGTCCACAAAAGGCAAAGGGATTCCTGGCCGTGATATCAGAATGTTAGTTTAATTTAAAGAGCGTTTGGGTCAGTGAGTGGGATGGGGGTGGGGTGGGCAGAATGATTTCTGGTCTTGAACAGCTGCTGGCTATACACAGCAATTACCAATGGGGGAGCAATAAAGAAGTTGTTAATTATGGGCTTTATATCCTTGCGGCTCAAGAGAGGGGAAAAACAGGACTAAAGGTTAAAATGCTTGTCTTGGTAACTCCTAAGGCATGTGAAGCCAGAACCGCAAACTTAGCATCTCATTCAGAAAAAAATGTCTCAATGAATGGGACTTAGGCATGAAATATATGAAGGCAGGAAGGAATGTGTTGCTCTGTGTGTGTGTTGTTCTGTGTGTGTGTGTGTGTGTGTGTGTGTGTGTGTATGTGTGTGTGTGTGTGTGTGTGTGTGTGTGTGTATGTGTTTGTGTGTGTGCACCTGTTTGTATGTGTATATGTGTGTATATGTGTGTGTGTGTATTTATGTGTTTGTGTGTGTGCACCTGTATGTATGTGTATATGTGTGTACATCTGTGTGTGTGCGTGTGTGTGTGTATGTGTGTGTATGTATGTGTTTGTGTGTGTGCACCTGTTTGTGTGTGTCTATGTGTGTATGTCTATGTGTGTTTCTGTGTGTGTGTGTGTGTGTGTGAGTGTGTGTGTGTGTGTGTGTGTGTGTGTGTGTTTATGTGTTTGAGGGTTGGGATTGGAGAGGGTGAAAAATAAAAATTATGTGCAATCTGATACAAAAGTAGCTGGTGAAATCAAGTGCTCAATTAGATGTTACAATCTTAATCCTTTCCCTATTGCTAAAAGTGCAAGGTTTGCTTTACCAATTGACTGGTTACGCACCAGGTCCTAATTCAGTGGGATTTATTTGAACCCAATGTGGCTTCAATATAAGATGCCATTGTTCAAAGTTCTCTTCACTTCATCTTTCCATGTGTACAAGCTAACACAAAAAGAGTTCAACATGAATCAAATTTCTCCCCAAATTAAATTTAAAAAGTTTATGTATGGAAGTTGTTCCTCTGAGCAGCACAACAACCATAGCGCTTGGTATCCATATTTTACTGATAATGCACTTAAGTAAAAGAAAAAATCTGCTGATTTTTGTTGATACTAAATTTGACATTCCCAGTGTAACAGGGTAATGACCTAATGGGTGAGGCATTGAGAAGTTGTTTCATTATTGTATAACATCTTTTTTCATGATTGCATCTGTGGTATAAATACCAGCATTAATGTGACATTCTGGTCAGTGGATAATTGATAACATGGAAGAATGTCAGTGGAAATGCTCCCCAATAACTTGAATTTTCAACAGGTTTCCAGCAGATTGCCTTTTTTGTTGATGATTTGTTTAAAGTCAAATTAAGACTGTAACTAATGCCAAAAGCTATACTTCTGCTCCTAATTTGTCTGTTCATTGGAGCATTGGAGCCAAAATTCAGCTGCACAGTGCCTGTCAGCTGGGTGCAGTTGGACACAATTTGTTTCCAGTTTGGTATCTCATGCACACATGCACAATTGCAGCCACAGTCATGCTGGCTGCCATATTGGTAAGGTCAAAGCCCTTGCAATGCTAATGTCATCTGAAAACATGCCGAATGGTTGCATAATTGGCAGTCAGTATGGGTCACAACATGCACTGAGGATCAAGCATTCAGCAACAGGAAAGAATTCACCACCAACACAATATAAACCAGGCATTTCCAGTGATGAGAGTTATATTGTGAGTGTGGTCCAGGACAATAATGGTCCCAGTCAAGTTAATCCCAATATGAATGATAGAGTTACTTGTAGTTTGAAGGGAGGCCTTATTCAAGGTAGGATTTCAGTTAGTTACCTTCTTAATGAAGCTGACATTGCATTAGACAGGAATAATCCTGGCACTAAAGGCTGAAATTTTAGAATTTTAGGAAGAGTGGTAGACCTCCTTTTATGGAATAAAAGGACATCTAGTGTGAATATTAAGGAAAAGGTTAATGTTAGGACCCATAAGGTCAATTGTGTTAATTCTGGTGCTAAAAAGAGGTTTGCTGCAAGGAAAAGTGAATTCAAGAAATTCTTACCTTTTTATAGTAAGGATAGGAAGGGAGTTTATGTTAATGTTTCATTCCCAGGAAGCGAGCATCAATGGTAAGGCCAGCATTTACTGCCCATCACTAATTGCCCTTGAGAAAGTGGTGATGAGCCATCTACTTGAGCTGCAGCAGTCCTTCCACAATGTGTTTGGCAGGGAGTTCCAGGACTTAGACCCACCAGTGCTAAAGGGCTTCCGATAAAGTTCCAAGGCAGGATGGATTTGGGGTGGGGTGGGGAAACTTTAAGATGATGGTGTTGCTACCTGCCTGTAGCCCTTGTCCTAGGTGGTAGAGATCTTGGGTGTGAGAGGTGTTGTTGGAATAGCCAAGGTGAGAACATTTTGTAGATGGTATACACTGTGGCAGAAGGAATGCGGTTTACGCTGTTGGTTGTGAAGACCATTAATTGGGTTGCTTTGTCCCAGGTAGTATTGAACTTCTTGAGTATAGTTGGAGCTGCATTCATTCATGTAAGCAGTGTGCATTTCATTACATTGCTGACTTGTGTCTTGTTAATGGTGGAAAAGCTTTGAGTGTCAGGAGGTGAATCACTCAATGCAGGATACCCAACCTCTGACCTGCTTGTGTAGCCAAAGTATTTACATAGTGATGGATGGGGAGCAAATTAAATGGGCTGCATTGTCCTTAGTGGTTTTGATCTTCTTGGGTGTAGTTGAAGCTTCAATTATTCAGGGTAGTGGAGAACTGTGTGTGCATTACTACCTGAATTGTTGAGAAGTGACCTGAAGATAAAACATGCAACATTGAGCCTGAATTCATTGGAAGTTAAGATAAAAAGAGTTGATAGTATATAAGTTCCTGGGGGGACTTGAAGGGTAAATGCTGAGAGGTTGTTACCCCTGGTGGGGAAGTCTAGAATCAGCGGGGCAGAGTTTTAGGATAAAGCTCATTTAAGATGGCGATGAGGAACTTCATCTGTCAAAGAGTAAAACACTGGAATTCTTTATCCCAGGAATCTGTGGAGGCTGAATCACTGGTGGTACAGCTAGTAGAGGTGATGCCTCACAGAGCCAGTGACCCGGGTTCAATCCTGACCTTTGGTGCTGTCTATGTGGAGTTTGCATATTCTCCTTGTGACTGCATGGGTTTCTTTCGGGTGCTCCGGTTTCCCCTCACGTTCCAATGATATGCTGGTTTCTAGGTTAATTAGCTGCTGTGAATTGTCTCTAGTGTGCAGGTGAGTGGTAGAATCTGGGGAGAGTTGTAGAGAGAATGAAAAATGGGATTAAGGTAGTATTAGTATAAATGAGTGAATGATGGTGAGCATGGACTCGAATGACCAAAGGGCCTGTTTCCGTACTGTATCTTTCCATCCCTTATATTCTAAACCAAGATAGATTTTAGTCCTGCAGGAGAATCAAGGATTATGGGAACTGGGCAAGAAATTGGAACTGAAGCCAAAATCAGATTACCCACGGCGTGCTTGAGGGGCCGTGTGGCCTATTCCTAGTCTTATTTCTTAAGTGCTTATGTTCTTAAATTGCTGAACAGGTAAGTGATAGTGGCGAAACATATCAGATGCAACTAGGAGCATGCAGATAAAACTGCGAGCTAACACTGCCTTGACATCACACTGACGAGCTTAGGCAGGAATTGGTGTTTGTTGAATCCAGTTCCCTTAAAATTCACCCATAGAATCCCAAAATATCAATAACAATGGATTCATGTCACCATAAACTAATGACGCTTATAGATGCAGCTATTACTTCAGATTGAGCTCTGTATGGAAGTTTAATGTCAGTGTGGCATCAATATAGAGTGTGTTCAATTCCCCAGTCCTGACCTGGAATGCCAACCCATAGCAGGGGGACATTTGGTTCATCATATCTGTGTAATCTCCGTGAAAAAGCTATTCTCTTCCTAAAATTAAGCCCTGTCTTCATTCCTGCTCTATTTCAGTACCCTCTGAATCACTCACTAATATTTGTTTGCTGACAATCGATTTTTAATGAGCTCAGTACCTAAAATATTTAATAAAATATCGCCTGGTGCAAATCATGAGCTTGTTATTGTAATATTGACATTGTGAGTCAACACCAGCGGTTAGCCTTAATCTAAAAAGATTAAGGTCTTCAAATAACATTGCTTTGATTCATATTTTAAGTCCTTGTCAAAAACATGCAGTGGTTAGGATGTACGAGTCCAGGAGAAAACCCTGAGCAAGCATCATTACATTGGACGTAAATGATTAGTTGGGGGAGGATTTATCGAACTTGTAATAATTCTTGTGCGAAGAAGCTTAAAAGCAGAGCATTAAGGGTGTTATTATTGAATTAATATTAGTTGTTGCGACAGTTACAGGGGACTCCAGATAGAAAATATGAATGGGGAATGAATGAAATAAAATGATGCTTTTGGGACTTTAGTCACACAGAGGGGAAAAACACATCACTGAACGTTCAGTTTGACATTGACAGCTTTATAAAATGTAGGTTAGGCTGCACTTGGAGTATTGTGGGCAATTCTGGTCACAAGATTACAGGAAGGATGTGGAGGTTTTGGAAAGGAGGAGGCTCATAAGGACGTTGCCTGGATTAGAGGGTATGAGTTTTAAGGAGAGGTTGAACAAACCTGGGTTGTTTTTTCTGGAGCATCGGAAGCTAAGGGGAGACCTGATAGAAGTTTAGAGGCATAGATAGGGTAGACAGTCAGAATCTTTCTCCCAGGGTAGGAATGTCAAGAGGACATGCACTTAAGGTGAGAGGGGTAAAGTTTAAAGGAGATGTGCAGGGCAAGTTTTTTACACAGAGAGTGGTAGGTGCCTGGAACGGGCAGCCAGGGATAGTGGTGGAAGCAGATACGATAGCAGAGGTTAAGAGGCTTTTAGATAGACACATAAATATGCAGGGAATGGAGGGATATGGAGCATGTGCAGGCAGAAGAGAATTAGTTTAATTTGCTGTTGTGTTTGGCGCCGACATGGTGAGCTGAAGGGCCCATTTCTGTGCTGTACTGTCTATATTCTATTTAACCAATCTCTGAATATTATTAGTCTGTCCAGTCACGAAGCATAATAGGGGTGGCAGAGTGGCATAGCGGGTAGTGGTGTTGTCTTATAGCTCCAGCAACCTGTGTTCAATCCTGACCTCCACTGCTGTCTGTGTGGAGTTTGCTGGTTCTAACTGTGACCGTGTGAGTTTCCCCAGGTGCTCTGGTTTCTTCCCACATCCCAAAGACATGCTGGTGTGTAGATTAATTGGCCGCTGTAAGTTATCCCTTATGTGGGTGGCTGGCAGTTAAATTGGAGGATTTAACAGGCATGTGAGAGAGAATAAGTTCGGGGAAAGTAAGAGGGTGAATGAAATTGATAGGGTTGCTCTAAGAGCTACCATAGATCTGAAGACCATAGATCCTCATACATCATAACAAAATTTGAGAACGACAACTTCTAGATGATCCCAAGGTCCTTCCATGATTCTCAGCTTAACACAGGGTCATAAAAGGTCATAACCAGATAGACAGTCAAAGGCTTGGTAAAAGGGTTCATTTTAAGGAGGGTCTTAGTAGGGGAGGTGGGTGACACAGTGGCGCAGCTGGTAGAACCACTGCCTCATAGAGGCAGAGACCCGGGTTCAATCCTGACCTCGGGTGCTGTCTGTGTGGAGTTTGTGCATTCTCCCTGTGACTGCATGGGTTTTGGTGTTCCGGTTTCCTCCCACATCCCAAAGACATGCGGTTTGGGACGTTAATTTGCTGCTGCAAATTGATCCTAGTGTGTGGGTGTGTGGAATCTGGGGGAAGTTGTTAAGAAAGTGGGGAGAATAAAAAATGGGATTAATGTAGGATAAATGTAAATGGGTGCTTGCTGATTAGTGTGGACTCAGTGGGCTGAAGGGCCTAGTTCTGTGCTGTATTTCTCTATGATTCTGTGAGGTTTAGGGAGGGAATTCCAGAGCTTAGCATTTGAGTAGCTTAAGTCATGACTTCTAGTAGCAGAGCAAAGAAAAGCAGAGAGGCCAAAAATGGAGGAGAATTGAGACCTTGAGTTACTTTAGATGAGCAATTTTTATAACATAATAAGAACATAAGAAATAACAGGAATAGGCCACACAGCCTCTCAAGCTGGTCCATCGTAAAACAAGGTGATGGCAGATCTGATCTTGGTTTAAATTCCATTTTCCCTTTTTTCTCCATTACTCTTGACTCCCCTATTGAAAATGTTCAATAATGCAGCCTCCTCTGTTCTCTAGAATAGAGAAATCTAAAGATTCATCTCACCCAAAGAAGAAATTCCTCCTCATTCCTTAAATGAATGACCCTTTACTTTGAAGCTATTCCCCCAGCTCTAGATGAAACATCCTCTCATCTTTCATCATGTTAAGTCCCCTCAGGATCTTATTGGAACCTCACTATTGCCCTGTAAATAGTGGTAACAATTCCATTGCTTGGAGTGGCTGGATGAATGTTGTACTTTAATAGGACCGTGCAGCCTGTGTTAAGAATCACCCTGGTAGTCTTGGTTTCTGGCACAGTGTAGTATGATGCATTTCCAACAAAAACCATATAGGATTCTTGATTTTATAAAACGAAGTGTAGCGTACAAAAGCAGGGAAGGCATCTTAAACCTTTCCAACTGTTGCGATTGTCCAAGATGTTGGTGAGGCCACACTTGGAGTATTGTGTTCAGTCTTGGTCACCCTGTTATTGGGAGGATGTGATTAAACTGGAAAGAGTGCAAAGAAGATTTACAAGGATATTGCCAGGACTCGAGGGACTGAGTTATAGGGAGAGGTTAGGCAGGCTGGGCCTTTACTCCATGGAGCGTAGGAGACTGAGGGGTGGTCTCATAGAGGGATATAAAATCACGAGGGGCATAGATAGGATGAGTGTTTTTTTTTCCAGCATTGGGGAATTTAAAACTAGAGGTCGTACTTTTAAGGTTAGAGGTGAAAGGTTTAATAAGAACCTGAGGGGCAACTCTTTTACATAGCGGGTGGTAGATATTAGGAATCAGCTGCCAGAGGAAGTGGTTGAGGCAGGTACATTAGATACATTTAAGAAGTATGTGGACAGGTATATGGATGATGAGTTTAGAGAGATATGGGCCAAGTGCTGGGAAATGGGATTAGCTTGAATATACATCTTGGTCGGCATGGACAAGTATGGGCCGAAGGGCCTTTTTCCATGCTGTACAACTCTATGGCTCTAACTCACTTGGTGGTTAGATCTCAGCTGGAATGTTTATTCAGTTCTGGGCAGCACACAAGGAAGTGTGCCAGGGTCGGTAGAGGGAGAAGGTGCGGAGGAGATTTACAAGAATTATGCTAGGAAATGAGGGACTTAGGAACTTTCAAAGCTTTGTTTGTTATTACACAAAGAAAGGCAAGGAGAGATTTAACAGTGAAGTTATACATTAGGAGTAGTTTGGATGGGGCACTAAAGGAGAAAATGCTTCCAGTGGCAGGTGTATTGTTAACCGGAGGAGCTGGATTTTACATTAATTTGGAAAAGAATCAGTAGGGAGATGTGAAGTGTTCTTTCATATTGCAATCTGTTCTGATCTGGAACACACTGTTTGATGGGGCAATGGAAGCAGATCTAAAATATCTTCCAAAAGAAAAATGGATGAGTACTTGATATATAAAAAATTACAGAGCTCTGTGGAAAGAACATGAAAATGGCATTAATCGGAAAACTTCTTCAAAGATCTGGGAAGGATACTACATGCTGAAAGGCCTCCTCCTATCCTGTTAATTTCTATACTACGAAATGTGCTGCTATTGGGTTAAAGGGCAGAATGGCAAAAGATGATATGAAATGTTTAAAAAGGGAAGTGCAGAAACAGACAACTGGGTCTTTCCTGATTATATTAATAATTCAACAGTTCCAGAAATGGGCAGTATTTTTGTCACCCATTGCAGCTAAAAGCTGCTCATGGCATTTAACTGTGCATTGAGGGAAATTGAGGAGAAAATGGTAGGGCATCAGAGCAATGAAATGATCCCTCAAAACATTATAAAATATTCAAGTTTGCCTTCCAGGTCTCACTTCTTCCAAACTTTGCAATCACTTTTATCACCTGCAACCCTTTGAGATCTTCACTTATATTTTATGGTCTTATGGTCTACAGATCTTTGTGCTTCTCTAATTCTGGCCCTTTAATGATTTGGAATTTTAATCACTCACCACTGGCAGCCATGCACCCAGCTGCCAGATCTCCAAGCACTAGAATTCCCTCCTTAAACTTCTCCACCTCTTTCTTCCTGAAACTCAATCCTTAAAACCTACTTCTTTGACCAAGATAATTAAATATCTCCTTATGGGGCTTGGCTTAAGGTTTTTTTTGATGCAAGTTTGTTGGGTTAGTTGGCTATGTAAATATCAATACAAATGATTTTCTGTTGCTGTTATCCTTCCTGTGGTAGCTCTTCTGGTGATGTCTACCCAGCATGCAAGAACTTCTGGTGGGATTTACCTACAATGAACAATGGAACTCACAAGAGAGGGCTGGATCTCCCTCCTCCTTTGTACAGGGGACTGTGGCCTTTGATTCAGGAAGAACTACTACTCACAAAGGTCAAAGAAGTTCATCAACTCAGTCAAAGAAGCACATTGGTCTGCCCGAAAATTGTTGGTCATCCAGTGTAAGGAGATGTCAGCAAGTGACTGATGCATTGAGTATGGGAGTTGGGATATTATGTTGCAGTTGTACAAACATTGGTGAGGCCGCACCTGGTGTATTGTGGTACAGTTTTGGTTACCCTGTTGTAGGAAAGACGTCATTAAGCTGGAAAGAGTGCAAAGAAGATTTACAAGAACGTTGCTAGGACTTGAGGGTCTGAGTTATAAGGAGAGATTGGGTAGGCTAGGACTTTATTCGCTGGAGCATAGGGGTGACCTTATAGAGGTGTATAAAATCATGAGGGCATAGAAAGGGTGAATGTGCACAGTCTTTTTCCCAGAGAAAAGGAATCAAAACTAGAGGGCATGGGTTTAAGGTGAGAGGGGAAAGATTTAAAAGGGACCTGAGGGACAACTTCTTCACACAGAGGGTGGTAAGTATACGGAATAAGCCATCAGCGGAAGTGGTTGCAGCAGGTACAATAACAACATTTAAAAGATATTTGGACAGGTACATGGATAGGAAAGGTTTAGGGGGATATGGGCCAAACACGGGCAAATGAAACTAGCTAGATGGGCACCTTGGTTGGTATGGAGCTGAAGGGCCTGTTTTTGTGTTGCATTGCTCTATGACCCTAGGAATACGTGCTGAGAGATGCGCTGAAGCTTGGCGCAGCAGTTGCAAAGGCTGGATGGGGATAGGCTACAGTCCAGGGTCCTGGGGCCACTGGGCACTGAGAGGCTGGGTCCTATGTAACAGCCTCTCAAACACTTCATGGATGCATTGTTTAAGGTCGAAACAGGAGTGGCTTGACACATTGGAGAATGTACTGAATTGATAGTATAATGAATGCAGAGAAGCATGTGTCCCAATTGTATTTACTGTGTATATTATGAATAAAGTATATTTTTGAAATAAAAAAGTAGTTATTCACAAAGGAAATGAAAATGTGGACACTTTTTCTTGCTGCTATCAACATAATCCTTTCAGACATTTTCATTTTGTGTTGTATGGAGCTGGTAACTTCATTAGAGAATGGGTTCTTTCTAACATCGCCTCTGAAGTGTCCATTTTAATTATGTGTGAGGAGTGAAGCACTGGTTGAGAATTCATTCTGATGTCAGCCAGGAACTGCAGGAGTTACAGAATAGATATGACTGTCTGATGGCTCACCCAATGCATGGTGAGTTAGGTTACATTGGAATTTTTCTTCAATTTATTTCTTTTGATTCAAGAGGCATTTGATTTTAAGAAAAGAAAGTTACTAACACACACTGGAAACTGGAAATTTAATAAGAAAATGCTGGGAACACTCCCAACATCACTGACATTATTCTTGCACCATTTTCTCTCCATCATTTAATTAGTTTTACCAATTGCTCTTTGAAATCCAACCACCTTCCCTGTTCCCACTTGACTACTTCCCTGTTTTAAGAACATAGAACATAGAACAATAGAGCACTGGAACAGGCCCTTTGGCTCATGATGTTGTGCTGAACTAATTAAACTAATGACACCTATTTAAACTAATCCCTCCTGCTTGTACATGGCCTGCACCTCCACCTCCTGCATATTCATGTGCTATCTAAAAGCCTCTTAACTGCCTTTACTCTTTCTACCTCCACCACCACCCCCGGCAGTGCATTCCAGGCACCCACCACTCTCTGTGTAACAAACTTGCCCTGCACATCTCCTTTGAACATTCCCCCTTTCACCTTAAGTGCATGCCCTCTCGTATTAGACATTTCAACCCTGGGAAAAAGGAACTAGCTGTCTACTCTATCCATGCCTGTCGTAATTTTATAAATTTTTATCAGGTCTACCCTCAGCCTCTGCTGCTCCAGAGAAAACAACCCATTTGTCCAATGTCTCCTTATAGCACCTGCCTTTTAATCCCAGGCAACATCCTGGTAAACCTCTTCTGTACCCTTTCCAAAGCCTCCACATCCTTCCTTTAATGGGGTGAACAAATTGAAGAACCCTTAAAATTCTAACCATTAAAGATCCAACTGCAATATTTCCAGGGAATTCCCTGGTGTAAGAACAGACACTGCTGGAAATACTCAGCAGATCAGTCAGCTTCAAAGGAGAGAGAAACAGAGTAACAGAGAAACAGAAACTTTCATCAGAACGTCTTGAGCTGAAACATTAACTCGGTTTCCCTTGCTACAGTTGTTGCCTGACTGCTGAGTGTTTCCCGTATTGGCAGTCCTTGCTTTTGATTTCCAGCACCTGCAGTTTCTTTTGGTGTCCTGACCCATGTTTATCCCTCAACCAACATCCTTAAGACAGATGATCCGATCCCGATCAGATTGTTATCTGTGGAAGATTGCTGTGCACACATTTACTGCTGCACTTCCTACATGAGAGTGTGGCTACATTTAAAAGAGTACAGGCAGTCCCTGGGTTACAGGAGGGTTCCATTCCTCAGAAGTGTCTGTAAACTGATTTCTCTGTAAGTCAGAAATGTCTGTGTTCTATAGCTACCGATATTGCATCGCTCTGCATACACTTGGTTTAATTCCTTAATTTCATTGAATATTCACCCTAACACTGCTCATATTCAAACCAATGGAATTTATACTGAATCCAGTCATCAGTGAATACCACAGAATATTGTATTATTATTATCTTGAAAAATGCTTTAAAAATGTATGGGAGAATTTGTGTAAAATTGGATTTGTGTAAGTCAGGTCATCAGTAACCTGGGACCCCTGTAGTTCATTGATTGCAACGCAATCTGGGACATTCTGATAGTCATGACGTACAATGCAAATCTTTCTCTTTCTTCCAATTCTGACCTCAAACGCTACTCTCCCCACAGATGCTGCCTGACCTGTTGAGCTTTCTCAGTATTTTTGCTTATATTTATGTTTGTGGTCAACTGGGTTCGGGCTCGACCACCTGTCGATGTCCGCCACTGAAGAACTGATGTTTGGATGAGTGACTTGACAATAATGAGCATTGTCAAACACAGGGCTAAGCTTTCATGAGAGAAGCAGAGAACAGGGAAGGATATTGAAAGAACAATTGCATTAAGTTAAAACATAAAACATAGAACAGTAAGGCACAGGAACAGGTCTTTCGGCCCATGATGTTATGCCGAACTAATTAAGCTAACGATGCCTAATTAAACTAAGATAAGATTTCCTTATTAGTCACATGTACATCGAAACACACAGTGAAATGCATCTTTGCGTAGCGTGTTCTGGGGGCAGCCCGCAACTGTCACCATGCTTCTGGTGCCAACATGGCATGCCCACAACTTCCTAACCCGTACGTCTTTGGAATGTGGGAGGAAACCGGAGCACCCAGAGGAAACCCACACAGACACAGGGAAAATGTACAAACTCCTTACAGACAGTGGCCGGAATTGAACCTGGGTCGCTGGTCCTGTAAAGTGTTAAGCTAACTGCTACACTGCTGTTCCTGCCCCGCTACACTACCGTGCCTGCCCTAAACCCTTCTGCCTGCACATAGTCCATATCCCTCCATTCTCTGCATATTCATGTGCCTATATAAGTCTCAAATGCAATAATCTGCCTCCACCACCAGCTCTGGCAGTACATTCCAGGCACCCACCACTTTCTGTGTAAAAAACTTGCCCCGCTCATCTCCCTTGAACTTTCCCCCTCTAACCTTAAATGTATGCCCTCTAGTATTAGACATTTTGACCCTGGGAAAAAGGTACCAGCTATCTACCCTATCTATGCCTCTCACAATTTTATATACTTCTATCAGGTCTCCCCTCAGGCTTTGTTGCTCCAGAGAAAACAGCCCAAATTTGTCAAACCTCTCCTTATAGCACATGCCCTCTAATCCAGACAACATCCTGGTAAATCTCTTCTGCACCCTCTCCAAAGTTAAGAAAGCTCTAATCAAAATAAATTCCGAAGCAATTTACTGGCTGAGGTTGAAATTATAGGGAAACTTTCCCCTCTTTTCTAATAATTCACTTCATGGATAATACAAATATTAAGATCAAAACGTACAATATTTGGGACCATTTCTGAACTTATTGATGAGTTTGAGAGGGTATTGGGGAATATTAGAAAGGGAGGGAGAAATCGGTTCAGCTTGCTTAGTCCGACTACAAGACAGTATCTCTTCCTGAGTGGCATTCTTTCTCGGCAGTTGTGAGGCAGGGATTGGAATAGTTTCATCCTTTATAGTAGAGTACATATCAGAGCTTCACTCACTGGGACCTTCCTTGAATGATGCCATTGAATGAGATACTTGGGTATTTTTCTTCTTCCATGGTGGCCTCTCAGGGACAAGGATGACTTGCTTCCACTCCAGTATTGTGGGTTCTGAGGTGGGTGATGAGGCCAATGTGGAAAGGTGAGGAGTCTGATGGGGTAGATGGATGGAGATGATTACCTTGGGCTTTTGTGTGCTCCTGATGAAGACTCGAGGTTGTCAATTCCATCTCAAATGTTCCTTCCCCATTGATCAACTGCTCATCAAGATCCTTGATCAATGAGGATATTGCACTTTTTTCAGGGAGGGTTTGAGAACATCCTTGCAAAAAACAAACTGCTGGAGGAACTCAGCAAGCAGAGCAGCATCTGAGGAGGGAAAGGGATTGTTGATGTTTCAGGTCAGGACCCTTCGTCAGGACTGAGAGTGGAGAGGGAAGGTAGCCACTATAAAAAGGAGAGGGGGAAGAATGAAACAGGGGGCCAGTAGGTGACAGGTGGACTGACGAGGGGTGAGGAATGATGGGCAGATGGAGCCAGGTGGAGGAAGGGGAGGGTGAAGTTGGGAGACAGAGGCATACAGGTGATAGGTAGACTCTCAGTCCTGATGCAGGGTCATGACCTGAAGTATCAACAATTCCGTTCTCATCAAAGGTTTTGACTAGCAGTTTGTTTTTGCTCCACATTCCAGCTTCTGCAGTCTCTCATGTCTCTCTTGAGGACATCCTTGAATTGTCTTCTCTATCTTCCTGGTAATCTCTTTCTGTGACCGAGATCAGAGAAGAGCATCTGTTTTGGGACTCTGGTGTCAGACATGTGAATGACATAATCCACCCACTGGAGCTGGCTGGGTGTAATTAGAGACTTGATCCCACTGATGTTGGCTTGGGAGAACATATGATGGGCTTCACTTATCCAGCCAATGGATTTGAAGGATTTTGCAGAGAAACCATTGCGGGTATCTTTCCACTGCTTTGAGATGCCTGTTGTAAGCAGTCATGTCTCAGAAGCAAATGGAAGGGCAGGAATCACTGCTACCTGGTAGACCATGAGTTTGGTGCTGGGTTTGAGATCAAGACTTTCAAAAAGTCTTTCTTTCAGACAACAATGTCAGTGCTAGCGCACTAGAGATGGTGGTGAAGTTCATTCCTGAGGATGGTGTTATGTAGCAAGAGCACATTGGTAGACGATATTTCCTTTGTGCATATTATTTATAAGGCCCATTCTCTTGTCTGCTTCAATGAATGAGTCAATGATGATTTGGAGCTTGGACTCTGAGCATCTGCATGTGCTTGCTTTGTCTATGAACAGCAGCTCAATGACTGACGCTGGTGTGACATCATATCTGGAGTGGAGATGCCAATAGTTGAACAGTTTCCTATTTGCCCTGCAGATTCAGTCCTCTCCAGTGGAAAACTCGTTGGATTTGAATTGCAATATTGAGGCAAAATAAACTGAAGAGGGTTGGAGCCACACCATAATTTTTACTTGATTCCTAGCTTCACTGGGATTGGGTGTGTGGTAGGCCTGTTGGTTAGGATCATGGCTGGTGTGTCATCATGTGGCTGAGGTAGAATAGAGATGAGTTTCTGAGGGCAGCCTCACTTGGGCCCTGACATGAGTGGTTGCCTTTAAGAGAAGAAGAAAAATGAGCAAAGTGATTGGAAGGATCAAGGTAAATAATATCATGACAGGATTAGGGAGTGAAGAGCTGCAGTTCATTCGTGTGAGAACACAGAAGTGGGCAATGAATTTAAAAGTTTAAAAAGAACTTGACTCCCCAGGAAGAGAAAGGATTTTTATTTTCAAATTTCCGGTAACCTAGGATTATGCGATTTTTAAAAATTTCTTCCATGGCAAGTCAAGATCACGGTCTGTGGCGTCTTTAAAGAACGGGTTTAATCTGCAGTGCTGAGGTATGCTAAGCCTCTTTGCTTTTCTTTGTTGGAGTCCCTACTAATGCTGCTCTGTAAAGCAAAGATGATCGCAAAGCGATGGGCAAGAAGAGAGAACAATTAGGTGCGGTGATATTAGGCGGTGTTGTGAAAAGTAGGCTGATGAAATAATTCCTTGATCAGTCCAGTGGAAGAATTGCTCTGGGAAAACCGTGTCAGTGAGTTGTGGTAACCTTTGTTGCAATGCAGGCTTATACAGTGGACCATGGTTAGCTTGGCTACCATTCAGTTACTGTAAAATCTGCTGTACATCTGCCTTCTGAAAACATTTGGAAGGGGCTAAGTGTGGGAGAGGGCAGCAAGTGATTTGTACACAGCTGTGACTATCACACCGGTGTGTCTGTCTGATAAAATCAGGCCTGGTAGGATGGAGATTCTATTTTTAAATAATTTTGCTTATGTCTGTACTTTCATGTTTGTCTTATTTTACAAAACTTTGCTTATGAAACCCTTTAAGCATAACACAGTCTTATTAATGGAATAAATAGGGATTCAAAACTCGAGTGAATGTTCCTTTTGTCTTTTTAACTAAAGTTTATGAGGATCACAGCCAAGGAAGATATTTTCCAAAAATTTAATTGCCCAAGAGAGCAAAGTGACTTAGATGCTGGATTTTATGGTCTATATTGATCTATTTACAAAAATACACACCATATAATCCTTTTGCCATGTGAACTCTCTCTAATATAACTGCCCATGTTTCAGCACTGGGCTACATGAGACTTTATTGTTTTTAGTGCATTTCTTTCAAGGTTTTCTATGTACAGTACCAGCTAACAAACACTTACTGCATAGACTCAAGCCACCCATGGGGTGCATAGGTTTTAGGCAAGTTTCATTATTGTAAGAGGTTATTTTTTTAAGCTGTGGTCATGTACACTGCCAAAATTCACTGTCTACAATCACATATGGAGAAGTTCCTATTTGGCTGTGGAGAATTATCTTGCTGGGACCTACCCAGGCATAAGTCAGAATTCTTAGAACCAGAAGTTAAGGAGAAAATAAATTGTAGGGAGGTTGGGGTGGCACAGTGGCATAGCTAGCAGTGTTGCTGCCTCACAGCTCCAGCAACCCATGTCCAATCCTAACCTTGGGTGCTATCTGAGTGGACTTTGCACATTCCTCCTGTGATGGGGTGGGTTTCCTTGGGGTGCTCCGGTTTCCAGCCACATCCCAAAGACATATGGGTTGGTAGGGTTAACTGGCTGCTGTAAATTGCCTCTAGTATAGGTGAGCGGTAGAATCTGGGGAAAGTTGATCGAAATACAGGGAGAATAGGTTACAGAGAAAGGTAGCAGGGGAATGAGATTGCTCAGTGAGCTGGCACAGACTCAATGGGCCAAACAGCTTCCTTCTGTGGTGTAAGGAAACACGTAGAAGAGATTTTAGAAATGAAAAGTTGTGGAACCTTATTGGCCAATTTGCACATAGCAAGCTCCCTCAAATGACATTGATTGGCCAGTTCAGTATGGGGAGCTCTGCAGAACTGTGCCATGGAACTTTTTACATACACCCAACACACCTTGCTTTAGTACCTCACCTGAAAGATGGCACATGCGACACTGCAGTATTCCCTCGGTGTTGCATAGATGCATCAGCCTGCATTTTTTTGCCTCTCATTCTCCAATAAGGAACTTGAACGTGAAACCATAGAGGTGAAAGTGTTTCCCCACTGAGCCACAGCTGACCTAGTTAATTAGGATGTTTACTGAGGTTTAGTCCAATTTGCATGCATTCCAATGGATAGACTGTGGTTTATGGGAATGGTTCAGACCAGGGTGACTCTTTTATCAACTCAGTTCTTAGACAGCACCGATTAGATATAAATAACTTGAACAGCATAAGCAGTCAGACTTTTGTTTTTGAAGCATGCTTGCAAGCACTGTGGCTGGAGTTGCAATAAAAATAGGGCACACAAAACCGGCATAATTGGATTCTGTCCTGACTTCATACCTTAATGTTCAGATATGCCTTTTATTACACTCTTGTTAGAAGTTTTGAAAGCTGCATTAGATTTTCTCTTGGGTGTGGTGATGATAGTGCCGTCAGATGTCCAAGCATCTTGTGCTAAGGACAGTGCATATACTGTCAGTTGGCTAACTTAAGTAAAAATTATTGAACAGAATGAGGATATTCGGTCTTAACTGTTTTGCATGCCCCCTCTTGTGGGCCCCCCTATTTTCTAGTCATGTGAAAACTGGGCTGAAATATCTGGCAAATTAAGCCTACAGGCAAATTGTCTTTATTCTGCAGACACTGGAGCTCATTTTAACTGATGAACCTAACCTAATTTTCATTTCCATCGACTTAACTTGGAAGCTAAATTGGGCAAAGTGCACAGCAAGCTCCCTGTTCAATAGCTCCCTATACCTATCTGTCTGGGTATTAATGTTAAAATGATCCTCCCTGATGGGTGAATTATTCAAAGAGGCCATGATTTGTAAATGCACCTCCATCATTCTCCATTCCCTAAAGCAATTGAGGGTACTGAAACAATCAAGTATCACTTTTGTATAGTTAACTACAGATTCTTCTGTGAGAACAAGTGGTATAGTTCCAACTTCCAGGTTAATGTCTCCCAGTCAACTCTGACTCTGATCAGCTGTGGATTTGAGGGGAATACATTTCCTCCAAGCTTCCTCCTTTGACAAAGTTGGGTGCGCCTCTGTCTCTGCTATTCTTCTCTGACCTCCCAACCAATAGGAGTGCTGCAGCTCTGCCTTGGTAATTGGTAATTGGTTTATTACTGTCATATGTACTGACGTACAGTGAAAAGCTTTGTTTTGCATGCCATCCATACAGATGATTTCATCACATCAGTACATTGAGGTAGTACAACGGAAAAGCAATTACAGAATGTAGGATGTAGTGTTACATTTACAGAGAAAGTGCAGTACAAGCAGACAATAAGGTGGAAGGCCATGATGAGGTAGCTTGTGTGGTTAAGAGTCCATCTCATCATCCAAGAAGTCTGTTCAATAACCTTATAACAGTGGAATAGAAACTGTCCTTGAGCCTGGTGGTACATGCTTTCAGGCTTTTGTATCTTCTGCCCGATGGGAGTAGGGAGACGAGAGAATGGTGATGATGGTGGGGTTGTCAATAGTGCTGACTCTCTCTCTCCTACCTTTGAATTGCATGTTTAAAGATCATGACACCTACTTTTCTGATACCACATAAAATTGAAATTACAGAAAAAATTTTAGGTTTTAATCCTTATCAGAAGGGCTTGATAGCAATAATTTATGATCTGATTATGAAAATACGTCTAGAGACACTTGATAAAATTAAGAATGAATGGGAAAGAGAACTTCAGATACTTTTACCTATAGACACATGGAAGAAAATTCTCCAATTAGTTAATACATCTTCAATGTGTGCTAGACATTCCTTGACACAGTTTAAGGTGGTTCACAGGACCCATATGTCTAAGGATAAGTTAGCCTGTTTTTATCACCATATAAATCCTATATGTGACAGATGTAATTCGGACGTGGCTTCCCTGACACATATGTTTTGGTCCTGCCTCTTTTGGAAAAATATTGGAAAGACATTTTTAATATTATTTCAATTGTATTGAATATTGATTTACAACCTCATCCTATTACTGCAATTTTTGGGTTACCAATGATGGATTCCGGCCACCTATCCGCTTCAGCTTGTCGCATTTGTTACATTAATGGCCAAGAGATCCATTCTATTTAAATGGAAGGATCCTATACCTCTTACCACATTTCAATGGCTTTCCCAAACTATAACACGTTTAAACTTAGAAAAAATTAGGAATGGTACTGTTGATCCTTCGCTTAAATTTGAGGAAATTGGAGTCCATTTATTCAGTATTTTCATATGATGAAAGTAGACCTTTTTCAAATCCCTTTCAATAACCTTTTATTTGAATATAGAGGCGCGGAGCTAACGACATAATAATGTTTTTTTTAATGGAAGAAATAACAGCCCAGCTTTTTTTTTTGAAGTTTTTGGTTTGCTTTTGTTTATTACTATTTTTTAAATTTTGGCGTTCTCTTTTCATATAATCAAATTTCTTTTCAAATTCTTTTGTATCATGTTCACTTAGTAAGAGGTTGGGAGGTTCAGATTATATATTTTACTCCCTGTGTTTGCATATGCTAACTGTTATTATTGTAATCCCGATCTCTTTGCACCATGTGTATGATCACTATGCTAGGTGTATTAATTTGAAATTTAATAAAAATATTGAAAAAGTAAAGATCATGACATAAAATTCCATCCTTGCTGCTTACACCAAATCCTATTAAGAAGCACTGGTGTCTGGTGCTCCCCACCAAGATTCATCTTGGAAACAGAGGACAATGTGCAGCTTCAATTCTATTGCAAGTTTAATGCAGCTGACTGAGGACGAATTCTCCACCAACATCCATTCTCCTCTAGACAAACAGAAGGCTATCTTGGTGTTCTCAGGCAGAGTCAATGGATCTCATGGTTCTGAGCTACAATGACACTGATGTTTAGACCTGGTGCTTCAGCGAACCTCTACATCCTAGAATAGGAGGTGACACCAGCTTGTATTCTCATCTGATGTCTGATAAGGGGTCAATGAATGGCTTTCACAGCCAAGAGCTAGAGAATGAGGTGACATGTTATTTGCCATTCTTTAGGTGGGATCTATTTCTACTCCCAATGATTGAATCAAGAAATTTAAATATCTTGAAATTTATGCAACATTGATTTTGTAAGTGGAATATCAAGAGCAAAAAACTTAGCAATAAATCACTTTGACTAAAGGTATTTTACTAATGGCAGTGGATAAACCGTAGTTACTAAAGGAATAGGTTCAGGAACAGCTACTTTCCTACAACCATCAGGTTCTTGAACCGACCTGCACAACCCTAACCTTACCTCAGCAATGGAACACTACGGACCAGCTCTTGCACTACCATGGACTTGTCTCTGATTGTGTTTTTTTTTACATTAATGTCTAGTTTTGCATTTTTTTTTCTTCACTGTTTTGTATAATTTATGTACTGTATTTTATCTGCCTGGGATGCTGCTACAAGCAAGTTTTTCATTGTACCTGTACCTCACTGTACTTGTGCACATGACAATAAACTGGATGACTTGACTTGAATAGCTGATAACTGGTGTATGTCCTAACCTAACTGTTTAGCCCAGGATAGCACCAGCCTGGTCCCTCGGTCAGGACCCTAAATACCTTTAAAGAATTGTGAAGCAGGCTGAATGGGTTATGAAAACCAACCAGTAAGAAGCCATGCCTTGAACTAGAGATGGTGGCTTCTTATCTGTGTGTGAGTATGCTGTGTCTGTCTGTGCAATGCCTCCACATAATATGCATGCATGCATTTGTGTGGAAGGATAAGAAAATTGATTACCTTGCGGAATAGCCAAAACTTTAGGAGGAAAGAACTTCAGCCATATAATATGATCTGGCATATTAAATTAATAGTTTAAGACACAATACTACAGAGTCGTTCAATAATTAAAGTTCAGCTACAGATAGATAGTAACTGATGGCCATCTTTCTCTAAAACCAACCAGATCCCTCATTTCATCTGATTTTAAGTTATTTAAATCCTTGAGCTGGATTTCAGTTTAAGTAACATAAGGTTTGCTATTCTTAGTCCTTCTTATTCTTAACTTCTATAGCTATGATTGGCAGAGACCCTTGGTTGAAGATAGATTAGCTGTGTGGGCATCCAAACAATATGTCACTGAAAATAATCTTGACACCCATTTCTTTGAGGTATGGTCGCTTCTTGACTGTTGGCTGTGAATTTAAAGGAATTTAAAGGCATGGAGCCACCTATCAGCTTCTTTCCCACGGTCATCCCATCTCCCCATCATCCCCTCCCCATCTGCTTCCAATTACTTCCCAGTCTCTCTCCCTACGTCCCCCTACCTACTGCTATATGCTGACAAGTCTTCCTGTCCTCTCTCAGTCCTAATGCAGGTTCTCGACATCGACTTGCACCTTTTGCCTCCACACCTGCTGAGTTTTTCCAGCGTTCTGTTTTTGTTCCAGATTCCGGCATCTGTAGTTTCTTTTGTCTGCATTGATGTGGACCCTTCTTCATTGTCCCAAAAAGCTCTGCAGCCATTAATATGTTGTAAAGTAGAAAACGCAGCAGATGTTTTACACAAAACAAGTGCCCACAAACAATGATGTGATAATGTAAAAACAAACCTTTGGAAGGGGCACTAAATGTTTGTCACTTGTACCTAGATCACAAAAAATAAATAAAAACAAAAAAAAAGCATTATTTCTCCCACTCCATCAGTGACTCTGCTACAAATATCCTATGCTAGGTGCTATTTATCCCTTATGGAGGATGCCTTCAGTGGCTGTCAATTATTCAGAAGGTCAGAAATTCCTTCCCCAAATTTCTCTGCTTCTTCACCACTTCTTCTTAATTGCCCCTTTGATACTGGTCTTCTGTCCCCAGTATCTCCTTATAGAACTCAACCCCTTTTTGTTCGTTCTGTTGTGAAATACCCTGCATTATTTTTGAAGCCATAACAGAGCTATATAAATAGAATTTGCTGTTGCAATCACTGACCAACTAACTTCTTCTTATATTCATTCAAGGGATGAATGGACTTCACAGGCTGAGCCAGCATTTAATTGCCTATCCCTAGTTGCCCTTGAGAAGGTGGTGGTGAGCTACCTTCTTGAACCGCTGCAGAACTTGAGGTGGTTAATCCTGGTTTTAGAACTTCTCAAATTTAGAATAGTTATTCCTGTTTTGAGTTGGTAGTAAAAAAGACAAGTGCAATGTTAGCATTCATTTCGAGAGGACTAGCAAAGATGTACTGCTGAGGCATTATAAGGTGTTAGTCAGACTGCATTTTGGTATATCGTGAGCAATTTTGGACCCCGTATCTAAGGAAGGATGTGCTGGCCCTGGAGAAGGTCCAGAGCGGTTTCACAGCAATGATCCCAGGAATGAAAGGCTTAACGTATGAGGAGCATTTGATGTCTTTGGGTCCGTACTAGATGGAGTTCAGAAGGATGAAAGGGAATCTCGTTGAAACCTACCAGATACAGAAAGGCCTGGATAGAGTGGAGGTGGAGAGGATGTTTCCATTAGTAGGAGTGTCTAGGATCCGAAGGCACAGCCTCAGAATAAAGGGATGCCCCTTTAAAACTGAGATGAGGAGGAACTTTTTCAGCCGGAGGTGGGTGAATCTGTGGAATTTGTTGCCACGGAGGGCTGTGGAGGACAAGTCATTAGGAGTATTTAAGGCAGAGATTGACAGATTCTGAATTGGTAAGGGGACTAAGCATTACAGGGTGAAGGCGGGAGAGTGCAGTTGAAAAAAAATCAGCCATGATTGCACGGTGGGCCATATGGCCTAATTCTGCTCTGATATTTTATGGTCATATAGTCTTAAAATCTTGCATTTACTTTGCTCCTTGGAAACTCTCTAACCACCTCCTGCTCTACACTGTGTTTCCTAATCTGGGATGCTTGAGGCTTTGATAATATTGAGGTAATTAGTAAGTTTACAAAAAAATGGAAGAATCAATGTTTACATGGCCCCTTGCTGCACTGGCCTAGGACTAATGGCAGGAATACCTGGGACAACCCTATCTCCTTAAAAGGAGTGGTACATGACATCCTCTTCATTCAGGAGGATTGGGAATAACTGGTGCCATTCATGGATTTCCTTTTGAACTCTGACCCATGAACATCCATGGTTTGGCTCTGTTTTCAACCACATTAGCTCTGCTACAATTCCTTCCATAAATGCCTCTGCTCCCCTAATCTTTTTTTAACCTTCATTAGATCCTTCTTAAACCTAACCCCAGACCAACTGTTCAGTTCTCTTCATGTTTTTCTTTTTCAGTCTTGTCATCCTGCCAGTGTTCAGCACTTTGGAATTTTTCTTTTATATTAAACACTTCTCACTGTACTTAAATACAAGTGTCATTTCCATAGTTATGAACTCCAACAGTTAATAAAATGAATACTGTCTGAAGATGCCTCTAAAGTACATCTGCCTCAGTGTTCCAAACAAGTTTTGAAAGCGTATGAAAGAGAAAAAAAAAGAACAAGAATTAGCAAATGAGAGATATAGAGATAGATTGATAGATGGAGAGATAGATAGATAAAGAGAGAGAGAGAGTGAGAGAGTGAGAGAGAGAGAGAGAGAGAGAGAGAGAGAGAGAGAGAGAGAGAGAGAGAGAGAAGTAAACAAATGTTGCATGACCAGCTGAGTATTTCTGCCATTTTCTGTTTTTGTCTCAGATTTCTAGCATCTGCAGAATGCAGTGTTTTGCTTCAAAGAAAGACTTGGATTTGTTTAATGCTTTTCATGATGTTAGAATGTCCCAAAGTATTTCTGAAAAATCTTTGTTGAATTGTGGAATATTAAAGAAGTGATTGGCCATTTGGCCTTGAAGTCCAATCAACTAGATCAGGGCTGCAGTTATTTGATGTTAAATACTTCTTTGATGTGGATATTCATGAAGATGAGTTGAAGATTGATTCTGGTTAAGTTAATGACATCAGAGTTGATAATTCACTTATCTAAAGGTCTTCCTGAACCACTGATGATCAGTGACATAACAGAAAGGTGAAACACAGACACAAGTGATCAGAAAAGTTGGTCAACGATAACCAAAATCATTAAATGACATTACCTTGTGACTGACTACTCTTATGATATCAAATGACTTCTTAGTGCAGATTTCTTCTTTGTAACTTCTCAGCAAAATTATAAGAACCTACATGGAATCATATGGGCCATATGATTTCTCTAGTCTGCTGTGCCAGTCAATAAGACCATGACCAGATCCATTTCTCAAACTCACATACCTTCCCAATCCCCATTTCCCTCATTTCCTATAGTGTAAGAAATCTCTCAGTTTTAGCCTTGAATGCATACAGGGGAATATAATTTCAATATAATCAAGGGAAATAGCTTTTTGGTTTCTGTCTTATCAAGGCATCTAAGAATTTTAAATGCTTCAATGAAATTATTTCTTCTTCTAAGCCATGGAATACAGGTCCATCCTACTCAATCTTTCCTCACAGGACAATCCTCTCATCCCAGGAATCAAAGCAGTGAACCTTGGTTCCAACTAACTTGTTTCCTGGGATTAAGTTAAACAACATAAAAATGGCTAATAAAGCTCTTTCAGGAACTTTGTGTGCAGAACAAATTTTAAATTACTTGTGTATGTATATGTGGTAATAAGTTTTTTCTTTAATCTGCTTGCCAAAATCTCAAATCATTTAGATTTCCCAGTGTGAATAAATGCACCTAAATTCCCAGTGTGACTAGATGCAACTAAATACACCCTGCTACAGGAAAGGTGCCAGTAAGCTGGAAAGAGTGCAGAGGAGATTTATGAGGATGTTGCTGGGACTCAAGGGACTGAGTCATGGAGAGAGGTTGAGCAGGTTGGGACTTTTTTCATTGGAGTGCAGAAGAATGAGGGGTGATCTTAAAGAGGTGTATAAAATTATGAGGGGCATAGATAGGGTGAATGCGCACAGTCTGTTTCCCAGGGTTGGGGAATCAAGAACTAGAGGGCACAGGTTTAAGGTGAGAGGCGAGAGATAAGTAGGAACCTGATGGGCAAATTTTTCACCCTGAGTGTGGTCAGTACATGGAATGAGCTGCCAGAGAAAGTGGTTGAGGCAGGTACATTAACAACATTTAAAAGGTACTTGGACAGGTACATGGATAGGAAAGGTTTAGAGGGATGTGGACCAAATGCAGGCAAATGGGACTAGCTGAGATGGGAATCTTGGTTGGCATGGACCAGTTGGGCCAAAGGGCCTGTTTCCGTACTCTGTGACTTTATGACTCTATCTTACAATTGGGATAATGTGAAACCTTGCACTGCAGTGTTATGAATTATAAACCTACTGCATATCCACCTAACTTTCCCTTTTGTTTCAATAGTTAGGGAAAATTAGGCCTGGCATATAATAGAGTCAGGTATAGGGGCAAGTGGTATGAATTTGATGCTAGCTGGGTTATGTTATTGAGCAAAGGTAGAATTATGTCCCAGTGCATTACCTGGAGACAAAGACTCATAATGGCTCACTTTCAGCCCCTGCCTGTTCTGAGTTAGCTGCTACTGACTAAGAATTCAATAACGAGAACTACAGGTTATCCTTAAATTCTCAGGACTATGGACAAGCTAGATTTTGGGATCACGAAAATTAAAAAGAGTTGATCTGAGTACAACTTCAGTTTCAGGAGAGTAGCAGGCAAACAATAAATGAGTGGGAACTCAATGGAAATAAAAGATAGGGAGAGATGTTGTCTGCCCTGTCTATTTGCATTCAAACGATTTTACAAACTGAGGAATACCCATATCTCCTACATCCTGAAGTTCCTCCTTTACTTCTCCTCTTTGTGGGAATAAGATATCCCTATTGATTTTTCTGTGTCAAATTTTAATGAATAAATATAATGACAATGCCAGATTCTTGAAATAAGAACTTGACAGAAGTCATCTTCTGTGAAAAATTGTGGCTATAATGATAACAATTTTCATTTATATAGCATCTTGAACAATTAAACCCTCTCTGAGCATCACCAAAGAATGCTTGATATTAAAACAGATGACTAAAGGGGTAGGTTTTAAGAATGGTCTCAAAGGGAGAGAGTAATAGAAAAGGGAAAGGATTTAGGGGATTGGGAGATGGGGTAATTCCAGATCCTAGTGTTTTGGTAGCTCAATTCATGGACGTTAGTGGTGAAGCAATTATACTTAGGGAAGCAAAGGAGGCCAGAATTGGAAGAATGCAGAGATTATTTGACCTGCAGGACTGGAAGGAGGTTATAGAACAGATATCTGGGAACAAGGAGGGATTTGAAAACAAGCATGAGAGTTTTAAGTTGAAAGGAGTGTGGTCCATTACCAGGGAACTTTACAAGGCCAAACTAATACACGTTATCCAGATGAAGTCCAGTGTGAAGATTAGGAGAATATATGGCCCTTTACTGAGGCTCCTTTACATGATAAAAACATATAGAATTGAAGCTGCCTTCTATTTTGGCAGGAGTTTCATGCATCCATGAATGGTCACCTGACTGGAATTGTTCATGTTCCCCAAATGTTGGACACAAACTTTGGTGTTATATCCCACTCTCGCCATTGAACTAACAATATTGAGTGTTCAGGAAATTGTCTGCAGGAGTGGGCCCTGACCTTTCTGAACAAAATCCATACTTGTTCATACTTGGTAAATTGTGGTAGGGCACAAACAGGTCTGATGATATCATGGTGTGCTCCTTTTAAGGATTTGGGGTGTCCTATAGATTCAAAGGAACTGCTAACTGTCCCACATCTACAGCAACTGGCACGCTGAGTGTATTTTTACTTTTATTGTGAACATCCCAACTATGTTATCCCAATACTATTAAAGGAGACCCAAGAGACAGCAGATGCTGGAATCTGGAGCAACAAACAATCTGCTGGAGGAACTCAGTGGGTTGAACATCTGTGGGAGGAAAGGAATTGTCGATGTTTCGGGTCAAATTCCTGTATCAGAAACCTGTACGTAGAACAGTACCGCATAGGAACAGGCTCTTCAACCCGCGATGTCTGTGCTGAGCATAATGCACTCAATACTCCAAGTGTGGCCTAACCAAAGTTTTATACAACTACGTCATGACTTCCTGATTCTTATACTCTATGCCCATAGTAATGAGGGCAGGCATGCCATATGCCTTCTTTACTGCTCTATCTACCTGCGATGCCACTTTCAGCGAGGTATGGACTTGGACCCCAAGATCCCTCTGTACATCAATGCTGTTGAACATCCTGCCATTTCCCGGATTTGACCTGAAATGCCGACAATTCCTTTCCTCGCACAGGTGCTGCCTGACCCGCTGGGTTCCTCCAGCAGATTGTGTGTTGCTCCAATATTATTAAAGCTGACAGCCCCTTGTAACCTTTGGCAAACCTCCCCCTCCCCACCCCCTGAGGGATTGCTTACCCCAGGTTTGGAACCCTTGCTGTCCAAACATCCACGAAGACACTAAACCAATTGGAGCATTGCAAACATGGACCCACCAACTAACCAAACCTAGACAAAACAATACACCAGGGCTGATTTGCAAGGCTCAATATGGTACAGTTCTCCATTCAGTAACTGTGGGAACCCCAAAGTAAGTTGTTTAATATAATTTCTAATCTCCAGCAATGATGGAAAGAAGGTGCAATGTAGAGTCAACTTAAAATGTTTTGTAGCAAGGAAGTGGATAAAGTGTGGAACATACCATCATGTGTGTGATTTCACAGTTATCCTGAGTTAATGCTGCTCTTTAACCACCTTATTCCTTCTCTGATCTTTACATATGTGTGAGTGTTCCACAACAGATGTGCAGAATTGGGAATAATCATTGAAAGGTGAATCTCTCTTCATGTGGTGTACAATGTGTTGGGGTTGTGACTCTTTTAAAAATAGAATTTTCATATAAAATGTTTACTGTCAAGTTTGCAGTTCTCAAAGTCTCCCAAGGCACCATCAGTATAGAGATCAGAAGGGCCTTGTGTTGCTTTTGATGAGAGTGATTAGCCGTTCTCACATTTCCCAGGAAACATGTAGTTCTTCAAGATTTTAAGCCAGGGCAGGAACAAAATATTACGTTTATTGAATGGTCAATCCAATAGAAAACCCATTTAACATAAAAAACTAAGTTTCTCTACATTCTTTGAGGTGCAAGATGATTTTTACCTTACTTCTGCCTCAATAACCATGAGATCAGGCATATCACACTCACCCAGATGCTTTTTCTGAATGATTTACCTCTACCATATTTCTTAAGTGTGTATCGCTTCTGCATGTCATATAGAAGGTTTCCATTTTCCACATCAACAGGCGGGTTGGCCACAAGGTGAAAGTGGCCACGCAAATAGATAAAGAGGCATATGGCATGCTTGCCTTCAATGGATGGGGCACTGAGTATAAGAGTCATAGAGTCATACAGCACAGATACAAGCCCTTCAGCCTAACAAGTCCATGCCAACCATGGTGCCCACCCATCTAGTCCCAATTTCCTGCAGTTGGCCCATATCCCTCTAAGCCCTGCCCCTCCATGTACCTATCCAAGTGCTTCTTAAATGATACTACTGTACCTGGCACTTCCTCTGGCAGCTCGTTCCATGTACTCATGACCCTCTGCCTGAAAAAGTTGCCCCTCAGGTCCTTTTAAATCTTTCCCCTCTCACCCTAAATCTATGCCCCCTAGTTCTGGACTCCCCTACCCTGGGGAAAAGATTGCTACCATCCACCTTATCCATGCCCCTCATGATTTTATAAACCTCCATAAGATCACCCCTTATTCTCCTACATCCTAAGGAATAAAGACCTAGCCTGGCCAACCTCTCCCCTGTAACTCAGGCCCTCTAGTCCTGCCAACATCCTTGTAAATCTTTTCTGCACTCTTTCTAGTTTAACCACGTCTTTCCTATAACAGGGTGACCAAAATTATACACAGTACTCCAAGTGCGGCCTCACCGACAACTTATACAACTGCAACATAATGTCTCAACTCCTATACTCAATGCCCTGGCTGATGAAGGCCATCATGCTAAATGCCTTTCTCACCACTCTGTCTACCTGTGATGCTGCTTTCAACAAACTATGCATTTGTACTCCTAGGTCCCTCTGTTCCATTACACTCCCTCGTCCCCTACCATCCATAGTATAAGTCCTACACTGGTTTGACTTTTCAAAATGCCTCATCTCACACTTATCTGTATTGAAGTCCATTTGCCACACGTTGGCCCACTTCCCTAACTGATCAAGATCCCTCTGTAATCTATGATAACCTTCTTCACTATCACCAACACCACTTAACTTCGTGTCATCCACAAACTTACTGATCAAGCCTTGTGCATTCGCATCCAAATCATTTATATAAGTAACGAAAAACAGGGGTCCCAACACCAACCCCTGTGGCACACCACTAGTCACCGGCCTCCATTCTGAGAAAAAACCTTCAACCACCACCCTCTGTTTCCTACCACAGAGCCAAATTTGAATCTATCTAACAAGCTCTCCCTGGATTCCATGGGACCTAACCTTCTAGACCACCCTGCCATGCAGGACCTTGTTGAAGGCCTTGCTAAGGTCCAAATAGACAACACCCACTGCCCTACTGTCATCTAGATTTTTGGTATCTCTTCAAAAAACTCTAAAAGGTTCATCAAGCATGACTTTCCACGTCCAAAGCCATGCTGACTCCTCCTAATCAGACTCTGTCTATCCAAATACTGGTAGATCCTGTCCCTCTCCAATAAGTTCCCCACTACTGATGTCAGACTGACCAGCCTGTAGTTCCCTGGCTTGTCCTTGCTACCTTTCTTAAACAATGGTACAACATTAGCCATCTTCCAGCAAAATTCTCCAGAAGGGCCTCTGCAATTTCTCCTCTACTCTCCAACAGAGTCCTAGGAGGCACTTGGTCAGGCCCTGGGGATTTATCCACCTTAATGCGCTGTAAAGCTGCAGCGTAGTGTAGCGGCCAGCAACCCGGGTTCAACTCTTGCTGCTATCTGTAAGGAGTTTGTATGTTCTCCCTGTGTCTGCATGGGTTTCCTCTGGGTGCTCCAGTTTCCTCCCACATTCCAAAGACGTATGGGTTAGGACTTGTGGGCACGATATGTTGGCGCCAGAAGCGTAGCGACACTTGCGGGCTGTCCCCAGAACACTCTAGGCAAAGATGTATTTCACTGTGTGTTTCGATGTACATGTGACTAATAAAGATACATTATCTTAAATACCTCCTCCCTGGTAATATGGATGTTCTCCAAAATATCTCCACTAGTTTTCCTTATCTCTTGAGCAACCATGATTTTCTCCTCAGTAAATACCAGGGAGAAATACTTGTTAAAAATCTCACTCATCTCCTGCAGCTCAAGACATAGGTGGCCCTGCCATTCTCTAAGGGGATCTACTCTCTCCCTGGCCACCCTTTTACTCTAAATATAGCTATAGAACCTCTTGGGATTTTCCTTAACTCTACCTGCCAGATCTACCTCGTACCCTTTCTTTGCCCTCCTGATTTTCCTTTTAAGAATATTCTTAATCTTTTTACAGTCATCAAGGGATTCACTCATCCCTGACCTCATAAATACAATGTATGCTTCCTTCTTTCTTTTGAGCAAAGCCTCAATATCCCTTGTCAGCCAAAGTTTCCTAAATTTGTCAGGTTTACCCTCCATCCTAACAGGAACATGCTGCTCCTGGACCCTTGATATCACACTCTTAAAGGCCTCCTACTTCCCATTTGTTCTTTTCCCTTCAAACAGGCTCACGCAATTGACCACCAGATCCTCCCTAAGTCTCCCAGAATTAGTCCTACTCCACTTTAGGATCCTTACCTGTGGACATGTCCTATCCTTTTCCATGACTGTCTTAAAACTAATAGAATTATAGTCGCTAGAGCCAAAGTGCTTCCTGACTGCCACTTCAGTACCTGCCCTATCACGTACCCCTAAGAGGAGTCCAGTATTGCACCCTCCTGAGTAGGAAAGTTTCCTGGATACATTTCACAAATTCCACCCTGTCCAGGCCCTTGACACTCTGGGTGGTCAATACTGGGGAAATTAAAATCTCCCACTAATACAACCCTATTATTCTTACAACTATGAGCAATTTCTCTACAAGTTCCTGCTAACTATTGCAGGGGTCTATAATACAGCCCCACTAGAGTGATCCTCCCCTTCTTCTTTCTAAGTTCTATTCATATGGCCTCACTTCCTCAGAAGGGAAATAACGTTGCAGCTATAATGTTGCCACACAGGTCGATAGGGTTGTTAAGAAGGTGTATGGTGTGTTGCCCTTCATTAGTCGGGGTATTGACTTCAAGAGCCGCTAGGTAATGTTGCAGTTCTATAGAACTCTGGTTAGACCACACTTGGAGTATTGTGTTCAGTTCTGGTCACCTCATTATAGGAAGGATGTGGAAGCTTTAGAGAGGGTGCAGAGGAGATTTACCAGGATGCTGCCTGGATTGGAGAGCATGTCTTATGAGGATAGGTTGTGTGAGCTAAGGCTTTTCTCTTTGGAGAGAAGGAGGATGAGAGGTGACTTGATCGAGGTGTACAAGATGATAAGAGGCATAGATCGAGTGGACAGTCAGACACTTTTTCCCAGGGCGACAATGGCTAACACAAGGGGGCATAATTTTAAGTTGAATGGAGGAAAATATAAGGGGGATGTCAGGGGTAAGTTTTTTACACAGAGGTTGATGCGTGTGTGGAATGCACTGCCGGCAGAGATTGTGAGGGCAGATACATTAGGGACATTTAAGAGACTTTTAGACACATGAATGATAGAGAAGTGGGGGGCTACGTGGGAGAGAAGGGTTAGATAGATCTTAGAGCAGGATAAGATGTCAGCACAACATTGTGGGCCAAAGGACCTGTACTGCGCTGTAGTTTTCCATGTTCTATGTTTTATATAAAACCTTGGTAAGGCTGCACTTGGGGTATTGTGTGCAATTCTGGTCATCTCATTACAGGAAGGAGGTGGAAGTTTTGGAAAGCGTGCAGAAGAGCCATACCCAGATGCTGCCTGGATCAGAGGGTATGAGATGTGAGGAGAGGTTGGACAAACTTGGGTTGTTTCCTCTGGAGTGTCAGAGGCTGAGGAGAGACCTAACAGAAGTTTATAAAATTTTGAGTGGTATAGGTAGGGTAAACAGTCAGGACCTTTTTCCTAGGGTAGAAATTTCAAATACTGGAAGACATGCGTTTAAGGTGAGAAAGGAAAAATTTAAAGGAGATGTGCAGGGCAAGTTTTTTTATACAGAGAGTGGTAGGTGTCTGGAATGGGCTGCCAGGAGTAATGGTGGAAGCAGATATGATAGTGGCATTTAAGAGGCTGTTAGATTGACACATGAACATGAAGTTAAATGGAGGGATATGGATCATGTAGGTAGAAGAGATTTAGTTTAGTTTGGCATCATGTTTGGCACAGACATAGTGGGCCAAAGGGCCTGTTCCTGTGCTGTATGGTTTCATGTTCTATGTTTTAACTCACCATTCTCTCTGTGTTCCTCCAATCCAGCCACCTGAGCTATCCTGAATTTCATTGTCCAACTGTTGAAGCCTTTTGCTTCCTAGGGTCTAAATGCTGGAAAATAAAGAGATAATACTGGAAACACTCAGCAGGTCAGGTGGCATCTGTGGAGTGAGAACCAGTGTTAACGTTTCAGGTCGATCACCTTTCATCAACTTTTATATCGCTGACCTGAAATATTTAACTTAGTTCTCCATGGACGCTGTATGAGCATTTTCAGAATTTTCTCCTTGTTTCCCTTTATAAACCTCTCTACCTTTACTACTTTCTTTAAGAAGCTCTGCCCAAATTTCCAAATAATCTATATCCTGCTGCAGCCTTAGACAGCTTTCCTCACTATCTACCACACCACCTATTTTTGTATCATCTGCAAACTTACTAATCATGCCTCCTACATTCACATTCAGGTCTTTAATATATATCACAAACAGCAAAGGTTCCAACACCGATCCCTGCAGTACACCACTGGTAACAGACTTTGAATCAGAAAAACATCCTTCCACCACTACCTCTGCCTCCTATCACCAAGATATGTGAATGCAGCTGAGTTAAATTCCTGGTATAATTCATTTTGAGGTGGGCCCATGGTCAATTCAGATAGATTAAACTCATACCAGCTGGAATGCTTGTAGGTGAGAATGACAGATCTTTTATCCAAGCATTCTGAGAGTGATTTTGGTGCATGTCATGCAAGTAAAATAGATGGTACCCTGAACCTCCATTCCATCCAGTTCCTTGGCCGTCAGGATGCGTAAAGAGGCTTGGTAATGGAACGACTATAATCAAGGATCCCCACCATCCGGGACATGCCCTCTTCTCGCTGCTATTGTTGGGCAGGAGGTACAGAAGCCTGAAGTCCCACACCACCAGGTTCAGGAACAGCTACTTTCCTACAACCATCAGGTTCTTGAACTGACCTGCACAAGCCTAACCCTCCCTCAGCAACAGAACACTACAGACCACCTCTTGCACTACCATGGACGTCTCTGATTATGTTTTTTGCACTAATGACTTGTTTTGAACAGTCTTTTTCTTCAAAATGTTGTATAATTTATGTTCTGTGTGTTGTCTGTACCTACATGCCTGTGATGCTGCTGTAATGATCATATATCTCCACAAATTTTAGCTGACCATTTGGGAGACCTACAGCAGTAATATGGGCAAGCACTGAGGAAGTTCAGGGCCTAGCCACAGTTGTCAATACAAATACTCTAGCTCAGAATGTACAGACTTCCCCTCTGGAGTTCAGACCACTATAAACCAAACGGTTTCATTTATCAGCTTCTGACACTGGGCAAAGCAGATGCTTCAGACAAAAGGGGAACATGATGGTTAAGGAGCCATTATCAGTGGACAGGATTGCTTATAAATATGCAATTACTTGAGCATTTCTCTGGTGTTACATCATTGATTTGGAATAAGTAAATATCACTTCATCTATTTGCCTTATCCTGTTAATATTCTAAATAAAGAGAAAATGTGTGAAGCAAACTTTCAAACCAAGACTGGTTAGGCATTGGACTTGGGTCTGTGATAGTGACAAATTTCTTTGAACTTTTGCAACATCTTTTAGTGCAAAGTACTTTGATCACTTTGCACTAAAATGGACTTTGTTTCTTTTAGTTCTGATTACGTTCTTGTAATTGTGTTCTTTCTTGTAAAAATTATGTATCATTTATGTTTAATTTATGTTTTTCTTGTGAATGCTGCTTATATGATGCTATGTGCCTGTGATGCTGCTGCAAGATTTTCATTGCATCTGTGCATACAAGTACTTGTGCGTACTGTATGACAATAAACTTCACTTTGACTTTGTCTAGATGTGACCATTACAACACACGTTTTTGGCTAACCTTCCCTCTTGTCCTCTCTGTAAACTTGAGCTCATCCCAAACATTGCTGTCCATGTCCTAACTCACACCCATTACCCTTGACTGATCTAGGTCGATGCCACGACTGGCAATGCTTTTATTTTAAAACTCTTATCCTTGTCAAATTCCTTCATGCCCTCACTCTTTCCTATCTCTGTAATATCTTCCAGCCAACTTTTCTTGATCCAATTCTGACTTCTATCTGATCCCTGAATTTAATCACTCTGGTATTGGTAGCCATGACTTCAGCTGCTGAATCCCAAAGCTTCGGAATTCTTTCCCTAAACTTCTCCATCTCTTCTCAGTAACACTTTTCTTACTGTCTTCTTAATTGCCTCTGTATTGAATTCTTTTTGACTGCATTATTGAAACGTGCCCTGTGTTGTTGAAGCAACAAACAATCTGCTGCAGGAACTCAGCAGGTTGGGCAGCAACTGTCAGGAGAAAAGAAACTGTTGGTGCTTCGGGTCAAAACCCTGCATCATTTAGGTTTCGACCCTGAACATTGACAATGCCTCTACCTCCACAGATGCTGCTTGACCCACTGAGTTCCTGCAGCTGTTTGTTTGCTGCTCCAGATTCCAGCATCTGTAGTCTCTTATGTCTCTATTATGCCGTTGAAGGTTCCATTTAAATAAAAGTTATTGCTGTGCAGTGCCTGAGAATAATATGCCCATATCCTAAAATTCTTTAAGCTGTCAGTGTCATATCCACAATCCGCTTTCATTTTTCCAGCCACCCACCTCCCGCAGCTCCAAGCCCCCCCACCTACCATAGCAACTAAATTGCTGACAAACACATAATCCTCACAGCTTGCCACCAAAGAGAGAGTTGAAACTGTCCATCAGCGACATAAATGACATAGGACTACAAGGAATAGGGAATTAATAAGGTTCAACGAGGCGGAAAGCACAGGTTAACCACCAAGAAGTGGCTTTTTCTTTACAGCTTCTGGATATGTTAACAGTTCCACACGCCAGCCTTTTATCTCTGTCTGAATGCATCTAAAAAAAAAGCTCCTTGCATACCCTTTTTTTATGAGGTTGTTGACTAAGGGTGGTCACCATCTGTGCAAACTGTCTCAAATGGTGACTTCCTCCCAAAGTCAGGAAATGTACAAAATGCCTCAGAAGAAAAAGCTGGGATCAGTTTGAGTGGGAACGGGTTTATTACCTGGGTTCAGCAGGCATCTTCATTCAGGCAAACTGACATTTATTATTGATATTGCTGGTGCAGCTATTAAAGTTCTGGGCACTTTTGATGTAATTGAGTTAAGAATTACAGCACCACCCACATTTAAAGAGCAAACTGCTTTTGCACACACTAAATGTAAGAGCACACTTTCAGGAAGCTGGAAATACTGAAACTAGAAAAGTGAAGAGTGAAACTATTTAAAGTATCACAAAGAGGAAAATTAGCAGCACAGCATTCAACTGATAATGATAGAACAGATAAAAATCAAGATTCATTGGACTTGGTGACACAATCTGTAAGAGCACACTTCACCTAATTAGTATATTTAAGATGCACACAGTTACAGTGGTCATCCCTACCCGTTCTGTACCTCAACTAAATGAGTTCACCCAAAACTCTGTGGTGAGTATCATTCACCCTTTGCCTTGTGGTTTTGAGCCACACTGTCTCCCAGTTACAATGCCAAGTGTTGTTTTCAGTTCCCTCCTTGGTCTCACACCTCCTTAACTCTGTAATCTCTGCCAGCCCTATAACCAAGATATTTGCATTCCTCCAATTCTGGTTTCTTTGATCATCGCCAAATTTAACCATTGGTGGCTACACACCTCTTTCTCCTCCTTTACAGTGCTCTGAACAATCTAACTTCTTAGTCATCTGCCCCAGTATCTCATTCTGTAGCTTGCTGTTAATTTTTATTTGATAATGTTCCTACTAACGACTTGGAACATTCTGGTATGTTAAAGGTGCTATGTCAAGGGAAATTATTATCGTTGATACAGCAATAATAATTGGACATATAAAAAATTAGGATTGCCTCTGTGAATTAAGTAGCACTACTTATAATCACACATTTTACCTATTTTGCTTTTTTAAGGTAGCAGATATAGTTTGCATATAAATTCTTTGCATAATTGAATGTATTTTCCTATGCATTTAAGAAACAGATGGTAAAATGGCATCACAGCCCCTTGCCGTTTAATACTGCTTGCTTTGCTTTGAAACAAGAATTTAGTCTGATCTGCTTTCTGTGTGAAGAGGGAAAAAAAGGCAGCAATGGTCAATCATTAGTGCTCTTTTGCAGTAATAAAATGTCTAGACAGCAATTAACATCTATTTCCCTCAAGAATTTAACTGTGTCATCAGTGACTCCTCACAGCTTGCAGTCACCAATTTGAAGATGTTTTATCATCAATCAATTTAAGTTTGAACAGTATTTGCTTTCAAAAATGCCATTGTCTTCCACACTCCACCCACCCACACAAGGACCCACCCCCCACAATTCCCAACAACCTCAATCCTTCTTGCCCTGACAGGAGTGTAGAAAAATGATAGTCTTAGGCTGGACTCAATTAGCACAGCCCGGATGTAAAATGTGTGAACTCCAAACACGGACATTACCTTCGAGGTGGAAATTGTGACATTTCCTCACAATCTTCATCCAATTCCACCACAAACATGAATCAAGTGGGTGAAAAAAAACAATGAATTCCTTGTTTACCTGTTGCTTTTTCTCACTGAGTAATCATGCCATTATTTCATGGAGCCAGTCAAATGGAAGGGGACAGCCAAATGCACAGCCTGATTTCTGGACAATGTTACTGAGATTATAAATAAACTTGCCACCCGTGTGACGAAAGGAAGCAGTATTGCCAGATTTGGAAGAGGACAGCGAAGTTTTAATTATGCCAGAATGGTGTGAGTCAAGTCCTCTGCAATGGCCGATTTAATCGGCATCTGTTTCTGCTGCAGAATGGTCTGTTTTGATGCCAGATATTTTCTTGAGTGTTTGGAGATAATTAAAACAATCTGTTTCTCACGAGAGCCAATGTCCTATCAATTGTAGCTTAATAGGCCCATTATATAGAAGATATTTAAGTCCAGCTTTAATCAAAGGAAGGGAACAAAGAAGTCCACTACTAGATTATGTATGCCAGTTAAGTGTAAACTATTAAAATTATTTACACAAAGCAATCAAAGTCTAACTCTGGCCCAGTGAATCTGTTTTGCAATTGATTTCTCAGAATGTAAAGTTTTCTAAAAATTTCAGAATTTGATCAAATGTTGAGACACTGCACCAGCTGAAATCACTTGAGTTAGTCGTCAAAAGAACTTGAGAACATTGCCAAGGTGTGCGGAAAGTGACCAGGTTTATTCAATAACCACTACCCCCCCCCCCCCCCCCCAAGGTATTCTTAACAGGATTCATCTATCTTGCAACCATTTCCTTGTCTGCTGAAAATTCTTCCTGATTCTATATTTATTGTTTGTCTGGCTCAGCGATGATGGAGAAATTCTCTTATTGCATTGATCATTCCCAGACTGGTGTAACTTGGATGGGATTTTAGGTTTACTCCATGTTTTTTGTTTTCCTACAATTCTGGTCTCTTGCACATCACTGAATTTAATTGCTCTACCTAGACCCTAAGGTCTGGAACTCCCTCCCTGAATAAAGCTCTGCTCAGGTATAAAATTAAAACCCCACCCAAAGGCAATCTGACCATGGCTAATATGAACTTGACCATTCCACAGCCAGTTTGAGCCCAATCCAACCACGGCCAGGCTGAACCTGAATCTGATTCCACCAGGCCAATCCAAACCTGGTCCAACCTTGGCCAATCTGGACCTCACCTGACCACAGCCAATCTTAATATCACTTGACCGTAGCCAGCCCAAACCTGACATGGCCATAGCTGATCCAAATGTGATGTGGCCATGGCCATTCCAAACCCAACTTTTATGCCACCAAACTGATCCAACCTCAGCCAATCCAAGCCTAATGCAACCATGTCCAATCCAAACCTGACCTGACCTTGACCAATACAAACCTGACAGACCTTGGCCAATCTGAAACAGACATGGGCTTGAGGGCCATAATTTATTCCATACTATTGCCTTAAATATAACAATCCCAAGCATGCTATTGATCTGTTTGAGGATGGAACAACAAATATTGATCCAGAACAGAGGATAAAATGGAAATACAGAGCAGATCATACTCACCCAGATCAAGAACTGAACTGGACCAGCAGTATTATCCAATAGAGGGACTGTGAAGATACCTTGAAATCTACCTCTTGTCACAATGTGTTTCTCTGTGCTTTGCTGTCAAGTTTTGTTTGATCATCACTGGTCCCCTTTCTGTGCCATAACAGTTCTATGGTTCTATACGATGGGTAAGACCAAGTTCGCTGCTTGTTTTCAAACAACTATACTCTGTCACTTCTCCTATGGAGATCTCTCATCGTTTCAGCTTAAGATGTTCCATCCTCAAGACTCTTCTTGATTTACATGGTCGAGAGTTACCCTGCCTCAGCTTCCTGGATCCAGCTCTCAATACCACACACAGAATGTAAAGCATTGAGACAGGCCATTCAACCCAGCAAGCCCGTGCTGGTATTTGTGCTCCACACACATTTCGTCTATCACTCTTCACATTACCTTATGTTCATTATTTTACTGATCCCCTTATATACAGCTGTGCAATCCAGCTCCACTACACCTTGAGGTAATGCTTTCCATGTCCTCACTTACCAATTCTCTTGACTTCTCTGTTACATACATTAATGACGACCATTACCCAATTCCTTCTTTAAACAGTCGAGCCCTTTTTGCACGTAGTGCTGTTTCACATCTCCCCCTCCACCATCAGCACACCCCATCTTCCCACAATCCTCCAATCCATGAAATATTCCTGATTTTTTTGAAGACCTAAATTTATAGACCTCTCTGCCATTCCATTGTCTGACAAGCCAGAAGACATATGATGATATGGACGCATCAACTTTGACTGTGATGGAAATACAATTCAGGGTTATTATTCATGCCTAATTATGAGGTATAGGTTCCTGCACTTTATCTGTCATTTGTTTGTCTTATGCATGCTACATTAGGTATTCTTTGTGCAAGGTTTTTTGAGGAGCTAATTTCAGTGTCAGAGCATGGGGTGATTTCTGAATAAACAAACAATTTGAGAAAGGTTGCTCCTCTTGTCTTATCAGAATCCCCAATCACCTTTAAGTAATTTCAAATGGGTTCTGGCAGTATGCTGCTAACAGCAGAAGCAATGAAGCACAGCCCAGTATCATTCCAGAGATACTTTTTTTGCGGCATCGAAGTTCCCAAATATTTCTCCTTCATCCTTCACCGGACAGCTGGTGGTGAAGGAATGATTATTAATTCTGCAAGAAGCATTCATCACTTGCAACAATGATTGTGTGTGTATGCTGGGGGATGGGATAGGTCCATAATAACTCTTTGAAGTGGCTTTTTACTAAACTTTCCAATGACTAACTTTGCCAGGAAGAAGAAGGGGAGGGGGAGGGTAGTATCACATGAAAAGGAAATGCAATAAAAGCTTCCTTATGACACCAATTTGCACATTTGTTGTGCTTTGATATGCTAAACAGGGTTCATGGAATATAAAGCTGGATTGCCATGAGCTCCATGGTTAGTGACAGTATATTCTGAGGGGGTGATCTGTCTCAAAGGACTACAAGGGCTTTGTAACCAGTAAAGAGTTTATCTTGTCCACTGAGGCAAGTGGGAAATTAGCACAATTTGAAAAGTCGGTTCTCTCCAGAGTCCAGGCTATTATTAAACCCTCAAGCAACACCTCTAAAAGCTGCCGACTAACTTGACATTATTTTCTGCTGAGGCCTGCTGAGTGCAAATTGGTTGGGCACATTCCTCCCCACCATTGGTAATATCTACATGAGGCACTGCCTCAAGAAGGCAAAATCTATCATCAAAGATCCCCACCATCAGGGTCATGCCACCTTCTTGCAGCTGCCATCGGGCAGGAGGTACAGAATATTGGTAAATTGGTAAATTGGTTTATTATTGTCGCATGTACCAAGGTACAGTGAAAAACGTTTTTTTGCATGCTATCCATACAGATCGTTTCATGACAACAGTTGGTTGAGGTAGTACAAGGGAAAACAATAACAGAATGTAAAATAAAGTGTTACAGTTACAGAGAAAGTGCAGTGCAGGCAGACAATAAGGTGCAAGGTCATAATGAGGTAGATTGTGAGATCAAGAGTCTATCTCATCGTACTAGGGGACCATTCAATAATCTTATAACAGTGGGATAGAAACTGTCCTTGAGCCTGGTGGTACGTGTTTTCAGGCTTTTGTATCTTCTGCCCAATGGGAGGGGGGAGAAGAAAGAATGTCTGAGGTGGGTGGGGTCTTTGATTATATTGGCTGCTTTACTGAGACAGTGAGAAGTGGAGACTGAGTCCATGGAGGGGAGGCTGGTTTCCGTAATGCGCTGGGCTGTGTCCACAACTCTCTGCAGTTTCTTGTGGTCACGGGCAGAACAGTTGCCATACCAAGCCGTGATGCGTCTGGATAGGATGCTTTCTATGGTGCATCAATAAAAATTGGTGAGTGATTAGGACAGATGCTTCCCTTCAACCATTTGGTTCTTGAACCGACCGGCACAACCCTAATCAGATAAGATATCTTTATTAGTCACATGCACATTGAAACACACAGTGAACTGCATCTTTTGCGTCAAGTGTTCTGGGGGCAGCCCGCAAGTGTCGCCATGCTTCTGGCGCCAACATAGCATGCCCACAACTTCCTAACCCGTACGTCTTTGGAATGTGGGAGGAAACTGAAGCATCTGGAGGAAACTCATAGCGGTCACTACAGTACAACAACACTATAACCATTTTGATCACTTTGCACTAGAATGGACTTTTTTTTGTTCTAATTATGTTCTTTCTTGTAAAAATTGTGTATAATTTATATTTTTCTTGTGAATGCTGCCAATCTGGTGCTATGTGCCTGTGATGCTGCTGCAAGTAAGTTTTTCATTTCGTCTGTGCATACACGTACTTGTGCATATGACAGTAAACTCAACTTTGACTTTTACCTTTATTGCAACAATGACTACTCTTCAACAGGGCCTGACTGGGTGTGAAGCCACTGGGACATCCAGAGGTTGTGACGTGGGTTACACAAATGTAAATCCTCTCTTTGTTCTGATTGCTTTTATGCCACAGGAGGGCAGATATGCTGCTGCCTGACTATTTTGTGTAAGGTCATGGGTTCAGTCTTACTGTGGTGGCTTGGGAATTGGACTGTCAAAGCTGTACTTGTTGGAGGTTCCACCTCTGGCGTGAGGTGTTAAAATGTGACCATGTCCACTCTCTCAAGTAAAAGATCCATTGCAGAAGGATGATCTAGTGAGTTCTCCCCAGCATCCCTGATAATATCTATCCCTCAACCAACAACACCAAAACAAATTATTTGATCTTCATTTCTGTTTGTGGAAGATACCTGTGTACAAATTGACTGCTGCATCTCCTACACTATAATTAGCAAAGTTTCTGGGGAAAGGGCAGGAAAGTGGACTTGAGGTAAGTTAGATCATCCATCAACTTATTGAATGGTGGAGTGGGCTTGAGTGGCTGAATGCTCCATATCTTCTTAAACCCAGTTAACAGACTGAACTTCTAAATGTTGTCCATATATGGGGAGAAATACTATTTATGGAGGGAAATTTATGTGAATATGTAGACGGGTTGAGCGTGTGATGTAGTGATGTAATTGTAAAATAAACACATGTGCTAATAGTTGTTTTTATCTACAGTAAATCTAATCTACAGTACTCGTTTTGAACCTCCTGGAGTCTCCAAGAGATTGTTATAGATAGTTTACCAAAGTTATGTCTGACTCTGAGTCCATCTCCGTATATACAACACTGCCCTCACTCACTATCCACTGACAGCCTGATGGTTGATTTTACTTTTTGACCTCAATCAAAGGCTACCAAAGCCAATTATGGCAGCTAATCATTGCCCTAGCCAAGACCAAAAATTAAATCCAGATTTTTCAGCAATAAACAGTCTGCTGGAGGAAGTCAGCAGGTCGAGCAGCATCTGTGGGAGGAAGGAATCTTTGATGTTTCAGGTCAAGACCCTGCATTGGGACTGAAACTCCAGATTGCTCTAGACTCCAGCATCTGCAGTCTCTTGTGTTTCCATATTTTTCACTTCTATCAGGCTTTGGTGGTATAGTGCATAACATAGATCCACCTCCTCCGAGGCTTCTCTCCTTGACTTTCAAAAGCATAACTTTGTTCAGTTTTCCTTTCCTTGAACTTCACCCCTTTATTCAGCTGGCCACAGTGAACCTGTTCCTACTTCACTGTAATTACTTTTCCAAAGTAAATGCTGTATCCACTTATCCACCTGTGATTCTGTGGTTAGGTCTCTGAAACTCTGGTTGTCTCCCAATTTGAAGAGTGTGTGACATGTCAATTCAAGTTGACTTGAGTTTCCCCCTCAGTGGCCAGTTCTCCATCCGCTATCTCCTGGTATGTTTATTGTTGCAGTCATTCGTTTAACATAGACACTTCTGACCTTCAATCCATCAGTATTAAGTAACATTTAGGAGCACAGATTATCCAGTTTCACCAGTTTCCCGCTTTTATGTCTTGTGCTTGTCTGCTGGTCTCAGTCCCTTTACAATGAATGGTAACTTGAGAAGCTTCTCTTTCGCTCATTCCAATGAGTTTTGATCAACTGCCCTCTCTCCTCCAGGCTCGGCTGTCTAAACCCAAGAGGGTTCTGACTCGCTGATACATTAACACCTCTGACGGGGTGAATCCTTTGGTGGAATGTCCTGTTGTGTGATAATTGAACAAAACAAAAGCTAAATGGTTATTCATTGTTAAACTCAAACACCCTTGGTAAACTGGTCTCTGAAGATTCTACCTCCATCTATCATCTACCTGCCACTGTCTCCCAACTCCACCCTCCTCCCCTCTTCTACCTGGTGCAACCTGCCTGACATCTTCCACCCCTCCTCAGTCTACCAATCACCTCGGGGTCCTGTCTCACCACTCACCCTCTCCTCCTTATACCAGCCATCTCCCCCTCCACTCTCAGTCCTTATTTTCAACCTGAAGAGTTATCAGTTCTGTTTTCCTCCACAGATGCTGCTCGACCCGTTGAGTTCCTCCAACAGATTTGTTGTTGCTCCAGATTCCATCAATTGCAGTCTCTTCTGTCTCTAGTCTGTTAAGACTCCTCTGAGAATACAAACAAAGCTTTCACTGACCTGCTGAAGACCAATCCTCCTCGTGAGGCAGTCATACTGATACCATGTGACCTGAGGTATGTTGTCTAACAGTGTCCTTGCATAAGCAGTGGAAGGAGCAGACCACCTCACAAATTACTTGTCTGCTTGTCCTGTCAGCCAACACCCATCTGTAGAACAGTCTGTGGTTCCCATATTGATCCCATTAATCACCTCAAACCAGAGTGGGGGCAAAGCATTCCTTGATCCTAAGGGACTGTCTAAGAGGAAGAAGTAGATTGTTGGATGCCAATTCCTCAAGAATGCCGTGGATTACAAAGATTGATCTCAGATCATCAATTGGATGGTGTGCCTTCATGTGTGATCCCACATGTTAAACTTCGACCCACTTTGAGTTGGTGTCAATGAGGCTAAAAAGTTGTCATTGCCTTTCTGAGGAGAGTCGATGTCGACTCTCTGAAATTATCATGTCTGGAAGGGTGTCTTTGGTGAGTTAGTTCTGCACTCTTGACAGACTGTGAACATTGACACAAAATCTTCCATATCTATAACTAACTTATAGCCTATCCAGAATCTTTATCTGGTTGACTAATGTAGAAAGCTTCTGACAACACCTTTCATTTTGACAATGCCTGTTATGTTCTGAGTGTAACTGGTCTAGGATTCATCTTCTTATTACATTGGAGATGTCTGTCTATGTCCTGAGATATTCTTGATCAGTGGAGAACTCACACCTTCTGTTGTAAAATGATTGCTTAGCTGCATTTGGTTAACAATCCAAATTACTCCCATCTTTGAGAGTTTGCCTGCAAACTGGTTTCAGAAGTGTAATTCTCTGAGATGCCTCATCAAGTTGTGAATGAAAATTTGATCATTGTCCGGCTGTAAAGTGAAGATTGTTTTTTCCTTGCTCTCATCAGAATCTTGTCTTCATCAAACACATCTTCCCAATCGATCCCTGGTTCCCTCAACCAACCCTTATCTGATAATGTCAGTTACTCAGTGCAGATGGCAACCGCTCTTGGCAGTTTTGACCACTGTCCATTACAATACATTGTGCAGTTCATCTGTCCAAGTTCCCTGAGTGCTTCACTGGTACCAACCATGCTCTTGGTTAAAGGCAGATGGCTGGTCTTGCTCCTTTAGGTGAGTCTGCACATGATGGAACAACTTGCTGCTGTTTCAGTCTGCATTTGTACTGATTGATTGTTGACTGGCTGCGTAAACGGCTTGATGGTCCCCATCATTTACACTCATGGTGTAGGTTCTGTGATATTCAGCTCCACCCTGGCTTGTTCCACTTCAAGGTTCTACAAATTCTCCCTTCTGTGTTCCCTTGACAGGAAACCATCCTCTCCGTGAAGGGATTTCACTGACATCTTGCTCTGATAGCAAGGATCCCACATTTTTGTACACATGAGATGCGACGCTTGTTTGGGGAATGTAGCCTCTGCTGCTGCCTGGTGACTCTAAACTGCTGTTATGTTTCTGCCTGGTCTTGGACAATTTTCACTGCATTTTTCGGTGCTGTTTCCATCATATTTTCAATTTTGGAAGCCAGGTCAAACATAAAATACTGTGTGCGAAACAACTTGGACAAAATCTGTTTGAGATCCAAGCCACTTGCAAATCCAATCTGCTGGGCAAGGTTTAAGAATTTACCAAAGCTGCAGTGCTTTGATAAATATCAAAATATGTTGACTAATTCTGCAGCTCTTTTATTCCTTGTGCCAAACTTGTAGCTCTCTGCAATCTCCAGTTATTGATTGAAATAATTCTCCAATTTCCACATTACCTATGTAAGTGCAACATCCTTGGCTTTCTATGATGCTGCCAGTTTAGGAATCATGCGATTGGTCTCAAAGACAATCTCCGTCAAAAGAATGGCCTTGTTACACTCTCTTCTGGCAATATTCAGTGCCTGTGCATTTTTTACATGCACCCTCTACTTCCAGAATATTGTTAGCCATAAAGAACATATCCATCCCCTCCAGTGAAGGACACACATGCTTCCACATCTGCACCTTGACTGCATATAAAACCTGCTTGGGTTTCAACCAATTGCAACCTATGTTATTGTCCCTCTTGCTTTGCTGTCTAAGATCTGCACAGTGAAGATGTTGATCCTGGGATCTTTAACCTTTATGCCTCTAGCCTGTTGAGCCACAAAACCATCATTAGTCCTATTGCTAGTCCCAAGTGTAGATAAACTGACCAGTGCTGGCTTTCTAGGCTTTCAAACGAAGGATGACTGACCAATGCAATAATGATCCCAAGAAAGTTGGGACTTTGCACATTCTCCCTGTGACCATGTGGGCTTCCTCCCACATCCCAAAGATGTGCAATGGCTGCTGTAAATTGTCCCCAATGTGAGGGTAAGTGGTAGAATCTAGGGGGAGTTGATGGAAATGTGGAGCGAGTAGAATTGTGATTAACGCAGGATTAGTGTAAATAGGTGGTTGATAGTCAGCAAGGACTCAGTGGGCCAAAGGGCCTGCTTCCATGCTGCATCTCTCTATGACTCCATGATTCTAAATTAATAACTTTGGGGAAAGAATAAGAAAGAAAACAAGCAGAAAAAACAATGTTAAAGAATGAATTTGTCCTCTGTGATATCATATACATTTCAGACCTTGCATCACTGCAGGAGTAGTGCCTGATCTGAATTAGTGGCCCCACCACCCAGGCCATGCCCTCTTCTCATTGCTGCCATATCAGGCAGGAGGTACTGATAAGAGCTCATAAACAAGCTCTCACAATCAGGGATATAATAATGACCATACTGGAGACACAAGAGCGACTGCAGATGCTGGAAATCTGGAGCAACACACAAAATGCTGGAGGAACTCAGGAGGTCAGGCAGCATCTATGGAGGGAAATGGACGGTCAATGTTTTGAGTTGAGACCCTTCATCTGGACTGGACCAGATCGTCCAGTTGACTGTCCACTTCCCTCCATAGATGCTGCCTGACCTGCTGAGTTCCTCCAGCGTTTTGTGTGTTGCTCTTAATAATGACCATAATTTTTTTTAGTGATATTGATGGTGGGGAAAATATTGACCAGGATGCTGAAGGAAATAGCCCTGGTCTTCTTTGAAATAGAATCATGAGATCTTTTACCTCCACCCAAGGAACAGACTGTTTAATATCTGACAGTGCAGCACTCCCTCAGCACTACACTGGAGAGTCAACCTAAACTTTGGTGCTTAAGTCTCTGAAGTTAGACTTAAACATGGAAATGTGTATGATTCAGGTAAGTTCAATAAGTAAATGAGCCCCAAATAGTAATACTTTGAGAACAATTAGCTACCAACCCACAAATCTTTGGGATGTGGGAGGAAACCAGAGCACCTGGAGGAAACCCAACACAGTTACAGGGAGAACGTGCAAACTCCGCACAGACAACTGTACTTATCTGACTGATAAGTTGATGGGAGTGGGTACAAATTAGGCTGAAAATCCATATAACAGATAAAAGTTGAACTTAATTTGCATTCCAGTAATTTACAATGAATATAGCGGTCTTATGAGTGCAAAGACCTTATAAATCCATTTAACCATATGTTCCTTCCCCAAATAAAATTAATTTTATTTTAACAACAACAATAATAATTTTTTTGCTAGAAAGTAGCCAAAACAGAATGGTTGCACATCATTAAGAACTGTGATAGATTCAAGATGTACAACATGTTTTTGTTTTAGCTGGCGTGGATGGTTTGTATACTAAGTCCCCAGCTCTGACACTGCCTGGGCTTCCATTACACCTCACAGTGAGCCACCATTTGGAGAAAGAATTCTGTTTATTGTACAGGAACAGTTAAAAGGGGCCTGAGACAGGTTTTTCCTAATAAATGCAGCAAATCCTTTAGAATAGTCATAAAGAGATACTGCACATAAACAGGCCCTTCAGCCCACTGAGAGCGTGCCGACCATCAACACCCATTTACACTATTCCTACACTAATTCCATCTTTTATTCTCCCCACATTCTTCTCAGCTCCCCCCAGATTTTACCATTAACCCATACACTAGGGGCAATTTATCTACTGACCTGCACGTCGAGGGATGTGGGAGGAAACTGGAGCACCCAGAGGAAACCAAAATGGTCACGGGGGCAATGTGCAAGCTCCAATCAGACAGCACCAGAGGTCAGGATTGAATCCAATCTCTGGCACTGTGAGGCAGCAGCTCTACTGGCTGTGCCACTGTGCTGTCCAACTCGTGAGCTCAACTTCCTTTAACTTCTGAAAGTCACTATAGGTAGTTTCTTGCTAAAGGTTTTATGTGTCCATATGTTAACTCAGTTGCCCATTTCCCAGCTTGCCTCAAGTTCCAAGCACTCATCACCTCTCTGCTAACTAACCTACATTGGTGTCCAACATCTTGCTTGCCCTTTTATTCAAACAATCCCATTGTGTTTGACCTTCTTATGTCTATAATCTCCTCCAGCCCTACATTCTCCTAGATCTCTCAGTTGTCCAATTTGTGTTTATTTGTGCACCCCTATGTTCCACCCTAAACCCCTCCACCATTTCTTCTCTGACTTCTTTGACTGAACTTTTTGTCAGCTGGCCTGAGATGCCTCTTATGAGCAGCTGTGAAAGATTGGTATTGGTAATGGTTTATTATTGTCACTTGTTCCAAGGTACAGTTAAAAACTTGTCTTGCATACCGATCATACATGTCAATTCATTACACAGTGCAGTTACATTGAGTTAGTACAGAGTGCACTGAGATAGTACAGGTTAAAACAATAACAGTACAAAGTGTCACAGCTACAGAGAAAGTGCAGTGCAATAAAGTGCAAGGTCACATCAAGGTAGATCATGAGGTCAGAGTCCATCTCATCGTATAAGGGAACTGTTCAATAGTCTTATCACAATGGGGTAGAAACTGTCCTTAAGCCTGGTGGTACGTGCTCTCAGGCTCTTGTATCTTCTACCTGATGGAAGAGGAAGGAAGAGAGAATGACCCGGGTGGGTGGGGTCTTTGATTATGTTGGCTGCTTCGTCAAGGCAGTGAGAGGTAAAGACAGAGTCCAAGGAGGAGAGGCTGGTTTCTGTGACGCGCAGGGCTGTGTCCACAACTCTCTGCAGTTTCTTGTGATCCAGGGCAGAGCAATTGCTGTACCAAGCCATGATGTATCCAGGTAGGATGCTTTCTATGGTGCATTGACATAAGTTGGTGAATGTCAAAAGGGACATACCGAATTTCTTTAGTCTCCTGAAGAAGTAGAGGTGCTGGCGAGCTTTCTTGGCCATGACATCTATGTGATTTGACCAGGACAGGCTATTGGTGATGTTCACTCCCAGGAACTTGAAGCTCTCAACCCTCTCAACCTCAGCACCATTGATGTAAACAGGTGCATGTACACCGCCCCCTTTCCTGAAGTCAATGATCAGCTCTTTTGTTTTGTTGACATTGAGGGAAAGGTTGTTGTCATGACACCATTCCACTAAGCTCTCTATCCTTCCTGTATTTCAACTCATCGCTGTTTGAGATATGGCCTACAATGGTGTTATCATCTGCAAACTTGTAGATGGAGTTAGAGCAGAATCTGGCCACACAGTCATGGGTGTATAAGGAGTAGAGTAGAGGGCTGAGGACGCAGCCTTGTGGGGTGCCAGTGTTGAGAATAATTGTGCTGGAGGTATTGCTGCCTATCTTCACTGATTGCAGTCTGTTGGTTAGAAAATCAAGGATCCAGTTACAGAGGGAGGTGTTGAGTCCTAGGTCTCGGAGTTTGGTGAAAGTTTGCTTGGGATTATTGTATTGCAGGCAGAGCTGTAGTCAATAAACAATAATCTAATGTAGGTGTCTTTTGGATTGTTTGATAAAGTTCCTGTGAAGCACCTCACAGTGTTCTAGGACATGAAAGGTGCTATATCAATGCAAGTTGTTTTTGCTGCTGCTTCACCCTGAGGATAATGGCTGCTCTTCAGTCATGATAAACCAACCCACTGGTTGGTTAACTTTCAACTTCAACTCAAGACTTGATGATCTTGGCTTAGAAAAGAAGTCAATTTTTAAGGCTATAGCAAAAATCAAACCTCATTTCCAACCTACCTGATGGATCTTGTAGTCGGTGTCTCGATAGCATTACCCACTTTCCCCCTTCATTCTCCTTCATATAAGAGAGAGCAAAGTGTTGGGGGATGTGCAGTGTTGATGAGAGTGGGGGAAAAGATATTAGCAACTGAGGCTTCCTTTATGTCTTTGATGCTTCTTTGTATTAAAGAAGAAAGAATTGGATTTCAGAAGGTCCCAAAGTCTTTTAGAGTCAATTATTTCATTTTGAATTACAGTTATCGCTGTTAGTGTAGGAAATACAGTGGCCAGATTGTACACAGCAAGCACCCACAAATGGCAGCGTGATAAAGATTAAAAAGTTAATTTTTAGCAATGTTGATCCAAATTATATTTTTTGGAGTCTTGTACCAAGACAGCACCTGAAATGATGAAAGATAACCCCATCCTGTGTGCCGCACAGTGCTGAGTACAGGTCAGGACCAGCACACTGGAACCGAGGTTCAATTGTGCATATTCACAGTGTCAATTGCAGGAGCAATATCAAGTATTGTTAATTTTGAATGCTAATGTACGTAAGTTCAGCACAGATGCTTTTCAATCTGCAAGAAATATCTTTATGTGGAATGAAAACACCAGGCCAGATCATGTCCATGGCATAGGTAATGGTTCCATAGCACCGCAATGTGACTGTCAGTGTGTTCTGTGCATGTACACTGAAGTAGAGAAGTATGGAGTGTGCTAGAGGACAAATTAGTGATGTACTGAGCTAAGCGGCCAGATAAATTTCACACCTGGCCCCTCAGCATTACACCAACCACAGCCGGGATATCGATCGTGCCCCAGCCATTGGAGCAGATTCTCTGACCTTCAGTAAAAAGGGAAATGAAGCTAAGGGGTTTGTTATCTTTTACTTTATTCTATTAATGTTTAATTCAATTACTTGTTGAATATGTTTTGTGAATTTATTATGTTTTAAATGTTTTAATGTTGTTGTTATACACAGTATACCAATGTTCAACTGTTCCTGTCTCTGATCTTAAAAGACATTGGGAAGCATTGAAAAGACCTTTGATGACATGAGCTGTCAAAAGGCAGTCAAGATGGTCCAGTTTCCAAGTAAAGGCAAGTGGAGTTTATCGTCGTGTGCACAAATACAGTGAGGTACAGGTACAATGAAGAACTTGCTTGCAGCAGCATCACAGGCAATGGCAACTGTGAGTCTGGCAGGCCCATGGGAACTGCATTTGTGAGCATCCTGTGGGAACTGAAAGCAAGGAATGGGCTGGGTCAAGTGCAATCCAGCCCGATGTACCATAAATGTGTGGTGGTTCAGTGTGTAAGGGGTATTCTTAAGCAATTCATTGTTTTGCTGAAACCTTACTTTCTCTGCTTTTTTGTAAAACCTTGACAGGTTGTGCTTGTTCATTGGTCATTGGATGTTGCAGCTTTATAAAACTCTGGTTAGGCTGCATCTGGAGTATTGCATTCAATTCTGTTCGCCCCATTATAGGAAGGATTGGAGGCTTTGGAGAGGATGCAGATGAGGTTTACCAGGATGTTGCCTGGATTAGAGGGTATGAGCTTTAGGAGAGGTTGGATGATCTTGGGTTGTTTTCTCTAGAGCACTGGAGGCTGAGGGGATGATCGAAGTTTATATAATTATGAGAGCATAGATGGGGAAGATACTCAGAATCTTTTTCCCTGGGTCAAAATGTCTAATTCTCGAGCGCATGCATTTAAGGTGAAAGGGAGAAAGTTCAAAGCAGATGTGCAGGGCAGGTTTTTTACACAGAGAGTGGTGGGTGCCTGGAAGGTGCTTTCAGGGGTGGTAGTGGAGGCAGATACGATAGAGGCATTTAAGAGGCTCTTAGACAGGCATGTGAATAAGCAGGGAATGGAGGGATGTGGTCCATGTGCAGGCAGAAGGGATTAGTTTAATTAGGTGTCATTAGCTTAATTTGTTCCTGTACTGTACAGTTCTATGTTCCAGGTTCGAAGTCAAGAATTATTTTTGTTGTCATAACTGGTCAATTCCATGTTGTACTAACACTTTTGTTAACTTCTGTCCATGGTAGTTAAACATTTCAGAGCATTGTGGATAATTTCAGACGTTCAAACCAACCAAAGATCCATCAATTAAATTGGTCACAACCACTTTGCTCTTGATCCCAGTGTGCTTTATCTGCCTGGTTTTCCATGCTGAACCTGGTCCCTAAAGCTAGGCAGTAACCACATCCCTATCGCCCACCAACTCTCTACACTAACATATATTGGCTCCTAGACAAGCAATACCCCAAATGTCATTCTTGTTTTCACAAGATCACAAGATCACAAGACAAGGGAGCAGAAGCAGGCCATTTGGCCCATCGAGTCTGCTCCAAGGAAAAGGGAAAAAGAAATGGGGTGGGGAAAACAAACCTATTCTAATCCCATTTTCCAGCCTTATCCCCATATCCCTTGATACCCTGACTATTTAGATATCTGTCTATTTCCTCCTTGAACACCCCCACTGATCTGGCCTCCACTGCTGTGCGTGGCAAGGAGTTCCACAATTTCACCACCCTCTGGGTAAAGAAATTTCTCCTCATCTCTGTCTTGAAACTGTACCCTCTAATTCTAAGATTGTGCCCTCTGGTCCTGGACTCGCCCACCAAGGGAAACAGCCTAGCCACATCTACTCTATCCTTTTCTGTCAACATTTTAAATGTCGCTACGAAGTCCCCTCTCATCCTTCTGTACTCCAGTGAGTACAGTCCAAGAGCCGACAAACGCTCATCATACGTAAGCCCTTTCATTCCCGGAATCATTCTCGTAAATCTCCTCCGAACCCTCTCCAACGTCAGCACATCCTTCCTAAGATGTGGGGCCCAAAACTGCGCACAGTATTCCAAATGAGGCCTCACTAGTGCCCTGTACAGCCTCATCAACACTTCCTTACTTTTATACACTATACCTCTCGAGATGAATGCCAACATAGCATTCGCTTTCTTAACCACCGATCCAACCTGGTGGTTAACTTTTAAGGTATCTTGTACGAGTACCCCCAAGTCCCTTTGTACTACCGTACTTTCAATCTTCTCCTCCTTCTAGATAATAATCTACCCACTTATTTCTGCTTCCAAAGTGTAACAACTGCACATTTCTCAACATTGAATCTCATCTGCCATTTCCTTGCCCATTCTCCTAACTGTCTAGGTCCCTCTGCATCCTTTCTATTTCCTCTATGCTCCCTACTCCTCCACTTATCTTGGTGTCATCCGCAAACTTAGCCACACAACCATTTATTCCATCATCCAAATCAATCAGTTCATTAATGGCTTTACCGCCGCTATTCTCTAACCTCCTTCCACTTTAGAACCTTCCAAAATTGCTACAACAAAGGTGCTATATAAATACAAGTCAGTGGTTTGTGCTCTTTCTAATTGACATCTGTTTCTCATTGAATATAGGATAAAAGTGTTTCCCTGTCAAAACATATCAGTTACTTGGTTTATGTAGAAATTAATAGCCAAGTGACATTTAATTTAATGTTTATGTTAACTTATGTTTGTCATGTCTGTAATGTACTGTGCTGCTGCTGCAAAATGCTAATTTTCATGGCATTTATACCCTGGGTTTGTTTGCCTATGATAATAAACTTGAACTTGAACTTGAACATATCTGGCAGAGAAGCCCTTTGTGGGTTAGATAGAACCTGGTGCATAGGAAACTAGTGCTGCAAAGCTATGAGAGACTTAGTCATAGAACAGTACGGCACAGGAGCAAGCCCTTTGACCCAGTCATAGAGCAGTCATCCTGTACACAATGCCTTCTGGTTTCCATTGCTGTGGTGGGTAGTCTGCGTGCCTAAGGTGTCAAAGTCAGATCTACTGCAAGTAAAGTGATTTATTCTATAAGTCTGGACATTCACAGCAAATAGCCATGAGAGCCAAGGACATGAAAATACTGTGACATTGTACGTCGGTCCAGTAATGCAATACTTTTTTGTAGGGAGGACTGGTTTCACAATCTGAAACACTTCTGAGCAGCACTTGCTTGAATGCAGAATTCCAGAATTCCCTGAGAGGTCCTCCCCCATCTCATTCTGACAGCAGAGAGAACATAGGTCAAGTGCCAATTTCCTTCAATCTCCCAGCAGTTACACTGGAAACTCTGTGCAGGACAATGAGTTAATTTACAGACCAGGACTTGAACAGGGAAAAGTATTTGCTGGGCCATTTTTCTCTTGCACTTTTTCAAATGGTAGGAGTTGCTATAGCCACTTATACCCCCTTGACACCCACCTTTAAATTCCTGGCTGTTAATATATTGGATGACCTGTCCTGGACCCTGCACATAGAGGCAATCACAAGGAAAGTGTGTCAGTATCTTTACGTTCTTAGGAGGTTAAGGAGGTTTGGCTTGTCACCGAAAACTCTAACTTCTACAGGTGTACTATTGAAAGTGTCCTCACTGGTTGCATCATGGTCTGGTACGGCAGTTCGAATGCGCACGAATGTAAGAAGCTGCAGAGAGTAGTGGACTCTGCCAAATACATCATGGGCACATCCCTCCTCACCATCAGTGGTATCTACAGGAGGCGCTGCCTCAAGAAGGCACGATGGAAAGGCATGGTAGTGTAGTGGTTAGCGTAATGTTATTACAACGCCAGTGGCCAGCGACCCAGGTTCAATTTCTGCCGCTGTCTGTAAGGAGTTTGTACGTTCTCACCTGTGTCTGCATGGGTTTCGTCTGGGTGCTCTGGTTTCCTCCCACATTCCAAAGACGTAACAGAACTTGCGGGCTGCCCCCAGAACACTCTATGCAAAGATGCATTTCACTGTGTGTTTCAATGTACACGTGACTAATACAAGTTATCTTATCTTATCTTATCTTATCTTATCTTATCTTATCTTATCTTATCTTATCTTATCCATTGTCAAAGATCCCCACCATCCAGGCCATGCTGTCTTTTCACAGACTACCATTGGGCAGGAGGTACAGAAGCCTGAAGTCCCACACCACCAGGTTCAAGAACAGCTACTTCCCTTCAACCATTTGGTTCTGTGGAAGCAACTGGCACAACCCTAATCACTAGAGTTTAGTAACACTATAATCACTGTGATTACTTTTTTTTGTTGTAATGTGGGTTCTTTCTTGTAAAAATTACACTCAAGTTATGTCTAATTCATGTTTTTTCCATGCTGCTTGCACATGACAATAAACTCAATTTCGACTTCGACTTCGGTTTATTGTCCCATTACTGCCGTTTCCACCTCATGGCACCTTCCCTTTTCTCCTTTAATTTTTGCTCCATCCTATCACAAATGTTCCTCACTGAACTTTCCCACTCCTCCCTATCCCTGCTCTCGGCATGAGGTTTGATATTACTTTACTAATTGGTATTATTGTCACATGTCCTGAGATACAATGTAGAGCTTTAAAATGCATGCCATCCAGACAGATCATTCCATACTTAAGTATATCGAGGTAGTATAAAAGGAAAAGCTGTTGGTTGAAACTTGAGTGTGGGTCTTCAGGTTCTGTAGCTCCTGCTTGATGCAGATCTCAGAATATGGTTACAGTTGCATGGTTTACAGGTCTGGTCAAAGGTAAATTGTAAGTTGTAAATTGGTTTATTATTGTCAATGTACCAAGGGACAGTGAAAACTTTGTTTTGCCTGCCATCCATACAGTCATTTCATCACATCAGTACATTGAGGTAGTGCAAGGAAAACAATAACAGAATGACAGAATAAAATGTTACAGTTACAGAAGAAGGAGCAGAGCAGGCAGACAATAAGGTGGAAGGCCATGACAAGGTAGATTGTGATGGTCAAGAGTCCATTTTATCATAATAGGAGATCGTTCAATCGTCTTATAACAGCAGGGATACAAGCTGTCCTTGAGCCTAGTGGGATGTGCCTGCAGGATTTTGTACCTTCTCCCCAATGGGAGGGAGGAGAAAGAGAGAATGTCCAGTGGTGATGTGCTGGCTGCTGTACTGAGGCCGCGAAGAACTATAGATAGAATCCATGGAGGGGAGGCTGGTCTCCGTGATGTGCTGAGTTGTGGCACAACCCTCTGCAGTTTCTTGTGGTCTTGGGCATAGCAGTTGGCATACCAAGCTGTGATTCATCTGGATAGAATGAATTTCTGGTGGTGCAGTGATAATAAGTGGTGAGGTTCAAGGTAACATGCCGAATTTCTTTAGCCTCCTGAGGAAGATGTGAGATTGAATGATTGAAGTAAACTGGAGTCAGCCCGAGTAAGGTAGGTGTGACATATTTTGCTACAAGAAAAGCTCATTGCTTTTCTTGCATTGATTGTGTTTGGGAACAAACAGCGTATGTTCACCAAATAACACTGTGAGCCCAACCACCGGACAGACTCGATTTAGACAATGGAAGAAATAACTCAGTTGTTTGTTTGGAACTGCCACAATAGGAGGGTGGAAGAGGATAAAATTACATCCAAGAATCTGTGGAGGATTTAGTTGATTGTTTCTGCTGAAGTGCTGGAGGAATTAGGTACAAACTGGCAGAAGTAGAGATGTATGGTGCAACTGACAACCCTCAGCTGAGACACCACAGTAATGCAGTTGATTTCTAAGGATGGTTCTGAATTTCTGGAGTAGAACTTTTCAGAGACAGAATCAGATTTCCTGTTGTTCTGTGTGTTAAAACATGTGACGTTTGTGATATGTGCATTTTCAAATTTAATTTAATTTAATGGAGGCAAAATTCAAAAACTAAATTCAACATAAGAAATGAAAGTGGGGGCCAGACTGCCCTTGAAGTCTGCTCTGCGCAATCAATAAGATCAATAAGCTGGTCAATTCCAATCTCGTCTCCAGCATTATTGCTTTAATTCCTTAGTATATAAACTTCTGTGTCTCAGCCTGGAATATAACCATGTGATTGATTGTCCACAGCCCTCTGTGGTAAAGAATTCCAAATATTTACAGCTTTCTGTATAAAGAAAAATCTCTCATCTCATTCCTAACTGACTGGCTTCTTATTATGAGATGGTGTTTCTCTGGTTCTGGAGACAATTTAATGAATGCAACAGAAGACAAATTTTTACTTCTCAAAGGAGAGAGCCATTTCATTGGGTGACACGGGGGGCGCAAGCGAGTAAAGCAGCTGCCTCACAGTGTGAGAGACCCGAGTTCAATCCTGACCTCTGGTACAGTCGATATGGAGATTGCACATTCTCCTGTGACTGTGTTGGTTTTCCCTCGGTGCTTGGATCTAAAAGACGTGCGGGTTGGTAAAGAAAGCAATCTGTACAAACAAATAGAGAAACCGTGGTTAATCCAGATTTGAACATTTCCCTATATTTGCGCTCTTCCATTTCCAACCCTTGAACTTATTTGAAATAGAATCAGAAGATGCTGGAAACACTCAACAAGTCAGGCAGCATCTGAGAGATGTGAAATATCAGACATTAGGCCTGAGATGGAAATGACAAGAGCACGGCAGAAGCTGTTTATAAACATCAGAGAGTTGATTCTGTCCTTGACGTTTGTGCTTCTACATCTTAAGGAGGTGATACAACTACATCACAAAGGTTCAAAGTTGCAAAAAGTCCAAGATGGAAGTTGTTCTGGTGAGCAGAAAAGAAGGGCTGGGAATGTCAGCAACGTCGTTAAATGTTTTCAACCATTCACTGAAAATTGTGAAGTATTGAAGATTCAGAAAATCCAGCTGCATCTTGACCAGAAAATTGCTGGTTTCCAAAATAAGGCATATTGTAAAAAGGCATTAACAAATACTTAACATAGAACATAGAACAATACAGCACAGGAACAGGCCTCTTCAGCCCACAATGTCTATGCAAAACACAGTGTCGAATTAACTATTTCTTTTCTGCTGTGCATGATCTATATCCCTCCATTCTCTGCATATTCATGTGTCTATATAAAAGCCTCTTAAATACTACTATCCTACCTGCTGTCCGCCACTCCCCCGGCAGACTGTTCCAGGCACCTACCACTCTCTGCGTAAATAAACCTGCCCACACATCTCCTTTAAACTTTCCTCATCTCTCACCTTAAATGCATGTATTATAGTACTTGACATTTTTACTCTGGGAGAAAGATTCTGACTGTCTACCCTATCTATGCCTCCCATAATCTTATGAACAGGTATCAGGTCTCCCCTCAGCCTCTGATGCTCCAGTGTAAACAACCCAAGTTTGCCCAACCTCTCCTTATAGCTCATACCCTCTAATCCACACAGCCATTCTGGTGAACTTGTTCTGAATGCTTTCCAAAGCCTCGACATCCTTCCTGTAATGGGACAACCAGAATTGCACACAAGACTTCAAGTGCACAAAATACCTCAAGTATTGTGTAATGTGGACAGGTATTTGAAGTTAAAATAAACGATCTTCCATCAATATTATGAACTGATACACCTTTTGCTTTTCTCCCCCACTGAAGTGGAACACAGCTTATGAATATAAATTGAGTTTCAAAAGCGGGATGCCAAGAAATCATCCTTACACCAGAGACTGCAGGTTTTTAAAAGGCAACTCTTATGCTCAACTTTTCTGACATGTCAGTCCCGACAAATAACTGTGAAAATTGTTGGAGTCATTTAGGACCTTTTTGGGAGAGTTATCAACAGACCTGAAAGTGGTAGAGTCCAGATGGTAGTTCTTGGAATAAGAAGACTTTTCTCTCTGATGTTTTTCTTCTGTCTGCTCTTATGCAATTGTTGGATGATGTCTAGTAAACTGTCGTTCATCAGCTGTGAAGTTGGACAGTCCAAAGCTCAGTGTGTTGCAGTTAAGGTTGCCAACTTCTAGTCGTATTCTGGGAATGTTTCATTACATGACTTCTAGCCTCAAACCCCTCCTCTCCTAATCTCCTCCCACTGGTTAGATGACACATCTGTCCTCTGCAATGTGAACAAATCACTCTAACGTAACCAAATGGATGATCCTTGGCTATCATTCAAACAGTCATTGTTCCTCCTTCTCCAATGTTCTTATAATAAATGGAATTGTAGTTAGAAAACTGAGAATCACATGCTATTTTTAAAAATATTTGTGTGACTTATCATCAGAGTTGTTTGCAGCAGTGTCCTGGAGATCAGTCTTCAATTCCTGGAAATTAGAAGATTGGGACCCGAAATTCTAGTCCATAATGTGAGGTTCTCATTCATCCTCTTCATTGAGTTCTGGCTGAGAATTTGCTATATGGATTAACAGGAGCTGGACTAGTAATACTAGAACTGAATTTGCAACAGGTAGCTGGGAAGGCCTTTGGGCTCTTAAACCATCCCCACATTTAGTTGTTTCACCATTGGTGGCCATCCTGTTTCCTGTGAAGTCCCTGAAATCTTGAATTGTCTTCCTAAACCTCTGTTCTCTACCACTCTCTCTAACTTTAAGGCATTTCTACTCTAAAACCTTGCTCTCTATTCAAGCTGTAGTGTAAAGTTAAAGGTGCTTCCAGAACTGAATATACCATGTGGTATGACCTTGATATGTTGTTGTACCAGACACTGCTGTTTGGTTGAGAATTGTTACCTTCGATAAAGAATGTTCTGTTAGTATCTGTATCTCTCTCTAATTGTCTCTGTTTGCAGCAAGACAAGAAACATACAGAAATTGTATAAGTTCCTTGTTCATCTGCCCTAATATCTCCATGTATGCCTTGGAGACACAAGAGGATGCAGATACTGTAATCTGGTGCAAAAGATAAATTGCTGGAGGCAAAGGGATGGTCGATGGTTTGGGTCAAGAAAAACTCAGTTGGTCAAACAGCATCTGTGGAGGCAAAGGAATGGTCGATGTTTTGGGTCAAGTAGAACTCAGAGGGTCAAGCAGCATCTGGGGACACAAAGGGATGGTCAATGTATTGGGTTAAGGCCCTGTACCAGTCCCTGATGCAGATGTTGACTGAAATGTCAACCATTCCTTTGCCCCCACAGATGTTGCTTGACACTGCTAAGTTCTTTCAGTATTTCATCGTTTGCTGCACGTATGCCTTGGTGTTAACTTTAGATCAAAAAGGTAATCGTTATCTATTTGGACAGTTTTACAATGTTGAAGGTTCGGTGAGGATGGCCATTGTTGCAGGAAAAGCAGTTGACTGGAAGAAGCTGGAGGATGGGGAATGGAGAACTTCATGCTGAGTATGGTAGCTTTTGCACAGCAGAAACCCTGTTTTGTTCTATTGATTCATTCAGACAAAGGATCAACAGCAAAATACTCTTTCAAATTTGGATCTTAAAACAAAAGTGATGAGGGTGAGCAGCAACCTATTTTCTTAAATCTGTTGAGTGGGATCGAGCTCTATGGGATCAAGCTCTCCTTATGTATTTTGAAGAAAAGTGGAAGTCATAGAGTAATACAGCACTGCCCACCGACTCCATGCCAATCCTACATTAATCCCATTTTTATTCTCACTATATTCGATCAATTTCCCTAGATTCCACCACTCACCTACACACGAGGGCCAATTTACACCGGCCAATTAACCTACCAACCCCCACATCTTTGAGATGTGGGAGGAAACCGGAGCACCCAGAGGAAACCCAATGGAAACAGAGAGAGTGTGCAAACTCACACAGACAGCACCTGAGGTCGGGAATGAACCTGGGTCCCTGGCGCTGTGAGGCGGTGACTCTACCAGCTGTGCCACTGTGTTGCCCTCCAGTTTCCCACAATACCTCTGGGTATAATGCTCCAAAACCAGTTAATCTGGTGAAGGTGTGACTTGGTTGTGGTGATTAGCATGTGTCAGATACCCTCACAATGAACCAGTGAATTTGGTAATTGGGCAGGATTACTGTTGCATTGAATGGGGATTATGGTGGCATGACAGATTTCAAGGTATTACATACAAATTTTACTGAAAGCTTGCTGGGAGCAGACCGTGGGGAGTTTGTGGGAAAAGAAGGCATTCATGATCATTATGGAAAATTTATGGAGTGCAGCTGGCATAAAATAAATACAATTTACATAAAGGCGTAAAATGTAGCTGGAATGGACTGGTCTGGCAGGAAGGTCTGTACGTTCTGCCTGATGTTTATGAATTATGACTTTGTTATGAACTATTTATTCTTTGACATGAGTTGGGTCATGAAGATTTGATCTGAGGTTGATTTTATAGTAATTGCTAAACAAGTTCTTAGTCACGAAACCCAGCTAGCAAAGCAAGATAAGCCAGTGTGAGTTCAGATCCTGAATACATACTGCGACTGCAATGGGAATAATCCTTTAGAGCAACAGTTAAAATGTCCACTTTGTAATGCAGAAATGCTGACACAATGAAGGAATAAAGCAAATTTATTTAAAGCAGTTAACTTTCACCTTCCTTGTAAAAGTTACACTGACAGAGGCGTACCAGATCATAGCAGGTTTAGGTGGAGTAAATAAAGAGAAGCTGCTCTTGTTCGTAGATAGTTCAAAGACAAGAGGACATAGGTTCCAGTGATGGTACAAAGAAACAGAGGTCATGTGGGAAAACATATTCATACAGAGAATGAGTATGATCTATAACTCATGAGTAAATTGGTAAATTGTTTTATTATTATCATATGTACTGAGGTACAGTGAAAAACTTTGTTTTGCATGCCATCCATACAGATCATTTCACCACATCAGTGCACTGAGGTAGTATGAGGGAAAATAATAGCATGAAAGGGGTGGTACAAAGCCCCCAGCCGCCCTGGACATTCTCTCTTCTCCCCCCCCCCCCTCCCATCAGACAGAAGCCTGGAAGAACGTACCACCAGGCTCAAGGACAGCTTCTATCCCGCTGTTATAAGACTATTGAACAGACCTCTTATATGATAAGATGGACTCTTGACCTCACAATCTACCTTGTCATGGCCTTGCTCCTTATTGTCTGCCTGCACTGCACTTTCTCTACACTACACTACATTCTGCATTCTGTTATTGTCTTCCCTTGAACTACCTCAATGCGCTGTTGTAATGAAATGATCTGCATGGATGGCATGCAAAACAAAGTTTTTCACTGTACCTTGGTACATGTTACAATAATTTACCAATTTGTCAATTCTATAGACTTGATGTCTACTATACATTACTTGCATTCTAGGCTGGCTACCACCACTCAGTCCCTGTAGACTCGGTCATCCAAGTCTAGTTGACCAGTTACCCTTGTGCCCTCTCACCTGTATTGGGTGTTGTCCCCTCATGTGCTAAATTAGGAATTACTCTCCTTGTACTTACATCCGTCCATCGTCTTGTCCCTCCCTATCTCTGTAAACTCTGCAACATTCCAAGATTTCATCGTTTTCTCCTCCTTTAGCCCTTGGTCACCCCAGGATTAAATTGCTCCATCACTGTCAGCTGTGCCTTCAGCTACCAGTCTCCAGGCCCTGAAATTCCTTCCCTAAACCTCTCCATGTCCTTCAAGTTGCTCCATAAAATCTAACACATTGACCATGTTTCAGGCTGCCTGTCTTAAATAATCATTTTCAGTTTGTTGTCAAACTCTGATTGCCTGCCTCTCATGAAGTGCCTATTATGTTAAAAAGGGTCATATAAATTCACAGTGTCACTGTTCTGTTATTTTTAATGGCCAGAAAATTCACAGGGGTGAGGCTCTGAAGTCTGACTGCACTACATTAGCCTTTTAAAATTATGAAAAGTGCTGATTTAAAAGTAAATACAATTATGAATTTCATCTGGATACCCGTATGTCCAACTAACCATGGATCAGTGGAACAATATGTGAATTAAACTTGATGATGTAGAGAAGGTAAGTATGGTCCCCAATTTGTCTATGATCCACATGGCAAAACCCTGTCAACAATTATGAAGGAAAATTGAAAATTGAAACGATAAAATTGCTGTAAACAGAGCAAGTTGATTCATCCTATTAAAAAGTTCTGAAACCGAAGATCAAAGACCTTTCATTTCAAACAAATGGATGTGTTCACCTCTATATACTATACCATGGTGGTATAACAGCAGAGCAATTGAAACAGGACTAAATATTGCAGAAATTAATTGGCAGTGCCTGGGAGCAGAGGGAACTAACTGCTGGACTTGGGGCAGCACAGTAATGCAGCTAGAAGAGCTGCTGCCTCACAGCCCCAGTGACCCTGGTTCAATCCTGACCTCTGCCACTGTCTGTGTGGAGTGGGCACTGGATATTCCCTGTGACAGTGTGAGTTTCCTCCAGATACTCTATTTTTTCTCCCACATCCCAAAGATGTGTGGGATGGTAGGTTAATTGGCCACAGTAAATTGCCCCTGATGTTGTAAATGAGAGGTAGAATCTGGGGGAGTTTGATGCAAATATAGAAAAAATAAACTGGATCATTGTTTATTGGTGTTTGATGGTTGGTGTGGGGCCTTGTTTCTGTGCTGTATGATTTACAGGGGCACTGATGGGAAAGCCACATATATTTTCATTGTTGAAAGCGGGTAATTCAGCGACACTGGACAGACAAAATTCTTCCAGATGAAAGTAATGCACAACAAGGCACCTGTTTTAATGAAGGAACATTGTCCAAGGTTTCCTGACTTCATTACTGTTAGATATCATTGCTAGGTGTATGTATGTTGGGGAGCACAAGAGACTGCAGATGCTGGAATCTGAGCAACAAACAAGATGCTGGAAGAACTGGTCATGGCAGCATCTGTGGAGGAAATAGACAATCAATGTTTCATGTTGAGACCCTTAAAATGGACTGATGCAGTCCAGATGAAGGATCTTGACCTGAGACATTGACTGTCCATTTCCCTTCAACAGATGCTGCCTGACCCACTGAGTTCCTCAGCATCTTGTTTTTTGCTGTATGCATGTTGGGTTAGGCCTTATAAATGTCTTCAGTCAGAGTGCATACAAATCTGAGATTGATAGATCATTGATCACTAAGTCAAGACTACCTAAGACTATTCATCATGACTAATCCATGAATTGGCCTTGAATGCAGAGGGAAGTTTGAAGCTCTGATACAAGCAACAAGGCCAAGAAAGGCCTTGAGAAATTCAGCATCAGCTGGGAGAACCCTGTCCACAGCTAGTCAGTCTGGAGATGTTGGATCAAGACGGGCAGCCAGCAGGAAAGCAGAGTGTGCCCCAACCTTCATCCAGTTACCTTTCACAGGTAGAAGCTGGAGCAAGTCTTACAGCTCTTAAAAGCCATGGATGAACCAAGTCCTCAGTCTACTTTCCCACCCTACCTCTGCATTTGTAGACTACCTTGGAAGGTCATCCGATCAGATGAAAGAGATGGGAAAAGTCAGCCAACCAGTGGTGCCTGGGCAGTGAAGTGTTGGAAGAGCCCACTGTGTGAGGGACAAATATTACCACAGTGATTCTAGGCCACTTGCTGGATGGCACACTCTTCCAATGGCTTGAACTCTCCAGTAGTTCACTGTGGTGATCATACCTGCCTTAATTTGGCTTCTCCAGACAAGGTGCTGTGGGCAGGGGCTTTCTCAGATGTCACTGGGGGCTACTGAATTTCTCAAGGCTTTCCTTGGCCTTGTTGTTGTATCAGAGCTTCAGACTTTCCCTTTGCATGATAGGTAGTTCATGAATTGGCTGTGGAGAGCAGTCTGAGGTAAGTCTTGCTTATTGACCAATGGACTCTCAATCTTAGCCTTGAATATCCTTTATCATGATATTGGGTCCCTAATTCACAGACCCTCTAGCTGGAGAAAATGGTCTTTCAACATCTGTAGTAATTCAATGATGCAATAACAATAACTATCATCTATAAAACCCCCTAATTTAGTAAAAATGCCCAAGTTATTTCACGGAGATTTAGTGGACTTCAAGTCAGTATACAGTGATAGTAGGTTTAGTGACCAGGGAGGTAGTTGTGAGGAATGTCTTGATAGAGGAAAGGGAAGAAGGACAGGTAGAAGGGGTTAGGGAAAGAACTCTACAGCATACAGTCCTGATGGAGGGTCTTGACCCGAAATGTCGACCATCCCTTTGCCCCCACAAATGCTGCTTGACCCACTGAAATCCTTTGATTTTTTGCTCTAGATTCCAGCATCTGCAGTCTCATATGTCTCTATTGTGTTTGTGTTCCTGTTTGACTTGAGCTGTTTCCCACTGTATATTATGTCACCCTAACACTGTGGCCTGTTGTTTCTTTCTCTAGCATGTAAGACCCTGGGTTCTCTGTGGTTCCCTGTCCCACACATGCCAGCTTGGCGAATCTCCACTGTTAAAGGTGGTGGTGCCACGAAAGAGCTCCGGAGGCAAAAACATGGCTAAAATATGCAAGAACTTGCACAAGCTCTCCAAAGAACATAAGTTCGCAGCAAGAAAGGCAAAATCAGAAGGGTGATTAGCAACAGAGGTTCAGAATGAATATCAGAAGGCAGCAAAAATTGGTCGGGTATTTAAAAACTCTAGTGACCCAGAAGGTCCTAACTTTTTTTCTCTCTTTACTCAGTCTTGAGATCTGGGTGCAAAGGCAGCATTATTACCCACCCCTTGGTTGCTCTTGCACAATGAGGCGGTTTGGAGTCAATGAGTTTTATGGATCTGGAGCCATATATCATCGGCATGGGGTACAGGATAGGGGCTTTCCTTCCTGGGACAATAATCCAAGCTCACCTTTTTCTCTTTCCAGCTCTTTGTTCCTGATTTCTGTAATCTCCTCCAGCCCTCTAAGCTGCTGAGCTTCTCTCTGCTCCTCTAGTTATGGCTCCTCATCTACAACTTTTAATGGTCTACCAAGGCCTATAAGTCTCGAATTCTCACTCTCACTCGCCACCTCTCTCCTCAATCCTATCTCTTAACTATCAATCCTAATATCTCTTAGTGTGGCTCAGTGACAAGTTTTTTTGACACTGCTCCTCTGCGGCTTCTTGGGAAAATTTTACCACATTAAAGGAACTATGAAAGTGTAGATTGCTGTTGATGTGTTGAACTGAATTCAAGTTGAACTTCATGCTTCATGGAGATTTTATAATTATGTTCATCCATATTGTTAGTCCTAGCCTCTACTTTTACTTGCACCAATAAGATAACTACTACTTCACCTTATACTTATAAACAAAGCAGAAAGAGGTCAATTTGCCCCATTAGCTCCATACCAGCTCCTAGGAGAAATCCCATTAGTCCCTTTCGTTATTTCCTTATTTCTCTGCAATGTATTCTTTCTTTTTTGTCATCAACTCTAATCAACTCCTTTTGAGTTTTTTTTTTGCCATTAGCCCACATGTGGTTACTAATTAGGACTGGAGGAAACCAGAGCATTTGGAGGAAGCTCAGGCTTTCATGGAGGAGGACATGCAAATGCCACAGAGACAGCTCCCAAAGTCGGGATTGAAACTATAACCAGGTGCTCTGAGTGTGCTGGGATATTAGTCTCCTGCAATTCTCATGGACCGGAACAGAAACACCATCCTTTGCTATTCTTTGTGAATAACTAAAATAAGCTCTTGCCTGCTTCAATTAATTGCTCTAGACCAGACTGGTGAAACTGGTGGTAACTTCCTTTGGACCAAAAAAGGTTGAGTGGAGATTCGACCGAGGGTTAGATTGGCTAAATAGTAGAAATCTACTCCCATTAGTGGATGGCTCAAGGGCTAGGTCATGAAGATTTAAACTATTGAGCCAAAGACTGAAAGGGAATATAATGATTTAACATTTTTTTATGCAGAGAATGATGGATGATCTGGAACTCATTGACTCTAGGGGTGGTGGAAACGAGTCAATCGGAAACTTTCAGAAAGGAATTGGATAGGCACTTGAGAGGGAATATTTTGCAGGCTTGTGGCGAAATAGCTTTGGAAAAGAATTGAAGAGATTTCTCTTTTCAGATACAAACACATGCTGGGTGGGTCAAATAGCGTCAAATTGCAAGAATTCTATAATTGAATGATTTTGCAAATCTATAAAAAGAGGATTGAATTATTTGGCAGTTTAATGGAACTCATTTTGGTCCAAAACACCTGGTCTGCTTCTACTAAATTGAGATGTACTGAACCTGGCCTTTTTAAGACAAAGGTGTAACTTGGCAATAAAGTCACCAACGTGTAACCAAGTGACCTAACAATAGTCTGATCAAAGACAAAAAACCCAATGAATTACTCCTTTGCGCTCCTGGATCTGACCATAATCTTGATTTTAATGTTATTGGGCAAATAAATCATACATTTAATCAGAATTAAAAGGGCTTCATCTATCAGAACCTTCAGAAAACAGTGAAAATTAGACATAGTTTTTCAGAGCTCCCTCAAAAGAAAGCCGACAACTGAGAAAGGTTCTTGAAAGTATGCCAATGATCCCTAAAGCTAACAGCTATGGTTAAGTTGAAAGTACGTGTTTGTCAAAACTTAAACCAGAAACTGAACCGGAGGAACCATATACACAATGTGGCTACAAGAGAAGGTCAGAGGCTAAATTTGCTGAGGTGAGTAACTCACTTCCTAAGTCCCCAAAGCCTGTCCGCCATCTACAAGGCTCAAGTCAGGAGTGTGATGGAATACCCTTCACTTGTCTGGATGAATGCAGCTTCAACAACACTCAAGAAGCTCGACACCATATGGGACATAGCAGCCCGCTTGATAGACACCCCAGCTACAACCATTCACTCACTCCACCACTGATGCACAATCGCAGCAGTTTGTACCATCTACAGGATGCACTGCAGCAACTCACCAAGACTCCTTACACAGCACCTTCCAGACCCACAACCTCCACCAGCGAGAAGGACAAAGGCAGCAAAAGTATGGGGAACACCATCACCTAGATGTTGCCCTTCAAACCACACACCATCCTGACTTGGAAATGTATCACCGATCCTTCACCGTCACTGGGTCAAAATCCTGGAACTCCCTCCCTAACAGCATTGTGGGTAAGCACCTCAAGGACTGCAGTGGTTCAAGAAGGCAGCTCACCACCACCTTCTCAAGGGCAACCAGGGATGGGCAATTAAATTATAGAGTCATAGGGTTATACAGCGTGGAAACAGGCCCTTCGGCCCAAATGGTCTATGCCAAGCAAGATGCTCCATCCAAGCTCATCCAATGCTGGCTCAGCCTGCAAAGCTCACATCTCTTGAATGAATAGAAGAAACTATGCCACTGTTCTAACTGGCAAATTGCTCTAATGGTAAACTTAGTAATGATCAAGAGGTTAGATTGAGAGGATTGTGCTGGCTTGGGATATATAGATCGTTAACAGTTCATTTGGTACCTTTTCCATCAGTTTGTCATTCTGCTAGAGGCTGAATATCCTTAATGTGGCAGCCTAGAAATTAGCCCTTTTCTGGGGCCCAATCCCATGCCTACAAGACCCAGGGGTCTCCAGATATGAAGCCTTGGACCTAATTTCAACTGCTTATGTGAGTGAGAGGGTCTAAACTTGGGCTGCTACTGGTGTCTTAGCTGCTCTTACATGGGAGCTATGTTAGTTCTTAGTAGGGTAGAGGCAGAGAAACCCTATGCTCTAGTTGTAAACAAAGAACATAACATAGTAGAGCTAGGCTATCGAGCAGAAGAATTAAAAAGGACCTTTTTTTTCCACATAAAGGATTGCAGATGTCCCTAATTCTCTATCCTGTCAATGAAAGTACCATTGGAGCATTAAAGACTGAGATAAGTGGATTCCTTTTAGGGGAATGTGTCTGTGGTAAACAGAATCAGCCATTCATTCTTATTCAATACGATGGATGGATGTGTCAGGCTGGAAATGAGCAGACACCTCCTGCTTGTCACTCTGGGGACTTAGTTGGCCCATTAGTACCTGACAAATAGGTGGATCTCAGCCCAGATCCTATGCCATCAATGTCCACAAGGTAGAACTTCAGTAAAGTCAGTCTAATTGAATTTAGCTTATGGTGGAGAGTCATGAAGTCATAGAGCATGGAAACAAGCCCTCCTACACACCGAGTCCACACTGATCATCAACCAATTACAGTAACCCTACAGCAATCCCATTTTTAAAATTTGTCCCCATATTGCATCAACTGCCCCAGATTCTACCAGTCATCTGCACACTAAGGGCCATTTATTTATGGTGGTCATTTAACCTACCAGCAGGCACGTCTTTGGGATGTGGGAGGAAACTGGAGCATCTGAAGAAAACTCAGGTGGTCACAGGGAGAACGTGCAAACTCCACACAGACAGCACTGGAGGTCAGGATTAAATCTGGGTCACTGGAGCTGTGAGGAAACAGTTCCACTAGCTGCACCAGTGTGTGAAGAAACAAGGTCGAAGAAATTGTTCTGTGCAGAACTTATATCATGAAACTAACATTAAAATATGGTCTTAAGACTTACACAGTTTGGACTGTAGGGGATCAAGGGTTACATGACTAGATAAGAAAGTGGTGTCATGGCCAAGGTCAGATTAGCTGTGCTTTTATTGAATGGTGGGAGGAGGTTGAATGGTCAACCCCTGTTCCTATTTCTTATGTTCTTCATTGATAGAGCAATCAATAACACAGCAGCATGGAAGGATTCCAGCCAATCAAATAATTAGCTTGAAGTTAATGTTGTAATGTAGGAAACACAGCAGCCAAATAGCATACAGGATGTGATGTGATTATGTAATGTAATGTGATTTTGGCAAATGATTCTGCTTATTAGAAATGCTAGATGAAGAATAGATGTTGATCAGAATATTGGTCTTAGTTGTCATGCTTCTAAATAATACCATAGGATCTATTACATATACCCAAGAGGTCAGATTGGGGTTGAAGTCTCATCAGAAAGATATTCCATTGTTGCTGCATTGAAGAACCAGCATGAAATTTCGTATTCAAGCCTCTTGGGTGTGGTTTATAATTTTTATTTCAAAAATAAACTTTATTCATAATAAAATATACATACAAAAGAAAAAAAACAGTGCAAAACTCTTTACGTTCTTAGTGTCATTTGGTTAATACATTCAGCAGTGTTAACACTTTTCTTTCCAGCCATAGCACCATTGCCACTCATGTGGCCCCTTGGGGCGATACACCATTTCATTGTTTGAGGGGCTTCCTCACCTGACTTAGCCCCTTCATGTGCGATAGTGGAAGGAGCCTAGACTGTCGTCCTTCCCCACAGAGCCTTTGCATTGGCTGCACCAAGCTTCAGTGCGTCCCTCAGCACGTACTCCTGCAGCCTGGAATGTGCCAGTAGGCAGCATTCCCTTACGGACATCTCACTGTGCTGGGAGACCAACTAGTTTGGGACAGACCAATCGGCCGACCACCGAGTTGATGGTCTTTCAGCAGCACCTGATGCCTGTCTCTGTATGTGTCCCCAGGAACAGCTAGTAGATCAGAGAGTCCTCTGTTATGCAGCTGCTTAGGATGAACCCTTGCATCCTTCTCCACATCCTCTTAGCAAATCCACAGTCTGCAAAGAGGTGGGTGACCATCTCCTCCCCAACGCAGCCATCCAGAGGGCAGAATACGTTGGGAATGATATTTGACTGTACAGGAAAGATCAGTCGGGTGAGGTTTGTATCCACAGTCTTTGAACCTGGAGGTAAGTCAGCTACAACTAAATAGGAAACAGAAGGAGCAATCACGTACCTTGAATATCCCTCTTAGGTAACTATGAGCCATGATGTGATATTTAAAGAACTTAAACAAATGGAGTATATTGTTTTCTCATTAAAATAAATGGAAGTTAAATTGGATAATGAATGAATTTTTTTACAATGTTCAATACAAAGCTTTTATTTTAAATAATGATTGTAGCAAGACAATGTACCTATTCATCTCAATGATGGAATCACCCAGGTGACTCATCCAGGTTGAGTGAATGTTAAACAAATTATGAGATATAAAATAAATACATTAAAATTCTCTAAAGTTTCAGGGAATTGACGAGGCACTCTAGCGACATCGTCAGATTGCATTAAACTACACTTAGATCAAGATAGGGGGTTCAGCCACAGTTCTGAGAATTCCACATGGCAATCTGTGCATCTTCAATAATACAGGGTAGTGGTAATTAAGGCATGGGGTTTGCTTAAAAGAAAAGTAGCACTGTCAGTATCACAGGCCATATGCAAGTTCATATTGCAGAGCTTACACAGTTCCACCCATGGTTTATTGCAGGAGTGCCCTTGGAGGAAGGCTGAGCACTACTGGGTGTTCCTTTGTTGAACATTTGTTTATAGTATAATCAGCAAGGAATGCCCAATGCACATCACTGTGTGAAGTAACACACACTGAAGACTGGTCAGACTCAATTTAGACCTTGAGGATGTGGGAGAAGGGCAAACTGTTCATTAACCAGTGTATTAATTCATTATCTCTTTCTCTAATGTCATACAAATCAACCACAAGAACATTTGTCTGAAAATGGTATCTCGTGTTTGGCCTATGCTTTCATCTCTTTCTCTCCTCTTGGGAAGACCCTATTTATGCTTGATTTGTGTTCACTTGTTGGCATTCAACACATTTGCCCCACACACCGTCTCCTCCTTGTCACCATTTGTACAATGGGTATTACCTCCTTCCCCTTGCTTTGAGATGTCTCTCATCCTGAAAATTCCAAGGATTTTCTGCAGTAACTTGCTCTGGAAGATCTCTGACTGATAAATGTTTCTTGCTGCATCTTTCCAGGAGTCTGGGTGATACAACAACACACCGAGGAGATTTCTAATGAAGATCTTTCCCAATTGTTTTGACATCCAAATGTTCTTCAGTATGACATTCTTCAACTGCCACCTCACACTTTGGCATCGCCACAGGGGACAAACAAAGCTGCACTTTTTTCAGCACTTCTTTTTATTGCTGCTTTGTATTGGCCCATGGAAGGAAACTTAGCAAGCAGCTACTATATCAGTTATTAGAATCTTTTTTTAATTGGTTAGGCTCAGGTTGAGTTTTCAGCCATTGTGCCCAGTGGAAATGAGGGAGGGGTGGGGTGTGTGGAACTGGTTACCCTGTGGTGGAGTTGCCTCACCCTTATCCTGCACCCAGAAGCAGGTACTAGACCCATTTAAAGCAGAAGTTGCTGCTTTAGGAACCAGTGAATGAAAGGCTTTAAGTGACATGGGTTCACCTTGATACTGTGCTTCCTGTGAGGAATGTGGAGTCAACAAACAGTGTTACCAATAATGGCTGCACTCAGAGGTCACTCAAGCAGGGGACGTTTCTGCTCGTCCTAATAACTTGCATGAACTGGTAGCACAATGCCTCCTTAGCACACTTATACTTCCCTTCAACCATTCGGTTCTTGAACCAACCGGCACAACCCTAATCACTACAGTTTAGCAACACTGTGACTACTTTGATCATTTTGCACTAAAACACACTGTCTTTGTTTGTTCTAATTGTGTTCTTTCTTGCAAAAATTGTGTATAATTTATGTTTAATTTATGTTTTTCTTATGAATGCTGCTTATCTGATGCTATGTGTCTGTGATGCTGCTGCAAGTAAGTTTGTCACTGCACCTGTGCCGACATGTACTTGCGCATATGACAATAAACTCAGCTTTGACATTGACTTTGACTTGGAGACCAGAAGAAGATAACACTGAATTCTCTAGTTTCAGGTAAACTGCTCCCCCTGTCCCTTTTCTCTCTCCTCTTGATCTACCCAGTTTTTCTTACATTCACCCCAGCTCCCCCATCGCCCTGTTTCTTTTCCTTCACCCACTCCATCTGCCCGCCACCCACACACTCCTCCCACTGTCTTCCCTCCCCCACTGTTCCTATCTGCCCTCCCCAAGCCCCTTATTTGGTTCCATGCTCCACCGTCCTTTCCTATTAAATTCCATCATCTGCAGCCCTTTGTTGCCTCCATCTGTCATCTCCCAGCCCCTGTCACTATTTCTGGTGTCTCCTCCTCACCTGGATCCACCTATTACTTGCTAACTCTTGCTCCACCCCTTCCCCTCACCTTTTTATACTGGCTATCTCCTCCCTATCTTTCAGTCCAGATGAAGGGTCTTGACCTGAAATGTCGACTATCCATTTCCCTCCACAGATGCTGCCCGACCCGTTGAGTTCCTCCAGCTTCTTGCTTTTTGCTCCCAGATTCCAGCATCTGCAGCCTTTTGCATCACCAGGAAAAGATTTATTTTTACGCGCCAAATTGAGAGGTTGTGAAATGCACTTGTGAAGTCAGCGACCCATATGAGCATTACAGAATTGGTCAGAGAGGAAGTTGAAGGAGAAGGGAATAAAACTGATTCATTTTATTGTGCTTCAGTACAAGTAGTGTTTGAGCCTTTTAAATCAAATTTCCTTGGGGTTTGTAACAACAGGGAATTGGAGGAAATTGTGTTTCTACAATGTAGGCCTCTTTGGGAATATTGTCTCATCATCTTATTCACAATTCCCTTGACCTTTCGTGGAGCCCCTCCACAATAGCAAGAGTGCTATACACATGAATATTGTTGTTTATATCAACCTCATCTGCTCTCCTTGCATAAGTGGCCATTCGCAACTATTATTTTGGCATGAATTAGTTGTAGTTATGGGTAACAGTCAACCAGTGGAAAACTGCAGATATTAAGAAGACTCACTGTGATTTGGTAGCACTTTATGATGCTTAAATGCCCAGGGGTTGCTGAGGCTTTGTAACACCAACAGGGCATTGCATTCTGCTGGTACAGTGTCTCAGTTGGTATTAATCTCGGCTTAAAGTTTATGGGTTCATGTCTAACACTGGATAGTTAAACATGATAACACTCTAATGCAGATGTGAAGCGGAGAAACACTGTTGGGTGCCTTTTTTCAGATGAGAAATTAAATTATGGTCCCTTATGTCTACTTGGATGGGTGCAAAAGATCCAATGGAGAAAAATAGGAAGGTTCTTCCTCAGTGTCCTGACTAACCATATCCCTTAACTAACCGTACCAATAATATGGCTGATTATGGGAGCTTGACATGCACAAATTTTAGTGATGTCTTCCCTAAAAACAGCACTTCTAAATCACATCACTGGCTGTGAATTGCTCTCATCTGCCATGTAGATTTGTAATTGACTAAATTTACCAAGACGGGTATCTATAGTTACAGGTTGGTATTGATGGCTCCTGATCAATACAACGGGCTGACAATGTCAACGAAATATGAGTTACACGTGTCAAGTCTTTGGAGAACTATTTACATTATTTTCTGGGCAGTTTATTTGTATATTCATTGAAGGGGCAATTGGTGTAAATGCTGCGAAAGCCAAGGATAATCTATTGGGCTGCATGGGCATTAGAGTGAAGCCTTGCAAAAGCTTGCTTTGGCTGAGGATTGTGGCAGAGGTTTGTGGTGTCCCACCCTTCCACAGCCAATTGGAAAGAGCAAAAGCTTTCTGTTAGTTGATTGGATGATTCTTGACTCCCAGTTGAAAACCCCCTTTGTTTGTGCACTGCTTCACAATGTGTCGCCAGGGTTAAAGAAATAAGTGTGGGACAGGGTTCAAGTGGAATGTGAACACTAGGGTGGACCATTAGACTTTTAATTACCTGTCTTATTGTAAAAGCTTTACTATCTCTGTAACTAATATTCAATAAAAATGAAAACAAAACTAAATATTTTTAATACCCCTAGGAGAGATTTTTCCCTGTTTTCCTGTGGCATAGTTTTGGAGATCAGTTCAATTCCTGGTAAGAATTCGCCTACAGCAAGAAGTAAAGAGAAGCATTCTGCCCAAAATCTGATTTTGAAAATCCTTTCCGTTGTAAATCCTTCCCACAGTCCAGATGAAGGGTCTCGACCTGAAACTTCGACTGTTCATTTCCCTCCACAGGTGCTGCCTGACCCGCTGAGTTCCTCCAGCAGTTTGTTTTTTTGCTTCAGATTCCAGCATCTGCAGTCTCTCATGTCTCCATTGTAACTATGGCTAAGCACACACTTTAAATAAAGTTCAAGGCACAGCAGAGAAATAAAAAAGTTTGCAAAAAGACCATTTAGCAATTTGTGTTTGGAAATGTTTCCCATCAGAAGCTTCTACCCCTCTGAGACTTTATGTGACGTCAATTATTAAGATTTGTTTAGCTTCTTGAGCTTTAAGCAAATTCCATTGATTTTATTTTTAACACACCTATTTAGAGTTAACAAAGTATTCTAATTATGGTTTTTATTCTAAAATGACTAGACTCACTGAGATGCTTTGTTTCCAGTTCATATTCTGCCCAGATCCTTCACTGCAACTACAAAGAAGCCAATCTTAACTCCAAATAAGTGCCTATTTCTACAGTTCAAAGCAAGCCATGATCTCAGTGTGCGTATATTAGGAATGTATAGTGATATCCTGGGTACCTGAGTGATAACGGCACATTGGTAGGGTTGTGGTGAGCAGAGGGGAGGGGAAGTATATCACCTGCAGCTTGTAAGTCAGAAGAGTCTGTGGGTTGGGGAGGGTGGGAGGTGAGGGTTAGATATGAGGACACTGTCACTTTTGATGCTTCTGCCCCATGGTATATATGGCATGGTGATGCAGCAGTTAGTGCTGCTGTGCCACAGTTCCAGAGACCCAAATTCAAGCCTTATCTTGGCTGCTGTCTATGTGGAGTTTGCACATTCTCCCTGTTACTGCCTGAGATTCCTTCAGTTTCCTCCCACATCCCAAAGATGTGGTGTTAGGTTAAATGGTGATTACTCATTAGTGTTACAATGCAGTAAGAAGTTCAATGACCTCACATGAGTTGTCAAGGTTACCGAAAGCATCATCACCTGACATATGGAAATATAAATCAAATGGAATATAATGTGGAAAAAATATGAGATTATTGAGTCTGGTGAACACAATGAATATTTAGCTCAGTATTTACCTTTGGGTAACAACCAAAGGGGAGCTGATGGGCATGTAAAGAGAATAAGTTGCAAGGCTACAGGGGAAATAGAAATGGGACTGGTGGAATTGCTCTCCTGGGAGCCACCCTGGATGTAATGGGTGAAATGGTCTCCTTTGGTGCTGTAATAATTAAGTACAATGTCAGTCCAATACAAGCAACTTAGCCTTTCAGGAGTTAGGACATTAAGTGTTACCTAGTCCCTTCTTTCTGCCGCTGGTTGTCTTCTGCCTCCTCCAGTAAGAGAATGGGATACATCAGAGAATTCTGTGCAATGTGTTTGGGTGATGCCCGAACTTTCATGGTGAAAGTTACACTTACAGTGAACAGACACTGTAAATGAGTGCTTGATAGTCAGTGTGGACTGAGTGGATCGAAGGATTGTTTCTGTGCCGTATCTCTCTAATTGGTAATCAGTTTATTATTGTCACGTGTACTGAGATACAGTGGAAAGCTTTGTTTAACATGCTATCGAGACAGATCATTCCAATCATAAGTACATTGAGGGAGTACAAAAGGAAAAACAATAATAGAATGCAGAATATAGTGTTACAGTTACAGAAAAAGTGCAATGCAGGTAGACAATAAGGTGCAAGGTCCATGACAAGGTGAATTGAGAGATCAAGAATTTATCTTTATCGTACAAGAGGTCCGTTAAAGAGTCTCATATCAGGGGAATAGAAGCTTTTCTTGACCTGGTAGTAGTGTTTTAACTCTTATATTGAATTCACAAATCTTTGTATTTAAGGGGCCTCTTGTGGTCCTTGTGGACTTTGATGGCCAGTGCCTGGAATCTCAACGCCACTCGGTAGTGCTATTAATGCAATGTGAGGTGTTGGCTCCAAAATTCAGTGCCATTGATCTGACTTGGAAAGTGAAGGAGACACGAAACAGATTAAACACTCTCGACCTGGGATGAAACTCTAAACACAGCAGAAGTGTGACAGGTTTCTATGCTAATTGCCGAGTGCAATGTCATGATATTCACTTGTTGTTTGACCTATGGTCACAATAATGCCGACGTTTGCCCCCTTTTGCATCAGCTATAGAAGCTTTAACCATGTGAGACAAAAACTTACAATTTACAAGGCCTCTTCATTTGCCTCCAGGAAGTCTTACAATGGTTTTCAGCCAATGAAGTTGTTCCAAAGTGATTTGTAATATTAGAAACATGGCATCCAGTTGATCCCAACAAACAGCGATGTGTTTAATGAGTAAATAATCCATTCAGTGTTATTAAATAGTAAATAGTAGCCAGGAATCCTAAAATAACATCTCTGGACTTCTTTGAAATAAGATAAATTGGCAAATTGACAATATGGTTTAGTATCGTCATGGGTACCAAGGTGCAGTGAAAAACTTTGTTGTACATGCCATCCATACAATTTATTTCATTACAACAGTGCATCAAGGTAGTACAATGGAAAAGAGTAACAGAATGCGGAATAAAGTGTTACAGTTACAGAGAAAGTGCAGTGCAGGCAGACAATAAGGTGCAAGACCATGATGAGGTATATTGTGAGGGCAAGTGTCCGTCTTATTGTTCTAAGGGATCGTTCAATAGTTTTATGACAGCGGGATAGAATCTGTCCTTGAGCCTGGTGATATGTGCTTTCAGGCTTTTGTATCTTCTGCCTGATGGGAGGGGGGAGAAGGGAGAATGTCTGGAGTGGGTGTGGTCTTTGATTTTGTTGGCTGCTTTACTGAGGCAGCGAGAAGTGTAGACAGAGTCCACGGAGGGAAGGCTGGTTTCCGTGATGTGCTGAGCTCTGTCCACAACTCTCTGCAGTTTCTTGCGGTCTTGGGCAGAGCTGTTGCCATCCCAAGCCATGATGTTTGGTAAGGCTCCAGAATTAATGTTTCATCCAAAGAGTGTAGCACTTCCTCAAGTGTCAGATAGAGTTTTGTGTTCCAGTCTCTGAACTTGCTGGTTTATCCACTCCAGTTCACGAGAGTACTATCTCACATGTTTTTTAAACATGCAATGGAATTTTGATTGGCTCAAGTTCAATCAACCTGCAGGTAGCAATGACTGTGTGTAAATTGTGTATAAGTGTTGATCAGAAATTAGCTTCCAGAGGGTATTGTGACATCACCCTGTAAAATTAAATTTACAATACAGCGGGCAGCCCATTCAAGGGCTGTGTCTCTCTGTTGACTGTTTCAGAGAAAGTCATCACCAGGGTCCTCTTCAAACTTTTCCCCCCCAATGGCTGAAGAGCAGCTCCTAGAAGCATAGTGTGGAGTCCATCCATCTATTGACACAATGGATATGATCTTCACAGCATATCAACTCCAAGACAAACGTAGGAGGTGGCATCAGCCACTATACATGACCTTTCCTGACCTTGCAGAAGTCTTTGACATTGTCATCTGTGACAAATATTTCTCAAATTTGGCTACCCATACAGAAATTTGTCTCCACTCTATTCTGCAACACAATGATACACAAACCCAGACTCAACCAATCCCAGAGTAGACTGGTGTCAGGCAAGGCCCAGTCATTGCTCCTCTTCGTGATAGAACAGTACAGCAGAGGAACAGGCCCTTCAGCCCACAATGTCTGTGCTGAACATGATGGCAAATTAAACTAATCCCTTCTGCCTGCATATGATCCATATCCGTCCATTCCCTGCATATTCACGTGTCTATCTACAAGCCTCTTAAACGCCATTATCGTATAAGCTTCCACCATCACTCCTGGCAATGCATTCCAGACACCAACCACTCTCTATGTAAAAAACTTGCCCTGCACTTCTCCTTTAAACTTTGCCCCTCTTACCTTAAAACTATGCTCACTAGTGTTTCACACTTCTACCCTAGGAATAAGATTGTTGTCTGCTGTCTACCTATGCCTCTCATCATTTTATAAACTTCTACCAGGTCTCCACTCAGCCTCCGATGCTCCAGAGAAAACAATCCAAGTTTGTCCAACCTCTCCTGATAGCTAATGCCCTCTAATTCAGGTAGCATCCTGGTAAGCCCATTCTGTACCTTCTCTAAAGCCTCCACATCTTTCCTGTAATTGGGTGACCAGAACCGCACATAATACTCTTTGGACCCCAAGATCTTCCCTATCACAATATTGCATCCTGCCTCCTACACACTCCCCACTGGAATGGACCTAATCTACATGCTGAATGTGCAACTGATCAACCTTTGTTCTCTCCACTCCAGTGACAAGGTCACTCCATTCTCAATCACTGATCTGTAGTACGCTGATGACACTTGTATGTGTGCATATTAGGTGGCTAAGCTCCAGGACATTATTGACTTAGTCGCTGTAGCATATGAATGAATGGATCTTACACTGAACATCTGCAAACAAAAAGATCCTCTACCAACCTAAGAGACACAAGAAACTGCAGATGCTGGAACCTGGAGCAATAAACAATCTGCTGGAGGAACTCAGCGGGTCGAGCAGCACCTGTGGGAGGAAAGGAATTGTTGACGTTTTGGGTTGAAACCCTGCATCAGTCCCGATGCAGGGTTTTGACTGAAAATCGACAATACCTTTCCTACTCGACCCTCTGAGTTCTTCCAGTAGATTGTTTATTGCTCTACCATTCGAACCCTGTTGCTCAAATAGCCCATGACAAGACCCTGGCAAAGAGGGACCACTTTCTATGCGTCTGGAGCCACCTCAGGGCAGACATTGATAATGAAATTCAACATTGGCTCCTATGCACCAGCACAGCCTTTGGCCAACTGAGGAGAAAAGTGCTTGAATATCAAGACCTTAAACCTCGAACTAAATTCATGGTCTACAAGGAGACAGCGATTCCCACCCTCATGTATGCTTCTGTGTTAAGCACCTCAAAACACAGGAGGAGAGCGACGACTGACTCTGTTTGAACAATATCCTCTTCCTCACACAGACCAATATCCCCAGTGTCAAGGTTATAATCACACTCAGTTGGCTCCATTAGGCAAGCCATGAAGTACACACACTCCATGCCACAGTCCCGAAATGGTAAGAGATTTCCTGATGGACAGAGAAAAGTGCTTTCAGGATACATTTAAAGTCTCCATTAAAAATTACAATACCCTCACAAACTCATTGGAAATCACTGGCCAAGATAGAGAAGGAGCATCTGTGAAGACATGGAGCACCTCGCTTCTCTCTAATGGAAACACATGGATGCCAGATGCAAACAATGGTGAGGGGGGAATGCATCACACCTCAAACTACCCACCAATCTGCCCAGTTAAGCACCATCTGCCCCATCTATGGAAGAGTCTGGATTCCCAGAATGTCTCATCTGTTCCCCAGGGTTGAGGATGACTTGCTTCCATTCCAATTCTGAGGAATGGAAGATGCCTGTCCATGAATTGGAGTTGTCATTGGACACCATCTAACACATCGACTGACAGAATGAGGTTTTGCTCTGCTGGTAGGGAGGTGCAAGGTGACTGGAGTCCAGATTTTGTTGCGCGGACTTAACACATACAAGCATATGCACGTGTATGTGTACATACCTGTATAAACACACACACACACACACACAAACACAAACACATGCATACACACACCAACACACATACAAATACTCACACATATACATGCATGCACACATAAGCACATATGCACATAGACACACACGCACAGACAGACGGACACACACACAAATGCACATCCAAACACTCAAACACACACACATACACAAACACACATGCTCATAGACATGCACACACACATATGCATGTAAACACACACAAACACACATGCAAATACTCAAAAACGCACACATACACAAACACACACATACAAACAAATGGACGTTCCCTGGTCCTCCTCCCTCTGCCCACCTACGCTCATTCTCTCCCTTCTATAGTCTCCAAAGCCATTGCCCTCCAAACTGCTTCTCTTCTCATTTTTCTCCCTCCCTCAGACCTCCCCTCACAATCTCTCAGTTCTTTCCCCTTAACTCATCCTTTCTCTCCCAGCCCCTTTTCCATCCTTCCTCTTTCCCCTATCCTGACCTTGCCCCCAGTCTCTAGCCACGGACTGGTTGCTCATCCTAAGTGAGACAGTTCTGATCTGTCATCACGTTTGAGGCTGCTCTCGATCGCTCTTCCCCCAGATTCCCTCAGAAGCTGTAGAACTGTAATGGGCACATTTCTCAACCCCCAGGGAATCTTGGAGAAGAGGAATAAGCTTCAAGTAATATGTCAACTCTCTGTTGCAATTGGCTTCTAGATTTTACAGTCACATCTCCCTGCAGCTAAACTTATAAAACAGCCTGCAAACCATTCGAAGAGAATGCCTCCCTCACCTGGCCTTTTGCTATCTCCTGACTTTATATCTCAGTGCACAGCTAGCAGTATCCCATTTAAAACAGCATTGTCTGCATCCTAACTTGCACAAGTGCTTTGAGTTCAGAATTTGCACGGTGTTGTGGAAGAGCAAGAACGTTCCACATTTCAATTCCCTTTCACTCACCTCCTGCAACCAGATTGACAGTTTTTAGCAACCTCAAATCCCTGCCTGACATCACTGTGTCTCTATCTCTGTAACTTCTTCCACAATCTCTGAGAGGTTTCTTTTCTTCCAGTTCTGGCTTCTTGTCCATCCCTGATCTCTAATGCTCCAGCTTTGGTTCTCGAACCTTCAGTTGGCCTGGCCTTAGTTCCAGGATACCTTCCTCTGACACTGATCTCTACCAGATTCTCATCCCTTATGGGCATTGCTTGAATTTTGTCTTTCTGACCCAGTGTTTGGCCACCTGTCCTCATGTCTAGCCTGGTTTATCAGAGAACATGCCTGTGAAGTTTGCACAGATGCTAAGATGATGTAAAAACACTGATTGCCAATGGATACACACCGCTCCATGTGTCTCTGGGGTTCCATCCCCGGCACTAGGGATGTTTATCCAGCAACAACTCAGCATTCTCTTTCATCACCTCCACCTTGACAATCAGCAGACAGTAGAATGAGCTGTGCCAGCATCCACACAGCCAGCTTGCCACTCGAGTGGTATAAGTGGTCACAGAGGCCTGATTGAAAGTAAGACCCACTCTGTGAAGGAAAACCATCAGCATTACCTGTAATAGCCCTCCAGACACATGTCAGTTGAGATCGTAAGATTACAAAGTTAGTGACTGACACAGGTGCAGTACAAAGAAGTATTTGCGCCTGTTGTAAATTACAGCCCAATACGTCATGGGCATATCCCTCCCCACCATCAAAAGTATCTACATGTGCTGCCTCAAGAAGGTAAGGTCTATCATCAAAGATCCCCACTATCCGGACAATGGACATTGGTCTCACAGCTACCGTTGGGCAGGAGGTACAGAAGCCTGAAGTCCCACGCAACCAGGTTCAAGAACAGCTACTGCCCTTCAACCATTCGGTTCTTGAACCAATCTGCACAGCCCTAATCACAACCTCAGTATAGCAACACTATGACTACTTTGCACTACATACACCTTTTTTTGTTCTAATTGCATTCTTTCTTGTAAAAAATTGTGTACAATTTATGTTTAAATTTATGTTTTTCTTGTGAATGCTGCTTATCTGATGCTATGTGCCTGTGATGTTGCTGCAAGTAAGTTTTTCATTGCACCTGTACACACATGTACTTGTGCATATGACAATAAACTCGACTTTGACTTTGACTTCGACTTCACAGTTAGTTAGATGCTGTAGCTATGATGTAACATCCTCCAAATCACAATACTCTGGTTCTGGAAGCACCCTCACTGAACCCCATAGTGGCAGATTTAAAGGACACCTTTGCCGCAAAAAAGGCCACATTAAATTTTCCCCCTTATCTACCACAGAGGACTCAGCCACCCACTTGACAAGAGATGCGGTCGCTATCCATAAAACAGCACTTATGCACAAGTGCCTGAGCTCATTGTCCTGATCTGTCATGTAGAAAAGAGCATGAATCAAGAAGCGCAGAAGCCAAACAGAAATTATTATTGATTTAATCACATAATCAGCAGCAAACACTTCAGGCTAAGATAGCAAATCCATAACAGCCTGCCCACATAACCACCCTTACAAATTTACCAGCAAACCACCGTGTGCATTTAGCAAGCAAGAGATCAAGGGTCACCTTCACTTGGTGGGGAAATATTGACATTCCTAATGCTTAAATATGTTTTGAGTTAAGTGTTATCAATCAGTGATAAGAGTTGACTGTCTGTTAAACATAAATACATTGGCAAAAGGATTATAGAATGCTTTCTTGTCATAATCTCGGCCAGATAGGTGCATCTATCAGACAAAACTCTGCACGAAATCAATTCAACACAAGATGCTGCCTGCTACGTCTGTCCAGTGCAATGAGCAGGAGAAAGACAAAAAAGCAGCTCTGTGATCTTTAAGCATAACTAGTTATCTAATGGGAATAAAGCTTTAATTTTTATGTTGAACATGCAATCGATGTACTGGGATCTGTAATGTCTCGGTAAACAGGCTGTTTAACTGTGCCTTCAGAGGCCAAGTAATTCAGTCTTCATTTACAGGCCCCATTAACAACAGTAAAGTGCTAGATCTCATCCCCGCATACTAATTCTGATTAAAGGCTGATGGGGGCCATTGTTTGAACATTCCAACAGCAATAACCGATTACCAGCCTAATGTTTTAACCCTTCGCCCTCCTTGCAAAAGGAACATAGTGGATGTTTTTTATCATTTGACTATGGGGCATTGAGTATAGCCACTGAAACAGATTATGCAATAAATTGTTTTCCTCTTTACCAGCTCCTATCTCTCTACCTCAGTACAGCGACGCTATGACCTCCTTGCACTGTAATGGACTTTGATTTTTTTGTTCTAATTGTGTTCTTTCTTGCACAATCTTGTTTATGTTTTTCTTGTGAATGTTGTGCCTCAGATGCTATGTGCCTGTGATGCTGCTGCAAGTAAGTTTTTCATTGCACCTGTGTGTACTTGTACATATGACAATAAACTCGACTTTGACTTCTTATGAAAGGTCTCGGAAGTGAAATGCTAACTGTGCTTCTCTTAGCACTGATGCTGCCTGATCTACTGAGTGTTTCCAGCATTTTTTATTTTATTTCAGATTCTGAGTTTATTGTCATGTGCACAAGTCATGATTTCCAGCATTTGCAGTTTTTAAAATATATCCACAAGTGACAAATATTCAAGCTCATATAATAGATATCTTTTCCCTTCAGGTGGATCTTCACAAACTATAAACTTTGTTTGCATCATCAAACTGTTGATACAGCAAGTATTATAAAACCTTCCAACAACTCTCGCCACACTATGGCAATTCCTAGTCATTCTGCATTAGTGACATTGAAAACATGCCCAGAATATTTTTCTGTGTTTTGTTAACTTTAGCAAAATGATGAAACGAAGGAATCTCATGAGCACCAGCTTGTGATTGTGTCAGAAACTGAGATGAGGGAAACCTCCCCCAGTCACTAGAACATCCCTAATGCTTGTTGAAAGGTAGGGAAAGAAGATTTGCATCTTGTGCATAAAATGCAATAGCATTCAAATATAGCAGCACGACAACAAGGATTGCATTTCAGTAACTCCGTTAGTCTGGCAAAAACATCCCAAGCCACTCCTCAGGAGCATTATGGAAGATCAATGAGTGTCATCTTGCATTAGGAACTGGGACAGATGACCACAAATTTGGTCCAAGAGGTGGATTTCCAGGACCATCTTAAAGAAGGAGAGAGAGGCGGGGAGGCAGATAGATTAGGGTCTGGCAGCTGGTGATACACTCCCCCCCTCAGGTGAACTAGTTCAACTCAGGATGGAGTAATATGCATAACTCTTCCTTGCTTGTAAGGTCACTCTTGCAGCAATGCACTGCAAGATCCTGCAAACAAGCAACAGAGGGAGTGACACAAGAGACCGAAGATGCTGGAAATCTGGAACAACACACAAGATGCTGGAGGAACTCTGTGGGTCAGGCAGCATCTGTGGAGGGAAATGGACAGTCGATGTTTCGGGTTGGACCCCTTCACCCGGACTAGAAGGGTGTCCAGTCAACATGCTCAGCTGCTCATGATATAGGAGGCCATTCAGTCCATGTGGTATATGCTGGTTCCCAGAGCACACCTATCAGTCCCATTCCCCAAGCTACAGTCTCTCACATGCCCACTAACTTCCCCTTTTCTCCTGCAGCCCACTAATGGGGTAATTTAGAGAAGCTAGTACTAATGGCCAACCAGCACATCTTTAGGATGTGGGAGGGAACTAGGGCATCCAAGACATGGGAGAATATGCAAACTCCAGATTCAGATTCAGATTAGTTTATTGTCACATACACCATGGTGCAATGAAATTCCTTGCTCACGTGAAGCTTATAGTGTAAACAGTATACATGGTAATCATAAATGCAACGATAAATACAGCGACAAGTGCAAAACAACAGAATGGTGGGAAGCACAATAATGCAAACTGCGGTAGTGCAAGAAGAAATGCTAAAGTGCCAATAATGGAAGAGGTAGAATTAAAGGTCCGAGAACGTGGCAGCACCACTGGGAAGGGGATGTGAAAGTGGTGATTGGTTCAGAAGTCTGACAGCAGTGGGGAAGAAGCTGTTCCTTGAGCCTGGTTGTCCGGGCTTTCAAGCTCCTGTATCTTCTCCCAGAAGGTAGAAGAGAGAAAAGGGAATGGCCAGGGTGGCGGGTATCCTTGAATATACCGTTAGCCTTCCTGAAGCAACACACCGTGAAGGTGGACTGGATGGAAGGAAGTGATGAGCCTGTGACGGACTGGGCTGTGTTTACCACTCCCTGCAGGTTCCCTTGGTCCAGAGCAGAGCAGTTGCCATACCAGGCTGAAGTGCAACCTGTCAAGATACTTTCGATAATACAGACAGCATCGGAGGTCACTGGAGTGGTGATGTATCAGAACTATCCGCTGTGCCACAGGGCAAAGAAAATTTGCCAAAGGAACCCGTAAATGGAGCAGTAGGGTTGGGGAATGTGTGTTGGGCTTCAGAGGTCAGAATGGAGTGGAGCAGAGAGGGAGCTGAGGGAGGGTGGTGATCTTACAGTTTACCTATTTCTTTCAATGTGATGTTTTGTGTTGTATTATGCATTTTCATTGTAAGGGCTGGAACTCAACACAACGCACTGAATACTGGAGGAAGAAATTTCTCCTTGAGCCACAGTTTCATTAATATAGTGGAGACTGCAGATGCTGGAATCTGGAGTGAAAAACGAACAGCTAGAGGAACTCAACAGGTCGAGCAGCATCTGTTGGGGGAGAGTGATATAGTGGCATCTGTGAATTGCACCCTGCTTCTGATATTTGGTTGTGTTGACTTCAGTCAAACTGACAACAGAGTCCAATGCACAGAATCCACTGTACTGTGTGACTGAGGCTGTTTCTCTCATGACAGCAGAATGTCAGAAATAAGGAACATCACGGCTGTTCCTCTGTGAACTAAAACCAGAAAATACTGGAAACACTCAGCAGGTCAGACAGCATCTATGAGAAAGTAAACAGTTATTGCTTCAATTTGAGAACCTTTGTCAGAACTGATGTGGCATTCAGAAAGTGTACCATTTGTTTAAGGAAGTGTTGAATAAAGTCAAATTTATTACCATATGCACAAGTACATGTCTGCACAAGTGGAATGAAAAACTTACTTGCAGCAGCATCACAGGCCCATAGCATTAGAGGCACAACATAAATTGTACAAAATTATACAAGGAAGAACAATTAGAACAAAAAAAAGTCTATTGTAGTGCAAAGTGGTCACTGTGTTGCTATAGTGAGGTCGTGATCAGAGTTGTGCAGGTTGGTTCAAGAACCAGATGGTTGAAGGGAAGTAACTGTTCTTGAACCTGGTGGTGTGAGATTTCAGGCTTTTGCACCTCCTGCCATTTATATTGTATCTTTTGGAAATCCTTGATGGGAATTATGTCTACAACCTAATGTCATACATATTTTTGGATGATTATAAGTGGGGGGGCATATCCCTACTTGCCCCTGTTTCCCAAGCCCCTGTCCAGAGCTAAATGCAGAATTGTTTACACAACAACACTCTGTCTGCATTCTTACTGACTGATGGAGCAATTGCCTGCTGTTGTCATTGGCCAGAATTTTACTGTCGCTCTGTCATCACTCACCCGAGCTGCTGAATTTGGAAGGCCAATCTCGGTTGCCAAACAGTTGAATGATGAGGCCCCAAAAGGCAGCAGGGACTCCAGCCACATAATGGAGTGATGTGGGTGGGTAGAATATGCCCTGGCCACAGAACTCCTCTGGAAGTCTTTGACAGCAGGCAAAAGAGGGGTAGAGCTTTGCTGGCTGTTGAACCTATCAGGGATTTTGATGCCTCTATTATTATTTAAACTCTTAAAAACTATTCAAAACGAAACAAAGTATTTTTTTAAATGATAAAAATTTTGCATACTTAAGATACCTAAAACCAAATTAAACAACCACAAATAATTAAAAAAAAGACTTCACTTACTCCTTTTATAACATACTGCCTGATAATCTGCTTTGAATTTGATGTGCTCATATATTTGTGTTGGATTCCCAAAATGTCCTGGCACTTATGCTGAGAAGTGCAAACAGCTCTGTGAGGAAAATGCAGCTTTTACTAGCAAGACGCGGCTCAGTTTGCTGAGTACATGTTGGTAGCAACTGCAGCATCCAACATCAGAGTAAGGTGGGTTGGTCAGTGTTCTGGTCAATCTCTGGTGAGCTGACCATGGTAGGCAAGGTCACTTGTTGCGACTAAGTGCTTAAAATATTCAGGGTCAGACTGCTTATTAATTCAAAGATATTCTTCCAGATATCTGCATTCTGTCAGTTCCAGCCTCTTGTTCATCCTTAATTTCCTTTGTTCCACCATTGGCAACCATGCCCCCAGCTGCCAAGTCTCTGAACTCAGGGCTATTCTCTCTAAACCTCTCTGCCTCTCTTTCCTTCTCTGCCACAGTCCTACAAACCTATCACCTTGCTCAAGTTTTCACACATTTTTCCTAATATCTCCTTACACAGATCTTTTTTTTGGTCTCGCAGCACTTCTGTTAAGTGCTTTGTGATGCTTTGCAACTGTTTTTGTTAAAGTGACTGAGACAATGAGTTGTGGTTTTGTCAAAGCTGGTGGATACCAGATGTTTTTTTCTACAAAAATGAAAACAGAACGTGCTGGAAACATTCAGCAGGTCAAGTAGCATCCAGAGGGAGAGAGAGAGAGAGAGAGAGAGAGAGGGAGAAGGGCTAATGTTTCAGGTCCAAGATGTTCATCAGGACTGTGAAAGAGAGAAATGAGGTTGGTTTTAAGTTACAGAGAAGGTGGTTAAGGATGGCTGGTGTAATATTCCCTGTCAGAGGAATTGCCTTTTTGTCCTCAACCTCACACTCATCACCCACTTACAGGGTTGAGATAGATCAACTGGTTGAGTGGTGTCACAACAGCAACCTCACACTCAATGTCAGCAAAACCAGGGAATTGATTGTGGACTTCAGGAAGGGGAAGTCAGGAGACCACACACCAGTCCTCATTGAGGGGTCAGTGGTGGAAAGGGTGGGCAGTTTTAAGTTCCTTGGCATCAACATCTTGGACGATCTATCCTGGGTCCAACATATTGATGCAATCATGAAGGTGACACGCCAGCGGCTGTACTTCATTAGGGGTTTGCGGAGATTTGATATGTCACCAAAGACTTGCCAATTTCTATAGATGTTTGGTGGAGAGCATTCTGACTGGTTGCATCACAGCCTGGTATGGAGGCTCCAATGCACAGGATCACAAGAGGCTGCAGATGTTGGTAGACTCAGCCAGCTCCATCATGGGCACAACCCTCCCCACCATCAAGGATATCTTCAAGAGATGGTGCCTCAAGAAGCTGACATCCATCACTAAGGACCCTCACCATCCAGGACATGTCCTCTTCTCATTACTACCATTAGGGAGGAGGTACGGGAGCCTGAAGACCCACATTCAACGATTCAGGAACAGCTTCTTCCCCTCTGCCATCAGAGTTTTGAACGGTCCATGAACACTACCTCGTTATTCCTTTTATTTTGCACTAACTATTTGTTTTTATAATTTATATTGTAATTTTATGTACTGCTTTTGCCAAACAACAAATTTCATGTCATCCAAGTTAGTGATAATAAATCTGATTGTGATTCTGATTCTCAACACAACTTAAAACTAACTTGGTTTCTCTTATTCTCAGTTCCAACAAAGGAACTTCAACCTGGAAGCACTTCAAATCTCTCTCTGTGGATTCTGCCTGGTCTTTGGAGTATTTTCAGTATTTTTTGTTTTTATTTTGGTCTTCCAACACCTGCTATTCTTTGATTGACTTCTTTCCAATGGTGGGGCTACTTAGGGTGAGATAGTCCGAAATTTATAGAGAGGTTATGCGTCCAAATATACCAGTTTGGGCTGAATAACCAGCTTCTTTGCTGTAGACCTGATGTATCTTGCTTGCCTTTACTGTGAGCATTGGTTTGCACTTTGACTGTGGAAGCATCACATCGCATAATATCCACACATGATTTGTTGCTAATGAGCTTCCTGCTGTGGCTGTCCTTTTTAATTCCCTCTAGTTCAACAACACTAAGGCACATTACCATCCCCGCTCAACAGAGAGACTGAACCTGGGAGCTTTCTAATTTCTCTGTCTCATTCAGACATCCGGTGATACACCTACCACTGAGTGACTGGGAGAGTTTATTTGTTAACTTATTTCCTAAACGCTACGTGTTGTACTGAGTAATCCTCTGACAACAGATGTGTGGAACAGCATCCAAAATAAAAATTCATTAGTCGCTCCTAGGACGTATTGTTCTGGTAGTCATGGTGGCTTGTTGAGACGTGCATTTTTCTGGTGCAAGAGCTATTTTTTATTATATAAGAATAATGATAAAGCACTGAATTCCACTTGTCCTGATTGGTTTTACTGCCATTTCCTGCTTTGTGCCTCTTTATTCAAAAGCCCGATTTCTTTTCACTGACATTCCCATTCACTCCGTAATCCAATAAAGACACTTTTTTGTTGCCAATTTCTGCCTAGCGTCAGTTCTTTTACCCATAATCTCCATCCACCCGCACACTCTATTAATATTTACCTGTCACGTCAGTCAAATATATAATTGGGCAGTACAAACAAAACATTCTCCCTAGAATCACAGTGGTGGTCACTAGACAAAAAAAAACACAGGCTCAAAAGTTTTAGTCATTTCTTTGTATTTTTGCTCCCAACTCTTCCTCTTCAGAATGTGCTCAATCAGGCACTGGGATACATTTCTTCAATGATGCTAGAAAGCTTTGGGCTTTTATACATTCTTGCTGAAACCGGTTGGACAATCTGGGTTTTTATGGCTTTTAGTCTTCGTAATATCAGAGGCTTTATTCGATATGGAGATAATATCTACAGCTGGGAGAGTAGTAGGATATTCCACACTCGCCTGGATGAGTGCAGCTCCAACTATGTTTTCAATGTTGGACCATGTCCAAGGCAGAGCAGTGCGCTTAATTGGCATCCCACTCCCACTCTAAACATTCACTCCTTCCAACATTGGTGCACAGTAGCTGCAGTGTATACCATCTGCAAAATGCACTGCAATTACTTGTCCAGCTAGCGGTTAGCATAACGTTATTACAGTGCCAGCGACCTGGGTTCAATTCCGGCCACTGTCTGTAAGGAGTTTGTACGTTCTCCCCGTGACTGTGTGGGTTTCCTCCGGGTGCTCTGGTTTCCTCCCACATTCCAAAGGCGTACAGGTTAGGAAGTTGTGGGCGTGCTATGTTGGCGAAGGAAGCGTGGCGACACTTGCGGGCTGCCCCTAGAACACTCTAAGCAAAAGATGCATTTCACTGTGTGTTTCAATGTATATGTGACTAATAAAGAAATCTTATCAAACCTGTGACCTCTACTGCCTTGAAGAACAGGGACAGCAGGTGCCTGGGGACACTAACACCTACAAGCCCCCTTGAAGTTGCACTTTACCCGAGTATAAGAGTCAGGAAGTCATGTTGCAGCTATATAAAACTTTGGTTCAGCTGCACTTGGAATATTGTATGCAATGCTGGTTGCCCCATTACAGGAAGAATGTGGAGGCTTTGGAACAGATGCAGAAGAGGTTTACCAGGATGCTTCCTGGATTGGAGGCCATGTGCTATAAGGAGAGGTTGGACAAATTTGGGCTGTTTTTTCTGGAGCATCGGAGGCTGAGGGGAGACCAGATAGAAGTTTATAAATTTATGAGAGGCATAAATAGGGTAGACAGTCAGAATCTTTATCTCAGGGTAGAAATATCAAGAACTAGAGGACATGCATTTAAGGTGAGGGGGCAAGTTTTTTACACAGAGAGTGGTAGGTGCCTGGAATGGGCTGCTGGGGTAGTGGTGGAAGCAGATACAACGGTGGTGTTTAAGAGGCTGTTAAACACATGAACTTGCAGAGAATGGACGGATATGGATCATGTACAGGTAGAAGACAATTAGTTTAATTCAGCATCATGTTTGGCGCAGACATTGTGGGTTGAAGGGCCTGTTCCTGTGCTGTGCTGATCTATGTTCTATGTACCCTCACTTGGAGATATATCGTCAGCCCATCTTTGCTTTGTCTAAATCCTGGAATTCTCTCCCCAACAGCACTGAGGCAGCACCTTCACCAGCTGCAGTGGTTCAAAAAGACACATGGATTGCAATGGTTTAAAAAGACAGCTCCTCACCACCTTCACTTCCTCAGGGCAATTAGGGATGGGCAATAAATGCTGACCTTCCTAGAGACACACAAATCCCATGAGAGAATATAAAAACATAAACATGTAACACTCACAGCCTCTGAGAAATTTGTCAACCATTGAAGGTTCATGAGTGAGCACCAGCTGGTCTTTTGCAGTGTTCTTATTTAAAAATCCAGCCAAGTGTTATCATGGACAATAAATAACCAGGGGAGTGTTTACATATCCACTGTGACCTCTTAAGCCGTAATCATGAAGTGTTTTATTGCACTCTGGAAGTGTTGATAGGTTGCCTCCTTGTAGTAATTCGGTTGAACCTTCTGCTGAAAGAAGAGTAGCTACAATCATAGTTTGTTTTTCCTCTACTCTCCAGATCAAAACACACAAAATACCACAAGCTTTTTACAGACTCCTTGCTCATGGGGTTCTTTAGATGTTTTGGAACAATGATGTGGATAGGATAAGAAGGGGTGCTTGATTGAAGGAGACACAAGAGACTGCAGATGCTGGAATCTGGAGCAACAAACAATCTGCTGGAGGAACTCAGTGGGTCGGGCAGCATCTGTAGTCTCTTGTGTCTCAACCTGCTGAGTTCCTCCAGCAGATTGTTTGTTGTGCCTGATCTAAGCCTTCCAGGGATGTCTTGAGTGCATTATTAAGATGGGAGCCAGCTACATGGGCAGGCAAAATAGAAAACATATCAAATTGCATCATGGTTCTCTCACACTGTCATACCACACACCAGTTATTAAAAACATTCCTTTGGACAAAAGGCAAGACTTTCTCCATTCCTCTCTCTCTTTCCTGTATTCCCATGATGCAGAGGAGGCCATTCAGCCCAACAGGTCCACACTAGCTCCCAGAAGAACAAATCCATCAGTCTCATTCCTCCGCTGCTTATTTCAGTGTATCCCTGTATGGATGGCACGCAAAACAAAGCTTTTCGCTGTACCTCGATACATGTGACAATAATAAACCAACAAATAAATCTCCAAATCTTTTAACAGAATGAATATTTTTATATGAAAAATGATTACCACTTACTCATGCAAATGAATAAATGAGTTAAACTATTTGTCAATTGACCACACCCTTTTTCTTGCAAAATTGGTAATTAGTAATTGGTTTACTATTGTAACTTCTACTGAGATACAGGGAAAGGCTTTTGTTTGCATGCCACCCAGACAGATCATTCCAAACATAAGTATATTGAGGTAGTACAAAAGGAAAACAATAGCAGAATGCAGAATATAGTGTTAAAGTTACAGAGAAAGTGCAGTGCTGGAATGCAAATAGTAGATGCTATAGTAGAATACTACATGCAAATAATAGATGCTATGAGCCTGTGATCCTCTGCAAATATAAGTTTTTCATTGCACCTGTGCATACACGTACTTGTGCATATTACAATAAACTTGACTTTGACTTTGAAATAGAGTGCAAGGGCCATGATGAGTTAGATTGAGAGATCAAGAGTTCATCTTTACCAGATTGTCCATTATATCTTGGGAGATTGTTGTATCATCAGTACATTACCTGCCTTTAAAGTAAGCTGTATTTATTACAGCCTGGATAGGAACTTTATGTACTTAATTTTAGGCTGTGGTTAGAGTTAGCATGTGTTCAAAGTGGCATAGAAATCAACTCAGCAACAACTTAGTTTATGAGCAAGTTAACAGCTCTGAGGACCTACTTTGAAAATTCAAAGTAAAACAATGCAGGTGCTGGAAATCAGATGTAAAAAAACTGGTAAATTGATAAATTCATTTATTATTGTCACATGTACTGAGGTACAGTGAAAAAACTTGTTTTGCATGCCGTCCATACAGGTCATTTCATTACAACAGTGCGTTGAGGTAGTACAAGGGAAAACAATATCAGAATGCAGAATATAGTGTTACAATTACAGAGAAAGTGCAGTTCAGATAGACAATAAGGTGCAAGGCCATAACGAGGTAGATTGTGAGGTCAAGACTCCATCTTATCATACTAGGGGACCATTCAATAGTCTTATAACAGTGGGATAGAAGCTGTCCTTGAGCCTGGTGGTATGTGCTTTCAGTAAATGCTGGAGGTGCTCAGTAGATCAGGGAGCATCTTGACTTAACATCTCACCCCTTATAAAACAGCACCTTTAACTCCCTGAGAAGGGCAAGTGCTTCTCATTGGGCTATGGCTATACATTTGTGATATTGATGTTACATATATTGCCTTGGGTCATAAACAATGATGAAGATTTATTGTTGTAGCTTGCAGTTCACTGATACAAACAAAACAGTAATAATAAAATAAATCTGCTTAGATTAATTCTCAATTTACTTTGCCTGCCTCTGAACTATCTGGTTGTAAGAATGGAATTTGTTACCTTAATACTTTAAGGGTTAATATTAATGCACAGAAGGTCTTTCGAGCAAAGACATTTCTGGCCTATCTAACATCAGAACTAATTAACAGTTATAGGCCCAAGTCTCAAGTTATGCTATTGTTTTGTACGGAACATCTGAGATTGCTTCAACCATTTGCGGGATCCTGGGTAGACTTTAAACAGTTTCATTAGAGGAGATAATATTGGAAAGAATTAATAAGAAATCATTTTGATAAATGTTTAGAAATTACATTGCATGTTAATGAAGTGTGAATAAGCTAATTATTTTCTGAAATAACAGAGACTTGATTGAAAATACCAGAATTAAATGAGAAGAGAGCCCTATTGTAGACTAGTTAACATTAATTAGCCACAATGTAAAGTAGTAAATGATACGCAAACCCTTAGAACACAATGGGGCCACAGTCAAAGGAAGCAATCTGCAGGGAGGTGGCATTCAAAATATACTAACGTAAAGAAAGTGCATGGATTCTAATAATACCACGTAATAATTACTCTTTCATAATCTATATAAAGTGTGAGAGTTACAGAAATGTGGGAGGGAATTTTAATTTCACTGATGCCCACTGAAAATTGAGTAGGCAGGTGGTTAAAATGGAGGGGAAGAGACTCATATTTGGGTCAAATTGTTCTAATTGTGTTCTTCTTGTTAAAAATTGTGCATAATTTATGTTTAATGTATGTTTTTCTCATGAATGCTGTTTATATGATGTTATGTGCCTGTGATGCGGCTACAAGTAAGTTTATCATTACACCTGTGCATACATGTACTTGTGCACATGACAATAAACTCGACTTGACTTGACTATAGTGCCCTTAACACAAAGAAAAAAAATCCTGAGGGGTATTATCAAGAAAATTTAACGCTGAGCTATGAGCTATATAAGGAGGTATTAGATGAAAAGCTTAGTCAAAGATGCAGGTTAACTGGAGCTCAGATAAAAAGCCCAGCCATGATCTTATTGAAAGGCAGAATAAGCATGAGAAAATTGTATTGTATGGAATTGCTTGTATCTTTTATGTTGAGCTCTTGGGGAGGACAAGGCTGGGTTAGGGATGAAGTTGTGGAGACTGAAGAACATGGCTTTCAATGGCAGAGCAATCAGGGCTGTACAGGGGAGCAGGATAGGAGGAGCTGAGGACTCAGAGGTCTGTTGGCCAGATGGGTTTATAGGGAGAGTGAGAGGCAATGCCCTGAGGTGACTTCAACAGAGAGAAGAGTTTAAACTGACTGGGAGACAATAAGGTCAGCAAAGGCAGGAATGGGCGATAGGTAGATAGGTTTTGATGTGAATACATTCAGAAGACCTCAGGTTTACATATGGGAAGAGGTGGGAGGGGTGGGAATGCACTAAATGGTCAGGAATAAAGGTAACAAAGACTTGGTTGTGGGTTTCAGCAGCAAGACGAGGCAGGGGAAAATAAGGAGACTGAAAGAATAATCTTAGCAAAATAAAGAAAGACAAACCAGGGCTCTTCATGCTGTTCCAGAAGGGCTGACTGCTCACTGTCCCTATGGGCAGGTGATTTATCTCTTCCCCACCACTCACATGATAATGGCATTTGATTCTTTTACATTCATTATGACAGGTTGGCCTCACTGCTTTATGTTGTGTGTGGTCTTGTCCATTACATCATCTACCTGCTGTGCCAATGTGACTGGGGCTGAGATTGAGACCTCAAAGTGTGGGTGAAGGACTGCTTTGTTATGTGCAAGATGAGCACTTTGTAAACATAAACCACATCCCAAGTAGTGCGTTTGCTTTTGGTGCTTGTTGTTAGAAAGTTTACAGACATGGGAAGGTGACTGTAGCAGCTTCAAGTCAATGCAGGGCTGAATCATGGCACTGGAGCCCTGACACCTCATTATGTTTTCAGATCTTTGAACTAAATAACAAGTTAGACACAGGCTTCTTTTTGACTATATCAACAAAACCAATATGTACTTCTACCATGAAGAATGGTTATTGTGTCATTAGTGTCTACGAGTTGTACCTGTGCGTGTGCATGCACATACAGGCTATACCCAGGTTACGGATGCCTGACTTATGGACACCCCTACATACAAATGAGCTCCCATAATATTATTAAATTCAGAAGTCCGACATATGTACATACATTTCTTCCTACGAATGGCAGAACTAGTTTTCTCTCTCTCTCTCCACTTTTGGTAATTGTTCTTTCTTATCAGTCTTACGTGCTTTTGATGCCGTTCATTACAATACTGTAGAGATACGGTTTCCGTACCGAGTGATTTTTGTGTATTTTCCACCCCAGGAACAAAATCGAATTATGGACATCTGTAAAAATGGAACCTGTTTGTTACCTGGGGATGGCCTGTAAAGTTGCATGAATGCATGTGCATCTGTTTGTGTGTACATGTGAGAGTGTGCGTGTGTGTGTGTCTCTTTGTGTATGTGAATGATCATATGTGTGTGAATGTGTATGTCTATTAGTTTATGAGTGTACATATATATACTTATTTGTGAATGTGTGTATGTGCATGTGTGCATTACTGTTAGTGTGAGTGAGTGTATGTGTGTGTTTGCATGTGTGAATGTGAGAGAGAGCAAGAATGCATCTGTGTGTGGACCTAAGTGTGTGTGTGTGTGTGTGTGTGTGTGTGTGTGTGTGTGTGTGTGTGAGAGAGAGAGATGTGTGTATGTATCTGTGTGTGTGTGTGAGGGAAGTGCGTGTTTGGGTGTGTATGTATCTGTATATATATGAGAGATATGTGTGTGTGTGTGTGTGTGTGTGTGTGTGTGTGTGCTCGCGCCCGCGCGTGCACATATATGTGTGTTGGTATCTGAGTGCCATCCCAGTGAGACATCAAGGCTAAAACCAAGGTCCAGACCTCCAGTGGTACATTGTAAAACTTTGTTAGGTTGGTTCCCCTTGCAGTGAGGCTGCTGTGGGTACTGTCAGTGCATTACCTTGGGGATACACTAAGGATGGCCTCACATTGATCCTGTACACTCTTGCAGGGTCTGTGGGAGAAGTTGCATTCTCGTGCAATCCCCTGGTTAATAATGAGAGCCTTGATGTGTACATTTTTGACTTTATAATTTCAAGTTTGCATTTTCAGTGTCACTCATTCTGAATAGGCTGGAGCCTAGGCCAATGTTGCCCTTTGGTTGGATGATGGCTGTTAAAAATCAAAGATGCCTTCAAAATATATCTTTAATTTAATTTGCAAAGATAAAATCTAACAGTGTTGAAGGCTTTAAAGAGCAATATGGGTTGGTGGTCCCAATCACATGCACTCAGGGTCGATTCCAATGGCCTTGTTTATCTCTCACTAGAAAATGAGTGAAATGAGAAATGAGAGATCTTCTGCCTTTTTGGGGCTCAGCTGAGGGACACATGGATTTCTGAGCTCAAGAGGAATCAAGGATTGAAGGAATCAAGTGGGACAATGAAATTACAATAAAGGATAAGCCCTGATCTCACTTACTGGTAGGGAAGTCTCCAAGGATTCTCTGAACTTTATTTGTCCTTGGATTTGTTAAGATAATCATGCAACTCAGGAGTATCTGGCAAAGTACCTGCTTCCAAAATCTGGGTGCATTGATGATGATGGAACTGAATTTCAAAGCACATTGTACAACCATTTCTACACTAGACAATTAGTATACTGGGCCGAAGACGAATTTTTGTTATTGTTTTATGCAGATTCTAAGCAACTTCAGGTGTGATCTGCAGCTGCATTTACCTGCCATGATTGGCTGAGACTGAGTTTTACCCATTACAGAAAAAGTAAAAAAGGCTTGACTTAACTTAGGTTTCAGAAATCTCACTTTAGCTCAAGAACAATTTCAAACTGTGAGCTCAGATGTTGATATCTGGTATTAACAGACAATCCTGGACACATTTCTCATGATATTTATTTGTTCATCATGTACAAAAATCTAGTCTGTCAGTCCCATGCAGCACTGAAGGGGTGCTGCACTGTTCAAGATGCAGGCTTTCAGATGAGGCGTTGATCTGATACCCACCTGTTCTTTCAGGTGAACGCAAAAGATCCTAGAACACTGCTTTGAAGAACAGTAGGGGGTCTTGGACAATACTTATCCCTTAATCAGTTACACTAACACAGATGTCCTGATTGTTATCACATTAGTGATTATGGGAGCTGTAAATATAATTTGGGGTGTGGCGAGATTATGAAAGGCACCCAATAAATAAAGCAACAAACAATCTGCTGGAGGAGCTCAGTGGGTCAAGTAGCATCTGTGGAGTGAAAGGAATTGTCAACATTTCGGGTCAAACCCTGTATCAGGAATCCCAATAATTGGAAATTTTTTCCTTTCTCTGAGGGAAACCTCACCCAGGAGTTGATGCTGGTGGGAAAGGTTTGGGGTTCGTATCTTCATGTTCTGTGATGAGAGGCAACAACTAAACTATTGGTATTGGTATTGGTTTAAACCAAAGTAATCTGAGCCCTTCACATTCACATGAAATAACCAGGTGGATCAGATTGTATGAGAATTTTGAAAATACCCATCCTCATTCAAGAAGCATAGTGTGTTGTTGGATTTTCAACAATTCATTTTCAATATTCTTATTCTTTGCTGTGCCCCCAATTATTTTACATTTATTCCAATTGTAGTAGCTAGTATTCATGTTAAAACAACATGCTACAACTTGCCTTAATGGTCAAAATCTTTAATTAGGTTCATTCTTAATATATCCTAATACATATAATTATCCACAATGACTGGTGACCACTTGTCTTCCCAATTGTTCTGCAAGGTGCTTCTCACACGATTTTGTATTGTCAGCGAGGAATGTGTCCAGCCCCTCTCTATCCACTGAAACCAATGATGGGCAAATCTACTGGAGATGAATGGCTCATCTACCAATCCCAAGGAAAAAGAGACTTGAATGTCAAAGTCTTGGAATGTTAGCTGTCAAGTATTTGTCGGTTATCTTGTAGGTTCATTTTTTCCCTCTGTGTGTGTGTGTGTGTGTGTGTGTGTGGGGGGGGGGGGTGGTGTTGGGGGGGGTGAAGTGCAGCGGGCAGGAGGTTGGGGGGGGAGCGGGCAAATTTTATCCTAATATTCTGAGTAAGCACACTGCGAACAAGACGACTTTAGGATTACAATGCATTAACTATGCTGTAATCATACATTACAATGAAGATGATGCTTCGGACCTACCTAAGGCTTTGGGAGGTGCTACATAAATGCAAATATTTCTTCCTTTGTAGGAGCATGTTTTCCAACTGTGGTTATTTCTGGTGCAATTGCAAAGACAACATTGTGGAAAATTGAGGGCTGCAGGGACAGTTCTCTAGGGTGTATGGTAGGTGTTGAGGTGTTCTTGATATTGGGTCTCAACACTCTTTATAATGGACCCAGTGGCTGCAACAAGTTAACTAGGGATAAAGTAATATACAGTACAGCATTCTTTAGATAAATGAAGTTAAGGGATGGTGTTGGATGCTGGAGGTGGGGGAATCAGGAGGGGAAGGCCGGAGTTTGGGGAGAGTATGGAGGTCAGACCAAAGTATTAGGAATTTAACCTTAATCTTGGGCAGTTCCATCAGGAATCACCTCAACACACAAAGGCTAAAGGAAACTTGGAAGTGTCTCCACTGAAAATCCTGCTGAGTAGTTAGACATTCCTCCTCAGTCACAAGTGTTAAAGGATTGTATAGCCTGTGTGTTGATCCTCCACATCTGAAATCTGGTTCTGTTGAAGACAATGGGACTGAGCTTCAGAAACAACTGAGTGATTCTGAGATTAGTATATGTCACACTGGATGAACTTCTGCCCCAGACAGTCAAGTGAAAATGTCAAACATTTTGCTATCTATTTGATCAAAATCAAAGTCTAATTCATTGTCATATGCACAAGTACATGTATGCACAGGTACAATGAAAAACTTACTTGTAGCAGTGTCACAGGCACATAGCATTAGATACACAACATTCATAAGGAAAGCATAAATTATACAACATTATACAAGAAAGAAGACAATTAGAACAAAAGAAACAAAGTCCATTGTAGTGCAAAGTGGTCAAAGTGGTCATAGTGTTGCTATACTGAGGGAGTGATTAGGGTTGTGCATGTTGGTTCATGAATCAAATGGTTGAAAGGAAATAACTGTTCTTAAACCTGGTGGTGCAGGACTTCAGGCTTCTGTACTTCCTGCCCAGTGGTAGCTGCAAAAAGACAGCATGGCCCAGATGGTGGGGATCTTTGATGACTGATGTTGCCTTCTTGAGGTAGTACCTCATGTAGATACTACCGATGGTGGGGAGGGATGTGCTTGTGATGTATTGGGCAGAGTGCATTACTCTCTGCAGCTTCTTACCTTCCTATGCATTTGAATTGCTGTAACAGACCATGATATAACCAGTCAGGACACTTTCAACAATACATCTCTAGAAGTTTGTTAGAGTGTCCGGTGACTTGCCGAATCTCCTTAACTTTCTAAGCAAGTAGAGACGTTGGTGTGTCTTCCTTGTGATTGCATCTATATATCAGAGTATTAAGTGCAATGGAACAAGGGAAGGGAAATAGAATTGAGGTACTGGTCAGCCATGATCTCAGTGAATTACAGAATAGCTTTGAGGGGCTGAGTAGTCTGTTCCCTAGATCCTGAAATCCATCTTCAATGCAGGAAAAGTGTTCCAGCAGAAACCTCTGAAGCGAAGGAGATTACCAAGCCTCTGCCCTTTTGTGATCCATTGTGGTTGCATGTACTTTGAATAAGGACACCACCCTAATACCTCCACAGAATTGCCCTATAATTGGGATAATTTGTTAAATTGTGATTTCAGAAATGAAATTTATGAGATAATTGATAATTTTGGTCATTTTTATGGCAGTAAATGTAGGTATCGATCGTAATACAGTTTTATTATATAATTGCATTTTATGGTACCTGCCTTTTATGGTGGAATAATGTATAATCATTAGATGATAATAAATGCTTGTTTTATTGACTGCCCAGACTGGTGTGATAGTGTGAAACAAATGTCAGGAATTGCGATATCAAGAGACAAGGTCAAGTACCTAAAATAATCCTGAAATGTATAATTCACTCTGTAGTCAGTTATTGCTTTTACATAATGATTTAGCCCATTCAACATCAATTTAGTAGAAAATAAATGAAGCTTTCCAATGGAGTGTGATATGAAGTACATTCATGCACACCCACTTAGTGCATTTTAAGAAATTATCCCCAGCAATATGCATGAAAGTGGAAAAAAACATACAGATGTCATTAAAATGCTAATAAGACACTATTTATTAAAATTCACTGTGCTATGCAATTGACTTTTTGATTTTCATATTTTTAGTTTGTTGGCTTGTGTGAGGGAGAAAAGATTTTGCACTGAGGCCTGTAGAAAACTATGGATAAGGGCAGTTCTAGTTTTCTTCTGGGAAACCTTTGGTTCATGGTTTTGCCAATCCAATGGACATAACCTTTTTTAATGTACTTGACACTGCCTGATGATAGAGTGTTTGCCTAGTGTGCCTCAGAATCAATTGACGATGGACTAGTTCGAAACTCAAACCATGCTATTAGACAGCGGCTGGTAGGGAACTCCCAATTTGTGTATACATACATTGGGATTGGACAGGGAAGCAATCAAACCAGTGCTCGCTACTCCTCATTACTATCTGGTGGATCATAGAGGTCCTGCCCACCCTCCAACACCCAAGAAACGATCAAGCACTGTAAGCACAGCTAGCAGAGTGGCAATCTCACAGTTCCAGCGATCTGGGTTCAATCCTGACCTCCGGTATTGTCTGTGTGGAGTTTGCATATTCTCCCAGTCACCGTATGGGCTTCCTCCAATTTACAGCAGCCACTTAACCTGCCATCTTGCCACATCCCAAAAACGTGCAGGTTGGTAGGTTAGTTGGCCACTGTAGGTTGCCCCTAGCTTAGATGAGTGGTAGAATCTGGGAGACATTGACGAGAATAAAAAACAGGATTAGTGTAAGATTAATGTAAATGGGTGCTTGATGGTGGGTTGAAGGGCTGTATGATTGTATGACTCAGATGCAGAACAGTCTGAACAAACTGGATCTGTATACTGTTATGTCTTTATAAGTGCACTGAGACACAACGTATATCCAAGAGCTAATGGTTTATTTTCCTGGCAACACAGTTAAACTATTTACATGTTGAGACTTTAAGCTGGTAGACTAAATGTCTGAGAAAGTGTTACACTGCTGCAAAGCAGGTACTCCACAAGACTTTCCTGTCCAATTGGGTTACAATATAAACACATACAAAGATACACAAAAAACAAAAGTCCCTGCTTAAAGACACATGACATATACCTCTTGTGTAGTAAAATATCCCAAGGCAATTTGCAGCCGTGTCATTAGAAAAGTTAACAAAATGTTAGCATTTATTGTAGGTGGAATTAAATGCAATTAAATGCTTCAGTTACACAGGGCATTGGCCAGGCCACATCTGGAGTATAGTATTTGTCAAACTATTTAGGGAAATGTTGGAATGGGTTCTGAGATTAACTCGACAGATACCTGGAATGGTCAGGTTGTCTAATGAGGAAAGGCTGGGCAGGTTAAGCTTTTTCAGCTGGAGTTTCGAAGACTCGGAGGGGCCCTGATTGAAACCTGTGAGATTTCAAAAGGCCTTGACAGGCTGGATGTGGAGGCATCTTCTGGGAGAATCTAGTGTCAGAAGGCACTGCTTAAAAATATGGGCTTACTCATTTCAGATAGAGATAAGGCAACAATTTTTCTCTTGGACAGTCGTGAAACTTTGGAACTCTCTTCCTCGAAGGACAGTGATGGCAGAGTTTTTGGATATCTTTAAGGCAAAGGGAGATAGATTCTTGGAATGCAAGGGGGTGAAAGGTTACTGTGGGTAGATAGGAATGCAGGGTTGAGGTTACAGTCAGATAAGTCATGATCTTATTAAATGGTGGAGCAGGCTTGAGGAGCAGAGTGGCTTACTCATTCTCCTAAATTCGTACATTTGCACGCCATTAAACCAAATTTGACACATCTGTAAGGATGTGTGACTTTTGATCTTGACAACGCAGAATTAGGATTTCCCTCTCCCCTTGCACTTACCAATCGTGAGCATCATTGAAATGATCTGTTACCATATGGCTAAAGGCCAGACTGCAGGTCAGGTGATTTTCTGTTGTTCTCCATTGTCACCCATTCAGGCAGGATGTAGACTTGTTAAAGTGCCTCAGGTGTTAAACTCGGCCTGCGATTTATAGTGTCACAGGGTCATAGAGTCATACAGCACGGAAACAGGCCCTTCAGCCCAACTTGTCCATGATGACCAAGACGCTCATTTAAGCTAGTCTCATTTGTTTGCATTTGACCCATATCCCTCTGAACCTTTCCTATCCATGTACCTGTCCAGGTGACTTTTAAATGTTATTATTCCTCTGACAGCTCATTCCATACACACACCACCCTCTGTCTGTAACAGTTGCCCCTCAGGTCCCTTTTAAATCTGAAAATCTGTGCCGACCAACTGGCTGGAGTGTTCAAGGACATCTTCAACCTCTCACTGCTGTGGTCTGAGGTTCCCACCTGCTTCAAAAGGGCAGCAATCATACCAGTACCCAAGAAGAGCTGGGTGAGCTGCCTCAACGACTATTGCCTGGTAGCACTCACATCTACTGTGATGAAGTGCTTTGACAGGATGGTTATGGCTAGAATTAACTCCTGCCTGAGCAAGGACCTGGACCTGCTGCAATTTGCCTACTGCTGCAACAAGTCTACAGCAGATGCAATCTCACTGGCTCTCCAGTCTGCTTTGGAGCACTTAGACAACAGCAAAATATATGTCAGGGTGCTGTTTATTAATTACAGCTTGGCATTCAACACCATCATCCCCTCAGTATTAATCAACAAGCTTCAAAACCTGGACCTCTGTACCTTGCTCTGCTATTGGATCCTCAACTTCCTTATCGGGAGACCACAGTCAGTGCGGATTGGTAACAACATCTCCGCGCTGACAATCAACATAGGCACACCTCAAGGATGTGTGCTTAGCCCACTGCTCTAGTCTCTCCATACTCATGACTGTATGGCTAAGCACAGCTCAAGTGCCATCTATAAATTCGCAGGTGATACCACCGTGTCACAAGAGACTGAAGAGGGTGGTAGACTCAGCCAGCTCCATCACAGGCACATCCCTCCCTACCATCGAGGACATCTTCAAGAGGCGGTGCCTCAAGAAGGCGGCATCCATCACTAAGGCCTCTCATTGTCCAGGGCATGTCCTCTTCTCGCTACCACCATCGGGGAGGAGGTACATGAGCCTGAAGACCCACACTCAATGATTCAGGAACAGTTCTTTCCCTCCGCCATCAGATTTCTGAATGGTCTATGAAATCATGAACACTACTTTATTACTCCTTTTTGTCGCACTATTTATTTACTTGGTAATTTATAGTAATTTTATGTCTTTGCACTGCACTGCTGCCGTAAAACAACAAATTTCACAACATATATGTCAGTGATAATAAACCTGATTCTGATTTTAGATCTTTCTCCTCTCGCCTTAAACTTATGTCCTTTAGTTTTTGGTTCCCTTTCCCTGGGAAAAAGACTGTGTGCATTCACCCTATCTATGCCCCTCATGATTTTATACACCTCAATAAGGTCACCCCTCAGTCTCCTACGCTCCAAGGACTAAAGTCCAAGCCTGGCCAACCTCTCCTTATAATTCATGTCTTCGAGTCCCGTCAACATTCCTGATTTAACACAGAAGCTAAAACAGACACAGAAAGCAAAATAGACCTAAGAGCAAAAAATCAGGCCAGTAATTAAAGAAGGACCAGTGTTTAAAATAGGACTGGAAGATCCCAGAGGCTTTGATCTTAAAGTTGGCTCAGTACTTAAAACGGACCTATGAGCTAAAACAGATCAGTGTTACAGTATCTTGGCAGCAAAAATCAGTGTCCAAACCAACCACTTACCAAGCCATAATTTAAATCAGGGGCCTTAATGTCTTTAATAAAATGGCTGTACATGCTTAATGGTGGAAAATACTTGAAACAGCATCTTCCAAGCTGTGATAAGGTGGATCAAGCCGATGATAATTTGGTTTGTTGATATAATGGCATAATAACAGAAACTACTGTGCAGCATTATCCACCCTATGAGTGGAAATATGGTAAGTACTCAGGGTAACCCTCAGATCCTGCACATTGTCAAAGTATGACAAATTAATATGTGAGGTTGGTGGCGTCCATGATAACATGTTGTCATCCATGCCAAGGCCAGAGTTTGCTTCAATAGTGATGTAAGAAGCAACATCGATTGGTGGAAAATACAGCTTCATCTTGTATGTTTTTCAAAGGAAATAGTGCTTTTTCAAAGCATTACATTGCAAGATTAACTCTGAGAAATGTTTCTTTGTCCTGTTCTGAACAAAATTGCCAAACTTTAATACAAGTGGAACTATATCAGCAAATGAATATGATAAGAGAAAACCTGAATGTCTAATTGTTGAGATAATAATGGCATACTTGAGTGCCTTTTACCACATTCGACCACATGTTCATGCATTGTACCAATGAATCACTTTAAACATTATCATGTGTCATCATTAATATTGGCAAGAGTCAGAGAACAAACAGACCAGGTTCCAAAGTGCTGCCTCATTAATAAACTGTGGTCATGAAACAAAAGAGCAAAGATTAACTTTTATATTTCATAGCAGTAGGGGTTTTTAAATCCAATAATTGTTTGCAGTTGCACTTTATGACTCTGGCTTATTTCTTTTATTTGGTATCCTGGTTTAGACAGATGAATCTCAATGGAGAATGGTGGGATTTTCAGTTTGGACATCAAAAAGTAAATCACTCATTCACCTGAGTTTGTTCCCATGGTGAGTTATGTTTATGCTGTTGGTAACAGAGGTCAAAGTGGTGTGATCAATGTAGGTAAAGCTGATTGATTTTAAGTTGTGGAAAGTCTACAACAAGTCCATTCATAATGCTTTACAACCACAAACTGAGTATTTTTCTAGCCCAAGAGGATCAGTTGTACATGTTGTGGTGGGTTGAAATCATATAATAATATAAAGTCCTGAGTTCACTCTGTGCTTATACAAGAGGCAGATCCCAGTTTCAATCACTGACATGCAACCAGCAGTTCTGTTATTTCAGGTCAGTGATCTTTCAGTCACTCTCAATGTTCTCTCTACAGATGCTGGCTGACCCACTGAATGTGTTTGTCATTTTCAGTTTTCATTTTGGATTTCCAACATTTGCACTTATTTGTTTTCTGTGGTAAGATATTTACCCTTGAAGAACCGAGTGTGTAGTTCAAATGGACCATGCCAGTGATTAACTCTTACGTTGATTTTTGTGCAATTCACTCCCTATCCGAGCTGCTAAACTGGCAAAGAATACAAGGAAACAGGAAAATAGGAGCAGGTGTAGGTCACTTGGTCCCTCAAGCCTGTCTTGCTATTCACTATGATCATAGCTGATTTGCCCAGGTCTCAACTCCTCTTCTCTCCCAGATCCCCAGAGCTTTCAGTGTTCCAATCCATCAAAAATTTATCTACCTATCCTTTAAATACTTCTTTTGAGCCAACCTCCACAGTTCGTCATGGTACAGTTGCACAAAACGTTGGTTAGGCTGAACTTGGAGTGTTGTGTGCAGTTCTGGTTGCCATGTTACAGGAAAGATGTGATTAAGTTAGAGAGGGTGCAGAAAAGATTCACAAGGGCAGAAAAGGACATTGCCTGGACTGGAAGGCTTGAGTTATAAGGAGAGATTGGATAGGCTGGGTCTGTTTTTTCTGGAGCAAAGGAGGCTGGGAGGTGACATAATAGAGATATAGAAAATTATGAAAGACAAAGGTAGGGTAGATAGCCATGGTCCTCTTCCCCTAGTAAAGGTAAATAATACTAATGGGCATAGATTTAATGTGAGAGGGAGCAGGTTTAAAGGTGCTCTGAAGGGTAATATTTTCACACAAAGAGCAGTTGGTATCTGGAATGAGCTGCCAGAGGAAGTGATGGAGGAAGATACAATGATGACATTTTAGAGGCATATGAACACTTGAATGAGCAGGGCACACAGGAATGGAATTAATGCAGACATGTGGGATTAGTATCGTTTGGCATGATGAACAGCATAGACAGAGTGGGCCGAAGGGCCTGATTCTATGCTTTACAGCTCTATAACTCTATGACTAATTCTCTTGGGCAGAGAACTTGAGGGATTCACCACCCTCTGAGAGAAGAAGTTTCCATATACCTTGGTATTGGTATTGGTTTATTATTGTCACTTGTACCAAGGTACAGTGAAAAGCTTGTCTTACAAACTGATCGTACAGGTCAATTCATTACACAGTGCAATTACATTGAGTCAGTACAGAGTGCATTGATGTAGTACAGGTAAAAACAATAACAGTACAGAGTAAAGTGTTACAGCTACAGAGAAAGTGCAGTGCAATACGGTGCGAGGTCACAACAAGGTAAATCGTGAGGTCATAGTCCATCTCATTGCGTAAGCGAATTGTTGAATAGTCTTATCACAGTGGGGTAGAAGCTGTCCTTAAGTCTGGTGGTACGTGCCCTCAGGCTCCTGTCTCTTCTACCCAATGGAAGAGGAGAGAAGAGAGAATGTCCCGGGTGGGTGGGGTCTTTGATCATGCTGGCTGCTTCACCAAGACAATGACAGGTAAAGACAGAGTCCAAGGAGGGGAGGCTGGTGTCCGTAATGCGCTGGGCTGTGTCCACAACTCTCTGCAGTTTCTTGCGGTCCTGGGCAGAGCAGTTGCCGTACCAATCCATGATACAACCAGATAGGGTGCTTTCTATGGTGCATCTGTAAAAGTTGATGAGAGTCAAAGGGGACAAACCAAATTTCTTCAGCCTCCTGAGGAAGTTGAGGCGCTGGTGAGCTTTCTTGGCTGTGACTTCTATGTGATTTGACCAGGGCAGGCTGTTGGTGATGTTCACTCCCAGGAACTTGAAGCTCTCAACCCTCTCGACTTCAGCACCATTGATGTAGACAGGTGCATGTACACCACCCCCTTTCCTGAAGTCAATGACCAACTCTTTTGTTTTGTTGACATTGAGGGAAAGGTTGTTGTTATGACAGCATTCCATGAAGCTCTCCATCTCCTTCCTGTACTCCGACTCATCGCTGTTTGAGATACGGCCTACAACGGTGGTATCATCTGCAAACTTGTAGATAGAGTTAGAGCAGAATCTGGCCACACAGTCATGAGTGTATAGGGAGTAGAGTAGAGGGCTGAGGACGCAGCCTTGTGGGGCACCAGTGTTGAGAATAATCGTGCCGGAGGTATAGCTGCCTATCCTCACTGATTGTGGTCTGTTTGTTAGAAAGTCAAGGATCCATTTACAGAGGGAGGTGTTGAGTCCTAGGTCTCGGAGTTTGGTGACAAGCTTACTTGGGATTATTGTATTGAAGGCAGAGCTGTAGTCAATAAACAATAGTCTAACGTAGGTGTCTTTACTGTCCAGATGCTCCAGAGCTGAGTGTAGGGCCAAGGAAATGGCATCTGCTGTAGACCTGTTTCAGCGATAGGCGAATTGCAATGGGTCCAGCTTGTCTGGTAGGCTAGAGTTGATGCGTGCCATGACCAACCTCTCAAAGCTCTTCATGATGGTGGATGTCAGATCCACTGGTCGGTAGTCATTGAGGCATGTTACCTTGCTTTTCTTTGGTACCAGGATGATGGTGGTCTTCTTAAAACAGGTGGGAACCTGAGATTGAAGCAGGGAGAGTTTAAATATGTCCGCAAATACTTCCGCCAGCTGATCAGTACAAGATCTGAGCACACGGCCAGGGACACCATCTGGGCCAGGTGCTTTCCTCGTGTTCACTCTCCAGAAGACTGATCTTATGTCCTCCACTGTGATCACAGGTTCAGCTTCATTGGTGGCTGTCAGGGTGGATGGTGACAATCCACTTCCCTTTTGTTCAAAATGCGCATAGAATGCGTTAAGTTCATCCGGAAGGGATGCGCTGTTGTTAGCTATGCAGCCTGACTTCGTCTTTAAGCCTGTTATGGCATGTAAGCCCTGCCATAACTGACGGCTGGTCAGGGACTCTATTCTGAGTCGGTATTGCCTCTTGGCATCCCTGATAACTTTCCGAAGGTCATACCTCAATTTCTTGTACAGATCAGGATCACCAGATTTGTGTGCAGCAGTCCTCTCCTTCAGTAGGGAGTGGATCTCTTGGTTCATCCATGATTTCCTGTTTGGGAACACCTGTGTTGTCCTCTTTGGTACACAGTCCTCCACACACTTGCTGATAAAGCCTGTGATGGTGGTAGCATACTCATCAAGGCTGGCAGCAGAGTCTTTGAACATGGACCAGTCTACTGTCTCAAAGCAGTCATGTAGGAGCTCAATTTTAAATGACTGGCCCTCTGTCTTGAAGGACAGCAAATTAAAATGAAAGGTTGTCCATGCAGGTTACCCTCCCTTGGAATGTAATCAATATTGTAATGTGGAAGAAAAACCTCAGCTACCATGCGCACAGCAAGATTCCACAAACAGCGATGTGGAGATGTCCAGATTATCTGTTTCAGTGTTTTTAACTGGCCCGGATTTATTGGGTTAGCAATGCTTAGAACTAGCACCATTGAATCTCTTCCACCCATTTCAGAGGACTAACAGAGTGTTGGACTAATGTATCACACAAGCTGATATCAGAAGAATGTTTCTGATGGTGACTTGCTGACAGTGCAGCACTCCCCCAGTCTCGTACAGGAGCATCAGTTTAGGTCAGATCTCTGATTCAGTACTCACAGTTCCCTCCCCCGCTGCACATACCTTGGCAGATATAGAGAAAATTGGCAAATTGGTAAATGGTATTGGTATTGGTTTATTATTGTCACTTGTACTGAGGTACAGTGAAAAGCTTGTCTTACAAACCGATCGTACAGGTCAATTCATTACACAGTGCAGTTAGATTGAGTCAGTACAGAGTGCATTGATGTAGTACAGGTAAAAACAATAACAGTACAGAGTAAAGTGTCACAGCTACAGAGAAAGTGCAGTGTAATAAGGTGCAAGGTCACAACAAGACAGATCGTGAGGTCATAGTTCATCTCATTGTACAAGGGAACCGTTCAATAGTCTTATCACAGTGGGGTAGAAGCTGTCCTTAAGTCTGGTGGTACATGCCCTCAGGCACCTGTATCTTCTACCCAATGGAAGAGGAGAGAAGAGAGAATGTCCCGGGTGGGTGGGGTCTTTGATTATGCTGGCTGCTACAGCAAGACAACAAGAGTTAAAGACAGAGTCCAAGGAGAGGAGGCTGGTGTCCGTGATGCGCTGGGCTGTTGTTCACAACTCTCTGCAGTTTCTTGTGGTCCTGGGCGGAGCAGTTGCTGTATCAAGCCGTGATACATCCAGATAGGATGCTTTCTATTGTGCATCTGTAAAAGTTGGTGAGAGTCAAAGGGGACAAACCAAATTTCTTTAGCCTCCTGAGGAAGTAGAGGCGCTGGTGAGCTTTCTTGGCCGTGGCATCTATGTGATTTGACCAGGACAGGCTGTTGATGATGTTCACTCCCAGGAACTGGTTTATTATTGTCACATGTACTGAGGTACAGTGAAAAACTTTGTTTTGTATGTCATCCATACAGATCATTTCATAACATAAATGCATCGAGGTAGTACAAGGGGAAAGCAATAACAGAATGCAGAGTATAGTATTACAGTTACAGAGAAAGTGCAGTGCAGGCAATCAATAAGGTACAAGCCATGACAAGGTAGACTGTGAGGTCAAGAGTCCATCTTATTGTACAAGAGGTCCGTTTAATAATCTTATAACAGTGGGATAGAAACTGTCTTTGAGTCTGATGGTATGTGTTTTCAGGTTTTTGTATCTTCTGCCTGATGGAAGCGGGGAGAAGAGAGAATGACCAGAGAGGGAAAGGTCTTTGATTACATTGGTTGCTTTTCCGAGGTTGCGAGAAGTGTAGACAGAGTTCATGGGGGGGCAGGCTTGTACAATTCTGGTTTCCACATTACATGAAGGGCATGAATGAACTGGAGAGCGTGCAGAGAAGATTTACTAGGATGTTGTCTGGGATGAACCATTTCAGTTAAGAGGAGAGTCTGGATAGGTTGGGTTTATTTTACTTAGAGCAAAGGAGGCTGAGGGAAGAGCTAACAGAGGTATACAAAATTATGAAGGGCATTGATAGAATGGATAGTGAGAAACTTTTCCTTGCAATGGAGATGTCTTAAACTAGAAGCAATAGACAAGGTGAGGAGTAAGAGGGTTAGAGGGGATCTGAGGAAATTCTTTTTCACACAGGGGGTGGTTGTAATCTGGAAGGCACTGCCTGAGAGGTGGTGGAGGCAAGTGCTCTCACAACATTGATGAAGTATCTGGATGAGCACTTGAATCCCCAAGATGTAGAAAGCTACAGACTGTGCTGGTAACTGGGATTAGTATAGATGAGTACTTGATGGTCAGCATAGACATGGTGGGCCAAAGGGCCTGTTTCTGAGCTGTCTGATGATGAAATCAATTAAAAAAAAATTGATTTATAGAAGTCCTAGAAATAAAAGAGGCAATTTGCAAATAATTATAAACGTTAAACTAAAACCTTACCTTTCTGTGTGCCTCTTAATATACAGACCTAGAATCCTGATTAAAATCATTGAGTTCTCAGGGCCAAATCTGACCCAGTAAACTCCCTGAATGCTGGTTCCCCGGCACGATGCTACGGAAATCCCCACAAGACTGGGTCTTATCATTGAGCACAAGTCCAGTAAAGAATGTCTTGGAGTGAGATTTTGGATATTAAGTTCAACTTCAAGTTTATTGTCATGGGCATACATAGCCAGGGTATAAATTTCACGACAATGAGCTTTTTGCAGCAGCAGTACAGTACATTACAAAAATGACAAATATAAATTACATAAACAAATTAATATAACTTATACATAACTTACATGACGCAATAAACAGAAGTAACAGAATTACATTAGTGCAAGTTGAGTGAAGTATCGTCTGAAGTAGAATTAGGTTTTTCAAGTTGGTTTAAGAACCTGATGGCAGTGGGGAAGAAGCTGTTGTTGAACCTTGAGGTGTGGGTCTTCAGCATCCTGTACCTCCTGCCTGATGGCAGCAATGAGTAGAGGGCATGGCCTGGATGGTAGGGGTCCTTAATGATAATTGTCACCTTCCTGAGACATCGTCTCTTGTAGATGCCTTCAATGGTGGTGAGAGCTGTACCCTTTATGGAATTGACTGAGACCACCATGGTCTGTAGCCTCTTGCGTTCCCATGCATTGGAGTTCCCTGTGCATATGTCTTGATGTTCTGTGTTGTCAACATTAGATACGGCATTGACAGAATTCAATATGGCTGCCAAGCTGTTCCAAAGTTTGCCTGATGGGCCACAGTGGCAAACCAAATGGAACTTTAATGTCAGTTGTCGACAGCTTTGATCAAGTGATTACCTCATCTCATTTTGAAGTGAATGATAAAGTATTGTTTAAGATACAGAATGGTAATTTATGAAGTCTTGAATATGGCTTGCCGGCATATTCTTTGATGAGTTGGCTTTGATGTCCGGATACTTTAGTAGAAAGGAAATTAATGTATCAGCTTGTTATGCTCACATAAACAATAAAATCTGTTGAAAATGCTGTATCGTTACAATGAATATTGTTGTCAGGTTGTAATTCAAAATACTGTGAGGTTGGATGTTGCTATTTAATTAAACAGTTGTGAATTAGTTGATAGCACTTGTCTCTAAGTCAGAAGGTTGCAGTTTAAGATTTGAATACAAGAAACCTATGCTAACACCATGGTGTAGAGCTGTCTCAGTAGAGCTGTCTTTGAGGTGTCAAATCAAGGTCTTGTCCAGTCTCTTAAGTGGATGCAGAAGATACTACAATACCCTTTTGGAGAAGAGCAAATGAAGTATCCAAGATGACCTGGCCAATATTTATCCCACAGCTATCATCATTGAAAAAAGATGATTGGGTCATTATCACATTCCTGTTTATGGCGACTTTCTGTGCACAAATGGGCTGCTGTTTCCCAAAACTTCAATAAATATTTCCTTGGCTTTGGCATGCATATAAATGCAGGTTTGTCCTGTTTTCCATTCAGGGTCTGTTGAGAACTATGGAACTTTAGGCATGTCCATACAAGAGTCATCAATACTTTGCAGCTGAGATTGGTAAATTGGTAAATTGGTTTATTATTGTCACATGTACCAAGGTACAGTGATAACCTTTATTTTGCATGCCATCCATACAGATCATTTTATCACATCAGTGTATTGAGGTAGTACAAGGGAAAAGTAATAACAGAATGCAGAATAAAGTGTTACAGTTACAGACAAAGTGCTATGCAGGCAGACAATAAGATGCAAGGCCATGATGAGGTAGATTGTGAGGTCTAGAGTCTATCATATCGTACAAGGGGACTGTACAATAGTCTTATGACAGCAGGATAGAAGCTGTCCTTGAGCCTGGTGGTACATACTTTCAGGCTATTGTGTCTTCTGCTAGATAGGAGGAAGGAGAAGAGAGAACGTCCAGAGTAGGAGGGGTCTTTGATTATGTTGGCTGCTTTACCGTGGCAGTGAGAAGTGTAGACAGTGTCCATGGAGGGGAGACTGGTTTTCGTGATGTGCTGAGCTGTGTCCACAATTCTCTGCAGTTTCTTGCTGTCTCAGGCAGAGCAGTTGCCATACCAAGCTGTGATGCATCTGGATAGGATGCTTTCTATGGTGTAGCGATAAAAATTGGTGAGGGTCAAAAGGGTGTTGTTCTTGTTCAGCAACGTCATGCTATGTCTTGAAATATGTTGCCAAATGGGTGCTTCTTACTGCTCAGAGAAGAGAGTTTGTGCAATAAATCAAATGTGGCATGTGTAAATTGGGTTTGATGTCATTTTGTATATGAAGCGTTGCTTTAGAGGTGATTAACAATGGGATCAGAAATAGAATATTTACATGAAAAAGATCTCGTTACTGAATTTATGAAATGATGCTTATTGTTCAGGACACTGCCAATCTGTCATTGCCATATGCAATATTATTTTCACTGGCAGCCAGCACTTCACATTTGCATGTTTGTTAATGAGAATTACACATAGTAGAGCAAGTAATTCTGTTATCACAGCATTAGGACAATTGTGATACTTAACATGATCTGAGAAGGCCATTGAATATAATCCTCCAATATATTTACATATACCCAGGTTGCATGTGGCTTTTGCTTAAATTTAAATTGTTCTTTTTTCATCAAATCTTCAGCAGAATAGACCACAACCATTCCAGAATCCTCCCCTTCAGCCTAAGCATTCTAGGCCAAAATTCCTAAGGTGGGAGATGGCGAAAGTGGGTCACATTACCTGTTGGAAATTTAGGGCAGAGTTCAAATCTGGCAAGGTTCCCATTTGCACCAGTTTCTAATCACCAACTGGAAGTTTAAAGGAACTTCCTGCTCATCACCTACTAACTCTTCACCTCACCCAAGTCTGCTGCCAGTTTTCAGATAATTTCTGTGGATATTCCTTGGAATATTAGGAATTTTGATGCATACACCCTTGGTTTGCTGGGAATTGGGATTGCTTCCATAATGGAAGTAAAGGCAGTGGGTTTCCAACAAGAAAGAGGTTTTTCTTTTTCAAGCACTAACGTTTCATTCTTACTTACTTATTACTTTACAAGAAGAGGATATTTGGCCCATCAGGTCCATGCAGAGTAATCCTATCAATCCCATTCCTCCTTTCCTTGTATCCTTGTAACTTATTCTCTTTCTCAATTCCCCTTTGGCTCTTTAACCAATTATCTACACTATGGGTAAATTACAGTAGCTACCAGAACTGGAGGGCTTCAGTTATAAGGAGAGATTAGGTAGGCTGGGACATTTTTCCTTGGAACATAGGAGGCTGAGGGGTGACCTTATAGAGGTTTATAAAATCATCAGGGCTATAGATAAGGTGGCTGGTCACAGTCTTTTTTTCCAGGGTTGGGGTGTCTAAAACTAGAGGGCATACGTTTAAGGTGAGAGGAGAAAGATTTAAAGGGGAACTGAGGGGCAACTTTTTCATGCAGAGGGTATTGGTATTGGTATTGGTTTATTACTGTCACTTGTACCGAGGTACAGTGAAAAGCTTGTCTTGCAAACCGATCGTACAGGTCAATTCATTACACAGTGCAGTTAGATTGAGTTAGTACAAAGTGCATTGATGTAGTACAGGTAAAAACAGTAACAGTACAGAGTAAAGTGTCACGGCTACAGAGAAAGTGCAGTGCAATAAGGTGTGAGGTCACAACAAGATAGATCGTGAGGTCATAGTCCATCTCATTGCATAAGGGAACTGTTCAATAGTCTTATCACAGTGGAGTAGAAGCTGTCCTTAAGTCTGGTGCTATGTGCCCTCAGGCTCCTGTCTCTTCTACCCAATGGAAGAGGAGAGAAGAGAGAATGTCCCGGGTGGGTGGGGTCTTTGATCATGCTGGCTGCTTCACCAAGACAATGACAGGTAAAGACAGAGTCCAAGGAGGGGAGGCTGGTGTCCGTGATGCACTGGGCTGTGTCCACAACTCTCTGCAGTTTCTTGTGGTCCTGGGCAGAGCAGTAGCCGTACCAAGCCATGATACAACCAGGTAGGACTCTCACCAACTTTCTCAACTATAGAAAGTTGGTGAGAGTCAAAGGGGACAAACCAAATTTCTTTAGCCTCCTGAGGAAGTAGAGGCGCTGGTGAGCTTTCTTGGCCGTGGCTTCTTTGTGATTTGACCAGGACAGGCTGTTGGTGATGTTCACTCCCAGGAACTTGAAGCTCTCAACCCTCTCGACCTCAGCATCATTGATGTAGACAGGTGCATATACACCGCCCCCTTTCCTGAAGTCAATGACCAACTCTTTTGTTTTGTTGACATTGAGGGAAAGGTTGTTGTCATGACAGCATTCCACGAAGCTCTCTATCTCCTTCCTGTACTCTGACTCATTGCTGTTTGAGATATGGCCTACAACGGTGGTATCATCTGCAAACTTGTAGATGGAGTTAGAGCAGAATCTGGCCACACAGTCATGAGTGTATAGGGAGTAGAGTAGAGGGCTGAGGATGCAGCCTTGTGGGGCACCAGTGTTGAGAATAATCGTGCCGGAGATATTGCTGCCTATCCTCACTGATTGCGGTCTGTTTGTTAGAAAGTCAAGGATCCAGTTACAGAGGGAGGTGTTGAGTCCTAGGTCTTGGAGTTTGGTGACAAGCTTGCTTGGATGGAGTTTGGTGACAAGCTTGTAGTGGGTTTATGGAACAAGCTATCAGAGGAAGTGGTAGAGATGGGTACAATTACAATGTTTAAAAGACATTTGGACAGGTACATGGATAGGAAAGGTTTAGAGGGATATGGGCCAAATGCAGGCAAATGGGACAAGTTCAGGTAGGCAACTTGGTCAGCATGGATGAGTTAGGTCAAAGGACCTGTTTCCAAGCTATATATGACTCTGTGACTCAATGACTCTAATTAAATTGCCAGCACCTCTTTGGGATGTGGGAAGAAACTGGACCACCAAGAGGAAACCAATATGGTCACAGGGAGAACAGGTAAACACCACATAGACAGCAGCCAAGATCGGGATTGAACTCGGACTGATGGAAATCTGAGGCAGCAGTGCCAACCATGGAGCCATTGTAAAGGTGCACCTTTACTGAAAATCTGTTGATCCAAAATGTAAAATTACAGTACTAATTTTGTGCCGGCATCAACTGCATTTGGTGCCGCTTTCCTGAAGAGCCTTGTGCAAATTCCTTGCTTTCTTACTAGAGGTTATATTATTTCTATCTATTCCTTTCAAGATATGAAAGAAAACTCAACAAAGTCACCCCTTAAAGGTTTATTTTCTATAGAATTGTGGAAGTTTCCTTCATAGTTCAACCCCTAGAGAGTCATGAACAAGGGGACATTGCTGCAAAATAAGGGGCAAGTCATTTAAAACTGAGGTGTGAAGAAATCTCTTGTCTCAGAGGGTGGTAATTCTCCGGAATTCTCTGCTCTCGAGGGTGGTGAAGGCTGGATCATTAGATACATTTAAGATGGAGACAGATAAATATTTGAGAAGAAATGAGGGTTGTGGGAAAGTGGCACAGAAGATGAGTTGGGGCCAGCATAGATAGATCTGCCATGATCATATTGAATTGCAGGACAGGCTTGAGGGGCCAAATCTATCATCAAAGATACCCACCATCTGGGCCATGCCGTCTTCTCACAGCTACCATTGGGCAGGAGGTACAGAAGCCTGAAGTCCCACACAACCAGGTTCAAGAATAGCTACTTCCGTTCAACCATTTGGCTCTTGAACTAATCTGCACAACCCCAATCACTACCTCATACAGCAACACTATGACCACTTTGATCACTTTGCACTACAATGGATTTTTAAAATTCTAATTGTGTTCTTGCAAAAATTGTGAATAATTTATGTTTAATTTATGTTTTTCTTGTGAATGCTGCTTATCTGAAGCTATGTGTCTGTGATGCTGCTGCAAGTAAGTTTTTCATTGCAACTGTGCATACATGTACTCGTGCACATGACAATAAACACAACTTTGACTACTCCTGCTCTTATTTTCTTGTGTTTTGGCTGTACCATCGGCCATTCAAGATGAAGATAGGACTCCTTTATCTCTCCTGTGATGCTGCTCCTTTAAATGCAATTTTATTTAAAGTTAGTTGTGTTGCACTTTTATTTACCCTTCCCCCAAGCTTGAAGCTGAAGCCGCAGCTGGGGTCTCTTAGCTGGTGAAGTTTGGCTTAGTTCCAGGTCGACTTCCCCCTCCCACCTCTCTAAGACCCACACCTCGCAAACCCTAGTGCCTTACAAGTGTCCATCTCAGTCTGAATGTCAGACAAACTTATGATTCAGGCTCTGTGAAGTACTGGCCTACTCCAGGGATAAAAGCATGATTAATTGAATTAGCCGTTGGTATCCAACAGAAATAATTATGTACAACATTTTAGAACCGTTTGATCACCAGGAGGTCTTCATTTTATGGGCAGCAGAAATTAAAATAATCTCTTCATACAAGTAATTTTTTTTCTCCAACTGTGATATTCATCTCTTTTTCATTTGTGCAAGCACTTAACAAAAGGAAGAAAAGAGAACTATTGGTCAAAAAAAATTCAAGCTGGTGTAAAATGCATTCTGTAAAATATACAAATGACTAACAGCATAGAAACAAAAAATAAATCTCATTAACAACTGAAAGAACTATAAATCCCTTTCAAATAAGAATCCCTTTGTTCTTTGGGCAACATACTTTCATCTGCATTATTTTCTCTGCGATGTTAGGAGTCCTTTCAAAGACAATGATATGGAGTTTGCTTATTTGTTTTCATTTTATTGGATGGTAGGTTTGGTAGGTTGTGACTGCAAACAAATGCATCAAAGAGAACCAATGGACTGTTGGAACCCAAACTGTGTTAACTCCCAGGTGAGACCATTTGCCCAGGGGCAACTTGGTTGAACTAAACATGGCCTCTCTGTGTGCACACTCAAACACTGTCGATGCTCTGTTTGTTGCTGGGTGTTCAGACAATTGATCCTTTGCATTCCATGCGCTGAGAACGAGAAGGGGACTCTGGAAATGTAAACATTTGGCGACTTGCATCTGTACAGATCCTTTAACATAATAAGCACTCAAGACTTTTCATAACAACTTCCATTTAAATGGCATCTTTAACAAAGCAGGAGTGCCCTGAGGCACATATTGGTGCCAAGACACATAAGGGGATGTTAGAGAAGGTGGGCAGGTATATGATTACCAGATTAGTAACCCAGCAGCCTGGACCAGGGATTCAATTCAAATCTCATTTTGGCAGCTGCAGGATTTCAACAGAGTTAATATGAATTTTTAAAAACTAATCTTATTAATGATAACCCTGTTGTAAAAGCCCATCTGCTTCACAAAATAACCTTCGAGATCTCTTCCTCCTGTGGCCTATATCAGACCCACACCAATGGTCCAGAAGATCCCAGTAACTACCATGTTAAAGCAAAAGAGAACAGAATGTGATAGATTATCTTGCACCAAGTTTGGACGTAGCAAAGTTACTCACATTGCAAGCAGCCTTGTAAAGTCATAGAGTCCTACAGCATGGATTCAGGACCTTTGGCCCGACTGGTCCATGCTGACCAAGATTCCCACCTAAGCTAGTCCCATTTGCCCGCATTTGGCCCATATCTTTCTGAACCTTTCCTATCCATGTACCTGTCCAAATACCTTTTAAATTATATTGATGTACCTACCTCAAACATTTCCTCTGGCAGCTCATTCCATATATGGACCACCTTCTGGATGAAAAAGTTACCCCTCAGTTTCCTATTAAATCTCTCCCATCTCACCCTAAACTTATGTTCTCTAATTCTTAATTCCCTGAGAAAAAAAGGTTGTGCACATTCACCCTATTTATGCCTCTTATGATTTTATTCACCTCTATAATATCACCCCTCATTCTCCTGTGCTCCAGTGGATAAAGTCCCAACCTGCTCAGCTGCTCTCCATAACTCAGTCCCTCGAGTCTTGGCAACATCATTGTAAATCTCCTCTGCACTCTTTCCAGCTTAATGGCATCTTTTCTCTAGCAGGATGACCAAAGCTGAACACAATACTCCAAATGTAGTCTTACAATCGTCTGTCTAATTTGGAAAAGCTGTCTTCCACACTACTTGTCCACAGTCAAGTAACAGCCTGACCTAGTTGTAGTTAGAGAATCATACCATAAAAGCAATGTGTCTGGTTCTTCCATGATGATCCTTGGGTACGTTGTGTTGCTCTGATAGGAAGACCCATGAGCAGTGTTGGTGCAGCGTTCCACAGGTGGGATGGAGTAAACCTTGGAGTCCTCAACACTGGCTTTGAATGTCATGAAATCTTACGGCATCAGCTCAAACATGGTAAGAAGCCTCCTTCAGATTCCTACCAACCATTCTCTCTCAGCCAACGAGACTGTGTTGCTTCATGTTGAACAAAACTGAAAGTAGCGAGGATGCAGAATGTACTCTGGGTGAGAACTTGAATGTCCATCACTAAGATTGGCTTGGTAGTACCACTGGTGGGTATCTCCTGAAAGATGCAGTTGTCAACTTCGGCCTGTGGCTGATCTGTGTGAACCTTCACAAGGGATAAACCAGCTCAACCTCATCCTCATCAAACTGTACGTGATGCAGCTGTCCATAATAGCTTGGTAGAAGTGATCACTGCAAAGTCCTTGTGGTGCTGAAGTCCTACCTTCACACTGAAGTCACCCTACACTCTACATAGAACGTAGAACATAAAATAGTACAGCACAGGAACAGGCCCTTCAGCCCATGATGTCTGTGCCAAATGCAGTGCTAAATTAAACTAAAACTCGTCTGCCTGCACATGATCCATATCCTTCCATTCCCTGCATATTTATGTGTCTTTCTAACAGCTTCTTAAACGCCACTATCATATAGGCTTCTACCAATACCCTGGCAGATCATTCCAGGTACCTACCACTCTCTGTGTAAAAAACTTGTCCCCTCTCACCTTAAATGCATGTCCTTTTGTATTTGACATTTCTACCCTGGGAGAAAGATTCTGACTGTCTACCCTATTTATGCCTCTCATAATTTTATAAACTTCTATCAGGTCTCCCCTCAGCCTCCGACGCTCCAGAGAAAACAACCCAAATTTGTCCAACCTCTCCTAACAACTCATACACTCTAATCCAGGCAGCATCCTGATAGACCTCTTCTGCACCCTTTCCAAAGCCTCCACTTTCTTCCAGTAATGGGGCCACCAGAATTACACACAATAACATAAGTGGCACGACAATCGTGCTAAATGAAATAGATTCAGAACAAGTCTGACAACTCAAAACTGGACATCCATGAGATGCTGTAGACCATCAGCAGCTATAGAAAAGTATTCCATGTATTCTCATAGCCCTGCTTATCTTTCACTTTAGTCTTAGGAGTAATATTACCAAAATATCAGGTGCCAAGCAAATGAAGCTGACACATAGGTCTATGTTAAGCCATGTTAAGCACCAAACGCAGCATACAATGGACTGAGTTAAGTGATCCCACAACTAGTGGATCAGATCAAAGTTCTGCAGTCTTATCATAGCTAATGGGAGGAGGAGACTCCAAGAATATTCCTAGAACCTACAACTTTGAGACTGAACAAGACTGGATTGCAAATTCTTCCTGCACTTATTTCTTTGATTGCGTTATTCTAGGGTATCAACTGCGGAGTATAACAATTCCAGAAGATAAATATGGCATAATTTTGGCAAGCAGTCAATGAACTGTAAAGATCTATGGACAGTTATTCACATCCATGCCTTTTGGGAGTTGGGGATACCTGTGGCACATTTAAAATACATTTGGACACGTATGTGGATAGAAGAGGTATAGAGGAATATGGGCCAAACACAAGCAAATGGGACTAGCTCAGTTAGGCAACTTGGTCAGCATGGACGATACGAGCTGAAGGGCCTATTTTCCCTGCTCTAGAGCTCTGTGACACTATTCTATCCTGGTTAGAGTATGGATTCTCATTATCTGGTTCTAAGGCTCCACCATAGACAACATTAGGCCAACCCTAGATCATTATCCTTCTGATTTGCTGCCTCTTATATACAAGAAGGACCTTAATACTACTTATTATTAATTTGTGGCTCAGATCAGTGATGTTAGTAAGGAATATAATTATAAATTCCAAAGCAGACATAGAATTGCAAGGAAAGGCATGCAAACTGTTGGAATTATTGAGGCTTTCCACATATACAGATTGATATTTTCCAGGCCAGATGTTTCACACTACATTGCAATTCAAAGTTGCACATGCATAAAAAAAGAACAAGAAATAAGTGCAGAGTGGGCCATAAGGTCTTTCAAGTCTGTCCCACCATTGAAGAAGGCCATGGCTGATGGAGTTGATGGTATTACATGCATCATCTCTCACTGAATGTCCTTCAACTTCTTTGCTAAAATCAGTTCAGTCTTTTCTGATGGTTAGAAAGTGTGAAAGTATAATGGGCAACCAATTAAGGCACCACTGATTGTCTACCACAGCTGTAAGATTAAAACCAACTCTTTTATTTATGATCCAACCAGACTGATGGAACCATATTTCAGTCAATATTCTGTAAGGACAGTTTGAATTTACAGAAGGGTTGTTCTCTTTTTATGTTGGTCGAGTGCTTGGAGCAAAGATTTGATTGATTTTTTTCACACTATATCTAATTAGATTTTGTAATGTAAATCATAAAGCTCACTTGACCTAGATGCAATACCCTGTCAGCTACTTGTGGTTCATTAGCAAAGATACTTAAAGTGGGTGTAGCAGTGGATGTGCTATCAGTAGGTAGGCAGTAAAGGATTGGGGGGTGGGGGGAGCAACAGCAATTTCTCAGAATTCCCGGGATCCAGGTCCACATCAATTCCAAATATGTGCTGCCCTTAACACTGCTAAGTGATATCTAACAAAGAAACTGATGGCAGGCCACAGAATGAGGTATTAGGCCAAGTAACCTGAAGAGGAAGGAATTACAGGGCGTCTTAAAGTAGGGAAGAAAGTCTGTACATTTAGGGAGGGAATTCCAGCTTTCGGGAAAGAACTCCAACCTAGGCAGCTGAAGGTTTGGAATGACTTTGATCTGATTAGGTTCAGACTGACTGATTGGATTTAATTTTATACCCAAATTGACTTGAATGCACAAGGGTTCCAGCAGCCAATGAGCTGAGGTGGGGATAGTTCTGGGGAATGTACAATTAACACACTCTGTTACTGTTCGTGAAACAAGTGGCTTCTGGGCACAAAATATAGTTAAGCAGGGGTTCAATACAATTGGTAGATGGCAATGTTTCATATGATGTTGTATTTGGCTGAACAACCACTGATAAATTCTGTTGCATATTTGAAACAGTAAATGAAGAGCACACACACTGTCAGGGAACTCACTTATTGACATGACGATCAATCCAGCACCAGTGAAAGCTGTAAATTTTACATGGCACTCCCTTTCTTCCTTTGGCTGGAGCCTTTCAAAAGGTGGATACAACTGATTTCTCTCACCTTGCCTCTTCTAATTAGATCTCTGGACGTTAAGTGCCACTGTAGGGAACATCCCAGTAGATAGTGGCAACCTCATCCATTTTCTCAGTTCTCCAGATAGCACAACTCCAGACCAAACAGCAAGCGAGATACCATTTGCAACACAATGAGCATTCTGGTTTAAGTAAAACAGGAACATGGTATCATTACGGTGCAGATGGAGGCTAGCTGGCTGGTAAATGGTACAGCAATTCTTCAGTTCCATTCTCCAGTTTGCAAACTAGAGGAATAGCACCTCATGTTCCACCTGGATAGTTTATAACCTGATGGCATGAACATAAATTGTCCAATTTCAGGTAAACTCCTCCCTTTTCTCTCTCATCCTAATTACCTAGTTTCTCCTACACCTGCCCCAGCCCCCAATCACCCTGTTCCCTTCTCTTTCCCCTCCTCCACCCACTCCATCTGCAAATCATCCACAAACTCCTCCCTCTGGGTCCCCTCCCCTACCATTCCCATCTGCCAACCCCACCTCCTTTATTTGATTCCAATCTCCATCTTCCTCTCCAATCAGATCCCATCATCTGCAGGCCTTTGTCGCCTCCACCCATCACCTCCCAGTCTCAGTCATTATTTCCAGTCTCCCCTTTTTCATCTGCCTATTACCTCTCCTCACCTGGATCCACCTATCACCTACCAGCTCTGGCTTCACCCCTATCCCTCACCTCTTTATACTGGCTATTTCCCCTTTATCTTTTAGTCTAGATGAAGGGTCTTGACCTGAAACATCGACTACCCTTTTCCCTCCACTGATGGTGCCTGACCTGCTGAGTTCCTACAGTTGTTTGTTTGTTGCTCCAGATTCTAGCATTTGCAGTCTCTTGTGTCTTCAGTTCAACTCCCCCACTCTTTCTCCATAATCCTGAAAATTAATCCTATTTTTAAATTCATTTTCAGGATGAGAACATTGGCAAAAATGTCAGCATTTATGGTCCATCCCTAATTGTCCCCTGAAATAAAGAACACAGATAACGGTCAATTATATTGATGGGTCTGGGTCACATAAGGAGCTATTTGGTGAATTTCCCTTTAGAAAGCAGTAATTGCTTCAGTTCCACACCCTTTTATGCAGTGAATTCCAGATCCGAACCACCCTCTCAGTAATTAAGGTTGTCCTTATATCTTTCAACAAAATTTTAGATCTGTTTCCTCCCCCCTTGAATCATCCATTAATGGAAACAGGTTCTGTCTATCTCCTCTGCCTAAACCTATCATGATTTTATATGCCTTAGTAAGTCTTTTCTCAGCCTTATTTGCTTCATGGGGAATAATCTCATCTTCTCCACTCTAGCCTTGTAGTGATGGGATAATGACTCCTTAAGCCTGCTCAAGAAGATCATGGCTGATTTTACAATCCAGGCCCTCATTCCCTCCAGATCTCCATATCCTCAGGTTCCCTCAGGGCATGAAAGTCAATTGATCTTGACCTTGAAGATACTTAATGACTGATCGTCTACCTCTCTGGGTAGAAAATTCCAGGTTTCAATGAAGAGATTTCTGCTCATCCAGGACCTCTTCTTCTAAGCCAGTGCTGCCTATCTGTAGTCTTTCCACCCAGAGGAAACAGTCTTTTAGCATCTAGTCACTCACAATCTTATTGGTTGCAATGAGATCACTTCTCATGGTTCTAAACAAAATCAAAGTCAAAGTTGAGTTTATTGTCATAGGCACAAGTACATGTATGCACAGGTGCAATGAAAAACTTACTTGCAGCAGCAAAAGTTGCATGACGTTAAAAGCACAACATTCACAAGGAAAACAAAAATTAGCCGCAAATCATATAAGAAAGAACATGATTAGAACACAAAATATGTCTATCCTAGTGCAAAGTTGTCAAAGTGATCATGGATTTGCTATAATGAGGTAGTAATTAGGGTTGTGCAAGTTAGTTCAAGAGCCGAATAGTTGAAGGGAAGTAGCTGTTCTTGAACCTGGTGGTGTGGGATTTTAGTCTTCTGTACCTCCTGCCCGATGGTAGCTGCGAGAAGATGGCATGGCCTGGATGGTGGGGATCTTTGATGACAGATGTTGCCTTCTTAAGTGTATTGGGCTGAGCCCATTTCTCTCTGCAGCTTATTAGGTTCCTGAGCATTTGAATTGCCATACCAGATCATGATACAACCAATCAGGATACTTTCAACAGTACACCTGTAGAAGTTTGTTGGAGTGTTCAGTGACATGCCAAACCTCCTTAACCTTTTAAGAACATCACAGAATATATCATAGAATCTGAGGTATAATTCCAAATTTTCCACTTAATATTTTCTAGTAATTTTTTTGAAGGGTTCTAAAAGGAGGTGTGCCTTATACACTGGTGCAACATACACAGTAAGTCTTCCCAAGTTGTGGGTCATGACATCAGCTGGGGCCAGAGTCAGCCTCTGATGTTGGTCTGGACATGGGAAACTACACACTCATCCTTCTCCCCAAATATCAGCCCATCTGCTATCAGAATGATCAACAGCAGAGCTTGTGAAAAGGTGCTGGAGGTGTTTCAAGAAATGTTTCTTCTTAAAATTGAAATCCCCAAAAGTGGTGATTGATTTATACACGGGTGCAATTTAGACATTGGATTTTACAGTTGGTCTAAAATAATTCTTCCTCATAGACACAAAGGAAGAGGTTCAGTTTCACCATTCAGTAGAATCATGACTAATCTGTGACCTAAATCTATATCCCTGACTTTTCCCCATATTTCCTGTTACCTTTTGTTAAACAAAAATAACTCTTACCCCAAAACAGTTCCTTCACCACAGGAACTAGTCTGGTGAATCTGCACTTCATCGCCTCCAAGGCAAGTATACCAAATCTGTGCTAAGCCTTAGAGTTCAGGCATCCCACCCCAGTTGCATGGTTGTTCCACCAGCCCTCACCATAAAACTTCTGTAACACCAGAGACAGTGCTGAAGTCTACGGCTATATATTTTATCTGCCTTTAGCGAAGGAGCAGGCAAACAAGTAGAGGTAATTAGCAAAATGAAAAACATAAGTCTGATATGTTCCTCGAGGTTAGCTCAGAATATGGTTCAGTCTCTTTGATCAGAAAAATCACCCTGGAGTTGGGTGTGTTCTATACCGACCTGGATAGTGTAGTCATAAAATCACAAGATCACAAGATCACAAGACAAGGGAGCAGAAGCAGGCCATTCGGCCCATCGAGTCTGCTCCAAAGAAAAGGGAAAAGGAAATGGGGAATGGGGAGGAAAAAAAACCTATTCTAATCCCAATTTCTGGCCTTATCCCCATATCCCTTGATACCCTGACTATTTAGATATCTATCTATCTCTTCCTTGAACGCCCCCACTGATCTGGCCTCCACTGCTGTACGTGGCAAGGATTTCCACAAATTCACCACCCTCTGGCTAAAGAAATTTCTCCTCATCTCTGTTTTGAAACTGTATCCTCTAATTCTAAGATTGTGCCGTCTGGTCCTGGACTCACCCACCAAGAGAAACAGCCTAGCCACATCTACTCTGTCCTTTCCTATCAACATTTTAAATGTCGCTATGAGGTCCCCTCTCATTCTTCTGTACTCCAGTGAGTACAGTCCAAGGGCCGACAAACGCTCATCATACGTAAGCCCTTTCATTCCTGGAATCATCCTTGTAAATCTCCTCTGAACCCTCTCCAACATCAGCACATCCTTCCGAAGATGTGGGGCCCAAAACTGCGCACAATATTCCAAATGAGGCCTCACTAATGCCTCGTAGAGCCTCATCAACACTTCCTTACTTTTATACACTATACCTCTCGAAATGAATGCCAACATAGCATTCGCTTTCTTTACCACCGATCCGACCTGGTGGTTAACCTTTAAGGTATCCTGCACGAGTACCCCCAAGTCCCTTTGTACTTCCATACTTTGAATCTTCTCTCCTTCTAGATAATAATCTGCCTGCTTATTTCTGCTTCCAAAGTGTACAACTGCACATTTCTCAACATTGAACCTCATCTGCCATTTCCTTGCCCATTCTCCTAAACTGTCTAGGTCCCTCTGCAACCTTCCTATCTCTTCAGTACTCCCTACTCCTCTACCTATCTTGGTGTCATCCGCAAACTTAGCCACAAAACCATCTATTCCATTATCCAAATCGTTGATGTACAAGGTAAAAAGGAGCGGTCCCAACACTGACCCCTGCGGCACGCCACTAGTAACCGGTAACCAACCAGAACGAGATCCTTTTATTTCCACTCTTTGCTTCCTGCCAACCAGCCAATGCTCCACCCATTCTGCTATCCTACCCGTAATTCCATGAGCTCTCATCTTATTAATCAGTCTCTTGTGAGGCACCTTATCGAAGGCCTTTTGAAAGTCTAAATACACAACATCTACCGCCTCTCCCTTATCAACCCTACCTGTGATTTCTTCAAAAAACTCCAATAGGTTGGTCAGGCAGGATCTTCCTTTCACAAAACCACGTTGGCTAGGACCTATCTTGCCTTACGCCTCTAGGTATTCCATAACCCCATCCTTGAGGATAGATTCCAATAATTTTCCCACCACTGACGTCAGACTAATAGGTCTGTAATTTCCTTTATGCTGCCTCCCACCTTTCTTATACAACAGAACTACATTTGCGACCCTCCAGTCCTCCGGAACCATGCCGGAATCTATCGATTCCTGGAAAATTATCGCCATTGCCTCCGCTATCTCTAAAGCCACCTCCTTCAGAACCCGGGGATGCACCTCATCCGGTCCGGGAGACTTATCAGTCTTTGGCCCATTTAGTTTTCCTAGCACCTTCTCCCTAGTACTCTTAACTGAATTCAGTTCCATTTCGTGAGACTCCTGACTAACCGGCACATTGCTGATGTCCTCCACGGTGAAGACCGATGCAAAATATTCATTCAATTCCTCTGCCATCTCTTTATCGTCCATTACAATACCTCCTGCACTGTTATCAATTGGTCCTATATCAACCTGTGTCTCTCTTTTACTCCTTATGTATTTAAAAAAACTCTTAGTATCCTTTGGAATGTTATCCGCCAACTTCCTTTCATAATTAATCTTTTCTTTCCTAATGACCTTCTTAGTTTCTCTCTGCAGGTTTTTAAAAGCTTCCCAGTCTTCTGTTTTCCCACTAATTTTTGCTTCTTTGTATGCTGCCCCTTTTGCTTTTATTTTAGCCTTCACCTCTCTTGTTATCCACATTGTGCCTTTTTTCCATTCAAAACCTTTTTTCTTGGAATATATCTATCCTGCATTTTCCTTATTTCCTGTAGAAATTCCTTCCATTTCTCCTCCACCGTCCCTCCAGCTAGCTTACTCTTCCAATCAATTTGGGCCAACTCATCTCTCATACCGCTGTAATTTCCTTTGTTCCACTGAAATATCGATACACCAGTTATCAGCTTCTCCTTCTCAAACTTGAAACTGAACTCAATCATATTGTGATCATTGGTTCCCAGTGGTTCCTTTACCTTTAGTTCCCTAATCACCTCCGGTTCATTACACAGCACCCAATCCAAAACAGCCGATCCCCTGGTGGGCTCTTCAACAAGTTGCTCCAGAAAAACGTCCCTTAGACATTCCACAAACTCACTCTCCTGAGTTCTACCGCCTTGCTGGATTTCCCAGTCCACCTTCATGTTAAAATCGCCCATAATTATCTTCACATTGTCACTCTGGCATGCTTTTTCTATCTCAAACTGCAACTTATCGTCCACTTCCTGACCGCTATTAGGGGGCCTATATATGACTGCTACTATTGTCCTTTTACCCTTGCTATTTCTTAGCTCCACCCATAAGGATTCCACCTCCTCTGACCCAATATCCTTCCTTTCTATTGATTTTATATCACTACTAATCATCATGGCCACACCTCCCCATCTGCCTACCCGCCTATCCTTCCTATACACTGTGTACCCCTGGACATTCAGTTCCCAATCACATCCATCATAAAGCCATGACTCAGTGATTGCCACAATGTCGTATTTATTAACCTGTAGTTGTGCCACTAGGTCATCTACTTTATTCCTAATGCTTCGTGCATTTAAATATAGTACGGTTAGTCTGGTATCTGCTATTGATTTTGTTGTACTTCTATTGTTCAGCAGATTATCCTGACTTTCCACCTGTCTATCCTTCTTACCATCTTCACTACATACTATCTTAGACATGTTCCTATATACCTCATCCCCTATCCTAACATTCTGTATCCTAACATCCTGATTTGTTGTACTTCTATTATTCAGCAAATTATCCTGACTTCTCACCTGCCTGTCCTTCTTACCATCCTCATTGGACTTGTTTCTATAAACTTCCTCCCTTACCTTAGCATCTTGTAACCTAACATCCTGGTTTCCATCCCCCTGCCAGATCAGTTTAAACCCTCCCCTACAACTAAATTAAACATTCCTGCCAGGATATTGGACCCTTTGGATTTTGGTGCAACCCATCCTTAGTGAATAGGTCTTGCCTCCCCCAAAAATGGTCCCAATTATCCAAAAATCTGAAGCCCTGCCCCCTGCACCAGTCACTCAGCCACGCATTCATCTGCCAGAGCTTTTTATTCTTCCTATCATTGACACGTGGCACAGGTAGTAATCCTGAGATTACTACCCTTGAGGTCCTACTTCTCAACCTTCTCCCTAATGCCTTGTATTCCTCCTTCAGGACCTCTTCTCTTTTTCTACCTATGTCATTGGTACCTACATGTACCAAGACTTCTGGTTGCTCACCCTCTCCCCTCAGAATATTCTGGACCCGGTCTGTGATATCTCGTACCCTGGCACCAGGGAGGCAACACACCATCCGAGACTCATTGTCGGTATTGCAGAATCTGCTATCCGTACCCCTTACTATAGAATCCCCAATAACGACTGCATTTCGCTTCCTCCGCTGGACCACAGTACCAGGCATGGTGCCAAGGTCCCGGTTGCTGAGGTCTTCCTCTATCAGGTCATCCTCTCCAACCGAATCTAAAATGAGATATCGGTTTTTGAGGGGGACCGCCACTGAGGTGTGGTCTACAAATTCTTTATAACTCCTGTCTATCTCCTGCTCACTCTCCCTAACCAACCGAAGGTCATCGAGCTGCAGCTCCAGACTCTCAATCCGTTCCTTGAGGAGCCGCATCTCGGTGCACTTTGCGCAGATGTAGTTATCGGGGAGTCTGGTAGTCTCCCAGGGTCCCCACATCTGACACTCCAAACATAAGACCAACCCCAGATGCATACTGCGGAATACCACTGAGTTCAACAAATATACTAACAACTTACCCCCTCTCTATTAGTCTCGCCTCTTTCCCGCTCTTGCCAAAGCCCGTTGAGCCAAAGCCTAACCCACTCTGCTCCCTCTCACTCCGCTGCCCGCTGGATATGGTTGTCTGCTTTTTAAATCGCCCGCGCGCTTCTGAGTTGCCAAGCTGAAGCTCAGGAAGAGAAAGGGGAAGAGACAGGGGAAGCAAGGTCCTTTCATTAACATAAATAAGAAGGTAAGATGTGTTGAGTGCGATACCCTTTCCCTTGATCATTGCTTGCAGTCCAATGCCCACATGAATGTATGTACCCAGATGAAAACCCACCCACTGTTTTCCATTGGGTTTCCGTCTTGTCAGATCAGATCAGATTAGTTTATGGCTATATAGACCAGGGTGCAAAGAAATTCTTCGCTCTTGTGATGCTCACGGAGTAAACAGAATACATGATAAAGAATAAATACAACAATTAATACAGTGACGAGAGCAAAGCAACAGAATGGTGCAAAGTTAGAAGTAAATTCTGAAGTAGTGCAAAAAGAAATGCTGAAGTGACAATATCAGAATAACCAAGAGGGGTAGAGTTAAGAGTCTGAGAATGTGGCAGCACCACTGGGAAGAGGATGTGAAAGGGGTGATTGGTTCAGAAGTCTGATAGCAGTGGGGAAGAAGCTGTTCTTAAGTCTGGACATCTGGGTTTTCAAGCTCCCAGAAAGTAGAAGAGACAAATGAGAATGGCCAGGGTGGCAGGCATCCTTGATGATACTATTAGCTGATATTCAAGATCTGGGTCATTTGAAAGACCCCTTTAACAACTTGCCTCTCTGTTCCCCTGCCCCTTCTGAGTCCAAAAGAAGGTGCTTAATTACGATCAAAAGCAGGTGCCAAAAATGTCTGCCTGACCAAGCAAATGTCAACAACATGTGGGCAAAATATATGCAAGATGTCGCACACCAATTGACAACTTAATAGGAAAGGCTCTCTTGAGAAGTAAAGACAATATTGAACTACATGCTGGAAGGGCTTCGTTGGTCTGGACTGCTATCAAGGCAGCAGTATGCTAAAATTAACAGAGCGCAATGGTCTTGTTATCCTTCTTGTGCGTAAGCTCAATAATAAAGATCTTCTTTGTCCATCTCAGACTATTCTATATAATGCGATTTCACAGAATTTTGCTCTGAATTGGAGTCAAGAGGGGACTTATTGTAATTGTTAGGGTTAAATGCTGTTATTTCCATAAACACAAGATGCTCTCATGCCCTAGAGTTTTCTTATCAGTGTTTTAAAGAACAAGGTTGTTATTTTAGTCAAAATTGTCAGTTTAGGCCACATTAACCTGTGACTTTCAAAAGAAAAATATTACACATTGTCGCATGCATAATGATTTATTCAATGACAGGAAGCACCTTTTAAAGGATCATTGAATATCCAGAGCAGGTTTTCAAAATTTATTTCAAGTGACATAAAGTATTATTAAGCAGCCAAATAACTTGATAATCTTCTATTGACTTTTCTGTGACTTAATAAACTTGCACCAATTATTTTCCAGGTCAGAGTGTCAGAGTTGGGGTTAAGGGTCCTGTCATGTACTCAAGCCATAACAGTTAATTCTGCTCAACTAATCTAAAGGCACAGACACATTCTGATCCATTACACCTGTTTAAAATTCTAAGAGGAGAAATCTGCCAGGCTATGGGGAAGAAACATAGAACCACATTAACTTATAGTATAGTAGGAGGCCATTTGGCCCATCATTTTTATGCCGGTCAAAAGCAGACAAGATTAATACTGCTTCTCAATTCTTGGTCCCTAGCTCTCCAGTTTAGGGCTCTTCAAGAGCTCACCAGGTTTTTATTAAGTGGGTCAATGGTTTCTACCTCTATCACCCTTTTCGGCAGAGAAATCTAGACCCCTGCCACTCCAAGGGGTTAGGTCTAAATGGATGGGTTTTTCAATGAGTTTTCACAGACTCTATGAGCCAGATGGCCTCTTAATTCTATGTTAGTGGAATCAGAATGTGATCCACAGTAACACACACTTTGGGGTTTCTTGACCAAACCTCCACCTCCCCCACTTGTGTAGCCTTTATCTGTCCAGATCTGGGCCTTCATAATGAGTCATATAATGTGGTGCAGTCATGGTCTGTGGAACTGGAGAACATATTTTAAACAATCAACATGGTAAACTAATCACTTTGCTCTTTCTGTAACAGTTACAAGTTTAAAACATGTTTCAGAGGATGGATTTCTACTCTCTCTGCAAATTATTATGGCTTGCAAACATTAACCAATGCAAGATTAGCCAAACTTTCAAGTGAAATGAATGAACTCTAAGTATTCCCATTCCCTTCAAGTAGGCAGATGCAGTTCAACCCAGATAAGTGTGAAGTGGTTCATTTTGGTAGGTCAAATATGTTGGCGGAATATAATATTAATGGTAGGACTCTTGGCAGTGTGGAGGATCAGAGGGATCTTGGGGTCCGAGTCCATAGGATGCTCAAAGCGGCTGCGCAGGTTGACTCTGTGGTTAAGAAGGCATATGGTGTATTGTCCTTCATCAATCGGGGAATTGAATTTAGGAGCCGGGAGGTATTGTTGCAGCTATATAGGTCCCTGGTCAGACCCCACTTGGAGTATTGTGCTCAGTTCTGGTCGCCTCACTGCAGGAAAGATGTGGAAGCCATAGAGAGGGTGCAGAGGAGATTTACAAGGATGCTGCCTGGAATGCGGAGCATGACTTATGAAAGCAGATTGAGGGAACTTGGCCTTTTCTCCATGGAGAGTTGGAGGATGGGGGGGACCTGATTGAGGCGTATAAGGTGATCAGATGTATTGATAGGGTAGAGAGTCAGAGGCTTTTCCCCAGGGCTGAATTGGTGGCCACAAGAGGACATAGGTTTAAGGTGCTGGGGAGTAGATATAGAGGAGATGTCAGGGGTAAGTTTTTTACTCAGAGAGTGGTGAGTGCGTGGAATGGGCTGCCAGAAACGGTGGTGGAGGCTGATACGATAGGGTCTTTCAAGAGACTGTTAGATAAGTACACAGAGCTGAGTAAAATAGAGGGCTATGGGTAAGCCTAGTAACTTCTAGGGTAGAGACATGTTCGGCACAGCTTTGTGGGCCGAAGGGCCTGAATTGTGCTGTAATTGTTCTATGTTCTATGTTCAGGTCTCAGATGCTATTTCCAAGCTTCATTTGATGATCTCTTCAGTACAATTGATGTGTCCATAAACTGCATATTCTTTAACTCAAAATATAACAGTGGTTGCATATGATTGAACTGCCCATGATGACTGGCCAGATATTTCCATTACTTAGATCCCACTACCACCGGCCTTTATTTCTGTGCTCAATTCTCTGGGGTTGGACTTAAACTCATGACCTTCTAACCCAGAAGTGACATGATTCACTAAGCGTGGCTGGCCTTGTACTTGCGTATGGTAGTGAGGTAGGAGTGGTTGTGTGGGGGTGAGATGGGATGGCCATGTTAGCCTTGTCCTACTCCGTTGCAATCCTTGAGAAACTTGCTCCATGGCTCTGTGTCACTCTGTGCCTGTTTAGTCACACACTCCGTAGCTAAAAGATGTCACCATCCCACTCCATTCAGTTTTCTTTTGCTGGACATAATACTTCCCCTTGCTTCTGAAAGGCATTTCCCTCCTTAAGTCCCTTCCTACTGCTGCCAGCTGTGTGAGAAGCTTTGAAGGATCATTCAGTTCTCCAGGTGTGCAGTGGATCACAGTAGCTTTCTGATGCTACTTTCAAACGAACGATTGGATAATCAGTCACTTCATGTCCTGGAGCTGAGCTTTCCTGTGACTTCACTACTGGTTTGGCGGCGCGGGTTCGTTGGGCCAGAAGGGTGTGTTACCGTGCTGTATAAATAAAGTTTTGAAAATGCTTAATTGCTCCCTGACCTCATAATTTCATTTATAGCAACAAAACCTTAAAATTAGTAAAGTGATTTGCATTATTTCCCATTGGGACTGTGTTTCCATCTCTCTAATTGCTTATGCAGTAAAACTTTGTGTGTTCTTACTCTAATGCACCAGCAAGACTACGTATACACCATAAAAGTTAAACTCAGAAGTATACTCATGTCAAAGGGTGCAAAAATAATCCCATTTCTTGTCTGCAGAAAATCAGAATCTCTGTAGTGATCTGACCCTTGCCAGCCCTGATACCTTCCAAGATCTGTGCACTCGACCAGTTCTGGCCTCTTATCCACCATGAATTTAATCAGTCCATCAATGACGATTGTGCCTTCAGCTGCCAATGTCCTAAGCTTTGGAATTATCTTCCTAAACTTCCTTACCTCACTTCCTTCCTTTAAGATGAACCTCAAACTCTACCTCTTTGAGCGAGCTTTTGTTCACCTATCTTGTATCGCCTTATGTAGCAGCATCAATTTTTGTTTGATGACAGAACTGTGAAGCAACTTAAGATGTTTTTACTAAGTTATAGGCACTATAAAATGGAAATTGTTGAATCCATATTAATAGCGGAGAAAAGAAGGATGTCTGGAGAAGGAGAAAAGCCTTGGGAAAAAGAATTCTGAAAAAGCTTAAGATTATACAACGCGCCTATTCTAAACTGATTTTTTTTTTCTTTCTCTACAATCCGGTGTTGTGTTCACAACACAAAATCAGAGAATACTTCCCAGTACAGAATACAAAAGGGCAGCTCTACCCATACATCTGTGAGTTCTTAAACAAAGGTTTGTTTGTATGCCTCAATCACTCCTGCCCATGAAAGTGGACTCTTTACTTGAAAAACATTTCAGGGAAACACTCTAAACCAACATCCTGGTATAAATTTGCAAAACGCAATACAGGCCCGATTGTCTTTAGAGTGGATGCAGGTTGCATACGAATAGTCCTTTCAGAAATGTAATGTTCTTTGCATGGCTCACTGGCTAATGTACAATAAATCAACAAAGACAGGCTTCAGTACCGCTATTGGGCAGCAGTAAAGCCACTGTTATTTTATCTTTTTACAGTATTTAATTGGAAGGTGCTTCCTCACCAACTCCCTCACTGAAACATAACCCAGCTTTCAAATTAGTCCTCTTAAGAGATTGCAAAGATAACTTTTTTCTCTTTTTTGCACTCATGCATACACACATATGGACACACACACACATACACACACACACACTTACATACACACACACACACACACACACACACACACACACAAACTTTAACAGGAGTTTTTTTTCAGACTGAGAATAAAGTTACAAGTGTCTAGCTTTTTTTTGCTGAAGGAGATTGAAATTAGATGCTGAATGAGCCATACAAGGAAAGGCTGGGAAAATGTGAATTTGGCAACTTTTACTGGGTTAGACTGGAGCTTCCAATTCCCTGCTTACTGCACCAGGTGTCCATTGCATTCAAATGATACCATTATTCATAGCACTCTGAGAACTAAAGTATTAAAGTACAAAAAAATAATTTGCAACTGAATAAAGATATAATCCTGGAAATATAACTCACAATTTAGACCTTTGACTGATCAGCACAAATGCTCCATTGTTTGCGAGTAATGTATATTTATCAACCTTTTTCCCTCTGTTTCCAGACTGTTAACATGTTAATGGAAAACTTCTATTTCTAACAGGCATAGCTGAGGAATCTAGTTATGCATAAAACTCAGCTCAGAGACGTATTAGTTTTCAGGCCTTTTAGTGATGCTGACACGTGTATTTTGAAATGGTCAGAGTTTATACATGACTTTACAATTATTTCACTATTACATTAAAGTTGCCCAGGTAGTACCACTGAGATTAAATGAGCACAAAGAGACAAAACCTTCCTTGGGTTGCAGAGGAGATGTTATTGTCTGGATATCCAGCTGTGTTAATATTTTACTTTGAAAGTCAAGTGAAAAAGAAAGAACATGCATTTTTACAGTGCATTTCAGGAGTTAAATCATCTCTGCAATATGGGAGATATAATGCAATGTAAATGCAGGTAACGATCTAAAGCAAGAAAAAAAACATTTAATAATAAAAATGGGCACAAAATATGGTCATTAGCCTCAGAAGCCAATTTGGCAGTGAATCCGATGTCTACATAGAACTAGCTTGCCAATATAGGCTGGAAATGAACAGCATTATTGTCCTGGTATTTGATCAATTTAATTAGTAATTCACTTTCGCAAATTGCCATTTGAATGATATTTGGATACCAGTGTTGGCAAAATTAGAGTAAATGACTAAAAAAAATCATTTTGTACGGAAACAAATGATAGACCTTTCACATTGACATCATGTGCCACAAAAGTTAAAAATAAGTGTAATTATAGGACATGAATGAACATAGAGCAATGCTAGTAGGACTGAGCCCCAAATTTCTCCATGTACAGCCCTACTGTCTATTGACAAATTTGCATCTCTGTAGTACCTGCGATGTTCTGAAAGCACGTACCACCAGGCTTAAGGACAGCTTCTATCCCGCTGCTATAAAACTATTGAACGGTCTCCTAGTACGATAAGATGGACTCTTGACCTCACAATCTACCTTGCCATGGCCTTGCACCTTATTGTCTACCTGCTCTGCACTTTCTATGTAACGGTAACACTATATTCTGCACTCTGTTATTGTTCTCTCTTGTACTACCTCAATGCACTGATGTGATGAAATGATCTGTATGGATGGCATGCAAAACAAAGTTTTTCACTGTACCTCAGTAATGTGAGAATAATAAACAAATTTACTAATTTAATTTACCAATTTACCTTTCAAGTCCCTTTCAGGATATCACAAAGTGCAGTGGATGAGATATTTAATACAAACTCATTGCTGTAATGTTGGATATACAGCAGCCAATTTACACACAGCAGGGTCCCAAAACAACAGTGTGATATTAACCAGATAAACTCCTTTTTGGTGGTTTAGATTGAGGAATAAATATTAATCAGGGCTTGGTAGAATAACTCCTCAAAATAATGCGATGGAATCTCTGAGGTCCACATGAGGTAACAGATATGGCCTCATGTTTAACATCATTAGCATCTTTGAGAGGACAGTACAGAATTATCAGCTAAGGATTTTGTGCTTCAGGGTTCCAGCTTGGGGCTTTGCTGCATAACCTCCCAACTGAGATACATGTTCAACAGACTAAGTCACTGCTGACACAGAGTGAGGAGAGGGGAGGAGTGGTGTGGACAAATTGGTAGACCTCAACATGGAATGTCTACTCATTGGACCTCTGAGGAGTCAGCTCAAATACAAGGTATAGGGACCGAAGGAGCAGATTGCCTGTGCATCTTAGTCCAGCTATTAATGGGAAGGGAAGCTGATGGGTTGGGAGAGACAGGTGGGTGATTAATGTTGGGTGAACTAAGGGAATGTAAGACATCTGAAAAAAAGTTAGTATTTCAAATTGAACATTAATGGTTTGAAAATGAATAGCTAAAGGCTTGAAAAAAAATGTTTTTATTTACAGCAATGGACAAAATGCTGGAGGAGCTCAGCAGGTCAGGAAGCATCTGTGAAATGGACAGTGAACATTTCAGGTCAAGACTCTTCATTGTAAGATAAGATCTCTATTAGTCACATGTACATCGAAACACACAGTGAAATACATCTTTTTGCGTAGTTTTCTGGGGGCAGCCCGCAAGTGCTGCCATGCTTCCGGCGCCAACGTAGCACGCCCACAACTTCCTAATCTGTATGTCTTTGAAATGTGGGAGGAAACCGGAGCACCCGGAGGAAATACATGTAGACACAGGGAGAACGTACAAACTCCTTACAGACAGTGGCCGGATTTGAACCCAGGTCGCTGGCGCTGTAAAGCGTTACGCTAACTGCTACATTACTATGCCTGCCCCTCCACAGATTCCCTCCATTTCCTTCCACAGATGCTGCCTGACCCACTGAGTTCCTCCAGTATATTGTTTGTTGCTCCAGATTCCAGCATCCACGGTCTCTTGTGTCACCAGTGTTTTTATTTTACCTGCTTTAGAGAACATCGGTTGTGTAACTAGACTGGGGAATTCCTCTTACTGACAATTTCCTGGCATCAGATGTGTAACGAAGGGCATCATTATTTGGGCAATATTTGGCAATGTTGGGACAGGGACAGTCGTCTGTCTCCTTGGCTCTTCACACCATGCAACCTTCAAAGATGAGAACCAAGGTAATAGTGGAAAATGCCTTTGGTCTCTTGAAACTGACGTGCCGTTGCCTGCATTGCTCTGAGGGCACCTTGCAGTAATTTCCAGTTACTTGTGGAGACTTTATTGTCCTGCACTACATGCAACACAATCCTGAAAACCACAGATAGCTGCCAGTGCTGGAGGAAGAGCAGCAGGGAGATCCAGAGCCTGAGGGGCAGGAAGAAGATCCTGGAGAGCCGCAGGAGCAAGACAAGCAGGAGGAAGAAGATGGTTACCAGGGAGATGTCCACTTCTTCATCTCCCAAGTAACCAGAGGAGAGAGGTACTAGAGGCATGGGATTTAGGAAGCATCAGTGCCATGTAGCATCAGATAAACAGCATTCACAAGAAAACATAAATTAACATAAATTATACAAAATTATACGATAGAACACAACTAGAATGAGAAAAAAGAAAACAAAGTTCATTGTAGTGCAAGGTGGTCAAAGTGGTCATAGTGTTGTTATACTGAGGTAGTGATTAGAGTTGTGCAGGTTGGTTGAAGAAACAAATGGTTGAAGGGAAGTAGCTGTTCTTGAACCTGGTGATGTGGGGACTTTCAGGCTTCTGTACCTCCTGCTCGAAGGTAGCTGCGAGAAGATGGCATGGCCCGAATGGTGGGGATCTTTGATGATAGATTTTTTTCTTCTCAAGGCAGAACCTCATGTAGATATTACCGATGGTGGGGAGGCATGTGTCCATGATGAATTGGGTTCAGAGCACCCCTGTGAGTAGCGCACTCTCTCGATCTTGCACTGTCCACATTTGTGCTCAAACAGGTAAGTACCAAGCATTGTGCCATGTCTCACTCCTACATGGTCCTTCTACAAGAGGGTTAGGTTGAGCAATGGTACTGAGCAGCCTGCTGTCATCTGTTGTCACATGAGAATTGCCTGAAGATATGATCAGCCCCAGTGAACAGAAGGGATTACTAGTCTCGGGAGAATTAGGTGAATATTATATCAAATACATTATGTGACAGCTTTCAGGCTATTTCCCTGAGTTTTTCTTGTCTGCCTGCCTCTCTCTTTCATCTGGAGCTGTCTCAGTTCACCAGATTGGTTAGACGAAGTTCACATTGTTGAGGGAACATGAGGCAGGCAGAAGAAAATTATGAAATCTTGGTGGCTGTACCATGGCAACCAAGCAAACAGCTCTTGCAAAGAAAGCAGTTCACAGAAAATAGCAATATTTCTCTTTGTGTTTCCCTACTTGACATTTTTATCCCTCCATCTGTTTAACGCTGACTGCATGATAGGCTTACTCAGTTTCTAAAGTGCTCTTCTCCCAGAAAGGACAAAAAAAAACCTCGGAAGATTTACTTTAATACTTCTGTCATTCTCCAAAAAAAAGTTAACAAATTAATACCGTTCTATTTCCAAGTAGTAAATTGCATAATGGATTGTTAGCTACTGTTTTGTTGAAATGTGGTGCTTCTTTTCAATCATTTCTAAGTTATTTTGTATTTTGTCTTCATCTTTCCTCTCTTCGTGGCACATATTTTTAGCAAACAGGGGTGAGTAGAGGGGGCACTGTTGGCATCACTGGGGGTTATTGGGAGCTGTGTAGCAGTGTCGTGGGTGTGCTCTGTGCCTTCGGTCCCTCTGGATTTCCTTGTGAAAGGACTTTCTTTTGTGCCTTTCAGTTCTGTTCTTGTTACAGAGTCACAAGTGTGTGAAATGGCCACTGCATGACCTTTGACATTTGGATGATCCTGTTGACATTACAGGAATAATGGGCTAAATATTATTCCTTCAGTTTAGTAAACCAGAATGTGTGGAGGATTTACATTCTAAATTCAGAATAAAAGGCCGCATTTGTATAACATCTGTTGCAATCAAAAGCCATCCGAGAATACTTTACACCCAATGAACTACTTCTTAATTTATTCATAGACTGAAGTATGAGCCAACATTCATTGTCCATCACTAACAACTTCCTGAGCCACTTTTCATTCAAATATATTGCTTTGGGTTGGAGTCACATATAGGCCAGAATGTCTAAACTCTGTAACATTGCTTCCTAAAAGGCATCAGGAAACATGATGGGTTTTTAACAACTATCCTGTAGTTTGGTGGTTGACATAATTTTTATGCCAGATTTATTTAAACAATTGAATTTAACTCTCCTCTCTGTCATAGTGGGATTTGAACATAGGGTCATTAGCCGAGATCTCTGGATCACTACTCATGGAGTCATAGAGTCAGAGAGTTATACAGCACGGAGACAGGCCCTTTGGCCCAACTTGTCCATGTCGACCAAGGTGCCTACCTGAGCTTGTCCCATTTGCCTGTGTTTGGCTCAATTTCTTCTAAATTTTTCCTATCCTTGTACTTGATTGAATGCCTTTAAAACATTGTAATTGTACCTGCCTCTACCACTTTCTCTGGTAGCTCGTTCCAGATATCCACCACCCTCTGTATGAAAAACATGCTCCTCAGGTCCCCCTTAAATCTTTCTGCCTTCACCTCAAACCTGTGCTCTCTACTTTTTAATTCCCTTTCCCTGGGGAAAAAACTGTGTGCAATCATCCTATTTATGTCCCTCATGATCTTATCTCCCCCTATAAAATCACCCCTCCGTCTCCTACGCTCCAAGGAATAAAGTCCTAGTCTGCTCAATCTCACACTATAGCTCAGGCTCTTGAGTCCTGACAAACATTCTTGTAAAGCTTCTTTGTACTCTTTCCAGCTTAATGATGTCTTTCCTATAACAGGGTAACCAAAATTGTGCATAATAATCCAGGTGCGTCCTCACCAATGTCTTGTATAATAGGAATATACAGAAGAACTCAGGAATCCAGATAAACAAAGGACTACAGATGCTAGAATCTAGATGAAAAAAACAACAAGATGCTGGAGGAACTCAGCAGGTCAGGCAGCATCTGTAGAGAAAAGCAGACGGTCGATGTTTTGGGTCAGTCCCGACCCGTAACGTTGACCGTCTGCTTTTCTCCACTGATGCTCCCTGACCTGCTGAGTTCCTCCAGCATCTTGTTGTTTTTTTCAGCTCAGGAATCCAGTTTTGAGGTTAGAGTCAGATCAGCCACTGTTTCATTAAATGGTAGCGTTAGCTTAAGTTGCTGAATGGCCTACACCAGCTCCTAATTCACATGTTTGTTTGTGTGTAACTCAACTGGGAGCACCATCCCTGATTAAGTGCAGATGTTTCTGGTGTGGGACATACTGACAACCTGGAGGTGCAATGTCAAGAGTGTTACCTCTTTAAATTATATAAATGATAATTAAGTAATATGTCAATTTAAGATAAAAGGATCCATTGCCACAAGTCTGGATCATTCAGTGTCAAGTTGTTATATGCAAATTGTATAAGGGCTAGCAATTTTAATTCCAGATAAGAGGAACACAGCTTCAAGGAATGGGATATTTCCCTCTGTTCCTTTATTTTGGATTTATAGCAAAGTATGGCAACATCTGATGTGTCTGACCTACCTTATTTACTATATAACCAGTGAATCAACCTGTGGGGATGACAAACAATGTGATTTAGAATGGAATGTAACCCTAGGTGTCCAAAGGCCCTACTTGTTCTGGCAGTAGGTGCTTTGAATATGGAAATCCATTCCCATGTTTTGTTGCAGCTGCACAAAGCCCGAGTGTAGATTCCTAATCTCCTGCACTTCGAAAGGAAACTTGGGTCTCAGAGAGAACACAGCACAATTTGAGCAGAATGTTATCTGCCCTTGACCATGAGGAGAGGTTACATAAACCAGGGTTTGCTTTCCCTGGAGTTTCATGAGATTATATGGTTCATGGGCTGAAGTTCTTACAAAATATTTACAGCACAGAGAGAGTCCATTCAGCCCAAATGCTCCATTCTGGCACTTGAGTTCCAGACAACCCTTTCTCACTTGTTACTAGTTTCTTCCATTCCTTTATGTTCATATATCTTCAATTTAAACCTATCTCTGTTACTCATGTCAACCACTTCATGGGGGAATGAGTTACATATTCCCACTACCTGCTGAGTAATAAGAGTTCTCCCGAATTCCATCTAGAATTAACGGTGAACATCTTACCTTTTGACCCCAAGTTCTGGTCTCACTCAGAAATGGAAACATTTTCTCGATGTACACCTTTTTCTGTATTCTCCATCAAGCTTTCCACTAATCTCTTTTCTGGAGAAGACACCAGCCTATTCATCCATGGTTGTTGATACCTCTCCATCTGGCATTGTTCTGGTCGATCTTCTTTATACCTTCCCCTGTGTCTCTGTTAGTTTTTACACTATTCCAAGCATAGCCTAATGCTATTCAGTACAAGTTTATCATAACATTCTGCTTTTCAAAACCATTCTTCCAATGATGAACCACCAGGGTTTTTAATGACCTAACTAACCTCTGTTGCTTCTTTTAGTGATTTGGGTGTTTATAACCACAAAGCTCTCTGTTTCCCAACCTCATTTACAACTTGCCATTGCAAGGAGAGAAAGACACCTTCAGTCTTCCTGATTTGGAAATATATCACTGTTCCTTCACCCACACTGGGTCAAAATCATGGAAATCCCTCCCTAACAACATTGTGGGTAATATAAAAATAACACACCTCAAGGACTGCAGTGGTTCAAGAAGGCAGCTCGCCACCACCTTCTCAAGGGCAATTAGGGATGGCAATTAAATGCTGGCTCAGCCTGTGAAGCCACATCTCTTGAATGAATAAAAAAAATCAATGTATAATCTCACCCTTATTTAGTTTTGCTAATTAGATTCTCATTCTGCAAGTTTATTAATATTTTCTTGTATTCAAGGCTCCTCTGTGTTAATTAAATCTCACAAATTAGCCTCATCTGAAACATTTAAAGTTGTTACTCTGACTTTCTCTCTGTCTGTGTAATTGATGAACATCAGTCATCCAAGCAACCAACCTTTGAAAGTCCTTCATCCACCATTGAATGTAGGTAACTACCTTTAACTATAGCTCTGTTTCCCATGTGCTAGCCATCTTATTACTCATTCTTCTACTTTGTACCTGACTCCATATGCTGAACTTGTTCATGGGTCAGCTCTTGAATACCTTACATAAAGCATTTGGAAATCAACAGAGTTTTGGGTGTTGGGGGAATCAAAGGATATGGTAATAAGGCAGGAAAATGGTGTTAAGGGGGAAGATCAATCGTAATCTCACAGAATGATAGGGCAGATCTGAGGGGGCGAATGGCCTACCTATGTTTCTTTTAAAATGTTTCTGATGCAACTCAGCCAGAGAAATGAATTAACCCTTCTAAATGATCAATTTACCTATTATCTCTCCTTTTTTTCTTTAAATGCTTTATACAGGTAGTTCTGCTATAATGTGTGTTTCCATAACACGAGTTGGTTACAACGTGATTGATGGATTAGGGAACACTCTTTGTTTTATGTGGGCCGCATTGGTATAGTGTGATTGTGACTGGGAAAACCTGTTTAAAATCTGTGCTTTGAAGGCAACTACAGCCTGTTCTGCCACAACGCAACTTTCTATAATGTAGGTTCCTTAGGAACATGACTATCTTGTTATAGTAGAACCACATGCATGTTTTCCTCTGTATTCCTTGGGCAACCTCTACCTCTTGGAAAATGCAGAGCAAAGGAACTGATTGTGGACTTTAGGAAAAGGAATTCAGGCAAACAAGCACCAGTCCTCAGTGAATGGTCTGTGGTGGAAAATGTGAGCAGCTTCAAGTTCTTGGGTGTCAACATCTTGGAGGATCTATCCTGGGCCCAGCACACAGATGCAACCATGAAGAAGGCGTGCCAGCGTCTCTACTTTCACAGAAGTTTAAGGAGATTCAGCATGTCATCGAAGACTCTGACAAACTTCTACAGATGTAGAATGGAAAGCATTCTGACTGGTTGCATCACAGCCTGGTATGGGAACTCCAGTGCACCGGAATTCAAGAGGCTACAGGGAGTAGTGGACTCAACCAGTTCCATCATGGATACAGCTTTCTCCACCATCGAGGCCATCTACAAGAGCTAATGTCTCAGGAATGTGGCATCTATCATCAGGACCCCCACCCTCTGGGCCACGCCCTCTTCCCGATGCTGTCATCAGGCAGGAAGTGCAGGAGCCGAAAGACCCACACCTCAAGGTTCAATAATAGCTTCTTCCCCACTGCCACCAGTTTCTAGTACCGACCTGAAAAACCCCAACACTACCTCAGACTACATTTCTTTTTCTCTCTCTCAACCTTGTAGTAGTGTCATTCTGTTTATTTTTGCACGTTTAATTTATGTATAATTCATATTAATTTGTTTATGTTAACTTATGCCTGTCATGTTACTAATGTACGGTGCTGCTTCTGCAAAAAGCCAATTTTCATGGCATTTATACCCTGTGTGTGTATGCCTGTGACAACAATAAAGTTGAAACTTGATTTGAGACTGACACCATCTTCCCATCATTATCTGAGAGTTCATCATACATATTTCTCAGTCTCTAAGCCCTGTTTGTTTTCATCTTGCTGTTTCTGTGTCTGTAGAATACTTCACACTTTTCCCTTATTCCTTAATAAATTAACAGTATTTTCTCCTAACCTATCAAATAGTTACTTTAATTTTTGTCCTAATCTTGTTGTATTCACGTTAAATTAAATAAGAGGAATTAATAGGATAGGCAGTGAGTGATCTGGATGGAGGATTTGGGACAAGGGAATACAATCTCACAGAGGCAGGGCATTCTGGAAAGAAATTATGAAGTGCTCTTTCTGTAAAAGGATGGGAGAAATGTGGAATTCTCTTCCTCAAAACGAGTAGTAGATGCTGGCTCAATTAATCACTCTGAAGTGGATAGCATTTTGCTGGCCAAGTGTATAATAGGATAGGAGAGTGGACTAGAAGGGTGGCACAGTGGCACAGCTAGGACGGCACAAGTGACTCTGAGTTTGATCCTGATCTCCGGTGCTGTCTGTGTAGAGTTTGCATCTTCTCCCTGTGACTGCGTGGGTTTCCTCTGGGTATTCTAGTTTCCTCCCATGTCATAAAGGTTGCTAGGTGAATTGGCCACTGTAAATTGTCCCGAATATGTTTGTGAGTAGTAGAATCTGGGGTGAATTGAGGGAAATGTGGGGAGAATAAAATGGGATTGGTATAGATAAGCACTTGAAGTTTGGTGCTGATTTGTTGGGCTGAAGGTCCTATTTCCATACTGTATGACTCTATGAACAAGTCAGTGTACAATTAAGGCATGATCTCAAAAATAGTGACAAAACAGAATCAAAGTTATTGAATAGCCTCCTCCTGTTCCGATGAGATAAATAGGACCCTGTGTGCCAATTTGCATCAATGTGGGAATCTCACCCATGGGGGATGGATGCTCCTCTGAAGAACTCATTTGATGAAATCCATTTAGCTACTCTCTTCACGTTGACGAACCATGTAAATGACACACCATACATGAGAGTGCTGAGGAATCATGTACAGCTCAATTTCAGTATCGCGGGACCAATGAAATATCAACGCAATGATGTTGAAATAAAGCTCTTCCAAACAATACACTGAAACTTTCCCCCAACAGCACTGTGGCAGTATCCTTGCCACAGGAACTGTAATGGTTTGGGAAGGCAGTTCACCACCGACTTCTTAAGGGCACTGCGGGATGGGTAATAAATGTGGGCTTTGCCAGCGACACCCTCAGTGAGGAAGAAGTACTTATCCCGGTCTTCTCTAATCCTTTTTCTCTAGAAACATATTGTTCATAATTTCCTCTCTGTTCTCATTTTGCAATCACTTCTTTGTTTGCTAAAAGTCATTATCGGAATTTTGGCCACCCAACTCACTTTTGCCGATATTTCATTTGAAGATGTTTCTGCTGAGAAGCAACGTCTATTGTTTTTCAGACCATCTTGTTGACCATTTGTTGAAACATTTGGTTCCTCCATCACTGAGTTCAAGTGCTTTAGAATTATTTTGCCTCTACCAACTTGTCCAGCAGATCATTCCAGACATCAATCACCTTGTGAATGAAGTGTGCCCTGCCATCTGTTCCGAACTTGCCTTTTTTTTTAACAAGCAGTACCTCAAACCTGGTTTAATCTTTTTATTTCTTCCGATGAGTTACATCATCCTGTTGTTGAAGTATTAAAAGATCTGTCAAAATACCTAGGCAGGGATGAGTGAACAACCTCAGAGAACTCGGTTGATTCAATTCAATGTTATCTCATCTAATGGTTTTGAATTTGAACAGGATACAAGGTGATTGAAAGAGTTTCTCTTCCCCTCCCCCTTACTGTAGTTCAGCTCTGAGCCTTATTCCTCATTGTCAACTGGGAGTAAAATAATTCAGACTTCTTCAAGCTTGTACCATGAAAAGCTAGAGCAGAACTGAGCAGATGAAATCCATTGTCTTTCAGATGAGAGAACCATGGCCCTTCTGTTCTTTGGAAGATGGAGCATACCTTATTCTTTCCTCCAACATTTTCATTTCCCTAGTTTCCTCATAACTCCTTCAATGCTATTTGCCCCAAGCATTGCTGGAGTGAGCTCTGCATTCTCATCTGACTGAAGAAATATCCATGAATTTCTTATGGAATTTATGAATAACTATTTTATATTTAGGATAGGGTGGGAAACAATCCATTTGGAAGCCACTATGCTCAAATTGGATGAGAGTTTAAGAAAAACAGCACAGATCAGAAACAATTCATTGGCTGTGAAGTTTGAGATATCACAAGCAGTGATATTAATAGAGCTTTCCGTCTTTTCCATCTTCCTTTTGCTCAACTACTCACTCATTCCATCTATTCCATCCCTCCATTTATCCTTCCCTCACTCTCTTTCTCCCTCCATTCATCCCTTCCTCCATCCTTTCATCCCCCATCTATGTCCATTAATCTTTACTTCCATCTATCCTCCTCTCTCTTTCTTTCTCCCTCCATCCTCCATTCATTCCTTCTTTCATCCCTCCATCTATGTATCAATTCTATTCGTACCTTGCTCTCTCCCTCCATCTATCCCTCGATCTTTGCCACTTCCTTCCTCTCTTCATCTCTCTATCCTTCCATCCTTCTTCTTATATCTCCATCTCTCCCTCCCATTTTTCCACCTTTCCCTTTCTCACTCTGTCCTTAGTTTCTTGACACAGTGGGTGGTGTCAGCCATGGTTAGTAGTTAACATGGGGACTTCTGACACAGGAGCCAACAGCTTCAAGTTTCACTGCAGAAACTTAAGTACTGAAGGAGTGCTGGACTATCATAGCTGCCATCTTTTGGATGTAATGTTAAAATAAGACCCTGTCAGCCCTCACATTTGGAGATATCTCTGAGAACTATTAGAGTCATAGAGTCACAGGATAATAACACATGGAAAAATGGTCTTTGGCACAATTCGTTCATGCCAACCAAGATGCCCATCTAAGCTGATCCCATTTAGCGATGTTTAGTCCATATCCCTCTAAAAATTTGCTATCCATATACTTGTCCAAGTGTCTTTTAGGTGTTGTTATTGTACCTGCTTCAATCACTTCCTCTGACTGCTCATTCCGTATATGCACCACCCTCTGCATGAAGAAGTTAACCCTCAGGTCCCTTTTAAATCTTTCCCCTCTCACCTTCAACCCATGCCCTCTAGTTTTCGATTCACTTTCCCTGGGAAAAAGACTGTTTGCATTCACCCTAGCTATGCCCCTTATGATATTATACGCCTCTATAATGTCACCCATCAGTCTCCTATGCTCCAAGGAATACAGTCCTAGCCTGCTCAACCTCTCCTTATAACTCAGACCCTTGAGTCCTGGCAATATTCTCATAAGTCTTCTTTGCACTCTTTCCAGATGAATAACGTCTTTCATGTAACAGGGTAACCAAAACGGTACACAGTACTCCAAGTATTATGAAGAAGAGCAGGGAGTTATCCCTGATATCCAGGAAACTGCTTATCCTCAATCAACAATATGAAAAAAATTATTATCTGGTTATTGTCACATGGCAACTCTACTTTCTGGTTATTGTCAGCAGTCTACTTCGTTAGGAGTTTGAGGAGATTTGGTATGTCACCAAAGACTCTTACAAATTTCTATAGATGTATGGTGGAGAGCATTCTGACTGGTTGCATCACAGCCTGGTATGGAGGCTCCAATGCACAGGATCGCAAGAGGCTGTAGAAGGTTGTAGACTCAGCCAGCTCCATCATGGGCACAAACTTCTCCAACATCGAGGACATCTTCAAGAGGCAGTGCCTCAAGGAGGTGGCATCCAACACTAAGGACCATCCGGGACATGCCCTCTTCTTGTTACTACCATCAGAGAGGAGGTGCAGGAGCCTGAAGACCCAGAAACAATGAAACAGTAACAGCTTCTTCCCATCCTACATCAGATTTCTGAATGGTCCATGAACACTACCTCATTATTCCCTTTTTTTGCATTATTTATTTATTTTTGTAATTTATAGTAGTTTTATGTCTTTGCACCGTACTGCTGCCACAAAACAACAAATTTCACATCATCTTTGTCAGTGATATTAAATCTGATTCTGATAGCTGCTTGTTGTGAACAAACTAGTGACTGAACAATCAAATTAGCCATGATCTTATTAAATGGCAGGACAGGCTCCAGGGATCATGGGGCCCATGCCTTCTCCTCATATGTATGTTCGTATGTAACAATGAACATGCTTTCAAGGCAGTTCAAGACCTGTTGTATGTTCTATGTTTTACATCAGTGCACTATAAGGTGTAAACATTGATTAAGGGATAATCCTGGGTTAGTCTGCCTGCATAAAAAAGTGCCATGAATCTTTTACATCCACCTGAGAGAGAAGGCAGACCTTCAGTAGATAGTACCCATGGCAGTGTAGCATCCCTTGCTGATCCACTAAGATAGCCTGGAGTTCTTGTGCTCGTCTGTGGACGGGGATTGAACCCAATATGTTCTGACTCAGAGGCAGGATGCCCATCTGCTAAGGCTGACATCTCAACGGCAGACATTTGCTTCTGTAGCTCAAACTGATGTATTGTTATCATTGTCATGTCACAGTCAGCAGAGGGGAAGGGTGTGACATTGTGGGGTAGAAGGGGAGAACTGTTCCAAAAGAAGAGACAAACTAATCTCATTCAAAAAATCTCATGCCGAGAGGGAGTGTGGTCACCTGAATTATGCATGTCCATTGTGTTGCAATATCATTAAGCAATGAATGCCCTCAGAAGCATTTGCAATACCTCAACATCTATTTACACTCAGCCCGAGTACAATGTCTCCACTGCGAAAGACAATTAGTCATATTTGTGTGCTGGAATTAATTGAGAGTGAGATGCAGGAGGCATAAAGAGAGAACAAAGAATGCCTTTTTTTGTCAATTCTCTAACTGACAGCGATAATTAGATATATGAAATTGAAATTCCTCAGCAGGAGGTTTCTGTTGACAATGAATTTGCTTTTATTCTACTCTGTAATTCTTTTGTGCTGTCGTTTGTGGTCATTTGTTATTCAGCCTGAAACATATATATGTAAAAAGCCAAGGGAGTTTCAGAGAAGAGGAAACACACATACACACATGCCTAAATATATATGCAATGCACCCTCCACACACCAACATACACTTACACACACAAACACACATCCACATACATATATTCACACACACACACACTTGCCAAAATTGATCAGGATTGTATCCACTGCCACCTTCTCTTCCAGGAATGCCCATCTTCAAACAACTCTTCTCTCTGACAGGATTTCCTCTCTATTCACCTTCAATAATTTCTGTTTCCCCCTTTTTCTGACAAGGTATTTTTTGAAACTCACTTTCACATCCACATCCTTTTCCTTAGTAAATATCTCTGACAATTCTAATGACAGTCCATTGACCTAAAGTTTTAACTCTGTTTTTCTCTCCGCAGATGCTGAGTGATCTTCTGAATGTTTGCAGCATCTTCAGTTTTTTTATTTTCGGATTACATGGCTGTTGGGTTTGCTGGGTAGAAAACAGACACAATGATCTGTAGCCTCTAAATCCTTTTCTCTTTCTGCCAAATCCTTATCTCCCTCCCCCCTCCTCCCATCTAAATTCCCCTCAGACTGACCCTGCACACCTTTCATGGTGTACGGCATGCTTGCCTTCACTGGGGCATTGAGTATAAGAGTCAGGAAGTCATGTTGCAGCTGTATAAAACGTTGGTTTGGCTGCACTTGGAGCATTGTGTGCATTCATGCTTATTCCATTATGAAAAGGATGCAGAGTCTTTGGAAAGAGTACAGAAGAGGTTTACCAGGATGTTGCCTGGATTAGAGGGTATGAGCATAAAGGAGAGGTTGGACAACCTGGGGTTGTTTTTTCTGGACCATCGGAGGCTGAGGGGAGACCTGATAGTTTATAAAATTATGAGAAGCATAGAGAGAGTAAGCAGTCAGAATCTTTTGCCCAGGGTAGAAATGTCAAATTCTAGGGGACATGCAGTTAAGGTGCGAGGGGAAAGTTTAAAGGAGATGTAGGGGGCAAATTTTGTACACAGAGAGAGGTAGTTGCCTGGAACGGACTGCCAGTTGGAGTGGCAGAAGCAGATATGATAGTGGCATTTAAGAGTCTTTCAGGTAGACCCATGGATATGCAGGGAATGGAGGAATATGGACCATATGCAGGCAGAAGGGATTAGTTTAATTTGGCATCTTGTTCAGCACAGTCATTGTGGGCCGAAGGGCCTGTTCCTGTTCCTGTTCTATGTTCTTTCAGAATTTGGTATTGGTATTGGTTTATTATTGTCACTTGTACCGAGGTACAGTGAAAATCTTGTCTTGCATACTGTTCGTACAGATCAATTCATTACACAGTGCATTGAGGTAGTACAGGGTAAAAACAATAACAGAATACAGAGTACAGTGTCAAAGCTACAGGGAAATGCATCGCAGGTAGACAATAAGGTGCAAGGTCAGAGAAGGTAGATTGTGAGGTTAAGAGTCCTTCCCATCGTATAAGGGAACTGTTCAATAGTGCCTGGCACTGTGTTGTCTGGAGACGACAGCGGCGAAGAAACCTGCCTGTGCTCGTCTGACGCACCCTGTGGTACAGGCCTTTGGCCCGGCAGCGGCGGATCGCGAACGCCCTGGTTGTGTTTTTATAGGGTCTGTATGGTAGTGTAGCGGTTAGCGTAACGCTATTACAGCGTCGCGACCCGGGTTCAATTCCGGACGCTGTCTGTAAGAAGTTTGTACATTCTCCCCGTGTCTGCATGGGTTTCCTCCGGGTGCTCTGGTTTCCTCCCACATTCCAAAGACGTACAGGTTAAGAGTTGTGGGCATGCTATGTTGACGCTGAAAGAGTGGCAACACTTGCAGGCTGCCCCCAGTACATTCTCAGTAACGCAAAAAGATTTCACTGTGTGTTTCGAAGTACATGTGACTAATAAATAAATATCTTATCTTAAAAATATCTTATCACCGTAGGATAGAATCTGTCCTTGAGCCTGGTGATATGTGCCTTCAGGCTCCTATATCTTCTGCCTGATGGGAGAGGAGAGAAGGGAGAATGACCCAGGTGGGTGGGTCTTTGATTATGCTGGCTGCTTCACCAAGGCAGCAAGAGGTGTAGACAAGAGTCCATGAAAGGGAGGCTGATTTCCATGATGCGCTGGGCTGTGTCCACAACTCCCTGCAGTCTCTTGTGGTCCTGGGCAGAGCAGTTGCCATACCAAGCCGTGATGCTTTCTATGGTGCATTGATAAAGACTGGTGAGTGTCAAAGGGGACAAGCCAAATTTCTTTAGCCTCCTGAGGAAGTAGAGGTGCTGGTGAGCTTTCTTGGCCGTGGCATTTATATGGTTGGACCAGGACAGGCGATTGGTGATGTTCACTCCTAGGAACGTGAAGCTCTCAACCCCCTCAACCTCAGCACCATTGACGTAGACAGGTGCATGTACACCGCCCCTTTTCCTGAAGTCAATGACCAGCTCTTTTGTTTTGCTGACATTGAGGGAAATGTTGTCATGACACCATGTCACTAAGATCTCTATCTCCTTCCTGTACTCTGACTCCTCATTATTTGAGTTGAAGATGGTCCTTGTGGCCAGTACTTGCTACACTCCCTTTGCTAAAGGCCACATATGTTTGTCAGGGAACACGGTCACCAGTTTGAGCTGTGTTGTTAGAATGACACTGTCATTAATTTCTCCCATTTGGCCAGAATGAATACACCTGAAGTGGGTCCAGGAGCAGAAGAAACTGTGACTCCACCATCAGAGCAGTGTTTAAGTGAACTGTGATTAAGTTTTTAATACACCAGAAGGTCATTAAAGACAACTGATTCAGAAGGCGAGAACAAGCCTTTGGACCAAATGTCTTCTGCTAGAGGTAGAGGTTTGCTGAGGTTGTGAAGTATCCTGGGAACTTTGCATTTTGGAACTTGGATTTTTGAAAGAAAAGATTGCACTTGCACGGGTAGTAACCTGGGCTTGATCCTGATCTCCTCTGGTGTCTGTGTGGAGTTTATACCTCCTCCCTGTAGTGGCATGGTTTCCCTCCAGGTGTTCTGTTTCCTCTCACCTCCCAAAACCTTTCCCCTTGTGTTGTAGGTGAGCTACCATGGTGTTGTAGGTGATTGGTAGAATCTGGGGAGAATGTATCAGGATATAGGGAGATATAAGTTACACAAGGAGGGGTTGACCAAACTTGTATTGTTTTCTCTGGACAGTCAGTGGCTGAGGGGGTGAGCTGAAAGAAGTTCATAAAATTATGAGAGGCATAAATAGAGGAGGTAGTCAGAGTCTTTTTCCAAGGTTAAAAATGTCAAATATGAGAGGGCATAGCTTTAAGGTGAGAGGTGGAAAGTTTAAAGGAGATTTACAAGGCACGTTTTTTAGACAGAGAGTTGTAGGTTCCTAGAACACGCTGCCAGTGAAGGTGGTGGAGACAGATATGATAGCCACATTTAAGAGACACTTGGACAGGCACATGAACAGGCAGGGAATAGAGGGATACAGACCATGTACTGGTGAATGGAATTATTTAAATTGGCCACATGGTCAGCACAGATATCATGGGCTGAAGGGCCTGTTCCTGTGCTGTACCGTTCTACATTCTAATGTGGGGAGAATAAAATGGGATTAATAGATAAGTGTTTGATGATTGGTGTGGTCTCAGTGGGCTGAAGGGCCTGTTTCTGTGTTGTATGACTCTCTGATTCTCAAAATGTGGGGTGAATAAAGTGAGATTAATGTAGATGGATACTGATTGCCAGCATCGACTCGGTGGGGTGATGCTCGATGACTCTATGATTCTGTTTATATAATGCCTTTCACATTCCTTTCAAAGAATCCCTCAGCACTTTACAATAAGTGACGTACTTTTTGGAAATGTTGCAGCATTAGAACCATGACAACCAATTTCCGGCAGTGAGACCCACTTCCACAGATGTACAGGAAGTGACCTGACTAGTTGCATTATGGCCTGATATGGCAATTCCAATGCGCAGGAATGCAAGAGGCTGCAGAGAGTAGTGGACACAGCCTGGTCTACCATGATCACAACCCTCCTCAGCATTGAAAGCATCTACAGGAGGCATTGCTTCAAGTAGGTGGCATCTATCATCAAGGATCCCTACCATCCGGGTCATGCCCTCTTCTCACTGCTACCATCAGGCAGGAGGTACAGAAGCCTGAAATCCCACACCACTTGGTTCAGGAACAACAATCGTAATCCTACTTCAGCAACATAACACTAAGGACCACCTCTTGCACTGCCATTTTCTTGTTTCTGATTGTGTGTCTTTTGCACTAATGTCTCGTTTTGCACAGTCTTTTTTCTTCACTGTCTGGCATAATTTTATGTATAATTTATGTTCAGTGTGTTGTCTGAACCTACATGCCTGTGATGCTGCTGCAAGCAAGTTTTTCATTGTACTTGTACCTCACTGTACTTGTGCATATGACAATAAACTCAACTTGATTTGACCTACAGTGTGGTATCAACAAGAGAAATTGTTTGCAGTCCTATTGAGCAAGGAATAAATATTAGGCAGCTTACTGGGGACAACTCTCTTACACTTGTCCAAAGTACAGACATAATATTTTTTACAAGCACCTTGGAGAACAGAGCATTTAATTTCTCATCTAAAACATGGCAACTCTGACAGTGTACAGTCCTCCCTCCCTTCCACACCCTCCCCTTGCTTCCCCACCCTCCCCTCCCCACCTTTCCCCTGGAAAATCAGAAGGCATGGTAGAAGTGTCAAGGGTTTAAAGAAAGACAAAAGGATCTCACAAACTAAGATCAGATATCTTTATTAGTCACATGTACATCGAAACACACAGTGAAATGCATCTTTGCGCAGAGTGTTCTGGGGGCAGCCTGCAAGTGTCACCACGCTTCCGCTGCCAACATAGCATGCCCACAACTTCATAACCCATACATTTTTGGAATGCAGGAGGAAACTGGAGCACCCAGAGGAAACACACACAGACATGGGGAGAACGTACAAACTCCTTACAGACAGTGGCTGGAATTGAACCCGCGTCGCTGGCGCTGTAATAGCGTTACGCTAACCATTACACTACCCTGCTTGCTTTAGCCCATCTCAAGGTACTTTACACCCAATGAAGACTTTGCAAAGTGTAGCCACTGCTGCAGTATAGAAAGTGCATTGGCTATTGTGTGCAGAGGAAGGTCCCAAAACAGTTGTTGTCGTTGTTGTTGTTGGTCACTCATTCTCAAGTAAGACCGTGACAGTTGTGATGTGTATGGAGGTGACTGATTAGACCAATCTGGGCTTGAAGGTTTCTTTCATACAGGTGACAGAGATGTAAGGATGCTATGGCATCAGTGGTTCTGGATTTTTCAGATTCTCTTTTCTTCTTTGCTTCCTTATTTGAGTGAGTTCCACTTTTAATATGAGTACACCAAACAGGGCGATCCAATACTTGTTCCCAGTGGTATGTGTCAACGTTGAAGCTCTTCAGGGATGTTCCAAAAGAGCTTTTACATCTCTTTATCTGTCCACCACATGATCAGTCAGCTCTCCATAAAGTAGTTGCTTTGGTATTTTGTCATCAGACATTCTTCTAACGAAGTAAAAAACAAACAGCTGGAGGAACTCAGCAGGTCGGGCAGCATCTGTGGAGGGAAATGGACAGTCAACGTTTCAGGTCGAGACCCTTCATCTGGACTGGATGAAGAATCTCGACCAGAAATGTCGACTGTCCATTTCCCTCCACAGTTGCTGCCCGACCCATTGAGTTCCTCCACCAGATTGCTTGCTGCTCCAGATTCCAGCATCTTCAGTCTCTTGCATCTCCATTCTTCTGACATGTCCTGCCCACCTGATCTGTGATTCTTTTAGCAGTATGTAAATACTGGGGAGGTTTGTTTCGGTGTGATTGGAATCTTGTCTTGCCATTTGATGTGGAGTATTCTTTGCAGACAGATCAAGTGGAAAAACTAGTGCCTTGATAACAACCAGATCATTTCAGTGAGGTTACCTGAACACTGGGGATAACCACCCAGCTCTGAAACAGCTGGCTCTGAGCAGCACTGCCTTAGAAGTGCAGGGAAAGCAAGCCAAACAGTTGTATTTCCAGCATCAGTTTCTATGTCCCAGGTGCTGGGCTCTGGGTCACCAGCTGTGGCTGAGACACTGGTAGGTGTGCTGGCTTGTAGCTCAATCACACGGCAAGGATGAAAGAGCAGGAAATGGCTGACATAACCCTGCAGGAAATATTTGTTGAAGAACAGCACAACATCAAATAGCGCTAATTAATTCCCAGTTTCCTTAAACGGTTGAGACCACAGGAGTAGCACAAAACCTGTGGAGTTGCTATTGGCCATTTGATCCCAGACACTGAGTATCTATTAAAGGTTGTCTTCTCTTTCTCATCACGTTTCTCTTGAAGGTGCAGCAGTATAGTGTACTGGAACACTTACTGGAGTGCCACAGCACACTGTCACATGAACACAGGAAAACAGGAGCAGGAGTAGGCCACTCAACCCCTCAAACTTGCTTCGCCATTCAATGTGATCATTGCTGATCTGCCCTAGGCCTCAACTCCTCCTCTGTGCTAGTTCTCGCTAGTTATCAACCCCCGAATTTTTCAAAAACTTATCCACTCAATATAGATTCAACTTTTCTTGAAGGACAATCCTTTCATCCCAGCCAGGTGAATCTCCTTTGAATTGCCTTCAAAGCTTCTTATGTCCTTTCTTAGATAATGGACTCAACCAGTTCCATCATGGGTACAGCTCTCCCCACCATCAAGGACATTTACAAGAGCTGATGTCTCAGGAAAGTAACATCCATCATCAGGGACCCCCACCATCCGGGCCATGCCCTCTTCTCATTGCGGCCATTAGGCAGAAGATACAGGACCTGAAGACACACACCTCAAGGTTCAACAACAGCTTCTTCCCCACTGCCATCAGCTTCTTGAACTGACCTGAAAAACCCTAACACTACCTTGTACTATATTTCTTTTTCTCTTTCTCAACTTGTAATTGTATAATTATGTAAATTATACTTACATAAATTTTAAGTATAATTTATGTTGATTTAAGTTTATCTTAAGTTTGTCATATTTGTAATGCACTGTGCTGCTGCTGCAAAAAGGTAATTATTATGGCATTTATAACCTGTGTATGTACGCCTATAGCAATAAACTTCAATTTGAACAAAACTCCAACACCCTGTCAGTCTTGTACACTGACTATTTGATTGGGACAGCCCTCACTCTGAATCCAGTCTTATTCTCATCTGTTAACCAGCTCCTGCAAACGTTACACCATTCCAGGTGTAAGGTCACTCTTACCCTCTGCTGCAAAAGGCAAACCTCTGGACGAACTCAGTGGGTCGAACAGCATCTGTGGAGGCAATGGGATGGTTGAAGCATTGGGTCAAGACCCTGCATCAGGAGCCAACTGTATAAGCTTTTAAGTCTCCTGGGAGAGGCTCAGCAATAGTAGCTGCATCTCAGGTGGAAAGTGAAGGAGTCATGTTGTAAACTCATTTCCCTTGAGTTGCTGTTGTTTTAGTTTTACATAATGTCATGTTATCTTATTGTCATTAACTGCTCTGGAAATTCATAGAAACACATAGATGCCATGGCACACCGGTGTCTCTACTTCCCTAGGAGGCTAAAGAAATTTAACATTTCCCTGTTGACCGTCACCAATTTTTATAGGTGCAACATATAAAACATCCTATCCAGATGCCTCACAGCTTGGTATGCCATTGTTCTGCTCAAGACTGCAAGAAACTACAGAGAGTTGTGGACACAGCTCAGCACATCACACAAACCAGCCTCCCCTCCATGGACCCTGTCTACACTTCTCACTGCCTTGGTGAAGCAGCTAACATAATCAAAGACGCCTCCCACCCTGAACATTCTCTCTACTCCTATCAGGCAGAAGATACAAAAGCCTGAAAGCACATACCACCAGGCTCAAGGACAGTTTTTATCCCACTGTTATAAAACTATTGAATGGACCTTTTTTTTACAATAAGATGGACTCTTGACCTCACAATCTACCTTATTATGGCCTTGCACCTATTGTCTGCCTGCACTACACTTTCTCTCTAATATAATACTATATTCTGCGTTCTGTTATTGCTTTTCTCTTTGTATTACCTCAATGTGCTGATGTGATGAAATGATCTGCATGGATGGGATGTAAAAGTTTTTCACTGTACTTTGGTACATGTGACAATAATAAATCAATTACCAATTCCATTCCATGCAGAATAAATGATTGAGACAGAGGGGTGAAATAAGTCCTGGACAGATTTGTGCTTCCCACCCCCTACATGCCCAGAGTATGGTAAATTCCCCAGTAATTGTAAGCTCCTGATGTGCAAATTGGAGCAGACTTGCTGCAGTTGGCCCCAGTAAGTGAGACTGAAGTGCATTTTGTGCACTGAATTCATGGTTAGCTTTGGGGGGTAAAATATGAGAAGTGGTGTTGGGTGGATACTTGCAATAGGATTATAGAGTCATAGAACACTGTTACGAGCCCTTTGACTCAAGGAGTCCATGACAACCATCAAGCACCCATTTATAGTCCTACATGAATCCCATTTTATTCTTCTCACATTCCCCTCAACTCTCTCCAGATCTTACCACTCACTGACATGCTAGGGGCAACTTAAGGGCAATTAATGAACCTGCTTGTTTTTGGGATGTGGGAGGAAACTGGAACACCTAGAGGAAACCCATGCAGTCACAGGAAGGAGGTGCAAACTCAACATGGATGGGAGGGCAGGATTGAACCTGGGTCACTGGGGCTGTGAGGTAGCAGCTCTACTACTGCATCACTATTCCACCTCTGGCAGACCATCCTTGCTAGAGGTATTGCAGCTAGTCAAACAGGTGCAATGTTCTACTGGCCCACCGACTGGTTTGCATGCATTACTTGAAGGATTGGCGAGTTGACTGTCAAAATGGTCGTCCTGTCTGGCTCACAACAGCAACAAAAATGCATTAAGGAATTTGAATTCCCAAACGTGACTTCAGGAAGATCTGGAGCAGTTTACAGCCAAGAGTTGTGGTCACACATTTCTGCACATGCACTCTCAGTAGCACAGAAACACTTAATGACATGCACAGGAACTGTTTGAGAGTAAAATAAATGTTGTCATCAATATTAGTCTGTCAGAAACTGTAGTCCCACAATCCCACTATGAGCTTGTGAGCATAATCTAGGGTGGCAGTTCAGTGAAATACCATGGCAGTGATGCATTGTTAGGTGTGCCACTGTAAATTTAGGCCAAATAAGATCGTGGGGGGGGGGGGGGGGCAGAAGCAGGGGGCTGAGAAAGGTGAGCAGCTGGGAAAGAGAGGGGCTATAGGGATAGAGGAGGCAGGGAGAGAAGGGTATCAGTAAGAGAGAGGGAGAGAGAGGGAGAGAAAGAGAGAGAGAGAGAGAAAGATGGGCAGGAGGGCAGTGGGAGCAGAAAAGGAGATGGAAGGAGGAAAGCAAAAGAGAGAGAGAGGAGAGAGAAGTGAGAGAGAAAGGGGGCAGGGAGAGAGAGGAAAGAATAGAGTGATAGAGGGGCTACAGGAAGAGACAGGGTAGGGAGACAGGAGGGAAGCGGGAGTGTGAGTAGTGAGAGGGAGTGGGGGAGGTGGACAGAGAGAAGAGGAACAAGGAAAGAGAAAGAGGATGAGGGAGATGGGGAAACAGAGATAGAGAGGGGGGCTGCAGGGAGGGCAGGGGAAGCGAAAAAAGAGAGAGGAAGAGGGCAGGAAGAGAGAAGGCTGCAGGGATTGAAGGGAATGTAAGTGTGGGCAGGGAATTCAATTGAATGGAATAGATCCCGTGGAGTATGAAGCAGAGAAAATTAGAATAACCTCTGTGACCTGGATGATAATATTCCCTTGGTCATTTCATATTTGTGAACCTGAGATGATCTAAAATTTGAAATTTGTTTATAAAATGATGAGAGGCAAAAATAGAATAGACAGCCGGTATCTTTTTCCCAGGGTTGAAATGTCTAATACTAGAAGACAGGCATTTAAAGTGAAGGGAGAGAAAGTTCAAAAGAGATGTGTGGGGCAAGTTTTTTACACAGAGAGTGGTGGGTGCCTGGAATGCACTGCCTGTGGTGGTGGCAGCACCTGTGGAGAGAGAAACAACATTTCAGGTCGATGGCCTTTCCTTTATTTCAGATTTCCTGCATCTGCAGTGTTTTGCCTATTGAAACCTCTGAGATATCCGTGCTTCTGGACTCTTGACCACTCCTGATTTTAATCCTTTTGTCAAAAGCAGCCATGCTTTCAATCATGGAATTCTTTTCCTGAGCCTTCCCTCCTCAAAGGAACACCTTAAAACGTGCCACTTTGACCAAGCTTTAGTTCACCTGCCCCATTAACCTCCTACACATTCCAATACTCTTCACAAGAACTTTCTTAAGCAAAGCCTGACGTGGTACCATGTACAGAGATAGCCCAAAGCTGGGCCCAAGGTGGGCTTAAAGGACTTTTTAAAAGAGTAAAGAGAGAGGGAGAGGGGTTTCCAGAGCTTAGCTTAAGGTGTAGCTGTGATTGAAATCACAGATGAAAAAGAGAGTGGAATGAAAGAAGAAATCATGGAGGGAAGTACCATACTTCAAGGCTTGAATTTGAGGGCTGCAGGGTGGCCACAGCAGGAGGTAGAGGAAAACAGATTGAGTGTACCATTTATGTGATGCCCCCTTGGTTAAATTCAGTTTCACCTCCCATATGATAGAAGTTTATAAACTTATGAGAGGCATAGGTAGAGTAGACTGTCAGAATCTTTCTTCCCAGGGTAGAAGTGTCAGGTACTAGAGGACGTGCATTTAAGGTGAGAGGGGGATAGTTTAAAGGAGATGTGCAGGGCAAATTTTTTACACAGAGATTGGTGGGTGCCTGGACCAGGCATCCAGGTGTAGTGATAGAAACAGATGTGATACTGGTGTTTAAGAGACTGTTAGATAGACAAATGAATATGTAGGGAATGGAGGCATATGGATCATATACAGGCAGAAGAAATTTAGTTAAATTTGGTATTGTGTCCAGTGCAGAGATTGTGGGCTGAAGGGCCTGTTCCTGTGCTGTACTGTTCTGTGTTCTATATCTTCAGGAGAACAAAGGTGAGTGAACAAAGAACGTAAGCTCGCAAATCACAAAATGTCTGCGCAGCAAGCATTATAAGAGAACTTTAGTCACAACGGTTTTAGTTTGACGCTGGAACTGTGAAGGAGGCTCCAAGTCCTCCAATTTGACCTTTACTGGTTGTCATTCCAATACACTGTGCAAATGATTTATGCTTTTGACCACATTATTGATTGAGTGCACTAAATTTTTCAGATTACTGTACTGAAGAGAGTATATTCTACAGAGACCAAACAAAAGAGTCAATCCCAAAGTGATATCATGTTCAGCATGAAGCAGCTCCACTTAATGCTTTCTTTCAGTGAGAATTTATGGACTGTGATACTATAATATTATTACATTACATTAACTTATGCTATTGAGTTAAAAAGCCCTTGGTAGCTCTTAATTTTTAGGTAGTGTGAGTTTTTTTTAATATCGGAAGTACTTGAAATAATAGACTAGCTAAATCCCAAAAGCTGAAACTTGCAAAATAAATTCTGAATCCCACCAAGGGAGATTACTGGGGTCACACGAGCACCGTGAGTATTGGAAAATCAGGGAATGAGAGGTTAGAGTGCATACCTGTATGGAAGGAAATTTAAACAGGTTTCTTTATCAGGAAAGGGCTGGTTTACAGTTTGGTTGAATTTCCACTATTCTCTGTATCCTAGCAAACTGCTGAGTTTAGTCTCAGATCCAGAAATACCTCCCCTATCATGTCTCTCCTGTATGCTTCAAACTGCTTCATTTTAATTTAAAAGAGAACTTGCAATAATGTAGCGTGTTCCACAGTCTAGGCACCGCTCCCATGTGTTTCTCAATCACCTTGAAGTCAATCAGGACCTGATTCAGGATTTTGACCCAAAACGTCCACAATTCCTTTCCTCCCACCAATGCTGCTCGACCCACTGAGTTCCTCCAGTAGATTGTTTGTTGCTCCAGATTCCAGCATCAGCAGTCTCTCGTGTCTCTATCTTGAAGTCAATGTTGTGATGTAGGAAATATAGCACAAATTATTTTTGAAACAATGTCTTTTATTTCGATGGTAGTTTTAACATTACAGATATCCCAAAACGCTTCACACAAGCAATTATTAAAGTAAATTTAACGCTAAGTTATAGGAGATTTTAGCTCAAATGACCAAAGATACAGGAAAAAAGAATCATTTTAAGGAGATAAAATCATTGAAACGTATGGTACAGATGGAAGCCATTTGGCCCCAGGTGTCTGTCTGGTCTCAAGATGGACTTTAGGTTAATGCTTCTTCCCAGCTCTTTGTACCTGTAGCTCATCCAAGTACTTTTTAAATGGTGTGAGTGTTTCAGCCTCCACCAACCTCTCAGGTAGTGAGTTCTGGACCACCACCACCTGTTAAGTGAAATAGATTTTCTCATTTCTCCTCTTAACCTTCCACCAATTCATTTAAATCTATGCTAATAGAAGAGAAAAGAGAGATAGGGAGGTGGGAAATAACATAGTCATAGAGGGAAGTAGCATGTAAATAAGCCCTTTGGCCCATCGAATCTGTGCCAACCATCAAGCATCCATTTTTACACTAATCCTACACTAATCCCATTTAATAAACTTCAACAAATAACAGTAAAATGGATCTGCTCCAAACAATAATCAAAAACATTGCAGATGGTGGAAATTAAAAGACAAAATGCAGGGAAAACTCAGTAAGTCAAGCAGCACCTGTGGAAGGAGAAACAGATAATGTTTTGGCTCTGTGACCCTTCTTACTTACACTGACAAGTTTCTGATGAAGAATCGAAGACCCAAATCGTTGACTGCTTCTCTTTCCACAGATGCTGCCTGACCTGCTAGGCGTTTCCAGTATTTACTGCTTTGTTTCTGCTCTAATTGGTATTAAATAAGAGAAGGCATATTGGCTCCTCCTTTGAGTTTGTTTCGTCATACAAGATGCTGGAGGAGCTCAGTGGGTCAGGCAGCATCTAGGCAGGGAGAAGGACAGTGTCCATTTCTCTCCATACTGTAGATGCTGCCTGACCCACTGAGTTCCTCCAGCATCCTGAGTGTTGTTTCAGATTCCAGTAACTGTAGTCTCTTGTGGCTTCATTTCATCACTGCTCACTCTGATACTGATATCAGTGGTGGTACTCCAGGATTGATCTTGATGATTGATGTCTTCCAAAGAATAGGGAGAGATATCCTCCAAGTGATCTCAAAATACTGATTTTTCAGTTGTGAGGATGTGGTGGTGTTCTTGACCTTGTTTGACCTTCATGTGGTCCACAGTCAATGTTGAGGGTGACATGGTGGTATGGTACAAGGTTGGAATTGGAATCGGAGTTGGTTTGTTATTGTCACATGTACCGAGATACAGTGAAAAACTTTGTTTTGCATGCCATCCATACAGATCATTTCAAAACATAAGTACATTGAGGTAGTACAAGGGAAAAGCAACACCAGAATGCATAGTGTTACAGTTACAGACAAAGTATAGCCATGACGAGGAAGATTATGAGGTCAAGAATTCATTTTTAATGTACAAGAGGTCCTTTTAACAGCCTTGTAACAGCAGGATATAAGCTGTCCTTGAGCCTGCTGGTGTGTGTTTTCAAGCTTTGATCCAATGGAAGGGAGGGAGAAGAGAGAATGCCAACACAATTCAAGAACAACTACACCACTGCATTTCAGAGATCCACTATGGCACAAACTGGTGCTAACTTGGGTGACTTGCCATCAGGAAAATGGATAGTTTGAACTGAAAGAATATTTGCCTTGTTGGAAGTTATAGCTAAGGAAAGTTAGCCATAGATAGTTGAAGGCGATGGCTATTTTATCCTGATGAGGAATATTAGGGAGCTGCAAAGTGGGATGAGCTGCACTTTTGTGAGAATCACATCCTGTCTTTTAACCTCAAGATTTTGTACAGTCTTTGATAAACATGTTTAATATATGATGATATGGAATATAGAAGGGGGTGGGAGAGGGTGAGAGGAAGACCATCTAAAGAATACAATGAGATGTGATGCAATAGATACCAGAGCTGTTTAATTCTCCCCGAACATCGTCAGATCTTAAGGGGCTACTTGTCAGAGTGGTTGCTTGCGTCTCCTGGGTCTTAAAGGAAAGACATATTAAAATCCATGAGGCTCTATCGTTACTGACTTCTCCCTGCTAGACAAGTGGGCCCTGACGGTTATGATAACACATGTCTTCTTTTTCATTGCTGGGTCGGTGTTACATTGAAAAATAGTAGAAATATGCAGCAATAATATGGTGGTGTTTACCCTGCCCTGTGTTTGAGACAATGTGCTGTTGGATCTGGGGTGAGAAGACATGCTGTGTTTACCTTCCCTGATTTGGTCAGCTGTTAAGTTGAATAAGAGCTTAGTTAGAACAAGCAAACATTTGCCTTCTCTTCCATAATGCTGTTTTTTTTTCGCTTTGCATAGCCTGGGACATAAATCTTTCCTCTGTGTCGAACAAATAAACCTTAGAGCCAAGACGAGCCCTCACAGGACATCAGCCCAGCTTGTATGACCCACACCTCCTCCCCAGTCTGTATTAAAGAAAGCGCCCACAATCTATCTCAAATAAAAGGGACATAGTACTAAAACGGTTGAGCGAAAAACAATAAAGGCCTATCATTCCTCCTGTGAACTAGCCTCTGACTAACTATCTGCTGTACAAATGACTTCCTACCCATTGTGTTGCTTGCAAAATGGAATATGGGAATGATCAACAGCTGAGTAATGAATGAACGCTCCAGTTACAGCATGAGTGAGCCTGTAACTAATGCTAAACAACAGGTGTAGGCAACACAGGGATATGAACAAAAACAATTCTGCAAAATAAGTCCAATGATTTATTATGTGAGTGATATTTTTGAACATAAAGAATGTTTCAAGATGTTGATTTGATTTTGAAAGAACATATGCAATAATGCTTTTCTTTAAAAACATTGGGGATGATAATTTTCATTTTAATCCACGACAATGATCAGGAACCTCATTGTAACTGACCTGGGAGATTACGATAACTATGGTTAAACCTATCTATTAGTTGGTTGACAATGTTACATGTTACTAACTTTAAAAAAAAGCTTTGTACTTCATTGCATTATAGTGGAAGATTGAGGATTATCCCTTTTCCCAAACCCCTCATGAAAATCCAACCTCCCTTTTTTTCATGTATGTTGTGTTAAAGGCACACTTTTAAATAAAAGTTGTTGATATGTTGATTTAATCAAATTGAGTTTGTCATATGCACAAGTACATGTATGCACAAGTGCAGTGAAAAACTTACTTGCAACAGCATGACAGGCACATGGCGTTTGATACACAACATTCACAAGAAAAATATATATTCAATATAAGATACAAAATTATACAAGAAAGAACACAATTAGAATAAATTAAATGAAGTCTATTGTAGTGCAAATTGATCAAAGTGGTCATGGTATTGCTATACTGAGGTAGTGATTTGGGTTGTGCAGGTTGATTCAAGAAGCAAATGGTTAAAGGGAAGTATCTGTTCTTAAACCTGGTGGTGTGGGACTTCAGGCTTTTGTACTTCTTGCTGGATGGTAGCTGCTACCTGACCATCATTTTCTGTTTTCATTTCAGATTTCCAGATTCTGCAGTTTCTGTTCTGATTTTCACAGTTCAAGATATTGTGTTTTAGTGCATTGATTGGAAATGTATATTACTGGGTTGTTCAGCCCTGATCCTGTTCAACTTTCAATGAGGTCAAAACTGATTGATATTTTTCATCCATTTATCCACCTTCCTTTGCTGTGTCAACCATCAACCACCCATTTGCACTAATTTTACATTAATACCATTTTTTATTCTGTCCACATTCTCATCAACTCCCCACCAACCTACCAACCTACATGAAATGTTGGAGGGAACCAGAGCAGTCATAGCATGAATGTGCAAACTGCACACAGACAGCACCCGAGGTCAGGATCGATTCCGGGTCTCTGGTGCTATGAGGCAGCGGCTTTACCAGTTGTGTCATTGTGCCTCCCTTTGAGCCGAATGTCCTAAACAATGGGACAAAACCCACATTTTCCTTTATGGATACATTTCATTTACCCTGAAGCAGTTCAATGTACCTGTGCATAATGCCTTACATTATTATCCAGATCACAATCTGAATTGATTCAAGGGAGCTTTGGGGACTACATAATGGGAGGGAGAGGAAAACAAGGAATCAATCAGAATCCAAAACACCAGCTTTTGATGCCACTTGGGTCTCAGAATACAAGTTCTTTCTGTGTTCTAGTGCTTGAGAGTGAAAAGGGAGGTGAATACTGCTTTCTCTTAACTCTAGGAGTAAAATAAATGTGTCAATTCTGTCTGACTGTTTGGTATCACAGATATTTTGACCTGCTCTTACATATTCTCCTTTGCTTATGAACAAAGTTATTATCTTGGTTGCCTGTAAACAAAACATGGACTGAAGATTCCAAGGGCAAGATGGGATAATCTGCTCTTGTCATCATGACTGCACTTGACTGAGTAGGAATCCTGGGAAAACTGGACATCAGGGATCAAGGTGAAAGATCTTCAGAGGCTGGAGTCATTCCTTGCCCAAAGGAAGGTACTTTTGGGTTAATGGAGGCTACTAACCATCAACTTGCCAAGGCTTCTTCATCCAGCACATAGATGCAATCACAAGGAAGGCGTGCCAGCATCTTTATTTTCTTAGAAGGCTAAGGAGCTTTGACATTGTCACCGAACACTCTAACAAACATTAACAGATGTACTGTTGTAAGTATCTTGACTGGTTGTATATGGTCTGGTATGGCAATTCTAAGAAGCTGCAGAGAGTAGAGGACTCTGCTCAATACACCACAGGCACATCCCTCCCCACCATCAGTAGTATCTACATGAGACGCTGCCTCAAGAAGGCAAAATCTATCATCAAAGATCATCGCCATCCGGACCATGCCATCTTCTCACAGCTACCATTGGGCAGGAGGTACAGAAGCCTGAAGTTCCACACCACCAGGTTCAAGAATAGCTACTTCCCTTCAACCATTTGGTTCTGGAACCAATTGGCACCACTCTTATCAGTACTGTATAACAACACTATGACCACTTTGATCACTTTGCACTGAAATGGACTTTGTTTTTCTTTGTTCTAATTGTGTTCTTTCTTGTAAAAATTGTGTATAATTTATGTTTTACTTGTGAATGCTGTTTATCTGATGCTATATGCCTATGATGCTGCTGCAAGTAAGTTTCTCATTGCACCTGTGCATACATGCACTCATGCATATGGCAATAAACTCGACTTTGACTTCAACTTTAATCAAAAAACCCATAAACTCCATTAGCGAGACGGAAAGGGAAATGCAGGCTTTTAGGATCCCATCATCCCTACATTTCCTTTCAAATTCCACACCATCCTGTCTGATATCAGCCATTCCCACATGATGCTGGGCTCTGAACTCCCTACCCAGAAGCTTCATGGAAGAGCTTTCACCATACAGACTGTAGTGGTACAAGGGGGTAGCTCACCACCAACTTCTCAGGGGTAATCAGGGACATGAACTAAATGTTTTCTTCTGCAAAGGACATTATCTGAAATTTGCCTTTATCTGGTGCTATAAATGCAAAATCATTTTCTAAACTTCTTCAAAGGTAGTGAAACAGGAAGTTTGGTCAAATCCATTTGTATTAAGAAGGAAAAGGGAGAGGTATGATTATAGGTTTACATTACAGGGGTCCATTCAGTTCCAAGTGTCCATCCACATTGGTCAAAAATGGACTTTAATGTAATCCCACTTTCCAGTTCTTGGTCAATTGTCTTGTAAATTGTGGCTTCACAGAAATGCAACTAAAAAAATCCTTGGTTTTCATAGAATGAAAGAGCAATACCAAGCAGATGGAGGCAATTTAGCCCATTGAACCAGTACCAGCTTTCTTAAACAGCTTTCCCATTAGTCTCATTCCCTGTTTTTTTTTCCCTCCAAAACCTTGCGCCCTTCTCCTTAGTACTTTTTACAATAAATTCTTTCTAAAATTTGGCATCGAATCTGCTTCTATCTTTCTTTCGGGCAGAGCCTTCCAGATTATTACAAAACTATTGTTCATTCTCTACATAAAACTGCATCTGGAGAAGAAAATTTTCCTCACGCATCTAATTCTTTTGCCTCTCATCCTAAAGCTCTCTCCTCTGGTTACTAATCATCCTGCCACTTTAATTAATTTCTCACTTGCTCAGTTGTGTCTCTCAATCAAATTCCCCCTTCACATCTCTTTGCTCAATGGGGAACAGCCCACAGAAGTTAAGTTCTTGTCCCTGGTACCATTCTGGTGAAAGATCAGCGTTCTGAACTGCTAACTCTGTTTTTCTCTTCAAGATGCTGCCTGACCTGCTGAGTATTTCCAGCATTATCTGTATTTATATCAGATTTCCAGCATCTGCTCATTTTTTTGCATTTTGACCATTCACATTTCTCTGGATCATTTCAGCACTTTAATCTTGGTCTGTGTTTCATGAAATCTGAGCTCATTCAGAGATTCTTTAAGCTGTATCCAACGAAGTGCATATTTGTGACAATTTCCCTGGGAAACTGACTTTGTACCTTTGGCTATCCATTGAGGAACTGGAAGAGAAGTAAAGTAACTTGAGGAGAATGGACAAAGGCATCCCTGTCATTTCTACTTCCTCGGGAGGCTAAAGAAATTTGGTATGTCCTCTTTGATCCTCACCAATCTTTATAGATCCACCATAGAAAGCACCCTATCTGGATGCACCACAGCTTGGTACGACAACTGCTTTGCCTGAGACTGCAAGAAACTTCAGAGTTGTGAATACAGCTCAGAACATCACGGAAACCACCCTCCCCTCCATTGACTCTGTCTATACTTCTCGCTGCCTCGGTAAAGCAGTCAACATAATCAAGGACCCACCCACCCTGGACATTCTCTCTTCTCCCCCCTCCCATTGGGCAGAAGATACAAAAGCCTGAAAGCACGTACCACCAGGCTCAAGGACAGTTTCTATTCTAAACTGTTCTAAACTGTTCAGAGCAGTTTTTGTTCTAAACTGTATTATACATATACGCCACTGGGTCCTTAATGAGCTCATAATTTTTTGGGGAGCTCGCACTTCTGCTGGGTACTCTCTTGCACACATCCTTACCTCCTTCTATGGCTTGACTTTCATACTTGTGAATGATTCTCCCTGTGAACTAGTTCAAGATGTTTTCTTACATTGATAGCATTGTATAGAACATAGAATGTAGTACAGCACAGGAACAAGCTCTTTGGTTCATGATGTTGTGCTGAACTAATTAAACAAGTAATTAAATGCCTAACTAACTAATCCCATCTGCCTACACAATGTCCATCATGTCCCTCCACTCTCCGCACATTCATGTGCCTATCTAAGAGCCTCTTAAACGCATCTATTGTATTTGCCCCCACTACCACCCCTGACTGCGCATTCCAGGCATCCACCACTCTATGTGTAAAAACCTGCCCACCACATCTCCTTTGAACTTACCCCCTCTCACCTAAAATGCATGCCCTCTAGTAGTATACATTTCTACCCTGGGGAAAAGATACTGGCTGTCTACTCTGTCCATGCCTCTCATAATCTTATAAACTTCTATCAGGTCTCCTCTCAGCCTCTGCCACTCCAGAGAAAACAATCCAAGTTTGTCCACCCTCTCCTTATAACACATGCCCTCTAATCCAGGCAGCATCCTGGTAAACCTCTTCTGCACCCTCTCCAAAGCCTCCACGTCCTTCCTATAATAGGGCAACCAAATAAATCTAGGGTGCTATTGTTCAAACCCTAGTCTGATTCTAAATGAATTGCAATATTCTTTCCTAGTTTACAGGCTATTTTAAAGGACCTATTTATATAGCAGGGTTCCTCCATGCTGTTCAATACTACCTTCATTTATATTGCAGTAATTATATTTTGAAGCACTTTCAAAATACGGTTCATTCAAAGGCCACTTTAACTATATCCCTTTTATAAAGATAAACTACTGTCTTCATTAATTTCTAAGACAGTCTGTTCTGTTTAGTGCATAATAGTAAAAGTCATTTTCATTTCTGTGTCTAGTTTACAGTCTTCACACACAGAGCAGATGTATGAAGTAGATTAATTGCCCCATTTTCATTTATACAAATAGTAATTTGTTAATTGTTTATCTAAACAGGTTGCCTTAACAGCTCATTATTCACTAACTAGTCCAACATCCTTGTCACTGTCATTCCTCAAACTTTTATAAGCTGTCGTGCTTTTGTGAAGGATTTACATAGGATATGTTGCATAGAAGCAGGTTATTTGGCCCAAGTAGTCCTTGCTGGCATCTTTGCTCCTCTTCTGCCTCCCTCCTTTTTATCACCACTAAGTCCATTCCTTTTCCCTCATGCTTGTCCAGATTTTTTTTCCTCAACCACTCCCAGTGGGTTCTGAATTCTCTGGTGGATTTCTTGGTGACTTTCTTGTGTTGGTGGTCTCTAGTTAACGTTCTACCCTAGAAGTGGAAGCATTCTCTCTGCATGCACTCTGCTTCCATCATCTTTAAGAACTCCATGAGCTTCTTAAGAGAAATCAGACATAATTTGTTCACCCTTTCCTGTTCTACATAGCCACACATTTCGGGCATCACCCTTATGAATCTTCCATGCACCCTCTTCAGTGCCTCCATATCTTTGGCCACCCTGTTATAGAAAGATGTGGTTAAACTGAAAAATGTGCAGAAAAGATTTACGAGGATGTTGCCAGGACTGGAGGGCCTGAGTTATAGGGAGAGGTTAGCCAGACTAGGCCTTTATTCCTTGGAATGTAGGAGAATGAGAGGTGACTTTATAGAAGTATCTAAAATTATGAGAGGCATAGATAAAGTGGACGATAACAGGTTTTTCCCCAGTGTAGGGGTGTCCAAAACTGGGGGGCGTAGATTTAGAGTGAGAGGGGAAAGATTTAGAAGGGACCTGAGGGGCAACTTTTTCACTCAGACGGTGGTGAGTAAATGGAACGAGCTGCCAGAGGAAGTGGTTGAGGCAGGTACAAAAGTATCATTTAAGAAGTACTTGGATAGGTACATGGAGTAGTGGGGCTTAGAGGGATATGGGCACACAGGAAATTGGGACTAGTTGTGTGGGCACCATGGTTGGCATGGACTGGTTGGGCTGTATTGCTTTATGCCTCTATAACTCTATCTATATATAGTATGGCAACCAGAAATGTAGTCCAAGCACTGTCTAAGCAAGTTTTAATATAGGTTTATCATGATTTTCCTAGTGTCCAATTCTATCCCTCTGGAAACAAACTATAGTTCTTGATTTGCTTCCTTAATGGCCTTGCTAACCTGTGGCATAACTTGCAGTGACTGGCATAGTTGTGCTCCGAGAACCATTTGTTCTCTTCCCAATCTACACACAACTTTCAAAGAAATGATCACTTTATTTTTCCTTCTGAATATAGCACATCACATTTATCCATTTTGTACTTCTTTTGCCAATTTTTTTGCCCATTCTGCAGTGCTGGGTGATGGGAGTAATACAGAAGGGTGCTCACTGGTTGGCATGGACCAGTTGGGCCAAATGGCCTGTTTCTCTGTTGTATCATTCTATGATTAATATCCTCCTGTAACTCGTAGCAGTCTCCTAACTATTGGCTACTCCTCTCCTCCTGCATTCCTGCCCCACTGACCCATCTGTGAAGCCCCACTGACCTATCCCTGTTGAGACACATCAGACTGCAGATGCTGGAATCTGAAGCAACACACAAAATGCTGGAGGAACTCAGCGGGCCAGGAAGTATCTATGGAGGGAAATGGACAGTCGATGTTTCGGGTCAAAACCCTTCATCTGGACTAGTTGAGGAAGGGTCCCAGTCCACAGGAGGGTCTGGGAGGCTGGGGTGGGTGTAGTTAGGAACTGGGTGGATCAGGAGGAGAGAGAAAAGGGATAGACAGGCAGCGGTTTACCTTGGAAAATTCAGTGTTCATGCCATCAGGTTGTAGATTACCCAGGCAGAATATGAGGCACTGTTCTTCTAGTCATGACTTCATTTAAAAACACGTATAACTGTTGTAAATTTACTTAAATCATTAATTAAAATAAAGCTATAAAAACAAACCCCTTCCTTTTTTTTAAAAGAAGATTGGCAGCTCCATTCAAATGAAGCTCCAAAGGTTCACCATCCTCTAAGTGAAGACATTTCTCCTCATCTCTGTCTTCTTTGGTCTATCCTGTGCAATAAGATTGTGATCTTCAGTTCTTGACTCCTTTGCCAAGGGAAACTTCCTCCTCTTATCTAGCCTGTCAAGGTCATTAAGAATTTTATGCAGTTGATGAGATCTCCTTTCATTCGTCTAAACTCAAGCTATTTATTTTGTGAAGCTGATATTTTCCTTTGATCTCAGATTTATTATATTTAATTACTTGAATTTATATTCCCAGCTGCTGTGATGGGATTTGAACTCATGTCTCAGATTTAATGGCCCAAAACTGGCTGCTAATCCAGTAACCAGTGCACCACCACACCCATTTCATGACTCCATTATAACACTTTGCATTAGAAACTTTACAATCAACAGCTAATCAAGGAGAAATGTATCTTTGGATGGCAGTGCTGAACATATGTGAGTATTTTGCCCTGTGGCTGTCTTCACCTCTACATATCTTGTTCTGTTGATGCCAATACATTTCCCATTTTAACTACTTTTAAGTATTCTTAATAATGTAAGACAAGTTCGGTATTAAGCAGAACACAATATAATTGTTATGCTTTAAGAATAATTATAGTTTATGTGTAACTAAATATAACTGAGACATGAGGAAAATGTATAGACTATTTAAAAACACATTGGCACTGGGACATGTGGGAGCAGAACCTACCAGGTGTCTCCTTCTGCTTCCCAAGTGCATCAGGTCCTCATGTGAGTCACAGGTTGACCGTATACTGTCTGTTTGAAAGTAGGCAGTGCCCCGGCCATTATCCCCTCCCTCTGGATCCTTGCGGGATGCTGAAGGAGAGATACGAGGGAAGACATCCTGGGCTTGGAGTTAACCCACATCCCTGGTGCCCTGGTAATGTAGACCCTGGGATGCACATACAAGCCAGTGCTGTCAGCCATCGCTCCACCTCCCCCAATAGGCAAACGTACCAGTCTCATTGCCAACAAAGCCCCCATTCTTCCCTCGGTGGTTGCTCTTCCTCCTTTAAAGATTTTTCCAAGTGTACCCACTGGTGCTGCAGTGGCCTGGTACGGGAGGTGTCTTTTCTATCAGGTGATCTGGGGATGCCCAGTGTCCACCGTATGCTGGTACAATTTAAACAAGTCCAAGCCCTGTATCAGAAGCTTCATTGCTGGTTGACCAACCTTTTCTGAGCCCTGTTCCATCCCTATGTACTGAGGCACCTCAAGCTGCACCATCAAATACTCAATGTTTCCCTGTTATAGCCCAGAAACCTACAAACCATCCTCCTGGGCGATATTTATCTTTATAACCAGAGGTAACTTGTTCTTGTTAAAAACTATTTCAGTTTCAACTGCTTTCAAGAAAAAATGAGTTACGTTTATATAGTGTCTTCACATCACCTGCAATTTGCAAACAACATACTACTTGAAGTGTAGTCCATCTTTTAATGTGGGAAACATGGAAGCTAATTCGCACAGCAACATCCCACAAGGAACAATGTGATTATGGAGGATCATTTGTTTTTGTAGTGTTGGTTAAGGACCTCGCCCAGGAGAAACCCTTGCTCTTCTTCACCTGAGAGAACATACAGGGACTCAGTTTAACATCACACCTGAAAGAGAGCAAAGTCAAAAACTCAAGTTTATTGTCATATGCACAAATACATGTATGCACAGGTGAAATGAAAAACTTACTTGCAGCAGCATCACAGGCACATAGCATCAGATAAGCAGCATTCACAAGAAAAAACATAAATTATACACAATTTTTATAAAGAATAACACAACTAGAATCAAAAAACAAAGCAAAGTAGTCAAAATGGTCATAGTGTTACTCTACTGAGGTAGTGATTAGGGTTGTGCAGGTTGGGTCAAGTACCGAGTGGTTGAAGAGAAATAGCTGTTCTTGAACCTGACAGTGTGGGACTTCAGTCTTCTGTACCTCCTGCCTGATGGTAGCTGCGAGAAGATGGCATGGACTGGATGGTGGGGATCTTTGATGATAGATGTTGCCTTCTTGAGGCAGTGCCTCATGTAGATACTTCCGATGGTGGGGAGGGATGTGCCTATGATGTATTGGGCTGAGTCCACTACTCTTTGCAACTTCTTATGTTCCTGTGCATTCAAATTGCCATACCAGACCGTGATGCAACCAGTCAGGATACTTTCAACAATACATCTGTAGAAGTTTGTTAGCGTGTGCGGTGACATGCTGAACCTTCTTAATCTTCTAAGAAAGTAAAGACACTTGTGATTGCATCTATGTGCTGGGCCCAGGACAGGTCATCCGAAATGTTAACATCCAGGCACTTAAAGCATCTCCAGCAATGTAGCATTCTCTGGGCACAGTACTGTAGAGTCAGGCTAGATTCTTGGGTTGAAGTGAGAAACGTTTAAATGCACAACCTCTTGACTTAAAGGTGAGATTGGTGCCAACTAAGGCAGACATTGACTTTTCTTCTTATTTTGGGAAAAAGCTAATGAAATTTTAATGAATCATATTTGGAAAACAAAGTCATTCACTGAGTAGCTTGCAGCAAAGAAACAGCTTTCTGTCTGGCATGAAGCTTCAGCTCTTGTGAAACAGTCTCTTGAGAGTTTGTCTTGTCTGGTATGATAATACGTGTCAGCTGTGGATCTGAGTCAGAAGTTCATGGGTTCAAGCTGCACTCCAGAGGCAAAATCCGTGCTGACTTCGATGCAGTACCGAGGGAGCTCTGCAGTGTTGGAGGTTCCAACTTTCAGATTAGATGTTGAACTGAGATCCAACTGTGATATAAAATGTAAATGATCACCTGGTATTATTTTGAAGGAGAGCATGGAAATTCTCTTTACTATCCTGGGACCAATAGTTGTCCCTTAGCCAACGCCTAATGAACAATCATTTTCTCATGAGTCTAGATAGAGGATCTCAACCTGAACTGCTGACTGTCCCTTTCCCTCCACAGATGCTGCCTGACCTGCTGAGTTTCTCCAGCAGATTGTTTGTTGCTTCAGATTCCAGCATCTGTAGTCTCTTGTGCCATCATTTCCTCATTCCTGATTGGGGGAGCTTACGATGCACACACTTGCTGCTGCTTTTTCTTTAGTTGCAACAGAGGCTACACTGCTCTAGTTATGAAGCAAGACCCACCTTAAAGACTCTCCTTTCTTATTATTATGTTCCTAAGATTCCCTGCAATAAGGTCAGCAGGGTTAAACGTGTGTGCAAGTATCCATCACTGGTTGTACACTCATTGATATATTTGGCTCTTTGGTAAAGTACCTTGACTTGAGGTTGAGGGATTACAATAACATCAAGTCAAGGTACCACAGCTGGCACTTTGATACCCATCCCTTTGTCTCTGTGCTATGAGTTCAGCCCTGCATATACTCATGACTGTCTCACAGGTCAGTCTACCAGCAATCAGATGAGGCATGCCTTGCAACGACTGAGCAGGTCACCTTCCCCTGATTGCAGGGGTAAAACTCTGTTATCCATTAATGACTGTACTAAGCTTTGCAGATCCCCCCTCCCCTCCCCTCCCCTCCCCTCCCCTCCAGGTTTGAGCATACAGGGCTTCATTTCTCTCCCGCTCTCCTGCCTGGTATCTATGTCAGCTGTTTAATACAAATTTAATATATTACGAAGTTACAATTTTGGGTTAAACACAATTTCAATGAATTATAATGTCACATTTATCAAAGGGTTTAAGGTGAGAAGCCAGTTTCAGTGGAATTACATCTTCACAATAGGGTTATGTTTCAGGTAGGAAAATACAAACTTTGAAATTTCTTCATTTACTTCTCTTGTTTAAGGCATCTATCAACATATTGGCATGTAATGCTATGTGTGTGAACAAACAAGTCCTTCAGATGCATTGCAGGTTTTCAATCATGGCGCTTTAGCTGAAGTACTCCTTCTGATGAGATTCCACTTAATAGCTCCCGACCATGAAGCCTACGTCAATGAAGGATTATGAATATTATAGCCTCTCTTTATGGAGCCCTTGATTCCATTATGGGATGGTATGCCGGGATATTAAACATTTGGCCAATTTCTAGATTTGTGGACTCAAATAGCCTCCACTACACAGCTGACCAGCCCTGTTAACAAATAAAAAGCTACTCTTCCTGTAAATATGACTACAAACACAGGCCAGGGAAATTTCAAGATCAAGGTGAAAGTCCTCCTGGGCTTCATCTATAACTTCCCAGGATGGGACATATGCACTGATAACTGTAGCATACCATTTTCATGTTAGTGTTAGCAGGAGGGTCATGGGACATTCACTTATCCCATGGGGGAGGGGGGAGGTTACTGAGACACCAAATTATCTCATTCTTGTGAGTGAAGCTCACCCTATGAAGATAGCATTGCTCTTCTGGTTTTTCATTCCAGAAGGAAGTGTAGCCATTATCTTGTTATTTGAGCTGGGCATCTCCTGCCCAGTGTGTTGCACTCGGGATGGCAATGTCAATGACAGGACATCCCAGTTCCCAGGCTATGATCCAGCAGCTCTACTTCATGAGGAGATTTGGCATGTCACCAAAGACTCTTACTAATGTTTATAGGTGTATGGTGGAGAGCATTCTGACACGTTGCATCACAGTCTGGTATGGAGGCTCCAAGGCACAGGATCGCAAGAGGCTGCAGAGGGTTGTAGACTCAGCCAGCTCTATCAGGAACACAACCCTTCCCACCATCAAGGACATCAATAAGGACCCTCACCATCCGGGACATGTCCTCTTCTCATTACCACCATCAGGGAGGAGATACAGGAGACTGAAGACCCACACTCAATGATTCAGGAACAGCTTCTTCCCCTCCACCATCAGATTTCTGAATGGACCCATAACACTACCTCAATATTCCATTTGTTTTGCACTATTTATTTACTTTTGTAATTTAGAGTAATTTTATGTCTTTGCACTGTGTTGCTGCTGCAGAACAACAAATTTTGCATCATCTATGTCAGTGACAATAAATCTGATTCTGATTCTGATAGTGGAGTGATGTTCAGGTCTGTCCCTGTTGGGATTGTCCAAGAAGGGCCAAACATTCCAGGTCCTTCAGATAGAAGAGTGGAAGTTGCTTGTGCGTGATTCCCTTTAATGTAAGGTAACAGGTGGACAGCAGGCACCAAACAGGCTTGACAGAATGAGGAATGGGTTAGAGGCAAGGAGATTCAAGATGTTTGAAAGCCAGACTCTATTGCATGGACCTCAACACATATACTTAAGTGAATAAGCACATAAGCACTGTATGTTGGTGCACACACAGGATGGACAGGGCCAGGTGCCCTTGGTCTCTGCCCCTCCCTTGCTTGTCCCCTCATTTACCCTCCTCTCGACCCTTCTCATCAGAAGTGGTGGATGCTGTGTGCATATTCAGTCCAACTTGGGGACCTTGGTGGGTCCCGAGAGATGGAGGCAGATTCATCCTGCAAGAGAGGGAACATCTCAGTGTCCCATCTTCCTCCAGTAATGACAACAAATGACAGGTCCCCTGCTGTGACGTAGGAAACATAGCAGCCAGCATGTGCACAGCAAGATCCCTCAAACAGAGATGCAGTGATTGGTATTGGTACAGCAGGTTGTGAGATAAATACTGAAAAGCACTGATAGGTGCAGTATGCAGTTTTGCTCATCCTGTTATAGGAAAGATGTTATTGAACTAGAAAGAGTGGAGAAAAGACTTACCAGGATGTTGCCTGGACTTGGGGGTATGAGTTACAAGGAGAGGTTGCATAGACTAGGACTTTATTCCCTGGAATGAAGGAGATTGAGGGGTGACCTGTTAGAGGTATACAAGATCATGAGGGGCATTGACTTGGTGGAAGTACATAGTCTTTTTCCCAGGGAGGAGGTGCTAAAAACAAAATGGCATAGGTTTAATATCAGAGGCGAGAGATTTAAAAGGGACATCAGGGGCAGCTTCTTCACGCAAAGGGTGGTGCGTATTTGAACCATAGAACCATAGAACAATACAGCACAATACAGGATGTTGTAGAAAGAGCTGCCAGAAATAGTGGTTGAGGCGGGCACATTAGCAAGATTTAAAAGCCATCTAGATAAGTACATGGATCGGAGGGGTTTAGAGGGCTATGGACCAAACGCGGGCAGATGGGATGATCTTGCTGGGCAACACAGTTGTCATGGACGAGTTGGGCCAAAGGGCCTGTTTCCATGCTGCATGACTCTATGACTCTATGACTATGACTCTAGATTTTTAGTAATGATAAACAAATGGAGAAAACACAATCAATATCTCATATTCTAATAGATTGAAATTAATGCCACATGATTTTCAATGTCTGAATTCTATGCTTTTACTGCACCACAAATGGATGTAAACAAAAGTTAGCAGTAAGTTAAATTCAACACATGGTTTGCATTGGCATTTATTTACACTGAGTATCATTTTCAAAGCAAGAAGCACACATTTTTATTTCTAATTCCTTTCTTGTGAAACCCAGGTAAACCAACTCCCCCCTCCCCATCCAAGATTTACAAGAGGCAAGTGTTGATGATCACCAGAATACACCTGGTTCACAAGACCCGTGCTGCCATTGCACCTTATCGTGTTTCAAATTCACAGGGAGCTAACTACATCGAGTTCATTTCAGGAGGGTTGGAATTGAAAAGGAGTGATGTTACGTCTAATCTATTTTGAGCCGTTGCCCGACCACACTCAGACTGCTGTGCGCAGTTCCCATCTCCAAGTTATGGAGGGGATAAAAAGACACTGAAGAAGAAAAAAGTTCACAAAGGTTGCTCAAACCCAAAGGCTTACACTGCCAAAGTAGTAAGGCTGGTATAACCGTGACCACAACAACCTGCAAAACATCCAGGATGCTAATGATCATTGATAGCTCAACAATGAGTGTGACCGTGAGGAAACGTGCTGAAAAAGTTCCCAAGACAGAAAATGAGGTGTTGTTCCTCTAGTTTGCGCTTGGAATTCTCCTGGCAGTGGAGGAGGCCGAGGACTGACATATCAGTGATGGAGTGGGAGGGGGAGTTAAAGCGACTGGCAATGGGGAGATACAGATCTCAGTCCAGCATCTGCTGTCCATTATTTCTCTCTCGTCAACTACCTCCAGATTCTACCAGTCATCAACTCATTAGGGGCAAGTTGCAGCAGCAAATTAACTTATCAACCAGCACGTCTTTGGGAGGTGGGAAAAAAATAGACCATCCAGAGGAAACCCGGGCAGTCACAGGGAGAACGGGCAAACTCCACATCGACAGCATTGGAGGTCAGAATTGAACCTGGGCCACTGGAGATGTAAGGCAGTAGCTCTATCAGTTGCAATATTGTGCCCAGTGCAAATGTCCATTTCCATCTCTGTGCTGAACCACGTTCAATAATTTTGATATTTTATCCTATGATGATACAGAAGGAGTCCATTTGGCCCATCGGAGTTTAGTCCTATTACTCTTCTCCATATTTCCCTGTACACCTACACCTTTTTCTTTCTCCCACATGCCCAACAACTATCCTTTGATTCGATTTTCAATGGAGCTACATTAAGGGGCCAATTACAGCAGCCAATTGATCTGCCAATATATTTTGGGATGTGGGAAAAACCAGATTATACGGAAAAAACATGCATGGTTATGGAGAGAATGTGCAAACTCCACACAGAAAGTACTTGAGGTCAGGATCGAACAGGTCTCTGCAACTGTGAGGCAGTGGTTCTATCTGTGATAAACAGTGGGCATTGAGATAACCAGCATGTATGTTCTGTGGAGCTTAACAGAGAGAACCATGGATGTCCTCTAGAGTGCCTCTCACCTTAGTCAATGGCTGTACACCACTCTCAGATATCATGAGAGTGTTTTGCAAATTTCTTTCTTCACCCATGTATCACAGTGAAGACACATCCAGAGGGAACAGGCCCTTCAGCCCATTACGTTCGTGCTAACCATCAAGCACGTATTTACACTAATTTTACACTAATCCCATTTTATTCTCCCTACATTCCCATCAACTCTCTTCAGATTCTGCCACTTGGGGCAACTTTCCATTTACAACTAGCACATCTTTGGGATGTGGGAGGAAACCCACATGGTCATAGAGAGAACTTGCAAACTCTATACAGTACCAGAGGTCAGGATTGAACCTGGGTCTCTGGAGCTGTGAGGCAGCAGCTTTACCCACTGCACTGCCGTGATTACTTGTGGATTAATTTGTTCATTGAGCTTCATGACTGAGGCTCAGAGAGAACAGGAAGTGACAGATCCATGTGGAGAAATGAGAGTAGTAGGGCACAGTTATCACCTGGTTACTGGTGTAGAACCATAAACAAGGACAGATGCCAGCAAGCTGCAGAAATACTTTTGAGTTGAAGTAGTTGTGCAATATAATCAGTAGACACTTTGTACCTGGCCCCTCAGCTTTACTTCAGCTATACACAGTACTTCAAGAGCAGCCTCAATCATTTGAATGGGGCTGCCAACCTTCATTAAAAAGGTTGGCATAACTTGATTTTTTGTTTATTTTCCTTCAAATCACTGCATTCATGTGTGTTAATTAATACCAGTTTAATGTGTATTTTTATAAATTTATTATTTTTAATATTTTAAAACTGGTTAAACAACATTTAACTGTGTTGAAATGTCTCTGCTCTACGGGTAGACAGAGTGGTGAAGAAGGTGTTTGGCACGTTGTCTTTCATCAGTCAGGGCATTGAGTATAGGAGTTGGGATGTTATGTTGCAGTTGTACAAGATGTTGGAGAGGCTGCACCTGGAGTATTGTGTACAGTTTTGGTTACCCTGTTAGAGGAAAGATGCAATTAAGCTAGAAAAAGTACAAAGGAGATTAACGAGAATGTTGCCAGGACTTGAGGTCCTGAATTATATGGAGAGGTTGGGGAGGCTAGGACTTTATTCTTTGGACCCTGAGAGACTGAAGAATGACCTTATAGAGGTGTATAAAATCATGAAGAGCATAGATTGAATGCACACTTTCTTATTCCCAGGGAAAGTGAATCATAAACTAAAGAGCATAGGTTTAAGGTGAGAGGGGAAAGATTTAAAAGAGACATGAGGGGCAAGTTCTTCATGCAGAGTCTGGTGTGTACATGGAATGAACTGCCAGAGGAAGTGGTTGGGGCAGGTACAATAACAATATTTGAAACCCAATGAGCCACAGATGACATCATATGTTGGATGATGATAAAAACTGCACACATATTTCAAAGTAGAGTGACAGGTAAATTAATATAATGGGCTAGAAATTCATCTGTGCAGCCCCAAGAATACAGTGTTGTGAATTAAAAAGCCCATGAAAGCAATTGAATGCATGCTTTATGGGTGCTTTAGTGTCAAAAGCTAACATTATATGTTCATCTTTGGATACAATTTTTGTGTTTACTCGTGCTGTTTTTCTGTCTTCAGGTTCCCAAAATAACATCAACAGTGGAGATACAAGAGACCACCGCTGCTGGAATCTGGAGCCGGAGGAACTCAGGCAAATTAGAGAAACAACACCTCATATTCCACCTGGGCAGCCTTCAACCTGACAGCATAAACATCGTATTTTCAAACTTCCGGTAACCTCTTCCCCTCTGTCCCATTTCTCTTTTCTCTCTCCTCCTGATCCACTGGCCCCCATCACCCTATCTCTTTCCCCTCTTTATCTGCCCATCATCCACACACCCCTCTCCCCTCCTCCCTCCCTTTATTCCATGCTCCACTGTCCTCTCCTGCTGGATTCCATCATCTTCAGCTATTACTTTCACCTATCACCTCCCAGTTTCTGAAATCATTCCCAGTCACTCCCCTCCCTCATCTGTCTATCACTCCCCTCACCTAGATCCACCCCTTCCCTCCACCTTTTTATACTGGCTACGTCTCCTCTTTCTTTTAGTCCAGATGAAGGGTCTCAACCCGAAACATCAACTGTCCATTTCCCTCCATAGATGCTGCCTGACCCATTGAGTTCCTCCAGCATCTTGTGTGTTGCTCAACAACATCAACAATGGCGTAAAGCCAAAAAGTTATCATCAAGATTTTCAATGGTATTTGTCTGAAAATGGACCATCACTGTTCATTCACCATTACTGATTGGTCAGAAACAATGGGCTAATCACAAGTGGCCAGCAAACTGCACAGTGTTTTACAGGTTGGCAGCTAACTCGGCACAGTGCTCACATTGAAGACTCTGCAATACTCACCTCATGGCATGATGTCTGAGATTGTTCAACAAACAAGGAACACACAAGATAGGAAATGTATATTCTAGTAGCATAAATAGAAGTGCTTGTGGGCCATTCAGCCGCTCCCCTGCACCCCCATTCAATAAGATCATGGCTGATCATTTACCTCAGTACCACTTTCTTGTACTGACCCCATATCACTAGATTCCCTGAATATCCAAAAATCGATTGGTTTCTTCCTTAACTATACTCAGTGGCTGTTTCCACAATCTTCTTGGATCTAGAATTCCAAAGATTCACTGCCCTTTGGATAAAGAAATTTCTTCTCAGCCATTTTGAGATTGTGATCTGGGGTTCAGATCATAGACACCCCGGTCAGGGGAAACATCATCCCTCCATTTACCCAATTTAAAAGTTTCAACAAAACTTTCAACCTCCCATTCTTCTAAAATTTACAGAGATTTGGGCCAATCCATTTAACCTCTCTTCATAGGACAATCTGCCTGTTCAAAGAATCAATTTGGGGAATAATCCCTCCTTAAGATGAGAGGACCGAACTATATACAATATTCTAGGTGTGGTCTTGCCAGAGCCATATATAATTTCAGTAAGACATCTTAATTCTTACACACAAGTTCTCTTGCAATGACAGCCAACATACTGCTTGTTTCCGTAAGTGCTTGCTGTACCTGCATGCTAATTTCCAGTGATTTGTGAGCAAGGACAACGAGGTCCCTGTGAAAAGCAACAGCTTTCAATCTCTTGACATTTAACCAATGCGCTGCCTTTTTGTTTTGTGCATTAAGATAGTTGATGTCACAGTTTTCCAAATTTTATTTCACCTGCCATGTCTTTGCTGGTCTAAATCCTCCAGAAGTCTCTCTGCATCCTCCTCACAATTCACACTTCTACCCAGCTTTGTATCATCTGTACAATTAGATATAGTGCATTTAGTTCCCTCATTCAAATAATTGGTATCAGATTGTGTTCAGCTGGGGCCACAGCACTGATCCTTGCAGCCCCCAACTAATCTCAGTATGGCCTGTTTATTCCTGCTCTGTGTTTTGTCTTCATTATCCAGTCCCGAATCTATGACAGTATATTATCCCAATCCCATGTGCTCTGATTTTGTTTAATAATCTCTTGTATGGCACTTTATCAAAAACCTTCCGAAAGTCCAAATACACCACATCAAATAGTTTTCCCTTATCAATATTCAAAATTCATGCTGACTCTGTCAGACTTTTATTATTTAAGTGACCTGTTACCACCTGTTTAATAATTAATTCTAGTGTTTTCCCTGCTACTGGTGTCAGGCTCTCTCTCTGTTTCTCTGTTTCTCTTTCACTCCCTCCCTCTGTCTCTCTTTCTCTGTCTCTCCCTGTCTCTGTCTCTCTCACTCGCTCTCTTTCTCTCTCTCTCTGTCTCTCTATCTCTCTCCTTTCTTAAAAAAGTAGGATTACATGTGGAGACCAATTTAGAATCTACAGAATTCTGGAAGATGACCATCACTGTATCCATTGTCTCCATTACCAATTCATTCCAAACCTTGGGGTGGAGGTCATCACGAACTGAGGACTTATAGCTTTTCTGTCCCATTAATTTCCCTACTTTTTACGAATGCTAATTTCCTTCAGCTTTCTATTCACACTGGACGTATAGACATAAACTACTTGTTTAATATCGCTGATATTTCCTTCTTCCCCATATCACTTCTCCTTTCTTAGTCTACAAGGGACCCTCGTTAACTTCTGATCCTTTACTTTTTATATACCTACAGATGCTTTTGCAATCTGTTTTCTGTCTCCAGATCATTCTTATATTCTACTTTACCTCCCTCTTCATCTTTGGATGAATTCTGAAATTTTACCATCTTGAGGATTGGGAATATTGAAAAATTCAGCCAAGGATGACTAGTTGCAGTTTGCACTTGTTTACATAGGTAGTCCTATCATGCTTTACAATGACAGCTGCACAAACTAATGTATTTGGCTGACTTAACTTATGAGCATATGAACATATGGATTAGGAGCAGGAGTAGGCCCCTTGACCCCTCAAGCCTATTCTACCATTTAATAAGATCAGGGTTATCTGATTGTAAACCTGTCCTGATGCTTGTCTACTCATAATAACCTTACATGGTTTTGACACACAATGACAACAATTCCTTTCCCCCCATAGATGCTGTTCAACCTGCTGAGTTCCTCCAGCAGCTTGTGTATTGCTTCAGATTCCAGCATCTGTGTCCCTAACCTTTCACTCCCCTTGCTTATCAAATATCGAGTGGTCTCTGCCCTAAAAGTGCTTAAGGACTCTGCTTCCACCATAGTTTGAGGAGGAGAGTTTCAGACTCATGACCTGAGAGAAAACATTTGTTCATCTCTGTGTTAAATAGGAAACTCCTTATTTTTAATCAATGGCCCCTAGTTCTAGATTCTCCCACCAGAAGAAATGTCCTCTCCACATTCACTCTGTCAAGATCCTTCAGGATTTAATATGTTTCAATTAAGTTCCTTCATACTCATCTAAACTCCATAGGATACAAGCCTTATCTGTCCACTCCTGGTGAGGTAGAGGAACTGAGGGATGATAGGCATGAGCCCATTCTACACTCAGTTAAATTAAGTGACTACACTCAACATACGCAGCCCAAATAGAGCAGCAACAAATTTAATGACACAAAATATTTGTTTGTAAAGGAAACTTTCCTAAACAGTGAACCAAAATCCACTCACCACCAGTTCTTCTTAGCTTCTGTGCTTGTCTATGTGGAAACCATTCAAGTACTACTTGGTTCTCCACCTGCAGTGCTATCTGACACTGGAAGGCAGGCTCTGTTCTTGACCCTGATGAGCTGGCTGGAGTCAAGTCAAATGAAGTCGAGTTTATTGTCATGTGCACAAGTATGGTGAAGTAAGGTACAATGAAAACTTGCTTTCAGCAGTATCACAGGTACATAACACCATATAAGCAGCATTTACAAGAAAAACATAAATTAAACACAATTTTTACAAGAAATAACACAAGTAGAACCAAAAAAACAAAGTCCATTTTCGTGTAAAGTGATCAAAGTTGTCATAGTGTTGCTAAATTCTGGTGATTAGGGTTGTGCCGGTTGGTTCAAGAACCAAATGGTTGAAGGGAAGTAGCTGTTCTTGAACCTGGTGGTGTGGTACTTCAGGCTTCTGTACCTTCTGCCCGATGGTAGGTCCAAGAAGATAGTATGGCCCTGATGGTGGGGATCTTTTACTTCACCATGCATTGAAATAAAGACTGTGCAGAAGACAAGACATTGTGCAAAAAAAAAAGACACAATTGAAAACAAGTCCATGGTAGTGCAAGAGGTGGTCCATAGTGTTCCATTGCTGAGGAAGGATTAGGTTTGTGCAGGTCAGTTCAAGAACCGGATAGTTGTAGGAAAGCAACTATTCCTGTTCCTGAACCTGGTGGTGCGGGACTTCAGGCTTCAGTACCTCCTGCCTGATGGTAGCAGCGTGAAGAGGGCATGTCCCGGATGGTGAGGATCCTTGATGATAGATGCCACCTCCTCGAGGCAGCACCCCATGTAGATGCTGTCAATGGTGGGCAGGGCTGTGCCCCTGATGGACTAGTCTGTGTTCACTACTGTCCGTAGCCTCTTGCGTTCATGTGCGTTGGAATGCTGTATCAGGCCACCATGCAACCAGTCTGGGAAAGCAGGCTTGGATGCACTGGGAGAGATCCTGATATCCAGAGAGATCACAGGAGGCAGTCCTCACACTGCCAACTGGACCTTCAAGATACCTAGCAGACATCTGTTTGTTCAAGTTCATTTATTGCCATTGGCACACATACACAGATCATAAATCCCATGAAAATTAGCTTTTTGCAGCAGTAGCACAGTACATTAAAGACACGATAAACAGAAGTCAACATAAACTTAAACTAACATAAGTCATACATAGCTTAGATGACAGAAATAAACATAACAGAACTAGTGCAAGTTCAGAGACAGAAAAAGAAATATATTCCAAGGTAGTGTTAGAGTTTTACAGATCTGTTCAAGAACCTGATGGCAGTGGAGAAGAAGCTGTTGTTGAACCTTGAGGTGTGGGTCTTCAGGTTCCTGTACCTCCTGCCTGATGGCAGCATTGGGAGGAGGGCATAGCCCGGATAGTGGGAGTCCCCGATGATGGATGTTGCCTTCCTGAGACATCGACTCTTGTAGATGTTCTCGATGGTGGGGAGAGCTGTACCTGTGATAGGACTGGTTGAATCCACCACTCCCTGTAACCTCTTGCATTCCTGTGCATTGGAGTTCCCATACCAGGCCGCGATGCAACCAGTCAGAATGCTTTCTACTGTATATCTTCAGAAGTTTGTCAGATTCCTCAATGATTGGTATTATAATCTCCAGGGTGGCAAATACAACTGGGATACTGGCTATTCAATGTCCTGCAACCCTGGGAACCAGGCAGCTCCTGGTTCAGAGAGAGCAGACCTTTATACCTCCAGGAATGTACCCCAACAGAGGCAGGAACCTACTCTCCTAGCCATTGTGTTTCCTTGGTGTTACCAACACCTGGCACAGAAGGATAAATCATATCAAACCAACTTCTAAACACCTCCCTCTTCTGGATGTCATCCAACCCCAACTACGACTGAACTCTAGGCCAATATCTTGAAACTTCATCTCTACATCAAAATATATTTCAATATACTTCAATGTGCTTAGACATCCTCAGGTCCTGAAAACAGCTGTAGACATAAACTCCTCTGTCTCTCATTGCAGAATATGCTTCTGTTGATCTCTTGTGCCCACAATTTCAATGGAGGAGCTAACCAGTTTATTTTGCAAGGATTAACACCTCCATTTAAATAGTGAAGAGTCAGGTTGTGTACAAGAGCATTAGCTGTTTGTAAATTAATATTTGCACACCGTATTCTAAAGGCCTATTTGTTTTCGGTCAGGAAACAGAAACCTTACTTAGAATAGCCCAGCCATTATTTCCTTGCTCAGCACTAACATCACTTGATAAATGATCTGTATCCAACACTGACAACTTTTTAATTTATTCATGGAACGTGACCATCACTGGCAAGTTAAGCATTTATCATTCACCCTTGCATTGAATGGCTTGGGGTGGTAGTCCTGAGAGCAAGTTAAACATACTGCTGGAGATAGATATAGACGGACAAGAAAAAAGACTTGCATTTCTATAGCGCCTTTCACATCCCTTCTGGATACCTATAAGCACTTTATAACCAATGAACTAATTTTTGGAAGTGTTGTCACTGCTGGAATATGGCAAGCTCCAATAAACATCAAAGTGAAAGTGACCAGATCATGAGGTTCAGTGATAAGGGATCCTTGGTTTAATCTGTCCTCCAAGAGATGGCAGCACTGACAGTGGAAAATTCCCTCTGCACTAAAAACTGAAAGCGCTGCAAAATCCCAGCAGGTCAGGCAGCATCTGTGGAAAGAGAAACAGTTAACATCATAGTGTCATAGAGTCATACAGCTCCGAAACAGGCCCCTTGGCCCAACTGGTCCTTGCCAATCAAGATTCCCATCCAAATTAGTCCCATTTACCTGCATTTGGCCCACATCCCTCTAAACCTTTTCTATCCATGTACCTGTCCAAGCGCCTTTTAAATGTTGTTAATGTACCTGCCTCAACCACTTTTTCTCAGCTCATTCCATATACTGACCACCCTCTGGGTGAAAAATTTGCCTCTCAGGTTCCTATTAAATCTCTCCCCTCCCACCATAAACCTATATTTTCTAGGTCTTGATTCCCCACCCTTATGAAAAGGACCGTGTGCATTCACCCTATCTGTGCCCCTCATAATTTTATACACCTCTATAAGGTCACCCGTCATTCTTCTGCTCTCCAATGAAAAAAGTCCCAATCTGCTCAACCTTTCTCCATTACTCTGTCTCTCGAGTCCCGGCAATGTTTCAGGTCCAAAATCTTTCATCAGAATTTCGACCTGAAATGTTAACTATTTCTCTTTTCACGGCTGTTGTCTGACCTGCTGACATTTTCCAGCATTTTCTGTTTTTATTTCAGATTTCCAGCCTCTGCAGTTTTTCTGATTTTCCTATTGCACTAAATCAGAAAGTTGCTCAAGATTTTTTGGGACAAATAACCAGAGTGCAGTTTGAGCCTACAACCTTGAGACTCAGCAGTAAAGATGCTACCTATGGACACACAGTGATACAGCAGTTTTAGGATCATAGTACTATAGAATTGTTACAGCATAGAAGGAGATTATTTGACCCATCAAATCCGTGGCAGCTCCTAGCAGACTATCCTGTCAGCCCCTTTCAGTTTCTCTTAAAGGAAATTATTCTTTCCTAAATACCTATCCAAACTCCCCTCCATTTTGTCCAAAATGAACGTGGGCTTGACCCTTCTAAGGAAACAGAGAATGTTTAATTCTAATTTCCGATATTCAGAATATCAGATTGCTCTAAAGTTTGCAGCAGTAATCTCATACTTTGCTGCTAAATATTTAATTCAGATTTTTGGTGAATTGAATTACTTTAAGATGTATGATGCCAGATCAAGTATAGTACAGTCCTCCCAGGAAGCAGGCTGAAGAGATTGAGTCAAGGCTGGTGTCATCTACCAGACACATCCCAGAGCTGTCTGCTAGGGCAATTTGAATGCACAGGAAACTACAGAGAGTCAGAGACTTGCAGACTCAGCCCAATACATCACAGGCACATCCCTTCCCACCATCGAAAGTATCTACATGAGGCGCTGCCTCAATCGTCAAAGATCTCCACCGTCTGGGCCATGCCATCTTATCAGCTACCATTGGGCAGGAGGTACAGAAGCCTGAAGTCTCATATCACCAGGTTCAAGAACAGCTACATCCCTTCAACCGTTCCATTTTTGAACCAACCTGCACAACCCAAATCACTACCTTAGTACAGCAACTCTATGACCACTTTGCCCTGCAAAGCACTTTGATTTTATTTGTTCCAATTGTGTTTTTTGTGTATAACTTTGTATAATTTAAGTTTAATTTATGTTTTTCTTGTGAATGTTGTGTATCTGATGCTATGTGCCTGTGATGCTGCTGCAAGCAAGTTTTCCATTGCACCTTGTGCATACATGTACTTGTGCATATGAGAGTAAACTCCACTTGACCTGAAAGACCAGGTCAAGCCTGTGGTGCTAAACTCGCAGGAAACCCCAGAGCCCAGGATGAGACACACTGGGAAGTCAGGAAGCAGAACATGTGCTATTCTCCATTTAACAAGTGTGCCTTTTGCCACCATGTTTAGGTTTAGCATTCTCCTTCATGGCCAAGCAACCTTGACTGACTGATTTTGTCACACCTCCTTTGTCTATTAAGATGTTGGATGGCTTTCGAACAACTCAGCCAAACACCAAAGAGTGCTCGCCAACACTTAAAACCATAGACCAAAAGAGATGTCAGGACAAGGAACCCAAAAGGTCTGTCACTGAGGTAGGGTTGAAGAAATATGTTCAGCCAGTGGTGAGAGAGGCAGTGACATAGAGGGCCTTGGACTTATGGACTGAGAAAGCTGCTAGTGAATCAGGGATCTATATGATATCCCGGAATTTTTAAATCATTGAAAGATGTTGGGAAAGAATTTGGGGCATATTTTCCCTCTCATAATCCAAGGATGTTTCTCAGTTATTTTTGTATCTTCCTGATGTTAATGTGCTCTGGGCAGGTAGGGATATATCCATCGTGGTGCATCATACTCTATTACCAGGTGCGGTGGGTTAGATTGTCCTCTGCCTTCTTCTACCTATCATTTTCCTATGTTTGTAGCATTGAGACAGACAATTCATCCTGTTGGCTGTTGTGTCTGTGCAGAACCTTGTTTATAACATGAATAAACTGGGTCAGTCATTGACATTATCAGGATAAGTGCAAGAAAAGCCAGATAATTTAAAACAGATTGATAGGTTTTCAGATATTAAGGGAATAAACAAATGTGCGAAGAGTGCAGGAAAGTGGCCCAGATCTTACTAAATGGGGGAGCAAGATGAGGGTATGATTGACCATTCTTGCTGCTCCTATTTCTTATCTTATTAGAAACTTGATGGAGGGGAGCTTCTACTTTATAGGCTTTGCAAATTCCACTACAAAGACCACCCCAAACTGTACCTGTATTGGAAGTATTTCTTTTGCTTTACATTTCTGCTGATGCTTATTTGGAAATAGATAGAAACAAAACCTACTCGTTTGCTCAGTTGGATAGCATTTTAAAAGCTTTTTTTAGGTAAGCTTTTAAAAATATATAATTTGATTAGGGTTCAGAAGATGTTTACGAGGATACTGCCTGGATTAGAGGGTATGAGCTATCAGGAGGGGTTGGACAAACTTGGGTTGTTTTCTCTGGGGTGTCAGAGGCTAAGGGGAGACCCGATAGAAGTTTATAAAATTATGAGAGGCATAGATAGAATATTCACCCGGTATTCATTTCTCAGGGTTGAAATGTCTAATACTGGAGGGCATGCATTTAAGGTGAGAGGGGTAAAGTTCAAAGGAGGTATGTGGGGCAAGTTTTTTTACACAGAGAGTACTGGGTGCCTGGATTGCGCTGCCAGGGGTGGTGGAGGAGGCAGATACGCTAGAGGCATTTAAGAGACTCTTATAAAGGCACATGAATATGAATATGCAGAGGACGGAGGGATATGGACCATTTGCAGGCAGAAGTAATGAAGTGTCACTAACTTAACTAATTCGGCACAACATCTTGGGCCAAAGGGCCTGTTCTGCGTTGTACTGTTCTATGAACCATCTTCTATGTTATACTGTCTGTGAGAAAATCATACCCTTCAGGTTCCCTTTCTATCTTTCCCCTCTCTCTTTAAACCCATGCCCTCTAGTCTTAGACTCCCAAGCCCAGAGAAATGATTGTGACCATTCACTTCCTCTATGCCCCTCATGATTTTATATACTTCTACAGTGGACTATGAACCATGTGCTGGTAAATGGGATTAGTTTAGATGGGTACTTGACGGTCAACATGGACATGATGGGCCAAAGACCCTTTTTTCTGTGCTGCATGACTCTATGACTCTATGTCCCTATGGCTATAACACACATACATGTGATAATGGACTGATGTTTTATTTTTGGCTGATGCTATTTGAGGGATAATCATTGTCTCAAATACTGGGAGAATTCTCCTCCTCTGCTTCAACATAATGTTAAGAATTCTTGCACACCCATCTGAGACAAGTCAAAGTAGGCCTCACCATAATGTCTCATCCTCAAGGTAGCAACTCCAACAGTGTAGCAACTCCTTGACTTCTGGATTTTTGTGACCAAGTTGCTGGAATGGAATTTGAATGGGTTAGAGAGATATTGGAGCAGGATAAAATTCTGGCACAACATTGTGGGTTGAAGGGCCTGTACTGTGCTGTGGTGTTCTATGTTCTATGTTCTATGAACCCAGGGTCTTCTCACTAAGAGGAACAGATGCTAATCCTCTGGTTCTAGATTAACACCAATTTGCCACTCATCAGACTATGGAATTGAGGGTTCTCAACAGTCCATGACTTCTCCGTTGTTATATCGGCATCACGACTATTGTAGGAATCTTTGGACTTTGTCTATTGTGCTTGTAATCCATACAACCTCAACAAAGCCTAAAAGGTGCATAAAAATTCATCAGCAGACTTCGTAAAATCTATCAATGTTTTATCCATAGTAGTAGCCCCTTATTTTCAAGCAGCCATATTGTTTTAATTTACTTATTAGGGGTTGTAACCAGTCCTTCTAAAAGCTTTAATTTGATTTGCCACAAGGAAATCCAGAGCTGCATAGCAGAAGGAATCCATTTGGTCAAATGAAACTGCAATGGTTCATTACAAGAGTGACCCAGTTGGTGTTGTCCCCCCACACTTTCTCTATATCAGTGCAATTTATGTCTCCTTTGTGGTTTATCAATGTACAAACAAACAAACTATCTTCCAACAACTAAAATCAACCACCTTTGATATGTTAGTGGAATTACATTTGGAATTCACTGCTTGAAAGGTTGGCAGAGTTAGATATAATGGTCACATTCAAAGAAGAGTTGGATATGTAGAGTCATAGGGTCGCAGGGTTATAATCACGGAAACAGGCCCTTCAGCCCAACTGGTCCATGCTAGCCAAGATTCTCATTTAAGCTAATCCCATTTACCTGTGTTTGACCTGCATCTCTCTAAACTTGGAAGAGAAATATTCACAGGGCTCTGGACAAACAGCAGGGGAGTGGGGTTAATTGGAGAGTTCTTGCAAAGAGCTTGTACCTGAACTGAATCTTGTGGTGTAGCATGATTCTCTATCTTTGGTGTCCTGGCCCATTATTTATCTCACATCACATCATAAAGGTAGATTATCTGGTCATTATCATAAAGCTGCTTGTGGGATCTTGCTGTGCACAAATTAGTTATGCTCCGATGTAATAGCGACTGCATTTCAGAAGTATTTCATTGGCTCAAAAGTGTTTTCGGAGCTGAGGGGTACAATTTTTCTTGATGGTAAGATTAGATTGGAACAGCTGTGGTTGTTCTTTTTGGGCCAAAGGAGCTTGAGAACAGAATTGATCAAGATGGACATTACTGCTTTAAATAGGATAAATGGAGGGAAGTTGTTCACATTAGAGGTAGTTTGAAGCTTGGGAGGTATAGATTCTAATCTTTGGGCAAAAGATACAAGGGGAAGATGAGGGAAAAAAAGATTTTCATTTCATTTCATTGGATCTCACTGCCTTTCAGGTTGGAGGAAGCAGAATAATTAGGACCTTCAAAAGGAACTGGATAGTCATTTGGCAAAGACTAATGGGTAAAATGCTGGGGAGTGTGACTGATGGGATTGCTCCACTGAGAGTGAGCATTGATTTGATGGGCCAAATTAACTTCTTTTGTGTCATGATAATTCTATGAACCTACATTCTCCCACAAAGGTGTGAAATTATCCATTTAGATAGTCCAAGAGCCTAGTTATTGAAGGAAAAACGCTGATAATTTCACACATATCCTCACATAGGCTGCAGTATCATAGAGTCATAAACAATTACTAGAGGGCATGCATTTAAGGTGAGAGGGGGAAAATTCAGAGGAGATGTGCAGGTCAAGTTTTTTCAAAGAGTGGTGGGTGCCTGGAATCCTCTGCAAGGGATGGTGGTGGAGGCAGGTATGACAGAAGTGTTTAAGATTCTTATTTAGGCACATGAATGTGCAGCAAATGGAGGGATATAGGCCATGTGCAGGCAGAAAGAATTGGTTTAATTAGGTGTTGTTAACTTAATTAGTCTGGCACAACATTGTGGGCCAAAGGGCCTATTCCTGTGCTGTACTGTCCTATGTTCCGTGTTAACAGAAACAGGCCCTTTGGCCCAACATGTCCGTGTGGACCATCAAGAACCCATCTATACTTATCCCATTTACCAGCACTTGGTCCGTAGTCTTCCATGCCTTTGCAATTCTAGAGCTCGTTTAGGTACCTCTTAACTGTTTGGGAGGACCTACCTCTACCACTCACTCTAACAGTGAGTTCCAGATTCCCTGGGTGAAAAAAAATTCTTCCTCAGATCCCCCCTAAAACTCTTACCCCTTACTCTAAACCTTTGCCCTCTAGCTTTAGACACCTCTGTTCTGGGGAAAAGTTTACTACTATCTAACTTATCTATGCTCCTTATAATTTTGTACACCTAATGACTGACTTCTTAACCTCCTTCACATTTGAAGCCACTGCCAGCAGACGATCTGTATGCTGTTGATGCGATGTGCACTATCATTATAGACAGACAGGGTTTATCCTCAAAATAAAGCATGAAAGAAACCATCCTAGTTCTTTCTAACTTCCAGGATCCATTACAGTCACATTCCAGAAGTTTGTATTTTAATTTGTGTTGTTTTTTTTTCTAATTTACAAGCCCATTTCACATCCGGTCTCACAGGACGACATGTAATAATGTTTTAAAGTGGGTCAAGCAGGAAGGGAGGGGATTAACCAACAGTGGAGGTTCAGCCCCCTGTGTGCCATTGAGTGACAGGTCCAAGGCTGGTGTTGTCCAGCTGGCCAGTGTCAGGCATTGCTCCGACAGTTCTTTATTGCCCATAACTTCACGGTGAGAATCTGTCAGCCCCCGCGCCCTGCTAAACGTGTGCGAGGAGGGAAGCCTGCAGAGTATCACTCCCAGACAGCATGCCTTCCTCTTCACACCTCATTTCCTCAGACCCTCCAGCTCAAGAGAAGGTCGGGGAGGGGAGGAGGGGGTTGGTGCCTACTCTGTTATTACCACAGTTGTCAACGCTACTGCTAAGTCAAACACCCATTAATTACTTCTTATCTTCCTTGTCCAATATCACTTCTAAAAGAAACAATTTTTTTAAAGGGTTCCGCTGTACTCTTTTTATCTGCTCTTTGTACTCTGCTCTCTCCCCACACAATGGCATTGAGGGGCCAGTAATTACTCCCAGAGATCTGCAATGTTGGTCAGCATGGACAAGTTGGGCTGAAGGGCCTATTTTCGTGCTGCATGACTATTTGATTCTATGTTGCTGAGCCTCATGTGAATCTTTTCTCTTTATTTCAAAAATGTACTTTATTCATAACAATTTACAAAGTCAATAAAATCGGTACACAAGTTTCTTTACAGTCGTTATTCTATCAAATCAATGCCTTCTCACACAGTGCATCAATGCCCTTCATGTTTCCTCTTTAAACAATATACCTATGAAGTGCTTGAGAGGCTGTGACACAGGATCTAGCCCCTAAGTGTCTTGTGGTAGCAGGACCTTAGGCTGTGGTCCCTTCTCGTGTATCAGCTGTGACTCACCTTTCTTCTGGGGCAGAAGGTCAAATCTCGCTCCCGAGGCTTGAGCTGAAAAGTCTAAGCTACCACCTCGATACGTGGGTGACTGCTGCACGGTTAAAGGTGCTGTCATTCAGTAATGGTGGTAATCTGAGGACTTCACTCTTGTGCAGAGCTAGAAGATCCAGTGCTTTAGCCTTTCGATCATTCAGTGTCACTAAAGCAGGTTGCCTGCCCATGGTGCTATAGATAGATAGATATTTACTTTTTAGTCATACTTACATTGAAACATACAGTGAAATGCATCTTTTTTGCATTACTGAGAGTGTGCTGGGAGCAGCCTGCAAGTGTTGCCACTCTTCTGGCGCCATCATAGCATGCCCACAGCTCCTAACCTGTACATCTTTGGAAACTGGCTGTTGTTTTACAACAGAGCATTGTTCAAAAGTACTTCAATGGCTGGAAAGAGTTCTCAATTGTTGTGTGACTAGCATCTGTAAGTGTAGACCCAAATGGCTCAAGTCTCAGAGAAAGTAACAGTTGTACAAATGATTGGCAAAGCCACATTTGGAATATTGTGTTCAGCTTTGGTTACCATGCCATAGGAAAGATGCTATTAAGCTGGAAAGAGTGCAAAAAAGATTTACGAAGATGTTGCCAGGACTTGAGGGACTGAGTCATGGAGAGGGGTTGGGCAGGCTAGGAATTTATTCATTGGAGCGTAGGAGAATGCGGGGTGATCTTATAGAGGTATGTAAGATCACGAGGGGCATATATAGTGTAAATGCACACAGTCTTTTTCCCAGTGTTGGGGAATCAAGAACTAGAGAGCATAGGCTTAAGTTGAGAGGGGAGAGATTTAGTAGGAACTTGAGGGGCAACTTTTTCACCCAGAGGATGGTCAGTATATGGAATGGGCGGCCAGGGGAAGTGGTTGAGGCAGGTATATTAGCAACATTTAAAAGCCATCTAGAAAAGTACATGGATAGGAAAGGTTTAGTGGGATATGGGCTAAATGCAGGCAAATGGGACGAGCTTAGATGGAAATCTTGGTTGGCATGGACTGGTTGGGCTGAAGGGCCTGTTTCTGTGCTGTATTACTCTAAAGTGGCAAGTAACATCTGTGCCACATATGTGACAGGCAATGAACAAGACAGTCCATCCACCAAAACCTACCCTTGACGCTCAATGGTTCTCTCAGCTATCGACATCCTGGAGGTTGCCATTGACCAGGCACTCAACTGGACCAGCCACATAAATAACATTGCATCAAGAGCAGGTCAGTTGCTGGGTTTCCTGTGGCAAGTGTCTCATATCCTGGGAAGGTGTCTTTCCACCTTCTGCAAGGCACAAAACGGCAGCATGAAGGAATATTCTCCACTTGTCTGGATGAGTGTAACTTCAATAACTTGACACCATTAAGGACAAAGCAGTTCACTTGTTTTATAATCCATTCGCCATCCTCAATATTCATGCTCTCTACAAAATGTTACTCATCTAGGACACCCCGCCTCACCTCTCAAAAATGCATTCAAGAAAGGCAAAGGAAGGAGATGCTTGGGAACACCACTACCTGCAGGTTCCCCTCCAAATTGCACACCCTCTGACTTGGAAATATATCACCTTCATCGTCACTGGGTCAAAATCCTGAAACCCAACAGCATTGTGGGAGCAATTTCTCAATAAAGATTGTAGTCGTTAATAAAGTGGCTACCTACCACCTTCTCAGGGGCAATTAGTGATGGATAATAAATGTTGCCCTTGCTGACACCCACATCCTGAAAATAAATGAGTACAAAAAGTTATCTCGCATGGTACTGGATTGCAGGAATTGGATCTGAGCTGCAAGAGGAAATTTGCTACTCCAATTCCCTCAAAGAAAGTATAAAGACTAGGTTCTCCTCTGGTGGGTCCCTTGTGAAGTTTCTTCCCTGCAAACTGAATGCATAGCTTCAGCAACTGAAAATGTTCAAGCTTTTTAAGCATAAATTGCTGCAAATGACTTTTATTGAGCAATAAAATCAAAACCCAATTCGTAATTTTTGTTACATCTACTGTATGCTGGAGTCAAGCTTACAATGCAGTTAGTCATTTGTAATGTTTATCGCCACAGACAAAATCCATAATGCAGCCCAGACAGTGTGCAATACTGATCTGAGTAAATACATGTTCCTTCGGACCGATCTGCATATCTCTGTAATCCATTCTTGGGAACATGAAGAGGCCATTCAGTCCTATTTTGTTTATGGCTGCTCAGTATCGTAACTCCTTAGTTCCATAATCTTTAAGAGCTTTGGCTAATATAAATCTATTGTCTCACTTTACAGCCTGGTCTAGCATGGACAGCATCTACATGGGGTGCTGCCTCAGGAAGGCAGCATCTATCACCAAGGATCCCCACAATCCAGGTCATGCCCTCTTCCTGCTGATAACATCAGGCAAGAGATACAGAAGCCTGAAGTTCCACACCCCCACGTTCAGGTACAGCTGCTTTCCTACAACCATCAGTTTTTGAACCAATCTGCACAACCCTAACCTTACACCAGCAACAAAGCACTATGGATGACTTCTTGGACTACTATGGACTTGTCTCTGATTGTGGTTTTTTTTGCACTAATGTCTTGCTTTGTACAGTCTTCTTCACTGTCTTGTATAATTTATGCATAATTTATGCTCTGTGTGTAGACTCAATCTATAAGTCTGTGATGCTGCTGCAAGCAAGTTTTTCATTGTACCTGTACCTCACAGTAATTGTGCACTTGACAGTAAACTTGACTTGAATGGACTTGACCTAGCTCCTTGGGGACAAATTCCAGATTTGCACTTTCCCTTGTGTAAAGATGTGATCTCTGAGTGGTCTCGATTTGGGTTTAGAGTTACGTCATTTTATTCTGGACATCCCAGCAAACAAAGTAGATTCTTCCTGTTCAACTCTAACTATCTTAACATTTTCTATTACATCACCGCTTAATTTTGCAAACTTGAGGAAAGAAAGGCCCCATCTATGTAACCTGCTGTTGTGATTGAACCCAATACATTCTGGTGAATTGATGTTTCATGTCCTCCACAAAGCATTACTTCAGAGAAGAGCAGAGAGTTCTCCCTAGTATCGGAAGTAACATTTATTCCTCTCCTAACATCAGTAAAAGTGGAGAATCTGGTCATTATCCTGTCACTGTTTATGGGTGCTTACTGCATGCTAATTGGATGCTCTGTTAACTACATTACAGTTGTGAGGGGACTTCAAAAGTACTTCATGACGATATTCTGAAAAATGAAATGGAAAAGCAAAGCAGAACCCCGGGGACTTGTGGTCACAAAAATTCAGTGCAGCCACAGGAATAGTCTGGGTGATGACTGTGAGACATAGACCGGGAGCAGAGAACTTAGTGTGTTTTCTCTTCCAAAAGCTGAGCAGCACTCCACTGGTACTGCAGTGGGAGTATCATCTTGGATTTTCAGAAAGTCAAATTTATTGTCATATGCACAAGTACATGTATGCACAGGTACAATGAAAAACTAACTTGTAGCAGCATCACAGTCACATCGCATTATGGACACAACATTCACAAGAAAAACATAAATGAAACATACATTGCACAAAATTATATAAGAAATAACACAATTAAAACAAAAGAAAACAAAATCTGTTGTGGTGAAAAGTGATCATAGTGTTGCTTTACAGAGGTTGTGATTAGGGTTGTGCAGCTTGGTTCAAGAACCAAATGGATGAAGGGAAGCATCTATCTTCGATCATGGATAGAATTCTTTATGTTACTACCATCGGGGAGGAGGTACAGGAACCTGAAGACATACACTCAACATTTTAGGAACAGCTTCTTCCCCTCTACCATCAGATTTCTGAATGGTTCATGAACCCATGAATACTCTCTTGTTATTCCTGTTTTGCACTATTTATTTATTTTTATAACTTATAGTAATTTTTATGTCTTGCTCTGTACTGCTACTGCAAAACAACAAATTTCAAGACATATGTCAGTGACAATAAACCTGATTCTGGTTCTGATTCTGATTTAATAAGCTGCAAGTGAATTCGTTGCCTGCACTTAATGAATGCATTCACAGGCACACCTTAATGTACTATGTGTCATTCAAATGAATGCAAGAAAGTCACGTGGAAGTAGTTATCCACTGTTCCAGGAGATCTCTCATGTGCATCAAGGCAAAGGAGAGTTACCGCTGGTTCACATACCTGTAAGCTTTCTGTTGTAAACTTCTGTTGTAAAGGTCCCCAGAGCACCAACTCTCCTCCAGGCCAAGGAATTCAGAGCAGGATAAGTTGTTTTCCTCATGCAGTACGATTTGTCTAGTTTGCATAATTTGGCACCCAGCAGTATTCCAAGTATGGATTATATGGATTACAAATACTGAACGTTAATAGTGGGGGTTTGTCTTTACCCAATATTTTTTAAATGTTGCTTTTGTTTGTACTCGATATACATGTATTGAGTATTACAAACTAAGGGAATATTTATTTGTTGTATTTATGCAATATTTGGGATCTCGTGGAAACTCAGGTCCAGAAACAGTGCAATGCTATTACAGCGCCAACAATCGGGGTTCAATTCCTGCTGCTGTCTGTAAGGAGTTTGTAGGTTCTCCTCATGACTACGTGGGTTTCCTCTGGGTGCTCCGGTTTCTTCCCAGGTTCCAAAGACATATGGGTTAGTAGGTTAATAAGGGTGTAATTAGGTGGTGTGGGTTTGTTGGGCCAGAAGGGCCTGTTACCGTGCTGTATAAATAAAGTTTAAAGTAAAGTTTAAAACTCATGATCCACTTTGGGACCTGAGCTGAATGTATAAGGATTTGGATTTTGGATGTTTTTGTATCACGACTGAAGATATTTGCTGTATTATTTCAGAACATTTTTAAGAATAAATTTGTTTTCTTCTAATGCTGATTCATAGGTCAATGAATTCAGATTTCACAAAAGGCCAGAAAGATACAAAAGCCTGAAAGCACGTACCACCACGCTAAAGGACAACTTTTATCCCACTGTTATAAGACTATTGAATGGTCCCCTAGTACGATAAGATGGACTCTTGACCTCACAATCTACCTCGTTATGACCTTGGACCTTATTGTCCACCTGCATTGCACTTTCTCTGTAGCTGTTATGCTTTATTCTACATGTTGTTATTGTTTTACCTTGTACTACCTCAATGCACTGTGTAATGAATTGATCTGTATGAACGGTATGCAAGACAAGCTCTTCACTGTACCTTGGTACATGTGACAATAGTAAACCAATTCCAATTCCAATTCCAATTCAAGCCTGTTTCACTTCTCTATTCAATTTGAAGTCTGTGACTACCTTATGGTCAGAACCTATCTTGAAGCTGGAAGTGCTTTTCCCTGGTGTTCTTGGGCAAAGCTGTACAGGGACCTCTGCTCCTTTTGTACCTTAGCATGGTACCATTATTAAAATACATGAAAAAAATGAGACACTGAGACATGTGGAGGGTAAACTCCTCCTCTGACCTTTGGGCCCATTGATCTCAAACAATTTCAATGTCAATAACTGAGTTCTTTCAGGGTTTAATTCCTAGAAGAGTTGGGAATGGAGGGATGATCCAGGAAGTTTAGGAATGTCCAGACTGTTCTATTCTGGGGTATGTGCACAAGCTAAGTTTACTTTCAATTTATAAAGTTGCCTTTAGAAAGCAGATTGTTAGTACATAAGATTTTGTTTGAATTGGAATGAGGCTGCATGTCCAAGTGTTCATCTTTACTGATGCCAATCTGCTCATCTCTTGCCAGATTCATAGTCATTCCGCTTTCTAGAATCCATCCAAGAAGTGCGTGGTGACCTGCCTCAATGTCTCCTGTCCGGTAGCACTTACATCAACTGCAGTGAAGTGCTTCAAGAGGATGGTTATGGTGCGAATCAACTCCTGCCCCAGAGATGACCTGGATCTGCTAGAATTTACTTATCGCCACAGCAGGTCAACAGCAGATGAGATTGCTCTGGCTCTTCACTCTACTCTGGACCATCTTGATAACAGGAACTCATAAATCAGGCTACTGCTCATCAACCACAGCTCGGCGTTCAACACAATCATCCCATCCAAGCTCATCATCAACCTGCAAGACCTGGGCCTCTGTACCTCCCTCTGTAACTGGATACTTGACTTCCTCATCAGCAGACCTCGATCATTGAGGATAGGTAACAACATCTGCTCCTCGCTGATCATCAACACAAGTGTACTGTAAGGCTGCGTGTTTATTCCCCCTGCTCTACTCTTTATACATACATAATGTGTGGCTAAGCACAGCTCCAATGACATCTTCAAATTTGCCAATGACACTACTGTTGTTGGACAAATCACAGGTGGCAATGAGTCAGCTTACCAGAGCGAGCAGGACACCTGGTTGAGTGGTTCTTCAACAACAACCTCTCACTCAACGTCAGCAAAACTAAAGAGTTGATTGTTGACTTCAGGGAGGGGAAGGTGGATGAACATGCGCCAGTCTACATGGGGGGAGTTCAGTGGTGGAGAGAATCAGCAGCTTTAAATTCCTGGGCATTAGCATATCAGATGACCTGTCCTGGGCCCAGCACATAGATGCAATCATAAGAAAAGCATGCCAGCATCTGTACTTCCTTAAGAGGTTAAGGAGGTTCGGCTTGTCAATGAACATGCTAACAAACTTCTACAGATGTACTGTTGAAAGTATCCTGACTGTTACAGCAATTCGAGTGCACAAGAATGTAAGAAGCTGCAGAGAATAGTGGACTCTGTCCAATGCATCATGGGCACATCACTCCCCACCATCGGTAGTATCTACAGGAGGCGCTGCCTCAAGCAGGCATCATCCATCAACAACGATCCCCACCATCTGGACCATGCCATCTTTTCACAGCTACCATCGGGCAGGAGGTACAGAAGCCTGAAGTACCACACCACCAGGTTCAAGAACAGCTGCTTCCCTTCAACCATTTGGTTCTTGAACTAACTGGCACGACCCTAATCACTAGAGTTTAGCAACACTGTGGCCACTTTGATCACTTTGCACTAAAATGAACTTTTTTTGTTCTAGTTGTGTTTTTTCTTGTAAAATTTGTGTGTAATTTATGTTTAATTTATGGTTTTCTTGGGAATGTTGCTTATATGATGCTATGTGCCTGTGATGCTGCTGCAGGTAAGTTTTTCATTGCACCTGTGCATACATGTACTTGTGCATATGACAATAAACTCGACTGTCCAGTTGTAATGTTTGGTTCAGTGACATTTTCCGATATTTAAATCCACATTTCTTTTACTCCAGGGGACAAAAGAGACCCTTGAATTCCTTGCATTTCCCCCTTTTGTCTAGACCTGTTCCAAATAACATGTAAATTTGCAGAATAATCTAGTGCATAAGAGGCTTTTTGGATCATCTATTCTGCACCAGGTCTTTAAAAGAACAATCCAATTAATCCCATTCCCCCAATCATTTATTGTAGCTTTGCATTTCTTTTATGCTTCAAATATTTCTCTAATTTGCATTTGGAAGTTAATGTTGAACCTATATTCCTGAATGCCACACCTTTATGTTCACTTTTTTATTAATTTTATGTCATTTCTGGCTCTTTTGGTGTTTACTTGAGTATAAAAGTTAGGAAGTTGATTATAAAAGTTGGGAAGTCATATTACAGGTGTCTAAAACTTTGGTTGGGCCACATTTGAAGTATTGTGCGCAATTCTGGTGGCTGCATTTCAGGAAGGATGTGGAGGCTTTGGAGACGGTGCAGAAGAGGTTCACCAGGATGTTGCCTGAAATTGAGAGTATTAACTGTAAGGAAAGTTTAGACAAACTTGATTGTTTTCTCTGGAGTGTCAGAGGCCTAGGGGTGACTTGATAGTAGTTTATAAAATTATGAGAGGCATAAATAGAATAGAGTCTTTTTTCCCCATTGGAAATGTCAAATACTAGAGGACATAGCTTTAAGGTGAGGGGGGGAAGTTTAAAGGAGATTTATGAACCATGTTCTTTACACAGAAAGTGGTAGGTGCCTGGAATGCACTGCCAGGGAAGGGGGGTGGAAGCAGATATGATAGCAATGTTTAAGAGGCACGTAGGCAGGCACATGAACAGGCAGGGAATGGAGGGATATAGACCATGTGTAGGCAGATGGGATTGTTTAAATTGGCATCATAGTCAGCCCTGACATGGTGGGCTAAAAGGCCTGTTTCTGTGCTGTATTGTTCTATGTTCTACGTGTAAATCTGTGTCCTTTACATTCTGAATTCTTAGATACTTGAGCACAAAAATCTGGGCTGTTACTTCAGTGCAGAGCTGAGGGAGTACTGCACTATCAGAAGTGTTGTCTTTCAAAAGAGGCACTGAATTGAGACTACTTCAGTTCTTGGTGAATGTAAAAGTCTCACATCGCTGGTTTCATCCTAGATTTCTGCCCTCAAATCTCTAGAGTGAAAGTAAGCCTTGCATTATTTCTGTAATGTCTTGCACAACCACCAGCTGTGTTGAAGGGAGCCAATGAATTATCTTAAATTTGTGAGTTCAAGCATCACTCCATAGACTTGAGCATTGCTGTTTGTGGGAGCTTGCTGTGCTGACATTAACTGCAGTGTTTCTTGTCGTACAACAGTGACAAGATCACAAAATTACTTGATTGGCTGCAAAATCTTTGCAATATCACAAGTCAGGAAGGATGCTATAGAAATATGATCCTTTCATTTCTCCTTCATTGCTGATCCACCTACTAGTTTCTCTCAGCTGCCTACAGAGAACATTGACTGTAATCTAAAATGGCCATAAGGTTCCATTCTCAGGTCTCACTTACTCCTTGACTGAATACAATGCCCAAGTAGCAGCTTTAAAAAACACTTTAAGGAATATACATCAACACCCTCTAATACGTCACCTTAAGAAAACCATTGACTGCTGAAGCATTAATAATTTTTGAACCCTTTGCAAAGTCATTTTAAGCTCCAGTATCTTGGATTAAAAGTGCACAGTAAATCATTTCAATGAGCCTTGGGCACAATTTGGACATTTAATTTAATTTTTTTTACGTATCAAAGCAAAACCTTAAACGTAAACATTAATACCCAGCGGGAAATATGTAGCGATGAATTAGTGTAAAAATCACAAAGATTTGGAGCTTCAATATTCTCCTGGTTTTTCACGTTATTGTTGTTCTGCTGAAGGCTTATAGATTTTTACTCTCCTCACTCACTGGTCTGAGAAAGGTCATTAAGGGCAGAGCTGCAATACAGAATGATATAAGCAGTCATCTGCAGACCACAGCAAATCAATCATAATTAACACTCTCAGCTACTTCCTGGATATAAAACCTCTGGAGTAAAAGGTCAATGCAAGGGATCAGTGGACAATGTGCAGAAACAGAGCAAACAGGTTTTACAGCAGCCGATCTGTGTTGGGTCACCCCTAGCGCTCTATTGCTTCTTACATTTAATTCACATGCTGAAAAATAAAGCACCATTAAAACAAAGTTATGGAAAAAAGGGTTAAGGTTTTCAAAGAAAGCAGCTTCTTCTGAGGCAAGCAACATGTTGGCCTCAAATAATTTATTTTGTCAGAAATATCAGTATAACTCTCTCTTGCTCCTCTCACCAGGAATTTTTTATTGATTAAGATCAAAGGGCAGATACTGGTGAATGGTGCCAATTAAGCACAGATAACAGTGATAAAGTAAAGATTGAATGATTTAAGTGGCATGCCTCTTGATCTCAGTTATCCAAACCTCTGTTGTAGTCTGTTAATACCCAGTTGGAATATTGTGAGCAATTTTGGGCCCCGTATCGAAGGAAAGATGTGCTTGGCCTGGAGATGGTCCAGAAGAGCTTCACACAAATGTTCCTAGGACTGAAAGGCTTAACCTATGAGGAGAGCTTGATGTCTTTGGGCTTATACTCTATGGAGTTTAGAAGGATGAGGGGAGATCTCATTGCAACATACCGGATACTGAAAGGCCTGGATAGAGTGGACATGGAGAGGATGTTTCCATTAGTCAGAGAATCTAGGATCCGAGGGCACAGCCTCAGAATAAAGAGATGTCCTTTTAGAAATGAGATGACGAAGAATTTCTTCAGCCAGGGTGTGATGAATCTGTGGAATTCCTTGCCACAGAGGGCTGTGGAGGCCAAGTCATTGGGTATATTTAGGGCAGAGATCGATAGGTTCTTGATTGGTAAGGGGGTTAACAGTTATGGGGAGAAGGTAGAAGAATGGGGTTGAGAAAAAAATCAGTCATGATTGAATGGCAGAGCAGACTCAATGAGCTTAATAGCCTAATTCTGCTCCTATCTTATATCTTACGGTCTTAAATGGATATCCGATAGTTTGTGTTCGAAATTCCTGGTGATCCAATTGTGCTGAGGAGAATGCTGCACAGGAGGAACCCCCCACTTTCAACCATGCTCCAAAACCAGAAGTCACGCCCCAAACCATAGGGTAAAGACTCTCCTGTGGTATTCCCACATTGAGCTCAAATATTGGAGCAGTTCCAGAAGTGCTAAGTTCCACAGGAGAATAATCACACGTTCTCACATCTGCATCCCAAGTTGATCAAGGAGTGCTTTGGGGAAGGTTATAGAATCACCAAAAAGTTGAGACATAGAAGGACACCATTTGGCTCATTGATTCGGTGTTGTTAAAGAGATACCTGGCCTAATCCTTTCTTCCAGCATCAGGTCTGTAGTTATTGGGCTTATGGCTCCCCACTTTTAATGTACATTCCCTAGATTTGTTGCACCTCCCCTAAAGCATTACCTCACAATTCTCTGGTTTAATTTGAGCTGCTCCAGAACTCATCACTTTTGGGTCGTTGACTGATTATATTTACCACAGTCTATCTGATTGTTACGTTCGCACATACAACTAAGGAGCCGTTGTAAATGAAAGACTTGTATTTCTATAGCAGTTTTCATTATCCCAGGATGCCCCAAAGTATTTTAAATCCAATAAGGTACTTCTGATGTTGACCTCAGTTGTAATATTGGCAACATGTGCACAGGAAGCTCCCAAAATATCACTGAGGCAGTGACCAGGTTATCTACCCTTAGCGACATTGTGTGACAAATATTGGTAGAAACTTGAGAAAATCTGCCTCAAAATGGTGCAATAGTATTTTTATTTTGCCATCTGAGAGAATAAATAAGTCCTCAGTTCAATGCCCCATAAGAAAGGTAACACCTCCAATAGAGCAGCGCTCTTTCAGCACTGCATTGGAATGGCAGGCCTGCCTTCAGTGCTTTAGTCTCTGCAGTGGGACTTTAAATCATGACATTCTGACTCAGAGGTATATGTGCAACCCACTAAGCTGTAGCTGATGATCATGACATCCGATCTCATAGAGTGGGATATATCATGTAATTAGCTGGCAGATTGTTAAGTGTGGATCAGAAGTAGAGTGCAAAGGGACATTGATAGGTTAAGTGAGTGGGCAAAATGGTGTCAGATAGATTCCAATGTGGGAAAGCCTTGAGTCTTCCACTGTGGACCTATAAAAGATAGAACAGGGTATTCTCAATATGATTGGATGGTAGGAGCAGGGAGATTTAAGGAACCATGTATAAAATGTGCTTCGATGGAGTGAATTTCAGAGCTAATATACCATGCAAGAATACAGCTATAGAGTGCAACACACAAAGACTGGAGGAACTCAGCGGGCCAAGCAGCATCTATGGAGGGAAATGGACAGTTGGTGTTTTGGGTCGAGACCCTTCATATGGATTGAAAGAAAGAGGGCAGAAAGCCAGTGTTAAAAGGTGGAGGGAAGGGATGGAGCTAGAGCTGGCAGGTGATAGGTGGATCCAGATGAGGGGTGTGATTGGCAGATGAAGGCAGGAATGATGTCAGAAGCTGGGAGGTGATAGGTGGAAGTGACAAAGGGCTGAAGACGATGGAATCTGAGAGGAGGAGAAGGTGGAGCGTGGAATAAAGGGAGGGAGGTGAGGAGGCGAACTCGTGGGAGGAGTGTATGGGTGATGGGCAGATGGAGAGGATGGGGGAGAGGAGAGAGAGAGGGTGATAGGGGTTAGTGGATCAGGAGGAGAGAGAAAAACACAAAAGAGGAAAAAAGGGGACAGAGGGGAAGCAGTTACCGGAAGTTAGAGAATTCAATGTTCATGCCGCCAGGTTGGAGACTGCCCAGGCAGAATATGAGGTGCTATTCCTCTATATAGTGTGTTTAACTCTACTGACCAGGCATGTATTTCTGGGCAATTGACCATTGTTATCACATTGCTGTCTGCAAGAGCTTTGTGCATGCAAATTGGCTATCACATGTCCTAGGTGACTGCATGTTAGAGTGTACTTGATTGACTAAAAAGCACTGTGGGGGTCCTGAGGTCTAAGGTACATCCAGTCAATGCAAGCCTCCCTTTTACATATGTAATGCTAGAAGAGCAAATGTGATGTGCCAGAAGTGTTTGACCCTGATGCTCCACTGTGTTTTGCACTTTAACATGGCCATAATGTGCTACAAAGTTACGTTTTTGTAGTCACTTTGATTAAAAGGGACCCAGCTTGCAATGGATGAACATTTCTTAAACCGTGAGCGAAGGCCTACTCTGGGAGAATTTGTAGATCCTCCCACTACCTTATCCTAATTAGTTAGGATCTGTGTTAAAACCTCACAAATTATTTGTCAAGTATTATGTATAAATGATAACAAATGATGCACCAACCTTAAGCAATTTGAATAACATGACTTGTGACGAAAATATTAACTTGAATGTTCTGTAATACACTTGAAATTAGACCACAAGATATAGGAGCAGAATTAGGCCATTCAGCCCATTGAGTCTGCTCTGCCATTCAATCATGGCTAATTCTTTTTTTCAACCCCATTCTCTTGCCTTCTCCCTGTAACCCTTAACCCGTTTATGGGAATAAAATATATTTTGGAAGAAAGGAGTACCACAGGACAACACTGAGAAGTGTTGATGGAGTTCAACCCAGATAAGTGTGAAGTGGTTCATTTTGGTAGGTCAAATATGATGGCAGAATATAGTATTAATGGTGAGACTCTTGGCAGTGTGGAAGATCAGAGGGATCTTGGGGTCTGAGTCCATAGGACGCTCAAAGCAGCTGCACAGGTTGACTCAGTGGTTAAGAAGACATACAGTGTCTTATCCTTCATCAATCATGGAATTGAATTTAGGAGATGAGAAGTAATGTTGTAGCTATATAGATACTGTGCTCAGTTCTGGTCACCTCACTACAGGAAGGATGTGGAAGTCATAGAATGGGTGCAAAAGAGATTTACAAGGACGTTGCCTGGACTGGGGAGCATGCCTTATGAAAACAGGTTGTGCGAACTCGGCCTTTTCTCCTTGGAGCAACAGAGGATGAGAGGTGATCTGATAGAGGTGTATAGGATGATAAGAGGCATTGATCGTGTGGATAGTCAGAGGCTTTTTCCCAGGACTGAAACGGTTGCCACAAGAGGACACAGGTTTAAGGTGCTGGGGAGTAGGTACAGAGGAGATGTCAGGGGTAAGTTTTTTTACTCAGAGAGTGGTGAGTGTGTGGAATGGGCTGCTGGCAACAGTGGTGGGGGCGGATATGATAGGGTCGTTTAAGAGACTTTTGGATAGGTACATGGAGCTTAGAAAAATAGAGGGCTATGGGTAAGCCTAGTAATCTCTAAGGTAGGGACATGTTCGGCACAACTTTGTGGGCTGAAGGGCCTGTATTGTGCTATAGGTTCTCTATGTTTCTATTAATGGCAGTTACCCAATCTGTTGCAGAAGCAGTCTCCTTCATTGGATGGAAGGATTGGTGAATGAACTGGATCCCATTTCTCAAAGTCTTGTAGCATAGTAAAGTTACTGGGCTGGCATTCAGAAGCTTAAGACATTGATCTGATGGAATGAGTTCGAATTCCCACCATGGCAGATGAGGAATTTAAATGCAGGTAATTAAATAAGTATGAAATTAAAAAGCTGGCATTAGTAACAGTCATCACAAAGGTGATTGGGTTGTTATGAAAGCTGGTCTGTCTCACTAATTCCCTTCAGGAAAGGAAATTTGCTGCCACTATTCAGCCTGAAAAAGAAGTGGCTCCAGACCCACACAATGCAGTGTGTTCTTACTTGACTCCTAATTCAGGATGGACAAAATGTGCTGGCATTGCCAGTGATGTCCATAGTCTATGAACAAAACAGTAAAAGTTGTCTTGGCCTGGTAAGATAAGATATCTTTATTAGTCACATGTACATCTAAACACACAGTGAAATGCATCTTTTGTTCTGGGGGCAGCCCGCAAGTGTTGCCATGCTTCCGGCTCCAACATAGCATGTCCACAACTTCCTAACCAGTACGTCTTTGAAATGTGGGAGGAAACCGGAGCACCTGGAGGAAACTCACGCAGACACAAGGAGAATGTACAAACTCCTTACAGACAGTGGCCAGATTTGAATCCAGGTCACTGGCACTGTAAAGCGTTATGCTAACCGCTACACTACTGTGCACTGAACATGTCCCCAGTTATAACTCAGCTCCACTCATATTGAAGCTAATGGAACCAAATCAAGTCAAGTCGAGTTTATTGTCATGTGCACAAGTATGGTGAGGTACAGGTACAATGAAAAATCTGCTTGCAGCAGCATCACAGTAACATAGATTCAGACAAATCACGGAACATAAATTATACAAGACAGTGAAGAAAAAGATTGTGGAAAACAAAACATTAGTGTAAAAAACACAATTAGAGACAAGTCTATGGTAGTGCAGGAGGTGGTCCGTAGTATTCTGTTGCTGAGGTAGGGTTAAGGTTGTGCAGGTTGATTCAAGAACCTGATGGTTGTAGGAAAGTAGCTGTTCCTGAACCTGGTGGAGTGGGACTTCAGGCTTCTATACTTCCTGCCCGATGGTAACAGTGAGAAGAGGGCATGACCCGGATGGTGGGGATGCTTGATGAGAGATGCCACCTTCTTGAGGCAACACCTTCCACCAACGGTGGGGAGGACTGTGCCCATGATGGACCAGGCTGTGTCCACTACTCTCTGCAGTCTCTTGCATTCCTGGGCATTGGAATTGCAGTGGCAGGTCATGATGCGACCAGTCAGGATACTTTCTACAGTGAATCTGTAGAAGTTTATTGGAGTATTTGGTGACGTGCTGAACCTCCTTAAGCTTCTAAGACAGATTTGCAGAAGCAATACAGTGACTGGGTTTAGCATGACCTTAGGGACAGCACTGAAGACAAGTTTTTCCGCTGACATGTACCAAGGTTTTGAGGACTGCATTCATGATTCTGCACATTTGTTTCCTTCCAGATCTGGTCTTGAAAACAGTGCGTCCATTGCAAAATACTTTTCCTATTGCTGAAACACTTCTCAATTTGCACCATCTCCACCAAATCAGCAAAAAAGAAAAAAAAGGATTCATCTGGGATCTTGGGAAATTATGCTGGAAGCTCAGAGATATTTGGAATCACTGTGGGAAGGACACAGATGGAAAATTATGGACTGCATAACTTTCCAGTATAAGTTTTTGACACTCCAGTTTAGTTTGGAAGAATGTGGGGTGACCTGATTGAAACAAAAGGTCCTAAGGGGGAATGTAGGGTAAATGTTGAGATGTTTTCACCATGAAAGAATATTGAATGAAGGGAGAAAGTTTCAAGACATGGGGTCAGTTGTTTAAAACAGAGCAATAAACACATTTCTTCTTGCAGAGGGCAGTGAATCTCTGCAATTCTCTAGCCATGACAGTTGCAGAGATTAGATCGGTAGAAATATTTAAAGCAGATGTAAATACATCTTCGAAAGGTGGGGGAATGAAGGGCTGTGGGGAACTGCTACAGAAGAAGAGCTGAGGCATGGGGTAGATATTGAATGGTGGGGCAGGCTTAAGGAACCAAGGGCTCTACTTCTGCCCCTATTGTGTTCTTGCGTGAAAGGGATTAGAATTTACCTAAATCTAATTGTAATAATTATTAATTTGTGTCAATTAGCCCGGTGGGATGTTTCATAGCATACAATAGCATGAGAAATGTGCTTACTTAAATTCAAAAGTACTATGTTTTTACCACTTTATTGTCTCCACTTATCATTTTAATTAAACAGAGAGTTTAGACTACCTGCAAATCAAAGAAATTTGCCATTTTGAAGGGATTAGTCTCCAAACCTGGGTTAAAATTAACCCCATCAGCTTCAGCAACAATGCTGCCAAGAGGTGAATTTCTGTTTAAAAAGATTTGGTGGCTCTCTAAGACACACTCATTGAAATGAAACTCTTGAGATATTTTGAATTTCAAAAATTACATTGAGTTTTCCTAACATCCTCAGAAAAAAATCATTTCCTTACAAGTTAAATTATAATCTACTAACTTTCCAGTTTTCTGCAGCCGTGATTAGTATTTCAGGTTCCCATGACCCTACACACTACAGTGATGCATTATTCATTCCGTAATGTATGAAATTCCTGCAAATAAGACCTTTGTCCTCCAGTATGAGCTAATTATTTGCCAGCTTGGAGCCCTGATGTGTCATGTTACAGTGTAGAAAACACATATCCCTGGGAGACCCCCCTCTCCTCATTGTATCCCCCTCCCCAAGAAAGAGGCAATTACTCACAGTAGGGCTGTAGGAGTCTTTCTGATATTCTTCCTTGGAAATGTATATATATTTCGTTCAATTTGCAAAAAAAATCGAGCTGCAGGATGTTGACAGCAGTCAGTGGAGATCTTTTCAAAGGTGCCTTCATGCATAAATATTTAATCATCTCTTCTATCTCCTAGTGTGAGGACAATACATTTTCTATTCAAAATCAAAGTTTATTGTTGTGTGATCACAGTGATTTTGCCCTCCCCCCTCCCACCATTAATCAGCCCCATTCTTTCTGTCTTGGGTCAAAATGTATAAATGTACTGTCTGGGATATTACCATTTTACCTCTGGTAAGGTTATAGGTGACGAGAATTGGCTTAAGCACCTCTATTGTGAAATAATTACCAAAGTCCATGGGCAGAGGTAGGGGAGAAGTGGTGGTGTTTCTCCTGTTAGAAAGTACCCTGACTCTGGTCATTGACTGCACATTGCTTCCTCCCAGCCTGTCCTCTCCTTGCACATTGCTTCCTCCCAGCCTGTCCTCTCCTTCCATCACTCTGCTCTCCCTTGCTCCTGCTATCTGTTGCACACTCGTGGACCCAACACTCCACCTTTCCACTGGCCTATGGTCAAAATATCATCCATATTCTGTCAGGTACAGCCGTTTTTTATTGATATTTGTTTTATTAATAGTAAACAAAAGAAAATGAAGGCACAAGAGACTGCAGATGCTGGAATGCTGGAATCTGCTGAGAAACTCAGCGGGTCAAGCAGCATCTGTGGAGGGAAGGGAATTATTGAGGTTTCAGGTCGAAACCCTGCATCAGGATGAATCATTCAGTGGCTCTCAAAGACACACACTCATCAAAACAAACCTCTTTAAATCAATGTCAAAATCAAAGTGAAAGCCCTTTGCTCATTGCAGCCAAAACGTTCTATTTTAACTTCATCAGTCCACAGGACTTGTTTCCAAAATGCATCAGGCTTGTTTAGATGTTCCTTTGCAAATTTCTGATGCTGAATTTTGTGGTGAAAATGCAGAAAAATTTGGAGATAAAAGGGTGCAGAATTTCATGAAAAGAACACCTCTCCAATTGTTAAGCATGGGAGTGGATCGATCATGCTTTGGGCTTGTGTTGCAGCCAATGGCATGGGGAACATTTCACTGGTAGAGGGAAGAATGAATTCAATTAAGCACCAACAAATCCTGGAAACAAACATCACACTGTCTGTAAAAAAAAGCTGAAGATGAAAAGAGGATGGCTTCTACAACAGGATAATGATCCTAAAAACACCTCAAAATCCACAATGGACTACCTCAATAGGCACAAGCTGAAGGTTTTGCCATGGCCCTCACAGTCCCCTGACCTAAACATCATCGAAAATCTGTGGATAGACCTCAAAAGCGCAGTGCATGCAAGACGGCCCAAGAATCTCACAAAACTAGAAGCCTTTTGCAAGGAAGAATGGGCGAAAATCCCCCAAACAAAAATTGAAAGACTCTTAGCTAGCTACAGAAAGCATTTACAAGCTGTGATACTTGCCAAAGGGGGTGTTGCTAAGTACTGACCATGCAGGGTGCCTAAACTTTTGTTTCAGGCCCTTTTCCTTTCTTGTTATTTTGAAACTGTAAAAGATGGAAATAAAAAAGTAATCTTGCTTAAAATATTAAAGAAATGTGTCATCTTTAACTTTATGCCTTTTGGAAATCAGGTCATCTTTTACTCGTTTAGCTATTCACAGTAACAGAAATTTTGACCAGGGGTGCCCAAACCTTTGCATGCCACTGTATATCACAAACAACAGAGGTCCCATCACTGATCCTTGCGGAACATCACTGTCATGGACCTTCAGCCAGAATAACAGCCTTCCACCCCTACTCTCTGCCTTCTATGGGCAAGCCAGTTCAGAATCCAAACTTGCAACTTACCCTGAATCCTATGCATCTTTATCTTCTGAATCAACCTACCATGAGGGACCTTATCAAATGCTTTACTAAAGTCCATGTAGATAACATCCACTTCCTTACCCTCATTAAAGACCTTTGTTACTTCCTCAGAATACTCAATCAAATTTGTAAGGCATGACCTGCCCTGCACAAAGCCATGCTGACCATCCCTAAGCAGGCCATGCCTTTCCAATGTGCATAAATTCTATTCCTCAGTATCCTCTCTAAAAGCTTCCCTACCACTGACATGAGGCGCACTGGCCTATAATAACCCGCATTATCCCTATTTCCCTTCTTGAATAAAGGAAAAATATTTGCTACTCTCCAGTCCTCTGGGACTTTGCCTGTTGTTAGTGAGGACACAAAGATCCTTGTCAAAGCCCCAGCAATCTCCTCACTTGCTTCTTCAATATTCTGGTATATATGCCATCAGGCCCTGGGGATTTAACCACCTTAATGCTTTTCAGAAGACCCAGTACTACCTCCCCTTTAATCTCAAAATGTCGCAGCACATTAGCATGGCCCACTCTGTTTTCACTATCCTCAATTTCCTTCTCCTTGGTAAATACCAACACAAAGTATTCATTTAGTACCTCAGCCACGTGCTTTGACTCCAAGCACAAATTGCCTCCTTTATCCTTGAGTGGACCAACCCTCTCCTTAGTTATCCTCTTTTTCTTAATACAAGTATAAAATGCCTTGGGATTGACCCTGCTCACCAAGGACAATTTCATGGCCTCTTTTGGCCTTCCTAATCACCTGCTTGAGCACTTTACTGCTGTCTTTATATTCCACAAGGACCCAGTCTGATTTTAGCCTCCTAAACCTTGTGTATGTTTCCTTTTCCTTTCTGACTAAATTTAGGACCTCTTGGGTCATCCGAAGTTCCCTTACCTTACCATCCTTGTCCTTACTCCTTACCGGAACATGCCGATGCTGAGCTCTGCTCAGCTGGTCTTTAATCAACTCCCACATGTCAGACGTGGACTTGTCCGACAGTAGCTGCTCCCAGTCAACACCCCTCAGCTCCTGTCTTATCCTGTCGTAATTTGCCCTCCCTCAATTTAGTACCTTCCTATAAGATCCAATTTTATCCTTACCCATAACTATCTTAAAACATAATGAGTTGTAGTCACTGTTCCCAAAATGTTCACCCACGATCAGGTCTGTCACCTGGCCTGGCTCATTTCCCAAAACTAGGTCCAGTATGTTCTCTCCTCTAGTTGGACTCTCCACATACTGTTTCAAGAACCCCTCTTGGATGCACTGAAGAAATCCTGCTCCATCTAAGCTTCTTGTATTAAGGGAGTTCCAGTCAATACTGGGGAAGTTAAAGTAACCTACTACGACAACCTTATTGTTTCTGCATCTTTTCATAATTTGTCTACATACCTGTTCCTCCACCTCTCGGTGGCTATTTGGGGGCCTAGAGTATAATCCCATCAGTGTAATTGTACCTATCCAATTTCTGAGCTTCACCCAAATTGCCTCTGTGGATGAGCCCTCCAGTATGTTCTCTCTGAGTACTGCTGTGACATTCTCCCTTACCAGTAGTGCAACCCGTCCACCTTTTTAACCCTCCTCTCTGTCACATCTAAAACAACGAAACCCAGGAATGTTGAGCTGCCAGTCCTGTCCCTCATGCAACCAGGTCTCTGTAATAGCAACAACATCGTAATTCCATGAACTGATCCAGGCTCTAAGTTCATCCTCCTTACGCATAATACTCCTAACGTTGAAATAAACACATTTCAGCCCATCAGTCCCACTGTGTTTATTAGCCTGTCCCTTTCAGTCTTACTTATCATACTATCTTTCTTGCCCTCAACCCTACCACCTGTTGCCCTGCAGCTGTGGTTCCCATCCTCCTGCCACTCTAGTTTAAACCCTGCCAAGTAGCACCAGCAAACCTCCCGGCGAGGATATTGGTTCCCTTCCAGTTCAGATGCAAGCCATCTTGTTTGTACAGGTCCCTCCTGCCCTGGAAGAGACCCCAATGATCCATAAATCTGAAGCCCTCCTTCCTGCACCAGCTCCTTTGCCACATATTTAACTGCACTGTGTATCTATTTCTCACCTCTCAAGCATGTGGCATGGTTAGCAATCCTGAGATCACAACCCTGGAAGTCCTGGTTTTAAATTTCTACCTAACTCCCTAAAATCACTTTCCAGGACTTCATCCCTGCTCCTGCCTATGTCATTGGTACCTGTATGGACCACGACTTCTGGCTGTTCACCTCCCTCCCCTCAGAATGTCCTGTTCCCGCTGCCAGCGAGGCAACACACCATCCTGGAGTCTCAATTGTGGCCACAGAAAGGCCTATCTGCTCCCCTTACTATTGAGTCCCCTATCACTATCGCTCTGCCTGACTTCACCCTTCCCTTCTTTGCCTCAGAGTTGGGCACAGTGCCACTGACCCAGCTACTGCTGCTGGCCTCTGAAAGGTCATTCCCCCCCCCTCCCCCAAACTGTATCCAATGGGGTATACCTATTACTGAGGGGAATGGCCACCAGGGAATCCTGCACTGTCTGCTTGCTCCCCTTACTTCTCCTGGTGGTCACCCATCTATCTGTAGTTTGGATGTGCAGCTACAATAATACTCAAGAAGCTTGACTTCATCCAGGACAGAGCAGCTTATTCTATTGATAACCCCTCCACCATCCTAAACATTCATTCCCTCCACCACTGTTGCACTGTGGCTGCAGTGCACCTCCATTTACAAAATGCACAGAAGTTGCTCACTTGGGCTAGTCCGACAGCATCTCTCAAACCCACAACTTTACTATCGAGAAGGACAAGGGCAGCAGGTGCATGGCCTTGCCCACTTGCACATTTCCCTCCAAGCCAGACAGGATGCTGAGTTGGAAATATATTGTTGGTCCTTCATTGTGGTTGGGTATAAACCCTAGAGCTCGCTCCCTAACAGCATTGGTGGGAGCACCTTCACCAGAAGGCAAGAGGGTGGCTCACAATCATCTTTTCAAGGGCAATTAATGATGAGCAATTAACTCTAGCCCTGACCCAACAAATGAATTTAAATTAATAGAGTGAGGAAATATCTTACTTGCCATTGCTGTCTGCAGTCAAATCTGTCCCCAAGGGCTAGCACTACAAATAAAGAAGGGAGACTTCCACGGATATCCAAGAAACTTTTTCTCTCAAGTAATAGAGGGTCCTCAAAAGAACAAGAGGTAGAATGGAACTTTTACAGTGATAGTGAGGATTTTGATCAGATTATCAACTCCAGTCACACCATGTGTAAATGTGACCTATAGACTTTTAACCTTAGTGTATGGTGTTTGCATTGAACTGAATCAATAGATGCATAGAGCTGCAATTGGCATGGCCAATGGCCTGTGTAAATACAGGCCAGATGCATTATGAAACAAGGCATAATCCAGGACGTGTCATGAGGAATGCTGTGACTCACCTATCTAACGCCTGCCCTTTGTGCAATGATGACATAAGCAAGAAAGCAGCTCAATGCCATGTCAAGGAATTATTTGCAGCTTGCAAACCATATCCTGAAGAAACAAAGGGATGATCATTAAATGTGGCTTCTCTTTCTCTGAGGCATGTGTTGTAACCCAGTGAGCAGCTTCCTTGTCTTGTATAGATCACTGAGTCAGCTCTCAGTTCAAACAAAGGAGGCAGGAATACACCTAACATTTAAGAAGCATCCATTTGCCAGGACTTGAATCAACCAAGAGAGTGCGGCAAACATCACTTGTTCGTTTTGATATGGAGTTGATCTGCCTCTCTGTAAGAGCAGACAAGGCTTTGATAGGCAGCACTTCCAAACATACAATTAATACAAAAAAAACAAGGCCCATTTTAGTGCACAGTGATCAAAGTTGTCATAGTGTTGCTGAACTGCAGTGATTAGGGTTGTGTTCTTTCTTGTAAAAGTAGTGTATAATTTATGTTTAATATGTGTTTTTCTTGTGATTGCTGCTTATCTGATGTTATGTGCCTGTGATGCTGCTGCAAGTAAGCTTTTCACTGCACCTGTGCATACATGTATTTGTGCTTATGACAATAAACTTGACTTTGAGCTTACCTTCAGTATTGCATCAGATGTATGCTTAAACTTGTGGTTTAAAACTTCAGTCAAGAACTTTCTGGTTCCTAGAGAGAATCTACAACTGACACCAACATTATTGCATTTTCCAGGAGCACTCTGCACAATGTTTAAGTCATATTTTGATACTTTTCTGAGAACTTTATCTCTGGTATGGATATTACTCCTGTTTGCAAAAAATCTTGCTATGTCCTTTAAATGGTTCTGGTTCCTTTGATAATGGGACAGCAGTTAGTGCTGCTTCCTCACACCTCCAGGGATTCATGTTTGATCCTGTCCTTGGGTAAATTTTAGTTAATTGGTTTATTATTGTCATATGTACTGAGGTACAATGAAAAACTTTGTTTTTGCATGCCATCCATACAGATCATTTCATCACATCAGTACATCAAGCTATGTTGTGTGAAACGGTTCTTTTGGAATCTTAAAGGTAGAGGAACTCTGGACACAGTCTTTGTAATTTAAAAATGGTTTAATAACAAAGACAAATGCGGGGACAGAATGAATGGGAACAGATGCACACTCACACACACATGCAGGAGACCGTGAACGTGAGGGGGAATCGCAACGAGGATGAGATATACACACACACAATAAACAATATACAGCTTATCGAGCGATAGACACTTCAATGCCTGAATACCTTGACTCAAACAAGCATTGACCCTAACACTCCCTGGAATCTGACTAAGATGCTCCCAAACCACATGGTAGTGCAGACTCTTACCAGTGGTCTCTGCAGTGTTGTCTCACTATTTCTGGGGCAATCGAAAGAGGGAGACCAGCGGATTGCAACACTCCTTATAGTGCTGGAAGACCCAGCCAGGTAATTTAGACAGGCCAATGGCTTGGAGGTCAAGGACAAAGGTGCCTGCCAGAGCCAATGGTCAGGCAGGTTCAGGAACAAAGGTGCTCCCCCAGGCCAATCCCTCTGCCCACACCTCATGGAGCCAAACCTCGATTGACAGTGGTGTGACTTCCGACCCGATGAGCAATGCTGTCATCCGACCAGAGGGGTCACTGCCGTCACTGTCACGTGACAGCCATGGGCTTTCATACTACAAGGTAGTACAAGGGACAAACAAGAACAGAATGCAGAATAAAATATTACAGTTACAGAGAAAGTGCAGTGCAGGTAGACAATATGGTGCAAGGCCATGACAAGGTAGATTGTGGGGTTAAGAGTCCATCTTATCATACTAGACTGTTCGATGTCTGAGCTGGATTTGCATGTTCTCTCTGAGATGCAGTTGGTTTCCGCTGGGCACTTCAGTTTCCTTCCACATGCCAAAGATGTGCTGGTATGTTAATTGGTCACTGTACATTGCCTCTTTATGTGGGTTAATGGCAAAAAGAATCAAAGGGGAGTTGGTGGGTGGGTGTGAGAGAGAATGAGTTGCTTTGTTGCAGGGAGATCAGGAAGGGAAAATGAGATTGATGGGATTCCTCCCCTATGAGCCAGTATTGACCCAATGGGCTGAAAGGCCTCCTTCTGTATCGTGATATAAGATCAAATTAGGGAGCATTAAAAAACTTGGATGCCCCTTCTTTATCGCAACCAGTGATCCTTCACTGCATGAGGACATTGGGTTGGGGAAGAATCAAAATGGTGGTCAAGCTTGTCTGTAAAGAATGGGGAGTGTGGGAAATCTGGGATAGAGTCTGCTGCTTCAGGAGTCTCCTCCCTCAGGGACAGAGGGATGAAAATGGTGGTAAAGGCCTCAGAGGAGAAAGAAGGGCACAGTCACTTGGGTGTCTACATGCAGTCTAAGCCTGCACTGTTCTGAAGAGTTCAGGCATTGATCAAATGGGACAAAGAATACCTGAGTTAGTCATGGGATGATTGAAATTACCACTGACTGAAATTCTGTCAGTCTATTTCCTGAGTGTGTGAATTCCTGTATTATGCAAATAGATACTTTAGCTTACATTAGCCAAAGGCAATAGGATTTTGGTCCACAGTCAGCAGTGTTGGAAATGTCTCAGTTGGCAGGGCTCTCTCCTCTGAGTCAGATGATTGCGGATTTGCATCCTGCTCCTTAGCCCCGAGTCCATAAACTAGACTGGCTAAAGGGAGAAGCACACTGAGACAAAGGTGCACTGTCACACATGCAGTTCTCCATTGAGATGTTAAACTGAGAGCTTGCTTTGAAAGATCCCAGGTCATTATTTGGAAGACTGGAAGGGAAGATCTCTCTGTTATCCTGTTTAATCCTCAACCAACATCACCAAAATAGATGAACTAATCCTTGTCTCATTCTTGTTTCTGGGGGCTAGTGTGCACATAAAAGTGACCAGAATTCCCCCATTCCCTCCTCCTACACTGTCCACCATCCATCCCCTATCTGTTTCCACTTCTCACCTTCCTTTCTTAACAGATTCCATCATCTGCGGCCCTCTGTTGTCTTCACTTATCAGCCCCCAGCCTCTGCTGCTATCTCCATCTTTCCCTCTCCCACCTGGATCCATCTGCCCATCAAACCCTCCTCACCAGGATCTACCTATTGCTTGCCGGCTCTTGCCTCACTCCTCTCCCCTCACCTTTTTATACTGCCTATCTCCCGTCTACACTCTCAGTCCTGATGAAGCATCTCAACCTGAACATTGACTATCCCTTTGCCTCCATAGATGCTGCTTGACCCTCTGAGTCCCTCCAGCATCTCGTTTTTTGCTCCAGATTTCAGCATCTGCATTCTTTTTCTCTTGTCCTCAAGAAAATACCTAATTGTCCGGAAACCTCCTGGGAAATCCTGATATTGTGAAAGGTGCTATACAAATGAAAATCTTGATTTTTTTCACTGCTGGATGAGTAAATGTTGCTGGGTATTTTTAGTATGAAGGACTTGGAGTTTATAAATGGGACCTCCCAGCAGTCTGATGGCAAGGTTCCCAGATTGGAACAGTAATAAATTTAATTCACCTTGCTGGCTAATTAATGTAACTGCTCTAATTTGGACCGGTCTTTCAAATAGAACAGCAAAGGCAGAGATCTATGTTGTAAATGGCAGCAATCAAAATGTTGATTCATTCACCAACTACTTACTTACTTTTGTTTAAATGCTACAACACGTGCATGGAAAAAAAAGACCTGCCAGGGACTTGCTTATATTTGGATAAAACTGTCATTTTGATTCCACAATAGCCAACTTTTGCCCAGTTCAATACAGATGTGAAGGATTAAACCTTAGCATGGGTTGTCAAATGTATCTTGCTTTATATATCTTCAAGTCTCTTGTCTTTATGCTACCCACTTCCAGCTTACTTTTTCTTTGTATTTTGAACAGAAATATCCTGCAACAGGATATTAAGTGATAGAAAGCTACCAAATAAGGACAGCAATAGAGACACAAGAGACTGCAAATGCTGGAATCGGGAGCAACACACAAACCTCTGGAGGAACTCAACAGGTCAGGCAGCATCTATTGGAGGGAAATGGACAATGGACATTTAGGGTTGTGAACTTTCATCTGGACTGAAAGAAAGAAGGCAGATAGTCAGTATAAAAAGGTGGAGGGAAGAAATGGAGTAAGAGCTGGCAGGTGGTAGGTAGATCCAGGGGTGATAAGCAGGTGAGGGAGGGGGGAGAGTGGGAATGATGTAAGAAGCTGGGGGATGATAGGTTGAAGTGACAAAAGGCTGAAGAAGATGGAATCTGATAGGAGAGGAAGGTGGAGAATGGAATAAAGGGAGGGAGATGGGGGAGGGGAACTGGTGGGAGGAGTCTGGGTGATGGGCAGATGGCGATGGTGGGGGAAGGGAAAGAGATGGGGAATGGGGGCCACTTGGATCAGTAGGAGAAAAGAAAAGAGGGCAAAAGCAACAGAGGGGGAGCAGTTACTGGAATTTTGAGAATTCGATGTTCATGCCGCAAGGCTAGAGGCTGCCCAGGTGGAATATGAGGTGTTATGGGCCATCCAGCCTTTCGAGGCTGCCCACCGTTCAATATGATCATAGCTGATCATCAACCTCAATGGCACTCCCCTCACATTAATGCTCTGCTGGCGTTCAATACACCAATGTAAAATCAATGGGTCAGGCAGCAACTGAAATGGACAGTTGATGTTTTGGGTCGAGACCTTTCATCTGGTCTGGAGTATAAAAAGGTGGAGGGGAGGGGAGGGGTGAGGCAAGATCTGGCAGGTGATAGGTGGATCCAGGTGAGGGGGCTGATAGGCAGATGAGGGAGGAGGGAAGAGTGGGAATGATGTCAGAAGCTGGAAGATGATAGGTGGAAGTGATATCCCTCCCATATCCCTCTAACCCTTTCCATCCATGTACCTGTCCAAATGTTTTTTAAAGATTGTAATATGAGAAATACCAGTTTATTTTAGAGGAATATGAAGAGATCTTATTGAGACTTGGCAGATTTTGAGAGAGATTAATCCAGTAATGGTTGTTTCCTATGTTTGGAGTATCTAGAATCAGGCTTAGGGATAAAGTCTGCATATTTAGAAGTGAAATGATGAAAAGGTTTGTTCAGAAGTCTGTGAATCATTTATGTCCTTGACCCCAGAGGGAACCTTCAGTCATTGGGTGTATTCAGGACTGAGAATAGATTTCAAGGCACCAAGAGAATTAAGGATTCCAGGGATTGGGCAGGAAAATGTACTTGAGGTAAGGACTTGACTTTAGCTATGATATTATTGAATACTAGGGTACGCTCAAGGGGCTGAACATCCTAGTCCTGCTCCTATTTCATAGGTTCTCACACAGTGTAGCTCTGAAACTGGCTAATCCTGGATCTCTGGAGACTCATTCTCCTTAACTCTCCCCAGGCATAGTACAAGACAAGGACTGAGTGCATACTTCACAGGTACGAGTGTATTCACCTTGCGGTTTCACCTTCCATGTGTTCACAGGTGCTGAAGCCAAATCTCACACACCTTAATCCAGCAGAAGAACACCTTAAACTTGTTGCTCCTGTTCCTTATGCAAGTTGAAAGAGGTATAGCAGGTTGATTCAACCACCTTCTGAAAAATGGTTTGGGCATGCCCATGAAGTCCTCACAATGCCATCTCAAAGAATCAGAGGAGGACGTGGGTAAGTATTTAACCCTCAGCCAAGACTAACTGGTCATTTACCTCATCTGAGTTATAGGGAGAGGTTGGACAGACTACGACTTTATTCCTTAGCGTGTAGGAGACTGAGAGGTGATCTTCTAGAGGTGTATAAAATCATGAGGGGCATAGATAGGGTAAATGCACTCAGTCTTTTTCCCAGGGTTGGGGAATCAAGAACTAGAGGGCACAGGTTTAAGGTGGGAGGGGAAAGATTTAGTAAGAACTTGAGGGACAACTTTTTACACAAGGGTGTTATCTATGTGGAATGAGCTGCCGGAGGAAGTGGTTGAGGCAGTTACAATAACAACTTTTAAAAAACAGTTGGACAGGTACATGAATTGGAAAGGTTTAGAAGGTTATGGGCCAAATGCTGGCAAATGGGACTAGATTGGATGGGGCATCTTGGTCGGCATGGACCAGATGGGTGGAAGGGTCTGTTTCCGTGCTGTATAACTCTATGACTGTATGACCTTGGGAGCAGAAATAAAGGGGAGTGTGTGAACATTGCCTGCAGAATGACAGTGACTACAGTCAAGAAAGTATTGTATTCTTGTGTGCAGGGATAAGTTACAGGGAAATAAGCAGGTGAATGAAATTAATGGGATCACTCTGGGATCTGGCACAGCATTGATATAAAGCCCTTTGTCAGAATCAAAATCAAAATCAGAGTTATTATCACTAAATTATATGACGTGAAGTTTGTTGTTTTGTGGCAGCAGTACAGTGCAGACATAAAATTACCATAAATTACAAAAATAAATAAATAGTGCAAGGAAAAGAATATCGAGGTCGTGTTCACGGGTTCATGGACTGTTCAGAAATTTGATGGCGGAGGAGAAGAAGCTGTCCTGAATCACTGAGTGTGGGTCTTCAGTCTCCCTTACCTCCTCCCCGATGATGTTAACGCAAAGAGGGCATGTCTTAGAGGGTGAGGTTCCTTAGTGATGGATGCCGTCTTCTTGAGACACCACCTCTTGTAGACATCCTCAGTGGTAGGGAGGATTGTGTCTGTGATGGAGCTAGCTGAGTCTATATACCTCTGCAATTTGTGAAAGGCATGTCTTTATTTAAAAGAATACATTTACCAATAACTAACATTCCTTTAAACAACTGCTTTGGTCTAATTTTCCTCCTCTGTATCCCTGTTACCACCCAATTGTGAGAGGTGAGGCTCCTTGCTGAGACCATATTAACCTATGATTACTCTTTACCTGTGTTAATGTACATCAATTATTTGGCAGACTTTACAGACCTCTGCCCCTGCTGAGGTGGAATTGTGTCTGTTAGAAACACACACGTCAGCTGTCCTGTGCAGAGTGTAGGCCCAACTTGTTTTTTTAAAATTCACAATATATGAACTCAAAAGATCTAAACAAAAATGGGACTTGCATTTGTATGCTGCCTTAGCATCTATTATGTATCTTACTCAGATGTATTCACTGTTGTAATTTAGAAACACAGCCATATTGTGCACAGCAAGATCCCACAAATTGCATTGTGATGATTGCCTGCTGTAAGATGAGGTTGAGTAATCCATGGTATCCATGACACAGGGCAGAACTCTCTTGGCGATCTTCAATATAGTGCCATGGAAGCCTTTATATCCTCCTCGGAAGACAGTGTCTCCCACAGTGTGTGAAGCAGCCAACATAATCAATGACGCCACCCACCCGGGACATTCTCTCCTCTTCCATCGGGTAGAAGATACAGGAGCCTGAGGGCATGTACCACCAGATTTAAGGACAGCTTCTACCCCACTGTGATAAGACTATTGAAAGGTTTCTTTATACAATGAGATGGACTATGACCTCACGATCTACCTTGCTGTGACCTCGCACCTTATTGCCTTGCACTTTCTCTGTAACTGTGACACTTTACTCTGTACTGTTATTGTTTTTACCTGTACTACTTCAATGCACTCTGTACTGACTCAATGTAACTGCAGTGTGTAATGAATTGACCTGTACGATTGGTTTGTAAGACAAGCTTTTCACTATACCTCGGTACAAGTGACAATAATAAACCAATACCAATACCAATACTGAACTGCAGTTGTTTGATTAAAAAGTTGCTAAGGTTTGTGGAATCCTTGTCTGCTTTGGCCAAAATAAGTCATCAAGGATACATAGAGCTTCTATAAAACAAACAAAAAATTCATTTTATGCTTCTGACGTTCACATTCACTGTTCATTTATATGCGTTATGCATGTAAGTATATCTATGCATATGCATATACACACACACATTCATTTCTGCACATATATTATATTCACACACATAATTAACCACCTGCATATGCACTCACAAATTTCTCCAAGTCAACCGTGGCTCATTGGGTACTACTCTTGCCTCTGGTTCTGAATATCATGGATTCAAGCCCCATTCCAGAGTGTAAGTAACTAGTCTGGCACTTCACTGCAGTACTGAGGGAATGCTGCATTGTTCAAGTGCTTTCTTTCGAATTAGGTAATAAACAATGGCCTGGTGTGTGTTAAAGATCATGTGTTGCCATTTTAGAGTTGAGCAGGGTGATATCCCCATCATCCAGGCTGAGATTTACCCATCACTCATCAATGAAACAGTTCATCACTTTATCACATTGCTTCTGCCATGCACAAACTTCCCACATCACAACAGTCAATACACTTCAAAAGTACCTCATTAGCTGCAAATTGCTTTACAATGAACAGAAAATATTGTAACAGAAAATATAACAAAAACACACACACTCACACTCACCATACACACACTCACATGCACACTCACACACACACTCACCATACACACACTTAGATGCATACACACTCATACACTCACACACACACACACACACACACGCACACACAGAAACACATCCACACACGCACACATGCAGAGTCACATACAAATATACTCACACACACACTCACATACAAACTTATATACAAACACACATATAAACACATTTACATTCAAACACAGACCTACACACACATGCACACACATGTTATGAACATTTCTTTAAAATCTCATTGGATGCAGCATTAAAATAATTTATCTGTCACATTACTATACTCAGCTGATGTGTCTCTTGAACTCATTACTCCATTTGCAGACCCACTGCTGGAAGAAATGTAACATATTTTATGGAATCAAAAGTCCAGCACACAGAAGTCCGTATTCAATAACAGTAGTCCCTGCTCTAATTCACTTTCTTTCCCATCGCAATGCTGAAATAATATATTTGGTGATCTGTCATAGTTCTAAGACTGGTAAGACCAAGGAATACAGCCACTGTAAGGGAAGCAGCTGAGAGAGTTACTGCAGACACCAATTCACAAATTGAAGGGGGGATTAATATCAAACTCAGGACAGGACTGATGTTACACTGTGGATGCACAAGAAATGAAAATATTGTTAAAATTGTTTTGTTCTGAAGGTATAAAGCACCAGCGATTTCACTTTCTGTGCTAGCGGACTGTTAAGATGTTTCTGTGAGGGAACATTTTACATATCATCGTCCCTTACAACATAGAAGCTGGACATTTCAGCTCATACCAACTCACACAGCAATCCCATTCCTCCACAATTTTCTCTGTAACCTCTTCCCATATTTCCAGCAATTTCTGTCCTACATCAATTACAGCAGTTGGGAGGTTATGATGTAGTTGTACAAGACGCTGGTGAGGCTGCATTTGGAGAATTGCATTCAGGTTCGGTCACCCTGCTATAGGGAAGATGTAATTAAACTGGGAAGGGTGCAGAAAAGACTTACAAGGATGTTGCCAGGACTTGTGGGACTGAGTTATAGGGAGAGGTTGGACAGGCTAGGACTTCATTCCTTGGAGCCAAGGAGACTGAGAGGTGATCTTATAGAGGTGTATAAAATCATGAGGGGCATAGATAGGGTGAATGCACTCAGTCTTTTTCCCAAGGTTGGGGAATCAAAAACCAGCGGGCATAGACTTAAGATGAGAGGGGAGAGATTTAATAGGAACCTGAGGGGCATCTTTTTCACCCAGAGGGTAGTCAGTATACGGAATGAGCTGCCAGAGAAAGTGGTTGAGGCAGGTACAATTACAAATTTTAAATGACAGTTGGACAGGTACATGGATAGGAAAGGTTTAGAAGGTTATGGGCCAAATGCAGGAAAATGGGACTAGCATGGATGAGCATCTTGGTCGGCATGAACCAGTTGGGCCAAAGGGCCTTTTTCCATGCTGACTAAAGATGGTGGTGGGTGTATGGAATAGGAGCCACACATGAGAGATAGATTCTATGACTCTATATGAGCAAAGAAGCAAGAGAAAGAGAGAATCTACCACCCAACTACACTAAGGGTAACTTAAAGTGGCCAATTAACCCTTTGGGATATGGGAGGAAACCAGAGCACCCGGGGAAAACACACACAGTCACAGGGAGAATGTGCAAACTCCACATAGGTAGCACCAGAGGTCAGGAGTGAACCCCAATCACTGGAGCAGTGAGGTAGCAGCTACAATAGCTGTGCCATTGCCATCAAGTAAAACATATTGTGAAAGCTCTGAGACTGCAACAGGTACTACATTAATGCATCAGTCTTTCTTTTTTACTCCTGATCTGTGTTGAAACAGTTCACAAAATAATGTTGTGTAGCCGCATGCAAAGCGCTACTAAAGGAACACACAGAGGCAGAGAGTGCTGGACTCAAAAAGAACCCTTTACTGATTCAAAATCGCGCGCTTAAATCTCCCATCCCATGGGCCCCTGCGACCAGCGGGGCGGACGTGATGTCCGACTGTCCCCAGAGGGCCCGCCCCGAGTGGGTAGTTCCAAACGCGCTACCGCGTGTCTGTCCGCGGCTCCCGATGGCGGTTCAAGTCCCGCGTGTGCGGGCCGCCACAGTTGCTTCATGATGATAAGCAAGTATGTTGCTTGATGTGTTGTATCCTGTTGTAAGTTAATGCGGAATTAGTTGGGGGAGAGGAGGAATAATCTGAAAGATGCTTCCAGGGAATTAACAGGCAGGGGAACCAACTGGAATTTACATCTATCGTCTTTTGGAGTGATGCACACATGTATGAATATTACATGGCAAATGCATGCACACAGATCCATTTCCTCTCATCTTTTTCTGTGGCTGAGGGAAGTGGGTTTACACCCCTGCTTGTAGCAGTTGTACACACTCCTGTGTGCAGCTGCAGAGAAGCTTGTGAGATCTCTGTTTTCTAGCTCTATCTTGTGCGCATGGCTCTGATTCCATACAACCACCTCCATCATTAGTCATTCATCAGAAGTGTCCCACTGGCCTGACACAACTTAATTTCTAAAGGATGTCAGTTGACATCGTTTATTGCCTGTCCCTAATTGCCTTTGCTAAACCATTTCAGAGGCAAAGCCTGGAGTCACATAAAGGCCCCCCGAAGGATATTCGGTGAGCCAGATGGGTTTTTACAATTCAGTGATACTAGCTTTATAGTTCCCTTTTTAGTTAATTCTTTGAGTTTAAGATCCCCCAAAATTGCAACAGAATTCAAACTTACTTGTTATTTACTCTTTATGGTAGCAGACCTTAAGTCTTTTAATCATCAAGATCTTTCTATGTTTCAAAAATGCAGGAGAAAATGCAGGAATAAACTTGAATCATTTGTTTCTTTGCAATGCACTGTGGTTTAACACAGTTAATGAAACTGGAGGTTTAGTTGATCATGGCAATCCTTTTTCAGGCCTGACACATTCTTAATGAGGGAATGGAGTATATACAGAAAAGTAACAAACCAGAGTGATAAACCTGAAGCGCAAGAATGAAAGGAAATAAGAAAGGAGAAATTGAAAATGGGGAGAAAGAGACAATAACAAAGAAAGGATTGAAAGGCCAAGCCAAAGGTGACAGAAGATGAGAGTGTGTGCATGTGGCAGAGGGAGAGAGAGGTGGGCAGAAAAAGAGAGAGAACAAGGGAGACAGAGTAAGAGAGAGAGAAAGGGAGAGAGAGAGAAAAGAGAGAGAAAAATAGAAAGAGAGAAAGAGAGAGAGAGACATAAAGAGATAGAGAGAGAGCAAGTAAACAAGAGAAGTGCCTCTCTGGCTTTGTTCTGTGTAGGTGACATCACCATCACCCACTTTACATACTTTTAATCAGCTTGGCTATGGGTTGAAGGGGTGTTAAAGGAAGCTCGCCTATAAACCTTTGATGGCTTGGACATCTGGATGGGAAACCCATAAAAGAGGCCCTGAATAAGGTTACAAAGGTCAGGAGCTGTTTGTCCCTGTGGCCACAGATAGTCCAATCCTGAAAGCCAATGAACCAAACTATACTGACCAAACCATCACAAACTTCTCCTTCACTTCAGAAATGCCCAGCGATATGATTGCAAGCTTTTATTTTCTTATCTTCCAGCAAAGCTTGTAAAGTGTTCGGCATACACACAGAGAATGTCGCTGCCCATATCCTGGTCTAATAGCTTCCATCCTTTCTCATTACTTAGCTCATTAATAAGTGACCCGGAGGCATTAAACTTGTTGTATAATGGATACTCGCTGTTTAAAGGCCATAAAAGTAAACAGACCTGTTTAACAAAAAAAAGTACAAAAAGCCTCTGCAAGTACAAAGGTCTGTTTCTGTGTGTGGAGGGAGTGAGGGAGTGGTGGCATAAAGGAAAGGAGTTTGGGCTCTTCAATCCTGTTTGCATTGCCTGCTAGGAGATTAGTGCCCAGCATCAGGTTTATGAATTGTAAGCTTCATTAGTCTTAAAATGGTAACAAAGGAAGATGCCTTCTAAAAAGTGTCATCCTTCATCGGAGAGGGCAATGTCTGACACATTAGGAATCTATATGCTCAATTAACTACTGGCAGGCTCATTTTTTCTGTCTGTCTGTCTCTCTCTCCCTCTCCCTCTGAAGCTTTCAGCATCCAGCCATTGATGTCCCTGACTGCATGTAAACACTCAATTACAAACAGACTGGTGGGTATTTGATTTTCAGTAAAAGGTTTGACTGCTGCTAGCTTTACACTCCATCACCTTGTTGAATATAATAATGAAGTAGTGAAAAAGTCCCTGCGAAGAAATGCTGGCTCTTGTACAGAGAGATGCCGAGACTTATAAACGCAGTATTCACACATACACAAGCGCATGCACATCTGCACACATACTCCAGGGCATGCACATCTGCACACACACTCACTTATGCACATGCACAGACATGCACACATCAGATGGATGCACACACAGTCACACATGCACATATACATGTGGACATATAATTTCATATTCATTTTACACATATAATCACACATGCACACATGAATGCACACACGTATTCACATACTCATACACACTGACATGTGCAACCTGTACATAGACACTCACACTCAGATTTACACATAATCATGTACACAATCATGCAGTCATACTCTCACAGTCACACACATACACTCACACATAAATGCTCAGGCACACACACACACACACACTCACTCGCACTCACACACACACACACACACACACACACACACACACACACACACACACACACACACACACACACACACACACACACACACACACACACACACAGCACAGAGTCATGAACACATGCAGTTATTGTTTTACTCAATTTTGTTCCTGAACTAAAAGCAAGGACCAAACTGAAGGAGCAGAACAGCCTCCTTGATAAAAGAAGCCTTGATATTGGGGCAGATTTTCTGTTGGCCCTTACAAGGGCTGTGATTCATCAACACGTCAAGATATGGGTCATCCTGGCAGATTGAGGCTGCCTTGTGGCTACACAAGACTGCAGGAGGCTATGCGCTGCAGGTGTAAGCAAAGGAAATGGTTTGTTGCAAGGTGGTTTTTTTCCTGTGCGTGTTAATTGTCAGGAAGCAGCCTGCTCGAGGAAAAAAAGCTTTCGCAAGGACTGTCTGCAGTGGGTACTGACAAAATGAAACATTGCTGACCCCAATGTTTAATCAAAATTACTGTAATAGCCACATTATAAAGCTAATTATAGCAATTATAAAGACAAGAGCTATATGACTGCTACTTGTGTATGCTGTAGACCCTAAAAAGTGAGGGACAATTAACACTGGGTTAGCTCCTTGCCAAGTGGGAATGATCAGTGACTTTCTCATTTTATCCTCATTAAATATCCTAACGTCAACTGAGAGGTTGGTCTTTAATCATCACCCATCATTGAATGCTTCCAGGAAGGGAAGCAATGATTTGTTACAAGAAGGTCAGAGGTCAAATATTAGTTTTGGTTTGCCCATAAGTGCAGTGTGGAAAGATGCAAGGGGTCAGGTACAGGTCAGATTAACAGGGAAGCTTGTTTTGATGTGGAATAATTGCAAGTTTTTAAACTGCAAAAGGCGGGGCTTGGGGGGGGGTGGTATTTCTCACCCCTGCGTTTAATTACGTCCTTGTTGCTGCATTTTTTTCCACCTCAGAGTCTGTGTCAATGACTGTCTTGTTCTTCTGGGAGAGTGGCAGGGCTCAAGACACCCAGTGCCAGTGTAAATGAGCTCCATTCATTTCCCGGCCACTGGCATATGGCATGTCATTGTCCTGTGTCACTGAGGCAGAAGTGATGCAATTTGTTGGCAATGTTCTGTCACCGCATAAAGCTATCTACCTCACAGAGGTCCAGCTAAGAGCAACAGAAGCTTCAACATGACCACAAAGAAGTGAGAGCCAGAAGTATCACAGAGCTATTCTCTCTTCAGATCCCACCGCCAGCAAAGTGCAGGAACAAAGTTGACAAACTTAAGGATAAAAGCAGCTTCTAGACAAACATTGAAAAAATAAAAACACAATCACACAGCTTGGTTATATTTTTGTTTTGCAGTCAAACACGCTCTGCAGCATGATACTTCCAGTAGAGGGAATGCTCACATTGATAGGATCATTGAGTCAAAGAGAGAAACAGCACAGAAACAGACCATTCGGCCCACCGAGTCTGTGCTAACAATCAAGCACCCAATTTTATGCTAATCCTGTTTTATTCTCCCTGCATTTCCCATCATTTCCCCTCCTGATTCTACCACTTTCTGCAAAAGAGTGGCAATTTGCAATGGCTAATTAATCTATCAACCAACAAAAAATAAACTGCTGGAAGGACTTAGCAGGCTGACCAGCATCCGTGCAGGCAAAGGGATGGTCAAGATTTTGAGTCGAGACCCTGCATCAGGACTGAGAGTGTCGAGGGAAGTGTATATGGAAGTGAGAGGGAGGGGTGAGACAGAGGTTGGTAGCTTGGTGAGAACATCGTCAAAGAGCAGAAGAGCAGTCAGAACAACAGAGGAAGAACAGTGAGCGAGGGACTTGAAGAAACTCCCGTCGAAGAGAGGCAGAATACTTCTTCAAAGTGGACATACCTTGAAGAGAATTCACAGTGGAGTAGTGGAATGGAGACACGAGAGACTGCAGATGCTAGAATCTGGGGCAAAAAAGAAAACATTGACCATCCTTTTGCCTCCACAGATGCTGCTTGACCCACTGAACTCATCCAGCAGTTTAGTTTTGCTTTGGATTCCAGCAGCTTCAGTCTCTCGTAGAGTTAAGTAAAATAAAATGCTGCATTTATATAGTGCCTTTCTAAACCTCAGGATGTCCCCAAGTAATGTTACAGCTAATGAAACAGCTTATATTAAATACAATTTTCATTTCAGTACTCTGTACGGAGTTCTGCTGCACAAATTTTCCTGTTCACTGTGCTTTTATTATTACAAAATTTTGAGGCATGCCAAGACATCCAGGTTGGGAGGTTAATATTACATAACAAATGAAATGAAATTTCAATTAAAATCCTACCATGAAAAAAAAACAGGATTATGAAACGTACCAGGGACCCAAGAGAGGTTGCAGTAAAGCTTCACTGTAATGGTATCAGTAGGGTGGGATTGTTTAATGGGGGAGGTCAGAGTTATGAATGGACTTGTGGAGTAGATTGGGAAAAGTTCTTTCCAGGGTCAGTAAGCAGTGGTCGTAGGTTCAGAGAGATTGGCAGAAGTACCAATAATGGGAGATAAGGAGATGTGTCTTTGAGCGAGGAGCTTTTATGATCAGGCATGTGTGGCTTGAAAGGGCAGTGGCTGTGGATTCAATAGTACGATTCTTAAGGGAAAACTACTTAATGGAAAAATAATCTGCAGAAATATGGAGAAAGGGCAGGAGAGTAGATAAATTGGATTCCCCTATTTGAGGGCTAGTACACAGCAGCCCCAATGGGCTGAATCTACTTCAAGCTTCTACAATTCAATGGAAGTAATTAATACAATATGTTGAACAGCAGAAAATATAAATTGAGAAAAGATTCTGCCTTTCAATACATAATCCTGAAAATCAGGAGGATAATATAATGGGCCTAACTAGTCTCCTTGGTGGAATTCTCAGCATGTGCTCCTTAATCGATTTCATTGGTTTCTTGCATTCTCCATGAACTGATATCTATTTCATGGAGAAAGCAGTGTGGGAAGGGAAAGGAGAAGAAGAAGCAACCAAGAGAGCAAAAACTACAGCAACAAGGTTTGTATTTATAGGGCAAAGTTAATGTTATGAAGTCCAAGACACCTCATGTTATCAAGCAATGTTTGACACGAAGAAGATATAAGGATAGAAAGAAGTAGGATTTAAGGAAGGTCCCAAAGGATGAGAGTGAGCTGAAGAGTTGAAGAGGTTTCAGGAGAGAAGTCCGAAGCTTAGGGGCTGAGCAGCTGAAGGCACGGTCAAATGGTGAAGTCGTGGAACCTTGGACAATATGAGAAGTTGAATCAAAAGATGTTGAAGGAACATACAAGGGATCTGACACAAGTGCCAGGAACTCTCAGCAGGTCAGACAGCATCTGTGGAGAGAGGAACAGAGTTAATATTTGAAGTTGACGACCTTCATTAGATTAAAAATCTCCAGGTGAAACTTAAGGGTGGCACAGTGGCGAAGTGAGCAGAACTGCTGCTTCACAGTGCTAGAGATTGGGGTTCGACCCTGACCTTGTGTTACCTGTGTGGAGTTTGTACGTTCTCCCTGTGGGTTTTCTCCAGATGCTCCGGTTTCCTCCCACATTACAAAGACATGGTAGGTTAACTAGCCACTGTAAGTTTCCCCTAGTGTGTAAGTGAGTGGTAGAATTGAGGGGAAGTTGATGAGAATGTGGAGAGAATAAAAAATGGGATTAATATAGGATTGGTGTAAATGGGTGGTTGATGGCCTGCACAGACTCGGTGGACCGAAGGCCTGTTTCCATGTTGTATCTCTCTATGTCTCTTTAATTTAAGCTGTTCCTAGAACAAAGAAAAGAAACGTGCAACATCTAATCTGATACAGATAGAAGAGGCCCTGAGCAAGACTCAGGCTAGGTTTTAAATATCATAGATGGAGATATTGATGAGGTTTCTCAAAGTTTGAGTCCCAAGGATTGAGTTAGGGTAGGTGAATCTACACCGAATCTTGCCATTGGACTGGTGATACACTGAGGCACGATAACATGCCTCAAAATTTGTAATGACAAAGCCATGATGGACAGGGACGTTTATGAAGCAGAGCTCTGTACCGAGTACTGAAGTGAAAATTGTGTTCAACTATTTCATTGGCTGTAACATTACTTGGGGCATCCTGAGGTTGAGAAAGGCACTAAATAAATGCAGGATTTTTTTCTTTTCACTTAAGTGATACATGCACGGTTATGATGAATGCATGGATTGTGTGGCATTATGTTCTGTCATATATGCCAGAATGATTCTAGAGTTATTGACCCGGTAATTATAGTCCTTAAGTAAAATCATGGGTCATCATTTGCCTCAACACAGGTCCTCCCATGTACATACCCCTGTGCTCCTTTAGTCATAAAGTGATACAGCATGGAAACAGGCTCTTCAGCTCAGTGAGTCTGTGCTGACCTTCAAGCCCCCATTACAACACTATGCTTACACCAGTCCCATTTTATTCTCCTCAGATTCCAATCAATTCATTCAAGATTCTACCACTCATCTTCACATTAGGGACAATTTACTGCAGTCAATTAATCAGCCAACTAACCTGTACATCTTTGGATGTGGGAGGAAACTGGGGAGTCTGGAGGAAACCTATGTTGTCGCAGGGAGGGAACATGGAAACTTCACACAGACAGCACTGGGGGTTAGGATCAAATCTGGGTCACAGGAGCTGTGAGACAGCAGCTCTATTAACTGGACCACTGTGCCATGCCTATGTCAAGTCAAGTTGAGCTTATTGTCCATGTGCATGAGTATGATGAAGTACAATGAAAATCTTGCTTGAAGCAGCATCACAGGCATGTATGTGTATAGTATCCAATCCTAGTCTGGAGAACAGTCAATATTCAGGATATGGATGGTCACTGGCACTGATGATCTCAGATTCACCTATTCCAAGGGCATGGAGGAGAATGATACAATATTGTAGGATAGGAAGTTGCATGTGTTAGGACATTGGAAAAGGCTCAATAATGAAATTTCAGTAGATAAATAGCCCATTAATGCTCATCTCTCTGCCAGAGCAGGGAAGAGCATGGCAGATGTGAGGAAATAAGACCAGAATTAGTCCATTTGGTCCATCGAGTCTGCTCCGCCATTCAATCATGGTTGATTTTTTTCAATCCCTCTCTCCTGCCTTCTCCCCATAACCCTTAACCCCTTACCAATCAAGAACCTATCAATCTTTGCCTTAAATACACTCAATGACTTGGCCACCACAGCCCTCCATTGCAACAAACTCCACAGATTCACCACCATCTGAATGAAGAAATTCCTCTTCATCTCAGTTCTAAAGGGTCGTCCCTTATTCTGAGGCTGTGCCCTCGGATCCTAGACTCTCCTACTAATAGAAACGTTTTCTGCACATCCACTCTATCCACTCCATCATATCATATCATTATTCATCAAATGTATTTAATTTGGGGGGAAGGATTAAAACTTACATATTTTTTAAAGGCTTGGAAGAAGGACAGGAAGACTTGGGAGAGTCTGCTACTAAAACACAAAGTTTACAAACACACAGCCAACAATGGGATCTGCAAATGTTATTTCGGTCCTTCTTGTGAGAGGGTACAGGGTAAACACGCCTCAATGTGTTGGACAAGCATTTGGTGAGACCACAAGCAGAACACAGTAGGCAACTTTGGCTTCTGTAACTAAGAAAGGAAGTTAAATTATTATTAATCCATGTTGTATATGGGTTTCACTAGCAAAACTGGCATTTATTGTCAATCCTAATGCCCTTGATACACTAAGTTTGTAGCTAGGCTATTTCAGAGAACAGTTAGGAATGGCTTTCTTGTTGTCTTGAGGCAGAAGTTACATAGACACCAGTTGGGGCAGGAACAGTAGTTTTACTTCCTTGGGGAATGTTACTGAATCAGAATCAGAATTGTTATCACTGACCTATATGACATGAATTTTGTTGTGTAGTAACAACAGTACAGTGCAAAGACATTAAATTATTATACATTTAAAAAAAAGTTACAAAAAGGATCAGATTACATAAAACACAGAGAAGGCCAGAAGTACTCAGTTAGTCATGCAGTCTATGGAGAGAGAAACAGAGTCAAATATTCAGGCTGATGATTTATCCTCAGATATTTTTTTCAACAAACTGGTATTTTAATTTCAATTTTGCAGGCTGGTATGATCTTTGGTTTTCTAGATTCATGAAGGGGTTGTCTTATAGGGAGAGATTGAATGGGTGGTCCTATCTGGAGCTTAGAAGAACAAGAAGTGATCCCAATGGATGCTAGAGAGGGATTAATGGAGTGGAGGCTGATAGATTGCTCCTTTTAGTTGGAAAGTCTAGAACAAGAAGCCACAATCTTAGAATAAACAGGAGGCCACAACAGACTGAAAGCAGAAGAAACGTCTTTTCTCAGAGGGTTGTGAAGATTTGGAATTTTTTATCCCAGAGAACTGTGGAAGTTCAGTCACTGACTATATTCAAATCTGGGACTGGATAAGGGGATGTGTTTGAGTGAGGGACCAGGCACCAAAGTGGAAATGAGAGAGAAGATCTCTTAGGATCTTACTGAGGGGCTGTAAGGTCAACACATGCTCCTCTCTCATCTATTATTAACAAAGGGTTACCACTACCCTTGGAAATGCAGTCTAGGGTCAAGATGCCGACTTTAGAAAAGATGGAAGTATTAAAAATCAGAGGGGGAGAAAATGCCAAACAAAAGTCCACATCCTGACTTGCAAACTTTCATGCTGTTAAATTTGATTTTAAAGTGATCACCCAGTGGATGTCTGTCTTCATCAAAAATTGCCTGTGAGCAGATCTAAGTTTCAAAGTGCTCTGGGTCAGAGCTGGAAAGGACAAATCCTAATGACCTTCCAATGAGGAGACATGCTCCCCTTCGCAGGCTGCTTTTAAACATTTTTATCCTTTCCTTCTCCCTAGAGCAGGCCGATCGATATCTTTGGCTAAAGTCAATATTTTTCCAGGTAAATTGACACCTGACCCTTTTTAACATCTACTGACAGTGTCTAATGGCCCTGCCAAGCTGGTCAAACCCAGAAGCAGGGCTAACATCCACACTGGTCACACTTAGAGCCTTGACAGATCTTCCGCACTTGATGTTAAGTTTAACGTTGACAGATTATCGACTGAGATGTGTTTTTTTCTGTCTGGGAGGGGACGAATACCAGCCTGAAGCTTTGAAAAGCAAACCCAGTCAGTTGTGCTTTCCAAGTACATCCTGCATTTCTTCATAAAGTGTTTTACTAAAATTGATTTTAAATATAAACATCAAGCTAACAAGACATTACTGACTGCTAATAGTTGACCCCTGGCTAAGCAAGTAGTACTCCCATCTCTGAGTGGGAAGTTTTGTGTGTTTAAACTCCTTAGTATTAAAGTAAGTTCAGTGTCATCAGAGGGGGGTGCTGCATTGTCTGTAGTCTAATGGTTCAGATAAATAGATCCATTCATTCAGAACATTTAATAACCAATAGAGCCCTTTTGAAGTGTAGTCATTGTAAAATGTGCTGGCTAATTTAGTATTGTGGGTTCTTATTCTAACATACGGTGCCAGCAATATAATGAACCACCAAAACATGTGGAGAACTACTAAAACACATGTACCTTGTTTATTCTGCTCCAACGATGCAGCATAGGCCCACATTACTCACCTATTTACACATGCTACAGTGCTTTCCTCCTTTGAAAATGAGGAATAATTCGTACATGCATATTATTTACAGATTTTCTGGATCTCTTTGATCTTCTCAAAGGGAACTTTGCTGTTGGTGTTGTATCCACCTCATGACTTGGGGTAGGTGTCACTTCTTGTCATTTCTTCCAGGATGTCCAATGGATCAACATTTGGAAATCACTCACAATCATGTAACTCTTTGCAATTTGCTTGGATGTCTCTTGCAGAAATTTTGTTGGCAGTTCTAATTCCATCTCCTATTTTCACAAGATACCACAGTGTCCACATAGTTCCCCTGTTTTTCCCCATCCCAACACATCTTTGAATGTCAGATTTACTTGCTAATGTAACATGGGATCTCAATCAAACTTCTTGTGATGTCTTGCTCCACTCCTTGAATCATAATTTTCTTTTGTTTCAACTGTTTCTCTTCCACCTTTCTTTCAAGATTTCCCTGAACTAAGCTTAATGGTGTTTGGAGTTTTCTATGCATTAGCAATTCATTAGATATAATACTGGTATTGGTATTGGTTTATTATTGTCACTTGTACTGAGGTACAGTGAAAAACTTGTCTTGCATACTGATCAATATGTAAGCATACTGATGCATACTTTGCATATAGGTCAATTCATTACACAGTGCAGTTACATTGAGTTAGTACAGAGTGCATTGAGGCAGTACAGGTAAAAGCAATAACAACATAGAGTAAAGTGACACAGCTGCAGAGGAAGCGCATTGCAGGTGGACAATAAAGTGCAAGGTCACAACAAGGTAGATCGTGAGGTCAAGAGTACATCTCACCGTATAAGGGAACCGTTCAATAGTCTTGTCACAGTGAGATAGAAGCTGTCCTCGAGCCTGGTGGTATGTGCCCTCTGGATCCTGTATCTTCTGCCTGATGGGAGAGTCCATGGAGGGGAGGCTGGTTTCTGTGATGTGCTGGGCTGTGTCCACAACTCTCTGCAGTTTCTTACGGTCCTGGGCAGAGCAGTTGCCATGCCAAGTTGTGATGGATCCAGATAGGATGCTTTCTATGGTGCATCAATAATAGAGACACAAGAGACTGCAGATGCACTGTGCTCCATCTGTTTTTTCTCCCCTCTATCTCTTTGTCTGCCTCCATCTATCATTCACCTGCCACTGTCTCCCAACTCTACCACGTCCCCTCCCCTACCTGGCACAACCTGCCTGTCATCTTCCACCTTTCCTCAGTTCACCAATCACCTCAGACTCCTTCCTCACCACTCCTTTTCTCCTCTTTATACTGGCACTCTCGGTCCTGATGCAGGGTTTTGGCCCAAAATGTCAACAATTTTTTTCCTCCCACAGATGCTGCTTGACCCACTGAGTTCCTCCTGCAGATAGTTTGTTACTTTAGCAGGTATTAACTGCTGGAATGTGACATCATTAGCAAAAAATTTGCTAATCTGTGTCTCATTGCTAAAATTAAGCACCTCGTAATACCTTTGCTCCTTCAACAATTTTCACTTATCACTCCGCTCCACTGTTTGCTACAGTGGAATAAACAAGTGTTAATACCATTTTGTTTTGTGAAATTCTCAAGTAGAAATGAACACAAATGAAGACCAGTGTCTGGGTCTATTTCTTCTGGAGAGTCATGACATGAGAAAATGGAGTCAATTCTTTGATAGTATGGTCTGTTGTAGTATGGGATCCAACATGTTTAACTTTGATCCATTGTGCATTGCTATCTACAAGTACTAAGATGTTATAATTCATTTCTTAGAATGATTAGTTATCAATGTGTACTCATAGAGTCATGGGGTTATGTAACATGGAAACAGGTCCTTTGGCCCAACTGGTCTATGCCATCCAAGATATCACATCCAAACTCATCCCATTTGCCAGCATTTGGCCCATATCCCTCTAATCCATTTTAAAAGTTGTTATTGTACCTCCCTCAGCCACTTCGTCTGGCAGCTCATTCCACATAGATACCACCTTTTGTGTCAAAAAGTTGCACTTCATTCCTATTAAAACTTTCTCCTCTTACCTTAAACCTATGCCTTCTACTTCTTGACTCCCCAAACTTGGGAAAAAGACTGAGTGCATTCACCTTATCAATGCCTCTCATGATTTTATACACCTCTATAAGATCACCTCTCAGTCTCCTATGCTCCAAGGAATAAAGTTCTAGCCTATCCAACCTTTCCCTATAACTCAGTCCTTCAAGTCCTACCCTTTGGAAAGGTCTTATTAACCAATTTCAACTTTACAAAGGAATCTTTGCTTGTCCTTGAATGTTGTTAGATTTCCTTTCACTTTTCCTCTGACTGGTTGTAATCCATTTATGCCTATTGTTGGAGTCACAGGAAAAGGTGTTTTGGCCCAACTCATCCATGCCAACCAAGTTGTCTACCTGAGCTAATCCCATTTGCCTGCATTTGGTCCAGATCGCTGAACCTTTCCTATCCATGTACCTGTCTAAATGTCTTTTAAATGTTGCAGCTAGTTCCATATAGCCACCATCCTCTATGTGAAAAAGTTGCCCCTCAGATCCCCTTTAAATCTTTCCCCTCTGCTAGAACTCCATATCGTTCAAACTTAATCTACCACTTCCTTCATTAAGTTCTTCAGACAGTCAAGCAACCCGCATATTTGTTTTGCTTCTGGTTGGTTATGAATACAGACCATATAATCTGTAATACTATTGTAGGTCATAGAGCCATAAAGTGCTAAAGCACAGAAATAGTCTTGTCAGCCCACTGAGTCCATGCCGACCATCAACCAGTTTTTCATGGTCATTCCACATGAATCCAATCTTTTATTTTCCCCATATTCCCATCAACTCCCCCCCATATTCTACCACTCACCTGTACATTAGGGACAATTTACAGTGGCCAATTAACCCACCAACCTGCACGTGTTAGGGATGTGGGAGGAAGCTGGAACACTGACATTGAAATAACTGGGGTCTCAAGTCCTGTTCCAGGTTTGCCTGCTGTAGGACTGGAGAGTGAATTTCCCGGCATAATTCTGTTGGATCTCAGCAGGACTGGGCTTCCTGTGGAGTCCAGCCATAACTCTGTCGCTCTGTCTGTCCTGGGCCAGCAGAGGGTCTGTGGAAGTCTGGGACTTACTAGTGGGAGATAGCTGAATGCGATGACTTCACAACTGTCAGATGATTAACTAGGTGCATGTCACCATGAATACACTACTGGCTTGGAATTATAGTTACAAAGTACAAAAGGGAAATCTAATATCAGTAAATGATAAATGGAACTGACTTAAATAACACCAACATACATTAATATAGCACCTTTAATGTAGCACACATTCCAAGGCACTTCACAGAAATGTTATCAGATAAAACACATGAGGGCTGATTACTGAAGAGTTGGTTAAAAAGAGGAGAGAAATCTACAGAGTTAGAGAGGCTCAGAGAGGGCACTGCTATCAATTCTGAGACCTTTGGAGATGCTCAAGAGGCCAGGAATGGAACATTAAGATACCTCAGAGAATTGGAGATCCCAGCAAATATAACACTGAGGTCATGGACAGACTTGGACATGTAATGGAGAGTTTTAAAATGTTTAATCAGGAGCCGCTGCCGGTGAAGACGTGGATGGTTGATGAGGACGTGGATGGTGGGTGAGGATGTGGATGATGGGTGGACAGGACCTGGTGTGCATGAGGGCACAGGGAAAAGTAATTTCATTGACCAAATGTAGAGTGAAAGGTGCTGGCCTGGATACATTGGAACTGTCAGTTCCATGGATAACAAAGGCATGGTGGCAATTTCAGTGGGTAACAGGAGATGTGTGGACCGACAATCCAAAGCTCATCTTGGGGTTACAAATGGCAGGAAGATAATGAACAGTTTGAGACAAGAGAAGAGGAGAGGAGTGGAATCTGGGGGGAAGAAAGGGATTTTTTTTTGTTGATGGTTACTATTATTCTTCTTCGTAGCTAGTCCTGTGGGGTTGTGACCGATTTGTTTCCACTCCAGTTCTGTGGGTTCCGAGGTGGTTGAAGAGTCCTTAGTGTGTCTTACAGATTCTGTTGCAGCTGGGACAGGTGGTGCTTGACAGGGCGAATAGGCAAGTAGTTAGGGATGGTGTGTACTTCTCCTGAGTCATAGCAGAACAGAAACAGGCCCTTCAGCCCCACTCACCCATGCTGACTAAGATGGCTATTTAAGCCAATCTCATTTATCTGTGCTTGGCCAATATCCCTCAAGACCTTTCCTATTTATGTACCTGTCCAAGTGTTTTTTAAACATTGTAATTGTACCTGCCTCTACCACTTCCTCCGGCAGCTCGTTCCATTTACCCACTACCATCTGTATGAAAAAGTTGCCCCTCAGGTCCTCTTTAAAATCTTTCCCCTCTCACCTTAAAGATTAAGATAAGATTAAGATGAAGATATCTTTATTAGTCACATGTACATCGAAACACACAGTGAAATGCATCTTTTGTGTAGAGTATTCTAGGGGCAGCCTGCAAGTGTTGCCACGCTTCTGGTGTCAACATAGCATGCCTACAACTTCCTAACCTGTATGTCTTTGGAATGAGGGGGGAAAGCAGAACACCTGGAGGAAACCCACGCAGACATGGGGAGAACATACAAACTCCTTACAGACAGCGACCGGAATTGAACCCAGGTCACAGGCACTGTAATAACATTGTGCTAACCGCTACACGACCATGCCTGCCCATGTCCTCTAAACCTATGCCCTCTAGTTTTAGAGTCCCCTATCCTGAGAAAAAGACTGCGACTATCTACCCTATCTATGCCCCTTATAATTTTGTAAATCTCCCTAAGGTCATGCCTCAGCCTCCTTCATTCCAGGATAAACAGCCCCAGCCTATCTAAGCTCTCCTTATAACTCAAGCCCTCCAGAGCTGGCAAGTGATAGGTGGAGCAAAAAGCAAACTGCTGGAGGAATTCAGTGGGTCTGGCAGCATCTTTGGAAGGAAATGGATAGTTGATTTTCAGGTCGAGACCCTTCATCTGGACTGTCCATTTCCCTCCACAGATGCTGCCTGACCTGCTTAGTTCCTCAAGGATTTTGTTTTTTGTTCCAGATTCCAGCATCTGCAGCCTCTTATGTCTTCAAGTGATAGGCAGATCCAGGTGAGGAGGGGTTGATTGGCAGATGGAGTCAGGTGGGGGAGGGAAGGGTGGAGATAGCAACAGAGGCTGGGAGGTGATTGGTGGAGGTACCAATCGCTTGCCAGCTCTTGCCCCACCCACACTTCCTCTTCACCTCTTTATACTGGTTATCTCCCCTTTACTCTTTCAGTCCAGACAGCATCTGCAGTCTCTTGTGTCTCCTCTTGAATCTTTTTTGCACCCTCTCTAGCTTATTCATATCCTTTCTATACCTCATGGCCTCTGTGTACACCTGATACAGAGACCCAAGAAACCCAACCCATACAGAGACTGGTGCTGCTGTGGTTGTAGTAAAAGGACAAAGCACCTCCAAATTGTGAAAGCTTCCTCCAGTACTCAGGAAGTTTAAGAATCTCGTTCCTCTAAATGGACGAAAGTTTACACTGCCACTCCCCAGGCTGAGTGGCGATTAAGACAGTATCGCCTGTCTGCCACACCATTGTACCTTTTTGTTTCCCCTTTGGGGTTTTTACTGAGAACGATTCTTTTACTAATGGGCCAGCCCTTGGAAAGCATGTGTGTGTGCTTTTTTTATGGCTGCGTCAGGTATTTATAGGCCTGATCCATCATGAGTGCGAGACACCTCTTTTTCTTCCTCCTTTGAAAGACAGAAATAATAAAAATGCAGATGCTGTACTTTGAAACGACTCTGTAAATATTTTCACTCCTTTTCCGTGGGAAACAATGGCCGTGTCTATGCTCCAGCTCATTTGCACGCAGGGGACGGGCATTTCCGTTTATTATCAATTTTATGCATTACTTCATTTCATGGTGTTAAGACAATTACAATCAAAGGACTCTGCATTCTGTGGGCATGCTATTCATGCCTTCAGTTCCATCATATTGATGCTATTCACAGAGATTTGCATAGAGGGTAGTGCACTACATTAGAAAAGAGAGGATAAAAAAGCTTGTTGCAAACTTGTTCCGTGTGTTCATGGAATGAGGCTTTCAGCACATACCCTCAAAAGTCCACATTTTGAAACACTGGAGACAGTCTCTCCACACCAAGGCACGTACAACACGTTTTCTTTAACTGTTGGGGCAAGTTCTAAGCTTTAGGTACTTTCTCAAAGAAGTGTACGGTTGCCAGTTCTTTCCTTAAAGAATCATATCAGCAAGGAATTTACAGGAGAAAATGGATCACATCCTGCTGTGTGCAGTCTTTCCTGAAAGTCCTCAGCTTGGAGTTCCTGGCTGTATGGGGATTTGAATTGGAGTTAATGCATTTTAGTTTTTAATTTTTATTTTTGTAGTTTACTTACTTTCTGAATCAGAAAAGGCTGAACCACTCCAGCAGGTGGTACCAATAACATTCCCGTTTAGCAATCTGGTTAATCATTTAACAAAGCCACTAACCAAAAGACAGTCTCCTTTTAATGAAGTATTCCTGGGTCAAAGCCACATTGTAAAATTTTTTGATAGTCCTGTTTTAATCAAGAAACCTTGGGGGTGGGGGCTGCGGGGGAATGAGGCTGTAAGATTCTCCAAATGGAAAATTGCTCGCAAACGAAATTGAGGAAGGAATTCTAGCATTATTTCAATATTTTATCATCCAATATAGAACTTAGTTATCTATGAGAGATATGGTTATGTTCTATATGGAAATAATTTAATAGCAATTACTTTTATTGTAAGCTGTTGCAATATATTTTTCACTAACATTTCTAAAACTTGCAGAGTAGTTAGGTTAAAAAACATGCCTTAATGTTCCAAACTGCAATAATTCTTTTTCTGAAATATAATCATTGTCATGAAGGAAACAGCAGCCAGGTTGTACGCAGCAAACACAGTATTGAGACAATGATCAGGTGGTCCACTTTTAGGAATGTTAATTGAAGGATAAGTACTGGCAGGATACCAGGGATAATTCAACCACTTTTCCTTGAAGTAGTACCATGGGATCTTTTCTATCCAGGCAGCTCATAGCACCTCAAGAAATCCAAGTCTCCCTTTCTACTGTACTGACGTGTCAGCCTTAAGCCTCAGGACTGAGACTCGATCTTACAGTATACTTCAAATTAAGCCACTTCTCACACAGGATGGGAATGTCTATGGTCTGATAAATAAGTTTGCTGATGACACGAAGATTGGTGGTGTTGTAAAAAGTGAGGAGGGTCACTGAAGGATAAAGAAGGACATAGATCAGCTGGAAAGTTGGGCAGAGCAGTAGCAGCTGGAATTTAATCCAGACAAGTGTGAGGTAATGCATTTTGGGTCGTCTAATACTGGCCAGACATGTACAGTAAACGGCAGGGACCTTAGAGCCGTTGATGTACAGATGGGAGGGTGCAAGCTCACAGCTCCCTGAAAATAGTGTCACAGGTGGATAGGGTAGTGGAGAAGTCATTTAGCTTGCTTGCCTCCTTAGGCAGGGGTACTAAGTATAAGAGTTGGAACATCATGTTGTAGCTGTACAATATATTGGTTAGGCCACATTAGGAATATTGTGTGCAGTTCCACTACACACAAGGATGTGGTAGCACTGGAAAGAGTGCAGAAGAGATTTCCAGGATGTTGCCTGGAATGGAAGGCTGTAGTCACAAGGAGAGGTTGGATAGGCTGGGTTTGTTCTCACTGGAATGCAGGAGGCTGAGGGGTGACCTCATAGAGATTTATAAATTATGAGAGGCATAGATAGGGTTGATAGTCACAGTCTGTTTCCGAGGATAGGGGAGTCTAAAACCAGAGAGCATAAATTTCAGGTGAGAGGGCAAATATCTAAAGGAAATCTGAGGGGCATGTTATTCACACAGATAATGGTGGGTATGTGGAATGAGCTACCAGAGGAGTGGGGTATAATCACAGGGTTTAAAAAGCATTTAGACAGGTACATGGATAGGAAAGGAACAGAGGAATATGGGCCAAATGCAGGGAAATGGGACGAGTGTAGATTGGTATCTCAGTTGGCATTGACGAGTTGGGCTGAAGAGCCAGTTTCCATGCTGTAAGACTGTATGAACTTGATGTGGTTACACTGTAATACAGTGGTGATTTTGACCAGAGTGGTTTTGATCCTGTGTGGTTTAATGGATTTGAGTATAACGTTTCTGACAAGGTCTATGTGAATTTGCCCTTTCATAGACTGGAGATAAGAGGCCAATAGGAGATGGGTCAATGACTTTGCTTTCTCAGGGTCTTTGTGCTGAGGATTTTTTGATAAACTAAGATGGTACTTCACTTCCATCAACACAACAATTCATGTTTTCATTCAGCAGCTCACAAACCCACATGAACTGCAATTACTTTAATAGCCTCACTGGGAAGGACTCTGGGGCTATTTTTCATGTGAGATGTTAGTGCTTAACAGGTAATCTCAATTGTACCATCCAATGCACATCTCTCTTGAGTTTCACCTGATTCCTGACCCATTGGAGATTTGAGCTCAAAAATCTAGGCTGACATTTCCGTGCAGTACTGAGAGAGTGCCACACTGTCAGAGGTAGAGACATAGTAACATAAAAAATATGAAGAGAAGGTTCTTCATCTTTAATCATCTAAATTCAGTACTCTGTTCCTTCTTTCTCCCTGTACCCTTTGATCCTTTTAGCCCTAAGGACAATATCTTACTCCTTCTTGAATATTTTTGATGATTTGGCTTCAACTTCTTTCTGTGATAGAGAATTCTACAGATTCACAATTGTCTGGGTGAAGAAATATCTCCTCATCCATTTTTCTTAGCCTGTGGTCTCTTATGCTAGACTCCGGTGTCATCAGGAACATCCTTCCTGCATCTACTCTGTCCAGTCCTGTTAGAACGTTGTAGTGTTTTACCCAATCTCCTCTCATTCTTTGAAACTCTAGGAAATAAAAGCCTAATCAACCCAACCTCTCTTCATATATCATTTCTGCCATCACAGGAATCAGTCTGGTGAAACCTTACTACACACCCTCCATAGCAAGAACATCACTTAAATAATGTTGCATACAATACTCAAGGGATGGTCTCACCAAAGCCTTTTTTAATAGCAGCAAGACATCCCTACTCCTGTACTCAAATCCTCTTGTTATGGTGACCAAAATACCACTTGCCTTTGTTACTATCTGCTGCACGTGCAGGTTTACTTTCATCGCCTGGTGAACAAAGATATCCAGGTGTCATTGCACCTCCCCTTTCCTAATCTATCAACATTCAGATAACAATCTTCCTTCCTGTTTTTGCCACTAAGGTGAATATCATCACATTATCCACATAATGCTGCATCTGCCATGCATTTGTCACTCAACCAGTCTAAGTCACACTGGAGCTTTCTTATATCCACTTGACAGCTTCCACTCCCACCAAGATTTGTATCATCTTCACACTTGGATGTATTGTACTTAATTGCCCCATCTAAATCATTAATATATATTGTGATGTTGTCTTTCAAATGGAATACTAAACTGTGATCTTTTCTGTTCCTCTCTGTGGGTTTGAATGATCTCAAGTCATTGTAGAGTCATGGAGTTATACAGCACAGAAACAGGCCCTTCAGCCCAAATTGTCAATGCCTACCAACCTGTCCACCTGAGCTAGTCCCCATTTGCCATATCCCCATAAACCTTTCCTATCCATGTGCCTGTCTTTTAAACATTGCAATTATTTGGGAGAAGTACATGGGAGTTCACTGTATCCTGGTCAATAATTATCAATACCTAATAGTAGATCCTATGGCAGTTATTACACTGTTGTTGCTAGAAGCAAATTTACTGCATCTCCTACATGATAGCAAAGATTGCACTTCAAAAAATATCTTGCGTTTTGCAAATCATTTTGGATTGGAGAATGGTAATGTTTTATGGACCTTTGTCAAGATTCAGAATTAAACCTTTCAATATTTTGTCTTATATTCTACATATGCATGGAATGAGAAAACAGGGCCCAATGTTCTATTCTCCAGATCTTTGCCTTTAGAGGGATAAGTACTACTCTGATAGCACGCCTGGACTGTATTCAATGCAGAAATGTAATTTGAGAATACAGTCACCCAATGTCATTAATAAACTAGAAGGATATGCATTTCTGGCTTTTCATTTCATTGATGATTATTTCAGCACTTGGCTTCACATATTAAACCAGTCACTAGCATGAGATTAACCCTCTGAAATAAGTGCCGTTCCCTATTCTTTGATGTCCAATGACATATATTACTGCCTCACGAGCAAGGCCATGTTCAGGTGGTATCACTGTTATATTTGTCCTTACATCATAACTCATTTGGAATTGCCCTCAACTTTTGTAGTAGGACACAAACCAGCCTTTAAAATGTTGGAAAACCTTCAACTTCTGTGAAAGAAAAGAAAAGCATTTCTATATCACCTTTCACACCCCTTTCAAGACATACCAAAATATTCTCAGCCATTAATATCTGCTGTGCTCTTTATATGAGTATATTTCTTAGGGAAATAGGGATAATCCTGAAAATTATGGACTGGTGAGTCTCACATCAGTGGTGGGAAAGCTATTGGAGTGTGGTGGGTGCCTGGAATGCACTGCCAGGGATGGTGGAGGAGGCACATATGATGGAGGCAATTAAGAGGCTCTTGGATAGCACATGAATATGCAGAGAATGGAGGGATATGGACCATGTGCAGGCAAAAGGGATTAGGGGTCATTAGCTTAATTAGTTCGGCACAACATCATGGGCTGAGGGGCCTATTCCTGTGCTATACTGTTCTATGTCCTATCTTGTTTTCTCATTACATTGAAGGAGGTCATTTGGTCCATTGAATCTCTGCCTGCTCTCAGACCTATCCCCCCACATATTTTCTCTATAACCTATTCTCTCTCACATGCCTGTCCACTCTGTCCCAATTCTCCTGCCATACATCTACAACCAGGGGCAGTTCAAAACGGCCAAATACCCCACCAACCAACACGTTTCTGGGACATGGGAGGAAACTGGAGGAAGGTGGCGTGGATTCAGGAGAGAACGTGCAAACCAGAGGTCAGGATCGAATGCAGATCACTGGAAATGTGATTCAGCAGCACTACCTGCTGCAACACCACTCCGCCACATAGAGTGAGACATGCTGAGCAGGTTCAGGCCAGTTTTGCAAACAAAAAAAAATAGCAGCCTGTGTGATAGGGAGAAGCAAAACCAAAGGCAATGAGAAAGGAAAACTTGGATGGCTGGCCATTGAGACTCTTTCTCATTATCTCTTGTTCGCTATTCATCTTAATCATTAACTCAGACAGCCATGAAATTGTAAGAACTTTCAAAAGCAGCCAGTCAGATTATTTCCCTATTTATTCTTGCTTCAAAATTACAGTGCAGTAACATGCATTACGTGGGAAAACAGGACGCAAAATGAGGTTCCTCCAGACGTGTAGATGTTCTTGAACAATTAGTTTCCCGAGTGTTATTTTAGAAAAGTGTCGTTTCCTATCTTAAAACAGCTGCAATGCTTCTGGAAATCTTAATGCTTCAAAGCAACCTAGAAGAAATTATTGAAAGTATTGGTATTGGTTTATTATTGTCACTGTACCTCAGTACAGTGAAAAGCTTGTCTTACAAACTGATCGTACAGGTCAATTCATTACACAGTGCAGTTACATTGAGTTAGTACAGTTTGCATTGATGTAGTACAGGTAAAAACAATAACAGTGCAGAGTAAGTGTCACAGCTACAGAAAAAGTGCAGTGCAATAAGGTGCAAGGTCACAACAAGGAAGTCTGGGTGGGAAATTAAGGTGGGTGTAAAACACTATGTCAAGTCAAGTTGAGTTTATTGTCATGTTCACAAAGACGGTGAGGTACAGGTACAATGAAAAACTTGCTTGCAGCAGCATCAAAGGCACATAGATGAAGACAACACATAAAATATAAATTATGCATAAATTATACAATACAATGAAGAAAAAGACTGTGCAAAACAAGATACAGTATTAGTGTAAAAACACAATTAGAAACAAGTCCTTGGTAGTGCAAGAGGTGGTCCGTAGTGTTCTGTTGCTGAGGTAGGATTAAGGTTGTGCAGGTTGGTTCAAGAACTGATGGTTGTAGGAAAGTAGCTATTCCTGAACCTGGTGGTGTAGGACTTCAGGCTTCTGTACCTCCTGCCCGATGGTAGCAGCGAGAAGAGGGTATGACCCAGATGGTGGGAATCTTTGTCGCAGAACCTCCTGTAGATGCCCTCGATGGTGGGGATGGCTGTGCCCATGAATGACCAGGCTGGGTCCATGACCCTGCAGCCTCTTGCATTCCTGTGCATTAGAATTACTGTGGCCTGGTACCTGGACATATGCATTACTCTGAAGAAAAGAATGGGAATTACCCATCTAGTCCTGACCAATATTAACCTTTCAGTCAGCAGCAGTAATAAACTGATTGTTTGTGGGAGTTTTCTGTGTTCAACATGGTTGCATTAGAAAAAACCTTCACTGGCTTTACAGTAACTCATACTCCTCTCTCTACTGAAAATGAAATGTGCTTTCAGATTTTCAGCAAATCAATTGAATGTTCTTCCTCCTCTATATGTGGAGCAAATTGGGCAAGGGTTGGCAGTTCTATCCCCTGAGTTAGCTCCATTGTCCAAGAGGAGCATGGCTGACACATGTCTTATCCACATCTGCCCAACTTGCTCATACTTCCTTTGACTACCAACAATCTATCAATACAGACTAGTACACAGGATATACAGTGCAGAAACAGGCCATTTGGCCCAAGCCATTCATACCAGCATTGATACTCCACTGAAGCCTCCTCACACCTTTCCCCATCTAAGTCTCTCAGATGCTATATTGTTCTCAAGAACAGATACTTCCCTTCAACCATTCGGTTCTTGAACCAAACTGCACAACCCTAAACACTACCTCAGTATAACTCTACGACCACTTTGTACCACAATGGACTTCTGTTTTGTTCCAATTGTATTTGTTTTTGTATAATTCTTGTTTAATTTATGTTTCTCTTGTGAATGTTGCGTATCTGATGCTATGTGCCTGTGATGCTGCTGCAAGTAAGTTTTTCATTGCACCTGTGCATACATCTACTTGTACATATGATAATAAACTCGACTTTGACTTTCACTTGAGGAATATCAGATCAGCCATGATCCCACTGAATGGCAAAACAAGTTTAGTGTCATAGACTCATAGAGTGATACAGCACGAAAACAGGCCCTTTGGCCCAACTGGTCCATGCCGCCCACAGTATTCTCCCTGCTAATCCCAATTGTCTGCATTCAGCCCATAACCCACCAAGCCCCTCTCCTCCATGCACCTATCCAAATGCCTCTTAAATGTTGCAATTGTACCTTCCTCAACCACTTCCCCTGGCAGCTCATTCCAGGTACTCACTACCCTCTGTGTAAAGAAGTTTCCTCTCAGGTCTCTTTTAAATTTTTCCCCTCTCATCTTGTTATCTGTGTCCTCTAGTTATGGACTCCCAAACCTTGGGGAAATGACAATGACCGTCCACCTTATCGATATCCCTCATGATTTTATAAACCTCTATGAGGTCACCCCTCATTCTCCTAAGCTCCAAAGAATAAAGATCCAGCGTGGCCAACTTTTCCTTCTAACTCAGGCCCTCTAGTCCAGGCAGCATCCTCGTAAATCTATTCTGCACCTTCTTCAGCTTGACAATGTCCTTCCTGTAACAGGGTGACCAAAACTGTACACATAGGCTGAATGGCCTACTCCTGCTCCAATTCCTCATTTTTATGGCAACTTTCATTTATATAGCACCTTAAATGTGAAACAAAGTGCCAAGGGGCTTCAGAAGAATGTTAACAAATGATTAAGAATTTGGATAGCAAACCACATGAGTTGAAATCAGAGCAATTGACCAATAGCTTAGTCAAAGAAGGAGGCTCAAAAGAACAGCAAGAGTTAAGAGGGGGAAGATATTCCAGAGTTTAGGGGTTTGGCAGTTGTCAGTATGACTGCCACTGGTTGTTCCATGAAATTTGGGAAACATCAAAAGGCCAGAGGCAGAAAAGTTCGGAGATCTCCAAGGAGGTTTGGAATGGAAGAGATCACAGAGGTAGGGAGGAATGAGGTCATGGAAGGATTTGAAAGCATGGGTGATGCTGGAGGTAAAAATGGAGGTGTTGCTGAAATGGATAGCAGTGTAGGTCGGTATTACAGTGGTGACTGTTGAATGGGAGCTGGTGTGAGATAAGACACCCCATGACTAAAGATACAAAGCTATGAAGGAGTTGTCAATAATAAATTAAGCACCTGCATTGATATAGTGACTTCATGCTTTTGGATGAACAAAGGCACTGTGCACTCAAAGAAATGAATTTCAAGTGGAAGGGAAGAAAGAGTTGTGTCTTTAGCTGTAAATTACATTCTTATGTGATTGGCTTTAAAGCAGCAGAGTTTTGAATGTCTTTCAGTATATTGAATGAGTGAGGCTGGCAAAGACTACATTGGAATGGCTGAAACTCTGGTTGAAAAAAGACATGGATGTGAGTTTGAGGCCATCAGTAGATAAGGTGAAGCAGCGCAAAGTCAAGCAATGTAATAAAGTGGAAATCAACAGTCTTAGTGATAGCAACACACAAAATGCTGGAGGAGCTCAGCGGGTCAGACAGCGTCTACGAAGGGAAATGGACAGTCGACGTTTCGGGTCGAGACCCTTCATCAGGACTGTGGGTGCATATGACAATAATTTTTGTGTGTTGCTCCAGATTTCCAGCATTTGCAGTCTCTCTTGAGTCTTAGTGATAGTGTGGATAAAGGATCTGATGCTCAACATGGGGTCAAATATAATATCTAAGTTGGGAAACACTTTCTTGAGGTTCAGGCAGTTGGTCGGGAAGGGTGGGATTTGGTGGCTGGGGACATAATTTGTGTTCAGAATGGTTAATTGGAAAGAATTTCTGCTTATCCGATGTTGGAGGTCAAACTGTCTGACAGTTTAGAGACAGTGGAAGAGTCAGGAGAGATGGCAGTGGGATAAGACTGTGGACCATCAGCCTATACTTAGAAACAAGCTGATATTACCAAGGAGCGGTTTGAGATGAGACATGTGAGGAAGTCAAGGATAGGTCAATGGGAATGAGGGGAGTGGGTGGGGTTAGCACGCCATATGTAATAGTGCGAGCATTCGGGAGACAAGCTACTGCTGCTAATTTTTTCTCATTTGGGTCTATCACTCTCAGTCTGGACGTGATGATCAAAGCTCACTGCCTCATTGCTTCAGTAACCCGGATTCAGTCCTGGCCTCTGGTACTGTCTGTGTGGAGTTTGCATGTTCTCGCTGTGACCGCATGGGTTTCCACCTGGTGGTCCAGTTTCCTCCCACATCCCAAAGATGTGATGTGATGTGCTGGCTGGTAAATTAATTGGCCACTGTACACCACCCTCAGTGTATTGAGGGGTAGAATCTGGGGTGGGGGTAGGAATTGATGGGATGTGTGGAGAATAAAATGTAGGATTTTTGTCAATGGGTGGTTGATTATTGGCATGGACTCAATGGGCTGAAGGGCCTCTTACAATGCTGTATGACTCTATTGACTCTAAAATGAAGGCTATTTCTCAGCTGGTTAATTTTACCTGCAATAGTTGGGACTGGAGATGATTGCAAAGCTTAGTATACAAGCACCTGAAAACCTTGTTTGCCAGATGAAGAACAGCTTTGCCTTGCAAGAGAAAAAAACTGCCAAACTATTTCTTAATGAAATATTGCATGTATGAAGTAATTAGTTTCAATCCACAGCTGGGATTCAATCTTGTGCAGTCAATTAGGCAGGTGAGTGACAGACAAATTGGTAGACTTGGAATGCAACCTGTTACCTTAACATTCAGTGAATTAAATCAACATGTGGGCTTGTTCCAACAAAAATACTTCTTGTCAATTAACACTGCTGCCTGATAAGATGATCCAGTCCAGTGTAATACTGCAAGACCCAAAATATAGCCGCTACGGAAAATGGAATACATGGATCCTGTGGATTATATGGCACAGATCTTCCAAAATTGTGTATATTACTGGTAATGTTATTGCTGCAATACCTGAACTCACAGATGGAGTGAACAGGGAGAAACTGTTTTCCACTATCTGGAAGGTTAGTAACCAGATCACATTGATTTAAATAGAAGCAAGAGTAGGACATTTGGCCCACCTCTCCTGTTCTGCCATTCAATAAGACCATGACTGTTCTTTTACCTCAGTACCACTTTCCTGCACTAACTCTATCTCCCTTGATACCCTTAATATTGAAAAACTTAGCAATCTCTGCCTTGGATATATGGGGCAACTGCGTATTAATATGACCCTTGGACAGGGAATTCTAAAAGTTCACTGGGTGAAGAAATTTCTTCTCACCTCTGTCCTGAATGGCCAACCCTTTATTTTGAGACACATGACCCCTGGTTTAGGATACTTTAGTTAGGAAGCCAGGAAAGCATCATTCTTGCATCCAACTGGGGAAGTTCTGTAAGAATTTTGTATGTTGTAATGAAATCACCTCTCATTCTTCTAAACTCGAGAGCGTATCCTTCGTCTCTTCTCAAAGGACAATGTCCCCATCCAGGAATCAACCTGATGAACCTTTGTTGAACTCTATCACAAGTCTATCTTTCCTGATGACAGGAGACAAGTCCTGGATCTGGCATATAGACAAAGAGCAGGGTGAGTAGGATGGAAAGGAGAGCTCCTTCAACAAGCTAGCACAGGTAGGATAGGCTGAATGGCCTTCTATTCTCTTGTCATTTTATGACTTGTAATTAATTGGTGATTGGTTTATTATTGTCACATGTACTGAGATATAGTGAAAAGCTTTTGTTTACGTGTCATCCAGACAGATCATTCCATATATAAGTACATCAAGGTAGTACAAAAGAAAAAATACAGAATGCAGAATATAGTGTTATACTTACAGAGAAAGTGCAGTGCAGGTAGACAAATAAGGTGCAAGGGCCATGATGAGGTAGATTGAGAGATCAAGAGTTCATCTTTATCATGTAAGAGGTCAGAGGGATAGAAACTGTCCTTGAGGCGGGTGGTACTTGCCTTTGAGCTTATGTATCTTCTGCCCAATGGGAGGAGGGAGGAGGGAGAAGAGAGAATGACTGGGGTGGGAGGGGTTCTTCATATGTTGGCTGCTTTCCCAAGGCAGTGGGAAGTGCAGACAGAGTCAATGGAGGAGAGGTTGGTTTGCATGATGGACTGAGCTGTGTCCACAACTCTCTGCAATTTCTTGCGGTCTTGGGCAGAGCAGTTGCCATGCCAAGCTGTGATGAATCTGGGTAGGATGCTTTCTATGGTGCATCTGTAAAAACAGGATACAATAAAAGGTATCATTGCAAATTCAATCATTTCTTGCAGAAATTTTCAGGTGGAGGAGGCCATGTTAGCTGAAAATGAACTATAAAGCCTAATCCCACTTCCCTTCTCCAAGCTTGAAGCATGAAGGTTATGACACGTTAATTGATGATCTCGATATCCTTAAATTTCATGAGGGTTACTGCCTCCACCATGCTTTCCAGCATCAAGCACTAGACTCCATCACAACTTGGATGAACTGAATTGTTTTCAACTTTCCCTCAAAAGTTTCTGTTTCCTTAAATACATGCCCCAACCTAATGGAACTCTGTTATGGGAAACAGGCTAAATCTTACCAGTGTTAATATTTTTTGTCAGCAGATCCATTAGTGTTAGACGCCATCTACAATAGAAAGGCATTACAATAGTATCTTCAGTAATCCTATCTAGAGTAATTACGTGCCTTCATTAAAACCAACAATATCACATAAACTATAGATATATTTTGATGGTATATTCAGCACAAATTATGTAATAGATATCTGGGAGAAGTTTACAGTGGTGTACTCAAGGTGCGTAGGGAACTGAATATCAGAAACAGAATCAGAATCAGATTTATTATCACTGACTTATATGACATGAAATTTGTTGTTTTGTGGCAGTAGTACGTGCAAAGACAAAAATTATTATAAATTACAAAATAAATAAATAGTGCAAAAAAGGAATAACAAAGTAGTATTCATGGACCATTCAGAAATCTGATGGCAGAGGGGAAGAAGCTGTTCCTAACTCGTTGGGTGTGGGTCTTCAGGCTCCTGTACCTCCTCCCCGAAGGTAATAAAAAGAAGTCAGGTCCTGGATGGTGAGGGTCCTTAGTGATGGATGCTACCTTTTTGACGCACTGCCTCTTGCAGATGCCCTCAGTGGCGGGGAGGGTTGTGCCCGTGATGGAGCTGGCTGGGCCTACAACCCTCCGCAGCCTCTTGTGATACTGTGCATTGGAGCCTCCATACTAGACTGTGATGCAACCAGTCAGGATGCTCTCCACCATACATCTATGGAAATTTGTAAGAGTCTTTGGTGACTCCTCAGACTCCTAATGAAGTAGAGTAGCTGGCATGCCTTCTTTGTGATTGCATCAATGTGTTGGGCCCAGGATAGATCTTCCGAGATGTTGCTACCCAGGAACTTAAAGTTGCTCATCCTTTCCACCCCTGACTCCTCAATGAGGACCCCTCAATCAAGCCATCTCTGCACATACATTAGAAACTGCTTTGATTGGTTTTAAGTGTTGCACCCAATTTTTCTCCCCTCATACCTTTTCAATGTCTCACCTCAGCATTCAGACGTGATCTTCGATTAATTTCCCATCTAAGCTGTGGCTTTTCCTCAGAACTATAGACAAATGTAGGACAGTGACTTGTACCAGGTGGATCTGTTGACAATGAGAGCTTCATGTGTACTATACTTCATGTCATAGAATCATGAAGTTACAGAGCCATACAGCACCGAAACAGACCCTTCAGCCAACTAGTCCATGCCGACCAAGATGCCCCATCAAAGCCAGTCCCATTTGCCAGTGTTTGACCCATAACCTTCTCAACCTTTCCAATCCATGTACCTGTCCAACTGTCTTTTAAAAGTTGTTACTGTATCTGCCACAACCACTTCCTCTGGCAGCTCATTGCACATTGATACCACCCTTTGTGTAAAAAACTTGCCTCTCAAGTTCCTCTTAAATCTTTCCCTTCTCACCTTAAACCTATGCCCTCTAGTTCTTGATAACCTAACTCTGGGAAAAAACACTGAATGCATTCACCTTATCTATGCCCCTCATGATTTTATACACCTCTATAAGATCACCTCTCAGTCTCCTACACTCTAAGGAATAAAGTCCTAGCCTGTCCAACTTCTCCCTATAACTCAGTCCCTCAAGTTCTGGCAGCATCCTTGTAAATCTTCTCTGCACTCTTTCCAGTTTAATAACATCTTTCCTATAGTAAGGTGACCAAAACTGGACATAATACTCCAAGTGTGGTCTCACCAGCATCTTGTACAACTACACCATGACCTCTTAACTTTGTACATTCAAATATGTACGTTCCTTGTATATTGTTTATTCTGTGAGCTTCATGTGAACAAGGAATGTCATTGCACCCTGATGCATATGCCAATAAATTTATCTAATCTAATCTTTTTATTCTTCTTTTTCTGCTGCAGTCCCATGGGATTAGGGATTACTTTCTTCCACTCCAGTTTTTCGTGTTCTAAAGTGACTGATGAAGTTAATGTTGGAACCATAGTTCTCCCACAGCAGGGGCATGAGGTGCCTTAAGTTTGGTTGGCCAGATTATGTGGTGATATGTTCCTATATATTTACACTGGGCATCTGAGTGCTCCCAATTCATGGATTCAAGAGTCTCACTACCATCCTGAATGCTCCTTTTCCACTTTGAGCAATTAAAGGCCAGAGATCACCAAGAGTCAATTGAAATGTTACATTTTATCAAGAGGCCTTTCTGCAAATCTTTGAATCTTTCCTTCTGTCTACCTGGTAATCTTTTCCCATGACAGAGTGCAGAATTAAATGTTTGTTTCAGGAGTCTGTTGTTGGGTATAGGAAAAATATGGCCTCCCCAACAGAGCTGGCTCTGTGAAATTAGGGTTTCAATGCTGGGGACGTTGATCTGAGAAAGCACACTAACGTTCGTTTGCATATCATACCAGTGGACTTGGAGGATTTTGTGAAGATCTTAGAGGAATATACAAAATTCTGACAGGGCTTGAAAGTGTAGATCTTGTGAGGTTCTTGCCCCTTGAGGAATACATGATGGAATACTCTCCACTTTCCTGGATGAGTGCAGCTTCAACAACACTCAAGAAGCTCGACACCATATAAGACATGGCAGCCCACTTGATAGACACCCAAACTGCAACCATTCACTCACTCCGCCAATGACACATATTAGCAACAGTTTGGATCATCTACAGGATGCATTGGAGCAACTCAGCAAGACTCCTTAGACAGCACCTTCCAAACCCATGACCTCTACCAGCTAGAACAAGGGCAGCAAAAACAAGGGGAACACCACCACCTGGAAGTTGCCCTCCAAGCCACACACCATCCTGATTTGGGAACACGTCACCGTTCCTTCACTGTTGCTGCGTCAAAATCCTGGAACTCCCTCCCTAACAGCATTGTGGGCTTACACACAGTTCAAGGACTGCAGCAGTTCAAGAAGGCAGCTTACCACCACCTTCTCAAATGCAGCTAGGGATGGGTAATTAAATGTTGGCTCAGCCTGTGAAGCCCACATCCCTTGAATAAATATAAAAAAATACCCGTCAGAATAAAAAGTCACCTATTTAAATCTGAATAGGGGAAGAAGTTTTTTCTTAGGGGTAGTGAATCTTTGGAATTCTCTGTCCTAAAGAGTTATGATTACAGAATCACTGAGTATATTCAATACTGAGCTTTTGAACCATAGGGGAACCAAGGATGGCAGGGATTGGGTAGGAGAGTAAAAGTGGAGGCCAAAGACCGGATCAGAGAGAATCTTGTGGAATGGCTGCAAAGGCACAAGGGGCCACATGGTCCATATATTCTTGATCTCTCCTGATTGTCATTTCAGTTGGAAGCATCCAATAAGACCCAAAGTGAGGGTCAAACTCAAATTATCCCGGTCTATCAGAGTTACCTTCACTTGGTACACTTAGAACTTGTCAATGGTTAATTCCCTGGAACGGTGCCCTGTTATCGCAGGGGGACATCTGCTATTTTCAGGTAGCCCAACAATTAGGGTTTTCATATGCTAGTTTTGCCACAGGAATCAGAATTGATGCTCTCTGTCTATTCGTGCAGTGAAATAAATACCAAAGTGAAATGCTTTTAAAATGATTGCAGTTTAATCCTTTGATATTTTTGTGAGGAAACAAAAACTCCTGGTGGATTAATATGGCCCACCCACCCTCCGAATCCAATGGCAATTGACACTGGCTACTGTCTAACAAAAGAACATTGAAACTTATCAAAGTTTACCATGGCGGAAAATATTGAAGCATGAGAACAGTAGATGGACAAAGAAAAGACTTTTTGCAGACTCGAGAACAAAAACCATTTGAAGCATTCCAAGCTCCCTCCCCAAACCTTTCTGACTTTCGGCCTCTGTCTCCAGTTCTCAGAGGTTCTTAGAGTCATATGACCAGGAAACAGGCTGCTCATTCCACCAAGTCCATGCCAACCATCAAGCACTTCTTTACACTAATCCTGCACTTGTCCCATTTTATTTTCCTCACACTTGCTTTGGGTCTGACTGTTTGGCCAAGTTTTTGGTCAACTTTCCTAAAAGTTCTTACTATGGTTTGGTGTTATTGTTCTGTAATAACTTTTGTGAAGAACTTTGGGGCACTTTATTTCATCAAAGGCACTGAACAGATGCAAGTTATTGTTAAAGGGGTATAAATTGCCTCTAAGTTATCCAACGCAACCAAGTGACAACAGTGACAGGAATGAGGTGTAATATTTGAATCTGACCTTTTCTCTTTGCTGTTCACTCTGATGAGTGTTGGTTCAATCAGGAGCCTCCATGTGTCTCTCTGGTATTGTTTTAATGGCCATAAAGGCAGCCTTAATTTCAACCACATTGGAAAGCTTACACCTTCATCATTCAACACATGAGATTACAAAGGAGTCACTATTATTTAATTGTGGCCACGTGGACTCTTATCATAAGTGACCTCTTTGATCTGGTCCTAAACTGTTAATATCGTCTCCAAGGCCATCTGTTTCTATTGTTAGTGCATGTTAACATATGTATGTCACATGTACTGTCAGCTTTTTATCAGAATCATTCCTTTGATCCATTGAATGATGTCATCAGATAAGTAGTATAGCCTCTTTAAAATGCTTACAAAGAATGTTATCTCTCACAAATGCACATGAGATCCTTTGGCACAATTTTCCAATTCCAAACAAACCCAGTCCAGATGAAGGATCTCAACCGGAAACATCGACTGTCCAATTCCTCGGGAGATGTTGCCTGACCCACTGAGGTCCTACAGCGCTTTGTGTGTCACTCCCTCTACCCTTCCTTTCAACTTTTAGTCTCCAACATATTCTATTGACTGTAAAGGATTTTGGAATGCCCAAGGAGAGATATCAAAGTTGCTATATAAATGAAAATCTTTATTTTCTTCCCCAAGCTATTGGTCACCTTTCCAAACTATATGTTCCTGTTATGTTCTCCTCCACTTTGGAAGATTAGTCAAATCTAAACATCTTGCCCTCTGACAGTTTTACTCAATGATACAGGAACACTAGTTGCTGTTTAAATTTCACTTAAACTCGCATTTCTTTTCCTACCAAGCTTTACATATTGGTTATCTTCAAAATTTCCTAATTTCCTAAGTAAATTGACTTGGAGTCACTAATGGATCAATAGACGTGTTTGATACCTGATGAACTCTGCTAGGTAACTGTAGCAAACTTCCCAACCTCAGAATGTCCCAAAGCACCTTACTGCCAGGAAAGTACTTCTGAAGTGTGGTCACCATGATGATATAGAAAACAGGACAGGACTGTCAAACTTCCAAAAGTATCCACTCTGAGGTTTTAAGGAATCTCCCACAAATAACAACATGATAATCACCAATCATTTAGCTTTTTTAAATGAGTTTGGTTTAGGGAAAAATATTAGTCACAACTCAATCAAAACAGAACCACACTGAGTGGGGGGAACAGCGACTTGTGTTAATGTCTGCACACTTCTAATTCTACCACATTGAATTTAATCACTCCACCACTGATGGCCATGGCTTCAACTGCCACAGTCCCAAGCTCTGAGATACCCTTCCTAAAGCCCCCTTCCTCTTCCTTTAAGACTCTCCATTTTGGCTAAGCTTTTTGTCATCCACTTTAACCTCTCTTTGTGTGGCTTGGCAGCAGTGTTTGTCTGTGAATGTCTCTGTTGGATTTTCAGCTCAGACGTTGAGCTCAAATTCCAGATTGAGACTTAAACCTGTAATTTTTATTTCACCTGTGAAGTGATTACCTGTAGTGTGGTGGGTGAAGACAGTTTAAGACAGGGAATGACTCCCAACATTGTCCATCGTATTTGCCTGTTAATTTTTTCAAACTTCCTATTTACAGGCTTTTGCAAAGCCTGTAAATCAGAGTCTTTGCAGTGGGAATACATGATCGGTTTAATTAGGATATTGTTTGGAGTTTGACAGCGTTGCTTCAGTGGCAGGCTCTTAATGTAATTGCACTAGGGAATTTCACTTAATTTGCATGATTTCATGTAATGTTCCATTGAATAGATTAATTTACAATTGCCAATAACTGTACATGCACAAGAGCAGCCACTGATTTTTTTTCTCTCACTTAAAACCGCCTATTTCAAAAAGAGGGGCAGGTGACTGTGAATTGAAAATCAAAAATCTGCAGATGCCAAAATTCTGAAATAAAAATAGAAAATGTTGCAAATACTCAGCATTATTTATGGAGAGAGAGGTGAGAGGGGAGAAATTTAAAGAAGATCTGAGGGGTAACTTTTTCACACAGAAGGTGGTGAATATCTGGAACAAGCTGCCAGAGGAGGTAGTGGAGGCAGATGATATAACAACATTTAAAAGGAGTTTGGACAGGTACTTGAAAAGGAAGGGAGTAGAGGGATTTGGGCCTAATGCAGGCAAATGGGATTGGCATTGATAGGTTTCATGGTCAATATGGGTGAGATGGCTGTACTGAACTGGTTCTGTGCTGTAGGTTTCTATGATACTGGACAAACAGAGTTAATGATTCATATCAATGGTCTTTCACCAGAATTGAGAAAAGTTAGAAATCAAACAAATCTTAGGTTACAGAGAAAGGGGTAGGAGGATGGGGGTGGGGAGAACAGAAGAAGTGTCTGCAATAGGGTGGGAGACCGAGAGAAAATGAACGACACAAGCGGTGGTGATTAAGCAGGTTGAGAGAGAGTGGGGAGAGCTCAGTGCTTGAGGTCTGGAAGAAGTGTAAATACAGGACGATGAATGGAAACAGAAAGAAAAAGAAATAAAAGTTAAAAATGCTGGAAATCTGTGTTTAAAAAAACTCTGTAAAAGCAAAACACTGCAGATGGAATAGAAACAGAATTTGTCCTGGGTATTACGAATTGTGTAGATCCTCCGCAATGTTGGAAGTCCATGGCATTGTTCTCAATCAAGCTGATGATATCAGCATCGAGACAATGGTCCTTGCACATTAACTCTGCTGCAATGGTGGAGTGGCAAATCAATGTTGCTAGTGAGAAGCTCATTGAGGTAACTTCAGACTGGCACAGGGAATGTCATAGTTGCAATCAAGTGGAAAAGGTGAAATGCAGCAGTTCTTAAGGGCCTGATGTTTGGAACTGGGCTAAACTTCTCATATTTTAGTTTCCCAGTGTGCCTGAGTGAAATGTTCTGTCCAGCTAAGCTTCGCATGTTCCCCTTTGAAAAAGCGAACTGGTTATGTAACCCAAGGAAGTGCCTTGAAGCAAAGTGTAGCTTTAAGGGAGCAACAGAAAATCTGCTGGAGGAACTCAGCGGGTCGAGCAGAATCTGTGGGACGAAAGAAATTTTCAATGTTTTGGGTTAAAACTCTGAGAGTTGAGAGGGGAAATGGCCAGTATAAAGGGGAGAGGGGGAGTGGTGAAACAGGAGCCCACGGTGATTGGTGGACTGAGGAGGGGTGAGAGATGACAGGCAGGAAGTGCCAGGTAGGGTGGGGGAGTTAGAAGACAGTGGCAGGTGGAGATAGATGGAGGCAGACAAAGAGAGAGAAAAAAATGAAAGACAGATGGAGCAAGGTGGGGGAAGGAGAGTGTGAAGGTTGAAGACAGCTGCTGGAGGGAGGTAACTTTAAGGGCAGTCAGTGACTGGCCTTTCTTAACTGATGTGTGATGGTGTGATGCCCATAGTGAGTGGCATCCTGGAGACTGAATATTATCCATTCATTGGACCCGTGAATCATCAGCTAAGACCAGCATTTGTTGCCCATCCCTACTTGTCCTTGTAAAAGTGCTGGTGGGTCTTCTTCTTGAACCACTGCAGTCACTCACTCTGCACATACTGTGCTGTTGGGTAGCGAGTTCTAGGAATCTGATCCAATCAAGATGGTGTGTTAATTGGTAATTAGTTTATTAATGCCACATGTACTGAGATACAGTGAAAAACTTAGTTTTGCATGCCATTCATGCATATCATTTCATTACATCAGTACATTGAGGTAGGACAAGGGAAAAGTAATAACATAATGCAGAACATAGCGTTACAGTTACAGAGAAAGTGCAGTGCAGGCGGACAATAAGGTGCAAGTGCCACAGCGAGATAGATTGAGAGATCAAGAATTCATTTTTATCGTACAAGAGTCTTATAACAGCAGGATAGAAGCTGTCCTTGAGCTTGGTGGTGCATGCTTTCAAGCTTTGTATCTTTGGCCTAATTGGAAGGGGGAGAAGAGAGAATGATTGGGGTGGAAGGGGTCATTAATTATGTTGGCTGCTTTCCTGAGGCAGTGAGAAGTGTAGACAGAGACCATGGAGGGGAGGCTGGTTTTAGTGATGGTCTGAACTGTGTTCATAACTCTGAAATGTCTTGTGGTCTTGGGCAGAGCAGTTGCCATACCAAGCTGTGATGCATCTGGATAGGATGCTTTCTATGGTGCATCTATAAAAATTGGTGAGGGTCAATGGGGACATGCTGATTTTAATGGAACATAGAACATAGAACAGTACAGCACAGGAACAGGCCCTTTGGCGCACAATGTTGTGCCAACCTAATTAAACTAGTAATTAAATGCCTTACTAAATGAATCCCTTCTGCCTGCACAATATCCATATCCCTTCCTTCTCTGCACATTCATGTGCCTATCTAAGAGCTTCTTAAACATCCCTGTCATATCTGCTTCTACTACCATCCCTGGCGATTGGGCTGCCAGGGGTTGTAGTGGAGGCAAATACATTAGAGTATTTCCTACAATATTTCCTGAGCTTCTGAGGAAATAAGAGTTGCTGATGTGCACTACTTGGTCTTCCCCACCTGCTTTTGTCCCAACAGGTGGTTGTGTGTGCAGCTTTATAAAGTTGTTCAGTTAATCTTTCTGATGCTCTGACTCCAGGGTTACTCCAGAGTTAGAAGGTCTGGGGTTTATGAATTTCTATCACCTTCTCAGGGCCTTGGAGCAAACCCATCTCATGCTCAACCAGACAAAAGATGCAATTTCATTGAGTAACAGGCAGTGGAGCATTGCATGTTGGAATTAGAAGAGTGAAAAAATAATAGGTTGGAAGGAATGATGGGATCAGGAATATTCCTGGTGTTGCAAATGATTGCACTGGGGAAGGTGCGGGGGAGATTCACCAGGGTGTGGCCTGGGATGGAGAGTTTCAGGTATGAGGAGAAATTGATTTGTTTTCCTTGGGGCAGAGCAGGTAGAGAGGGACTTGATTGAGGTATATTAGATTATGAGGGGCATAGATACAGCATGATTGTAAGAAACATTTCTCAGTAGCAGAAGTGTCCACAACCAGAAAGCATAGGTTTAAGGTAAGGGGTAGGAGACTTGGAAGGGATCTGAAGAAGAATTTTTCACCTGGAGGGTGGTTGGAATTTGGAACACACTACCTGAGGGGGTAGTGGACACATGTAAGAAGTATCTAGACAAACACTTAAATCACTGAGGCATAGAAGGCTATGGACTTAGTATTAAGAAACAGGTTTAGCATGGATATATACTTGATGGTCAGCATGGACATAGTGGGCTGAAGGGCCTGTTTCCATCCTGTATGACTCAATGATACCTAGACTCCCTAACTCTTAGTAAATGAGACTAAATTAGTTGAAGTACTATTTTTAATTAGTCAAAGCACAGAAATGCAGATCATACTGATGCTTTACGTTTAAAATCTGACTCATCTCTCTTCTGCTTCTTTTGTAAGTTCGCTTCACCTGTATTTCCTGGTTAGCAGCTAACTAGCAGGTAGAAATTTTATTTTCATTTAGATTGTCAAAATACTTCACAGATTGAGCAACTTTATTAAATCAAGTTTAACCTTCTTTAAGGCGGATATAACAGGTAAAAACGTGCCATTATATCTTTCTCTGATGCAGTCCCTGGGGTCACAGAGTTGCAGAACGATACAGCATAGAAACAGGTCCTTCAGATCACTGACCCTGAACTGATCATTAACCACCCATTTGCACTAATCCCACATTAAACTCATTATTTTATTCTCTCCACATTCTACCACTCACCTACACACTTGGAGGAATTTACAGCAGCCAATTAATGAACCAGCCTGCATATCTTTACTACTCTTCTCATTACTACCATTGGAGAGGAGATACAGGAGCCTAAAGACCCACACTCAGTGATTCAGCAACAGTTTCTTCCCATCCACCATCAGGTTTCTGAACGGTTCATGAACCCATGAGCACTACCTCATTATTCCTTCTTTTTGCACTATTTATTTATTTTTGTAATTTAGAATAATTGTATGTCTTTGCACTGCACTGCTGCCACAAAGCAACAAATTTCATGTCATATAAGTCAGTGATAATAAGTTTGATTCTGATTCTGATCATTATGATGTGGGAGGAAACCAAAGCACCTAGAGGAAACCCACAGGGAGACTCCACACAGACAGCACCTGAGGACATGATTGAACATGGGCCTCTGGAGCTGTGAGGCAGTGGCTCTACTGGCTGATCCACTGTTGTGTTCAAGAATCAAGGGTGGTTTAAGATCTGTATGGAGTGAGGTGGCTGATGAGGCCAATGTGGGTCCCACAGACTCTGGGCCAGGTGGGGTAGGACAGTTGAGTAGGACAGTATATGAGGTGGTACTCTCCGTCCTTCCCCTATATAGGCCTCTGATGCACAGACTTAAGGTTCTCAGTATAATTCCGAATGCACCTTCCTCACTTTGAATGGTGATGGGTCAGAGATTCCCAAGAGTCAGTGGGTATGCAAGGAGGCTTTAAAAACATCCTTGAAATGTTTCCTTTCTAATGGAACTCAAAGTGTCTGTTTCAGAAGTCTGCTATTGAGACAGTCAACGATGTGGCCTGTCCATTGGAGCTGACTGTGCATAATTGGAAAGTCAATGCTGGAGATGCTAGTCTGAGAAATGCCGTTATAACCAGTTGTTTAGTGTTAAAAGCTCACCCACGCCTTTGCTCTATTTTATCTGCACTAAAGTGTGGCTGAGTTGTTTGTGTGCAAAGTTCAAACTATGATATTTATGAATTGTTTTATTTCGAAATCTGAAACTAAAGCAAGCCTTTTGCTGTGGTGTGAGGATGTGAAATCAAGCAGGAAGGAAGTAGACGAGACAGACACTTCTGCCACTGTTGGACAGATGCCAACATGGTACAAAATAAAACCCTCCCAAACCTGGAAGACATTGGCTCCTGTTGAGCACATGCCTGTCACAAAGAAGGAAGTGGTAGTTCTTAATGAAGAAAGTAAATATGTTAACCTGGGGTCAATAGGAGTTCCCTCAACTTGACTTCCTTTCATGAGATGCATGATATAAGGACTTCAACTCAGCGATATTCCCAGGTTCGGAGAGGGAGGAGGAGAAATTTCCTCTGTCCGTGGGTTGTGAATCTTTGCAATTCTCTACCGCATGATGTTGAGTCAATAAATATATTCAAGGCTGATAGATATTTGGAGGACAGGGAAATGAAAGGTTATGGGGATTGGACAGGAACACAGAGCCGAGGCCAAAGAACGGAACACCCAAAGTCTTACTAAATGACAGGAAAGACTCAAGGGTCTGTATGATCAGGTTCTGCTCCTGATTCTTTGTTCCTTATGATTTTACGCGTGTAGACCTATTTCTTATCTACAAACTGATTGCTACCTGGTGGATATTTTATTCCCTCGACCATACTATACAGATAGCAGGATATCATAAATACACCTGTCCAATTATTAAAGCTGAGGGATATCATTGCACAACCTATCACCATTCACTTCCCTCTACCTTTCAATCCAGATGAAGGGTCTCAACTTGAAATGTCAACTGTCCCTTTTCCCCCACATATGCTGCCTGACCCTTTGAATTCTTCCAGTCTGCTATTTGTTGATCCCCCCCCAACTACCATTCTATCTGCCATCCAGTGTTCCTTAGTTCATTCCTGGGATATGGCAAGGTTAGCATTTATTTTCTATTGTATTGGCCTTTGAGAAGGTGTTGATGAGCTACTTTCTTCAATCACTGCTGTGCTTCTGGTGAAGATACTCTCACAGTGCTGCTGGGGAGGGAGTTCCAGGATTTAGACCCAGTGGCTGTGAAGGATTGGCAATATAGAGTCATACGGCACGGAAATAGACCCATCAGCCCACCACCTGTGCTGATCATCAAGCACCCATTTACTCTATCCTACACCATTCCCATTTTATTTCCTCTACCTTTCCATCAATTCCATCAATCCATCACCAACACACTGGGGGCAGTGTACCTAGACCATTAACCTACTAACTCGCACATTGTTGGGATATGGGAGGAAACTAGAAAACTTGGGAAAAACCCACACAGTCTCATGGAGAATGTGCAAACTCCACTGCAGACGTAAGGATCGAACTTGAGTTGCTGAAGCTGTAAGGCAGCAGCTCTACTAACTGCCACTGTGCCATCCACTGATATATTTATACGTCAGAACTATGTGCAACTTTAGGGGACTGACAGTGGTGGCGTTCCTATGCACCTCCTGCATTTATCCTTCTGCAGGTAATATTATCAGTCTGATTTATGTTAATATCTCTGAAGTACAAAATGTCCCACTTCCCAAGTTTAGATCCCTGTGACATCTCCAAATGATCAAATTTAAATTCGGTTTTAAAAGAGTCATAGCTTTTCCCTTTGTTAACAGGAGCTTGTTACAGATTTTTCCTGATCACTCCTATTCTCTGAAAGCTGAGCAGTTTGCTATTTTGAAAGGAAGATATTGGGGCAGGAGCAATGACCTGGTGTGCTGCCTCTCAATTTCCAGCTAAATGCCAATGGTCAGCACCAGGAACAGTACTTTCCGTGAAATTAATCATTATTATGATAAAAATGTCATGGAGAACAACCAGTTTGGAAGATCAATTTGCCAAAGATTTTCCAGGTGTTGACTGCTGTGTTAACAGCTGGCATCAGAACCCCTGTCAAGTCAGGTCTTGAGACAATGTCAGTCAGAGCTCTCTACCAGGGAAGACTTCAGTGGATACCTGATCAAACTAACTAGCTTTCAGCAAGAAGTGGCAATGAGAACCACCTCATTTCAGGTACATGGATAGGAAATGTTTAGGACCAAACACTGTGTGTTTCGATGTACATGTGACTAATAAAGATATCTTATCTTATCTTATCTTATCTTATCTTATCTTATCTTATCTTATCTTATCTTATCAAATGGGACTAGCTTGAATAGGCATCTTGGTCAGCATGGACCAGTTGGCCTGTTTCTGTGCTGTACAACTCTAAGACTCGATGACATCCTCTGTCCAAGTTGCAGATCAGTTCTGATGAAGAGTCACACACCTGAGTATTTCTCTTTCCACAGGTGCTGCCTGACCGGCTGAGTTTTTCAGCAATTTCTGTTTTTGTTGCAATTTCGTTGCCTGCAGTAGCACTGACCATTGAAAGTCAATTGAATCTGCCTATTTTGCAACTCTAATTATCTTTTCTTTGTCATTTAGTCTCACTTGCCTTCCACCCTATCGCATTTGATATATCCTCCTTTGTCCTACTTCTACATATTAAAACTAATTTTCCCTCTAATTTTCCCTAGTTCTGTCGGACACCAGCTCTGTTTCTCTCTCTTGTGCTGACCAGCTAACTGTTTCCACCATCCTCTGTTCTCATTTCAGATTTCTGGTACCTGCAGTACTTTGCTTTTGGATTCAGCTGCTCCTGATTTTTTTCCTGGAGTTTGGAATACTCACAGTTTCAGTGATGGAATCTTGCTTCGGGATCAGACGGCCAAAGTCAGCTAAACTGTGGGAAAATAATTTGCTTTCTATCTTCAGTACCATTCTGCATCCGTAATAAACAAGGGGGTGATATGAGAGCAACGTACACAAAATGCTGGAGGAACTCAGCAGGTCAGGCAGCATCTATGGAGGGAAATGAACAGTCGATGTTTTGGGCTGAGACCCTTCGTTAGGACTGGCCTGATATAAAATGACAAGACTTGGTGTGCATGGTAGAAATGTATTGGTGAAAGCAAATGAAGGAATGAAATTATAATTACAGTTTTATGGACTCAGTATGTTTCAAAGCCAGTAATCTGATAGTACCGTCACTGTAAAGATGCTCGAGGTGTAGAAGTTAGCCAGAAGAACAGGAGAGCTCTCTGATCTTTTTTTTATTTACAGCATGGTAACAGGCCCTTCTGGCCCAACGAGTCTGCGCCGCCCATTTTAAACCCAAATTAACCTACCCGTACGTCTTTAGAATGTGGGAGGAAACCGGAGCACCCGGAGGAATCCCACGCAGACACGGGAGAACGTACAAACTCCTTACAGACAGCGATGGGAATTGACCCCCGATTGCTGGTGCTGTAGTGGCGTCGCGTTAACCGCTACGCTACCGTGCCGCCCTTGGAATCTTCTTGGAAACTTTTACATCCAGCCAATAGGCTCTCCTCTCTCCTGACCATTTCTCTGACAGTGCCACACTCCCACAACTTGGCAAAGAAATATCAATCTAGATAATTGTGGTTAGGGATCACAGAGAAGTGATCAGAGGGTGAACTGCTTTCACTTATGCAGAACTTGAGATCAATTGGGCTGATTAAAGTTAGCCATGATTGTGGCCTTATTGCTGTTTTGTGTCATCCCTTACAATTGTGTCTTGAAGTGGTTTGCAATTGCCTGACTGCAACCCTCAGCCTTCCGCATAGTTAGGCTGAAATGTGATAGCCTTCCTGTGGCCCTCCTTGTGCCTGAGTCAGGATTTTGTGAGCTCAAACCCCACTGCAGAGAATCTGGTTGATATTTTAGGAGATGCTATCTTCTCTTGTCACCTTTTTTAGGTGGTTGTGGATGAGTGGATGGAGATACAATGGGTACAGATGAAGGGTCTCGACCCAAAATGTTGACTGTTCATTTCCCTCCATAGATGCTGCCTGACCCATTGAGTTCCTCCAGAGTTTTGTGTCTGAGTGCATGTTTGGGAGAGCTTGGAAGGAAGTTCTCTCTGGTGCCCTGTTTAATATTTATGCCTCAATCAACAGTACAAAAAGCAGATAATCTGGGTTGAATTTTTATAGCAGGAAAAAAGGCCATTCAGTCCATCGAATTTGCATTGGTCTCTGCAAGCCAACTCTGTAGGCAGCAACCTTTTCTTCTTTAAGTATCTATTCAGTTCCTTTTTGACAGCAGCTATAAAATCTGCTTCAACCATTCTTACTAGAAATATGTTTCAAATCATGACAGTAGGTTTTCCTCATGACCCTTATTGTTTCTTTTGTAGATCAGTTTAAATCCATTTCCTCTGGATCCTTCCACCAATGGGAAAGGTTCCATTCTCTTTTATTTTGTCATTATTTTAAACCGGTCTATTGAGTCATTCCTCGACCTTCCTTACTGGTTAGGTTGAACAGGGAGAACAACAACACCTCCATTCTAATTGGTAATTGGTTTATTATTGTCACATGCACTGAGAGACAGTGAAAAGCTTTGTTTTGCATGCCATCCAGACAGATTGTTTCATGAAGTACTTCAAGGCACTAAAAAGTGAAAAATAATGGCAATTCTTTATCCCTGGGACAATTCCAGTGAACCTTTTCTGCATTTGCTCCAGGACCTTCAATCTCCCCAGTGGCCAGAATTGAATGCAAGAGTCAGGTTCCACCCATACTAGTATAGTAGATATACAACAAACCCTCCTTCATTTGTAATGGCTTTCTCAATGTGACCATTTCGCTTTTTAGGTTTGTGTATAGATATACACCTGGTTCTCTCTCCTCCTGCATCCAATGTAGTGTTGTGCCTTTGCATTGGACTAAACCACACTAATCCCAGCACAGTTGCACCCTCCTCCCTCATGCTGGTCTTGCTGTTGCATTCTACTTTTGCAGCAGTGAGGCACCTTATGCACTGCTGGTGTTGCTGCTGCAGCCCTTCTGTGAGATGCAATGATCTGTAGATGACAATTAGGCTACAATTGCCACTAAATAAAGAAGCCCCTACAGACCATTCTGATGACCTCTGATAGTTTGTTTACTCACTGTTTCTACATGTCTCCAATCACTTGTAAAAAAATTAAAATATCAAATATTCAAAATATAAAAAATGAAAACTGACAAGTTTATTTGAAACCATATGAAACTGCTTTTAATTAGTCAACAACATAAATATATATCCTCCTTTCTTGTTCATTCTAAGAAGTATCACTTTGGACATCTCTGGGTTAATCTGCCTTTCCACCAGATTATTCATATCCTCCAGAAGTCTGTTACTAACAGTGTTTTACCACACTTCTTCAACCTTTGCACCACCTGAAAGTGTTGTGAAGGTTCCCCATAAATCCAAGTCCAGTTTATTAATATAGATATCAAGGAAAGAAGTGTTCCTGATAAAGATATCTAAGGAACACTGCTGTCTAATGCTTTCCATCCTGAAAAGTAATACTTTGCCAGGATACATCTCATCTCTTGTTCTGAACCTGAGTCTGTGGTATCCCATAATGTCTTGACTCAAAGGACAGATGCATTTCAAACCTGGTCCTTGGACCTTTCACCAGTCATAGCCAATGCATCTGGCATGGCCCCAGTCATTAGAATGGGGTTGCTGACATTCATTTAAAAGGGAAGTTTAGTTAATATATTTATTTTTATTTATTTCAATGTACATTGGTAAATTAGCTTATTATTGTCACATGTACCAAGGTACATGAACAAGTTTTGCTTGCCATCCAAACAGATCACTTCATTAGAACAGTGCATTATGGTATTACAAGGGAAAACAATAACAGAATGCAGAATAAAGTGTTGCAGTTATAGAGAAAGTGCAGTGCAGGCAGACGATGAGGTGTAAGAGCCATAACGAGGTAGATTGTGAGGTCAAAAATCAAACTTATCATACTAGAGAACCATTCAATAGTCTTACAACAGCGGATAGAAGCTGTCCTTGAACCTGGTGTTACGTGCTTCCATGCTTTTGTATCTTCTGCCTGATGGGAGTGGGAGAATAGAGACTGACAGGGGCGGGTGGGGTCTTTGATTATGTTGGCTGTTTTACTGAGGCATGTACAAGTATATTGTTGATTAATTAGCAGTAGTTACATATGTGTTCATGTTATTCCCTGTCCTGAATTCATATCCATTCCTGTTCCCTTTATTCCATGGGTTTCAGTTTGGATGGAGAGATTATTATGCGGCAGTTTATCAAATACCTTTCAACCATATTGTCCTTAACTACCCTCTCTGACACCTCATTAACAAATTAAATACGGGTTTTTAATCATCAGTTGTTCAACAAATCCACACAGGCATTTCTTTATGAATTAGTAGTGGTCCAAGTGGCTACTAATTTTGTCCTTGATTGTCATTTATAGTAACCAGATAACCACGTGCAAAATTCTTTGGTTTCTATCACATTATTGTTTGTGGAAGCTTTCTGTGTGCAATTTAGTTATGTTTGATACATTACAATATTATGGAGTCATAGAGTCATACAGCATGGAAACAGGCCATTTGGCCCACAATGTCCATGCCAACCAGCGGGCACCCATCTGTATTAATCCCATCTCCCAGCACTTGGTTTGCAGCCTTCCATGTCTGGGTGATTCAAGTGCTCATCTAGACACTTCTTAAATGCTGTCATCGATTCTGCTTTCACCACTCTCTCAGGCAGTGTGTTCCAGGTACTCACCACTCCCTGGGTGATAAAGGTCCCCCTTGCTAGTAGTAAAGTAATTTGGGATTTCATGTGTTTATGAAAGGGCCTTTAGCAATGCAAGCTTTTCTTTATGGGGATGTCAAAATAAACATACAATTATAGGAAAGAAAATCAAAGTTCACGGAATTCCCTGGAAATGATAACATGTCAATGGCATTGTACAGTTAACCCACACTGCCAACAAGGCAGCTTTATCGATGAGTAATTTAGAGGATTTGCATTTTAAAACGTTACAGCTCTGTTGAATCTGAGGAGTACTAAACTTTTATCCAGTCTGGCTTTGCTACAAACCACCTTCCTTCCCTACAAGTAACTGGGGGGTAATGCTCACACTTAGCTGTGGAGGAGTTACACAGGAAGGCATTGGCTTTCAGGAGGGCAGGAATTGCTGAACAGCACCAAGCTGGCTAGGATATATGCCCCTGTTTATATGCTCAGATAACCACAGGGACCTTGCTCCAATGATACCTTGAGCTGTCCACTGCCTTTCTCTCCTTTCCCTCTAATTTGCAATAACAGCAAATCAGGCATGCCCAATTCTACCAGACTATAAAAGATAGTAACTACCTGGTATCCATATTTGACTCACAGATAACAGAGTAATCCCATTCCCCCACTAATTATCCCTGAATTCGATTCTCCCCACATCCTCTTCAATACTCCCCAGATTCTGTCCTCACTTGCATACTAGAGGTAGCTTACAGTGACCAGTTAATCCTCCCAACCCACATGTCTTTGGGATGTGGGAGGAAGTCGGACCATCCAGAGGAAACCCACGCGGTCTCAGCGAGAATGTGCCAACTTCATACAGACAGCACCCGAGGTTGGGATTGAACCTGGATCACTGGTGCAGGGAGGCAATATCTCTACCAGCTGTCACAATGCCTATCCGTGTAGGTGATTTTCATTGCACCTGTGCTTACATGTACCTGTGCACATGACACTAAACCTGACTTTGACAATACAGAACACTAGTCATAAAACAATGGTCAGAGAGATATGCTTTTATTTGGCTTCATTCCCAATTCCCATTCTCCTTCCAAACAATAAATACTGGACAAAAATATTTGATTTTATTATTGAACTCACCCACAATTTTACCATCAGCACCCCATCAGCCATCCCATCCATGCCTCCCTAACGAGCATTGTGATGCCCTACCTTGAATTGGAAAATCCGCATTCTACATAAACGAGGGGTTCCACCATCAGTTTGTGACAGAGGTCAGCCCTTGAGCACCAATTCATGTAGTTCAATGGCTCCCAGGCTGACGTAACCTGCATACCTCCATACCTACAAACTGACTGCTACCTTTCCAGCATAACATTTATAATGTATTTCATTGTCCATAAAGTGACCCAGGTGATGCTCTAGGACATAGCCGCTGCTATAGAAATGTAACCATCCAGGTGAGATTTATTTTGGGAGATTAGAACAAAGGCTCCTCAGATTCTGGAGTAATCAATTGCGCCCCTGTCTAATGATTCCACATTGATGAAGCGTTAACTCTGTTTCTCTCTCCACAGATGCTGCCTGACCTGCTCAGTGTTTCCAGCATTTTCTCTTTATATTTCAGATTTCCAGCATTTGAAGTTTTTTTGATTTTCATTCTCTCACTTTCTATTATATGCAATCCATCAACAACAAAAATATGCAATTATATAGTGTATTTCACATTGCAAAACATTAACATAGCAACAATTTGATATTCAACTAAATGAAGAGATGTTAATGTTGATGAATATGGTGGTTACAAAGTAGTTAAGCTACTGTCCCCAGTAATCCAGATGCCTGGTCCAGAGATGTGAATTCAAATCCCACCAAAACAACTTTAGATTCAATTGATTTAATTGAATTAAATTCTGGAATTTAAAGAAAACTGCTAGTCATTAGTGATTATGACCTTGAAGGTACTGAATTGTCATAAAAATCCCACCTAGTCCATCAGTGTCCTTCCACGAGAGGATATCTGTTGCCTTCACCTGGTCCGGCCTCTATTTGACACCAGACCAGTGGCAATACCTCAATTCACTTCATAGGCAACTCTGCTCAGGTGACATTTAGGGAGAGACAATAAATGCTGGCGTTGGCAGTGATGCCTACATTCTGAAAAATAAAATTAGAACAAATAAAATGGCCAAGAGTTGACTTTAAGGAATGACTTAAAGGAGTTAAGAGAGGCAGACTGACTTGTAAGGGAAGGAGCAGGAATTCCAGAGATTTGGGCCTTGGTAGATGAAGGATTAAAAGCAGGCAGTATCTGAGGAACACAGAGAATCCAGGCTCATAAAGATTACAGAGACAGAAGGGAACAAGAACATGGTGAGAATTGAAAGCATCGACGTTCATTGTAAAATCAAGGCTTTGCTTACGTGGGGACCAATGTAGGTCAGTGAAAACAGTGACGATAGATAAATAGAACTTGGTGCAAATTAGGGCAGAACAGCTGAGATTTGGGAGTCGTCAGGTTAGATATTTGAGGTCAGTGAGGAGTGTTCGGAATATGAATACCTTGAATGTGCCCCTATGTTTGTTAAATGTGAAAAGAAGGAAATTGATGGATATCCCCATCAGGAAATTTGTTGTCAATGAAATGGCCATGAAGGATTTGTCATTACTACATAGAACATGGAACAGAGAACAGTACATCACAGAAACAGGCCCTTCAGCCCACAAAGTTGTGCCAAACTAATTAAGCCTAAACCCTTTTGCCTGCACAAAGTCCATATCCCTCCATTCTCTGCATATTTATGTGCCTATCTAAGAGCCTCTTAAACCCCTCTGTTGTATCTGCCTCTGCCACCACCCTTGGCAGTGCATTCCAGGCATCCACCACTCTCTGTGTAAAAATCTTGCCCCACACATCTCCTTTGAACTTTCCCCCTCTCACCTTAAATGCATGCCCTCTTAGTATTAGACATTTCAACTCTGGGAAGAAGGTATGGTCTGTCTACTCTATCTATGTCTCTCATAATTTTATAAACTTCTATCATGTCTCCAATCAGCCTCTGCTGCTTCAAGTTTGTCCAATCTCTCATTATAGCACATGTCCTCTAGTCCAGACAGCATCTTGGTAGATCTCTTCTGCACCCTCTTCATGGCCTCCATGTCCTTGAATCCAATACTCCAGATGCGGCCTGACAATAACCTTCCACGGGAGATAGGAAAACAGCTGTGTACTGATTTTGTCTCCCCAAAGAGGTTCTGGTGGAGTGGGAATGTAGTTCCCCACTTGGGTACACTGGTGAGGTCCTACTACAAATTCCTATTGACATCCAGCCCTCTTGATTCGATTATGCTCTGATCAATTGCCCTGTTTGTGTCTGGTAAACCACATCAAGATCAGATACTGTGTGGTTCAATACGATCATTCGTAAGAAAAATGAAGGCAGCTTTAAATCAGACTGGCACACTGTAACTCAAAGATTACATCCTGCTTCAAGTGAGCCCATTGTTCTCTGAGTGAGTTGGCTGACGAGATGCTAGTGTCTGTATGACTGGATGCATATAAGAATTGGAAGAGTTTTTAAAGGCAGACTTATTCACAAACAAAACTACAACATCTAGTGTGTGCAGAGAATCTTCAAAAATCGTGAAACATTTCAAAGTTCTTCATGGTAGTATTGTCAGACTTGACAGGAGCCATATATTTAAGCAATAGGACAAGGATCCCACAGCAAGGGTAGAGGTATGGTCTTACAGAGGGAGACACATAAAAAAGCAGTGAAAGGGAGCTAAAGGCACCAATAGCGCAGCAAAAGAAATAGGGGTGTGGTCTAGTCAAGAATTGAAGGAATGCAATGATCCTTGGGCTTGTGGGGCTGATATCTACAGTGGAGCAAGAATTTGAGAAAAAGGATAAGAATTTTAAAATCAAGACATTGTTGGAATGGGAGCAGGTGTTGGTCGGAGTTTACTGGGGTAAGCTGTCAGCTAGGTGCATAACTCTGCTTTATAAGATGGAGGTGTGGTTGAAGTATTTTGACAGTGGAACAGGTGCTGGGTCTTTCTTTAGACCGAAGAGTCTTCGAGGAGATCTCAAGAGCACCATAAACCTGCAAATGAATCAAAATAATGGGAAGTTACCCGCTCAGTCACAGTTAAAAAAAACACACAACCGTTCAAGTGGCAACATTTTGTACACAGCAACTCATGCATATATTTTATGGCCTGATAGATTATTTATTACCCATTGAATAAAAAGCATGTCTTTTGCATCATGGTTTTGAATGCATTTTGCTGCTAACAAATTAAGAACTGTGATCTGACTTACTTCAAGGTACTATTACACAACTGTGGATTGATATAGCACAGCTGCAGCCTCACAGCTCAAGCGACCTGGGTTCAATCCTGACCTCTGGGCTTGTCCGTGTGAAGTTTGCATGTTCTCTCTGTGACTTTGTGGATTTTCCCTGGGTGTTCCAGTTTCCTCCTACATCCCAAAGACGTTCAGGTTGGTAGGTTAATTGGCCACTGTAAATTACCCCTGGTGTGTAAACGAGTGGTAGAACCTGGGATGAATCTGTGGATTAGTGCAAATGGGTGCTTGATGGTCAGTGTGGACTCAGTGGGCCAAATGGCTTGTTTTTGTGCTGTGTGATTCTATAACACCCTTCAGTTCCAATCTGTGTATGCTGTATCTTATAAACTCATTTTTTGGATTCTGGACATCATTGACAAGGAGACACAAAAGATTGCAGATGCTGGAATCTGGAGCAACAAACAAGAAGCTGGAGGGAATCAGCAGGTCGAGCAGCATCTGTGAAGGGAAATGGACAGTCGATGTTTCGGGTCGACACCCTTCATCTGGACTGAAAGAGTAGAGGGGAGATCGCCAGTATAAAGCAGTGAGGGGGAGGGGTGGGGGCAAGACCTGGCAAGTGATAGGTGGATCTAGGTGAGGAGGGGATGATTGGCAGATGGAGGAGGGAAGGCTGGAAATAGCGACAGAAGCTTGGAGGTGATAGGTGGAGGCAACAAAGGGCAGCAGATGATGAAAACTGATAGGAAAGGAAGGTGGAGCAAGGAGCCAAATAAGGGAGGTGGGGTGGGCAGAGTCATCCCAATTTATACCCATCCTTGATACCCTTGAGGGGTTGGCAGCGAGCCACCTTCTTGATCTGCTGTTGTCTTTCCCTTGATGGTGACCTTCAGTGTTGATGGGGAGAATATTCCAGGATTTGGATCCGGGGATGATGAAAGAATGACGATATCTTTTAGGATGGGATATGACTTGAAAGGGAACCTACAGGGGATGATGCTCCCATTCACCTGCACTCTCTATCCTTGGCAGTTGAGGGCACAGGCTGAAATAGTGCAGTCACAGAAGTCTAGGCAAATAACTACAGTATGTTTTGGTAGAAAGTGCAAATATTTAGGTTGGTGGATGAGGTGCCAATCATGAGGGTTGCGTTGTTCAGGATTGTTTTGAACTCCTTGGATGATGTGCTTCAATCCCTGACAGAAGAGAGAGCTGGTCTGGAAAGTGTTAAATGAACATAGACAGTAACGAGACAGAGTCTGATTGTAAATCCAGGAGTAGAACAGAATAGTCTGTTTTCATAATGAGTCATTGGCTTTGCATCATCTGCTGCTCTTAACACACAGCCAGCTCAGAGCAGATATAAAGAGGACTGGGCTACGAAAAGGAAGTGGTGAGCACAAGGCTGTCCTCAGAATAACACATATCAAGTACCTTGACTCGCATTACCATGGACTGCACAGCTTGCAAACATGTAGCTGGGCAGGTGCCCGTGTTTGCAAAGTCTGTATAAATTCCGGTAAAATGTGTCAAAATATTTTCTGAAGTCATATTAGCACTGGTAGAATTTTAACCATTGCAAATACCCACCCCATTTCCACCTCCTCTGTCCACACTGTTAAACTCACACAGTTTCAAAAGAGGTTGCTCAAATCTGTGGAGGAACCTCATTCTGCCCCATCCTTTCTCTGTGCCTCCATAATTTTACCTCTTCTGGGATTTTTCCAACTCGCATTGAAAGTTACTATTCAATCTGCTTTGATATCCTTTGCATTCTAACTTGCAACAACTTCCATTTATATAGCACTGCAGCATTGCGAAAAGATCACATGGTACATCCCAAGAGTGCTACCAGTCATGTGCTCCACTGGAACCGTTAGGGCAGGTGACCAAAAACTTGAGAGGATGGGAATGGGGGTGGGGGGGGGGCACAACACAGTTGTGCAGCAATTAGTGTTTCTGCCTCACTGCTCATCTGACCCAGGTTCAATCCTGACCTCTGGCATTTTCTGAGTGGAGTTTGCACATTCTACCTGTAACTGTATCAGTTTCCAAAAGGTGCTCTGGTTTTCTCCCACATCCCAAAGGCGTGTGAGCTAGTAGGTTAATTGGCTGCTGTAAATTACCCCAGGTGTATAGGTGATGGATGGTGGGTTAATTCTGTACATTACCCCTGTTGTAGGTGGGTGGTGGGAGAATGGGGGGCAGTTGATGGGGATGACAGAGAGAATAGGGTATAGGGAAATCTAGGGTAATGGGATAAATGGGAATGCCAAGACAGACAGAAAGACAGAGAGAGAGAGAGAGAGAGAGAGAGAGAGAGAGAGACAGAGACAGAGAGACAGAGACAGAGAGACAGAGACAGAGACAGAGACAAACAGAGACAGACAGAGAGACAGAGGGGTAGGGGAGAAAGGGAGAGGGTAAGAGAGAGGGAGGAGACAGGGGGGAAGAGAGGGACAAGGGAAGAGATGGAGAGGGAGAGAGAGATAGAGAGAGAGGGGAGAAAGAGATGGAGGAAGAAGAAGGGGAAGGGATAGAGGTGGGAGAGAAAGTGAGAGAGATAGAAAGAGAGAGAGAGGTAGAGGGAGAGAGAGAGAGAGAGAGAGAGAGAGAGAGAGAGAGAGAGAGAGGATGGGGGGTTGGGGTGTGTGTTCCAGTGCTCATAACTGTAAGCTTCGAAGATGGGGAAATTAAATCTGATGAACAAGTAGTTAGTATGAGAGAAGTGCAGATATCTCAGAGGAGTGGAGGAGATTACAAAGGTGGGAGGGGTAACTTTAGAGGGATTTGAAAGGAGGGCAAGAGTTTTAAAGTTGAAGCATCACTTTAACCTTTCGCCAGTGCAAATCAGCAAGAATGGGAGTGATGGATGAAGGGAACACACTGCATGAAAAGTACTTTCAACCTTTGTGTCCACTAGTGCCCTCTGGTTACTGATGCTCCTGGCACCAGAAACAAGTTGCCTCATTGCGATGTATTCTACAAAGGCCTGATCCATTATAGGTATCTGCCACGGCTCATGATGCTGCACTTTTGCCTCTGTTTGAAGACTGAGAGTTCCGTTCACCAGATGTTAGCACATAAATCAAGGCTGATGCTCCAGTGCATTAGTGAGTGCTGCATTGTTGGTGACACTGTATTTTGGATGAGACGTTAAATCGAGGGGTTTCTGGTTGACTCAGGAGGACATAAATTATTGGCAATGTTTAGAAGAGCAGGAGAGTTTCCCCTCATTTCATTGAAAATGTTTACCATTCACTTAATATCACTAAAACACATGATTGTGTCATTATAGAGTCATAGAGTTGTACAGCACAGAAACAGGCCCTTCAGTCCACCACGTTCATGCTGACCTTCTTGCCCATCGACACTAATCTCATTTGCCCACATTAGGGGCAAATGCCTCTGAAATGTAATACAGGCCGTCCCCAGGTTATGACTGCCTGACTTACAGACACCTGTACATACAAACGAGCTCCCATTATGTTATTAAATTCAAAAGCAGATGTACGTACATACATTTGTTCCTATGAACAGTAGAACTAGTTTCCTCTCTCTCTCCATTTTTAGTGATTCTTCTTTCTTATCAACCTTATGTGCATTTGATGCTGTTCATTACAATACTGTGGAGGTATGGTTACCATATTCTGTGATTTTTGTGTATTTTCCAACTTATGGACAAAATCGACTTAAGGACATTCGTAAAAACGGAACCGATTCATTACCCCTTGGGAACGGCCTGTAATTGTATCTGATTCCAACACCTCCTCTAGCAAGGCATTCCTGGTTGTTGTTTGTGGGGTCTTGCTGTGTACCAACCGGCTCCCCTACTTCTTGCATTACAACAGCTTCATTGGCTGTATGGTGCTTTGGGATGTACTGAGGTTATGAAAGTGGCTGTGTCAAGTCTTCTTTCTTTTCATGGCCCAATGCCTACACTGGATGTTGTTTAGCTTCTTGAACTCAGTGGAGACCAAGAAAGTTCACCAGTGCCTTTACTTCCTCAGGAGCCTAAAGAAATTTGGCATGTCCCCTTTGACACTCACCAACTTTTATCGATGCACCATAGAAAGCATCCTATCTGGATGCATCACAGCTTGGTATGGGAACTGCTCTGCCCGGGACCGCAAGAACCTGCAGAGAGTTGTGGACACAGCCCAGCACATCACCGAAACCAACCTCCTCTCCATGGACTCTGTCTATACCTCTCACTACCTTGGTGAAGCAGCCAGCATAATCAAAGACCCCACCCATCCGGGTCATTCTCTCTTTTCTCCTCTTCCATCTGGCAGAAGATAGAGGAGCCTGAGAGCACATACCACCATGCTCAGGGACAGCTTCTATCCAACAGTGATAAGACTGTTGAATGGTTCCCTTATGCGGTGAGGTGGACTCTTGACCTCACAGTCTACCTTGTTATGACCTTGCACCTTATTGTCTACCTGCAATGCACTTCCCTGTAGCTGTGACACTCTACTCTGTATTCTGTTATTGTTTTTACCCTGTACTACCTCAATGCACTATGTAATGAATTGATCTGTACGAACGTAATGAAAGACAAGTTTTTCACTGTACCTTGGTACAAGTGACAATAATAAACCAATACCAATACCTGTTTCTCTCACCTCTGTCATCCCAGCCACTGGTCTATTCTGAGACCAAGTGCAGATTAGATGACTGCTTTGCCGAGCACCTGTGCTCTGTCTGTTGTGGCCGTCTGGAGCTCCAGGTTCCACGCCATTTAATTCTTCTCCCCATTCCCACACCGATATGTCTGTCCTTGGCCTCCTCCACTGCCAGTGTGAGCCTCAATTGTTACATACCAGCAACAAAAGAAACACAACGAGCCATGTATAAGTGTTAGAAACTATTTTATTAATAATTACTTGTGATAATAAGAAAAGTAAAAACATTGGATATTAAACATTAACCCCAAAACTAATAAACTCAAAGTGTGTGTGTGGCAAATTCCCAAACCCCAAGTCTAGGAATAGTTCTCAAAGTTCAGTTCAGCAAGTCATAAGGTGAAACGTGAGCAAAGGCTTTTTGCAAAACCACCATTGACTTAAGAGAAAATGTAGAGAGAATGTGGAGAGAAATTACAAAATCCATATGTTCCACGATGGAACCCACACAACACCTCAATCTCAGATGATCTCCACTGCTTTGTTCCAAAGTATCTGCCACCCCAAAGGCATTCGATACATGGTCGCCTACAGAAATACCTGTTTTCCAGTACAGGTTAACGACAAAGTGGACTCCATTTGATTGCTCCAAAAATCCATACATGGATTGTAGTGACAGACACAGCTATTGTTCTTCATCCATTGATACGGAGACCAGCAGACAGTGTCTCTCTCTCTCTCTCTCTCTCTCTCTCTTTCTTCGACTGTCTGTGCAAAACAGCCAGCACATTTTTATAGTCTTGCTGTCTTGGAGATAAAACCACACACACACCACTACTCTACTGTCCAGGTGCCTTAAAGGGACATTCACCAAATAGCAACCTGGCTCATAATACAATGCAAACTGGAGGAACAGCACCTCATATTCCGCTTGGGCAGTCTACAACCCGATGGCATGAACATTGACTTCTCCAATTTCAGTTAAATTGCTCCTCCTCGGTCACTTTTCTCCCTCCTCCTGATCTAACCCAGTTCCTCCTGCACCCTCCCAACCCCTAGCCCCCCATCTCCCTGTTTCTTTCCCCTCCTCTACGCAGTCCATCTGCCCATCATCCACACACTCCTCCCACTGGGTCCGGTCCCCCCACTGTTCCCATCTGTACCCACCCCCCCCCCCCACCCCCAACCTCCCTTATTTGGTTCCATGCTCCACCTTCCTCTCCTATCAGGTTCCATCATCTGGAGCCTCTTGTTGCCTCCACCTCTGTCGTTACTTCTGCTCTTCCTTTCTCCATCTGCCTATCACCCCTCCGCACCTGGATCCACCTATTGCCTGCCAGCTCTTGCTCCATCCCTTCCCCTCACCTTTTTATACTGTTTCTCCTCTATCTTTTAGTCCAGGTGAAGGTCTCAATCTGAAACGTCAACTGTCCATTTCCCTCCACAGATTCTGCCTGACCTGCTGAGTTCCTCCAGCAGCTTGTTTCTTGCTCCAGATTCCAACATCTGTAGTTGCCACTGCTCCATTCTGGTTGGCTTTACAGACAGAAGAATAATGTTTGTCCTGCTGATATGTATTGCAACGGTGAATTATTGGTATCCTGAATGAGTGGTAATACTGCTCTACTGTATACGAAAAGTCGAGGTAGCATCACCAACAGCATTGGTCACAATGTTCATGCCATCGGGTTATAGACTACCCAGGCGGTATGTGAGGTGCTGTTCCTCTGGTTTGCATTGAGCCTCACCCTGGCAGTGGAGGAGGCTGAGGATGGACAGGTCAGTGTGGGAATGGGGAGGGGGGTTGAAATGGCTAGCAAACGGGAGCTCCAGATGGCCATGGCAGATGGAGCACAGGTGCTCGGCGAAACGGTGAGAAAAAGAGGGGCTATGCTCTCCTTTGAGTCCAAGAAGCAGAACAAGATCTATTATAGGTATCGGGCCAAGAAAAGAAAGAAGATTTGACTCAGCCCCTTTCATAATCTCAGTGCATCACAAAGCACCTTGAACCTAAAATAGGTGTGAAATACAATGTAAAAACACAGTTGAGTTAGTTTCAGTGCTTTTGATGTTTTTAGTGCATGAATGTGTTTTTGGTGTGTTAAAAAGTTGAAAAAGACTCTTTAAATTTTACATCAAAGTATTTTGTTTGTTAATAGGTTGCTGGCTGTGTTGTCAAACACAGCCAGCAACCTATTACTCCTGGGGCAGAACCTAACTGGCTGTCAAAGCCCTTCTGTGAGTGCAGCTGGCTGACTGCTTGAGCCAGAAGCAACAAATAATCTGCTGGAGGAACTCAGCAGGTCGAGCAGCATCTGTGGGGGGAAAGGAATTGCCGACGTTTCAGGTCAAAACCCTGCATCAGGACTCGTGCTGCTCAGCCCTCTGAGTTCCTCCAGCAGATTGCTCGTTGCTCCAGATTCCAGCATCTGCAGGCTCTTGTGTTTGCCCTGAGACAGGCCCTGTACTGAACTCAGCCACACTGAGCTCCCCTGGCAGTCTGCATGAAGGGCCACACTGGAACAAACAACATGGTTTAGTGGAAGACAGACAGACAACATTGAGGCAAAGATGTCAGGAGGTGTCTACCTCACAATCACCATCTTTTTTATCACCCCTTTCTTTGTTTTCTGGTACCATTTCCTACCTCAGTTACTAGACTTTAAAAAAAATCCTTCAAGGACTTATTTTTTGCAAAGTTTACAAAGTTTTTTTTAAAGAAAAACTCAGTCAGTTAAGCTTTTGCCAAGTGGGCTGTGCACTGGCTGCATATGAGTATTTCTGGAAATAATCTGGATTGAACTGGTTGGGACACAATTTGGAAGGTACAGGTTTCCAGCATCAACAGCTGAGGTGATAAGTGGGTAGCATGCAGAGTTAAAGGTAGCCGGAACTCAGAACACTGGCTTGGTGGTGACCACAGCTGGTACTAATGCCAGGGAAGCCAGCCAATTCCTTTGGGCTTTGCCTTACAAGCACTTGGCATAAAATCTTTGAGCCTTCTCACGATCGAGCTTTAAGCCGGGCCTGACTCTGCTGTTTTGAGACACAGTGCAATTAACAATGAATAAACAGTTTTATTGTTCTATGAGGAAAGCGGGCTCAAATGAACATCCCTGTGTGTGAAGTGTGAAGTTAAAGTTTCAGGGCAATGACTTTTCATTAGAGGGGATGAAAGTTTACTGTCTTGAATCATTAACTCTATTTCTCCCTCTGCAGGTACTACCAGCCCTGCTGAGTGTTTCTGTCCATATACCATCGTCACTGTTAAAATGTAAGGGATAAAGCAATCGAACTGTGCATGGCAAGATCCCACCAGTAGCATGGTGAGACCAGAAGCAAGGACAGTTTCTATCCTGTTGTTATTAGACTCTTGAATGGACCTCCCATATGCTAAAGATCTCCCAGTCTACCTCCTTGTGGCCCTTGCACTTTATTTGTCTACTTGCACTGCACTTTCTCTGTGCTACAACACTACATTTTGCATTGTTTTCTACCTCGATGTACTTATGCATGGCATGATCTGAATGGATGGCATTAGAACAAAAACTTTTCACTGTATCTTGGTGCGTGTGACAATAATAACCAATACCAATAAAGGCAGATGATCTGTTTGATTGACACTGTTTGAGGGATAACTATTGGCCAGAGCCAAGGATAATGCCCCAATTGCTCTGCTTTGAAATAGCACCATTGTACCTCATTTACTTCTAGCTGAGAGCTTGTAACCAAGATCCTTGGTTCAACATCCCAGTGAAAGATGGCAGTTTCAACTGTGCTCTGGTCTCCTTGCAGTCATCTGGATTTTGTGCATGATGATATCTGAATTTGATACCTTCCTCCTCAGTGGTGAGGAAGCTATCCCAGAGCCAGAGCTGACACTAAGAGAGCATTGGGTTGATGCTAAAGAGCAACAGTGTTATTCCATACTTTAATTGAGTGTGTTTCAGTGCTGCTGCTTCCTCACTCCAATGTCTCTCATCCAACTCACAATTTATCATCCTCAACCTACCTACAAGTTTGCAGATGACTCCACTGTGGTGGGCCGAATCTCAAATAACTACAAGTCGGAGTACAGGAAGGAGATAGAGGGCCTAGTGGCATGGTGTCATGATGACAGCCTTTCCCTCAATGCCAGCAAAACAAAAGAGCTGGTCATTGACTTCAGGAAGGGGAGTGTTGCACACGCTTCTGATAACGTCAACAGTTCTGAGGTTGAGAGGTTTGCAAGCTTCAAGTTCCTAGGAGTGAATACCGCCAATAGCCTGTCCTGGTCCAACCATGTGGATGCCACAACCAAGACAGCTCATCAGCACCTCTACTTCCTCAGGAGGCTAAAAATATTTGGCATGTCCCCATTAACTCTCACCAATTTTTATAGATGCACCAAAGAAAGCATCCTATCGGGATGGATCACGGCTTGGTATAGCAACTGCTCTGCCCATGAATGCAAGAAATTGCAGAGAGTTGTGGACACAGCCCAGCACATCACGGAAACCAGCCTTCTCTCCATGGACTCAATCTACACTTCTTGCTGCCTTGGTAAAGCAACCGACATAATCAAAGACCCCTCCCACCTCAGACATTCTCTCTTATCCCCCTTCCCATCAGGCAGAAGATACAGAAGCTTGAAAGCATGTACCGCCAGGCTTATGGACAGCTTCTATCCCGCTGTTATAAGACTATTACAATGATGGACTCTTGACCTTACAATTTACCTCTTTATGCACCTTATTGTCTGCCTGCACTGCACTTTCTCTGTAACTGTAACACTATATTCTGCATTCCGTTACTGTTTTCCCTTGAACTACCTCAACGCACTGATGTGATGAAATGATCTGTATGGATAGCATGTAAAACAAAGTTTTTCACTGTACCTCAGTACATGTGACAAAAATAAACCAATTTGCCAATTTACCTCCTATCCTGGTCATTCTTCAATACCTCGTTTGCCCAGATACCCTAGAGCAAAGATGACAATTCTATCTGGAATAAATAGCATTTCTTATGTGAGTGCTAATCTCTAACTCACTGACAGCTGTTTGCTGCTGTTTCTGTGACTGAGCCCCGTCGTCAGTGGTAGCAATTTGCCAAGACTCATCCAGGACACAAGAGCAGATGGTTGTTGTGGTTGGAAGTCAGTCATCTCCAACCCCAGGTAATCACTGCAGGAGTTCCTCAGGTGATTGTTCTGGGCCCAACCATCTTCGACTGTTTCGTCAATGACCTTCCTTCCATCAAAAGGTCTGAAGTGAGAACGTTTGCACAATGCACTTGTAAATCCTCAGCAAAGGAGCGGTCCACACCAGCGCGCAGAAATATTGTGAATACTGGTTCTCCCTCCCCATCTTTACATATTTGAAACAATCAAACAAGGGCTGATGAGCAATAATTAATAATTGTGCCACAAAAGTGTTAGACAATGACCATATCTAATAAAATGTCTCACCATCTACCCTTGATATTCAATGGCAATACTTTTACCTCTTTCTACCACCCACACCCAACCCTCTCCCCACTGAAATCCCATCCTGGAGGTCACCATTGATCAGAAATTCAACCAGACTAAGTACATAGCTACAAGAGCAGGTCAGAGGCTGGGTATCCTGTGGTGAATGACTCACTTCCTGACTCCCAACGCCTTTCCATCATCTACAAGATGCAAGTCAGGAGCATTATGGAATGCTATCCATTTCGGTATTTGGTAATTGGTTTATTATTGTCACATGCACCGAGGTACAGTGAAAAACTTTGTTTTGTGTTCCATCCATACAGATCATTTCACCGCAATGGTACATTGAGGTAGTACAAGGGCTTGGACAAATACAGCTTCAACAGCACTTAAGAAGCTCAGCGACATCCAGGGCAAGGAGCTGACTTGATTGGCACCCCATCCACCACCTTAAATATTCATTGCCTTCACCACCAGAACACCTGCAGTCTGTACCATTTCCAAAATGCACCACAGTTACTCACTGGGTATATGCACTCTGACAGCACCTCCCAAAATGGAGAACTCTACCACCAAGAAGGGCAAGGGTAGCAAGTGCAGGAGAACTCCACCCCTTGCAGGATCCCCTCCGAGTCACACACAATCCAGACTTGGATATACATTACTGTTCTTTCATCGCTGTTGGGTTTAAATCTTGGGTACCCTTTCTAACAGTGCCGTGGAAATATATTCATCGGAAGAACTGCAGAGGTTCAAGAAGGAAGCTCACCACCAACATCTCAAGGACATTTAGGGATCGGCAATAAATGTAGATCTTGCTACCTACCCCCAGATCAGAAAAACTAATCAATTTAATACTAAAAGTTGCATTTGAAAGCTCGCACCAGTTATTCCCAATGCAGAAACTGGGTTTCCACTTACTTCAGTGGAGGTGTTAAGTTACAGGGGACTAGGTTAAGTTTGGCGAATTTACATGTGTTCGAATTGTTAGAGATTATTTTAATATTTTAAGTTCTTTTTGAAGTGTTTGATTTTTTAAAAATATCATGCATGTGAATTATAATGTAAAATTTAATAATTTTATTTGTTTTTAATGCTTTTGAAATCTTCAAAAGGTCAAAACATTCAAGATGCATCATACAAAGCATCTTATTCGGATGCAACACAGCTTGGTATGGCAAATGCTCTGCCCAAGACAACAAGAAATTTCAGAAAATTGATAACGCAGCCGAGTCCATCACACAAGCCAACCTCCCGTCCATTGGCTCTGTCTATACTTCTTCTGCCTCGGGAAAACAGCCAACATAATCAAGGACCTTGATTATGATTATGATTATGATTACTTTGGTCATTCTCTCTTCTCCCTTCTCACATTGGGCAGAAGATACAAAAGGTTGAAAGCATGTACCATCAGGCTCAAGGACATCTTCTATCTTGTTGTTATTATACTCTTGAACAAGCTCTCATATGCTAAAAGATGAACTCTTGATCTCACAATCTACCTCACAGTGGCCCTTGCACTTTATTTGTCTAACTTCACTGCACTTCTTTGTAACTGTAACACTATATTCTGCATTTTATTTTCCTTTTTACTACCTCAACATACTTATGAATGGGGCTTGTTCTGGTTCTTCATCTCCTTCAGCAACCCCTCAGGATCGAAGACAATTTGCTTGCACTCCTGTTCAGTAAATCTGAGATGTCTGATGTGGGACCCATGGAGTCTGCCACGGGTGGGGCAGGAGGTGTCCGATGGGATGGGTGGGTGGGTAGTGTGTGAGATAGGGCACTCCTCCTATCTTAGACTTTGATGTGCCATTGATGTAAAGACCTGGTACTTAATTCTTCACCAAATGTTTCTTTACTTTTATCAGCCATGGGGCAGGGATTTCCATTAACCATAGGGGACTTTGCATACCTTTCAAGGAATACATCCTTGAATTGTTTCCTGATGATCTCTTATCACATCAGAGATTGGAGTAGAATGTTTTGGAGCAGGGAGTCTGTTGGTGGGCAACTAAACGACATACCCTATTTTGGAGCTGACTGAATGCAATGGCGCTAGGATGCTGGCTTGAGAGAGGTTGCTGACCTTGGTTGACATATCCTGTCAGTGCAATTGGAGGATTTCATGGAGACACCTTGGTAGTATTTCTTGAGGTGCGTTTTGTAGGTAGTCCATGTCTCAGAGGCAAATGTACAGCCTCCCTACACCGCCGGTTTCTGCTGAAGAAGACCCTGTCATGGCACAGAGCCTTGTCTCGAAGGATTGAAGGAAATCCAGGAAAGTTGATGCAAATTAAGTCCAGTTAGTGAGGTTTTATTAAACGTAACCCCAAACGGCAAATTGCTGCTGACCACAAGTTTGTGCAGCATTTGAGAAGCATTTAATTTCTCTGGGCGTGTACTCAATAGAGTTCAGAAGGATGAAGGGGGCATCTCATTGAGACCTACTGGATACTGAAAGGCCTGGATAGAGCAGACGTGGAGAGGATGTTTCCATTAGTAGGTGAGGCTGAGATCTGAGACACAGCCTCGGAATAAAGGGACATCTCTTTAAAACTGAGATGAGGAGGAATTTCTTCCGCCAGACGGTGGTGAATCTGTGCAATTCGTTGCCACAGAGGGCTGTGGAAGTCAAATCATTGGGTGTATTTAAGACAGAAATTGATTGGTTCTTGATTGGTAAGGGGGTTAAATGTTATGGGGAGAAGGTGGCAGAATGGGGTTGGAAAAAAAATCAACAGTAATTGAATGGTTGAGCAGGGCCAAATGGACTAATTCTGTTCCTATAGTTTATGGTCTTATGGAGTAAGTTCTGGGTCTCTTGGTTTAAGGAAAGAAATTAGATTAGTAGGTGTTCACAAAGGAAGGGGTTGTTTTCATCTCTCGTGCCTTTCTCTCTCTCTGTCTCTTACTCTTTCCACAGAGCAATGTAGAGACGTCCCAGTGAAACACTGACTTTATTATATGTGCAGGTGTACTACAGTCTGCAGTGCTTAACCTGACCAAGACCTGGTCTGCTTGTTAACCAATGATGGTATATTAAATACTAGTAGTAAAATCATCATATCTTATTACTGTTCTAAAACAAACCCACACATAGATCACACTTACCAAGGTACAAGTTTGCCAACTAAAAACAGAAATTTCTCCTATTTTCAAATATTGTAGAAGGAATTTGAAGAAAAAAATGGAACGCACACTAAAACTATTCCAACATTCCTCCTGTTCAAATCGCATTGCTGCATTCTGGGAAATTAGATACAATCTAACTGCAAATTAATGGACTAATTAATTGTTAATCGTGCATGTTAAAGGAAAATAGTTCAAACAGTGTTTTGTTAAAGAAAGGATCACTGGACAGTGTATTTGAATGCATTCTCTCGGCACACGGTCACATTATGGTCTGGTAAGGCAATATAAATATGCGGGAACATAACAGCTGCAGAGAGAAGTGGACTCTGCCCTATACATCACGGGCACATCCCTCCCCACCATCAGTAGTATCTACAGGAGGCACTGCCTCAAGAAGGCAACATCCATCATCAAAGATTCCCACCATCCGGGCCATGCCATCTTCTTACAGCTACCATTAGGCAGGAGGTACAGAAGCCTGAAGTCTCACACCACCAGGTTCAAGAACAGCTGCTTCCCTTCAGCCACTCAGTTCTTGGCACACTCCTAATAACTAGAGTTCAGCAACACCACGACCACTTTGATCATTTTGAACTAAAGTGTACTTTCTTTTGTTCTAATTATGTTCTTTCTTGTAAAAATTGTGTGTAATATACGTTTAATTTATGTTTTTTTCTTGTGAGCGCTGCTTATATGATGCTATGTGCCTGTGATGCTGCTGCTAATCACTTTTTCATTGCACCTGCGTATATATGTACTCGTGCATTTGACAATAAACTCAACTTTGACTTTGACATAGACGTGCCATTTGTTGGAAACTACACTCTCACCTTGTACTACCTCGAGGTGTGGGAGTGAAGGACTATCTACTGTGTTGTCACACAGTGATTATAAGTAAGGTATTGCTTCCAACTTGGATGCATGTTATCTGAGAGTGAAGGGGAAGAGGAGGCACAGAAAAGGGAGGGGTAGAGAGGGGGAGAGAGCCAAGTGCAGGAAGGACAGAAAAGGAGGACGAGATAGAAGAAGAGGGAGAAAGTGGGGAGAGGAAGTGGGGTGGGGGTGGATGTTAAAGAGTTATAGAATCATACAGCCCAGATAAAGAAACATCATTTCTGTGCCAATGATTGAGTCCTATCTATACAACTTTTCATTGGGTTATGCAGCATGGAAACAGATCCTTCAGCCCGCTGAGTCCATGCTGACCACCAGGTATCCATTTATACTAAACCCATTTTATTCTGTCAACATTCCCGTCAACTTCCCCTCAGATTCTATTATTCACCTATACACTCAAGATAACTTACAGTGGCCAATTAACCTATCAATATGCACGTCTTTGGGATGTGGGAGGAAACTGGAGCACTTGGCGGAAACCCACACTGTCAGCAGAGAACGTGGAAACTCCACACAGACAGTGCCGGAGAGTGGGATTGAACCTGGGTCACTGGAGCTGTTGAGGCATCAGTTCTACATGTGGTGTGGGAAAGGTTGGTGATTGCAAGTGAGGTCGTCGGCTGTGCAATCTGTGTGGAAGGATTGGGAGAAAGGGTGGAGGAGAGAGGGAAACTGAGAAGAAGAGATCTGTGAGAAAGGGAGTGACAAGAGGGAGTGGTAGGGGAGGATGGAGACAGGCAGAAGTGTGGCTGGAAGAGAGAGGAAAAGAGAACATTTGGGAGTTCAAAGTTTACCTCCGAATTGAAAGTTTGATGGGAATTGTGTTGTTTACAACTGGAAGTGACTGACCAACAGCAGCAACAAGTACTTGCATCTATATAGTATCTTTTAATGGAGTAAACTGCTTCAAAGGAGCCTTTTTAAACGGCATTTACCACTGTAAAGTAAATGTAAATGTTAAAGTAAATGTGAACATAAATTGCACAAGTAAATGTTAGGGTAGATATCGGGGGCAAAGATGCAGGTTCAAAGGAGCAAAATAAGGAAGGAAAAAGGAGTTGTAAGGTTTAAGGGATGGAATTCCAGAGTCAGGTTTCAGGGATGGAATTCCCAGACTGGAAAGGTTTGGGGATGGAGTTCCGGGATCGGAAGGGTTTAAAGATGGAATTTCAGAATTCAGGGCCTCGGCAGCTGATGGACTCCAGAACTGCAGGTGAGCAGAATCTGATTAGGGACCTCACAACACTTGGCTTCGATCCTGACCTTGGGTGCTGTCCAACTGAAGTTTGCATGTTCTCCATGTGTCCACCTGTGTTTCCACTGGATGTTCTGGTTTCCTTCCACATCCCAAAGATGTGGTGGTTGGTAGGTAAATTAACCTAATTGTAGATGAGTGGTGGGAGAAATAGGTGGAGCTAATGTGAACATGAGAGAGAATGGGTTACAGAGAAGTAAGTTGGGGAATGGAAATTGCTCAGAGGGCTGAAGTGGACTCAATGGGAAAAATGGCCTCCTTCTATGTCACAGAGGAAATATGTGAAATATTCTCGTGGTTTTTATGGCTGAGGTATATTTTATGGACAAGAAGTGGTGGGTCCGAGAAAGGGTTCAAAAACAAGGACAAGACATTTAAGATCATGGTGTGGTTAAGTAATACAATGTAAATCATTGACTACAAAGGTGAACAGTACTTAGTTTGAGTGAGCACGTGGATTTGGGGATTTTTAATGGCTTCTAACTTTTGGAGGATTGACTGTGAGAGGCTGGACAAGTGAGTGTCAGAACAGGGTGGCACAGTGGCACAGCTAGTAGAGCACTGCCCCACAGCTCCCGAGACCCAGGTTCAATCCTGACCTCGGTTGCTGTCTGTGTGCAGTTTGCACGTTCTCCCTGTGACTGTGTGGATTTCCTCCAGGTGCTCTAGTTTCCTCCACATCCCAAAGACGTGCAGGTTGGTAGGTTAATTAGCCGCTGTAAATTGCCCCTTGTGTGTGGGTTAGGGGTAGAATCTGGGGGGGGGGCGTGGTTGATGGAAATGTGGGGAGAATCAAAAAATAGGATTAATATAGGATTAGTGTAAATGGATAGTTGGTGTTTGACATGGACATGATGGGCCAAAGGGCTTGTTTCTGCATTTTCTCTCTTCCATTACCAGACACTGCAAAATGTCAAGATACTTTAGGTTGTCGTGATGTTATATTAGTGGTTATTAAATTATAATTGCATCCCTGTTTCAGCCTCTCTCCATGATTCTATAACTTTAATCTAGCCTACAGGGTATATAGGCTGGCATTAGGGTTTTGGTGGTCACTAAACTGAGGCCCCTTTCAAATGATAATTGGATAAGTATTTGAAGCAGAAACCAATTCAAGACTGAAGGGAAAAGTGCAGGGCATCTGGATTGGTCTGGGTATAGAGTTAGTATGAACTCAAAGGACTGAGTGGACTCTTCCTTTGGTTATATCAACACAGCAGCAGGATTGTGTAAGAACGAATCACATTGTTCCTTCTTGAAGTGAAATTTCAGTTGACCCAACAAGTGCTGCAGATCCCAATGTATTTGGCAAAAAGTGTATGGGAATAGTTTTACAGCTGAGTCAATATTCTGCCAAGCTCTTCTCCAAATACCTATTGTAAACCAGATGTGGCAGTATACTAAATGAATAGCTTAAAATGAGATCATGTCCCTTAAAATATATTCCAAGCGTTAAAAAGAAAACAATTAATTTTGCTGTATTATAATTTCAGGCTGCCTATTTGGAAACCACAATACCCATGAATCTGAATGCAATGGGATGATATAAGACACATTTTCTTTCTCTCACATTACCACACACGACAAAATGTCAAGATACTTTAGGTTGACATGATGTTATATTAGCAGTTATTAAATTATAATTGCTACCCTGTTTCAGCCTTTCTCTGTGATATGTCGCTGTTCATTATGTTTGACTGGTTTTGGTCTCTGCCAGCACAACATCACTAGGTTTTGGCGATGTTAATGATGCAATCTGTGGGTGTCGAAGTCACATTCACATTAGTAGGCATGGCAGGAAAAGGCAAGGAAAAATTAAAAGGTAGATTGTTCCAATTGGGTGTGTAATTGATGTTAATGTGTGATTAATCACTTCACATTGTGCATGATGAACACAAGTATTCAACACTAATTAATTGTGACATTAAATTGCCTCCAGAGTTACTTTTATTTTAATAATTTCCATCTTCTCACTTTAAGTCCCAACTGCTGCCAACCATTAAACTTCAAGCAATGAACATCAGGAGATCTGATGTAGAGTGTGCATTAGGTAAGTCACAGAGAAGGCACAGTTAAACTTATTAGATGGCAAAATGAGAGACTATTTTCACTTCAGAGGCAGGAGTCTAAAGAAGTTTGGAATGTCCCCATTGACCCTCATCAATATTTATAGATGCACCACAGAAAGCATCCTATCCAGATGCATCACGGCTTGGTATGACAACTTCTCTGCCCGAGATTGCAAGAAACTGCAGAGTTGTGGACACAGCTCAGCACGTCGTGGAAACCAGCCTCCCCTCCATGGACTCTGTCTACATTTCTTGCTGCCTTGGTAAAGTAGCCAATGTAATCAAAGACCCCTCCCACCATAGACATTCTCTCTTCTCCCCCCTCCCATTGGGCAGAAGATACAAAAGCCTGAGGGCACATACCACCAGGCTCAAGGACAGCTTCTATCCCGATCTAATAGTTATAAGACTATTGAATGATCCCTTAGTACGGTAAGATGGACTCTTGACTTCACAATCTAACTCGTTATCTTGCACCTTATTGTCTGCCTACACTGCACTTTCTCTGTAACTGTAACACTTTATTCTGCATTCTGTTATTGTTTTCCCTTGTACTACCTCAATGCACCAATGTGACGAAATGATCTACATGGATGACATGCAAAACAAAGGTTTTCACTGCACCTCAGTGCATGTGACAATAATAAACCAACTTACTAATTTCATCTCAATAGTACATCAGCCCCTCGATTCTGCACTGCTAGTCATGGCTGATCAGGGTAGCACAGAGTCACAGCTTGCAGAACTACTGGCTCACAGCTCCAGAGACTCGGGTCCAATCCCGACTTCAGGTGCTGACTGTCTGGAGTTTTCTTGTGGCTGTGAGCTGTCCCTGGGTGGATTGGTTTCCAAGACGTGGATTAGTCAGCTAATTGGCAACTGTAAAATGTCCGTAATGGTAGGAGGTTGGTAGAATTGATGGGAATGTCAGAATATTAGATTTCAAGGGAAATTAGTAGGGGAATAGAATTGGTCTGTGAGCTGACATAGACTTGATGGGCTGAATGGCCTTCCTTCATGTTGTAAGGAAATTCAGAAGCAATTTCTGTCCTTTTCCATGTTGACCCCATTTTCCAGTACATAGAACATAGAACATAGAACAATGCAGCACAGGAATAGGCCTTTGAGTCCACGTTGTCTGAGCCGAACATGGTGCTGAATTAAACTAAATCTCTTCTGCTTGCACACGATCCATATCCCTCCATTCCCTGTATATTCATGTGTCTATCGAAAAGCCTCTTAAATGGTACTATTGCATCTGCTTCCACCACTACTCCTGGCAGCCCATTCCAGGCACCCAGCACTTCCTGTGTAAAAAATTTGTCCTGCACATCTCCCTTAAACTTTCCCCCCTCACCTTATATGCTTGTCCCTTATTATTTGACATTTCTACCTTGTGAAAAAGACTCTGTCTACCCTATCTATGCCTGTCATTATTATATAAACCTATCAAGTCTCCTGTCAGCCTCTGACGCTCCAGAGAAAACAACCCAAGTTTGTCCAACTTCTCTTTATAGCTCATACCCTCTAATGCAAGCAGCATTCTGGTGAACCTCTTCTGCACCCTTTGCAAAGCCTCCACATCCTTCCTGTAATTGAGTGACCAGAGTCACACACTATCCCATGTCCCTTGAATCTACTAACATTTAGAAATCTATCAGTCTCTGTTCTGAATGAACTAACAATTGATCTTTCACAGCCTTCTGGAATAGATAATTCCAAAAATTTATCACCCTCTGCATGAAGGCACTTCTTCTCACCTCAGTCCTAAACAGCATAGCTCTTATTCTGACAATGTGAACCCTGGTTCTATACTCCTCAGTCAAGAAAAGCATTCTTTTGAAAATTCAGTGAAATTGCCTCTTGTTCTTGTAAACTCTAAGACTTCTAAATAAGAACTCATTCTACCTCCCAGAAATGCATCAAAGTGCTTCCTGAAGGAGGAATCTGAATGACTGTAGATCCATTGACTGTTTTACCCAAAGCAAGATCCCACAATGACATTTGGAAGAACTATTGGCCGATATGGTACATGGGGCAGTTTTGGCTTGGAGATTCCAAAGGTCAATGTTAAATTGAGCTGTGGGTTTTGCAATATTCACCTGATCAGCTAAATTGAGCCTGGGTTTAAAAACACCTCACTTGAAAGCCATCAAATACAGGTCTTTCAGTTTAGTGGTTGCCCAGTCCTTCTCTGAGGAGTCAGTGAATTTATGAGTTTTCAGATCAAAAGACAGACTCACTGTAATACCAGCCCTGCTGAAACTGAGGTACACCAAACAAGCTCCATTGATACAAATTTAATATCAGAATTTTATAAAGAACTCTATCCTGTCCATTTTCCACTCTTGTTTAAGGAGCTGTTGCCTTCTCTCATAGATGCTTATTCATTTTTTAAAAATATACAGTTAGAGTTACAACACCATATACACGTTTCTTGTGTCTTTGTAGTGAGTCCTGTTTTCTTTCACTCTTGAGACAGCGTTCATTCTTCCAGTGTTTGATTTGATGTTTCTGATGTTTCCCTTTGTCCTGTCATAGAGATATCGAGTCATATAGCATGGAAACTGGGTGTTATCTATCACTTGTATTGGCTGTAAGGAGAGGTTGGACAAACTTGTTTCCTCTGGAGTATTAAAGGCTGAGGGGTGACCTGATAAAAATATACAAAATTATGAGAGACATAGATAGGGTAGATCGTCAGAGTCCTTTTCCCAGGGTGGAAATGTCAAATACTAGAGTGTGTAGCTTTAAGGTGAGAGGGGGAAAGTTTAAAGGAGATTTATGAGGCAAATTTTTCACAGACAGTGGCCTGGAACGGGGTGTGAGGGGAGGTGGTAGAAGCAGATGCAATAGCAATGTTTAACACATTTGGACAGGCATATGAACAGGTGGAAAATGGAGAGATATGGACCTTCTGCAGGTAGATGGGATTAGTTCAGATTGGCATCATGGTCTGCACAGACATCATGGGCCGAACTGCCTGTTCTTGGGTTCTACGTTCTATGAAGTGACTGTATGCTGACAATCAAGCACCCATTTATGTTAATCCCATCATTTTAATCCCATATTAATCCCAATTCTTTTCCCCCACATTCCCATCAACTCTCCCCATATTCTACCACTAACTTACACTATGGAGGCGATTTACAGCAGCCAATTAACCTGCCAACCTGCATGCTTTTGGAATGTAGGAGGAAACTGGAGCACCAGGGGGAAAACCTACTCAGTCACAAGGAGAACCTGCAAACCTCACCCAGGAGTTAAGAAAGAGCTACATTCCTATAGCAGCTTTCGGAGCATGCCAAAGCATTTTGTGTCCACTTTATGGCCACTACAGGAAGTGTGGCAGCCAGCTTTGCATCCAGCAAGATCCCACCAGCAGCAGCAGAACAGACATGGGGGCAGGGTGGACTGCTCCTAATTCATATTAGCTAGATGAGCAGGGATAACTTGTCTATTCTTATCAAAGCAGGAATGTGAAATCTGTCATATCTAAATAGAAAAGTGGAACTGGCATTATAATGTCACATTTGAAAGATAGCTGCTCAGTAGCACTGCATTGGAGTGTGATCTCTGCACTAAAGTTCCTGGAGTGGGACTTAAATCCACTGCATTTTGACTCAGAGGCAAGAGTGTAATCGACTGAACACCAACTGACACAGATATAACCGAACACTAGGTCAGCAGATTTCCAGGGAAAACTGGGTGCTATCCATCAATTCTTTCCAGCAGAAACACATAAGTATCATGCAACGGACTAGTACAGCCCTCCCCAGTGTATCAGCCATCTTCCTTCTGCCTCAGACTCTAAATGCTCTGATGATGCTATTGACAGCATTGAACAAATTAAGACAATGAAAAATAGATGACAATTAACTTAAACTACATGCAGATTTAATTTTATGAAGAAGCCAAATCGTGAGACCATTTAGGTCATCAAATCTTTCCTTTACGTAGCCATAACAAGGAGCTTGTATTTTCTCTGAAAAAAAAGATTAAATCCTTTTTGTAACGGCGCTGGTGACTGTGCACTGTAAGTTTCGGCCACAGCAAATTAAAATGACTCGTCTTATTGCTGTTTGGCAGTGCCACCTGTCTGAGATGTGATTTTGTACGGCCCAGGGCTGATGCCAAGATGCAAGGGGCCAGAGAGAAGGGTGTTTCTTTATTCTGAAAGCATCATTAAACCGGCTGATTTTTCACTGAAAGCCAACAGACCTCAACACAAAGAAAAACATACAGTAAGCAGTTTTTTTTTAAAGAAGAAAGAAAGAAAATTTGGGAGGGAATGGTTGTTCCCCTGACCATTTTTAATTTGTCTGGATGGAGCTCTGGCTGCTCCAATACCAAGCAGACTGTAAAATGTGTGAGAAAGTAATGCTCAAAAAATTCTCATATGCATATGAAAATCATTGTATAAAAGACTGGGGGATTAAGACAAGATAAATTCATACTAAGCTGTGCACATTCCATTGACAAATTTTCTGTTTTTACATTGTTTCCTCAGAGATCCTGGTTACCGGGGGGATGACATTAAACTCAAAGAAAATGGCTTATTATGTGTGATAAATTCAAACAAAGATGGCACACTGTACCCACTGAGTATATCGAAGAAATTGTGAGGAAATGTCAAGCATTTGAAAAGAAACCTGCTGTAAATTCTGGTTATGGAGACCAGAAGCTCTCTATGCTGACTACAAGATCTCTTTGTTCAGGCCTCGTTCGCACGCATGCACACACACACACACACACACACACACACACACACACACACACACACACACACACACACACACACACACTCTCTCTCTCTCTCTCTCCCTCTCACACACACACACACTCTCACAAACACATACGCACAAAGACTCACAGACGAGTGTGCACACGTACACTCACACACAGATACAGTCACACACGCGCGCGCATGTACGCACACACACACAAGCAGGCAGATACACACACAGACACAGTCTGACACATATACATGCACACACACGCAGACACACACTCTGACACACACATAAGCACACAGAGTCTGACACACATAAACATACACACGTGCAGACAGACACATTCTCACTCACACATACACACTCTCTCTCACACACACACACACCAGTACACACATCAACTACACACATGCACATATGTACATACAGACATGCACATAAACTACACACACATGCACATCCACACATTCTCTCTCTCTCTCTCACACACACACACACACACACACACACACACACACACACACACACACACACACACACACACACAGTCATATAAAGTCCTGAATTAATATTCACAGATGTGAGAAAATTCAGAGTCTCGGAGAAACTTGCAGGGAAGGACTTGTCTGGGCTTCACTCTGTGGGCTGAAAATGAACCTATGCAACTCACAAGCCTCTGCACACAGTCATTGGTTGAGTTGTCTTAACTTCGAAGGCCCAATCAGGAACGTTTGTCTCAAAGTTGAGGCTACTGAATAAATGACTAACAAATGATTTCACGGTGCTTTTGCTGGCTTGAGCTGAATTGAAGCAGAGGTGAAGGTTGGGGGTTAGAGTGGTGGGTGGGGAGGCTTCTGTGACAAGGAGCTGGATGTCTGAAGTTTTCTACGGGAGAGATTCGGGGACCAGAGCAGAGACCCCTGCTACTATGGCAAATTATCTATTTCACAGTGAACATTAAAGTCTCTGTTACCATTCAAATGTTGATCGGCAGGTCACAGAGATATAGTCTAAAGATGACACCAGACGCATAGCTGATACGGAATCCCAAAAGGAAATCCACCAAGAACACTGGTGTCTTTTGGGATTTATTTACGTTAATATAAAGAGTCATTGAATTCTTATGGCTTAGACGGAGGCTAATCAGCCCAAAGATGCTGGCTCCTAATATATCAACCTTGTTGGTCCCATTCCCCACCCCTCCTTTTCCCCAAGGTCCTACAACTTAATTTACGGGAGAATTTCATCTTGCTATAAAACTTGGGAAAGGTTTTATTTACAAACACAAGCAAATATGTCTTTCAATTGCTCATGACAATATCCCCTGATATCATCTGAATCTGTGAGAGTCCTGTCAGCAAGTAACCTTGGTCTATAAGGTTAGAAAGATCCTGGAGTGAGTTGGTTTACCCAACAGGGAACACAGGCCTCTTTGCCTTCTTTCCTGGTAAACAGGTATCTGATTTCCTGCCCAGAAAGTGGTCACCTTCTGGAATAAGGACCACTTTTTGTGTGGAGAGGCTGTTGGCTGCTCAACCACTTGTTAGGAAGATTATTTAGTGAGACAAGGAGGACCTGGGGTAGGAAACACAAGAGACTGCAGATGTTGGAAGTAAAAGGTATGTATCTAGGAGAAAGCATTCTCCCTAAAATAACTCTTGGTATTCAGATCAGTTATTGTCCCTTGCTTGTGCAAAAGAATCCTTTCTGGTATCTTATTCTAATGCAAAGAGTTGTTCCAGAGACAGTGATGTGACTTTGATGGCAAAAGTTTACAAAATGGCATAAATAATGGAGCTGGGGACACTCAGATATTTAAGTTTGGAAGCATTGTTGCTCATGGAGACACAAGAAAATGTAGATGCTGGAATCTGGAGCAACAAATAATCTGATGGAGGAACTCAGAGGATTGAGCAGCAACTGTGGGAGGGAAGGAACTGTCGACGTTTCAGGTCAAAACCCTGCATCAGGACTGAGAGTGGAGAGGGGAAATGGCCAGTATAAAGAGGGGAAGGGGAGTGGTGTGAGACAGGAGTCCAAGGTGATTGGTGGACTGCGGAGGGGTGAAAGGTGACAGGCAGGTTGTGCCAGGTTGGGGATGAGAGCAGCGGTGGAGTTGGGAGACAGTGGCAGGTGGATGATAGATGGAGGCAGACAGAGAGGGCAAAAAAATATATGGAGAGGCAGATGGAGCAAGGTGGGGGGGGAGAGACTAGGGTGAAGATTGGAGACAGTTGCTGGAGGGAGATAAGCAGGAACACAAAGTGTGACAACATAGTCCTGATGCAGGGTCTCAACCCGAAACGTCAACAATTCCTTTCACCTCACAGGTGCTGCTCGACCCACTGAGTTCCTCCAGTAGGTTGTTTGTTGGGCCTGGGGGAAGGAATTACATAATTTGGATGTGTATATCACCTTGGGTGTCCGTCAGTCTGCAGAGGTTGGACATTTGGTCAATTGCAAATGGGATTAGCTCAGTCAGACAACTTGGTCAGCACAGACGAGTTGGGCTGAAGGGCCTGTTTTCCGTGCTGTATAGCTCTATGACTCTACTGGAGCCAAGGCTACAGTGACAAGTGGGGTTGGGCTCACTTCATTGACTGAATCTGGATCAGGGAGTAGTGTCCCCTCTGAAGATCCTGGATTCCAGGGCATAAGGCAGTGCAGTACTGAGGGAGAACTACACTGTCGGAAGAGACATCTGTCGAAGGAGATGTTATCTCAGGCCGTGACTGCCCTCTCAGGTGGTTGTAAAAGATCCCATGGTACTCATTCAAAGAAGTGCAGCGGAGATATCTCCTGTGTTCTCAAAACAAATCTCACTCAAGATGCAGGTTATATTTTTGTTATCCCTTGTTGTCTCTGAGAGCTTGCTTTGCCCAAATTGGTTGCTGCCTTTTCCATGTTACAATGCTGATTTCACTTCAAACTTTCTCATTGGCTGCAGAATAAGTTAGATTGACTTAAATGGGATAAGAAAGGTGTTTTATACACGTGTTTTTTTTTGTACTGGAGAAGAAAGGGCGTGGGAGTCCTCAAAGTTTCAGGTGTCATCGAGTCATGGTCATAGAGTTATACAGCATGGAAACAGGCACTTTGGCCCAACTCATCCATACTGATCAGCTTGTCCATCTACACTACTCCCATTTGCTTGTGTTTGGCACCTATCCTTCTAAATCTGTGTCTTGAGGTATATAAAAGCTAGAACAGTCCATGAGCAGTCTGTGAGTAGTAACTAGGCCTCAGGTATCAGTTCCTGAGGCTCCCCTGAGACGCCCTGTTGGCCCTCTCACAGCTCACTGAAGCCAAATGTCTTTGAATGATTGTTAAATATCTCTGATGATTAGAGGCTTTAAAAACTGATCAAATACGTTCAAAAAATTAAAAAAAATTAAGAACACCTTAGAGAACTAGATATTAATTTAAAATAATAAGATAAAGTAAAATAATGTGAGCAAGCCAGTTACTGGGTTTAGCTTTTTTCCCATTCAAATGAATAGGGTTGGGGAAGGTACTGGGGAATAGACTTAGTTTAATTTGGCATTGTGTTCGGCACAGACATGATGGGCTGAAGGGCCTGCTCCTGTGCTGTACTGTTCTATGTTCTATGTACTTCAGCCAAGCCCTATGTAAAGTTGAGGGGGCACATATGACTTCTATTCAGCCCTTCTTCTTGGTACATGAGTGCTCTGCCGCTGGGCTCAGCAGTGACCCTGAAGTCCCACACCACCAGGTTTAAGAACAACTACTTCCCTTCAACCATTCAATTCTTGAACCAACCGGCATAACCCTTATCACTACAGTTTAGCAACACTATGACCACCTTGATCACTTTGCCCTAAAATGCATTTTTTTTGTCCTAATTGTCTTCTTTCTTGTAAAAATTGAGTATAATTTATGTTTAATTTATGTTTTCTTGTGTTTGTTGCTTATATGGTGCTTTGAGCCTGTGATGCTGGTGCAAGTAAGTTTTTCATTGCACCTGTGCATACACGTCCTTGTGCATATGGCAATAAACTCAACTTTGACTTTGAGCCAGGTGGCAGAGTGGGTTGGGGTGATTAGTTGTTCCAGTATCCAACCTCCAGATTGTCTTAGACTTCTGCATTCTGACAGGCAAGGAAGTCCAAGACAAGCTGACCCTTGAGGAGGGGGTAGGCAGCAGTTCTCTGCCAAGCTGTGACCAGAGGTAAGCCCATTATCTGACCTGCTGTGCTATGAAAAGGTCTGTCATGGCATGACCATACAAATCAGTAGTCAAATCAAATGTCTGCTCACTAAGTTGTTGGCTTCTCTATAAGATAAAAAGACGAAAACAACACAATCAACATTTTGGTGTCAAACCTGGATGGACAGCACAAGATGATCAAGAGGTGGTACAGTTTGCAAGCTCCATCACGTTTATTATGTTTGAAAAAAAGAGTTCAAAGCACTTAATTGCCATGCACTTTAAAATGATTCAGTAACTTGCTGGTTAAACCTTTATGACCCAAAGGTACAACCCATTGAAATAGCTCTTGTTGTGGTCGAAATTGAATTCAATCCACTAAGAACCACCATCATTCACCATATAGGACAGTCTCTTGAAATTGCTGATCACGTTTGACCACTATTGGCTCTGGGGCATTTTTGTTCAGTGCCCCTTCCCCCCCCCCCCCCCCCCCCCCCCCCCCAGTGTCCCACCATTCCCTGGTTCTTTTTAACCCTTTTAGCACCTGTGTAGTTCAAAGATGATTTCTTCTGTGAACTAGGGCAACAATATTCTTTGAAGGAGGTCAAAAAATATTGATCCTTTGCTCCACCCCCCCCCCAACCCCACCCCCCCCCCCCCCCCGACTCCTGTTTAACATTTGAGAGATGCAATCAAAGAACCAGATAATTTAAGGAAACCTTTCAAATCTGAGTTAATATAAAAAGGACTGAAAATCTTCGGGACATGCCTTCTACATAAAACATTGCACTGGATCTGCTGCTTCAATACCAATTCTGCTTGGATCTAAGATAATTAGTTGTTCCAGAAGGGGAGATTAGAAGAATTTCTTTCTTACAATGAATTATTGTGATCCTGACTGTACAGTGCAAGTAATTTCAACAGTGACTTTCAAAGGAAACTGAATAGGCAGTTTAAAAGGAAAACATTTGTAGGGCTCTGGGGAAAGAGCAGGGAGAGGGAATAATTGGTGAGCTCTTTTAAAGAGAGGGCAAAGGCATGATAGGCTGAATGGCCACTTACTGTTCACTTTGGATCCATTGTTAGGTCTTGCTACTGTAACAGTGAGCAGTGCAGGGACTGGTGTGAAGCTTGAAGCTACACAGAGAACTAAGCACCAGAACTTTTTTATCTTCCCACTGACTCCATCTGCCTTCTGCACACTTCTCCCCTCCATGGACTTTGTCTACATTTCTCGCTGCCTTGGTAAAGCAGCCAACATAATCAAAGACCTCACCCACCCCAGACATTCTCTCTTCTCCCTCCTCCCATCAGGCAGAAGATACACAAGTCTGCAAGCACGGACCACCAGGCTCAAGGACAACTTCTATCTCGCTGTTATAAGACTATTGAATGGTCCCCTTGTATGATAAGATGGACTCTTGAGCTCACAATCCACCTCGTTGTGGCCTTGTACCTTATTGCCTGCCTGCATTGCATTTTTTCTGTAACTGTAACACTATATTCTGCATTCTGTTGTTATTTTCCCTTGTACTACCTTAATGCACCTTTGTAATGAAATTATCTGTATAGATGGCATGCAAAGCAAAGTTTTTCACTGTACCTCGGTACATGTGACAATGATAAACTAATTTACCAATTTCCCACTTGCACATATATATCATCAGAGACCTGAAATAGATTCACATACTTACATTATTTGCAGATTTAACTCACCCACTTGTTTCCTCAGCTTCTATGATCTTCGCAAAGGAACTTATGTCATCAATGTTGTATCCACACCTCGACAAGGAGCTTATCATTTCTTAGCTCAGTTCAGTAGGCTCTCATGTTATTTCTCCCACAGCACACATTGGATTGACTTCTGGAATACACTCAGAGTCATGTAACTCTTCAAAATTTGATTGTATATCAATCACAGGGACAACTTTTGATTCTTCAAATTTCTACCTTCCCTCAAGACACAAGCAACTACAGAATCAGAATCAGAATCCAATTCAGGTTTATTATCACTGACCTATGTTGTGAAATTTGTTGTTTTGTGGCAGCAGAACAGTGCAAGAAAGTACAAGATATAAAGGCATAAAAAATTACTATAAGTTACAAAAATAAATAAGTAGTACAAAAGAGGAATATAAGGTGGTGTTCATGGGTTCATGGACCGTTCAGAAATCTGATGGTGGAAGGGAAGAAGCTGTTCCTGAAATGTTGAGTGTGGGTCTTCAGGCTCCTGTACCTCCTCCCTGATGGTAGCTACGTGAAGAGGACATGTCCCAGGTGATGAGGGTCCTTAATGGTGGATCCTGCCTTTCTGAGGCACCGCTTCTTGAAGATATCCTCAATGGCGGGGATGGGGGGCTGTGGTGATGGTTGTGCCTGTAATGGAGCTGGCTGAGTCTACAACCCTCTGCAGCCTCTTTCAATCCTGCACATTGAAGCCTCCATACCAGGCGGTGATGCAACCAGTCAGAATGCTCTCCACTGTACATCTGTAGAAATTTTACAAGAGTCTTTGGTAACATACCAAATGCAGATACTGGAGTCTGGAGCAACAAGCAGTCTACTGGAGGAACTCAGCAGGTCAAGCAGCATCTGTGGGGGGAGAGAAATTATTGAGATTTTGGGTCAAAACCCTACATCAGGACTGAGAGTGGAGAGTGGACTTCAGTCCTGATACAGGGTTTCGACCTAAAACTCCTACAGATGCTGCTCGATCTGTTGAGTTCCTCCAACAGAGCTTCTGTTCCACCTTCACACCAGTGTCCTGTTTCTGAAAGCTGAACTTGTTTGGTTGTTTGAACACATGAACTTGGATCATCTTGTTTGAATTGTCACTCTCCCTGGCTTGATTCATCATTGTGTGTTTGCCTCAACTGCACATTTTCTACTGTCCTCTCAAGGTTTGGCTGAACTAAGCTCAATTGTTCTCTAAGTCTTTTGTACATTGGTATCTCAGCAGGAATATAACCAGTTGTGAACATGGTGACATCCTGTGGCTGAGTGGAAACTTTGCCGGTCAATGCCTCATTGGCAAACCCGAGCACCCTTGTAATTTTTGTTTCATCAAGGTTTCCTTTACAATTCTCACTGACTTCTGCTGCACCATTTGATGCTGGATGATATGGTGAAATAAATGTAGACAAAACTGTTGAGCTTAATAGGCTGAAATAAGAATGATTCAAGCTACAGACTAATGTACAAGCAAGCTGTTCTGGTAAGCCATGACACAGGAAATTAGATCTTAACTCCTCAATTGTTCACTCTGTTGTGTGAGATCTAACATATTTCACCTTGATTCATTTGACTATTTGCATGCACTAAGAAATTATTGAGGCCCTGCTCACGATAACCAAAAAGGTCTCAATGGCCATTTCCAACCACACTGATGTCCTCCCAGGTTTAACTTTGCATTCCAGGCACATTAAACATTTCTCAACTAACTCTTTGTAATCTGTGACCATTATCTTCACAAGTCCTTCTCCAAGTCATTTGCATCCAAATTGAATACTCCACTCCAGGTTCCATTTTCTGAGTTAAACCTTGCCCTTCAAAGTCGCTCTGTTGTTGGAGTTGGCTCTATATACTTACCTTCCTAATGCAATAAATATTTCACCTGGGCCTAAAGTCTTCAATACAAACACTGAATATGTTTTCAAATCCATCGTACTCTTTGTCAGTGTGCCCTCGTTGTACTTGCTTGCTTATTTATCCTTGTCCGTGAATGGAGACACATTGTTGCTTACCATGAGATACTGACCATTTAAGCAAAGCTTTGACTTGGAGTCATCCTGCTTTCTGCCATTACCTTGGTGTTGTAACTGGTGTATAACCCTACTTCATTGTGCTCATGATATTGTTGTGAAGGCATCTCCTCTGTGGTTCCTTACATTGTAAACTCCACTTTTGTGAAGAAATCATATCGCAATATTAGGTTCCCTGGCTTTAAACTTACATGATGAGAATATTTATTCAAAGTCAAAGTCGAGTTTATTGTCATTTGCACAAGTACATGTATGCTCAGATACAATGAAAAACTTACTTGCAGCTGCATCACATTCACATACAGTAGTATTAGAGGCACAACGTACACAAGAAAAACTTAAGTTAAACATAAATTATACACAGTTTTTTACAAGAAAGAACACAATTAGAACAAAAAAAAGTCCATTGTAGTGCAAAGTAATCAAAGTGGTCATAGTGTTGCTATACTGAGGTAGTTATGAGGTTTTTACAGGTCGGTTCAAGAACTGAATGGTGAAAGGGAAGTAGCTATTCTTGAACCTGGTGATGTGGGACTTTAGGTTTCTGTATCTCCTGCCCAACAGCAGCTGCAAAAAGATGGCATGGCCCAGATGGTGGGAACCTTTGATGATAGATGTTCCCTTCTTGAGGCAGCATCTCATATAGATACTTTCAATGGAGGGGAGTGATGTGCCCGTGGTGCATTGGGCAGAGTCCACTACTTCCTGCTGCTTCTTATGTTCCTGCCTATTTGTATTGCCATACCAGACCATAATGCAACCAGTCAGGATACTTTCAACAGTCCATCTGTAGAAGTTTGTTGGAGTGTTCAGTGACATACTGAGCCTCCTTAACCTTCTAAGAAAGTAAAGATGCTGGCCAAATTCCTTGTGATTGCGTCTATGTGCTTGGCTCAGGACAGGTCATCCAATAATTTGGTGCCTAGGAATTTAAAGCTGCTGACTTTCTCCACGCCAATCCCCCGATGTAGACTGGCACATGTTCATCTGCCTTCCCCTTCCTGACATGTCAATCAAAGCACATTGCAAACTGACCTTTGAGCAGTGGTTTCCAGTACATCTGTAGCAATGTCCTACAGAGTCTGGATTTTCCACTGGAGCTGCAGTTTTATGCCTGTAGAGTGCAGGTGCATTTGAGCTTCGCATTTGATGAAATTCTTTAACATTTCTTGATTCCACCTCTATAAGTACTGTGATTTTTCATGCAAATCTAAATGTGAGATTCTATGTGTTTAATAATTTCAGCTAAACGACAAACCTAGAACACAAACAATCTAGTGACAGAGCACATGGTCTAGCAAAAATGTCGGGTTAGTGGTGTTGAAATAAACCCTTCTGAACAATGAAAAGCTCACTGACCGTCTTGCCTGATTCGCAGTACCAGGCGGTGAGTACAGGAGTTGGGAAGCTGTTGGATAGGCCACAACATTGTGCATTTCTGGTTGTTATGTGATAAGAAGGATGTGATTAAGCTAGAAAGGGTGCTAAAAAGATTCACAAGGATATTGCCGGGACTGGGAGTAATTTTCAATAACCAATTGACTTACTGACTAGTGTGACTTTGGAAGGAAACCAGAGGACACTGGGGAAACTCATGGGGTCATAGAGACAATGTGCAAACTCCACACGGACACATCAGGATTGAACCTGGGTCACCAGATATGTGAGAGAGCAATTCTACCTCTTTGCTCAAAGCCTTGCCATCACTTTGTGATGTAGGTGTATCTTACCACTCTGAAAGCTGAGGCATGTGAAGGCACACAGGAGCCACCAAAGCTTATGTATCTTGTTTATTTCTTCACCAGTCCTGTATCTCCACTGTACACAAATACATGTGTGCAATCACTTGCATGATACATTCATTTCTTTACACGCATCCAAAAATAAAAGTGCTCCCAAAAACCTCTTCATAACACCAATGAGCTTTCCTTTCAGTTTGTGAAATGAATGAACTACAAATAATTGAAAAGAGATCTAAGAAAGATTCAAAAGAACCAGGGCAAACACACGTTTACATGTAATTGAACTTCTTATTTACAAGATGTGGGCATTACTGGCAAGAGTGGCATTTATTGCTCACCTCTAATTCCCCTTGAGAAGGTGGTGGTGAACCGCCTTCTTGAACCACTGCAGTCTTTCTGCTGAAGGTGCTCCCACAGTGCTGTTGAGGAAGGAGTTCCAGGATTTAAAACCAGCCAAGATGAAGGAACAGCAATATATTCCCACATCATCTCTTGCACTACCATGGACTTGTCTCTGAATGTGTATTTTTGCACTAATGTCTTCTTTTGCAGCCTTTTTTTCTTCACTGTCCTGTATAATTTATATATATCTTATGTTCTATGTGCTGTCTGAATCTATGTGCCTGTGATGCTGCTGCAAGCAAGTTTTTCATTGTACCTGTACCTCACTGCAATTGTGCATATGACAATAAACTCAACTTGTATGCGACTTGGCAGGAAGTGAATGAATGCATCACAGAAATGAGGTAAGTCCCTTTAAAACAAATAGCAGCTTGCCTAGCTAAGGAAAGCCGAGCATGTGTTGCTTCTTATGTCGAATCTGTGCACTCATGTCCCATCACTGGCTGTGGTGAAAGGCAGCTACTTGCTGTTGGCCTCCTGCACTGTGTGACAGTGGCTGACTCAATGTCTAAATGTGCTCTTGACAAGCTGCAGAGCTGTGGCTTGGCTCCCAGCTCTTGTGACTCAGCGACAGCACAAGGGCTGGAATACAAACCAGCACTTCATGTTCTGGTTTATAATAAACCTAACTTACAATTCTGTGAAGTCAGGACCACAAGACCCAAGAACAAGAAGGGGTGAGTGTAGAAATTTAATTTGACTGATTTTGAAGGGACATGCTAAACAAACACTCACAAACATGAGTATGGTTCTTTAGCATGTTACATGAATATTTTGCAGGTTAGCAGGGAGAAACTGTCCCTTACTGTCCTTCTGCATGCTCCTCAGTAGTAGAGCCTTTTGGCTGCCTGTCACCGCTTAAATTAACTGAGCAGTAACATTTCAATTGTAACCAATTGTAAGTGATGTCATGACTTAGCAATTTTTTTCTGCTGATTTTCATTCCTCCATTCTCTCTTCCGAAAGCATAAGCATCATAGAACAGAACGTAGACCATACAACAGTACAGCACAGATACAGGCCCTTCGGCCCATGGTGTTGTGCCGAACTAATTAAGCTAATGATGCCTAATTAAACTAATCCCTTCTGTCTGCACATGGTCCATTGTCTGCACATTCATTTGCCTATCTAAGAGCCTCTTAAATGCCTCTATCATATCTGCCTCCACTGCCACCCCTGGCAGTGCATTCCAGGCATCCAGCACTCCCTGTGGAAAAAACTTACCCTGAACATCTCCTTTGAACTTTCCCCCTCTCGCCTTAAATGTATTCCCTCTAGTATCAGCCATTTTGACTCTGTTCAAAATGCATCAGCTAGGGTTTGAACCCTATGGCACAGGGAACCTTTGAATATCATCCCATACTTTCAGTGTGATAGGCAATGCCATGTGGAACTACCACAAGACTAAAATTATTCATTTTAAATAATTAATCCAGAACTTATTCTCTGGACTGTATGCTAACACATTTCATCCATTGGATTTAAGAACAGTGGACCAGCCCCTGTGTGATTTTAAACTCGCTCTCTAAAACATACTAAGGACAAACGTGGAAACTAAACCACAGCCCAATTTCAGAAGAGATTAATTTGAGTTCCTTTGCTTTTTATGTGAAGTGACACTTACCATAACTTTGGAAAAAATCATTCAGATTCATACAAGAAAGTACATATGCTGATGTGCTTCCTTGATCACCGCATGTGTGGAGGGACCAGCAGAGGTTGCTGGTGATATGGATGCCAAGGAACTTGAAGCTGTTGACCACCTGTACAGCAACTCTGTTGATGAGGACAGGGTTGCGTCCACCTTCCCCCCACCGCGCTTCCTTATATCAACAACCAGCTCTTTCTTCTTGCTGATGTTAAGGGCTAGGTTTTTGTTCTGACACCATGACACAAAGTTCTCGATCTCTTTCCTGTACTCCATCTCATCATTGTTGTTGATATTGCCTATAACAGTGGTGTTATCAGCAAACTTGAAGGTGGTATTGGCTCTGTATCTGGCCACACAGTCATGGGTATATAGGGAGTAGGGTATCGCTTTAACTCCTTGCTCAATATTTTGCAGTCCTGCATCATACCTCCAATGAAATTCCACGAACGTGAAACTAAACTTCAGAATTAATTGGTAGTTGTTGAGCCTATGGCAACTATACTCCACAACTAAGGACACACGAATTTCAATGATATGCAAATATTGCTTGAGTTTGCACATGCTCAGAAGCTGAGCTCTGTGGACTCATTCACTGAGGTGTGCTTGAGGATGGACCTTACATTCAACATCAACAAGACAAAGGCCGTCCACCAAGCTGAGTGATAAAGGTTAGTGTGCTTTGTTTAAATCACTTCAGTTGCCCACTTTCCTCTTGTTTGGTCGGACCTTAGCAACTAGAGCCCAGCCTGAGACTGGAGAATGGAAGGAGATGATCTCAGTGATGTTGCCATCTAATTTGTGTAGAGGAGAGATTCCTGTTATGTGCCATTTTGTGGAGCTCCTTGTACTCCGTCAGAGATAAGAATCAAAGCCAAATGAATTCTAGCTCGTGCCCATGTTAATGACACATGATATAATCTGTGGTGCAACTCTCTCCTGTATCAAACTCCATAGGGTAACAGTGTCAAGGTTTCCACTGTTTAAATTATTATGCTAATCCCGCACTTAAAGTAATTACTACTACTTTGCATCATCTATCCGATATAAAATGCAATGTTAACAGCATTGCCCAGTTGATTAAAATACTTATTGAGGCGTTTTGTAAATCTAATTTAAATAAGATAGATTATTATTGTTGTGCATTCTTTTTATCCTATCATGCTATTAAGGGATTAATGCTTCCCACAGACTAACTTTGATGCTGCATTTTCCTTTAAGAATGTGTGATGTAGGTTATTTTTTATGTTTAAACAGCTTAATGAAGGTTTGTGCAGTATGGCTGAGGATGGCAGGTAGAAAATGTGGAGGATATTCAGTCAGGATAATGACACCGCTTGGCTAGAACTGTGGCTCGGATGGACTACGGGTAGAAGGAATTAATATCCAAGGCCATATGAACTTCATTACTTCCGTACTTTAGTTCTGCTGTAAAGTAAAAATAAAACCCCTTCATAATAAGCATTATTATTAAGGCTTTTTGACATTTGATCAATTAAAACTTAAACACTTAAAAGACAATGGACAGGTACCTGGATAGGAAAGGCTTAGAGGGACATGAGTCAAATGCAGGCAAATGGGACTAGCTTAGATGGGAATCTTGGTTGGCATGGACCTGTTGGGCCGAAGTGCCTGTTTCTTTGCTTTCGGACTCTATGACTCCAATACATTAAACTACTGTGAATGAAATAAAAGCAAAGATGAAGAACAGTAAAGAAAGAACTTGTTTTTTTGGTAAAAATTGATGACCCTATTCTGATGAATGGGGTTTTCCACTTTGTACATGACTGGTGTGAAGCTGAGGGGTCAGATGTGAAGTGCATTCTGCTGTGTTCACTGAAATACATTGACTCCCAGCAGGAGGAGATCTTCTCGTACCCACGAATATTGGCTATCCACTTTGAGGAGGAGTGAGAAAGGAAGGGAGATGGAAGGGTTTAGATCTTAGGGCCTGGGCAGCTGAAGAGATATGCTTTGTCAAAAATACACTGGACTACGTTGAGTGGATCATTTGGTTGATTCTTATCATCCAAGACAGTCCCTTAGGATCAAAGGTGACATGCATCCAGTCTGGTTTTGTGGGTCCTGAGGTGCCCAATGAAACCAATGTGGAATCCACAGATTCACTCACAGATGAGGCAAGTGGTTAGTTGTGAAGGGATCCACACCTTTCACTGCCTTGCAGGTCTTTCGTGTGCTCCAGACACATAAACACAAGGGTCTCAACACCATCCCGACTCCCAGCACATCGGTCTAGCCCTGAGTGACAAGGGCCCTCTCTCAGCCAGATGCACTGACAAGGTGGGTTCATCAGCTATTGAGGCCCCACCTCCTGACTGCTAAAACTGTCACTGAAATTAGAAGCTTGTCCACATCTATAACATGCAGAAACATTCAAAATTGCTCAGGAACAGTTAAAAAAGTAATTTTATTTTAACTTTATAAAATTATTTCTTTTATAAAGATTCTTTTTTAATTTTATAATTTTTAAAATATTATAAGATTAAAGCATCCACTCACACTTAAAATATTTAAACTAATTTATAAAATCAAACGTAAAGTCTTATCCATTTCCCTGCAACCAATTTGTCCCATACATTGAGTAGGGCTGCAATACCAGTGTGAGGTCGAATTGGAAACTGCCCAGTTACTGTTGTCACTGCCCTGAGATTCAGGTGGGTCCTAGCACAAAATCTGCCCTGTGATCTTGGAAAGTCTTCTCTTAAAAATTCTCGTCCTGTTTCCAACAATATCCAGGGCCTTGTCACTCCCCATCCCTGTCAACTTTATCCCTGCACACTGCTCCTCCAATTGTCATCTCTTGCACATCGCTCTATTTAGTCCAACACACAAAGAGTTGGAGGAACTCAGCCAGTATAAAAAGGTGGAAGGAAGGGGTGGAGCAAGAGCCGGCAGGTGATAGGTGAATCCAAGTGAGGAGGCTGATGGGCAGATGAGGGAGAGGGGAGAGTGGGAATGATGTCAGAAGCTGGGAGGTGATAGGTGGAAGTGACAAAGGCCTGGAGATGATGGAATCTAATAGGAGAAGGCGGTGGAGCATGGAGTAAAGGGAGGGAGGTGGGGAGGGGAACCGGTAGGAGGAGTTATGTGGGTGATGGGCAGATAGGGAGGGAGAGGGAGGAGAAAGACAGAGGGTGTCAGGGGCCAGTTGGATCAGGAGGAGAGAGGAAAGAAAAATGGGGGAAAAGGGATGGGTGGGGGAGTGGTTCCCAGAAGTTTGAGAATTCACTGTTCATGTCGCCTCTTTAGTGACACCCCAGGTGGAATATGAGGTGCTGTTCCTCTAATTTGGCTGGATTTAGTCCCTCCACTACAGACAACTGCCTAGGCCCCAGTCTCTGGAATTCTCTCCCAGAGATTGTTCACTTTTTTAAAATTAAAACTTACTTAGTGCAAAATGCTGTTCAAAACCTCAAATGTAAAGTGCCTCAACATGTCATAAATTCAAGTTATTCCTGATGCAAGTGCTACACTGATGTTAAGAGTTTTCCTAACTGAAATAAACACTGTCCTTGGGTTCTGATGAAGGGTCAACGACCTGAAACATTAAGCCTACCTTGCAACTCACCACAGGAGACTCGTGACCTGCTGAGAATTTACGGCACTTTCTGTCTTTACTTCCGATTTATAGCCGCATTTTGCTTCTTGTTTAACTTTGCTGCTGTTGGTTGTTTTTGGAGTTCGTGTGATTCATCTGTTTTGTGTCTACCTCTTCTCAATGAGCCAGAACTCCATGGTGACAAGTGCCAGCTTATGGCACATAACCTCAAAGAAATCTGATAAAAGGCCTCTAAGAATTGCAAAGTGAGTCATTATGTTCGACTCAGGGAACAGATTAATGTGCCAGTGCTAAGTACTGTATTATGATCTCATCTACTGATTTATTTAAGCCTTTGTAAAAATTCACGCTTGAAATAATTTTGAATTAATGGTCCACTTTTTTTTGTCTTTTGGCCAGTCTAGAGCCAAGGGGTTGCCACTGCTCTTGTCCCATTGCCCCAACTGGGCCCTAACCCCAAACAGCATAGGTTGTCTGTAACATGCCAATAGACTTGGAGCATGGCAGCAAGATGAGCAAGCTCTCAGCCCCTGTATTCCCAATGGAACATTGTACGGCAACAACAACAACCCTTTCTATTTGTATAGTGCCTTTAATCCACTAATTGGCAATTGGTTTAGTATTGTCACATGTACTGAGATAAAGTGAAAAGCTTTTGTTTGCATGCCATCCAGACAGATCATTCCATACATAAGAGGAAGTGGTTGAGGCAGGTACAACAATAACTTTTAAAAGACAGTTCAACAGGTACATGGATACGAAAGGTTAAAAAAGTTACGCGCCAAATGGTGCCAAATGGCACTAGCCTGGATGGGCATCTTGGGTGGCACGGACCAGTTGGGCTGAAGGGCCTTGTTTCTGTGCTACACAGACAAAATGCTGGAGGAACTCAGCAGGTCAGGCAGCATCTATGGAGTGAAATAAACAGTCGACGTTTCGTGCTGAGACCCTTAACCAAGACTCAACCCACAATCTGATGAAGGGTCTTGCCCCGAAACATCGACTGTTTATTTCCTTCCATAAAATGCTGCCTGACCTGCTGATTTCCTCCAGCATTTTGTGTGTGTTGCTCCAGATTCCAGCATCTGCAGAATCTCGTGTCTTGTTTCTGTGCTGTATGACTCTATGACTCTATAAGTACATCGAGGTAGTACAAAAAGGAAAAACAAAATGCAAAATAGTTACAGAGAATAGAGAATGTATATAGTTACAGAGAATATTATATATTATATATATTTATTAACAGAGAAAATGCAGTGCTGGTAGACAAATAAGGTGCAAGAGCCATGACAAGGTAAATTGGGAGATCAAGAGTTCTCCTTTAAAGTATGAGAAGTCTGTTTAAGAATATAATAACAGTGGGGTAGAAACTGTCCATGAGCCTGGTGGTGTGTGTTCTCTTTTGTATCTTCTGCCCAATGGCAGGAGGAGAAGAGACAATGAATGACAAAGAGCATTATCGAAACAAAACTGTTGACCACACTGTTGTTAGTTGTCTGCCCAAGACTGTAAAAAACTGCACAGAGTTGTGAACACAGCTCAGCACATCACGGAAACCAGCTTCCCCTCCATGGACTCTGTCTACACTTCTCGCTGCCTCAGAAAAGCAGCCAACATAATCAAAGACCCCTCCCACCCCGGACATTCTCTCTTCTCCCTGCTCCCATCGGGCAGAATATATAAAATCCTGAAAGCACGTACCACCAGACTCATGGATAGCTCCTATCCCACTGTTATAAGACTATTGAGTTGACCTCTTGTACAATAAGATGGACTCTTGACCTCACAATCTACCTTGTCATAGCCTTGCACCTTATTGTCAACTGCACTGCACTTTCTCAATTACTATAACACTTTATTCTGCATTCTATTATTGCTTTTCCCTTTGTACTACCTCGATGTACTGATGCAGTGAAATCTGTATGGATGGTATGCAAAACAAAGTTTTTCACTGTATCTCAATACGTGACAATAATAAACTAATTACATGAGGTGATCTGAGCAAATGTTGGAAAGTCTGGTTTTGTGGAGCATCTTAAGGAAAGACAGGTTTGAGATGGGAAGGTTTGGGATGGAATACCAGAACTGAGCACCCAGGCGGCTAAACACAGAGGGAATTATAGTGGAGTGATGATCCAGGGGCTTGTGGTGAAAATAAAGTGGAATTAGTAGAGGATGCCTGATAGTTGGTGGGCTGTTGAAAGGCCTGTTTCTGTGCTGTATGACTCTATAACTAGAGGGCGTAGGTTTAAAGTGAGAGGGAGGAGGTTTAAAGGGGACCTGACGGGTAAACTTTTTGCAAAGAATAGTTGGTATCTGAAGTGAGGAGGTAATAGAGCAAGGAACAATAGCATTTCAGAGGCATCTGGATGGATACTTGAATAGAGGGATATGGAATTAATGCAGGCAAGTGGGATTAGTATAGATTGGCGTGATGGTCGGCACAGACACAGTGAGCCAAAGGGCCTGTTTCTATGCTGTACAGCTCTATGATACTACGACTCTCTCCCTGTTGCCAACATATAACACAAGATCTTTAATGCTACAGCATATCATGTGTGTTCTTTTTGTTTGAAGTGAGGCCAATAAGGGTTTCGGGAAGTAACAGGAGTTGCAATAATTTGGATAATTCTTTATCAATCTCTAGCCAATAAGTCCCTCTTACACATCAGCACTCCCTTCCTGCAGTCAATACAAAGGAGAGACAAAGGAAGAAAGACACAAGCTTCCATTATGTGTCCACACCTCTAGATGTCCCAGAGCCATATATTGCCAATAAGGTACAAGTAGTCATGTTATTGGCACTGAAAACTGCCAGATAGCTCCAGCTTATGGCACGATAGAAGGGATACATTGGTAGTCAGATGCCAGCATCTCTGCCCTCGCACTCTGCCCCTGAACTCAGCATTGAGACTAGGGGTGATGAGAACAAAGAACATAGAACAGTACAGCACAGAAGCAGGCCCTTCAGCCCATGATATCTGTGCTGACCATGATGCCAATCCAAAGTAATCCCATCTGCCTGCACATGGTCTATATCCCTCCATTCCCTGCCTGTTCCTCTGTTTACATTTCTCACTGCCTTGGTAAAATGGCCAACATAATCAAAGACCCCACCCACCCCAGACATTCTGCCTTCTCCCCCCTCCCATTGGGCAGAAGATACAAAGGTCTGAAAGCACATACCACCAGACTCAAGAACAGTATCTATCCCACTGTTATAAGACTATTGTACGGTTCCCTAGTATGATAAGATGGACTCCTGACCTCACAATCTACCTTGTCATGGCCTTGCACTTTATTGTCTACCTGCACTGCACTTTCTTCGTAACTGTAACACTTTATTCTGTATTCTGTTATTGTTTTTACCTTTGTTCTACCTCAATGCACTGTTGTAATGAAAGGATCTGTATGGATGACAAAGTTTTTCACTGTACCTTAGCATTCGAGGATAGCGGGGAGTGACTGCGCAGATGCGTGACATTACTTGGTCGCTTGTGAACAGTTTAAAAAGAAGACTGCCATATCCAGCGGGCAGCGTTCGGAGCGGGCAGCGGAGTGAGAGGGAGCAGAGTGGATGGGCTTTGGCTCAACAGGCTTAGGCGAGAACGGGTAAGAGGCGAGATTTATAGAGTGGGGGTAAGTTACTAGTTTATCTATTATAGTTGCATTAGACAGTGCCATAGCAGTATGCATCTGGGATTAGTATTATGTTTGGAGTACCAGATGTGGGGACCCTGGGAGACCACCAGCCTCCCCGAGGGCTACATCTGCGCATCTGTGCATTGAGATGCAGCTCCTCAGGGATCGTGTTAGGGACCTGGAGCTGCAGCTCGATGACCTTCGGCTGATTAGGGAGAGTGAGGAGGAGATAGGCGGAAGCTATAAAGAATTTGTTGATAGTACCTCTGTGGCAGTGCCCCTCAAAAATCGGTATCTCATTTTAGATTCTGTTGGAGAGGATGACCTGACAGAGGAAGACCATGGCAAACAGGAGTTTGGCACCGTACCTGGTGCTGTGGTCCAGTGGGCAAGGAGAAATGCAGTGGTCATTGGGGACTCTATAGTGAGGGGAACAAATATGTGATTCTGCAAACCTGACAACAATACCCGGATGGTGTGTTGCCTCCCTGGTGCCAGGGTACGGGATGTCTCGGACCAGGTCCAGAATATTCTGAGGGGAGAGGGTGATCAGCCAGAAGTCTTGGTAGATGTAGGTACCAGTGACATATGTAGAAAAAGAGAGGAGGTCCTGAAGGAAGATTACAAGGAGCTAGGAAGAAGGTTGAGAAGCAGGACCTCCAGGGTAGTAATCTCAGGATTACTACCTGTGCCACGTGCTAATGGAAGTAAGAATAGAAAGATCTGGCAGATGAATGCGTGGCTGAGTGACTGGTGCAGGGGGCAGGGCTTCAAATTCTTGGATCATTGGGACCTTTTTTGGGAGAGGTATGACCTATTCACAAAGGATGGGTTACACCTGAACTCCAAGGGGTCCAATATCCTGGCGGGAATGTTTAATATAGCTGTTGGGCAGGGTTTAAACTAATTTGGCAGGGGGAAGGAAACCAGGATGTTAGGATAGAGGAAGAGGTATATAGGAGCAAGTCCAAGACAGTGTGTAGTGAAGATGGAAAGAAGGACAGGCAGGTGAAAAGACAGGATAATTTGCTGAACAATAGAAATACAGCAAAATAGGCAGCAGATAATGGTCTAAATGTACTATATTTAAACACACGTAGCATTAGAAATAAGGTGGATGACCTAGAGGCACAGCCACAGATTAAAAAATATGACATTGTGGCAATCACCGAGTCATGGCTTAAGGAAGGCTGTGAGGGGGAACTAAATGTCCAGGGGTACACAGTGTATAGGAAAGATAGGCAGGTAGGCAGAGGGGCTGGTGTGGCCCTGATGGTTAGTAATGATATGAAATTAATAGAGAGAAGGGCTATAGGGTCAGAAGAAGTGGAATCTTTATGGGTGGAGCTAAGAAATGGCAAGGGTAAAAGGACAATAATAGCAGTGATATATAGGCCCCCTAACAGCAGCCGGGATGTGGACTATAAGTTACAGCTAGAAATAGAAAAAGCATGTCAGAGAGACAATGTCAAGATAATTATGGGGGATTTTAACATGAAGGTGGATTGGGAAAGCCAGGAAGGCAGTGGATCTCAGGAGAGAGAGTTTGTGGAATGTCTACAGGATGGCTTTTTGGAGCAACTTGTTGATGAGCCCACCAGGGGATCGGCTGTTTTGGATTGGGTGCTGTGTAATGAACTGGAGGTGATTAGGGAACTAAAGGTAAAGGAACCATTAGGAACCAGCAATCACAACATGGTTGAGTTCAGTTTCAAATTTGAAAAGGAGAAGCTGATATCAGATGTGTCAATATTTCAGTGGAACAAAGGAAATTACAGTGGGATGAGAGAGGAACTGGACCAAATTGATTGGAAAAGTAAGCTAGTTGGAGGGACGGCAGAGCAGAAATGGATGGAATTTCTACAAGAAATAAGGAAAATGCAGGATAGATATGTTCCAAGAAAAAAGGTTACAAATGGAAAAATTGTGGATAACGAGAGAGGTGAAGGCTAAAATAAAAGCAAAAGGGAGGGCATACAAAGAAGCAAAAATTAGTGGGAAAACAGAAGACTGGGAAACTTTTAAAAACTTACAGAAAGAAACTAAGAAGGTCATTAGGAAAGAAAAGATGAATTATGAAAGGAAGTTGGCAGATAACATTCAAAAAGATACCAAGAGTTTTTTTAAATATATGAAGAATAAAAGAGAGACGCGGGTTGATATAGGACCAACTAAAAATGGTGCAGGAGAGATTATAATGGATAACAAAGAGATGGCAGAGGAACTAAATGAGTATTGTACATCGGTCTTCACTGTGGAGGACATCAGCAATATACCAGATAGTCAGGGGTCTCGGGGATAGAAATGAATTCAGTTAAGATTACTAGAGAGAAGGTGCTCGGGAAGCTAAATGGACTAAAGACAGATAAGTCTCCCAGACTGGATGAGGTGCCCCCCCCCCCCCCCCCCCCCCCCCCCCCCCCCCCCCCCCCCCCCCCCCCCCCCCCCCCCCCCCCCCCCCCCGGGTTCTGAAGGAAGTGGCTTCAGAGATTGCAGAGGCATTGGTGATAATTTTCCAGGAATCAATAGACTCCGGCATGGTTCCGGAGGACTGGAAGGTCGCAAATGTAGTTCCGCTGTATAAGAAGGGTGGGAAGCAGCATAAAGGAAATTACAGACCTATCAGTCTGACATCAGTGGTGGGAAAGTTATTAGAACCGATCCTCAAGGATGAGGTTATGGAATACCTAGAGGTGCAAGGCAAGATAGGCCCAAGCCAGCATGGTTTCCTGAAGGGAAGATCCTGCCTGACCAACCTATTGGAGTGTTTTGAGGAAATCTCAGGTAGGGCGGATAAGGGAGAGGCTGTGGATGTTGTGTATTTAGATTTTCAAAAGGGCTTTGACAAGAGGCTGATTAATAAGATGAGAGTTCATGGAATTACAGGTAGGATATTAGAATGGGTGGAGCATTGGCTGGTTGGCAGAAAGCAAAGGGTGGGAATAAAGGGATCTTGTTCTGGTTGGCTACCGGTTACTAGTGGTGTTCTGCAGGGGTCAGTGTTGGGGCCACTTCTTTTTACTTTGTACATTAATAATTTGGATTATGGAATAAATGGTTTTGCGGCTAAGTTTGCAGACGACACCAAGATAGGTGGAGGAATAGGGAGTATTGAAGAAATAGGAAGGTTGCAGAGTGACTTAGATAGTTTAGGAGAATGGGCAAAGAAATGGCAGATGAGATTCAATGTTGAGAAATGTGCCGTTATACACGTTGGAAAAAGAAATAAACAGGCAGATTATTATCTAGATGGGGAGAAAATTCAAAGTACAGAAGTACAAAGGGACTTGGGAGTACTTGTGCAGGATACCCCAAAGATTAAGCACCAGGTCAGATCACCGGTTAAGAAAGCGAATGCTATGTTAGCATTCATTTCAAGAGGTATAAAGTACAAAAGTAAGGAAGTGTTGATGAGGCTCTATGGGGCACTGGTGAGGCCTCATTTGGAGTACTGTGCGCAGTTTTAGGCCCCTTATCTTTGGAAGGATGTACTGATGTTGGAGAGGGTTCAGAAAAGATTTACGAGGATGATTCCTGGAATGAAAGGGATTACTTATGATGAGCATTTGTCGGCTCTTGGACTGTATTCATTGGAGTACAGAAGAATGAGAGGGGACCTCATAGAAACATTTAGAATGTTGAAAGGACTGGACAGAGTAGATGTGGTTAAGCTGTTTCCCCTGGTGGGTGAGTCCAGGACTAGAGGGCACAATCTTAGAATTAGAGGGTACCAGTTTAAAACAGAACTGAGGAGAAATTTCTTTAGCCAGAGGGTAGTGAAATTATGGAATTCTTTGCCACATACAGCTGTGGAGGCCCAATCACTAGGGGCGTTTAAGGAGGATATTGATAGGTATCTAATTAGTCAAGGTATCGAGGGATATGGGGATAAGGCTGGAAATTGGGGCTAGATAGGAATAGTATTAGTTTAGCTCATGGAGCAGACTCGATGGGCTGAATAGCCTACTTCTGCTCCTTTGTCTTGTGATCTTGTGATCTTGTGAATCCAATTTACCAATTTTCGTGAACCTGTTTAAATGTATCTTTAATATTGCTATCGGATCTGGCTCTGCAAGGTGAACCAAGGGGCCAGATACTTGTCGCATCCCAACATCCTTTCGCTATCAGGGTGGTCCAGAAGTGGGGTCCCTGTCTGCACTTACCTGAGGCTTGGTTGAGGCCAGCCCCACTTGGTGGGATGTTGTGGCTACAAGACCTTGTGGATGTTGAGAGTTCTGTGGCCACAAAATGTGAATGAGACTGAAGAGATCCCATAGAGGGAGAAAGCGAGGCTGTTGTAATGTAGGAAATGTGGCAGTGGATTTGTACACAACAAGATGGAATTATAGAGTCATAGAATCATAGAGCAGCAATTGGTAGTTAATAACTAACCTATTGAAAGATCTCAGCCAGGATACTTTTGCTTTTATTCAGAATATTGCCTTGCCCATCTGGGCTTGAGGAAACATTTGAAGTTTTGATTTGACATCCCATTAAAAAGGCTGCATGTCTGACAATGAAGCCCTTGTGGGGGGGGGGGGGGGGGAGGGGGGCTGGATTTTTACATAAAAGCATAAGAACATAAGACAAAAGGAGCCGGAGGAGGCCATTTGGCCCCTTGAGCGTCATCCATCAAGATCAGGGCTGATCGGCTGAATGCTAATTTTCTGCACTATCCCTATTTTCCCTAATTCCCTTAATATTCAGAAATCTATCAATCTCTGCTTTGAATGAACTCAATGATTGAGCCTCCATTACTCTCCAGGATAAAGAATTCCAATGGTCCACCATACTCTGCATAAAGAAATCAGTAGCCTATACCTTATTCTCAAAAAGTGTCCCTTAATTTTAGACTCCTCAGCCAGGGAAACATCCTCCCTCCGTCCAACCTGTCAAACTTTGTAAGAATTTTGCAAATTTCAATGGGATCTTCTTTCAATTTTCTAAGCTCTAGAGAATTCAGGCATAGTCTGCTTAATTTCTCCTCATCTGGCAAACTCACCATCCCTGGCCTTAAGGCAAGGAGACAACATTTGTACAGGATACTGTTGGTATTGCCTCAACAAAGTCCAATATACCTGCAGTGACATCTTGGGTCATTTACTCAAATCCTCTTGTAATAAAGGCCAACACATCTTTTCCTTCACTTGCATTAGAAACAGAAAATGCCGGGAACACTGAGGTTTGGCTGCATATGTGGTAAGAGAAATAGAGTTAATGTCTCAGGTTGAAGACCCTTCATGAAGTTGTTGGTGACCTGAAATGTTAACTATGTTGATATAGATTGTGAATAGCTGAGGCCCAAGAACTGATCCTTGCAGTAATCAACTAGTCATAGCCTCCCAACCCGAGAAAGGTTGATTTATTCCCATTCGTTGCTTTCCATCTGATAACTAATTCTCAATCTGTTTCAGTACATTACCACCAACTCTGTGTTCGAGCCTCATGTGTGAGATGTGATTGAAAGCCTTTAGAAAATCAAAATAAAGAGCATCCACTGGTTTCCCCTTTATCTGTTCCATGAGTCACATTCTCCAAGAACTCCAGCAGTCAATTGTGATGTTCCCTTTATCAATCCATGCTAAGTCTGTGCAGTCCCATTATTTTTTTGGGTGTACTGTCATTACATCTTTCATTATAAATAACTGCATTTTTGCTACAACTAGCATTAAGCTAGCATTAAGTAGTTCCATGTTATTCCTCTACCTATTTTCATAACTAGTGGGTCATATTTGCTCCCTTTAATCCGCAGGAAAAATTCCAGAAACAAAAGAATTTTGGAAGATGGAATCTTTTGAATTTATCTACTTTTGGCTTCATTAACTTCTCTAGCACCTGTATTCAGTTACTTCTTTCAGTTCTTTGTGATCATTACAGAACATAGAACATAGAAAACCTATGGCACAATTCAGGCCCTTCGGCCCACAAAGCTGTGCCGAGCATGTCCCTACCTCAGAAATTACTAGGCTTACCTATAGCCCTCTATTTTTCTCAGCTCCATGTACCTATCCAAAAGTTTCTTAAAATACCTTATCATTTCCGCTTCCTTTACCATTGCCGGCAGCCCATTCCACACACTCACCACTCTCTGAGTAAAAAACTTACCCCTGACATCTCCTCTATACCTACTCCCCTGCACCGTAAACCTGTGTCCTCTTGTGGCCACCATTCCAGCCCTGGGGAAAAGCCTCTGACTATCTACCTGATCAATGCCTCTCATCATCTTATAAACCTCTGTCAGATCCCCCCTCATCCTCCATAGCTCCAAGGAGAAAAGGCTGAGTTCCCTCAACCTGCTTTCATAAGGGATGCCCTGCAATCCAGACAGCATCCTTGTAAATCTCCTCTGCACCCTTTCTATGGCTTCCACATCCTTCCTGTAGTGAGGTGACCAGAACTGAGCACAGTACTCCAAGTGGGGTCTGACCAGGGATCTATATAGCTGCAACAATACCTCCCGGCTCCTAAATTCAGTTCCACGATTGATGAAGGACAATACACCATATGCCTTCTTAACCACAGAGTCAACCTGTACAGCCGCTTTGAGCGTCCTATGGACTCGGACCCCAAGATTCCTCTGATCCTCCACACTGTCAAGAGTCCTACCATTAATACTATACTCTGCCATCATATTTGACCTACCAAAATGAACCACTTCACACTTATCTGAGTTGAACTGCATCTGCCACTTCTCAGCCCAACTTTGCATCCTATCTATGTCCCGCTGTAACCTCTGACAGCCCTCTATACTATCCACTACACACCCAACCTTTTTGTGTCATCCGCAAACTTACTAACCCATCCCTCCACTTCTTTATCCAGGTTGTTTATAAAAATCACAAAGAGTAAGGGTCCCAGGACAGATCCCTGAGGTACACCACTGGTCACCGACCTCCATGCAGAATATGACTCTTCAACAACAACTCTTTGCCTTCTGTGGGCCAGCCAGTTCTGGATCCACATTGCAATGTCCCCTTGGATCTCATGCCTCCTTACTTTCTCAATAAGCCTTGCATGGGGTACCTAATCAAATGCCTTGCTGAAATCTATATACACTACATCTACTGCTCTCCCTTCATCGACGTGTTTAGTCACATCCTCAAAAAACTCAATCAGGCTCGTAAGGAAAGACCTGCCCTTGACAAAGCCATGTTGACTATTCCTAATCATATTATACCTCTCCATATGTTCATAAATCCTGCCTCTCAGGATCTTCTCCATCAGTTTACCAACCACTGAGGTAAGACTCACTGGTCTATAATTTCCTGGGCTATCTCTACTCCCTTTCTTGAATAAGGGAACAACATCCGCAACCCTCCAGTCTTCTGGGACCTCTCCCGTCTCCATCGATGATGCAAAGATCATCGCCAGAGGCTCCACAATCTCCTCCTCCACCTCCCACAGCAGCCTGGGGTACATCTCATCTGGTCCCAACGACTTATCCAACTTGATGCCTTCCAAAAGTTGTAGCACCTCCTCTTTCCTAATGTCCACATGCTCAAGCTTTTCAGCCTGTTGCAAGTCCTCACTACAATCCCCCAGATCTTTTTCCGTAGTGAATACTGATGTAAAGTATCCATTAAGTACCTCTGCTATTTCTTCCGGATCCATAGACACATTCCCTCTGCTGCACTTGATAGGCCCTATTCTTTCACATCTTATCCTCTTGCTCTTCACATACTTGTAGAATGCCTTGGGGTTTTCCTTAATCCTGCCCGCCAAGGCCTTCTCATGTCCCCTCCTGGCTCTCCTAATTTCCTTCTTAAGCTCCTTCCTGTTAGCCTTATGCTCTTCCAGATCTCTAACATTACCTAGCTCTCTGTACCTTTTGTAAGCTTTTCTTTTCTTTTTGACTAGATTTATTATAGCCTTTGTACACCACGGTTCCTGTATCCTATCATGACTCCCCGTCTCATCGGAACATGTCTATGCAGAGCTCCACCCAAATATCCCCTGAATATTTGCCACATTTCTTCCGTACTTTTCCCTGAGAACATCTGTTCCCAATTTAAGCTTCCAATTTCCTGCCTGAGAGCCTCATAATTCCCTTTACTCCAAGTAAGCACCTTTCTAGTCCATTTGCTCCTATCTCTCTCCAATGCTATCGTAAAGGAGATAGAATTATGATCACTGTCTCCAAAATGCTCTCCCACTGAGAGATCTGACACCTGACCCAGGTTCATTTCCCAATACCAAATCAAGCACAGCCTCTCCTATTGTAGGCTTATCTGCATATTGTGTCAAGAATCCTTCCTGAACACACTTAACAATCTCCACCCCATCTACAGCCCTCACTGTATGGAGATGCCAATCAACGTTTGGGAAATTAAAATCTCCCATCACAATAACTCTGTTATTATCACATCTTTCTAGGATCTGCTTCCCTATCTGCTCCTCGATATCCCTGTTACTATTGGGCAGCCTATAATAAACACCCAGTAAAGTTATTGACCCCTTCCTGTTCCTAACCTCCACCCACAGAGACTCCGTAGACATCCACTTTTTCTGCAGCCTTGACACTATCTCTGATCAACAGTGCCACTCCCCCACCTCTTTTGCCTCCCTCCCTGTCCTTTCTGAAACATCTAAAACCCGGCACTTGAAGTAACCATTTCAGTCCCTGAGCCATCCAAGTCTCTGTAATGGCCACCACATCATACCTCCAAGTATTTATCCAAGCTCTAAGCTCATCCACCTTGTTCACAATACCCCTTGCGTTAAAATATACACACCTCAAAGCGGTCTGAGCACGTCCCTTCTCTGTCACCTGCCTATCCTCCCTCTCATACCTACTACTAGCTTTCTCTATTTGAGAGCCAAACACCTCTTCCCCAGTCTCTCCAGTTCGGATCCCACTCCCCAACAGTTCTAGTTTAAACTCTCCCCAGTAGTCTTAGCAAACCTCCCCGCTGGGATATTGGTCCCCCTGGGATTCAAGTGCAACCCGTCCTCTTTGTACAAGTCACACCTGCCCCAAAAGAGGCCCCAATGATCCAGAAATCTGAATCCCTACCCCTCACTCCAATTCCCACAGCCGTGCATTTAACCTCCACCTCATTCTATTCCTATACTCACTGTCACGTGGTACCAGCAGTAATCCTGAAATTACTACCTTTGAGGTCCTGTTTCTCAACTTCTTTCCTAACTCCCTATAGCCTTTTTTCAGGACCTCATCCCTCTTCCTACCTATGTTGTTGGTACCGAAATGTACCACAACCTCTGGCTGTTCTTCCTCCCCCTGCAGGATATCTTGGACGTGATCTGAAACATCCCAGACCCTGGCAACTGGGAGGCAAACTACCTTCCGTGTTTCTTTCCTGCGTCCACAGAATCGCCTGTCTGCCCACCTAACTATAGAGTCCCCTATCACTACTGCCCTCCTCTCTCCTTCCTTACCCTTCTGAGCCACAGCACTGGACTCTGTGCCAGAGACACTGCCACTGTTGCTTCCCCCAGGTAGGCTGTCTCCCTCAACAGTACTCAAGCAGGAGTACTTATTGTCAAGGGGTACAGCCACAGGGGTACTCTCTAGAACCTGACTCTTCCCCTTCCCCCTCCTGACTGTGACCCACTTGCCTGACTCCCGTGGCGCCGGTGTGACCACCTGCCTATAACTCCTTTCTATCATCTCCTCATTCTCCCTGATCAGACGAAGGTCATCGAGCTGCATCTCCAGTTCCTTAACACGGTCTCTCAGGAGCTGCAGCTCGACACACCAGGTGCAGATGTAGCCTTCCTGGAGGCAGGGAGACTCCGGGAACTCCCACATCTGACACCGAGTACAGGAAACTGCACTCATAGTACTTCCTTTACTCAAGTCACCTACCTTTCCTCGCCCCTTTACGCCTAAGCCCCTTGAGTCAAAGCCCAACCACTCAGCTCTTCTCTCACTCCACTGCCTGCTCCGACGTTGCCTGTTGGATATGGGGGTTTGCTTTTTAAGCTGCCCGCGCTTTACCTGCTGACATCACGTGCCTGCTTAGTCCTGCCCCCTCTATTCCCAATGAGAACTTATATAAAAAAACTTATAAAAAAGAACCTTATAAAAGAAAACTTTATAATAAAAAACCTTATATAAAAAAAGGAAAAACTTATCTGTTCCGAAGTCCCGACGCCTGTCGAAGTGAAGCCCACAAAACTTAGTCTTGGTTTTCCAGTATTAACATTAAATCCAGGGAAGAGGCTTATAAAATAGCAATAGCCCTGAGGATTGAGAGCATCCTATCTGGATGCATCACAGCTTGGTATGGCAGCTGCTCTGCTCAAGATCACAAGAAATTGCAGAGAGTTGTGAATACAGCTGAGTCCATTGCACAAACCAACCTCCCCTCCATTGACTCCGTCTGCACTTCCCGCTGCCTTGGAGCTAACACATGCAGCTAACATAATCAAGGACCCCTTCCACCCTGGTCATTCTCTCTTCTCCCCTCTCCCATCAGGCAGAAGATACACCAAGCTCAAGGACAGCTTCTATCCCACTGTTATCAGACTCTTGAATGGACCTCTCAGATACTAAAAGATGAACTCTTGAACTCTTGATCTCTCAATCTACCTCGCTGTGGACCTTGCACTTTATTTGTCTACCTGCACCACACTTTTTCTGTAACTGTAACACTATATTCTGCATTCTGTTTTCTTTTTACTACCTCAATGTAATTATGTATGTCATGATCTGTCTGGATGGCACACAAATCAAAGCGTTTCACTATACCTCGGTACATGTGACAATAATAAACCAATACCAATGCCAATATTACAACTCAGCCAAAGAGGACCAAGAAATTGATGAAGAAAGCCAAAATACAATATGACAATAAATTAGCAAGAAACATAAGAACAGATTATAAGGTCTTCTATAGCTATGTAAAAAGGAAAAGAAAACTATTGAGGGATAATGAGGGATATTGAGGTCCCTTACAGACAAAGATGAGAGAATGTAGAATGGGAAACAAGAATCTAGTAGAGGAATTAAACAAGTACATTGTTTCTATTTTCACAGAAATAAAACTAAAGAACTGCACTCCAATTCACATGAATAATTCCAGAACCTACAGAATTTTGGGAGCTGAGGCGGTGGGGGGGGGGGGGCAGGGGGTGGGAGGGGAAGCTAATATTGGGATAATTGGGATAAAGTCATTGGAGAGCCAGGATTTAAGCCCAGAAGTTCAACAAGTAGCATTGTTTTGGAGGGGTAAGAAAGAGCAAGCGACAGAAAACATCAGTGGAAGTTGTACATAGACCCCTCAGAGAGTAGTGGTAATGCAGGGCAAAGTAGAAATCAAGAAATTAGAGCTGTGTGTAACAAGGGTATTACAATAATCATCAGGGACTTTAACCTACATATAAACTGAGGAAAGGTAATTAGCATCGACAGTGTGAAAGAAGAATTCATGAAGTACGCAAGAGTTGACTTTATATATCAGTATGTTGAGGAACCAATGTCGAGGCAAAGACCCTGCAATACTGTCAATTCCTTACCCCCACAGATGCTGCTCGACCTGCTGAGTTCCTCCAGTGGTTTGTTTTTTGCTCCAGATTCCAATATCTGCAGTATCTTGTGTGTCTACAGTCAAATTGGTAGATTGGTAAATTGGTTAATTATTGTCACATGTACTGAAGTATAGATCATTTCATTACAACAGTGCATTGAGGTAGCGCAAGGGAAAACTGTTACGGTTACAGAGGAAGTACACTGCAGGTAGATAATAAGGTGCAAGGCCATAATGAGGTAGACGGTGAGGTCAAGAGTCCACCTTATCGTACTAGGGGACTGTTCAATAGTCTTTCTTATAACAGTGAGATAGAAGCTGTCCTTGAGCCTGGTGGTAAATGCTTTCAGACTTTTATTTTTTGCCTGGTAGGATGTGGGAGAAGAGAGAAGGCAAATGTGTTGAAATCGAAGCCACTTCCTGTGCTACCTGCTGGCTATTTGCGGGCAGTTGTCCCTATCCCACCCCACAGTACCGAAACTCGGTGCACTTAATAGAGAGCAAGACTGACCCAGCCCAATTCCACCCGAACCCCAACATGGATAATAACTTTGATACCCAACCCAGACCCAACATATATAGTCTTGTCAGGCTTGATTTGGGTAGCCAGTCACTGGTCCAAAGCCTTATCCTAAAACTATGCTTCGAGTTCTAGACTCCCCCATCCTCTGTGCATCTACCAAATACTGAGAGTATCAAGGTTTGCTCCTGACCTTGGGTGCCGTCAGTGTGGAGGTTACATGTCCTCCCTGTGACTGCATGGGTTTCCCAAGGGTTCTCCGGCTTCCTCCCATCTCCCAAAGTCACGTGGGTTGGGGTGTTAATAGGCCACTGTAAGTTGCCCCTAGTGTGTACGTGAATGATAGATTCTGGGAGGAGATGAAGAGAATGTAGGGAGAATAAAAACAGGATTGATTAGTATGAATGGGTGGTTGATTGTTAATATGTTCTTGACGGGCTGAAGGGCCTGTTTCCATGCTGTATCACTATAACTGTGAGAATTCTCCAATGTTTTGAAAGGTCTGTACTTGGCAACTTTCCAAAGTTGTGACCTGGAACTGGTTGCTGAAGTACTGGGTCATCTTATTTGGTAGCTCTTTTGCTGCTGTTCATAAAGGAAAAAAAATAACATGCTGAATTCCTTGGTGAATAATCCTCACAAAACAAACCATTGACGTTCTGACAAAGGGACTCAGAAATGTAATGCTAACTATTTCTCTTTCCACGGATGCTGCCTGAAATGATGAGTGCTTTCAGCATTTACTATTTTTACATCAGCTTTCCAGCATCTACAGTTTTTAAAATTATTTTGCTTTAGCTAATTTTTCAATTAAGAAACAGTCTCATGTTATGCCAGTTTATGTGCCATTAGCTTCTAAGTCGGCCAAATAAACTCATATAAATAATCAACATTGACAAGTGATCACATTAACATGGTAAAAATGATCTACATAAAATCTGGATTTTACCAGTCTGATTTTGCTGCAGATTTAATTTTCCTTTAAACAAAATATCATGTTTTTTTTGTTATTGTCAGTCAGAAATATGCCATTGGTTAATGTGGTCATTGGTTTTACCCATGCCTGCCAGACCATGTTTGTTTCATGGATGATGTTACAGTTCCCAGTCAGTGAATGAGTACAGGCATTTGCCAATCTGGTCCTAAGCCAGCTGATCTGGGATGCAACTGTACAAGGTTTGACTTGACCTCTAAGGTTTTCCAACCTCTTCCTGGAAAGAGGTGACCCCTTACCCACTGCTCTCTGCCTTCTTTGCATGCCTTTGAAACCCAGCTAGGATAAGAGTGTTAATACATTACCAATGTTTACTGAGGATAATTGGTGTTCCGAATGTGTGTAAATTTGATGATTCATGAACTCCTGCTTGTTTAATATACACATCTGGAGTTTGTATTAAAAGCTTTAATGTGATTTGTACCATTAACAGCATATGGTATTTCAATTTGACTCATAGAAAAATCAACTTAGATGTGGGAAGATTGTTCCCAAGGTTTTGGTAAATCATGACACAGGTTTCTATTTCTTTAACTAAAAATGAGGGAAATCTATCTTATTTTCCAGGGAGTGTGTGAACAATTCTGTTTCTTACTTGGGAGACAAAATCATGAAGAGGCTGAAGCTGGAAATCTGAAATAAAAATAGAAAATGCTGAAAAGACCCAACAGGTCAGGCAGTATCTGTGGAAAGAAAGACAGAGTTTCAGCTCGAATTCCCTTCATCAGAACTAGGAGGGGGGGAAAACACATTAGTTTTAGGTTGCAGAGTGAGTGGAGGAGGGGTAGATAGGTCAGAGGTAATATCTCTGATAGGGTGGGACCAAACAAATTGATGCAGCAGTTAACTTTAAAATTCTGGTTAGGCCACATCGGAAGTATTGCATTCACCTCTTGTCACTTTATTTTGGGAAGGATGTGGAGGATTTGGATAGGGTACATAAGAGACTTACCAGCTTGCTGCCTGGATTAGAGGGCATATGCTATAAGGAGAGTTTGGACAAACTAGGGTTGTTTTCTCTTGAGCGGCAGAGGCTGAGGGGAGACCTGGTAAAATTATGAGAGGCATAGGTAGAGTAGACAGCTGGTATCTTTTTCCTGGGGTTGAAATGTTTAACACTAGAAGGCATGCATTTAAGGTGTGAGGAGAAAAGTTCAAAGGAGATGTGTGGGGCAAGTTTTTTACGCAGAGGGTGGTGGGTGCCTGGAACACGCTGTCAGGGGTGATGATGGAGGCAGATACAATTGAAGCGCTAAAGAGACTCTCAAATGGGCACATAAATATGCAGAGAATGGAGGGATAAGGACCATGTGCAGGCAGAAGGGGTTTGGAGTCATTAGCTTAATTAGTTCAGCACAACATCATCGACCGAAGGTCCTGTTCTTGTGCTGCACTCTTCTGTGTTCTAACTGGCAGTAAGAATCAGATTAAGCTTTGTTGGCCGTGTAATGTATTGTTAATAGCGAGGACGTGGGGCATGTCCAATAGGCTAGACTATACACATAGAAAAGAGACTGAGCCAAAATAATGGCAGGGAGAATTGGCCAGTTCTGATACAGACAGAGGGAAAGAATGAGTTACCTAAAGTTGGGGAATTTGACACTGAGTTCTGAAGGCCACAACATGGAAGATGAGGTGCTGTTCCTCAAGCTCGTGTTGGCCCTCATTGAAACAGTGCAGGAAGCCATAGACAGAAACGTCAGAGTGGTGGTGGGATGGTGAATGAAAGTGTCAGGCAACTGGAAGCTCAGTGTCATTTCTGCAAAGCGATCATCCAATCTGTGTTTTATTTCCTCTATATCCACATCACGTTTCAACTGGAAAGGGGATCGAGTTAGGGTTATTTTTGTGTGCAGAAAGGGTGTTGGCTGGAGGCTGGGAGCCACTCTGCAATACCTGTATGCTTCATTAACTCTGGGAAGGTTTAATATCCAAAATATCTGCAGAGTGACTGAAATTGTACCATCCGAAAATAGTATCAGACAAGGGAATCTGGTTGCCTGAAATTTCTTTGCCTATAAGCTTCACATTAGTGTTTGTCCAGTTATTGAAAAATAATTGCACAATGCAGGCTCAGTCCAATAAACTTTCTTCAATGTGATTGTAGCTAACTAACAACATTTGTTTTACTTTATGGAGTAAACTGAACACAATCCTTCTCATGGCTGTGTATCATCTTTGGAGGGTGTGGTTCAAATGTCCTTAATAGATGTTAACTTCATCTAACAAGGGGCATAGATAGGGTGAATACACACAGTCTTTTCTCCCAGGGATAGGGAATCAAAAACCAGATGACACAGGTTTAAGGTGAGAGGGGAAAGACGTAAAAGGTACCTGAGGGGCAACTCCTTCACGCAGAAGGTGGTATGGATATGAAACGAACTGCCAGAGAAAGTAGTTGAGGTAGGTACAATAACGACATTTAAGAAACATTTGGATAAGTATATGGATAGGAAAGGTTTTGGGGGACATGGCCAAATGTGGGCAAATGGGATTAGCTTCAGTGAGCACTTTGGTCGGTATGGATGAACTGGGCTGAAGGGCCTGTTTCTGTGCTGTATTACTCTCTGACTCTGTGATATATATTTTTATGAATTGCTTACAATACTAAACAAAATCCTGCATTGTTATAAATCCACTGAGTGTATTGCTGATATATTTTCATGTAATTAGCTGCTTGTTAATCTTTATATTGAGAACTCATGTTAGTTTTATAAATGAAAGAAAGGGGAAACAGCCTTTTTGCAGTTGCTGTTCTGGTAAGTGAAACCTTTGTCGCTAATGGTGCCGCCTTTTTAAATTGCTTATGACAACTTGCTAGGGGTAATCACCACGGCACTGGAGGCCCCAGCTGTTCCCACCAGCCCTCATTTCTCAATGACTATTCTCCTTTATCAATACACTGTGCTGCAGAGTGGGCCATCATCTTGACCTTGCAACGGGCAGATTGCAAGCTAAAAGACTGTGTTGGCCAGCTGCAGAAGATGACAATCTTCTGTCATCTTTAGGAAGGCTCTCTCTCTCTCACTCTCACACTCTCTCTCTCTCTCTCTCTCTCTCTCTCTCTCTCTCTGTATTGGGAAATTGGCAGAAGTTTATGTGTTATAATCCCCCGCATTTATAGGCAAAGAGAGTTATAAAAGCAAAGTGAAATCTGCACCATTTCTCCAGTGTTTCTTCAGGTGATATGTGCAGGCACGGTAGTGTATCGGTTATCAATTCCGGCCACTGTCTGTAAGGAGGTTTGTATGGTCCTCCCCGTGTCTGCATGGGTTTCCTCCGGGTGCTCCGGGTTCCTCCCACATTCCAAAAACGTACGGGTTAAGAAGTTGTGGGCATGCTACGTTGGTGCCGGAAGCACAGCGACACTTGTGGGCTGCCTCCAGAAACACTCTAAGCAAAAAAGATGCGTTTCACTGTGTGTTTCGATGTACATGTGGCTAATAAAGCTATCTTATCTTATCTTATAATGAGTGAATAAACACTGAACCCTCATTCAGATTCATAATCAGTAAAGCATAGGTAGAATGGAACATAACAACAATCTGCATTTATATAGCAGGGCAGCACAGTGGCACAGTTACTAGAGCTGTTACTTCACTGCTCCAGCAAGTTGGGTTCAACCTGACCTTGGGTACTGTCTGTTCGGAATTTGCATGTTCTCCCTGGGTTTTCTTCTGACTGCTCCCCATTTCCTTCCACTTCCCAAAGATGTCCAGGCTGGTTGGTTTAATAGCCACTGTAAAATACCCCAAAGTAGAGGGCAGTTGTAGAATCTAGGGGTAGTTGATGGGAATGTAGGGAGAATAAACTGTGATTAGTGCAGGACTAGTGTAACTGTGGCTTGATGATTGACTCTGACTGAAGTTCCTCCAATCTAGGCAACATCCCGGTGAATCTCCTCTGCACTCTCTCAGCCCAATCACACCCTTTCTATAGTGTGGTGACCAGAACCTGCACACGATACTCAAAGTGTTTAGTGGTTTAAGAATTATTGGCCATCACATAACTGAACCAATCCCATCAATCTCAGATTCCAAACCTTGTTCTTCACAAGGTGACAATCTACCTAATCTCTGCCAAGTAAGAGTAAATACCTTGGGTCTGTTTGTGACTTCCAATTTATCAGGATCATTTTCTTACCTTCTAACAGTTGAAGCAGAAACGATTGTTCTGTTTTCACCTGAGGAACTTTGGTATTGGCAGTGCAAGGAAAAAAGGAAAGTATTTTCAATCTGTTCCCAAGAAGTGAACAGGGTTCTCCAGCCTTTAAATATTGATGGTGAAAGATTGAGAACAAGAGCACAGAATTTTAAGCATCGCATGGCCTAATGACTTCACAGAGTGCAGTCCTGCAGAGGATAATGGAGCAAGAATTTATATAAGGAAGGAGCGCAAACCGTGCATTGTTGAGCCTGCCCAGGACCTCAAGAAATTGCAGGGAATTGTGAACACAGCTCAGTCCGTTATGCAATTGCCCTCCCCTGCATGGACTCTGTCTACACTTCCCGCTGCCTCAGGAAAGTAGCCAACATAATCAAAGACCCCTACCACTCGGGTCATTCTCACTTCTTCATTCTCACTTCTATCCCCCTTCCATCGGGCAGAAGATACAAAACTTGAGAAAAAATACCACCAGGCTCAAGGACAGCTTCTACCGTACTGTTGAACGGACGACTTGTACAATAAAGATGAACTCCTGACCTCACAATCTACCTTGTCATGGCCTTGCACCTTATTGTCTACCTGCACTGCACTTTCTCTGTAACTTAACACTAGATTCTGCATTCTGTTATTGCTTTTCCCTTGTACAACCTCGATGTACTTATGTTTTGAAGTGATCTATATGGGTGGCATGCAAAACTAAGTTTTTCACTGTTTCTCAGTACATCAAGGTGAAAGTTGAGTTTATTGTCATATGCACAAGTACATCTATGAACAGGTGCAATGAAAAACTTACTTGCAGCAGCATCACAGGCACATGGCATCAGATAAGCAGCATTCACAAGAAAAACATAAATTAAACATAACTTATACACAACTTTTACAAGAAAGAACACAATTAGAACAAAAAAATGTGCTCTGTCGTGCAAAGTAGTCAAAATGGTCATAAAGTTGCTATACAGAGGTAAAAACACTACGATGCTGGAGGAACTCATCAGGCCAGGCAGCATCCATGGAGAAAAGCAGGCGGTCAACATTTCGGGTCAGGACCCTTCCTCAGGACTGAAGATAGGAAAAGGGAGAAGCCCAATACATAGGAGGGAAAAGTAGAGCAGTGATAGGTGGACAAAAGAGGGGAGGCGGGGTGGGCATCATCGTGTTTTTCATCTGGATTCCAGTATCTGCAGTCCTTTGTTTCTCTGCTATACTGAGGTAGTGATTAGGGTCGTGCAGGTTGGCTCAGGAACCAAATGATTGAAGGGAAGTAGCTGTTCTTGAAACTGGTGGTGTGGGACTTCAGTCTTCTGTACTTCCTGCCCAATGGTAGCTTCGAGAAGATGGCATGGCCTGGATGGTGGGGATCTTTGATCTTTGATAATGTTGCCTTCTTGAGGCAGCATCTCATGTTGATACTTTCGATGGTGGAGAGGATGTGGCAATAATAAGTCAATTAACATTTTTTTTCAAAGATCGCAGTAACCTGAATTTATATAGTACCTTTAAGGTAGAAACATGCTCCCAAGATGGATCTCAGGAGCAAAATCAAGCAGTTAGACATCTTCTTGTATCCACCATCTCAAGTTGCAGATCTTTCCATTGAGTGGTGCAATGCAAAGTTCATGAGTTGGCTTTGGCAGGACCCCAACCCTGCATGGTCTGTTCTCAGCCCTGCACAGACTGAAGGGTGTTGTGTGGTCTACTTCTCAGCACAGTCATGGGTCTTGGGTATTTAGCACAGCCCCATTTTACCATGTTGGCTCTTGACTGGCCATTGAGTATGGAGGGTGTTTAGGGGCTTCCAATTGGTCCTTCCCCCTGCCGCCCTTCAGGAAGCTGCCCAGTTGCCCGAATGCCCCTGCTGACCCCAGAGTCAGGGTGAGTGAGTCTGACCACCACACCTTCCTGCAGGAGGTTGCTATATTAGTGCCGACTCCCTCACCCAGTCCTGAGGAAGCTCCTGCATGACTTCAGGCATTATCGGCAGTGGTGTGACCATGTACGGGGTGTCTGGCATCCACATCTGATGCTTCCTTGCTCATAGAGTTGTATAGTACAGAAACAGGCCCCTCGTCCCATTGAGTCTGCGCCAACCATCAAGCACCCATTGACACTAATCCTACACTGTTCCTTTTATTCCATTCCCCCACATTTCCATCGGTTCCCCCCAGATTTTACCCTCCGCTCCCAACTACACCAATTAACCCACCAACCCACACATCTTTGGGATGCGGTAGGAAACCGGAGCACCCATGGGAAACCCATGCAGTCACAGGGAGAACATGCAAACTCCACACAGACAGAACCGGAGGTTGGGATTGAACTGCGGGTCAATTGAATTGTGGAGCAGCAGCTCCTTTAGCTGGGCCACTGTATCTCCTTGGCTGGTAACAGCTTTCGGGATGCCTGCTGGTTCTGCTGCAGTGAGGGTGTACCCACTCTTGGCATTCAATGGCCAAGGACAGCGAGACTTAGAGAGGGAATTCCACAGCTTTACGTGGAATTCCCTCTCTAAGTCTCTCTGTCTCCTTCTCCTCCTCTAAGAAGCTTCTTAAAACCTATGACTTTGGCCAAGCTTTGGATCATTCTCCTACTATCTCCTTTAGCAGCTCAGTCCTTTAGTAATGTAAGCAGGGGACTTTTCCCAGGTTGAGGACAGTAATACAACTGCACCAGCCAGGCCAACTGTCTGCTGTGCTGCTAGTCAACTTAAACCGAGCACAAAGTAATCACAGGTCAGTCTCTTCCACTGTTGTGATTGTGATGTGAATAAGAAGATGAAAGGTCCCAATTTCACTCAATGCACAAACCCATTGTTAGCTCAGAGTATGTCTGTCACATGCACTCTGTTACTGGAGCCAGTCAGTGCCTAAAGCAACACTGTTGTCAGACTTACAAATTCAAGACAGTGGGCACAGCCACCCACCCATGCTGAGAACCTCATGCCCACCTGGTGTTACGTCAGCAATTGTCTAGTGCAGGGGCACCCTGCCCACCCAATAAACAGTCCACCCCTGCTGACTGGTAGTTGAATCGCTGGCTTAATGCCTTGTCAACAGAGCTATTCCATCATTTTATGCTGAAATGAATTTCTACCCCATGTGTTTTCACAACATCACAACATCACAACATGCAAAACACATGGATTTCTGTCAACACTTCAATATATCATTCAATATGATGAGTGCCCCCAAATATCATGCACTTTTGAAGCTGTTCACAAGAAATGAGGCATTGGAGAAGGCATGCAAGTTTTGATAATTATTGTCATAGAGTCATACAGCACGGAAACAGGCCCTTCGGCTCGACTGGACCATGCCGACCAAGATGCCCCATCCAAGCTAGTCCCATGTGCCAGTGTTTGGCCCATATCCTTCTAAACTTTTTCTTAACATGTGCCTGTCCAACTGTCTTTTAAAAGTTGTTATTGTACCGGCCTCAACCACTTCCTCTGGCAGCTCATTCCACATACATATCACACTATGTGTAAAGGAGTTGCCCCTCAAGTTCCTATTAAATCTTTCCCCTCTCACCTTAAACCTATGCCCTCTAGTTCTTGATTCCCCAACACTGGGAAAAAGAGAGGATATTCACCCTACCTGTGCCCCTCATGATTTTATACACCTCTAGAGGAAGAGGAAATGGTTGAGGCAGGTACAATAACAACTTTTAAAAGACAGTTGGACAGGTACATGGATAGGAAGGGTTTAGAAGTTTGTGGGCCAAATGCTGGCAAACAGTACTAACTTGGATGGGCATCTTGGTTGGCATGGACCAATTGGACCAAAGAGCCTGTTTCCATGCTGTATGACTACAAAACCACCGTAGAAGCAAGTCTCCTCAATCCCAATAAAAGCAGCACAGGGGAAAACTACCCTCTCCTTCATCAGAATTTTGTAATAGAATCATTAACATTCAGCAGACAGGCTTTTTTTAACCATTTCATCCAATGAACACCATCTATAACATAAGAGCACTGGGAGTGAATGCCTAGTGTTGGAAGGTAATTCCCTGGAATAGGAGTTGAACCCACAACTCAGAGGTGAGTTCACCACCCAGTGAGCAATGGCTGAAACTTGAATGTTCCACTGAAATGGCGCCATTACACTGCGCAATTCAGTGGGAGGGAAGCATGGTAGTCCGTCGATGCACTGGTGCTGATTTACATTAAAATCCACTGAGCTACTCTTGTGATTTATCCCTACAAATCTATGACTGTTAAAACATAATAATATTGAGATAAAGAATAAGCAAAAATACTAAGTAAAGCAAAATGTTTCAAACATAATTATTTGCATCCATCATTTTAAATGGTCTCCTACTGCTGAGAAACCTTTGTTAAGACAAGATTAACAATACTTCATTTTAAGGTCACACAAATAAGTGTTTATCAACAATATAATTAAAATGCAGGAAAACTATCTATTAATATGTTTGGAACATGGTATTATAAACAATAATAGCATAACAAGTGACAGCCAAGAGATATCCATGCACTAATAACTCTTAACCTCTCCATCGCCAGCTTAGAAAGGTAACATGTTAAAAGACATAATAAAATAACACTACAATGGTGAGCAAATGTTTAAGTATTCAGGGAATGATATTCCATCATCTTCAGCCCTTTGTCACTTCCACCTATCCCCTCCCAGCTTCTGACATCATTCCCACTCTCCCCCCCTCCCTCATCTGCCGAACAACCCCCTCACCTGGATCCACCTATCACCTGCCAGCTCTTGCTCCAGACCTTACCTCCACCTTTTTATATAGGCTATATCCCCTCTTACTTTCCAGTCCGGATGAAGGGTCTCAATCTGAAGTGTCGACTGTCCATTTCACTCCATCGATGCTGCCTGATCCACTGTAGTTTCCTCCAGCGCATTGTGTGTTGAGGATGGTTAAGTATTTGTTCCTAAGCAATTGTCTTCATTTTTATGGTGAATGAAATAATGAGATAATTGGGGAGGTAACAGTTACCAGCACAGGATTTGTACTGAGTACAACAACAACTTGATTAACCACAACAACAACTTGTACGTGGATAGCACCTTTACTGCAGCAAAACAGTGTGTGGAATTTCACCGTTGTGCTATGAAATAGACTGCAGGACCAAACCATTTTGAGAGACTTTATATCAGATAGTGGTATTTCAAAGCAGTGCAAGGGAGCTCCACTTAGTTTTTTTGGTCAATACTTATTCCTCAACCTATTATCAGGAATGCAGAATATCTTATCATTAGTTTATTCCTATTTAGAAGAGCTTTTCCTGAACGGTGCCAACTCCATCTTGGCCCACATCAAAAGCTCTTCATTGGCTGAAATGCACCGCAGTTACTCCACTGGACTACTCCTGGGTCTAACCTGTGACCCTTATCACCAAGAAGGACAAGGGCAGCAGTCCCAGGTGAACTCTGTCAACTGCAGAATCCCCGCTGAGTCACATACCATTCTGACCTGGAAATATATCGTGGTTCCTTTATTGGAACTCCACCTTCACCAGGACTGTAGCCATTCAGGAAAGTGGCTCACCCCCACCTTGTCAAGGGCAATTAAGGATGAGCAATAAATTCTGGCCTTGTCAGTAATACCTATGTTCCACAAAAAGCATCAAAAAGATTACAATTTTCTTTCAGACTTCATTCAGTTGGAAAGAAATGGTCAGAATTCAGTGTAGGACCATAAGAAACAATAGATTCCAGCACTGGTAGCCTTTGAGTTCCTGCTTAGCACCCTCTTAGCTGTCTCCATTTTCACCACAATCCTGGCTCCATCTGCCTCTTTTTTTTTGGTCTGCCTCCATCTATCATTCACCTGCCTCTGTCTCCTAATTCTACCCCTCCCACTCACCTATTGGCTCCATCTGCCCATCATCCTTCACCCCCTCTTCTTCTCAGGCCACCAATCACTTTCCAGCCCCTGTCACACCCCCTCCCCTTCTTCTCTTTACACTGGCCATCTCCCCTCTCTACTCTCAGTCCTGACACAGGGTTTCGACCCAACACTCGATAATTCCTTTTTCCCCACAGATGCTGCTCGACCCATTGAGTTCCTCCAACAGATTTTTTGTTGCTCCATGTTCTAGCACTTGCAGTCTGTTATGTTTCCATAAGGAATAATAGTTCCAGAATTAAATCTCTAAGTGTCCCCAGCTCCATTATTTATACCATTGTGTAAACCTTTGCCACCAAAGTAATATCACAGCCTCTGGGTCAACTGTTAGCATTAGAATAAGACACCGGAAAGCATTCTTTTGCACAAGCAAGGAACCATAACTGATCTAAATAATCAAGAGTTATTTTAGGGAAAACACTTTCTCTTGGATATATACTTCATTGTTAGATCATAAAAATCAGAAGATCTGATGGACAATTGTCAGTGCACCTGGTGTTATTCTTAAGCTGTTGTTCTTAGCTACCTAGATTTGTGCATTCGATCCTTGGAGTAAGAGGCAAACAGGAGCTGAATCTGATCTGTCCTCTCATGCTACCTGATTCTGAGTAAGAAGGTTGGGGGTTTAGGCCCCCCCCTCCAGTGACTTAAGCCCAAAAATCTCAGCTGACTATCTACTGCTGGCCAAGTGCTGCATTGTCATAGGGACAGTACTGAGGGAATGTTGAATTGCTGTAGGGACAGTACTGAAGGAATGCTGCATTGTTGTAGGGACAGTGATAAGGGAATGGTCCATTGTTGTAGGGACAGTACTGAGGGAATGTTGCATTGTCATAGGGACAGTACTAAGGGAATGCCACATTGTTGTAGGGACAGTACTGAGGGAAATGCTGCATTGTTGTATGGGCAGTGCTAAGGCAGTGCTGTACTGCAGGAGGAGCAGTATTCAGGGAGTATTGCACCGTTGTAGGGGTAGTGTTGAGAGAGTGCTGCAGTGACAAAGAGATAGTACTGAGGGAGTGCTGCACTGTCAGGGGATAGTTCTGTGGGAGTGCTGCACTGTCTAAGAGACAATACTGAGGGACTGCTGCTCTGTCAGAGGGACACTATTGAGGGAACGCTGCACTGTTGGAGTGGCAGTGCTGAGGGTGTGTTACATTTAAGAAGGAACAGTGCAGAGGAAGTGCTTCACTATCAGAGGGATGTGCTACTGGACAGCTACTCTGTCAGAGAAGTTGTGTTTCAGATAAGAAAGGTCTGTGTTCCTGTCTGTGTGGATATAAAAGTTCCAAGAACCTGTGAGATCTCCTTATGTCCAGACCAACATTTATTCCTCAACTGACATCACCAAAACATAATGATTTTGGAGTATTCTCCTGTTAATGTTCTTAAGAACTTGCTATATACAAATTGGTTATTGGGATTCCAAGGTTATAATAAGGATCACATTTCAAAATGGACACAAATCCAGGCTGATAATCCAGTGAGGTATTGAGAGAGCTATATATCAGATAAGATCTTAAACCAAGATCCACTTTGGGTATATTTGAATGATCTGATGCCACAATACCGAAGGGAAATAGAAGGATTATCCCAGGAGTCTGAAGAATATATGAAATGGGAGCAGGATTAGGCTACTTGGCACCTTGAGCCTGCTCCATATTCAATAAAATCATGGCTCTGCTTACCTGTACAGGCTTTCTAACCTTGGATCCCCCTAGAGTCCTCAAATCTTTCTACCTCAGCCCTAAACATTTTAATGGCTCAGCCTCCACAGTGCTCTGGGTTAGAGAATTCCAAATATTCATAACACCCAGACAAGAAATTCTCCACATTTACATCTTATTGTTCAACTTTGTCCCAAGGTCTAGATTCCCCCATGAAGGAAAACATCCTCCCAGCAGACCCTTTCAATCCTCCTCAGAACTTACTTGTTTCAATAGGATCGCCTGCCGTTCATCTAAACCCAAAAGAATATTGGCTCAGCCTCCTCAATCTTTCATCGTAAATCAACCCGGTTATCTTCAGAATCAGCTGAGTGAGCATTCTTTCAATGGGTTTCAATGCAAATAAATCTTTCCTTAAATAATGAGACCGAATCAGCATGAAGTGCTCTAGTTGTAGGCTCACCTACACCAATATTTATCCTTCCATCAGGATGATCAGATCATTATCACATTGCTAATTGTGGGAGCTTGCTCTGCATAAATTGGCTGCACGTTTCTTACTTTTATTTGGGTTTAGAATAATGCAGGGTGACCTTACTGAAACATGTAAGGCTTTAGGAGAATTTAACATTTTACTGCGAAGATGTGCCCCCTGGTGTAGTAATCTCAAACTAGGGGGCATAGTTTTGGAATAAGGGATCACTTATTCAAGATGGAGATAAACAAATCTTCTCTGAGTGGGGTATGAAGGCAGCTTTCTTTCTTTTTACTCTGGAACTAAATGAATACAATGAGGCTTAACTCTTCTGATGAAAAGACGTCAATCTGAAACAATGTTTCTCTTTTCACGGATCTTGCCTGACCTGTTGAGTGTTTTCTAATTTTATTCAGTTTAAGTTAAAATGGGAGATGAGGGGTCTTCTCGCAGGGGGTCTTGAATCTTTGGAGTTGTCTACCCAGAGAGTTTTGGAGACCGAGTCATTGTATGTTCACAGCTGGGATAGATTCTTGGTCTATCATAAAGTCAAGGGCTTTGGGGAAGAGGCAGGAAAGTGGAGCTGGGGCTACAACCTAATCAGTGGCACAGTGAAATGGCTAGTAAAGCCACTGCTCACAACGCCAGAGAACCAAGTTCAATCCTTACCTCAGGTGCTGTCTGTGTGGTGTTTGCACGTTCTCCCTGTTATTGTGTTTGTTTCCTCTGGATGCTCCAGTTTCCTCCCACATTCCAAAAACATAAAGGTTGCTAGGTTAATTGCCCCTAGTGTGCAGCAGACCAGTAAGACCCTTGGGGAGTGGATGAGAATGTGGAAAGATTAAAACACGTGATTAATGTAGGTGACACAGGTAGACAGGGTGGTGAAGAAAGCATTTGGCACTCTTAACTTCATCAATCAGGGCATTGAGTACAAGAGTTGGAACATTATGTTACAATTGTGCAAGTCATTGCTGAGACCACATTCGGAGTACTGTGTGCAGTTCTAGTCACCCAGCTATGGGAAGGATGCCCTTAAGTTGAAAAGGATGCAGAAAAGATTTGCAAGGATGTTACTGGGACTGGAGGTCTTGAGATATAAGGAGAGGCTGGATTGGCTGGAATTTTTTTCCCTGGAGTATAGGAGGTTGAGTGGGTGACCTTATGGAGATTTTGAAAATCACTCGAGGTGTAGATAAGGTGGATTGTCGGTCTTTTCCCCAGGGTAGGAGAGTCTAAAACTAGAGGACATAGATTTAAAGTGACAGGGGAAAGATTTAAAAGGGGTCTGAGGGGCAACATTTTCACACTGAGGGTGGTGGGTAAATGGAGCGAGTTGCCTTACGAAATGGTGGAGGCAAGTATAATTATAATGCTTAAAATACATCTGGACAGGTACATGGATAGGAAAAGACTAGAAAGATATGAGCCAAATGCAGGCAAATGGGACTAGCTCAGACAGACATATTGGTCATAATGGACAAGCTGAGGCAAAGGGCCTAATTCCATTCTGTATGACTATGACTCGATTACTCTAGTGTGGATGGGTGATTGATGGTTGGCATAGACCTAGTGGGCCAAAGGGCCTGTATCACTCTATATAAATCTATTACCCTCCAGCCATGATCCTACTAAATGGTAGAGCAGGCTCGAGGGATCAGACAGCCAACTTTTGCTACCATTTCAGATATTCTTTTATTGTATTTAGAAAGGTGAAAATTATTCACATGAAGGAGAGACAGGGCATGTTCAACGTAACCATCACTCTTGCTATCTTACCCCAGTCATCCTTGTTGAAACACAAGAGACTGCGGATATTGGAATCTGGAGCAACAAACAATGTGCTGGAGGAACTCAGTGGGTCAAGCAGCATCCGTGGGAGGAAAGGAATTATCAACGTTTCAGGTCGAAACCCTGCAGGATAGTCCTGATGCAGGGTTTTGACCTGAAACATCGACAATTCCTTTCCTCCCACAGATGCTGCTCAACCCGCTGAGTTCCTCCAGCACATTGTTTGCTGCACCATTGTTGAAGTGCCTTTCCAATAGGATTTCTGCCACATTACTGATAAAATTAACCCCACTAATGAGCACAAATATTAGGCATTTGATCGGGGGTGTGGATTTGTGCAGGGGATGGAGTGGTTGCTCTGAGAAGTTGGAACCAGGGAAGAGCTTATAAGTGTAGAGGCAACTGTTTTGTTGATCTTTGAGGCTCTCCGTCTATCTGCCAGTTCTGCACTTCCAAGCTGTGAGAGCCCTGGCGACAGAGGTGGCAGTGAAGGAACGGCAGCCTGGCACAGTCACAGAGCAGAGACAGCACTGGTATAATCCACTAATGGCTGCTTCCCATTACAGCCCCTCAGTGAGACACTCAGTGACAGATTGTGGACTCAATTACTCTTGTGTCAGGTGATTATCCCGGGTCTTAATGTAATCTTCCATTCACACATACCATATTTCAATTACGACTGCACTGGAACATGCTGTGTATTCAAATCACCAATCACCTTATCAGTACTGAACAATGTCAACAGTAAAACACACCAGCTGAAAGCAATTATACATGTGTTGAGAACCGATTGTGATTACTCTCGGCGGTATTTTGTGATGAGCTAGGGAATGTGCTGAAAATTTAATTTAATGACAATATGCTTGCTGTATAATCCATAACGCCTCACAAATTCAGTGTGGAGCTATTAATACTGATACAAGCATATTATCAGTGAACTGAAAAGTTGGGTTTTAGAGAGCTGAATTTCTCTGCAGGGAGTAATATTCCAAGCGGCAGCTCCTGATGCATTCTGAAGGTGGTCTTCCTTCATCTTCTGGCTTTCCCTCACTCTCGTCTTTCCTACCATCTCTCTCTCTCTCTCTCTCTCTACCATATGGAAATGCCTGTAGCTAGCTGTGCATCAGACAAATTAAAAGGAAAAATTGAAGTAGGGTTTGGGGGAAGGCAGAGAGCAATGATGGCTATTTAAGAACTAAAATCAATAGTGGCGTAAAATTGATTTAGTACTTGTCATAAAATATATGGAAGTGCTGGAAAATGGAGGAAATTGAGTCATGCTTTAATCTGCACAGGAGCCACACTGTTCTGATGAAGTAATCTGAGCAGGAACTAATATATAATCCAAAGACAGACACTTAATTGTCACATTAAAGACTCTTTTTACGGCCTACTGCACTATAGGGTAACGTTCATTAATCATCTGGATAAGAGGAATTGAAATCAAATCACAATTAAAATCTGTTCGATATTGTCTGTTATATGTTTTGCAAGTATTAATTTTTTTTCTATTGATTTTTTTTGCTGGCTGTGTTTGCAGGTATGTAGAATTTCTGAGAGGCCAATGATTCTACTTAGGCTGACTAAAGTTTTTGGAGTTATTAATCCATTGGTTTCCTTGGATTGAGATGTCCAGCAGTTTATTCCTGACCACTCAGTCACCAGCTTCACTTTAATGCAAGGACAACAATTTGAAGCAAAGCTCCTGTGGGTTACTTGAGCTCTCCAGCACATTCCTGATTAAAAAGTGGCATGGCAAGTAGAACTGCTTGCCTCACAGCTCCAGCAACTATGGTTTGATCCTGATCTCCGGTACTGTCTGTGTAGAGTTTGCACATTCACCCTGTGACCACGTGGATTTCTCCCCGGTGCTCTGGTTTGTTCCCAGCTGTCACAGACAATCTGGGAGGTTAATTGGCTACTGTAAATTGCCTTTTACATAGGTGAGAGGTAATTGGTTTATTATTGTCACATGTACCGATGTACAGTGAAAAACTTTGTTTTGCACACCATCCACACAGATCATTCCATTACTTCAGTACATAAAGGTAGTACAAGAGAAAAGCAGTAATAGAATGCAGAATATAATGTTACAGTTACAGAGAAATTGCAGTGCAGGCAGACAATAAGGTGCAAGGCCATGACGAGGTAGATTGTCAGGTCAAGAGTCCATCTTATCGTACAAGAGGACCATTCAATAGTCTTATAACAGCGGGAAAGAAGCTGTCCTTGAGCCTGGTGGTACGTGCTTTCAGACCTTTGTATCTTCTGCTCGATGGGAGGGGGCAGCAGAAAGAATGCAGAAGAGAGAAACAGAATGCAGAATGTGGTGTTAATGAAAAAAGTGCAGTGCAGGTAGACAAATAGAATGGAAATAAATTTGGGGGGAAATGATGTGAGAGAATAGGTTGTGGGGGAATGAGACCGACGGGATTATTCTGTGAGCCAGTATAGATTCAGTGGGTCAAATGGCCTCCTTCTATGATGTAAGGAAATATGGAAATATGAAATATGCAAAATCCCTCATGCTACTCTCTGTAAACTTGAGATCCTCTGAAATGTTGCTCTCCATGTTCTAATGTTTACTTATTGCCTTGTGAGTGCTGATCTACCGTGTTCTTGGCCAAGGTATGCCTTGATTTTAAAATTCTCATCTTTTTTCTTTCAAACTCCTCCGTAGTCAAGCCCCTCTCTCACTCTGTAATGACCTCCACCCTAATATCCTCCAAAATCCCAATTCACCTGCAATTAGGTTTCTGGATCAACCCAGAACTTAATTGCTCCACAACTGGTGGAGATTGCAGGGTCTTGAATTTAGAAATTCCATCCCCTAACCCCCCTAACTCTCTTTTAAAACATTCGTTACAAGTTAACCCTGTGATTGAGCTTTTGATGATCTCCTTTAATATGTGGCCTGTTGTCAAATTTTGTTTCTCCTGCCAAATACCTCAAGATATTGTGTTGCATGAAGCTTGAGAACAAAAGAAATAGGAGCAGGAGTTGCCCAAATGGCTGGTCAAGTTTGCTCCATCATCCAACAAGATCAAGGCTTCATTTTCCTTGTCCTACCTATTCTCCAGTACCCTTGATTATCCTATGGTCCAAAAGCATGTTGACCCCTCAAAAGGCGCTATATAAATGAAAGTCATTTTTTAAAATTGCAGTCTTTGGTGGGGTGGAATTTTGGCCAATTTGAAGATGTTATATAAATGTACAATGTTGTATATGATGAAACATCAACTCTGCTTCTCTCTCCACAGATGCTGCCTACCTGTTGAGTATTTTCAGCATGTTCAGATTTTATTTCAGATTTTCAGCATCTGCAGTTTTTATTTGCCTTTTGAATAAAGTCATACCTGTATCCATCTGTACTTACCTTCATGTAGACATACTTAAGAGGTGTAGAACAATAATATATTTTCAATAGTATTGTATTCAATGTTTCACAGGAAGTCTAAGGTGAGTTCTATTTGAGTTAATTAAATGATGTGATGGACAGGGTGTAGAGGAACTGTTTCCTCTACTGGACACTAGCATCCAGAACTTAACATTAGATCCAGGGTCATCAAGGGTGAGGGGTGATATCAGGAATTACTTCTTCACAAAAACGGTAATTGGTAATTGGTTTATTATTGCTACATGTACTGAGATACTGTGAAAAACTTTGTTTTGCATGCCAACCGTACAGATCATTCCAAAACATCAGTATGTTGAGGTAGTACAGAGGGAAAAGCATTAACAGAATGCAGAATACAGTATTACAGTTACAGAGAATGTGCAGTGTAGGTGGACAAATAAAATGCAAGGGCCATGATGAGAGACTGAGAGATCAATGGTTCATCTTTATTATACAAGAAGTCCATTGAAGACTCTTATAGCAGCGAGACAGAAGCTGTCCTTGAGCCTGGTGGTGTGTGCTTTCAAGCTTTTCTATCTTCTGCCCGATGGGAGAGGGAAGAAGAGAAAATGTCTGCAGTGGGAGGGGTCTTTGATAATTCTCCTTCCCACAAAAGTATTGAAGCTGGAGGTCAATTGAACACTTTAAAATTGGGATTGATAGTTTTTTTTCATGCAAGAGTGTTGAGGGATATAGTACTGAGGTGCAGTTAAGATAAAGATTACACATGATCCAATTGAATAATGGGATCGCAGTAAGGAGATGAATTGCTTCCTTTAGTTCATGTCATTCTATACTGTTTAAATTTGGTATGATGATGATATTATTGCCAGGGTCACCCTCCTGCTGAATCTTGACCTGCTCTGATGTTGGAAGCAAACAGATAGTCAATGTTACCCGGAGGTTTATCTGGAGCTCCCACCTCTGAGTAATGTTCACCACCAATTCCCATCCCCTGAGCAAACAGCATTTATTTCACATATCCGTTGTCTTCAAACCCAGATGTTCAAAGAATACAAAATTCTGGTGACATTTCCAATGACCCAAGTATTTTTCTCCTGGGATTTGCAATGCTGTTCCAAAGATGAATCTTCAATTCCTAGTGGACGCCAGGGCTTGACATGAACTTTGCCATTTGCATGTGCATCTGTATGTGTATGCTGTTTCAGTATGGGTGTATATTTGTGTGTGTGAGTGTGTATGTGTGAATATGTGTGTTTGTTTGGATGTGCCTTTGTACGTGTGTGCATGTGTATGTGTGCACGTGTGTGTGTGTGTGTGTGTGTGTGTGTGTGTGTGTGTGTGTGTGTGTGTGTGAACATGCCCAATTTCGGCATCCTACATAATTACACAGTTTGTCTCATCATCAGAACTTCTCTCCAAGGGCTGTGTCGATGTTTGCTTGGCTCAAATGCCTTTGAACATTCAGTAACTGATTTAATTCTACAATGCAGCATCTTTTATCTCCACTAAAATCCTCCCAAGGACACCTGACCAGTGGGTTAGACTTGAGGAAGAGGGAGGACTTAAAATAGTCTCTGGCACCTGGTCTACTTGTCTTAGAGCCATAGAGTCATACAGCACGGAAACAGGTCCTTCGGCCCAGCTGGTCTATGCCGACCAAGATTCCCATCTAAGCTACTCCCATTTGCCCGTGTTTGGCTGACATCCCTCTAAACCTTTCGTATCCCTATACCTGTCCAAGTGCCTTTTAAATGTTGTTAATGTAGCTGCCTCAACCACTTGTTCTGGCAACTTATTTCAAACACTGACCACCTTCTGGTGAAAAAGATGCCCCTCAGGTTCCTATTAACTCTCTCCCCTCTCACCTTAAACCTATCTCCTCTAGTTCTTGATTCCCTATCCCTGGGAAAATCACTGTTCACATTCACCCTATTTATGCCCATTGCCCGCCATGAATTTATACACTTCTGAGATTACCCCTCATTCTCCTACAGTCCAATGAATAAAGTCCCAACCTGCTCAACCTCTCTCCATAACTTAATTCCGGCAACATCGTTGAAAACCGTGGATGTTGCAGCATCTTGCAGCACCTCTGTGTTAAAATTCTATTGCATGTTCACTACCCTCTTCACGATCATAATCTCATACCTAAAAATGTATCAGTCTCCATCTTGAATATACTGAGCCTCCAAAGCCCCTTTAAGTAAAGAATTCCAAAAATTCACTATCGATGAGTGAAGAAATTTCTTCACCTCTCTGTCCCGCATGGATGACCTCTTTTTCTAAGACTGTGACCTCTGGTTCTAGTCACTCCAGCCAGGGTAAGCAACATCCCTGTCAAGCCCTGTAAGAATTTTGAAGCTACTGACTACATTCTGAAATGTACATGACACTATATAAAAGTATAGCTATTGCTGTTGTCCGGAGGGCAAAGGTTTTCAGACTGCCTATCACTTAATGCAGGTGGAGAACGCTATTATCGACTGCAGGGTTTTAGATACTGCAGGTCTGCTTCTTGTATCTCTGTTTCTGCAGCTAACTCATTTTATACCTATTAAGTGTGTTCCATGCCATGTTCCTACTATCCCGCTTTCATTCCAAATGAAAAGAAACTTGGTAAGAATGAGAGCTGGGGAAAAAGCTGTTGCAAAGAATTATGATAAAATTGCATTCCTTATTTGCATTATTCTTTATTATTTGTCCAGTAAAAGACACTTTGACCACTAATTGAAAGATGACGTGGCTGAGATTGGTAGGGGAGGGTTTGGATTAAGGGGGAATTAATGGGAAGATGTCACTAAACCCGTGACAGTGTGTAAGAATGAAACAACATCATCTTCAGTTTGAGCAAGTGTGTTATTCCAATTGTACCATCGCTAATTCTGTTTTGGCATCCTGTGGATCTGTCATCTGTATTGATGCACCTTGGAAGCTAAAACCTCTCGGACCAAGGACTCGATCCACACCACACACCCCTTCTATGTTAGCATTACTTTCTCATTGCCAAAACGTTTACTGCATCAAAGTAAATAACACAAGGAACAAAAGTGTCGATTTCAGCATTTCTTTTAACTAGGGAAAACAGTTCTGATTGTAACGGGCTCCAGCTTACAGTGCAAGAGTTCAAAGTTCAACTACTACTACCAGGCCCCATTACGATTTGGTACCATGTTTTCCCTCACAAAAGTAAATTACAATTTCAAATTTTGTTTGACTTACCCTGGAAAGTATGCAGGAAACCAGCTGAACAATTGTGTGCCTACAATGCACAGACATCCTCGCCAATAACACAATTAAGAGTTAAAATTACTTTGTGTTGTACTCTTGGCTTTACAATTTTTCTTAAAAAAAGAATCATTCAAGCACATTATTGCCTCGAATGTTATGCAAAAGTGTCTTGGATATGGCATAAAATGGGTCTCAAATGCTATTCATTTCACAGTTCCACAAACTGGGCTTGCTTCTGTGGAAAAGCACAGTGAAACAGAAATGCATGTATCTGTGGGTATTGAGTGTTGAAAGAATAATGAGAATTATGTGGTAACAATATGTTGCCCTGCATTCTGCGGTCTGTGTCTCTCTGTCATCATTCATTTTCAGTGGGCAAGGGGGAGCAATTGCTGGGCATCAAATCATCATCAAATAAACCAGCCCTGACACCAGCTAAAAAGGGAGATGGATGGTCAGCTTGTTCCTTGTGGAAATATTCACCAAAGCCACCGTCTCCCCAGCATCATACCACACTCCCATGAGACTGAACTGTCGGCCGTTTTTTTTATTGAAAATGTGCGGTCACCCATAATGCTTCAGAGGTCATCCCTCGATGGGAAATTTTCATAAGCAGGGTGCTGGAGGTTAGCCCAGGCTGGTGAAGCTCTTTCTATTTCTTTTGTTGCTAGGTGTTTCATTTCAGGTCAGGATCTTGCTAAAACTTTCAATATTTTATTGCTTCACTGCGACATGATATATTCGTCACATCAGGAGCATAATTCACATTTATGTACCAACTAATACCCTATAGTTTTCCTGGAGAAATCTCTGAGGTGGGGAAGAAGGTCAAGTTGTATCCAAATGATGATTAAGTGACATCTTTCAGAAACAATTATCAGAACTGGGAGCTTCTGGGATTAGAGCAGATTTGTGTCATTCTACCTGATTTCAAAGAGGTTGTTAGTACACAGAATTCACAAGCTCATCTCCCTATAACAGACAATAACAGAATAGGACTCTGTTTCAGTAACGAGCCATATTCTTTGAGATTTAAAGCACAAATCCACATTATCCATGTAGTGCAGGAGCAAAGCTGAATATGATCCCTCTGTATCAGTTCATTGCTCTGGCTTTTCTCTTATTATTTAAGAGAAGAAAATGGGGCTTGTGGAACTCTTTATTGTGTTGTGTCATTCTTTTTTCTAAATTTGCTGTTAGTGAGGCAGAGGGGTAAATTGTGAGCTATGTGGTGGCAAACTGTTGTCATTTGTGCAGCTGTGAATAAAAATCACTTGTCTCAGATGTTTATAACATTCACAGAATAGAAAAAATAATTTCTAAATTATCTATTGTGAGAATTGTTAGAAATTTAATAGCATTTGCAAAACATTTTTTGTAAAGGGAAAATATAAAATTTATATTATATTTACATTTTTAAAAATGGTTTGCAAATGCTATTAAACTTCAAACAATTCTGACAGTGGACAATTTTCAGGTAGTAACCATACCCAGTTCAGTGTTAATCTATTAACCCTTTACTGCATAGAAGCCCTGATTGGAAAATTAAGCAAATCCATTTTTAACCTAGGTAGTATTTGGTTAATCTTAGAGTTTTTCTACAAGTCGGTATTGATAACCTTAAACTTATGCTAATAGGCCTGATATAACTCAGGCTGATCACCACTGCCGCAACAGTTCCATACTGTCCGTCCCCCAAAAGACCACAATGAGAGCTCCACTGGTGCTATTAGGAGCTTGAGCAAATTAAAGCATGTTACTCTGCTTTATATTTCTCCGTCCAGCCTATTAACAGGTCTGACTATTCACTGAATCCCGTTCATGGAACTTCCAAGAGCCACACAATCTAATGCACAGTCTCCCCCGTGTGAGGACATGCTTGTTAATGAGTTAAACAAGTACCAGATAGCCTTTCATGTGCAAATCAGTTCTTCATTCAAAAACAGAATGAACTTAAACCGAGACAGGTATTTAAATGCTCCCGAGACCAGCAGTGTCATTTTAAAGCAGTGCAATTGGTAAAATGCAGAGAAATACCTGCTCTGTACTGCCCCAGCTCTATAAATACAGAGTTCTGGTGCACCTCCTGCACATGACATCTGGCCAATAAATTCAGATGACAGTCATGAAACGCTCCTATAATCAGTGACATGGGATGATTTTCCGCTCCTGACAAGCCCTTGTATTGAGTATGATAACAGTTACTCTGTCTTCATCCACCGCCAGAGTATAATATCAATCCATCTGATGACCCAGCAAACGAAGCCCAACACTTCTGTATCAATCTTCATAGAGTGGTGCCTTTTGTCTGAAATGAGATCATTCAATCACTTTGCTGCCTGCATGCTTGTTCAAACCTTTTTTTTTCCTTTTTTTTCCTCAATCCACCATCTCCCCCTCCCACACCCCTACCAGCCACTTTTGCCAACCTGTCCTCTCAGAAAAACTTGGGCTAGCTGTTTAGCTCTCATAAAATCTGCACTGAATCATTATTTTGCTGCATCCTAACATTCAGCCTGTGCAATGTGATGTACGCCATGTGCTGACATCCTACTGGACAAATCTTTATTCCTTGCTCTCTCTGTTAATAATAAATATCAAAAGGCTGATTTTGTCCATTCACCATTTTTTTTGTGTACAGCTTCCAAACCAACTGCAATTAAATTAAGCTCATAAAATGCACAGCAATGGCTCTCCTGGACAAGCAGATCCATTTAAAATTGCATGTGCGTTGGCTGCCGCTGTCCTTGTGAAATATTGTTCAATCAACGGCCAAAGTTTTCCTTGTCAGTTTTGATATATCCGATAATAACTGCAGGTTGTTTTGCAATGTCCAATGTTCTGGCTAGATGGGCTTTTCATATTCTTTATTGTTTTTTTCTGACAAAATGTTGCCCAGACTTTTTTTTTCTGCAGTTTTGTAAAATGAAAACAAGAGTCTAAACAAAATACATCTAACCCTTTGCGAGCCAGTTTGTACTGTAGATGAGTTCTGTGAAGGGCAAATAAATGCCTTTTGGTGGGTGCATTATGTCATTTATAGCTGGTGATTATTGATACTCATAGAAGCATTGCAGGCCTTTATAAAATGAACACTTATATCAGAAGCAGAAACAACTTTGTATGTTGGGTATGGTAGCAGTGGTTAAGTTACTGGACTGGTATCCAGTAACCTAAATTCTTGATCCATGTTTGAATCCCATCACAGTGCCAGAGAAATTAAATTAGATGCAATAAAATAATTCTAGAACTTAAAGGAGGAAAAAGGAATATCAGTAGTGGCAAAAGTAAAACTACTGAGTTATCTTAAAAAGCTGATTGGTTCACTAATAGTTGTCAAGGGAAAGAAATTGGCTATAACCATCAAATGGTTGAATTTTAAATGTTCTATGAGTCAGTCAAAAGGGCAATTAGTGATGAACATTAAGTATCAATAAAGAGGAAATTTGGGGATAGGTCTACCACCTGGATATTTCATCCTGATGCCAGCACTAACACTGAGACTTACCCTCCGGAGAAGTCCTGCGCTCCGGCACTAGTGTGAGCCTAGGTCACCAGCCTCCTCTGTCTCTGTACTCCACTGATAGAGACCTCATAGCGCCCCTTTCGAACACTGTGACTGGGGAAGACACCCAATATGTTTAAACCTAGGAATGGCTGCAGGAAGGTAAGTTGAGCTACGTTTATTATTTCTTTAAGTTAGTTTCAACATTTTAATTTGTTTTTCAGAGAATGTCCTTTTTTAATGTTAAAATGTTTTAATACTTCTTTATTTTGAGTGTCCCAAGTGTAATTGGATTTCTTCACTGAAGAGGACGACCACCATGTTGAAATCGTAGTGAAGGTGAATGTGTGTGAAATATTGGATGGGATAAACACAGCAATAGGGGAAGTTATAAGGGTTTTACCATCTCTAAAAGTGGACAAATTACCAAGCTCAGATGAATTATGACCCAGGTTCTTACAGGGAAGAAGCTGCAGATCCTCTGACCATCATTTTTCAATCCCTCTTGGCTTCAAGAGTGCTTCCAGATAATTGTAGGACTGCTACTCTTGCTTAAAAATGGATGAAGGGATAATTTGAGATATTGCAGGTCAGTTAGGAAATTATTGGAATCAGTTCTAAGGCCGGTTATAATCAAGAACAGACAAAGTGAATTTATTGAATTTGGTAGGAGGTCTTGTTTGTCTAATTTGATTTAAATTTTTGGGGATAACATACAGGACCAACAAAGGCAGTGTATTTGATGCAATCTACATAAGTTCTAGCAATGATTATGGTTGAAGCCCAGGTGGGATGATAAAAGAATTTATCGATGATACACAAATTTAACATATGGTTGAGAAGGAGGAGGAAAGGTTTAGACCGCAGCAAGTCTTAGATGTACTGATGAGTTGGACAGGAGATTAGAAGAGTTTAGTTTATTTTCATATACACCAGAACGCAATGAAATTCCTAGTTTGCATGGAGCTCACAGAGTAAACAGTATACATAGTAATAAGAAATACAAAGGCAAGTGGACAAGTTGAATTCGATCCAGAAACCTGTGAGGTAATGCATCTGGGAAGGTGTAAAAAGGCTAAGGAACGTACAATAAATGGGAGGATCCTGAGTGGTGTGGAGGAACAGAGAGACCGGAAGTGTATGTCCACAGATCCATAAAGATAACAGGATATGTCAATAAAATTAAAAAAGCATGCTTTTCTTTATTACCCTCAGCAAGGATTACAAGAGCTGGGCTGGAGATGGGCAAATAAATGGTCTTAGTAATGGTGCCAATAAGTGAAGAACATCCTTCAGTCAAATATGACAGCAAACTTACAAATGGTCTAGTTCAGTCTCAGACACACAACAGGCAGAGGGATGGATTTGGTGACTGGGGAATTTGTAATGAAGACCAAAGTCAATATTAAAGACTCTTCTGCCCATCCAGTATGGGATAGCAAACAAGAAGTCTGACAATTTAGATATAATCGAGGGATCGAAGGAGTTGGTGCTGAGTATCATCAAAATACAGACAAACTGACACTGTACAATGCATGACATGTGGCAGCCAATTCTCATACAGCAAGGTCTCACTGATAAAAATGAGGTTTTTGTTATGAGTGTTATATAAGTGCTACAATTATCAGCTTCCCATCTCCAATATTTGGTTGCATTGATTTTATGATCAAAGATGAATTTCTACAGTATTTTGTATTTTAGTGAGGGATAGGTATTAGCCAAGACAACACGGAGGATGCCCCATTCCCATGGCATCTTCTATGTCTGTTTGAGAGGGAAGATGGGGTTTTGATTCAGCATCCTCAACCCAGACAGTGCAGCTGAAGTGTCGGTCTGGATCACATGCTTGTCTCTGTGATTTGAACTCAGTTCAGAAGCAAGAGAGTTCCTGCTGAACTGCAACTAGAATTTACACTGGTGCATTGAACAGATCTTATAGCTAGGATCTGCAAACCTGAGGGTATGACATATTCACTGTGTGAACAGCTTTGGCTGCCTCTTCACCTAGAGAGAATACTAAAAGTTCACAGTGTGCCAGATTAGAGCATCATTTAATTTCGCAGGTGCAGACACATGACATTGAAATCATTGACACCAACATGACAATATAACTTTCTTTGTTAACTAGAATACATTTTGATTCCAATAAATTCTGATTGATTATAAGATCTCATGCTATCAATTAATTCGAGCATTGACTGACATTTATGACCTTGATTTTTGCTGCAGGATATTAGCTGACAAGTTTGTCCAATATTTCTTTCTGCATTGCTTGGAGGGTTGCTCACCCAACTAATATCCCAGTTACACATCGAAGTGACTGGTATGTTTTAAATAAGTCAAATGACAGAGGTGACCAAGCAGGGATAGATCAAATGCTGAATCAAATCTGTCTCCCACCTTAATGTCCAACTAATTGGTAAGATGCATATGTTCACCTCAATGTGCTGAGACAGGTTTAGGGAACAGGTCCTAGATCCACCTCAGGCAATCAAAGCCAGAACAAGAGGTGACGTGAACCTGTGCTATCTTCCATTGGAAGTGTTCTCTATCTCAAACAGAGGCTATATAATTTAGCTTCCAGGTCTATCTGCTGGGAGAGGCTGAAGGAAAGGGTATCTTTTTCCCTCGTATGATCAGTGCCAGTGCAAGAGGTCACATGGACCTATGTTAGAACATAGAACATAGAATATAGAACATAGAACAGTACAGCACAGGAGCAGGCCCTTCGGCCCACAATGTCTGCACTGAACAGGATGTTGAATGAAACGAAATCTATTCTGCCCACACATGATCCATATCTCTCCATCCTCTGCATATTCATGTGTCTATCTAACGGCCTCTTAGACACCACTATCACATCTACTTCCATGGCTACCCCTGGCAGCCTGTTCCAGGTACCCACCACTCTCTGTGTAAAAAAACTTGCTCTGCACATTTCCTTTAAATTTTCCCTCTTTCACCTTAAATGCACGTCCTCTAGTATTCAACATTTCAACCCTGGGAAAAATATTCTGACTGTCTACCCCATCTATGCCTCTCATACTTTTATAAACTTCTATCAGGTTTCTCCTCAGCCTCTGATGCTCCAGAGAAAACAACCCAGATTTGTTCAATCTCTCCTTATAGCTCATGCCCTCTAATCCAGGAGGCATCCTGGTGAACTTCTTCTGCATGCTGTCCAAACCCTTTCTGAATGCAGTGTTCTCTTTCTCAGGAGAAATTCCTGTAGTCTAGCTCCCCTCTGAAGACTGTGCAAGAAAACTCTCCTCTTCTTGACTGTGGCTGGAGAAACATTTATAAGTTGAGTTCTAGGTTTGTAAGCCACTCTATGACCTTTTTTTAAAAGAAGATTTATTTTAGACGTATATCCAATGAGGTTGTACCAGGGGAAGGATGTAATAATGTACTCCTTGTTTGGTCCAGTTTACAGGCAGTAGAGAGTTTGATTTGCTGCTTGTGTATTAAGTTGTCACATTTCCCTTCATCTTTGCCATTGGATCTTGCAGAGTTCCTGTAGCCCAGGTTCCACTCCATCTGTCCTCAACATTGAAACTGACAAGGGGAGGATAGTGGGACCCAAACATTTTCCTTGAGATCATGAGGTGGCTTGGGATGAAGTTCAGGAAGGTGCTGGTGGATGGTACAGTGGTTTATACAAAATAGCTGTGGGGAGAGATGACATTCTCAGGAGCCAAGGAGTTGGGGTCAGCTTGGAAGTTCTGATGCCAGTTCACAAAGTTGGGTTCAGCTACAAGTCAATGAGTTTTATAGAGCAGCTTGCCCAATATACTGGAACACTATTAAATCTACACTGCAGTCTCTCTGAGGCCAGTACATTACAATGCAGTGCCAAGAATGGCTCTTAGTACATCAGGGGAAGTTTTACCAGAACTTTATATAACTGTCGCATAACTTCTAATCCCTTGTATTCTTGCTCTCTGCAAATAAAGGTCAGCATCCCATTAGCCTCTGTGATTATTTCTGTACCTCTCAATGACTTTTTAATGATCTATGTCCATGGACTCCTGAGTCTCTTTGGACCTCCACTGCTTCCAGCTTTGCACAGCTTTGTACCATTTAGAGAGTACACTGCTCTTTGCTTATTATGCCCTGTGAACTCATTATTCACTGAAAACATACGGAACAGATACATCATGCTGAAGGGCTCAGAGTATAATGAGTTTGTGTAAATCATGTTATGATAATAGTGCACTTTCCATAATGGCTCATAACCCAATAACTCACACATAACTAATTAACATAAGCATAATGTGACAGAGACAACTTTGCAACATGTGCTCAAGTTTGCATTAATAATATTAGCTGCTTCTTAAAGATATCTGCATCAATTTCAGAGTCTTGAGGACTAAAATGTAGGCTAATGTTCCAGTGAGGAGCTGGGGAAGTGCCACATTATTAGACATGCCACATTGTTAGAACCGAGGTGATCATTAGATTCTGTCTTCTCTCACAGGTGGATGTCAATAGTTCCCAGGAAGAGCATGGAAGTTACATCAAATTGCCTGGCCTCAATCAAGACCATTGAAAACATATTATTTGATCATGTAGGAGCACAAACTAACTGCCATTTCTTTGACGTTACTACAACTACCGTCCATTGAAGGTGTTTCATTGGCTGTCTAGCACTTTTCAACTTCCTGATCTTTCAACTGCAGGGGTCACTGGGAGGAGGATGAACCATTGTGTGTCCTGAGGTAGCACCAAGACCACTGGGGTACATGCTGGAGGGACAGAGCTTTTGTTACCAGTAGACTTAATGATTTCAATGCTTTCCTAGGGGGACTCATTCGAAGTCTTCATCCAAAACTCTGCTGTTCACATTCCAACTCACCCATCAGCCCGACACTTGCAGATCCCCAGTTATCTGCTTAAATGGGCGAGTAAAGAAATGGGCTGACTTTAAACTCCTCACTCCTGATTAAGTCACAGGAATAGGCCATTTAATCCCGTAAACCTGTACCACTATACAGTTGGATTACAAATAGAAATCTGCTCAGGTACAAATTAAAAAACGGATCCAACCCAACTTGACCCTGACTAATCCGAATCCACTCCCACTGTGGCCAATCCAAACCTAACCCAACCATGGCCAGTCCAAGCCCAATCCTACTGCAGCTGATTCACATCCAACCCAACTGCAGCCAAATCAAACCTGACCCTGCCAGACCTAATTCAAACTCAATCCCATTGTAGTCAATTTGAACCTATCCCCACCATGGTATGACCAAGATGGTGACAGAGAATGGTGAATCTTTGCAAGCTGCTCCCAGCAGATCCATTTATTATATCTATTATAATCATTATACAGTTATAAATCTCAATTCTGCGCTCTATTCTGTCTTCTGTTATTGCTTTTCCTTTTGTACTACCTTCTGTCTACACTTCTCACTGCCTCAGTAAAGCAGCCAACATAATCAAGGACCCCACACACCCCTGACGTTCTCTCTTCTCCCCCCACCGCCCCCCCCCCAATCGGGCAGAAGATACAAAAGCCTGAAAGCATGTACCACCAGGCTCGAGAACAGCTTCTATTCGCTGTTATAAGACTATTGAATGGTACCCTAGCATGATAAAACAGATTCCTGACATCACCATCTACCTTGTTATGGCCTTGCACCTTATTGTTTACCTGCACTGCACTTTCTCTGTAGCTGTAACACTTTATTCTGCAATCTGTTATTGTTTTACCTTGCACTACCTCAATGCACTGTTGTAATGAAATGATCTGTGTGCAAGACAAATTTTTCACTCTACCTCAGTACATGTGACAATAATAAATTAATTTACCAATTTACCCTGACGTATGTATGTTTGGAATGATCTGTCTGGATGGCATGCAAATAAAGCTTTTCACAGTATCTTGGTACATGTGACAATAATAAACCAATACCAATTCCAATTTCATCAACACTACCTGCTGCTTCACAGTGCCACCCATTCTGGGTCCTAGTTAAACAGAAGAGCCATCTGCGTATCCCCTTAACCAATAATATCTAGGGAGTGAGAAGTCAGGACAAATTGCTGCTTGTCAATCATTGATCCACTAACCCATATGACTCCTGCAAAATTAGGGTCAGTGTTGACTACAGCTTGGAATGAAATGGGAGTTATTCCGCACTTAAACACATCTGGTAGAAAATGCACCAGATACAATATTTCTGAGGGTGCTGGTAGGAGGGCGACAGGGGAAAGGAAGAGATGAGTGAGAGGTGTGAATGCTGCAGTTTGCAAATTGGAAGAGAATTTGGGATGAGAAGGAAGGGGGGTGTGACAATGAGATCCCTCCAGTTTTGATGGTTTTACCTCCACTCCTAGACACAGTCTCAGCAATGGTCATCCCAATGATGTCCACCACCAACTCCTTCATGGTGCACAGGACTTGCAGGCACACCTGACCTGCCTGCTGCTTTCTGCTGACCATTCTCTTCCTGCAACAGGGAGTGAAGCTTGCCAACAGGTGCGGTGCAATGCACCTGAAGTATGCACCTGATATTGTCGACTACCAGGCAACATGCACAAGAGGTGGGATGTGGGTGTGTGCCTTGCAGCAGTGGTGAAGTGAGCCAAATGAGAGTTAGGTGTGCTGATGGAGATAATTGGCTGCAGGGTGTTGCTGCATTCAGCAGTATCAGAGGCAAGCGGTGTCACAGAGTCATAGAGCTATATAGTCATTCAGCACAGAAACAGGCCCTTTGGCCCAACTAGTCAATACTGACCAAGATGCCCATCCAAGCTACATTCATTTGCCTCCTCATTAGCCCATATCCTTCTGAACCTTTCCTATCCATGTATTTGTCCAACTATCTTTTAAATGTTGTTAATGTACCTGCCTTAAGTACTTCCTCTGACAGCTCATTCCATATATGCACAACTTTCTGTGTACAAAAGTTGCCCCTCTCACCTTAAACATATGCCCTCTAGTTCTTGATTCCCCAACATGGAAACAAGACCTTGTGCATTCACCTTATCTATGCCCCTCATTATTTTATACACTCTATTATACACCTCTCTTTATACACCTCTCCCACGTTTGTTGGGAAATGGTGGTTGAAGGTGCATTCATTGACAACTTGTGTGAGGAGATTAAACATTTTGCTGATCAATCTCCAGAACCTTGGGGCATTAACTTTCCTTATTATCTGCTTTTGGACACATTTCCTCCATATTCTGTGTCCTCTATTAAAACGTCTAATGCACCAAGTTCTGGAGACTGATCTCTCGCCACAGATATACCATTCTCCATTGCCATCCCAAATTCCCAAGCCCTGCCTAACACAGCCAAATGGGAGTAGTACAGTGGCACAGCGAGTAGAGTCGCAGCCCCACAGCTTCAACAACTTGGGTTCAATCCTGAATTCGGGTGTTGCCTGTGTGGAGCTTGCACATAATCCCCGTGAACGTATGGGATTTCACCGGGTGCTTCTTAAAGATATGCAGGTTGGTAGGTTAATTGGCCACTGATGTAGGTAAGTGGTACAATCTGGGGAGTTGGAGTTGATGGGAATCTTTTCTCCAGGGTTGAAATGTCTAATACTAGAGGGCATGCATTTAAAATGAGAGGGGGTAATTTCAAAGGGGATGTGTGGGGTGAGTTTTTTACACAGAGAGTGGTGGGTGCCTGGAATGCATTGCCAGGGGTGGTGGTGGAGGCAAATACGATACAGGTGTTTAAAATGTTCTTAGATAGGCACATGAATGTGCAGACAGTGGAGGGATATGGACCTTGTGTAGGCAGAAGGGAGTAGTTTAGTTAGGTGTTTAATTGCAACATTGTGGTCTCCTCCTATTTCAGGGCCTCTCCAATTTGACTGCCTTCCTCCATGCACAGCTAGGTAACTTGTCCTGTTCGCATAACATCAAGGTGATAATATTTTCTAAATTAAAAGGACATTTTTAATGAAAATTTCTCAGCTGAATTTGTCTTGCTGTGCCTGGTATATCATTAATTAGATATTAATAAACCAGAGATTCAAACAGTAAAGGGCAGCTATCTTTAATGGGCTGCTTGTGTGTTTGAAACACTAATCGTATTAACTTCTGATGGATGATACATTAGGGTGGACACAATTTAATAAAACTGGGCACTCTAACAGGGAGTGCCTTACAGTATAAATGATTAATACATTTAGCAAAAAGAATAATGACAGAGGACAAGTAAAGAGTCATTACACTGCACTTCAACACATGTATACATCACATGTTAATAGGCTTCAAGTCTGTGTGCCTTATAATGTCTTCGAAAGGTTATCTGTTTTTAATGACTGCTCTGAAGAATGGAATAATGAGGAATGTATGTTCACTGTGTAAGGATCTGCTGCCTGTTTAACACAAAGATTAAGGCACGGTTACAGACTTATGTGGGAGAATCTTACTTTTCCTACACTGTGTGTAAAATTGGGCACAGTTGTACTGCCTTTTGGGTGCAGGGGACTGTAATGTTCAATTGGTGCACCCACACTTCTGCATGGGCTCCATAAGAAATAAAAGTGACAGTAGGCCACTCGGCCCCTCATGTCCGTTTCATTCAATAAAAACCTGGCTAATCTTTTAGCTTAGCACCACTTCCAGGCAATAACTCTAAATGCCTTGATTCCCTTAATAGCTAAACATGTATTGATCTCTGGAAAAGGTCATGTGGGAGAGGGAGGAGGTATGAGGTGTAGCCAACATCTGCCAGAGGTACATAGATCAAAAGACCAATAATGTCAGTCACATTGTTACCTTGTAATGTTGATGACAACTCCAATGTGCTGGAGCAACACACAAAAAGCTGAAGGAGCTCAGTGGGTCAGGTGGCATCTCTGGAGGGAAATGGACAGTCAACATTTCTTTACTCTGGCTACGTCCTCTTTGTCTTCATTTGGACTGAAAGATAAGAGAGGAGATAGCCAGTATTAAAAAGGTGGAGTGAAGGGGTGGAGCAAGAGCTGGCAAGGGATAGGTGGACCCAGGTTGAGGAGGGGTGATTGGCAGATAGAGGAGGGTAGAGTGGAACTAGTGACAGAGGCTGGGAGGCGATAGGTGGAGGCAACAAAGGGCTGCAGGTGATGGAATTTGATAGGAGAGGAAGGTGGAGCACGGAACCAAAGAGGTGGGTTGGGCAGATGGGAACAGTGGGGGATGGGACCCAATGGGAAGAGTGTGTGGGTGATGGGCAGATGGAGAGGGTGGAAGAAGGGAAAGGAACAGGGTGATGGTGGCTGGGGTGAATGTAGGAAGAACTAGGTAGGTCAGGATGAGAGTGAAAACATGACGGGGGGAGCAGTTTACTGGAAGTTGGAGAATTCAGTGTTCATGCCAACACCACAGATACATGAAGGCAGCATGAAGCTCCCTTCTCACCTCCCATCCCACTCCCCCTAACTGCTATTTAAAGAAACTATCAACTATTCAGAGATCAAGTCCTGTTTGAGTACTTATTGTGATGTTATGAGTGTTGGGCATTTTACAATGCAGGAGTGCTGTTGGACCTGTCACTGACTTCCCAAGAGTTCTCTGAAGAAATAGGTTGCTCCCAGACATGAAATTATTCCTCTTGGCATACAGTAAGACCAGAAGAATTAGCAGAGGCCGTGTAGAACAGTACAAGTTTATAGAAGTGGGAAGAGGAATAGGAACTGTAGAAAGATTGTGCTTGAACAAGATAACAGGAACTGCAACCCCATTTCCCCAATCACAAGCAGTCCCATACTCCCTGTAGTCTGTCACTTAGCCACAATGTGAAGATAAAGATGACTAAAAATAAATCACACAAACCAAATATAGAGGTGAAAACATGTCATATAATGGACATGTGTGTGCATTTATGTCTATAGACCGAGACAGCATTTCATGTCCATAGTATGAATGTTTTCTATCTGACTGAGTCAATGCAGAGCTTCCTCTGTGATGACAGCAAAACAATGACTTTCGGAGATTACTGTGTGTTTCTGTGTTTGTGTGTGGGGCGTGGTGGGGTGGTTTCTTGTTTTTCTGTCGATTGGAGTTTGTAAATCTGCAGAATGTATATATAAATGTGTGCATCTATGTGTATGTGTTTGTGTCTGTGTGTCTGCATATTTGTGTATTTTTATGCACATTTTTGTGTGGGTTTTCTGTTTGTGATTTGTGTATTTATTTCAATTTTTTAAAGGTGAGTATTTCTGTACATATGTATGTGCATAACTATATGTTGTATATATTGTGTTATATATATTATGCATGTGTGTGTGTGTGTGTGTGTGTGCATGTGTGTGAAGTAGGTTTGTGTGTGCATGTGTGCATCTGTGAGTGTGTGTTGGTGTCTGCATGCCTGTGTGTGTGAATGTGTGTCAGAGGGGCTGTAGGGGATGGAGGGTCATGGTGTTGTTTAGCAGATTAATGGTAAAAGCTGCAATGCAAACCAATCCCAGCCGAATAGTGATCTCTGAGGACTGGAGTTGATTTTCAGGCACTAGATTTCTGCACTTGGAATACAGCAATACCATGCAATGATCAATGTGAATTAAAGAGATTCTCAAAGCAGATGGAAGTGATCAGTAAAACTATATACCACAAACTCCGGGATATTGAACTTGCTGTTCTCCTGACAGCAGGCCAACAGAAATCTCAGTTAAACCAGGCTCGACTCTTCAGTTAAACCGGAGCTCGCTGTGTTTGCAAGTCCTAAAAAACTGCAGATGCTGGAAATCTGAAATAAAAACAGAAAGTACTGGAAACACACAGCAAATCAAGCAGCATCTGTTGGGAGAGAGAGAAAAACAGAATTATCTTTTCAGGTCATAGACCCATTGGTCAAAACAGACTTGCTGTGTTTTTACATATGACAAAGCACAGAGTATATCATTGAAGTAAAGAGCTTTAGCCTGGATTTGCCTCCAGTTCTTCCTTCCAGCTTCTGATATCATTCCCACTGTCCTTCCCCTCCCTTATCTGCTTATCACCCCCCTCACATGGATCCACTTATCACACACCAGCTCTTGCTCCACCCCTTCCCCCCACCTTTTTAATACTGGCTACCTCGCCTCTTAGCTTTCAGTCCAGATGAAGGGTCTTGACCCGAAATGTCGACTGTCCATTTCCCTCCACAGATGCTGCCTGACTCACTGAATTCCTGCAGTATCTTGCATGTTGCCTCCAGTTTGTTGGCCTCCATGTTCTCTTGCCTCCACTACTTGACACTTTTATCAAAACTTTTGAGTGGGGAACCCATATGCAATGCATTATGTTGTATAATTGGCCACTGGGGAACCTCGTCATGGAAAACCTTGACTATCTGATTGGATGATTGAATTTTACAGCAAACCAATTTTATTTTTAAATGAAGCTCTCTAGACGTTTATGGTAAATATAGATGGACTATACAATTTAAAATAAAGATAGGCTATGCAGTTTAATGAAATCAACCTCCTCATTGCGTTTTATTCTTGTCTGACAGCTAATTTGTCATATATATCATCATGTACTGCTTTTGTCAAACTAGGAAAATGATTGGGAATAAAAATTCCATGTGAAATCACTTAGCATGAAGAGGATTGCTCCGAAATGTTCCACTGGTTACATTCCAGGCGTCTTGTGTTATTGTTTCTTAGCTGTGAAATAAAGTAACAGGTACTTAACATACCAAAAACAATTTGTACAGACATTATTTCACCAATTCAAACTGTGCATGCCTCACTGAGAACTCCTTTATCTAACGGTGCCTAATACATTCTCATGCTGTGTGCTCTGATGACTTCATTTTACAGTTGAAAAGATCACCTGCGACATGGGGAGCTGGGAAATGGGACTCTGGTAATTTTAGTTCGGGAGAATGTACTTTAGGTGCAAAGCAGAAAGAATAATCATGAAGCAATGAGAATTAAACAGCACCAGTGGTTTAACTTTGGGCGTACATTCTAATAAATATCAGTAATTATGAATTCAGTTTTAAAGCCATTGAGCCTATTCAGCTGTGGAAGACTTTTTTTTTGCTATTATAATGTTAGGTAAATGATGGCAGATAATTTAGAGTTAGACTTTTCCTTAGATAAACTGGATTGATGTTTGAGGCTGAACACTCCCCAATAGAGATTTCAGCTTTCACTTACCGAGCTTCAACTTCATTGCAATGAAAATGGCATTTCAATTTGTTCAGCTTTTAATGTACATATTTTGTCTTAAACCTTGAAAATGCTCTTTTTAGTAAAAGTTCTTATATTGCAACGTTATGGCTTAAATCACTGGAGCAGTACCCAGTCTGAAATAAGCATATGGAAATTCTTTTATGGGTTATGTTGGAAGTCGAAGAAAGGGTGATGGTGCGGTATTGATGAAATCGGGTTCAAATTTGGTTTAAGGCAGGTGGGATGCAAGTCCACTCTTTCCACTTGTCAATAGAGAAACACATTGCTAATTCTTCAACTTCATGAATGAATTCATGAAGCAGATAGAATTTCACGTGAGTGTTAGAGGAAAGCTGGTGAATTTTATAAACTGACCAATGATTGCACAACTTCAAAACTGGACAAAATGTTCACATGGCCAGTTTTATGCTTGGCAGCAGATTATATATTTCTTTTCTTATGACATAGGAGGAGGCCATTTGGCTCACCAAGTCTATGCTGGCTCTCAGAGAAATTCCATTCTCCTACATTTCCTTATAACCTACTTTCTCTCACATGCCCATAACTCTGATTCTCCTATCGCCTTACTACCTAGGATAATTTACAGTGACCAATTAACGTACCAAACAACATGCCTTTGGGAAGTGGAAGGAAAACCATCCACTCACAGGTAGAATGTGCAAACTCCAAACACACAGCACTGGAGGTCAGGATCGAACCCGGGTCTCTGGAGCTGTGAGGCAGCAACAGCATCTGCTGTGCCCACTGTGGACTCTTCTGGCATTTCAGGTCAAAACTGGGGTTCAATTCAAAACTTCTGATGAAAGATTGCAGACCTGAACCGTTAACTGTTTCTCATTCTGTAGATTCTGTCTGATGTGCTGAGTATTTCCAGCATTTTCTGTTTTATATCTCTTCAGAACTGTAGTCCCAACCATTGTTGGTATGCCTTTGGCAGCTGAACCTTTCTGGATCTTCATGTTCAATTCATTCTTTCGGATGCTACTTCTTACTACACATGCTCTTCAATTTCCTTCTATGGCTTAGAGTCAAATTTTGTTCAATAATACTCCCACACAGTGACTTATAACATTCAACCACAATAAAGGTGCTATATCAATGCAAGATGTTGCTGATTTCCCTATTGGATGCTTTGATTGTGTACTTGCCATGCTGCTTGAAGTTATGGCCCCATTTACTGAGTTTTTGTCCAATCGTGGAAAGCATCCTTTTTTCTTAATTTGAGGAGAGGGAGAAGGATATTAAATAATAAATAATAAACTACAATTTTCTTAAAGAAGTCATATTCCTTAAAGGAAATTTGTTGAGCTCGGCCTCACTTTTATCTTTTCTTCCAGCTCATGTTACATGAGAGAGGCTCTGTCTTTCTGTGAATGATTTAATTGGCTTTCAGTTTACCTTCTTAGCTCATGAACTAGCAGAAGGAGGAGAACCTACAAACACACAATGGCCATCTTCAGCTCCTGGTTGCTAGCCATTTCAACTCCCCTCCCCAGTCCCACACTGATCTGTCTGTCCTCAGCCTCCTCTACTGCCAGGATGAGGCCAAATACAATCTAGAGGAACAGCACCTCATATTCCGCCTGGGTAATCTATAATCCAACGGTATGAACATTGACCTCCAATTTCAGGTAACCTGCAGCCCCTCTGTTGCTTTCGCTCTCCTGCCGATTCTCTCAGGTCCTCGCACACAGCTCCTTCTTTCTAACGCCCACTGCCCTGTTTCCTAGTTTCTTTCTCCTTTCCCTACCCCAGCCGGTTCCATCTACCTATCACACTCACACTCTACCTCTCAGTCCACATCCCCTTCCCTCCAACCACTGTTCCACCTTTGCACTGCATCCCTCCCTTATCTGGTTCCAGTCACCACCTTCCTTTCCAATCAGATTCCACAATCTGCAGCCCTCTGTTGTCTCCACCCATCACCTCCCAGCCTCTGTCACCATCTCCACCCCTCCTTCCCCCACCTGGCTCCATCTGCCCATCAACCCTTCCTCACTTGGATCCACCTATCACCTGCCAGCTCCTGCCTCACCCCTCCCCCTCACCTCTTTACACCGACTATCTCTCCCTGACACTCTCAGTCCTGATGCAGGGTCTGGACCCAAAATGTCGACTATCCTTTTGTCTCCAAAAAGGCTGCCTGACCCACTGAGTTCCTCCAGCAGCTTGTGTTTTTTTTGCTAGAAATAAAATAAATGGGAAGGAATCACCTCTATGGTCACTGACAGCAGTTTATGGCCCACTGGTTCTTATTTTCCTGTAACAACACAGAAAGACACCATTCAGCCCATCGGGCCCATACCAACTCCTCGGGTGAAATCCCATTACTCTCATTTTCCTCTCTTTCTTTCCATGTAGAGCTGACACTTACCCCCCTCACACATGTCCATCAACTCCCCTTTGATTAATTTTACTGCAAACTTTACAATGTTAGTGGTAAAATGAGATTTGCAAGGGTGTTGCTGGGACTTGGGGGACTTAGTTATGGAGAGAGGTTGAGCAGATTGGGACTTTTTTCATTGTAGTGTAAGAGAATGAGGGGTGATCTTATACAGGTATATAAAATCATGAGGGGCATAGATAGGGTGAATGCACATAGTCTTTTTTCCCAGGGTTGAGAAATCAAGAACTAGAGAGTGTAGGTTTAAGGTGAGAGGGGAGAGATTTAATGGGGTGGTTCGTATATAGAATGAGCTGCCAGAGGAAGTGGTTGAGGTAGGTACAGTAACACCATTTAAAAGACACTCGAACAGGTAAATGGACAGGAAGGTTTAGAGGGCTGTGGGCCAAACATGAGCAAATGGGACTAGCTTAGGTGGGAATCTTGGTCAGCATGGATGAGTTGGGTCAAAGGGCCTGGTTTCGTGCTGTATGACTCTGTGACTCTATAACCTACATTAAGTGATAATTTACAGTCTTTGGGATGCAAGAGAAAGCTGGAGCACTTGGAGGAACCCCATCGTAGAGAGAGCATGCAAACTCCACACAGACAGCGCCGGAGATCAGGATCGAACCTGGGTCCCTGGGGCAGTGAGGCAGCAGCAATGATTGCTGAACCACCATGCCACTCACCATTTGGTTCCAAGGACTTTTATTGAATTCTCACAAGCATTTAGCTGTAGCAATGAAGATAACTTTCTCACCCCAGGGAATGTCGTTGAAGTGTGAATGAATTCCATTAAATTAAAAAATGACAGCAGGGAACTCATATTTAAGATTTTATCTCAGTAATGTGATTGTCATCCTTTTAATGTGTGAATGCAGTTCAGGTTAATCTTCTGGTTTCATTCAGTTTACACAGTTATGCTTGAGCTTTCTCTGTTGCTCTGTAGAAATAAGGGAGAGGGTTAAGTTTACAGCCTTTATAGTTTTTTTTGAGGAAGGAAGCTCGTACTAAGAGCAAAGCTGATTTTGAAAAATTTATTGTTGGAATGAGGCCATTGTTGGCAACGTCAGCATTTATTCCTCATTTCTAATTGTCCTTGAGAAGGTGGACTTGAAGCATTTTACTGAACAGTTACACTCCTGAAGGTGTAGTTGGCAAAAGAACTCAAAAAATGAGTTCCTTCTCTTTATATATTTCCAGTGATCCAGCCACCATAACCTTTCATGGTAGAGAATTCCAGTGACTCACCACCCTCTGATCTGCTCCAGGAATATTCTGTGCTAGTTCCCCATGGATCTCAATTCCCTGAGTCTTTCAAAAATTTATCAACTTCCTCTTTTAGACATCTCCAGTGATCTAGCTCCCACAATCTACCAGGGTGGAGAATTCCAGTGATTCACCAACCTCTGCAAGAAGTTCCTTTGCACCTCAGTTTTAAATGACTGTCCCCTTATCTCATGTGCCCTCTCATCAAGCCTCTCTAACCTCCTTCTATGTTGTAAGAAAATGTGATATGATATAAATTGTTTCAGTTATGTTGTATGAGGAATATTGGTCAGGGCATTGAGATTTCCCTTGAGCTTCTTAAGAATGGTGCAATATGATCTTTTACTTACACAGAAAATAGAACATAGAACAGTACAGCATAGGAACAGCCCCCTCGGCCCACATTGTTGTGCCGAACTAATTAAGCTAATGACACCTAATCCTTCTGTCTGCACATGGTCCATATCCCTCCATTCTCTGCATATTAATACGCCTACATAAGATCTTCCTAAATGCCTCTAGAGTATCTGCCTCCACCACCACTCTTGGCAGCACATTCCAGGCACCCACCGCTCCTTGTGTAAAAAAATTGCCCTGCTTATCTCCTTTGAAATTCCCCCTCTCACCTTAAATGCATGCCCTCTAGTATTAGACATTTCGACCCTGGGAAAATGATACTTGTCTACTCTATCTATACCTCTCATAATTTTATAAACTTCTATGAAGTCTCCTCTCAGCTTCCACCACTCCAGAGAAAACAACCCTATTTTGTCCAACCTCTCCTTATAGCACATGGCCTCTAATCCAGGCAGCATCCTGATAAACCACTTCTGCACCCTTTCCAAAGCCTCCACACCTTTCCTATAATGGGATAACCAGAACTGAATGCAGAACTCCAGATGTGGCCTAACCAGAGTTTTATAAAACTGAAACATAACTTAATGACTCTTGAACTCAATGCCTCAACTAATAAAGGCAAGCATGCCATATGCCTTCTTTGCCACCACATGGGAGAGACCATACAGTCTCATCCAAGATCAGCACATCAGCCCCTAACTCTGCTTTTACTGTCATAGTCCAGTGAAGAAACTATCTGTGTCATAGAGTCATAGAGAGTGAGAGATATAGCCCTTTGGCCCACCAAGTCCATGCCGACCATCAATCACCCATTTACATTGATCCGATGTTCACCTCTTTTTTTCATTCTCCCCACATTCTCATCAACTCCTCCCAAATTCTACCACTCACCTATTCACTAGGGACAATTTACAGTGGCCAATTAACCTACCAACCCACACGAATCTGGGATGTGGGAGGAAACTGGAACATCCAGAGGAAACCCAAGCGGTCACAGGGAGAACATGTAAACTCCACACAAACAGCACCCGAGGTCAGGATTGAACCCGGGTCTCTGGAGCTGTGAGGAAGAGAAGCCTTTTTATGGGAAAAAGATCTTAAATTCCAGTTCAGGTACAATATAATACCTTCCATGTTTAACTGTGATGGAAAATATTAACTAGGCACATTTCAGGCACTCTTTCCCTGTAATTATACTTTATATTGCTGCTTAATTGCTTTGGCGCTTGCTGTAACTGGCAGCATTGAAAGTGTAGTGAAACATGTGGGTGGGTAGTAAATCCACCCAAAATTTGGATTAACACTTGAAATCCTATTTGAAGTTTAGTTACTAATTCACGGTCGCATATATGGAAGGTTCAAAAGGAAGGGTTGCCCCTCACACTCAATCCCTAATTCCTGTTGCCGTACTGTCTTCTGGTGAATTGAACTGATTTCCAGGCCTGGGGGTCTGTGGCAGTCTCGTGAGCTGGAGAGTGAGTTAGTCTTCAGGTGATTGATACTGATGCTCTGCCTCCTGGACTGCATAAACTGGGACTGTTTTCCCTAGAGTGAAGGAGGCTGAGGGGTGACCTTATAGAAGTCTATAAAATCATGAGGGGCATGGATAGGACAGAGAGGCACAGTCCTTTTCCCAAAGTAGGGGAATCTAAAACTAGAAGGCAAAGGTTTAAGGTGAGAGGGTAAAGACTTAAAGAGGATGTGTGGGGCAACTTTGTTTTACTTCAAACCCTCCATGTACTGTACTGCTGCTGCAAAGAGCAAATTTTCATGGCACTTACACCCTGGGTATGCATACCTATGACAATAATAAACTTGAACTTGAGAATTCCAGAGATTCACCACCCTCTAGGAGATGAAGTTGCTACGTTTTAAGTGACTGCTCACTAATCTTGTAACTATGTCTCCTCGTCCAAGACTCACCCACTATTGGTATTGGTATTGGTATTGGTTTATTATTGTCACCTGTACTGAGGTGCAGTGAAAAACTTATCTTGCATACCGTTTGTACAGATCAGTTCATTACACAGTGCATTGAGGTAGTACTAGTAGAAACATCTCAACATCTACCCTTTCAAGCCTCCTCAGGATACTATATGTTTCAGTTCTCTACCTCAGAGGGCTGTGGAGGTTCGATCACTGGGGGAGTTTAAAGAGGAAGAAGAAACATTTTCAAAATATTAGGAGATTGAGGGCTAAGGGAAACTGGCACAGATGAGGAGATGAGGTCTGGAAATATTCCACTGGCATTGGGCACATAACTTCAGACCAAGTGCAGGTAAGTGGGATTAGTATAAATAAATACAATGGTCAGCATGGACCTGGTGGGCCAAAGGGCTTGTTTTTGTGTTGTATGACTCTATGATGTGATTGTTCTCTAACCAAAGTAAACATTTCATTCTTGCGCAGCTTGCTGTTAGTGGCACAGGATCCTTCCATAACTCTCTGAGGGTTAAGCGTGTCTGTGTAATGGGCAGCACACAGTGGAGGAAACCTGGATAGTTCCCCAGTATCTGTTTCAAACATCTCTGACTTTAAACAGTTGACACAAATGTGTCCCACACAAAGCCTGCTAACAGAAGAACAAATTCAAGCTTTTATTCCAAAATGCTTTCAAGCATTTATAGAGAATAGTAAAAGCTGGCTAATTAAGCAATACTCTCCAATGAACTTAGGGTACTTCCACCCTTAAAACTAATTAAGTTATAGAAATCACTAGTTAATTACTAGCATCAGAATCCCTGGTAATTTCTCTCCTGTACCACCTACTGTTCAACTCACTAGGGTTAGTACCTGTAGGAAATGGCTGGATCTCGCGGGTAAACCAGTCTCAAAGCCTCTCACTGAATTACCATGGTGAGTCCCATCCACCCTTTGAAGTGAATGTTGTGGGCACTTTCCCAAAGCATAGCTGGGGATAGACCTTGACTTTCTAACAAACAGACCGCAATCAGTGAGGATAGGCAGCAATACCTCCGGCATGATTATTCTCAACACTGGTGCCCCACAAGGCTGCATCCTCAGCCCTCTACTCTACTCCCTATACACTCATGACTGTGTGGCCAGATTCTGCTCCAACTCCATCTACAAGTTTGCAGATGATACCACCGTTGTAGGCCATATCTCAAACAGAGATGAGTTGGAGTACAGGAAGGAGATAGAGAGCTTAGTGGGATGCTGTCATGACAACAACCTTTCCCTCAATGTCAACAAAACAAAAGAGCTGGTCATTGACTTCAGGAAAGGGGGCAGTGTACATGCACCTGTCTACATCAATGGTGCTGAGGTCGAGAGGGTTGAGAGCTTCAAGTTCCTGGGAGTGAACATCACCAACAGCCTGTCCTGGACAAATTATGTAGATGCCACAGCCAAGAAAGCTCACCAGTGCATCTACTTCCTCAGGAGGCTAAAGAAATTGGGTTTGTCCCCTTTGACTCTCACCAACTTTTACAGATGCACCATAGAAGGCATCCTATCTGGATGTATCACGGCTTGGTACGGCAACTGCTCCGCCCAGGACCGCAAGAAACTGCAGAGAGTTGTGGACAGTCCAGCGCATCATGGACACCAGCCTTCCCTCCTTGGACTCTGTCTTTACCTCTCGTTGTCTTGGTGAAGCAGCCAGCATAATCAAAGACCCCACCCACCCGGGACATTCTCTCTTCTCTCCTCTTCCATCGGGTAGAAGATACAGAAGCCTGAGGGCATGTACCACCAGACCTAGGGACAGCTTCTACCCCACTGTGATAAGACTATTGAACAGTTTCCTTATACAATGAGATGGACTATGACCTCACGATCTATCTTGTTGTGACCTTGCACCTTATTGCACTGCACTTTCTCTGTAGTTGTGACATTTTACTCTGTACTGTTATTGTTTTTACCTGTACTACTTCAATGCACTCTGTACTAACTCAATGTAACTGCACTGTGTAATGAATTGACCTATACGATCGGTCTGTAAGACAAGCTTTTCACTGTACCTCGGTACAAATGACAGTAATAAACCAATAAACCGATTGTCATAATGCTCATTACTCAATTATCATCATGTATAAAAAACAGATGATCAGATTATTTTACTTGGCTGTTTGTTGGATCTTGCTGTGCGCTAATTGGATGCTGTGTTTGGTCAGCTGGTGGCTCTCTCTCTCTCTCTCTTTCACATTCTCTTCACCCATCTCTCCTCTCTCTTTCTCTCTTTCTCTCTCTCCTACCTCTCTTTCTCTCTCCCTCCCCCTCTCCCCTCTCTCACTCTTTCTCTCTCTCTCCTCCCTCCCTCCCCCATCCCTTTCTTTCTCTCTCCCTCTCTGCCTTCCATTCCCTCATCTTTCTCTTTCTCTTTAATTCTCTCCCTCTTTCTCTCTCCCTTCCCTCCCATCTCTACAACTTTCTGTCGTTTTTCTCCCTCTCCCTCTCCCATCCCTTTCTCTCTCCCTCTTTCATTTGCCCCCATCTCTCTCTTTCATTCTCTCCCTTTCCCCTCTCTCTCACTCTCTCTCCCACTCCCTCTCCCATCTCTCTCTCTCTCTCCCTCTCCCTCTCTCTCTCTGCAGCATTTTCTCTGCTCAGAAGCACTAAACCTCTATGACATATTTGCCATTGTCTGAAGAATGATTGCTGCTGGTGATGGAGCAATAATTGGTGTGAGATTATGTTATAGACAGCTGAAAGGTAGGAACCTAAGTGGGATCAGTGGCATAGCTTCTTGTTTTCCAGTCTGTCAGTTTTTCCCTTAGCTATGGATTTGTTGTCATCGGCTCCTGATGAACCCACTGACACACTTGTCACAAAATGAATTTTTCACTCCTCACTTGATTGACTCCATTTGTCGGATGTAACTTACAAAGTCACAAGAAACAGATTTGCCGCACCACCCCTCTCCCATCCCCTTTCCACCAACCTGTCACCTCGCATTCTGATGTTTATGGACTATGAGCTTGATCAAGGAAACAATAAAGGGCTTATAGCAAAAAATAAACTGCTGGAAGAACTCAGCGGTCAAGCAGTACTGGAGAAGGCAAAGGGGTGGTCGACGTTTCAGGTCAAGACCCTACATCAGGACTGAGAGTGCAGAGGGTAGATTGCCAATATAGAGAAGTGAGAGGGAGGGGTGAAACAGAAGCTGGTGGGTGATAGGAGGGACGATAGGCAGATGAAATCAGGTGGGGTAGGGGATAGGATAGGTGAATGAAGGGAGAAGAAACACAGGTGGATAAGTATATAGGTGATGGGCAGATGAAACCAGATGAGGGAGGGAAACAAGTCTTGGAAATGAGGGAAGGGAGGGATGAAAAAGGTTGACAAAGGGAAAGAGAACCTGGGTGGAGTGGTGCGAGTGGGAATGGAAAACAGGGGGAGTGGGTTGCCTGAAAGTGGAAAATTCAATATCCATACCATTGGGTTGCAGGCTATCCAAATGGAATATGAAGTGTTGTTCTTCTAGTTTGTGCCTGGCATCACCCTGGCAGTGGAGAAGGCAGCAGTGACAGGTCGGTGCGTACTTATATTTCCTTCTGCACCATTCAAGACTTTAGGATGTCCTAAAGGGGCTTACAGCCAATGAAATAATCTCTAAAATGTAGGTATAATATAGGAAACACAGCAGCCAATCTGTGCACAGTTTCCCACAAGCAGCAAATTCCAGATAATCTAATTTGTAGTAATGATGCTTAAGGAACAAATATTGCCCAGAACAACTTCTCTTCATCAAAATACTGATTCATCCAAAAGACAGCACCTCTGTCAGTGCTGCACTCCCTCTGAAATGTACAAGAGCATCAGTTCTGAATATCCTGCTTTGTTGACCTGGTTAAAGGAATTATGTAACTAACTTTATCCACTGAAACATGTTGGTGAGACAGAGTACACTGTGCAGTTGGTTACACTGCATTTTATCTGAGATATTTAAAAGCATTAAGATTATATTAAATTATGCAAAATATGAAAAAAAATAAAATTAAAATTAATTTAAGCACAAGAAGAAATGATGGGCCAGAGCCACACTTTAGGTTGACCTCTTGAGTGATCTCTGCAGTTGTACAAAACTTTTCTGACCACACCACTCCCAAAGTCCTGTCTGTTAGAGTAGACTCCAGACTCAAAAGACACAGCACCAAAGCAGGCCCTTTGGCCCATCGAGTGCGTGCCAACCATCAACCACCCATTTACATTAATCCAAACATTAATCCCATTTATTTTCCACACACTCTCATCAACTCCCTCCTCAGACTCTACCACTCACCTACACACTTGGGGCACATACAGTGGCCAATTAACCTACCAACCTGTATATCCTTGGGATGTGGGAGGAAACTGGAGCATTTGGAAGAAACCCAGCCAGTCACAGGGAGAATGTGCAAACTAGACTCAAGAGCACCTGAAGACAGGATTATACCAGGATCTCTTTGAGGCAGCAACTCTACCAGCTGTGCCAACGTGTCACTGTTCCACTGTGCTTTGAATCTTACTTTTGATGCAGCCTAAACAAGCAATACAACATGTTTCCCAGGCCCATTACCTTGAATGCACAGAGTGACTGTGTGCCAAAATTCACTGAGAAAGAACAGGTAATGTGTAAGGAGATGAGATCATTGCAAATAACCTGACAAATGAGCGAACTCACTCTTTGAAGCACAGATTAAGGAAAGATGCACAACTGGATTTACACAACATTTTATTAATAAATATATTTCAAATGTTCTTAAATGCTTCCAATCATCAGAGGGCTTTAGAAAGAGCAGAAAAGGCCTTTGATTGCATGAGCTGTCAGATGGTCATCAGGGCGGGGCCTCAGGTTCCTCCACCCGAGGCCTAGTTACCACTGTCCCACCTTGAGGGACAGTCAGGACTTTGGGAGTTGTGGTCAGAAAAGGTTAGTACAACTGCAGAGATCACTGGAGAGGTCAATTGTGCCTCTGGCCCATTATTTCTTATTGTGCTTAAATTCATTTTAATTTTCTTTTATTCATATTTTGCATAACTGAATACAAATCTCTGATAAAACTTTGACAGCTTTTCTAGGTGGTGCAAGGCAGTAGCTCTACCAGCTGCTCTGCTCTGACCCTCATGTTTGTGTTTCCCATGTTCTTGATCACAAAATTTCTCCTGACCCCATGAACCTTTCAAGTTATTGAAGTTGCATCAATCTATCAAACACAGCATAGCACTGCACATCTTAGTGAGGCACAGAATGAAATAACTCATTCTTATTATCCAAATCTCCACAGATAATTGACAGAGAACTTGCCGGGAAAGGTGTAAAGTATGCTCACAGTCCGGATGCAGGGTCCCAACATGAAATGTTGACCAACCCTTTGCCTCCACAGCTGCTGCCTGACTGACCCAATGAGTTCCTCCAGCAGTTTGTTTTTTGCTGCAGATTCCAGTATCTGCAGTTTCTTGGAGTCATAGAGTCATAGAGAGATACAGCACAGAAACAGGCCCTTCGGCCCCCTGAGCCAGTGCGAACTACCAACCATCCATTTACACTAATCCTACATTAATTCTATTTTTTATTCTCCCCCTATTCCCAGCAACTCCCTCCAGGTTCTACCACTCACCTACACACCAGGATGTAAAGTAATTTTACTTTGTAGGGCAAACTTTGCAATTTCGTTCTGGAAGAGGAGAGATCGTATGAGATCATTGCAAATAACCTGACAAATGTGGCTCGGTGACCAGGTTATGGTGTTGCGTGGATAACTTGGCTCTCGACAGACATGGGTTCAGAGATCTGACTTCACCTTGTCATGTGAGCACGAGCTCTGGGCTCCCAACTCTCCCCTTTCAGGTGAGCTGCTAAACTGAGGGCCTGGCTTCCATTTTAATAGATCTCGGATACTTCTCTTTGTAAGTTTGTCAGGCAAAGAAACAAAAAGGTTATTAAGTCCCTCTGATCTGCCTCACTGTTCACTTAGGATGATCTGTATTTTAACTCCATCTGCCACTCTGACTCTGCAGATTTCTGTAACCCAAAAAAATCTCATTGACACTTGCATTTTCCCCACTGACTACTAAGTCTTTGGCACAGAGAGCTCTGGATTATCATTATCCTACTCTGACTTCCGTTATGGCTGATAGATATTCCCTAACCAAAGCAATATAATATGAAGGTTCTTCTCTGTAATATTTGCTGTCACACTCGCAACAGACACATTGAAAGAACTTCACTCAGAAAGTGATTTATGGGATATGAAAGTTGCTATATAATTGGAGGTTCTGATTGTAGGTTTATTATTGGGTGCTGTTTTTCTGAGGTGTGCTGAGGCCAATTGGGTGCCTTTGTTCCCTTTCCTCTTTCATTCAGTACCAAGGGTGGGAGAGTGCACTGACCAATATTTGCCCCTGCTCACTACCCTACTGCTCAACACCTGCCACCCACTACTTCCACACCCTGCATCCCACACCCACGTCTTGTAGCAGTTTAGTGGGTGGGACTCTTGCCTATGTGAGCCTGAAAGTCCGGATTTACATTCCAGTGCACGTGTTCAATGCAAGAATACAAGAAAATAGGAGCAGGAGTAGGCCCCTCGGCCCCTCAAGCTTACCTCAGCATTCAATATTTCATTATGATCATGGCTGATTTACTCCAGGTCTTGTCTCCTCTTCTGCCCCCGTTCCCCATCATCCTCAATTCCCTGATGCTCCAAAAATTTATCAACCTCCACTTTAAGTACTTCTGATGGGTTAGTTTGGATGAGATAGGACAAAGAGCAAAGAATAGTACAGGACAGGAACAGGCCCTTTGGCTTACGATGTTGTGCTGAACTAATTAAGCTAATGACACCTATTTAAACTAATCCCTTCTACCTGCACATCATCCCTATCCCTCCATATCCTGCATATTCATGTACCTATCTAAGAGCCTCTTAAATACCTCTATTGTATCTGTTTCTAGCATCTCCCCTGGCAGTGCATACCAGGCACCTACCAATCTCTGTGTCAAAAACGTCCCTCGTAAATCTCCTTTAAACTTTCCCCCTCTCACTTTAAAGCTATGTCCTCCACTATTTGACATTTCTACCCCAGGAAGAAGACTCTGACTATCTAAACTGATGCTACACTGATCGTTCAGGTGGATGTAAAAGGTTCATGACTGTACCTTTACCAAAAACAGGGACATTATTCTTGATCATATTTATCCCTCACTCTACATTACTGTAACAGGGTGCCTGATTATCTCACACTGGAGCTTCCTCTGTGCATATTGGTTACTATGTTTCCTACCTTCCTGCAGCGACCACACTCCAGCAGCTGTAGAGCATGTTGAGATGCTGTAGTAATTCGAGTCTCTTCTTTTCTCCTCCAATGCAATTAGTGCCAGGAACATCCTGCACTACAAGAGGCAGCACCTGATTGCCCTGTCTAAATGTAAAAGGATGTCTTGGGTGTGGGAGGTGCAGAAGGAAGGTGAACAGATGAGTTCCTTCCTGCCTCCTGAGGAATTGTACAATTAGTGCATTCAGAGCTTCAGCGAGACTAGTGATAAATAGAGTTGGCTTGCAAAGTCACCTTAGACTGATACAGAGGATAGCAGCAAAAAAAATTAGGTAATTAAAATCCCATCCAGGTAGTTCTCTGTTCCCAATGTAATGGTGTGGCTTTGATTTCCACTGGGTTGACCTGGATTGAGTTACCAGTTGGTAAAACATTTTGTTCCCCTGTTCTAGAGTCACTTTCTCCTCAAGCCTATCTTGTCCTGATGTGGAGGTCCAAGTTAGCTGGCTAAAGCAGTGACAGCACTTCTGGAAACGTCATGGAGGAACCGCGTGGCCCCAGCTTTGCCAGCTGTGAAAGCTGTGTGCGATTTTTAATAGTCTTGAAATGTCCTTAGTGTTCAGAGATTTTTAACAGTGATTAAAATTGAAGTTATAATGAAAGTTAGGCTTTATCAAACGATGGGTGACAGAGTGATGCAGCAGTTAGCAAATCCAGTTTATGAATCCACCCCTTTATTGTCCCATTAACCTATATGACTTGACCTCACACTACCACAAATCCTTTGTCCTGTCCACTCCCACCCAGCACTTTTGCCACTACTTAAGACTGCCCTTTTAATTCTCGCTTTCCAGTTCTGTTGAAGGATCTCTGACGTGAAACATTAACTCTGTTTCTGTTTCCACAGATGCTGCCTGTTTGCAGTATTTTCAGTTTTCAGTGCTGCTGCCTCACAGCTCCAGAGACCAAGGTTCAATCCCGACCTTGGGTGCTGTCTGTGTGGAGTTTGCACATTCTTCCCTGTGACCGCATGTGTTTCCTCCGGGTGCTCTATCTCTCACATCCAAAGATGTACTGGTAGCTAAATTGACCACTCTAAATTATCCCTTAATGTCGGCAAGGAAGAATCAAAGGGGAGTCGATGGGCATGTGTGGGAGAGAATAAGTTGCAGTGATACAAGGAAATAAAGAGTGGAGGAATGGGATTCCTCTGCTGGGAGCTGATGTGAATCTGATGGGCTGAATGGCCCCTTATTATGCCAGGTCACAAAATAGAATAAAAATATATATTGATTTAAATAATTAATCTCTCTCCTTTTATTAAATATGACACTCATTTGCATTTTGATGCATTACAGCAGCCATTGGGTTAATATTTGGAAGTAAGAGAAATAGAAGGTGTTGCTGGTACGGTTGAGATGAAGAGGGGTGGAGGTGTTTTAGGTATTCAAAAATATCAGTATTGTTTGGTTGGCCTGTTTGTGTGTGGGTGACAATTTCTATGCAGTACAGCTGATGCCAAACTTTTTCCATGTGGTGAGACTGTATCTGTCACCATGAGGTAACTTCAGGGTTTTCCTCCTGGTTTAGGTATTGGGATGGTGACTTGTCCAAGAAACTCTCTGCTTTGTAGTGTGTGGGAGTTACAGAAATACAGTGGCCACATTACATGAGGTCTAGGTCAGAAACACCAGTCCATTCCCACAACAATGGTTTAAGAATTGAAATCAGTTTCAAAGGAATGGACTTGAAGCCTTGCATTATGCATTGAAGCCTCATCTAGTTCATTGATGTCCTTTGGGGAAAGAAGTCTGGAATCCTTTTGCAGACTGGCCGATATGTGACTCCAGACCTGTAACAATATGGTAAACCCAGTACTCTCTGAAGTGGGTCAGCAAGACCCACATTCTTGTTAACCGCTACTCACATTGTTGAAAGTAGGGATTAACACCAGCCTTAAATATGACATCAGAAGCTTATTAATGAATTAAAGGCATTAAGGGTGCAATCACACTATCATATCAGTCAATTAGTTTGTAATGAGGCAGTCTTGCTGAAAACAGAATCTATTTGTTGAGTAAACAGTCGACAGTATCTATTTCAACTCAATTTCCATGGACTGGACAAGTCCTCCAATGATGGGGAGATGATCTCTCCATCAAGGGCAGCAGAGTAGAGCTGTTACCTCATAGCTAAGCGATCCGGGTTAAATCTCACCTCGGAACCTAACTTTGTGGAATTTGCACATTCTCCCTGTGATGTGTGAGTTTCTTCTGGGTGCTCCAGTTTCCTCAAACATCCCAAAGTCAAGCAGATTGGTAGGTTAATTGGCCACTGTAAATTGCCGGAGTATGTAGATGAGTGGTAGAATCTATGGGGAACTGATGGGAATTGGAGGGGGAGAAGAAAGTAGGTTAGGGTAGGATTGGTGTAAAAATGGGTGGTTGATGGTCAGTGCAAACTCAGTGGGCTGAAGGGCCTGTTTCTGTGCTATGTCTCTCTATAACTCTATGACTCTATAAGGTGCAGTGAGTGGAGGATAGTTATGCAATTACATGCATAAAATCTAATGTCGTAATCTCCAGGAATAATTGAAAGACAAATTATTCAGACTGTCCAGAGCTCGTGATGCCACTCAACAAAGCTTTTATTTAAAGGAAGATTCCTATTAAATTTATTAGCTCTACATCCTTGATGAAACACGCTACATAAAGACAGCATGACCTCAACATCCCCGGTCCAACACATCTTGTGTGGGTTGAGCTACCAGCAGTGTTAGGGGCAAATGGACTACATATATCTCAAGTATAGAAGGTACGATAAGTAGGGCCCCTACCTGCTCCCTCAGCAGATCAAGCTTGTAAAATCCATCTCAGATTTACACAGGAGCTGGATTGATATATGTTGCTCAGCACAGCCAGTGGAACCCTCATAGATTAAGAATGCCATCATAAAGCAGCGATCAGCTGTTTTTTGATTGAAGACAGATGTCCCGAAAGTAGCAGCTTTTTGAAGTATTTACTTGTAGTGCTTTCAGATGGCATTAACATGTAGGCTGAGAGGCAGAAGCTTATCTTTTGAGCAGTAATCTATCTGTAATGAAGCTGCAAGAGCATCTAGTTATTTACAAGTGACAGAAATAGTTCTGTTTTTGCAAAAAATCAAACCGAAAGACAGATGCTTGCTGATTAATACTTTGGAACTGTAAATTTAATTTCCCCCTGCAAAGAATGCTCGCATATGAATCGTTGTAGTAGCAGCACAAGAAAGCTTTTTTGCCAGAGCCTCTTAGGCTACAGAACCCTCTCAAGCCCACCCTGCACATTATCTTCATTAACTTACTGTAGTCTGCTTGAAATGTCTGTCCTTGTTTTAAGGGAAAATTAATGCATATGATAGAACTAATTCCTTCTTTGCGCTCAAAAGCAAAGGAAATAGGCCCTTCTTCTCATTACTACTATTGGAGAGGAGATACAGGAGCCTGAAAACCCACATTCAACAGTTCAGAAACAGCTTCTTCTTCTCCACCATCAGATTTCTGAACAGTCCATGAGCCCATGAACACTACCTCATCATTCCTTTTTGTTTTGCACTACTTATTTATTTTTGTAATTTATATTAATTTTATGTCTTTGCACTGTTCTGCTGCCGCAAAACAACAACTTCCACGTCATATAAGTCAGTGATAATGAATCTGATTCTGATTCTTGATTTAGCAGTTTAATGATTGATGAAAGAAGTTTAACCCTGCTGCAGTCTCTTTGGTACAAAGTGTTATTGGTATTATATTCATTTTTAATACTTTCAGAAATACAACATAACTGAGGTAAATGTGATCTAGAATATAGGTTGACATTGACAGAAAATCTGATTAATTTCCTTGGACTGTCTGTATTACTATCACCAAACTATACTCACTAAGAGATGAGAAGCAGAACACAAACTCAGCAAGTGCATGACTTCCAACAGATTTGGAGCTTGGACACAGGGATTCAAATCAGCGATACGCTGTTTGATTCTGGGATCTGGATAAAGAGAGTGGTAGGTGCCTGGAATGTGCTGTCAGGGGAAGTGGTGGAAGCAAATACGATAACAATGTTTAAGAGGCTTTTAGACGGGCTCGTGAACAGGAAGAGAATGGAAGGATATAGACCATGCGTAGACAAATGGGATTAGTTTAAATTGGTATCGTGGTTGGCACAGACGTGGTGGGCTGAAGGGCCTGTTCCTGTGCTGTACTGTTCTATGTTCTATGTAAAACCTTATTAGAATCAAGAGAGGTTGTGTGGTCCAGGTGGCGAGATGCTCTAACAGAGGATGTTAAGGTTATGAATGAGTTTGATAAGATAGCTGTAGAATAGATGTTTCCAGAACTTTAAGGGTAGCCACATGAGGGAGCAATCCCTTGATTTATAAGTGCACGATTTATAAGTTTTTGTTATAACATCATTGACTCTTTGTGAAACATGTTTTCTTTGTATGAAGCTACTTTTCGCTATAATGAATAGCACACCACTCTCTTTGCATAGGAATACACTATACTGAAATACCCACAATGTGTTTACTCAGCCTTTTTGATTATCAAAATCTTGTTTAATGAAATGATTTCTGGGAACACAGCTCTTTCATAATACGAGGAATGGACATGGAGGAATATATACTGATAAGCTAAGTGAAGAGGGCTCAGGTGAAGGATAAATGTCATCATAAACTACTTGCGCTGCATGGCCTATTTCTCCACACAAAATGTCGACTGTCCATTTCCCTCCACAGATGCTGCTTGACCTGTTGAGTTCCTCCAGCACCTTGTTTGTTGCTCCAGATTCCAGCATCTGCAGTCTCTTGCATCTCTGGTTCTCTGTTGTACAACTGGTGTGACTCTGGTTCATTCCCTGTTTAAATGACCAGGTGAGTTTATTCATGAGAGCATAGATCTGCTATTGTTGACTTCTCATCCTGTAGGGTAGTGGTATCTATACCTAGGAGAGTGCAGATAGACCTGGTGCTTTCATAAAGGAAAGGTTCATTCAACAGAGGGAGTAATAAAAAACAGAATGTGGCTGACTATCTTTGAATCTTGGTAAATGGCAGTTTCAGCCTGGATTTAGCCGCCTGTCTCTGTTTGTAATTAAACTTACTTAAAACTCACTATAATATAATGACCATTTAAAGGGATGACTGTGTTTTATTCTGGAGCAGCTGTGATCCATACAAGAGCCAAGAGCTGCTGATGCCAAAGTCTGCCATGTTGGCTCAATGAGATTAGCTTGTGTGGTAACATACATGTTGCATATGATTCCCACTGTGAGCAGAGGCTGGAGAACAGAAAGCAATGTGTTATTGTACCTAAATTCAGATTTTAAGTTGATGGACAGATATTAGTGTTTTAACTTTCACACAATATTGACAGATAGTATTAATACCAAAAGGAGCATGAAATTTCTTTTAAGAATTGTTAACACAGGGATGCAATGTCCTGGCATTGACTGAGAAGATGGTGGTGATTTGCATGGCTGCATTCTGTGATGCTCCCACGGTACTTCACGCAGGCAGCTTTGGAATCTTAATGCAGTGACAGATGACATAAAACATAGAACTAAGAGTAGGCCATTTGGCCCCTCCTGCCTGTTCCACTATTCAATAATATCATGGCTGATCTTTTACCTCAGCACCACTTCCCTGGACTAATCCCATAACTCTTGATTTCCTCAATATCCACAAATCTATGCTTTGAGTACACTGAGTGACTGAGCCTTCACAGCCCTCTTGAGTGGAAGGTTCTAAGTGTAGAAATTCCTTACTCTGTCAGTCCTGAATGACCTACATTGAGACCGTGACCACTGGTTCTTGACACCGCAGCCAGGGGAAACAACAAGATACATGTGGACCAATTGGCTGGTGTATTCAAGGACATCTTCAACCTCTCGCTTCTGCAGTCTGAGGTTCCCACCTGCTTCAAAAGAGCATCTATAGTCCCAGTGCCCAAGAAGAGCACAGTGATCTTCCTCAACACCTACCGTCCAGCAGCACTTACATTCACCATAATGAAGTGTTTCAAGAGGCTGGTTATGGTGCAAATCAATTCCAGCCTCAGAAATGACCTGGATCCCCTTCAGTTTGTCTGTCATCACAATAGGTCAACAGCAGATGCTATTTCACTGGCTCTCCACTCTGTCCTGGACCATCTAGATAACAGAAACACATACATCAGGCTGCTGTTCATTGACTACAGCTCAGCATTCAACACAATCATTCCCTCCAAACTTATCACCAAGCTCCAAGACCTGGGCCTCTGTACTTCCCTTTGCAACTGGATCCTTGACTTCCTCATTGGCAGACCACATTCAGTACAGATCGGTAACAACAACCTCCTTGCTGATCCTCAACACAGGTGCATCTCAAGGCTGCGTGCTTAGCCCCCTGCACTACTCCCTTTACACCCACGACAGTGTGGCTAAGCACAGCTCCAATACCATGTACAAATTCGCCAATGACTCCACTGTCAGAGGCTGAATCATGGGTGGTGATGAGTCAGCGTACAGGAGTGAATTAGAACACCTGGTCGACTGGTGCCGCAATAACAACCTCACACTCGACATGAACAAACCCAAGGAACTAAATGTTGACTTCAGAGAGGGGAAGTCAGGAGACCACATGCTGATGTTCTTTCACAGGCGTTTTGTCAAATAAAGTCAGAAAGGGAACAGCATGAGAAGATATGGAAAGAGATGGCCGAAGACTAGAACAAAGAAATAAATTTTTAATGATTGTTCAAAGAAAGATGGAGAGGTGGAGAGGTTTGGGGAGGGAAGTCTAGATGTTATGACCTCAGCACTTCAAGTCATGGCTGCCAAGATTGGAGTGATTAAACCAAAGATTAATCATGAGTGTGCATTCTACACAAAGTGAAAACATTAAATAACACACAAAGCGCTAGAGGAACTCAGCGTGTCAAGCAGCATCTACAGAGGGAAATGGACAGTCGATGTTTCGGGTCGAGACCCTTTATCTTGACAATGGTCTCGATCTGAAATGTCGACTGTTCATTTCCCTCCATAGATGTTGTCTGACCCACTGAGTTCCTCCAGTGCTTTGAGTGTTGCTCCAGATTCCAGCATATACAGTCTCTTGTGTCTCCATGAAAACTTTAAACACTGGCTTGGAATCTGTACTCAAGTCTCTGGAGTGCTAAAGTGATATTGGTTTGCATTATGCTATCAGTGGTTCTCTTGAGAATTGCTGCTTCAGTGCTGAGAGGGTGCCACTGCATTCTGGATTTCTGCAGCTGAGGAAGGCAGTGCATCTGACCTCTTGCTCTTCCCCAGAACTTGGGTTAAAGGAGGGTTCTGTAAGTTGTTGAGCTGAGGGTGGAGATGCACTTCATATTTAGCTATTGCTGGCACCACTAGCATTGTTCCTTTCACCGAACAAGGTCACTAACCTTCATTAAGAAGATAGTTATGTAAATTCTTTATTTTCTTTATCCGACTGGATTTTTTCATTTTAATTAAATAATTTACACAGAGAGTGGGTGACATCCGTAATGTGCTGCCGGAGGAGTGGTGGAATCAATTACTGTGTCTGAGAGACACGTAGACAGGCACTTAAACAGACAAGGTATAGAAGCACAAAGTCCTAATCTGGGTAAATGGGATTAGTGTAGATGGGCAAAAAGGTTGGCATGGACATGATGGACCGAAGGGCCTGTTTCTGTGCTGTACAACTCTATGACTCTATGACTAACTGAAGTTTAATGCATTCTTAAATAAATATGATTTATTTTTAATATTTTCAATGATGTTACTATTATGTTTTCTGTAATTTCTAAATACCATCAATTTATTTAAGTTTTTGGTTTATTTTGCTTTATATGACGGGATATTTGTGTTCGTAATTCATTAACTGTAGCTAAATGGGTTTTTAAATAAATGTGCTATTGTTTAATGTCTTCTAAATTTTTAATTGCCTTAATTATTTGATTCTTTTCAACTGCTTCCAAATGTCTTTGATCATCAGAGACAATTGGAAAGAATGAAAAGTCTGTAGGTTTGCACAGCTCAAGGCCTAATGGCTTTGCTTTGTGGAACAACCGTGTTGGTGGGGTCCCAAGGTTGCTTGGGAGCCAAGGGGCCATTGAAGTTAGTGTGGCACAAGGGGCTTGGAGCAAACTGTGAGGCACAGGCTGGATCCAGTACAATGCAGCTGGTACCTCAGAACTCAACATAGAATTGTTGCAGATATCAGCAATCCCACAATAGGTTTGTCTGCTCCAGATGTTCTTTTAAACAGCCACTTGTCTGGTAACACTTTCTTCGTAGAGACTTGCATAGACTGGAGAAAATCATCAGTCATTTTCCGAGAATTCCCTGAGGAATGCCCGCTGCACAGTTGATCGAAACCAAACCACCAACGTGCCAATCACTTTCATTGCATGAATTAGTCATGTATATTAGAGAAGGAATTGAATGAAAAATTATTGAACAGAGGTATGGATTTTTGTAATCAAATCTTCATGACAGGAATAGCACAATTTGTGGTTTTTATAATTTGATTCAATGCTGTGGGAAAATAAATATTTTGATAATTACATTATTAGGCTAATTTTGCTCCTTTAAGGGCAGCAAACCTTTGGCAGCGACAAATAAGGAGAGAATTCCTCTGTGCTCTATTACTGGTATCAGTTAACACATTCACTTCCATTTCAAGGGTACAGTAATTTAGTGAGGTAGTTAATGTTTTTCATTTTAAATAGATTATAACTTTCACACATTCGGTGAATATATATACCTGTGCTAACATTAAGTTTGGAGAGGAATTTTCCTTGAATGGTTATTTGGTAGGTAATTTCCAATTTTCAGTTTTTAATAAAATTGGATTTCTGCCAATGTTTCTTTAAATGGATTAATGAATATTGAAGAGTTTAAAACCTCAAGGATCTTTGGTAATGGGTGTGAGTACTGTTAAGTCGCTAATTACTGAAGTAAGATGGTGTACCACACGTGCATCGTAGCACGAGCTATGCTTCCGCATACTAAACAGGCAGGAATATAAGCTCAGACAGGAAAATCCTTAATTTTGATCCACAAGGAAAGAAGGCTTGCTTTATTCCACAAGAATAGATGGTTAAGATCACATCTGAGTCTTAAAAAGAAAGTTTTGCAGTTCATGATATAAAAGTGAAGAAGAATAAAGTATTACCAGTAACACTCATGTTCTAATATTGTGCCATGAGTGGTGGTGGAGATCAGGTAATTGTCTTTCATTTAATTTTTAAAAAAGGCACGTATCAATAACACAGATGGAGACCTGTATTTTTTTCTTAAATAAGGGTTTCAATAATTATGATTTTTTTCCAACACTTTAGTCTCCCAATTTCTAGAATTCCTTTTCTAAACCTTTCCTTTGCTATCTTCTCTGTTTAGAAGCAGCTTAAACCCAAATCCACCTGTTCTAATATCACTCTGAGAGACATATTAATTTTATAAACACTAACCTCCTTTTAAAAAATGAGTTAAGTTTTGAGAGGCATTTAGTGCAGGATAAAAGTAAACAGAAAACATTGATCATTGCTTAAAGGCCAATGACCAACTTTGATGAAAACTCGACCTGTAAGGTTAATGAAAATCAAACAGACTGCAGATTTTGCAAATCCAAAAATGCTGGAAACATTCACCAGGTCCAGCAGCATCCGAGCAAAGAGAAATGGTTACCTGACCGGTTCCGAGATCCTTCGTCATCACTCACAAAAAGGACGAACTTTCTTTCTTTCTCTCTCCGTAGATGCTGCCTGACCTGGTGAGTGTTTCCAGCATTACTTTTATGTTTTTACTTCCCTTGCAGCATTTATGTTTAAGATCAGTGCAGAATTAACCTCTTTTTTTCTCTTTCTATGTTTTACACTTCTTTTAAAGCCTACCTTTGACTATCATCACCAAATCTAATATCCACTGATGTATAACCTGCAGAAAAACTCCTTTGGAGTACATTCAGGGATGCTATACTGTCAATAATTGAAATGTCTTCATTAATAGTGCTTTAAATATAAGCTCTATAAAATCAATTCTATAGGAGCATGGTCTGGAAATTATAGTACTTCCAAGAAAGTATTCTAGTTGGCCATGGAAGTGCGGCACAGATGACCATTTCGGATGGCCAGTGTCCACACATGTGATTGATCCTATGGAATGGTGAGGAATGGATTGGGAGCCCGGTGTGGATGCTTGGTCATGGTGTGACCTTCATCAGTCAGAGCATTGAGTATAATAGGACATGATGCTGGTGAGGCTGCACTTGGAGTACTGTGTTCAATTTTGGTCACCCTGCTCTAGAAAAAATGTTATTAAACTGGAAAGAGTGCAGAAAAGATTTACAAGGACACCACCAGGACTTGAGGGACTGAGATATAGGGAGGGGTTGGACAGGCTTGGACTTTATTCCTTAGAGTGTAGGAGACTGAGAGGTGATTTTATAGAGGTGTATAAAATCATGAGAGGCATAGATAGGGTGACTGCACTCAGTCTTTTACCCAGGAAATGGGAATCTGGAACTAGAGGGCATTGGTTTAAGGTGAGAGGGGAAGTATTTAATAGGAACTTGAGGGACAACTTTTTATACGCAGTGGGCGGTATGTATGTAGAATGAGCTGCCAGGGGAAGTGGTTGAGGCATAATAGCAACTTTTAAAAGACACTTGGACAGGTAGATGGATAGGAAAGATTTAGAAGTTTATGAGCCAAATGCTGGCAAACGGGACTAGCTTGGATAAGCATTTTGGTTGGCATGGACCTGTTGGGCTGAATGGCCTGTTTTGGTTCTGCACAATGCTATGACTCTATAACTCTGTGGAGATGGGAGCTTGGAAGTAGCCCAGCATTGATGGATAGATGCCGACTTTGGGAATGGGACACAATATTTGAGGTGTGAGTGTTCAGGATATTGAGGCCAGGGACTTGAGGGAATGCAGTGTCAGGAGTGGGGGCAGTACAGCAGGGTTATGTCATGGCCTGAGGGGATCATGGAGATCAGTGAGCGATGGGAATGAAGCGACTGATGCTGGTCAAGGCCTGACAGATCCAAGGTAAATGATTAACTTAATTGACAAGTTCAGCTCATTTCAGGGAATGTCCAACAATGGCCAATTTCTCTGAAACAATGCAGAACATGGCATAGGCAATGACTTCCTCTCATGTTCATCCACTGCCTCAGGGGGTACAATGATAATCCACACTTGGGTGTGAATATCTGGAATGATGCAAAACAATGCAGAAAAGGGGATCTGAACAAAAGAGTAGTTGGACTTTGGAACAAACTGCCTGAGTGGAGGAGATAGGTACTCATTGCCTCGGTAAATCAGCCAAAATAATCAAAGACCCCACCCATCCTGGACATTCTCTCTTCTCCCCCTTCCTATCAGGCAGAAGATACAAAAGCCTGAAAGCACGTACCACCAGGCTCAAAGACAGCTTGTATCCTGCTGTTATAAGATTACTGAATGGACCTTTTGTGCGATAAAATGGACCCTTGACGTCACAATCAATCTCTTCATGGCCTTGTACCTTATTGTCTGCCTGCACTGCACTTTCTCTGTAACTGTAACACTTTATTCTGCATTCTGTTACTGCTTTTCCCTTGTTCTACCTCAATGCACTGATGTGATGAAATGATCTGTATTGATGGCATGCAAAACAAAGTTTTTCACTGTATCTCGGTACATGTGGCAATAATAAACCAATTTACCAACTCTATCAATTACTCTCAGAACACTTAAGAAATATCAGGATGAGCACTTGAATCGCCAGGCATAGAAGCCCACGGACCAACCGCTGGTGAACAGAATCAGTATAGATAAGTATTTGTCGGTTAGCATAGGTATTGTGGGCCAAAGTGCCTGTTTCTATGCTGTATGATTCTCTGACTCTGAAAGCTTGTTAGCATGTTTAACTATGGAAAGAAAGTCAAATTCTTTTCCAAACTGCTGAAAGCTGAAACAAGATGCAAATCAACTAGCAGGGCCTCTTCTATTATGTTCATCATGACCAGACATGTCTCCTTTATAGATTTCAGCTGGAGTTATCAAAAAATTCCATTTGCACCTTTTTAAAGTTAGTGGAACTACACCTTTTCTGGAAAAGCTCAAACAGACCACCAGTGAGATTAATTCAAACTCCCAAACGCTTTTGGGTTGAGTCCACATGCTTTGAAGTCCAGTAGCCAAGGAGAAATGAGGCTTATTGCTTTTTCATTCAAAGTCAAAACATGTATCCATGCAAAATTCTTAGAGGGTGTGACAGGCTGGGTGGAGGGAGGAGGTTTCCCCTGGTTGAGGAATCTAGGACCAAGAGTCACAGTTTCAGAATAAGGGGACTGAGATCATGAGAAATTTCTTCAAGCATAGAATGGTTAAACTTTGCAATTCTTTGTCCTAGAGAACTGCAGGGGCTCAATATTTAGTTCAATTAAGAGAGAAAGTGATAGATTTCTGGATATTAAAAGAATCAAGAGATATAGGGATAGAGCAGGGAAATGGTGTTGAGGTAGATCAGCCATTGAATCATAGAGTCATAAAGCAGGGAAACAGCCCCTTTGGCTCAACTTGTCCATGCCAACCATCTAAGTTAGTCCCATTTGCCCGTGTTTGACCCATGTCTGCTAAAACTTTCTTAATGACGTACTTGACCAAATGTCTTTTAAATGGTGTTATTGTACCTGCCTCAAACCACTTCCTCTGGCAGCTCATTCCATATATATGTGGAAAAGTTGCCCTTCAAGTTCCTATTGAACCTTTCCCTCTCACCTTAAATCTATGCCCTCCAGTTCTTGATTCTCCAGCCTTAGGGAAAAAAAGACTCTGCATTCACCCTTTCTATGCCCCTCATGATTTTATACACCTCTATCAGGTTACCCCTCAGTCTCCTATGTTCCAAGGAATAAAGTTCAACCTCTCCCTATAACCCAGTCCCTCGAGTCCTGGCAATATCCTAGTAAATTTCCACTGCACTCTTTACAGCATAATGGCACCTTTCCTATAGCAGGGTGACCAAAACTGAACACAGTATTCCAGATGAAGGGTCTCAACCCGAAACATCGACTGTCCACTTCCGTCCATAGAAGCTGCTGAGTTCTTCCAGGGCTTTGTATGTTGCTCCAGATTCCAGCCTCTGCAGTCTCTTGTGTCCCCACAATATTTCAAATGCGGCCTCACAAACATCTTGTACAACTGCAGCATATCACAACTTCAATACTAATTGACCTAACTGATGAAGGCCAGCGTGCCAATAGTCTTCTTCACCACCGTGGCTACCTGCGACACCACTTTCAGGGAACCATGTACTTGTACTCTGTGGTCTCTCTGTTCTACAACACTCCCCAGGGCCTTACTGTTCATCCTGGTTTGGCTTCCCAAAATGCAACACCATGCACTTATCTGAAATAAACTCCATTTGTCATTCCTCAGCCCACTTTCCCAGCTGATCAAGATACCGCTGTAATTCCTAATAACCTTCTTCACTGTCTACGATACCACTTATTTTGGTATCACCTGCAAGTCATGATCTTGATAAATGATGAGGAGCTAAATGGCTTTCTCCTGTTCCTATTTCTATGCTATTAATTTGAATATTTCATATTCTTACTTTCTTTTTCTTATTTCCTCCCTCACATATCCCATCATTGTTTTTAAGAAGCTTGAGGGCCTTGGCAACTAATCAGGGCATTTTGTTTCAGGGGAACAAGTTAATGAATCTCATAGAAAGCTCACCACAGTCCAATGGAACCTAGAAATTGGATTGGATGGAATATTAAAGTCAAAGTCAAAGTCGAGTTTATTGTCATATGCACAAGTACATATGTGCACAGGTGCAATGAAAAACTTACTTGCAACAGTATCATTAGAAACACAACATTCACAAGAAAAACACAAATTAAACATAGATTATACACAACTTCTACAAGAAAGAACACAAATAAAACAAAAAATGTCCATTGTAGAGCAAAGTGGTCAGAGTGTTGTTATACTGAGGTAATGATTTATGATTATGCAGATTGGTTCAAGAACAAAATGGTTGAAGGGAAGTAGCTGTTCTTGAACCTGGTGATGTGGGACTTCAGGCTTCTGTACTTCCTGCCTGATGGTAGCTGTGAAAAGATGGCATAATCTGGATGGTGGTGATCTTTGATGAAGGTTGCTGCATTCTTGAGGCAGCGCCTCCTGTAGATACTTCCGATGGTGGGGAAGGATGCACCCATGATGTATTGGGCTTTGTCCACTACTCTTTGCAGCTTCTTACTTCCCTGCACATTCAAATTGCCATACCTGACCATGATGCAACCAGTCAGGATACTTTCAACAGTATATCTGTAGAAGCTTGTTAGAGTATTTTGTACTATTTGACAGTCTGCTTAATGGATCTGTGATAAATCCAGTAACTGTTTTTTGCCATTATGGTGTTATCAGCTATGGGTTTGAAGTTTAACGATGCTGAGATTGTAAAAGGGGCAAGGCCCATACTCTGATATAAAGCACACCCTGTTGTATTTGGATGGTAAGTGTAGGCAGGCTATATTACAGATCAAGGAATTTCTGCTACCCATTTGTTGACTCTACCAATATTTAGCTTCTGCTCTCTTTTTCTGTCATGGATCATTGGCTATTAGCTGAGTTGTGGATGTCACCAGCGTTTATTGTCCATCCCTAATTGCCCTTGAGCTGAACCGCTTGCTTGGCAATTTTGGGAGGGAATATAGTGTTGGTCCAGAGACATTCGTAGGTGAGAGCAGGTGACGACAACACATTTCCTTCCAGAAAGAGCATGAATGCATCAGATTGGTTTTCACAACGTTCAGTAGTTTCATGGGAGCCATTACTGGAACTAACTTTTCAATTCTGGATTTATTTCATTAACTGAGTTTAAACTTCCCAGACACAGTGGCAGGCTTTGGACTCGGATCCATACCCTTGGGTCTCAAGTGTAGTAACTTAACAACTAAGTTATCTCAATTACATTCTGGCTTTATTAGCAAGTGTTGGTTACCCACGTGGGACTTGCATAAGAGTCCTACTAAAATTGAAGATTAGTTATTTTTCATCTAGATTTATGAAGAGCAAATTATAACTTTAATTGTTATCCTTCTATTATATTAAATAAATCTTATATTAGGCACACAATTCAGCTAGAAACAAGAATACCTCCCTGGAATCTTTTACAGCTTCAGGATGTTCTAATGTGCATTGCAGCCAATTAAGTACTTTTGAAATGCAGTTACCATTGCCATGTGGGAAATTTGGCAGCCGATTTGTGCACAGAAATATCCCTCAGGCTGCATGTGTGATAATGGCTGGACAATCTCTTGTTTTTTAGACCTTGGTCGAGGGCTAAAGATTGGTCAGAACTCTGGGTTAACACACCTGCTCTTCTTTGATCCAGCACTATTGGATCTTTCGCCTCAAGGTCTTGGTGCAACACCTCACCTGAAAGATGGCACTTGTAACAAAGCAACACTCCCTCAGTACTGCACTGAAGGTTGCTGTTTGTAGAACTAAAGAAAATAGCTAAACACTTGCACTTTTGCAAAGACATGTTATTAATATAATGTCCAGGTTTGATATCCAATACGTCTGCATAAAATCAGAAAATGTTAGAAGTGCACATCAACATCATCACTCAGTTTTCCTTGCAAAAATCCAGCATTTGCAGTTCTTATAGCACATTTGAAATAAGCTGTTATAATACCTGTACAGTCTAAAATATAATTGAATGGACTATTAGCTAATGCGGTTCCACTATCTGTTTTCTAGCATATAAGTTATTCTTTCGTGGGATATGGGCAACATTGGAAAAGTTGGCATTTATTGCCCTTGAGGTGATTGTGATGAAAGAGTTGCTTGTGGAGGCATTTCAGAGGGCATTCATGTTGGCAAGTACTGTATCTGCTGTCACATAGGAGTTCCTTTTATACTTTGAGGATGTGAAACTGCGCACAGAGGAATGCCAAATGAATGAAGACACGAGAGACTGCAGATACTGGAACTTGGAGCAACAACTAAGATGCTAGAGGAACTTAACAGGTCAAGCAGCATCTGTGGAAGGAAATGGACAGTCGACATTTTATGACTGACAGAAAATATTGACGACAGAAATTTCTCTCTGTCCGTTTGTAAGTCCTAGACCCAACAACCATGTTGCAAGAAATGTGAACCAGAGCTATGTCAAAATGTTTAAGCAACATCTGGGTAGAAATTAAAAATCAAAAGAACTGCAGATGCCAGAAATCTAAAACAAAAACAGAAAATGCTCAGAAGATCAGACAACATCTGTGGAAAGAGAAACAGAGTTAACATTTCAGGTCGAAGACCCTTTTTCAGAACTGGGAAAGAAAGAATAAAAGTTGATTTAAATTGCAGAGAAGATGAGAGAGATTTGGACAGGACAAAGGGAATAACTGATAGAGTGAAGCCAGGCTTAGTGTTGTGATAAAATGTTGATGGTGCTATCAGGTTCATAGGTTCATGAGGGTAGTCATAGAAAGAGAAAACAAAGGCACCTGTAAAACCCAGGAAATGCAGAGCCCAGCAGAGTGAGAAGAAAAAAATGAGTCAATATGACAGATGGATATCCTACATCAGAATTGACTTGTTTAGATAAAAACAGAGAAATCAAGTTTCCTGAAGTATAGATGCATCCCTATTTTAACTATTCATGCATGCTGCCTGACTTGCTGAGCACCTCCAGCAATTTTGTCTTTACTTCAGCATCCCAGCATCTGCATTTACCTTTCAGAATGCAGACACTTTGCATAAGTAGAAACTTCAACATCTAAATACACTGACAAAATAGGATGGGTAACTATGGTCCAGAACTGGTATAACTCATTCAGTACCCAGCAGCTTACTCACCATGTTCCTGGGGTGGAGACTGAGAGCTTTCTTTTGTTCCAACCTGTTTAAAGGGTTCATTCATTCACAACTAATTTCATCCAAGCAATAACTAAGCAGCCTTGCGGTCGAAGGAGAGAAAATTGAAGTTACAGCAAGCAACTGGAGATAACGGAAGAATTTTTGTCGATGGGCTGTTGGTCCCTAATTTTGTCTCAAAGTATGGACTGAAGCCTACAATTCAACCAGAAATGATGGCTGCATCTCGCTTTGGCTTGGTGTTTCATGTTCCATCCCCAAATGTTAGCAAAGAAGATCTTCCATTCAAATCTGAGGATTAAACCGACATCTTTTAAGGAATTCCCATGGATTGGTTAAGGCTATCATTTTTAGAAGGAGTCAAACTAACATAGAATATTGCAACAACACACAAAAAACTGGAGGAACTCAACAGGTCAGGCAGCAGATAGGGATGGAAATGGACAATCAAGACCCTTCATCTGGACTCATCCATTTCCCTCCCTAGATGCTGCCTGACCCATTGAGGTCCTCCAGCGCTTTGTGTGTTGCTCCAGATTCCAGCATCTGCCGTATCTTGTGTCTCCTTGAAATATCGCAAGATGGAAACACAAAAGACTGCAGATGCTGGAATCTGGAGCAATAAACAATCTGCTGGAGGAACTCAGTGGGTTCAATAGCATCTGCGGGGACAAATAAATGTCGACATTTTGGGTTGAGACCCTGCATCAGGACTGAAATGAAGAGGGAAGGTAGCTGGTATAAAGAAGAAAGGGGGAGTGGTGAGACATGGGCCGGTAGGTGATAAGTGGACGAATAAGGGCTGAGGAATGATGGGCAGATGGATTCAGATGGAGAGAGGGAGTGGTGGGTTTAAGAGACAGAGGCAAGTGGGTGATAGATGGTCTCTCATTCCTGATACAGGGTCTCGATCCGAAATGTCGACAGTTCCTTCCACCCCCCCATGGATGCTGCTCAACTCCCTGAGCCCCTTCAGCAGATTGTTGCGAGGACATTGAAATACTTTCAGCCTGTCTAGTTTGGTATGTTGTTCAACTATATCATGGTAAGCCTTTATATCATTTCCCAACAAATCTGTTAGAGTCAGTTTTGGCCATCTCAGTTGAGTGTCAATCTAATGAAGGAAAGAGTTATAGGTTTCTCTGCACCTTGTGTGGAGAAGCACTTCCTGCCTTCACCTGAATAGTTTAGTTCTAATTTTAAGAATCAAAAGACTGCAGATGCTGGAAATCTGAAATCAAAACAGAAAATGCTGGAAAGACTCAGGAAGTCAGGCAGCATCTGTGGAGAGAGAAACAGAGTAAACATCTCAGGTCGAAGACCCTTTGTCAGCTGGGTCTATAATCCTCTCGCAGTACATTCGTATTGGTGCAAGTCCTCCAAACTACAGAACACAAAACAGAAAAAAGCTGGAGAAACTCAGCAGGTCAGGCAGCATCCATGGAGAAAGAAACACAGTTCATGTTTGAGGTCCGGCACATTTCATAAGAACTAACTCTATTTCTCTTTCCACAAATGCTGCCTGACCTGCTGAGCATTTCCAGCAATTTTTGCTTTGGTTCTAATTTTAACTGAATTCCTGTTCACAGCTTCTTGGCACTGACCCTGTTTGAGTTGCCTGGATCAGTGGGAGATAATGGTGTTTGTACAGAGCCAGTGGTTATATTGAACCACTGGGGGAATTTGGCTTTGGAGCACACCAGCCTTATTAAACCAGGAGTTCTGGTGCTATGTTGTTCTGTGAAGAAAGGAAGAGAAATTTATTGTTGATGATGTAGAATTCTAATAGGCTTGATGTTCAAAAGAGGAATGAGGAATTTGTGCTTTACCTCTGAATTTATGCAGAACCAGCGTCGATGGAGAGAGAGAGAGAGAGAGAGAGAGAGAGAGCGAGAGAGAGAGAGAGAGAGAGAGAGAGTCATGCAAGTATGCATAGACAGACACACACAGGCACAGACAGACATAGAGGCACACACACAAACACACACACACAAGTATACACAGACAGACAGATACAGACACACACTTGGGACTTCCATTTAAGTGCCTGTTAGCTTGCTGCAAAATCAGAGCCCTGTTGAATGTAATTTTAAGTGTAATAAATGAAGAGAGACAGGGCTGAAAACATAGAAATTGAGCAAAACATTGAGTTTTCAGTCAGTCTGCTGTCAATCAGATTTTTAAATGATTTCCAATTCTCAAGTCAAGCAGTTGGCAGGTTGCGGTTTTCTGATTGGGTTGTGTCAATACAGGTATCTGAAAAATGTCAGCTCGGGCTCACTCCTCTCAGTCAGAAGGTAGTGGCTTTAACCCTCAGTCCGCAATACAAATTATGTCTGTTGAGGGTGTGCTGCACTGTCAGTGATACTGCCTTTCAGGTGAGACCCTAAACCTATCTTCTCACACAGGTGGATGTAAAAGATCCTCTGTATGTTGACAAAGAGTAGAGAACCTTACCCTTGGCCTTTAGTCAAAGTTGTTATAGCAGGTGATTATTGGATATTGTGGAAGCTTGCTGTTTGCACATTGGCTGCCTATTTCTTTGATGTGACTACACTTGAAAAATTTTGTTTGGGTCTAACTTGCTTTGGGATGTCCTGAAGTTGTGATTGGTTCTATATAAATACATGTCTTTTCTTTATCAAAGGGAATAAAGGTTTGTTATGTTAAATACACCATAGATTAGATGGCATGGAAACAGTCTATTTATTGCCCACACAAACCTTCTCTCTCCCAGTTTGCTTGCAACTTCCTCTAAAAACGTAAAACTTTTAATCCAGTTTGTACTCACCGTCACCTTCTGTGCTACTTGCCTACACTATTCCCTGCAGTCGTGAGATCACATTCCAACAACAGTCTGAGTAAAGGTGTTTCTCCTGAACTCCGGTACTTCCCTTGAACTCTGCCTGTTCGCTGGCTTCATTGTCTAAATCTGAGAACTCCCTCCCCAACAACACCGGGGGAGCTCCTTCACTAGAAGGACAGCAATGGTTCAAGAAGGCTGCTCACCACTACCTTACCGAGGGTAATTGGGGATGGGCAATAATTTCTGGCTTTACCACATCCTGAGAAAGGAATTAAAAAAAAATCCTTCATTGAAGTATTATCCCAATCACTGTATAGACACATAGCACTGACATTAAAAAAACATGCTTTTTTTAATCAAAAGAATTACTTTGATGGCAATTAAATATTTATTTATTCTTAAAACCTCCCTGTCTTCTCTGTCAATCTTAACTCATTTATTTTTAAATCCATAGTGCATCCATTAATATAGGGAACAAGGATTGTAATATAAAATGGTGGCACTGTGTTGCAGCAGGTATACTGCTATCACACAGCTCTGGGGACCGTGGTGCTATCTGTATGCAGTTTGTAAGTTCTTCCTGTGACTGGGTGGGTTCCCTCTGGGCGCTCCAGTTTCCTCCCACATCCCAGTGATATGTTGGTAGGTGAATTTCCACTGTAACTTACCCCTAGTGTAGGTGTGTGGCAGGGGAATCAGCTGGACTTGATGGGCATGTGTTAGAGAATAGGCTGCAAGGAAATAAGCAGGGGAACAGGACTGATGGGATTGCTCTGAGATCTGGCCAAGACTTGATGAGTTGAATGGTCTCCTTCTACATTGTAAGAATATGAAAAATTGTCAAACATTAGTCCATCACTATTGGCAACAACCCTTTCTGGCCCCAGCCTCAGTCAAGGGTGTGAATGGGTGGAGTTGGGGGGGTGACAGGGATATAGACCTTTATCCTACTGTCATTAGGGATGTATAAATGTGTCAAAGTCAAGTCAAATTCAACTTTATTGTCATATGCACAAGTACATGTATGCACAGGTGCAATGAAAAACTTACTTGCAGCAGCATCACAGGCACATAGCATCATATAAGCAGCATTCACAAGAAAAACAAATTAAACATAAATTAAAAGCTTTTACAAGAAAGAACACAATCAGAACAAAAAAAAACAAAGTCCATTTTAGTGCAAAATGATCATAGTGTCGCTAAACTCTGGTGATTAGGGTTGCGCCAGTTGGTTCAAGTACTGAACAGTTGAAGGAAAGTAGCTGTTCGAACCTGGTGGTGTGGGACTTCAGGCTTCTCTACCAAGGTGTGTATGAAGTTTTTTTGTTTCATGCCCCACTCCAAAACTGGACAAATTTGCTGTCCCAGCCACGACCATTCTTCTCTTCCCTTGTCTGTTCATCCTTACTTAGTCATAGAGGCATAGAGCAGTACAGCACGGATACAGGTCCTTCGGCCCAACGAGTCCATGCCGACCATGGTGCCCACCAGGCTCGTCCCAGTTTCCTGCGTTCACCCCATATCCCTCCAAGCCCTGCCCCTCTGTGTACCTGTCCAAGTATTTCTTAAATGATACTATTGTACCTGCCTCAACCACTTCCTCTGGCAATTTATTCCATATACTCATCACCCTCTGCATGAAAAAGTTGCCCCTCGGGTCCCTTTTAAATCTTTCCCCTCACACCCTCAACTTATGCCCCCTAGTTTTGGAGTCCCCTACCCTGGGGAAAAGACTGTTACCATCCACCTTATCTATGCCTCTCATAATTTTAAATACTTTTATAAGGTTGCCCTTGTTCCAAGGAATAATGACCTAGCCTGGCCAACCAGACTTGCTCAATAATTTAGTATTATCTAAATATCACTATGTAAGGATTTTACTGGGACAACTAAATTACACTGCTTCCCACAATGTGTCAACTGAGATTTAGACAAAATGCACATTTTTCCAGCTAAGTATAAGGTCATATTTAAGTTCAGTGGCCACTGGCATTAAAGGGTTAATACTTAAGATCTTAGCAGGGTTGAAACTTTATTTTCCTCGCCAGGTTCCCTGTCCATGCTTCAAATATTCTGTGCAATGTTCTGTTTATAGTGCACTTGTCAGGGTCCATTTGCTGCTAGTGACCTTGATGGTGACATCAGCGATAGTTGTGCTTTGCCCTTTGACCCAAGACGGTAAGAGAGAGAGGCCAAGTAATAAATTCCCATTAATTGTGAAGCAGGCATGTGCCAGGAAAGGCAAGCCCTTTATATTTTAATTCCAGCCATCAACTTTGAAATGGAGCTGTGTGTTGTGTTACTCTGGTGATAGACTACTGCTGCTGACCCAACCACTTGGTGAGGTGGCCAGGTTAGTTTACAAAGGGTGGGTATGCAGATGTGCAACTGTGTCCTTGGCACAAACAAACATGGGGAAAATTCTCTATTAAACTGTAACATAACCAGAGGTACGGCGCGGAAAAAGACCTTTTGGCCCACTGAGATCGTATTGACCATCTATAATATTCTGACATTACTCCATTTTTTATTCTCCCCACATTCCCATCAGCTCCACTTTGCTTCCCCCCCAACCCCAAATTCCTCCACTCACCTACACACTACAGGCAATTTACAGCAGCCAGTTAACCTACTAACCCACATGTCTATGGGATGTGGGAGGAAACCAGAGCACCCAGAGGAAACCCACGTGGTCACAGGGAGAATGTGCAAACTCCACACAGACAGTGCCAAAGGTTGGGATTGAATCCAGGTCTTGTGCTGTGATGTAGTTGCTTCACTAGCTGCACCCACTGACAAATGCAAGGATTGGCATTAAATCAACATTGGTTTCTAAAATGTAAGAACTCATAATTAACCATGAATATTGTTATATTGTAATAATTGTGCAATATTGCAATATAACAATATTCCAATTGATATTTGAATAATAAACAGTATTAAAATAATTAATTCTAACTTAACCACTACAACTTGCATTTATACAGCATCTTTAACATAACTTCTTCAGATGCTTTACAAATGGTGAGCAAATTGGGTAGATTATTCCTTGCACTAGGGCAGGCAGCTTTAAAGAGATGAAGGGGAGGTTACTGAAATCTTGATTAGGGCAAAAAACGGAAGCAGGAGTTGTTCACTTGACCACTCAATCCTTCTTTGCGCTCAGTAAAATCATGGGATTAATGGGATTGCTCTGAGACCTGACATAAATTTGATGGGCTGAATGGTCTCCTCATGTTTTAAGAGCATATGAAAAATTATCAGATATTAGTCCATCTTGACATCAACTCCATTCTCCTGCCTGTTCTACATTACCTTTCACACCTCAACCTCCTTTGTGGTTCAAGCACCAGTCTCAGCCTTGAATATATTTAATTAAAAAGATTTTTAGCAGATAGGGGTATAATTTTGTATGGAGTCCTCTCCTTTAAGGAAAGAACTGTATTGTTTTTACCTGTACTGGGTTCACATCTGCAACCATACCAGCGTAATTGACTTTTAACAGCTCTCTCAAGGTAGCCTAGATGAACAAAAACTAAGAAACAGGCTTTTGTCTTGTTCGGGAAGTTCAGCATTGGTGCTTGTTGTTGAACTCAGTAAATGGGAGGGTACACATGTGGAGTGAACCATGAAGTGCAGGATCAGCTGCAACATCCATCCTGATCATGAAAGATCTCATAACCAGAGGCTCTATCATTGCACTGCCTTTGTAGGGACAGAGGCATTGCTTGATGTTAAGAGACCATGGTCCATTAAGTTGACCTTCAACTGTCCTGGCAGTCAATGGGATTGCTGATTAATCATAGCAAAGAAGCTCCCTCAATTCACCCAGAACTAGTCATGCTGTAGACAGAACTTTGGACATTATATGTCCAAACTCACTCTCACACTACGTTTACCACATCACTACTTCAGCCTTTGCAGGAACCAGCTTCACCCACTATATATTTTTAATATACATTTTCATAACTCCTTACAACATAAAATGAGGCTAGTCAGTCCGTCAAGTTTATACTGACTCATAGAACAATCCCAATACCCAACTAATTTTTTCCTCTTACCTATACTGCCTACATTCTTCTCAACTCTCCCCAGATTCTACCATTCAATTATGTAATTAGAATTACATTCCAAATGTTCAGTCTAAATTGGCACACAACAAGAAAAATCTGAAGCAACCAAGACCAGCATTAACCTATTGTAATGTACAGAGACTGGAGACTGAGATTATTTCCTTTAGGATATAAAAAAACCAAAAGAGATTTGAGTGAGGCTTTTGATAAGGTGAATGGGGAAAACCTATGACCTATTCCCAGTAATAGAGCCATGAAATTGCTGGATTGCTTTCCAAACTTATCCAGTTCATTAATGTAATTCAAGAAAGAGAATCAGCTATCCTTGCCTAGTGTGGCCTATATGTGACTTCAGACCCACAACAATATAATTGACTCTTAACTGCATCTTCAATTCAGGGTGCAATTAGGGATGGATAATAAATTGGTATTGGTACTGGTTTATGATTGTCACATGTACTGAGATACAGTGAAAAGCTTTTGTTTTGCGTGCCATCCAGAGAGATCATGCCATACGTAGTTACATTGAGTTGTAAAAAGGAAGGAGAATGCAGAATATAATGTTGCAGTTACAGAGAAAGTGCAGTGCAGGTAGACAAATAAGATAAGATAAGATATTTTTATTAGTCACATGTACATTGAAACACATAGTGAAATGCATCTCTCTGCATAGAGTGTTCTGTGGGCACCCTGCAAGTGTCGCCATACTTCCAGCGCCAACATAGCATGCCCACAACTTCCTAACCCGTATGTCTTTGGAATGTGGGAGGAAACCGGAGCACCCAGAGGAAACCCACTCAGACACGGGGAGAATGTACAAACTCCTTATAGACAATGGCCGGAATTGAACCTGGGTGGCTGGCTCTGTAATAGCGTTGAGCTAATCGTTACACTACCGTAAAGTGCAAGGGCCACAACGAGGTAGATTGGGAGATAAAAAGTTCAAGAGTTCATCTTTTAGTGTATGAGAGGTCCATTCAAGAGTCTGATAAAAGTGGGCTACAAGCTGTCCTTGAGTCTAGTGGTACGTACTCTCAGGCTTTTGGATCTTCTGCCCAGTCGGTGGTGGGGGGGAGGGTGGGGGAGTAGAAGAGAGAATGACCAAGCTGGGGGGGCTCCTTGATAATACTGGCTGCTTTCTTGAGGCAGTGGAAGTGTAGACAGAGGCAGTGGAAGGGAGGCTGGTTTAAATGTCAACATTGCAAGGGATGTCTGCATCCTACAAACTAATAAATAATCAGAGTGAAAAACATCACCATCATGAGTTTGAATTTGGAGAGTGAAGAGGCAGCTGAGGGGAACAGATGAGATAGAGACTATTTAAGTGAAAACTTAAATCAGATCTGGATATGTGGTTAAGTGGAGAGAGAGAGATAGAAAGAGAGAGAGAGCAGGATAGTGGGGAAGTTTTGGATTTCTGTAGTCAATTGATGGTAATATGGGCTGAATTGTCTTCTTTTGTCCTTTGAACTTCAAAGGACTGTGAATGTAGTCTTGCAACATAAGGAGTAAATGCAATACTTGCTCAAACAGTGATTAACTCTTGAACAGAAAGTTGAGAACTTGATGACATTGGTATACACTACAACTCCACCATGGATACATAATCTAGTAAAGTGCTTCAGTGCAGTACTGAGGTCAAGGTACACTGACTTTTAGTTGAGATGTATTAACTGACACCCTGCTTGTTTGCTCAGGAGGATGCACGTGATCCTGTGATGTTATTTGAAGAATTAGATATTTTCTCCATATTGCAAATAATGTTTCTCCCAAAATCAAAACCAATAAAATACAAATTATCCAGATAATCATTTTTTAATATGGAACCTTTCTTTGCACAAAATTGGTGCCCAGGTTTACTGAAGTAAGTGACCACCTTTCAAAAGAAATCACTTATGTGAAGCACTTTGGGACATCTAGCAATATGTTAAGGGTGCTATATAAGTGGAAAAGATATTTTAATGCAAATAGAAAGGTATTTTTCCTGTACAGATCTGGTTCCAAACCAAACATCTAAGGTTACAATGGCAAAAGATCCAGAGGAAAGGTAAGGAGTTTTATATTCCCCACCTAGAGTTATCAGGATCTGGAATATTGCCCCTGAAAAGCTGGTGGAGGCAGTTTCTGTAAATGATTTTAGAAATGCTGGATAGGTAGGTAGGAGGAAGTTGCAGAGTAACAGACAAGAAGTGGTGATATAGGACGAAGAATGATTACTTCTCAAAGAGCTGGCATGAGCATGATGGGAAGAGTGGCCTCATTCCATGTTGTGCAATTCTATTGCAGAGAAATTCAAATTTGATTGTGGGGACTAAACCCAACCACCAGCCATTTAGTGCAACTGAAGTCAAGAGAACTGAATATTCGGAGGTGAATATAACTACCTTCCAATTGTCAGGTCTATGTATAACACATGTGACCAAGGCAAATTTCTCCCGTTTAATATCCTGAAGTACATACTATTGCCGGAAACATAAATAAAGCATCAAAATCAAATGGAAAATCATGCAATGAAATATCAATCATGTTCTTTGAGAACAAAATAATTCTTGATGCCTCAATCAGATTAGAACAGAAATACAACATTGCACTTTAGATGATAAATGGAAAGCCATGTGCATGGTTTTAATGGATAATGACATTATCTAAATTCCTTTACATCGCATCTGTCTTCTAATTTACTGAGAGTGGTCCTGTAACCTTTTGTTAGATCACTTCCAATGCCAGTAGAATTGAAAACAGTCCGTGGTTGAGCATAGATCCTTAATTTTCACTTTGAAGTGATTTACAGCTGATAAAATATATGGATGTTGGAGGGATTAACTGAAGGAGATATGTGCTATTGATAAAAAGTCATTGAGAGGAACAAATGCATATTTTAATGATCAGTGCTTTCACAACATCTATACTCTCAGTTTTGTTCATTTTGTTTTCCAACAAGAGCTCACAAAAGTCAATAATTTACTTTTCTTTTGTAGAAGATTTCCAGATTGAAGGTGAATGGAAATGAGAGGGAATATTACACTAAATACTGGCGAGTGTTGTTGACATCCCCAACAAGCTGAGGGGCAAGGGTTAATGTCAGGATTTTAAAAAACTAGCAAAAATGTTGAACATGCTTTCATAGAGCAGAATGATATAATGGAACTGGACCAGAGGCTGAGTGGCGATGTGTGTCATCCATGACCCAACTCCATACCTCAATATTCCGCAGTACATGTGGTTCTCAAAAACCTATCAATCTCTGATCTAAAGTTAATCACACATGAGCATTTCTACCTCTGCTAACTTCACTCCTGCCCCCTAGTCCCAGACTTCTCAAACAGCAGGGATAGTTTGCCTTGCTATTCACTCGATTAATTCTTTTTAATAGATTGCTATCTTCAGTCAAATCGCTTTTTAACCTTCTAAATTCCAGGGAATATAATACTAGTCAGAATAATTTTTCTTCTTAAATTATCTGTGGGAGACCAGGGCTCTGCTCTGTGTGTGTGTGTGTGTGTGTGTGTGTGTGTGTGTGTGTGTGCGTGCGCGCGCGCGTGCGTGCGTGTGTGCGTGCGCGCGTGCGCATGCATGCACGCGCGTGCATGTGCACATGTGTATATTTGTATGTGTGTGAATGTGTGTCTGTATGTTTGGTGTGTATGTCTGTGCTCATGTACATATATTTGTGCATATTCGTACACATGTGTGCGCTCATACATATGTGTGTAAGTACGTGTGTGCATGTGTGTGTATGTGCAAGTGCATGTGTCTGTGATAATGTGTGTGTGTGTGCTTGTGTGCTTATGCATGTATGTTTGTGTGAGATCTGAGAGAGAAGTTACAGAATAAAAGGATTGTTTTTTTTTCACTAATAATGGCCTCTCACATTTTATTTCTCTTGGAACCTTTTCTCCAGCAGTGGAATTGCCGATGCCCACATGTTAATAACAGCTTCTGAGCATCATTTTATTTTGGATCAGATGGTGCTGGAGATTCTGAGGAGCCTGTGCATCTGTGAGATCTTATTGCAATTACAATGTGATTTGATTGTATGGGACATATGGTTCAATCATGCTGTATTAAAGCCCTTTTCTATCTGCTTAAGAATTAAATGCTTCTCATTTGAGAGACCGGCCATGCTGCACCAAAGCTTGGACAAAATCAAAATTTAATCACAAGTTGGGTCAACATAGGTCATAGAAACTTTGCAATATTTTAATCCAGGCGTTTTCTTTGAAATAAATAAAGAAGGGGGTTGATGGACTAGGCATGGTTAGTAAGTTTGCGGATGATACTAAAATAGGAGATGTTGTAGATAATGTAGAAGGTTATGAAAAATTACAGGGGGATCTTGATCAGCTAGATATGTGGGCTGGGGATTGGCAAATGGCTTTCAATCCAGATAAATGTGAGGCAGTACATTTTAGGAGATCAAACCAGGACTTATACAGTGAATGGTAGGGCCTTGGGGAATGTTATGGAAGAGATGGACCAAGGAGTGCAATTGCATAGTTCACTGAAAGCAGCATCACAGGTAGATAGGGTGGTGAAAAAGGTATTTGGCACACTGGCTTTCGCCAGTCAGGGCAATGAGTGTAGGAATTGGGAAATTATGTTGCAGTTATATATAAGACATTGGTGAGGCCACACTTGGAATATTGTGTATAGTTTTGGTCACACTGTTATAGGAAAGATGTTATTAAATTAGAAAAAGTGCAGAAAAGGTTTACCAGGATGTTGCCTGGACTTGGGGGCCTGAGTTACAAGGAGAGATTTCATTGACCAGGACTTTATTCCCTGGAACCTAGGAGATTGAGGGGTGACTTGATAGAGGTATATCAGATCACGAGGGGAATAGACAGGGTGAAAGCACATATTCTTTTTCCCATGGAGGTCATGCTAAAAACAAGACGGCAGAGGCGAGAGATTTAAAAGGGACATCGGGGCAGCTTCTTCACACAAATGGTGATGTGTATTTGGAATGAGCTGCCAGAAATAGGTTGAGGTGGGCACATTAGCAGCATTTAAAAGCCATCTAGATAATTACATGGATAGGAAAGGTTTAGAGGGTTAAGGGCCAAATGTGGGCAGATGGGACTAACTCGCTGAGCAATACAGTCAGCATAGATGAGTTGGGCTGAAGGGCCTGTTTCCATGCTGCATGACTCTATGACTCAGTGACTAGGATCATTCAAAATGAAAGATAAATGTTGTAAAAGATATTTTCTCAGTTCTTTTCATTGACAATGGTTAGTTGCATAAAGAACACTGGGATATTATTCTTCTGTAAGATGGCATATCTTATTTTTAAGTGAAATTCTCTCTCTCTTTCTGCCAGTAGTCTGTAGGCTTAATCTAAATCTAGTGTCACAATTTCCTCAAGCATGCCATCAGCTCCTCAGCAGTTACCATGGACATTCTAACTGTAAATTCTCCATCATCTCCCATTGTGGAATTTCACCAGTATTGCTTCCTGTACAGGTGGAACATGGCACCTTATTTGTCTAGCTGCACTGCACTTTCTCTGTAACTGGACAACTATATTTCACATTATTGCTTTTCCTTTTGTACTAATTCGATGTACTTATGTTTGGAATGATCTGTATGGATGACGTGCAAAACAAAGCTTTTCATTGTATCTTGGTACATGTGACAATAATAAACCAATTAGCAATTACCAGTTACCAATTACTTTACATTTTTAATGGGCTAAATTGGAATCAATGGGGCAATGAGTTTAAAATTGACCATTGCCAGGCAGAGTGCTCACCCTATTCTAGTTGTGGGCATCTCAATGTCACAGCCAAGATTTTGATTATAATGCATAATTCAACTTTTTAAGTGCCTCACTCTTTTATCCTGGGGGTCATCAATTTTCTTGTGTCTGTTGGTTATCCTGGAAACATTCCTGATTTAAGTGAAGTGTTCTTCCAGTCACTAGCCTGGCCTGCTGAGTATTTCAGAAATATAACTTGAGGTAGAATTAGGGTTTTTCAGGTCGGTTCAAGAACCTGATGACAGTGGGGGAGAAGCTGTTGTTGAACATTGAGGTGTGGGTCTTCAGGCTCCTGTACCTCCTACCTGATGGCAACATTGAAAAGAGAGCATGTCCCAGGTGGCAGGGATCCATGATGATGGATGTTGCCTTCCTGAGACATGTCCTCTTGCAGATGTCCTCGATGGTGGGGAGAACTATATCCGTGATGGAACGGCTAAGTCCACCACTCTCTGTAGCTTCTTGCATTCCTGTGCATTGGAGTTTCCTGAAGGATCAGCCTACATACTTGATTCCTCTCAAATCCATGATATTAGTTATCCAATGACAAAATTATTACCCTCTGACCCAAGGAGGACCCTATGGTGAGCTGTGATTCATCCTTAGGTCCATATAGAAAACATCTCGACTGCTTTTAGTAACTGACCATTAAAGTGAAATTATTATCACGAGTTACTATATTAGGTCTGCACAACTTCTCAGACATTATCTATGCTGGGAAGACTGTATTGATTGAAGGCATTAAATTTGAAAAATATCACTCGGTAATTCATTGTTGATTTTCATGCCTGAAAAGAACTAGAATGGAATTGTAGAGACCATTTTCTCAGTGTCTCTTTTGACAGCTCTGTGCCAGATCATGTTGGGACAGGCCTTATGTCTGGGTACCCACCAAACACTCAGTTGTACAGATAACATTTTCAATTCAATCTAGAAGTAGTTTATTTAGAGAATGGAAGAAGCAAAACTCATGTAAGATGCCATGACAACTTCTCCCAATCCAAGCAGGGGCACTTTTGTCAATAGTACAGTAAGTGGAGGATGTGTAACTATCCTTCACTCATTGCATTACTGACAAAGGCTTAAGAATTTAATTCAATCTTAGTCACTGAAATCAACTTGCTCAGCAATCTTGACTGACAAGAGAATTATTCAGGTGTGCTCACTCCCATGAGGACTCAGTTTAACACTTCATCTAAATGATCACCCCTCCAAATGTGTGGCATTCCCTCAGCCTGAACTTCTGTGAGGGATGTAGATAAGGTGAATAGCCAAAGATTTTTCCTCAGGGTAGGTGAGTCCAAAACCAGACATCATAGGTTTAAAGAAAGAGGGGAAAAATTTAAAAGGGACCTGAGGGGCAACTTTTTCACACAAAGGGTGGTGAATGTATGGAAAAAGCTGCCAGAGGAAGTGGTAGAGGCAGGTACAATTATGACATTTAAAAGGCATTTGGACAGTTATATGTATAGGAGAGGTTTAGAGGGATATGGGCCAAATGCAAGCAATGGGACTGGCTCAGTTAGGCAACTTGGTCAGCATGGATGAGTTGGGCCAAAGGGCTTGTTTCCATGCTGTCTAACTCTATAACTCTATCAGATGATGTAAGTCACTGCCCTCATTTTAACAAACGGGTGCAAGGAGTTAAATTTGTTCCCCCTTTTAACACATGTCATTTCTGCTGGGCTGGAAAGGTATCAACAGTGGGACAGCCAGTTAGAAGGATGTGGGTTTAAATCTAAAACTTTGTTCAAAACTTCAGTGCAGTACCATAGAGCTGCTACACTGTCGGAGGTGCAGTCTTTTGGATGAGCTGTCAAAAATGAAGTTGTTCCTGCCCTCTCAGCTGGATGCATCAGATCCCATAAAGCTATTTTGGAGACCAGCGGAATTCTTCTCGTTTAGTATTTATCCCCTGACTAGCATCACTGGACATTGTCACATTCCTGTTGTGGGACGTTGCTGTGCACAGGACGACGGCCATGTGTCCTGCATTACATCAGTAACTGTGAGAAACTCTGGGGAATCCCTAGGTCATGAACGTTGCAAGACAAATGCAAGATCTCCTGTACTCCCCTGCGACTTTTCACTCTAACATGAAGTTGCATTTCATTCATAAAACCTTAACACTGGGGCCACCCGAAGAACATCATAACTGTAGCAAGCATCTTGACCACCGCAGGAGGGATTTTGTAGAATGTGTTTTGTTTGATATCATAGAGTTAATGAAAAAATAGACCCATTAAAATCCTTGCTGAATGATAAAAAGCCTACCATTTGTTTTGTGGACTATACATAGTTTTCCTTGATTCCTTAAGGAGAGAACATAAATGTGGAGAAAATTTTATATTTGAACGCGATCTCTTGGCACTCTTTTATTAGTGGATTTGTTGTCTGCGCAGCTTTGTAATACCAAATGATGAGTTACTAAAGATTAGCTGCAGCTATACACTATAAGGGCCCATTGAATATGTCTGCATGACCACATACCTCTTTTCATCAAAACTGCAATCATTTAATTGGTTGCATTTAGCAGCATCCCATCCAGATTAAAATTACCTCGCTGCAACCATGATTTCACTTTGATTGTACTTTGACAGCCAACCTATGTTCTGTCTGTGTATGACAAATGCTCCATCGGTCAAAGTGAAATGCCACTTAACGCAGAAATAATAACTGTTTACTCCAATCCTGTGGGCCGCTTGAGAGTGTTTGCCTTCAGTGATTGCTGATTGGTCATATATAACCCACCTCGTCAATTAGAACAAAATAGCTCCAAAGAGCAGCTTAGGCCCTTCCGAGCACTGAGGTGAATAATGGAGATGGAGAAATAAAATTTACTAAATCAGGATGAAATATAACAGCGGGATCCTGTCAGCAGAGCTCAAAGCCCTATCAGAAGAAAAATGGAACAGCTGGTCACAAAGCCAAGGTCAAAAGGTCTGATGACCATCCATGCACAGACCACAGCACTGGTTTTAGTGTATTATTGGTCAATTTCACATGATTTGTTGTGTGGGATCTGACTGGATATTGGTGCTGTAAACAGCATGTACTGAGCTCACAAGGGTGAAAGCCAATTTTTCGGCAAGTATGTCCTAAGGACTGCCCTGGTCAGTTTCAACCTTTGTACAGTCATCAGCTTCTGTAACATAGACTTTTCTCTATGGACTCTCCTGGTCAGTAACTTCTCTCCTCACTTCACACTGGGAAACAGGTTAGGTGAGTAGCAGCCAAAATCTTTGCCCCTTTAGCTGCCTTAAGCACCTTTGCTCTGTATCCAGTCATACAATCCTCTGGGAACTCTGTTCTTTGACAGTTGTAGCCTCTTGTGTATTTACAATTTCTCTTGGCAGTCATTCCTTACAACATAGAACATAGTACATAGAACATACAACAGTACAGTGCAGGAACAGGCCCTTCGGCCCACGATGTTGTGCTGAATTAATTAAGCTAATGACACCTAATTGAACTAATCCCTTCTGCCTGCACGTGATCCCTATCCCTCCATTCTTTGCACATTCATGCACACCTAATTTAGAGCCTCTTCAATGCCTCTATCGTGTCTGCTTCCACAACCACCCCTGGCAGCGCATTCCAGGGACCCACCGTCCTCTGTGTAAAACCTGCCCTGCACATCTCCTTTGCACTTTCCCCCTCTCACCTTAAATGCATGACCTCTAGTATTAGACATTTCGACCCTGGGAGAAAGATTCTGTCTGTCTACCCTATCCATGCCTCTCATAATTTTATAAACTTCCATCAGGTTTGTCCAATCTCTCCTTATAGCACATGCCTCTAATCCAGACAGCGTCCTGGTAGATCTCTTCTGCATCCTCTCCAAAGCCTCCACATCCTTCTTATAATGGAGCAACTAGAATCAAATGCAATACTCCAGATGCGGCCTAACCAGAGTTTTAGGTCTGGAGCAGAATTACATAGGAGCAGAATTAGGCCATTCGGCCCATTGAGTCTGCTCCACCATTTGATCATGGCTGATTTATTTTTCCCTCTCAACACCATTCTCCTGCCTTCTTCTTGTAACCTTTGATGCCCTTACTAATCAAGGACCTATCAACCTCCTCTTTAAATATACCCAGTGACTTGGCCTCCACAGCCATCTGTGGCAATGAATTCCACAGATTCACCACTGTCTGGCTAAAGAAATTCCTCCTCATCTCTGTTCTAAAGGGATGTCCTTCTATTCTGAGGCTATGCCCTCTGGTCCTCGATTCTCCCAAAACTGGAAGCATCCTCTCCATGTCCACTCTATCCAGGCTTTTCAACATTCAGTAAGTTTCAATGAGATCCCCCTCATCCTTCTAAACTCCAGCAAGCACGGGCACAGAACCATCAAACGTTCCTCATATGTTAACCCTTTCATGCCAGAGATCATTCCTGTAAACCTCCTCTGGACCCTCTCCAATGCCAGCACATCCTTCATTAGTTATGAGGGCCCAAAACTGCTCACAATACTTCAAATGTGGTCTGACCAACATCTTCGGCTTGAAGGAATAAAATTCTTAATTCTGGCTGAACTATATGTCTTCATGTTAATGCTAAGAGCAGTTAAGCAGCAACCATATTATTATGGATATGGAGTCAGGTATAGGCCAAACCAATGGATTTCCTTCCCTAAGGACACATTACTGAGCCCGGTGGATTCTTACCTCAATCCAGTTACCTCAATAATCTCCACAACTGATGTTAAACTCTTGATTCTAGACATGTTTAATTACTCAAGAACACAAGAAGATAGGAGCTGGAGTGGCTAATATGATCATGGCTGATCTGCCCCAGGCCTCAACTCTTCCTCTATGCCAGTTCCCCATGAGCCTCAGTGCCCCAATCTTTAAAAAAAATAATCTACCTCCACTTTAAATACTTCGACCTTCCACAACTCTCTGGGGCAGAGAATTCCAGAAATTTACCACCCTCTGCCAAATAGTAGAAATTTCTATCATCAATAGTTCAATTGTTCAACGGTTGCCATCATCTCATCACCCACTCAGCTTGGCACACTTGGTGCTGGGAGGGTCCATGCCACTGAACCAGGAGCTTGGCACTGTGAGGATTTGACCTGTTGCCTCTGGTAATTTCTGCTACATGGACTTCAGAGCAACCTCTGTGTCACTGCTGTCCAAAAGATCTAATCCCTCCAGAGACATGAGTGTATGCACAGTCAAGATCATCAGGAACGTCTTAGCACTAAGTCCTGAGGTGACGGTTTAGGGGCCTATGTATCATTCCATGTGCTGAGCCCAAAATCTAAGCTGATGGTACAGAGGGAGTGCTACACTGATGGAAGTACCATCTTTCATAGCAACACAGTGCCACAGATAGTAGAGCTGCTGCCTTACCACTCCAGCAGCGTAGGTTCAATCCCAACCTCCCCTGCTATCTGTGTGGAGTTTGCATGTTCTCCCTGTGACCGCTTAGGTTTCCCCACATCCCAAAGACTTGCAGATTGTTAGGTTAATTGGCCACTGTAAATTGCCCTTAGTGTGTAGCTGAGTGGTAGAACCTGTGGGAATGGGAATGCGGGCAAAATAGGTCACAGGGAAAATCACTAACGGAAGGGGATTGCTCCGTGAGCTGGCATTCACTAGATGGGCTGAATAGTCTCCTTCTATGTCATAAGGAAATATAATAATTCAGACAAGATTTTAAGTTTGAGGTCTCCGACTGTCTTTGTTTTAATTTCAGATTTGTGACATTTGCAGTTACTTGCTTTTGATTGACACTTTTTGGAATCATCCCCCAACCTTGCTTTCTATGTATGGATGTCAATATGCACAGCCGTCCTAAGGCTAGACTAACTTTACTGGCCCTCTTGGGAGGATGTCAAAGACCCGACTTGATTGTTACAGAGAAGGGCAAGGGTGTTCTCCCTACTCCCTGCTCTCCTAGCTGATGTTTATACCTCACCCAATATCGACAGCTGATCAGCTGGCCGTTATTACACGGTGGGATCTTGCTGTGTCCTAAAGAGATGCCAAGTTTCCTTGTAGTAACTGCATAAATACAAACACTTAATTTTGTGTTATGTGTTCCTTTTCCCTTTGGCGACTTTCTTTCGCTTGGCCAAGGCTGATACGGCCTTTGAGACTCTTTAAGAATCTCCAGGCATTATTGTCAGCATCAAATGCTCCCAGGGCAGGCATCTTCCTATAAAGTGCAGAGTAAACTTTCCCTTGTTCAGCTTCAGCAGTCTGCTTCAATCTTGGACTCACTAAAGCATACCCAGCAGCACCATCCTGAATCTTTACACTCCCCGCACCGTACATTCTTGCAATGTCTCGAGGTGAGATTGCCAATTTAGTGTCAATTTGTGCTGTGGGCCATTGTTGGATTGAGTCTGCCCAGAGTCATTTCGGGCAGGAGCTTCAAGACAGGAGATTTCATCCCATCTAAGTCTGGATATAAAACCAAGTACCTATAGTGGAAGGGCAACATGCAAAAGTATTGCATGACTCAGTGCTCCATAGAATCTTAGCATAAAATGCAGTGTTATGAATGCAAAGCTGAAGCAGCTGTGGTTTGTGCTTTCTTCATCGGATGACTCTGTGTGAAACAGCTACTGAAAATAGGCACCTGACTTCGAGGCACCATGATGTTACTGCCACAGCGTATTGAAGGCTCTATTCCATCAAGCTGAGTGTAAAGTGGGTGAAACAAGGCTGAAGTAGATTTTATGAAGCAAAGTAAAAAAGGTCGATAAATATCAGGTTGAAGTGGAAAGGAGCTGCAGACTCCCAGTTAGAATGGCTTTCTGTTAACTTGTGTTGCATCAAAGTAGTGCACCCTTGTTAGGAAGCTCAGAAAGCAGCATTTCCCCCTCAGAGTCTGAAGGTTGTGGGTTTAAGTCCCATCCAAAGACTAGTGTCAAAAAATCTAGGATGACACTCCAGTGCTGAGGGAGTGCTGTATTGCGGATCTGCCATTCTTTTGAACCTGACTCTCTTCTCTCAGGTGGATGGAATGGAGATGTGTTAGAATGAGACCAGATATGCCTTGGTGTACTGGTTAACATTTATCCTTCCATTTTCACCATCAAGAGGATTGAGCCATCATTATCACATAGCTATTTGTGGAATCTTGCTGTGCCTCACAATACTGATTAAAATACATCACCTTGAGATTGTTCTTTGTTATTTCCAAGGTTTGTATCCTAATTTCACCTCTGTATTTTGATTGGGCTGAAGGCTCTTCAATCTTCTGATTGGCTGGAATCAGGAATGTGGGGAAGAGGGGGGTTTGGCAGCAGAATAGACCGTTGGGCTCAGTGCCAGACAATCTGCCCAATTCTCAGTTTGTTAATCCCATAGGAATATTCCTGGAACCTTTATCACATGACCTTCTGCTGCCAACCATCCAATGGACTCCCAACACATCCACTGGCCCTCTCGGCCAAAGGCCCTGGACCTGAGCTGTACGGGTTGATGTTCTATCTAATTAAAAACAAAACTTATTTTCTTCGGCCTGTGTGTTTGAGATTAATGTTCAGTTCCTGGAGTGTGCGGAGTAATCCAGGTAGCACGCTGTAATGTGCCAGCTTGGTTTCTAAAAAGCCCAAACTGTTCTTTACATTAAGTCTGTCTCTCATTCTGGCCAAAATGCACCACCATGCAGTATTTTGCTTTCTAAAAGGCCAGGCTGCTTACTCTAGAGAAATCTTGGGTCTTTAATCAATTAGACAAAATTGCCTATTAGGATCAAATTGTTAACCCTGCTTCCCTTCCTGGACCACTTTTTAACAAGAAGCAATCAAGAAGGCAAAGGGCAAAGGGTTAAGGAAACATTATCCTCTTTATATTGTAGGCCCACCTAGGTTGTAATTCAAGTCTATTAAAAATCAGGGCTGCAATTCAGAATTTCAGTGTAGGAACCGTTCAACTGCATTTAAGAAAATTCTGGTTTTAAATTAGGCCATCAGTTGGTCAAGACTTTTGGCATCAGACCATGAGAACAACAACTTGCTATTCAGATCACCCTTAACATGGTGCTGCCCAGGAACATTAGCAAAGAAATTGGTGCTAATAATGAGATATGAGGTCAGGTGACAGAATGCTTAGTTAAAGAGGTCAATATAAAAGAGAAGCTTAAAGGTGGAAGAGAGATTTAGGGAGGGAATTCTTGGTAGTTGAAGGAATGATGTTGGAGCAGTTAAGTTGGATGATCAAATGAAGAGGCCAAAGTTAGAGTGGGATGTTGTGGGCATGGGGGAGATTGTTGGGAAGAGGGAGTTGGGTACTGGTTGGAGGGGTGGTCAGAGGCATGAAATCATGAAAGTACCGTAAAGAAGAATAATTCTTTTTTAAGTTGAATATTGTTCTTGTTTATATTTAAGCCAAAGAGGGAAGAATAGACTATTATAATAAACTGGTGTCAATATTTCCAAACCTGGAGTCCGATGGAAGCTAGCAGTTTTCAGAACTTTCTATCCATTCACACACTGACCCTCTAGCAGATATCATTAGTGAGTAGAACCCCACAGAGCAAGGAGACTCCTGAGAGCCCTAATGGAAGGAATAGTGCCCTGAAGCCAGGAAATCCCACCACAGATATGAGAAGCATTTACTTCCAATTATTGAAATGGGAGGCATGAGTTAGAAGCCTTTACAATGACACTACATATTACTGATCCCATAAACCCCTGAATTTTAGGAGACAGTTATGACATTGTTAAAGACCATGATGTGTATATTTGATTACTTTGTTCAATTACTTTACTGTGGATGTTATAGCATCTTGAAATTGTCCTGTTGAATTTTGTTATATTTCATAAGATAAAGTGAAACTCCTAGGGAATTTATAGCCTTCTGTTTTATCCTGGCTGGAGGGTCTGAACTATTATGATCCAAGGCATTAAGAGAGATGCATTTTAAGCTGAAAACTTAATTTGGATGATTTTTTTTGTTTAAATCAGAAAATCACAAATACCTTTTAGAGTCATAGAGCAATGCAGCATGGATACAGGCCCAACGAGTCCAAGACAACCACGGTGCCCACCCAACCAGCCCCAATTTCCTGTGTTTGGCCCATATCCCTATAAGCCCCGCCCCTCCCCTCCATGTACCTATCCAAATGCTTCTTAAATGATACTATCGTACCTGCCTCAAGAACTTCCTCTGGCAGCTCATTCCACTCACCACCCTCTGCGTGAAAAAGTCAAACCTCAAATCCTTTTTAAATCTTTCCCCTCTCACCCTAAATCTATGCCCCCTAGTTCTGGACTCCCCTACCCTGGGAAAAAGACTGTTACTATCCACCTTATCTATGCCCCTCATGATTTTGTAAACCTCTATAAGATCACCCCTCATTCTCCTATGCTCCAGGAAATAAAGACCTAGCCTGGCCAACCTCTCCCTATAACTCAGGCCCTCTAGTCCTGATAACATCCTCGTAAATCTTTTCTGCACCCCTTCCCATTTTACGACATCTTTCATATAACCGGGTGACTGATACAGTACACAGAACTCCAAGTTTGGTCTCACCAACAATTTATTAACCAACAACTGCGACATAATGTCTCAACCCCTATATTTAATACCCTGACTTGCCCTTTTCTTTTAATTTCTGTGAAATGTTGAGTGTTTCTGAACAGTAGGTGCCTCTTTGAAGCTGGTAATCAAAAAGCAAAAAAAAACCTGCAGATGCTGGAAATCTGAAATAAAACCAGAAAACGCTAGATGACTTAACAGGTCAGGCAGCAACTATGGAGAGCGAAACAGAGGCAACATTTTAGGTCCACGATCTTTCATACATCTTTGAATTAAAAGTCATGAACCTGAGACTTACGTACTTATTACAAGACAGAAGGAGGCTATTCAGCCCATTGGATTCATCCTATCGATTCCATTCCCATGTCCTTATTTCCCTGGAACCATGTAATTGATTCTCTCATATTCTCCCTTTGATTCTTTTGCCACTAACATTAAGGGGTAATATATAGTAGTCAATTAACCTGTCATCATATGTTTGGGGTGTGGGATGAAACCACAGCTCCCGGGGGAAACCATGGCATTACAGGAAGAATGTGCAAAGTCCACACAGACAGCACTAGAGGTTGAAATCAAATTCAGGGCCCTGGAGCTGTGATACAGCAGCACTAACTATTTACCAACATATTACCCTAAACATAAAGACATGAACTCTGCTTCTCTCTGCACAGATTCTGCTTGACAACGGAGTATTTCCAACATTTTCTGTTTTCATTTTCTGTTTAAAACTGATGAATTGTGTAAAGTGGTAGCTGGAGTATGGAGTCATAGTAGAATTAAACTTTTGTCCATTTGTGAATGTTTTCAGATTTTAAGATTAAAGTGATCTCACTCTCAAATCTTGTTTGCATTTAAACAGCACCTGAAGATTCCAAAGTGATTCACACCCATTTAGATACCTTCAAAGTTCTGTCATGTTATTATGTAGGTAAGCAAATATTAACTGACATCTGAAATCTATAAACTGCAAATACAATGAATGATCAATTAGATCATTTTTAGTGTTCAATGAAAGAATGTTAGTTCAAGTTTTGAGGAAGCTCCCTTGCTCTTGTTTGAATACAGTTATCTCAATTGATGGCAATTGGTAATTGGTTTAGTATTGTCACATGTACTGATATTCAGTAAAAAGTTTTGTTTGTGTGCCATCCAGACGGATCATTCCATACATAAGTACATCAAAATAGTACAAAAGAAAAATAAAACAGAATGCAGAATATAGTGTTACAGTTGACCGGTTTCATTGCAGCCTGGTATGGAAACTCCAATGCACAGGAACACAAGAGGCTACTGAGAATAGTGGACTAAGCCATCATGAGTACAGCTCTCGCCTCCACTAAGGACATCTACAAGGGGCGATGTCTCAGGAAGATGACATCCATTATAAAGGACCCTCACCATCCAGGACGTGCTCTCTTCTCGTTACTGTCATCAGGCAGGAGGTACAGAAACCTGAAGACCCACACCTCAAGATTCAACAACAGCTCTTCCCCACTGTCATCAGGTTCTTGAATGAACCTGAAAAACCTTGACACTACCTTGGACTATATTTCTTTTATCTCTCCCTCAACTTGCGTTAGTGTCATTATGTTTATTTTTGTTTATTTTGTTGTGTAAGTTATGTACAATTTATGTTAATTTAAGTTTATGTAATTTATGTCTGTCATGTTTGTAATGTGCTGCTGCTGCAAAAAGCAAATTTTCATGGCTTTTATACTCTGGGTATGTATGCCCATGACAGTAAACTTGAACTTGAATTACTTGAACTTGAACAATTGCAGACAAAGTGCAGTGCAGGTAGATAAATAAAGTGCAAAGGCCATGGCAAGGTCGACTGAGAGATCAAGAGACCATATTTATTGCATAACAGGTCCATTTGAATTCTTATAACAGTGGGACAGAAGCTGTCCTTGAGCCTGTTGGTGCATTTTCTCAAGCTTTTATAACTTCCATGCTATGGAAGGGCAGAGAAGAGAGGATGACCAGGGTGGGAGGGGTCCTTGATAATGCTGGGTGCTTTCCTGAGACAGTAGAAAGTGTATACAGGGTCAATGGAGGAGAGGCTGGTTTTCCTGATAGACTGGCTGCGTTCACAACTCTCTGCAATTTCTTGTAGTCTTGGGCAGAGCAGTTGCCATATCAAGCTATGATGCATCTATGGTGCATCTATAAAAATTGGGGACATGCTGAATTTCCTTAGCCTTCTGAGGAAGGTCTTCTCTGACAGTGTAGCACTCCTCGCTACTATAAGACCATAAGACACAGGAGCAGAATTAGGCCATTGGCCCAACGAGTCTGCTCCACCATTTGCTTATGGCTGATTTATTTTTCCTCTCAACACCATTCTCCTGCCTTCTCCCCATAACCTTTGACGCCCTTACTAATCAAGAACCTATCAACCTCTGCTTTAAATATTCCCAATGACTTGGTCTCCACAGCCATCTGCGGCAATGCATTCCACAGATTCACCAATCTTTGGCTAAAAAAATTCCTCCTCATCTCAGTTCTAAAAGGAATTCCTTTTATTCTGAGACTGTGCCCTCTGGTCCTAGACTCTCCCACTGCTGGAAGTATTCCCTCCACATCCACTCTATCCAGGCCTTTCAATATTCGGTAGATTTCAATGAAATCCCCCCTCATTCTTCTAAACCCCAGTGAGTATAGGCCCAGAATCATCAAATGCTCCTCATACTTTAACCCTTTCATCCCCGGGATCATTCTCGTAAACCTCCTCTGGACCCTCTCCAACGCCAGCATATCCTTCCTTAGATCTGGGGCCCAAAACTGCTCACAATACTCCAAATGTGGTCTGACTAATGCCTTATAAAGGCTCAGCATTACATCCTTGCTTTGATATTCTGGTCCTCTCGAAATGAATGTCTTCCTTATTACCGACTCAACCTGCAAGTTGACCTTTAAAGAATCCTGCACTAGGTCTCCCAAGTCCCTTTGCACCTCGGATTTCTGAATTCACTCCCCCTTTAGACAATAGTCTATGTCTTTATTCCTTCTACCGAAGTGCATGATCATACACTTCCCTACGCTGTATTCCATCTGCCATTTATTTGCCCATTCTCCCAACCTGTCCAAGTCCTTCTGCAGACTCCCTGCTTCCTCAACACTACCTGCCCCTCCATCAATCTTTGTATCATTCGCAAACTTGGCCACAAAGCTGTCAATTCTGTCATCCAGATCGTTGACATATAGGTAGCGGATCCAACACTTAAACCTGAGGAACACCATTAGTCACTGGCAGCCAACCAGAAAAGGCCCCCTTTATTCCCACTCTTTGCCTTCTGTCAGTCAGCCAATCTTCTATCCATGCTAGTACCTTTCCTGTAATACCATGGGCTCCTACCTTGTTTAGCAGCCTCATGTGTGGCACCTTGTCAAAGACCTTCTGAAAATCCAAGTAAGCAACATCCACTGACTCTCCTTTGTCTATCCTGCCTGGTACTTCCTCAAAGAATTCCAACAGGTTTGTCAGGCAAGACCTTCCCTTAAGGAAACCATGCTGGCTTCAGCCTATTTTATCATACTCTTCCAAGTACCCTGAAACCTCATCCTTACAGAATTACGTATACAGTAAAACTCAAAGTGAAAGATAAGTATCAGCCAGGACACCCTGCTTTTCTTTGACATAGCTCCCTGGAATAATTTAGTTCCACACTGGAGAACAGACCATTCTAAAGACAGGAAATCACAAGAGACTGCAGATGCTGGAATCTGAAGCAACACACCAGATGCTGGAGGATCACAGCTGGTCAGGGAGCATCTATGGAGGGAAATGGTTGATTCTGTCAAGCCCGTTCCCTTGGCTGTGGTTTTGCTAGATAGTTGGTAGGGACAGTGGGAATCTCGACATTTTGGGTTGAGAGCATTCATCTGGACTCATTCTAAAGACAGCACTTCCTCAGTACTGCAGTGGCAGCCTCAGCCTTTGAGATTAGTTCTTTACAGTGGAACTTGAGCCTGCAAAGTTCAGAAGCTGGAGTGCTATGCAATGAACCCTCCTGCTACCTCTCCTGAGCGCCGTGTATTGGGGGTTGTAGGGGTTGGGGTAAGATTTACCACAGAGCTCTAAGTTTTACTCAAGCCAGAGGAGACCTCAGAGGAGAGCAGTGCAGCGGTGGTAGAACATAAGAACATGTCAGAAGAAGGCAGGGCTGATTCCAAAGCAGGGTAATCCTTTGTTTCCCTGTCAATTAACCGGACGTGGGGCAAGGGTCAAGTGGGATGCTATAGGGCTCACCTGAATAGACAGCTAGTAAACCTGACTCACTGTGTGGGACATAGTTGTAAAATAAAGGGCCAGTCATTGAACACTGGGGAGTGTGGAGATTTTTTCTCTCAGCGGGTAGTGAATCTCTGGAATTTGTTCCCCCTGAGGAGGATGGAGGTTAGATCATTAAGGTGGACATAGGTAAGATCAACCCTGGGTATTTTTCTTCCAGGGTCAAAATGTCTAATATAAGAGGGTGTGCACTTAAAGTGAGAGGTGGAAGGTTTAAAGGAGATGTGCGGGGCAAGTATTTTACATAGAGAGTGGTGGGTGCCAGGAATGTGCTGCCTGGGGTGGTGGTGGAGGCAAATATGGTTAAGAGTTTCTTAGGTAGACACTTGAATGTGCAGAGAATGGATGGATATGGACCATGTGTAGACAGAAGGGATTAGCTTAGTTTGGTGTTTAATTACTAGTTTAATTAGTTTGGCACAACATCATGAGCCAAAGGACCTGTTCCTGTGTTGTACTTTTCTATGTTCCATGTTCTATCGAGGAGTTGAGGGTTATGGGGAACTGGAATAGAAGAGGAGTTGAGGCCTGGCCAGATCAGCCATGGTCATATTGAATGGCGGGGCAGTCTTGAGGGGCCGAGTGGCCTACTCCTGCTCCTATCTTCTTGTGATAGCAGTCAGGTTATCAGTATGGGGTTGTAGGTGCATTCAGCTGAATAGAACAAAGTTTTAAGAGTTAGTGGTTGCTGGACATCTATAGGAAGGATATCATTAAGCTGGAAAGGGTGTAAAAAAGATTCACAAGGAAATTGCTGGGGCTGGAGAGCTGGAGTTACAAGGAGAGTCTTCCTTGGAGTGCAGGAGATTGAGGGGTGACATTATAGAGGTTTATATGATCATGAGGGGCATAGATAAGGTGGATGGTCAAAAAACTTTTTCCAAGGGTAGGGGAGTCTAAAACTGGAGGATATAGATTTAAGGTTAGAGGGAAAAGATTTAAAAAGGACCTGAGGGGAAAATTTTTTGCATAAAGGGTGTTGGGTACATGAAACAAGTTGCCAGAGGAAGTGGTAGAGGAGGGTACAATTACAATGTTTAAAAGACATTTGGACAGGTACATGGATAGGAAAGGTTTAAAGAGATATGGGACAAAAGCAGGCAACTGGGATTGGTTCAGATAGGAATCTCGGTTGGCATGGAGTTGTTGGGCTGAAGGGCCTGTTTCCTTGCTGTATAACACTATGACTCTATTCCATCAGCATTCCTTTATTTGTTGCTTCTTGCAATATGTACAAGGAGCCATTTCATTCCCAATTGGGATTCTGGTTTAAACTATCCTTTCTGGATGAAACAAGAACTCAGTTTGAGGGATATCTTGGGCAACAAAGCACATCCCTGCCCAGTTATTGCTGAGAGAATCAATGGCGTGTAGAATTGCTACAGCACAGTGAAAGACTAGACAGCCCATCGACTAGATAGGTTAATTAGTCACTGTAAATTTCCCCTTAGTGCAAATGTGAGTGGTAGAATCTGGAGGATGAAGAGGATGCAGGGAATATTAGTGGGGAATGAATTGCTCTGTGTGTTGCATAGACTTAATGGGCCAAATGGCCTCCTTCTATGCCACAGGGAAAAATGGAAATATGGAAGCATGTCACCTTCTAGCAGAACAGGCCTGTCAATCCATTCCACTGCCCTCTTTCCATGGCTGCGAAAATTATTCTCTCTGAATACCTATCCAACTCCTCTTCAAACCCTGGTTGACTTTGTTTCACTTGCTTTAAAGGAAATGAGTTCCAGGTCATAACTTCTCTCAGTAATTCTTTTCCGTCATATTTTCTCTGTATATTTTATACCTTGCTTTAAGTCTAACATCTGATCATTAAACCATCTGCTAATGGGAGCAGCTTCCCTTCACCTTCTCTAAATCCATCACTTCCTTCGATCTCCACTCAGTCTAAAACTCATCTCATTTTCAGTAATAATTGAGTCGCATAGCTGATGGCAAAAACGAGTTGTTGTTCATCAGGAGTGCTGATGAAGGGTCTCAACCCGAAACGTTGACTGTCCATCTCTCTCCATAGATGCTGCCTGACCTGCTGAGTCCCTTCAGCAGTTTGTGTGTTACCCTAGATTTCCAGCATCTGCAGTCCCTCTTGCGTCTCTGAGTTGCTGTTCTCATTGCGTCCGACTCAACTCTGAGAACCTCTACAATTCTGTCCACTTCCACAACCACTTCCTTCCACTCCATCACCCACCTGGGGCTGAAAGCCTTATTTGTAACATTTCCAATACTCTCCTGGGTGCCGTCCCATCTTCTACCCTATGTAAACTTGAGCTCAACCAAACCTCACTACTTCCCACCTCCTATCAGTGTGACCTCTTTGAACCCTAGAACCCCTTGTTCACACTGTGCCTCTGCGCCAAGGATTCATGTGTGGATCCAGCTGCCTTTACCAAAGCTCTGTAACCAACCCCAACCCTGTTAACATCTCCACCTCTTCCTCATAGAATCATAGTCATAGAGTCATAGAGAGATACAGAATGGAAACAAGCCTATCGTCCAACTGAGTCCACACTGACCATCAACCATCCATTTATACCAATCCTACATTAATTCAATTTTATTCTCCCCCACATTCTCACCAACTCCTGCTAGATTCTACCACTCACCTACACACTAGGGACAATTTACAGTCGCCAATCAACCTACCAACCCGCACGTCTTTGGGATGTGGGAGGAAACCAGAGCATCTGGAGGAAACCCACATGGTCACAGGAAGAACGTGCAAACTCCGCGCAGACAGAACCTGAGGTCAGGCAGTGTCTCTACTACCTACACCACTGTGCCACTGAGTCATTGTGCCATCATCCTTTAAGATGCTTCTTAAAACGTAGTCCCTTGACCGAGTGTTCAGGATCTTAAATTCTCCTTCTTTGGCTTGATGTCAAGTTGACCAGTGAAGAGCTTTGGGATGTTGTTGCTACCATAAAAACACTAAATAAATTCAAGTAGTTATCATGTTGTTCTTGGTAATTGGTTATTATTGTCACATGTACCAAGATACAGTGAAAAAAACTGTTTTACATGCCGTTTTTACAGATCATTACAAAACATAAATACGTCACGGTAGTACAAAGGCAAAAGCAATAACAGAATGCAGAATATAATGTTATAGTTACAGAGAAAGTGCACTGCTGGTAGACAATAAGGTGCAAGGGCCACTACGAGGTAGATTGTGAGGTCAAGAGTTCACCTTTATTGTACAAGAGGTCCATTCAAGAGTCTAATAACAGTGGGACAGAAACTGTCCTTGAGCCTGGTGGTCTGCAAGTAGCTTTGGTAGCTTAGCTCCCTACATTTTAATGCATGATTCACTTTCATGTTGAGGGCTTAAATCTGAGATCTAATCACTTCAGACCTTCCAAATTTCACTGCGCAATACTGGATAATGGCACTTCAGCATGTAATATGATAAGCAGCCAAAATGCTCCAATATAAATCTGGCCAAACAATCTTCCTGTGTGTTACTCCATCATGCTTAGGTGTATAGATATGTGGGTAAAAGAATTGAAATCAATTGCATCCCCAAAAGATTCTCACTGCCAAGTAGGGTTTGGTTGATTCTTTTTATAAATTAGACATTAATGCTTAGATGTGAGGGTTTAATTAAATTCTGAGGAGCGAGATGTAAATGTGAGCATGAAAAAATTCAAAAGTGTTATGTATTAACATAATTGTGTGCAGGCATTCAGCCACTGAAGTCTCTTGGCACCCATTGGTTTCTGTTATACTGCACTTGAGCCAATAATAAATATCACTGGAGCAAAAATGACTTTCACACACAAAGGGGAAATGATATTGGTACGTTTGACATTTCAGAAGCTGTAGCTTTCCTGGAATGTACAATAGATGATTTTGCAACATTAAACATTATGGGACACTTTATAATGGGACACTGTTTACCTGCTATGACTATTTCAAAGAGGAAATAACATAAGTGTGATCGATACAAGTCTTGGAAAAAGTTATATATCTTACTCTTAGTTGTTGCTCTTCCCACACCAAACTTACACCCCCAACACATGCACACACACGCAAACACACACACACACACACAAACAGGCAATCACATACACACACAGACACACATGCATGCACACACATTCACACACACACACACACACACACATATGCATAGATACACACAGATGCTCATGCGCATGTACACACACACACACACACACACACACACACACACACACACTCACGTTTGTGTGCCTGTGTGCAGACGCAGGGAATAGCAGCAGTGGGAAGAGAGCGGAGAGTCACCTGACCCAGTGAGTTTTTTTTTATCTCTCCATTTGCTTGGAGTTTCCACCCCCACCCCCCCCCCCCCCACCCCCACCACACCCAGCATAAGCCAGTGCGCAGGCGTGGGAAGCAGCAGCAGGAAGACAGTGGAGAGTCACCTGACCTTGTGAGGTTTTTTTCTCTCTCCTTGCTTAGGGTCTTTAACCATCAAAGAGAGGTAAGGTCTAGCGGAGCTGCCATCGTTAGAGTGGCCATTGTTGGAGTGGCCATCATTGGAGAGGCTATCGTTGGAGTAGGCTAGAGTCAGAGTGGGAAATTAGAGGCTTTGACTCAAGAGGCTTCTACGGGAAGAGGCCAAGGCAAAAGAACAGGTAAGAAGGGTAAGTTTGTCCTTTTATTATTGCTGTGATGGTCTTAGATTCCATTAGTACAGTGTAGGCAGGATGGCAGATATTGCAATGGAATGCTCCTCCCGTGGGATGTGGGAATTCATGGAACTTAATGGTCTCCCTGATGACTACACCTGTGGGAAGTGCAGCCAACTTCAGCTCCTGAAAGACTGGATTAAGGAGCTGGAGCTGGAGTTGGATGAACTAAGGATCATCTGGGAGGCTGAGCGAATCATAGACAGGACTTTTGAGCAGGTGGTTACACCCAGAGGGCAGGATTCAGGTAGTGGATGGGTAAGCACCGAGAGAGGTAGGGGTATAAAGCAGTCAGTGCAGAGTCCCCCTGTGGCCATTCCTCTCAGCAACAAGTATACCCCTTTGGATACTGCTGAGAGGGCTGACCTATCTGGGCAAGGCAGCAGCAGCCAGGCCAGTAGCACTGTGGTCAGCTATGAGGCTCATAAGGGAAGGGTGAAGTCAGGCAGAGCGATAGTCATAGGGGACTCGATAGTTAGGGGGACAGACCGGAAATTCTGCGACTGCAAAAGAGACGCCAGGATGGTGTGTTGCCTCCTGGGTACTAGGGTGCTGGATATCTCAGAGCGGTTGCAGAATATTCTAAAGGGGGAGGGTGAGCAGCCAGAGGTCATGGTGCATATTGGAACCAATGACATGGCAGGAGAGGGGTAGAGGTCCTGCGCAATGAGTATAGGGAGTGCATTGCCTGATAGGGTGGTGGAGGTAAATTCACTGGGGACTTTTAAGAGGGGCTTGGATTGGCACATGAATGAGAGGAAAATGGAGGGATATGGGCATTCTGTATGTAGGAGGGATTAGCTATGTCAGCACAACATTGTGGGCTGAAGGGCCTGTTCTGTGATGTACTATTCTATGTTCTATGTGTGCATGTGCGTGCGCGCGCACGCGCGCGCACACACACACACACACACACACACACGCACAACAATAGCTGTTAGCGTAACGCTATTGCAGTGCCAGTGACCTGAGTTCAATTCCAGCCACTGTCTGTGAGGAGTTTGTACGTTCTATTACTGAGACGTGGCTGACATCAGGAGAGGAGTGGATATTGAATATTCCTGGTTTTCGGTGTTTTAAGAGGGATAGGGAAGGGGGGAGAAGAGGTGGAGGGGTGGCGATACTGGTCAGGGACACTGTTACGGCTGTGGAAAAGATGGATGTTGTAGAAGGATCATCTCTAGAGTCCGTATGAGTGGAATTAAGGAACAAGAAAGGAGCAGTTACTCTACTAGGAGTATTCTATAGGCCCCCTGGTAGCGGTAGAGATATAGAGGAGCAGATTGGCAGGCAGTGTTTGGAGAGAAGCAGAAATGACAGGGTTGTTATAATGGGAGACTTCAACTTCCCAAATATAGACTGGAACCTGCTTAGTGCCGAAGGTTTGGATGGGACAGAATTTGTTAAGTGTGTCCAGGAGGGATTCCTGATGCAGTATGTTGACAGGCCGACTAGAGGGAATGCCATGTTAGATCTAGTTTTAGGAAATGAACCGGGACAGGTGAAGGATCTATTGGTGGGCGAGCATTTGGGGGACAGTGACCATTGCTCCATAACCTTTAAAATTGTCATGGACAGGGACAAGTGCAGAGAGGACAAGAGATTTTTCAGTTGGGGAAGGGCTAACTACGAGGCTATAAGGAGAGAACTTGGGAGTTTAAATTGGGATGACCTTTTTGAAGGAAAATGTACCATGGGGATGTGGTCGATATTCAGGGATCTTATGCAGGATGTTAGGGATAAATATGTCCCGGTGAGGCAGAGAAGGAATGGCAGGGTGAAGGAACCGTGGGTGACGAGAGAGGTGGAACGACTTGTTAGGGAGAAGAAGGTAGCATACGTGAGGTATAAGCAGCAAGGTTCAGAAAGGGCCCATGAGGAATATAGGGTAGCGAGGAAGGAACTTAAGAAAGGGCTGAGGAGAGCTAGAAGGGGACATGAAAAGGCTTTGGCTAGTAGGGTTGAGGAAAATCCCAAGGCCTTTTTCAAGTACATGAAGGGTAGGAGGATGGCTAGGGTGAAGGTAAGTCCGATTAAGGACAAAGGTGGGAGAATTTGCCTGGAGGTGGCGGAAGTGGGAGAAGTTCTGAATGAGTACTTCTCTTCGGTATTCACCAGGGAGAGGGGACTTGATGATGCGGAAGGGAGTGCTGGTAGGGGTAATGTTCTCGAGGTTGTTGATATCAAGAGAGAGGATATGTTGAAGTTGTTAAATAATATTAAGACAGATAAATCTCCAGGGCCTGACGGGATTTTCCCCAGGCTGCTTCGAGAGGCTAGGGAGGAGATTGCTGAACTGCTGGTAAGGATCTTTGAGACCTCGTTGTCTACAGGGGTGGTGCCAGAGGTTTGGAGGGTTGCGAATGTGGTCCCCTTGTTCAAGAAAGGTAATAGGGATAGGCCAGGGAATTATAGACCGGTGAGTCTCACGTCTGTGGTGGGTAAGCTGTTAGAAAGGATTCTAAGGGGTAGGATTTATGAACACCTTGAGAATCATGGACTGATTAGGGACAGCCAGCATGGCTTTGTGAAGGGAAGATCTTGCCTCACAAGCCTGATAGAGTTCTTTGAGGAGGTGACCAGGAAGATTGATGAGGGCAGTGCGGTGGATGTGGTTTACATGGATTTTAGTGAGGCATTTGATAAGGTTCCTCATGGTAGGCTTCTTCAGAAGGTCAGAGGCCAAGGGATCCAAGGAAGCTTGGCTGTGTGGATTAGGAATTGGCTTGCATGTAGAAAGCAGAGGGTTGTGGTGGAAGGAGTGCCCTCGGATTGGAAGGCAGTGACTAGTGGTGTCCCGCAGGGATCAGTTCTGGGACCTCTACTTTTTGTGATATTTATAGATGACTTAGATGAGGGGGTGGAGGGCTGGGTTAGTAAGTTTGCGGACGACACTAAGATAGGCGGTGTTGTGGATAGTGTGGAGGGCTGTCAGAGCTTACAGAGGGATATTGATAGGATGCAGAGCTGGGCTGACAAGTGGCAGATGAAGTTCAATCCGGAGAAGTGTGAGGTGGTACACTTTGGAAGGACAAATTCCAGGGCAGAGTACTGGGTAAATGGCAAGGTACTTGGCAGTGTGGAGGAGCAGAGGGATCTGGGGGTTCATATTCACAGTTCATTGAAAGTTGCCTCACAGGTGGAAAGAGCAGTTAAGAAGGCCAATGGGATGTTGGCTTTCATAAATCGCGGGACTGAGTTTAAGAGCCGCGAGGTGATGATGCAGCTTTACAAAACTCTAGTTAGGCCACACTTAGAGTACTGTGTTCAGTTCTGGTCACCTCATTATAGGAAGGATGTGGAGGCATTGGAGAGGGTGCAGAGGAGATTTACCAGGATGCTGCCTGGATTGGAGAGTATTGAATATGAGGAGAGGCTTAAGGTGCTAGGGCTTTATTCACTGGAAAGGAGGAGGATGAGAGGAGACATGATAGAGGTATATAAAATATTGAGAGGAATAGATAGACAGTCAGCGCCTCCTTCCCAGGGCACCAATGCTCAAGACGAGAGGTCATGGCTTTAAGGTTATGGGTGGGAGGTTCAGGGGAGATGTCAGAGGGAGGTTTTTCATCCAAAGAGTGGTTGGTGCATGGAATGCACTGCCTGGGGTGGTGGTGGAGGCGGATACATTGAACAGGTTCAAGAGCTTGTTGGATAGGCATATGGAGGAACGTGAGATAGAGGGATATGCGGGAGGAAGGGGTTAGGTAGTGTGAGGGTGGTCTGATGGACGGCACAACATGGTGGGCCGAAGGGCCTGTTTTGTGCTGTATGGTTCTATGGTTCTATGGTTCTCCCCATGTCTGCGTGGGTTTCCTCTGGGTGCTCCAGTTTCCTCCCACATTCCAAAGACGTACAGGTTAGGAAGTTGTGGGCATGCTATATTGGCACCGGAAGCGTAGTGACACTTGCGGGCTACCCCCAGAACACTCTACGCAAAAGATGCATTTCACTGTGTGTTTCGATGTACGTTTGACTAATAAAGATATCTTATCTTATCTTACATATGGCCAAACATAGACGATTAAGCAAACTGATTCATGCAAACACACCTGATCTTCTTAGGCAATCCATTGGAATCAAAGATGACTTGCTTCCACTGGCGCTGTAATAGGATTATGCTAACTGTTATTGTTGTGTGTGTGTGTGTGTGTGTGTGTGTGTGTGTGTGTGTGTGTGTGTGTGTGTGTGTGTGTGTGTGTGTGTGTGTGTGTGTGTGCTCATGTGTTGGGGTGTAAGTTTGGTGTGGGAAGAGCAACAATTAAGAGTAAAATGTATAACTTTTGTGGGTTCTGGAGTTGCTGATGAGGTTAATGTTGGACTCACAAGGCTCTTCCAAAGATGGGGTAAAGATGCCTAGGATGGAGTGTTTCAGATATGAAGGAGAGACCAGTGAGACTGGAACTGTTTTTTCTGCAGCAGAGGATGTAACAGGGGACATGACTGAGGTCTATAAATTTATGAGGGGTGGACTGCAGGAAACTTTTCCCCATATCAGAGGTGAATAACACTAGAGGACGTAGATTTAGAGTAACGGGTAAGAAATTTAGAGGCGATCTGAGGGGGACTTTTTTTCACCCAGATAGTGGTGAGTACCTGGACTCCAATGCCTGAGAGAGTGGTGGAAGCAGAGTCACTGACAGCACTTAAGAAGTGTCTCAATGAGCACTGAAGTCATCTTGGCAGAGATGGCTGCAGGCCGAGTGCTGGAAGATGGGATTAATATGGATGGATGCTCACTGATCAGCATGGATCTGTGGGCTGAATGGCCTGTTTCCATGCTTTATGCCTCTATGACATGGAACAAACACACACTTTAAGAATATCTGACAATATTGTGCAGTTACAAAAACCCAGAGTCAGAAATATGTATTTGAAGTACTCAGAAAAAGAAGTACTTGTAATTAAGATATAGTTACTTTAGGAGCAATGTTTGCACAATTCAAAGTTTAATAAAGTAGCATAAAAGCATATTTCAACAGATTTATTTAACATCATAAAATGTCCATTAAATAAGTGCTAAGCAAATCCATTAAGGGATTTAAATCATCACTGTAGATTTTCATCTGGTATCTTCAAGTAGAAATTAATTGCCACTGCTTTGTTTGCACTCCCCTTTATTCTGCCTGTCTTGAAATCCTCTTTATGGGGAACAGCTGCCATCTCAAACCTGATTAACAGATAGGCAAGTACAGCAAACCCAGTTTATGGCCCACATCAGGTTTAGTTCACAAATCACAAGGCTTCAAAAGACCAGAACGCACATAAAACAATCTGTACACAAAACCATTAGATTAAAAGCATATTAATGCTTGGGAAGAGTTAATATTACAGCATTAATGAAATTTCCTTCCCCACTACCATTCATGGCAATTATGCATGACGTGAAATTTATTTCCATTGCTGGCGCCATGGTGTATATACTCTATGAGGTTTGTGTAATAAATAAAACTATTGTGAACCATGGCATTAACCATATGGCAATCTCGCTGGAGTCTCCTGAGTTTGCACTGTAATCTAATGGACTTGGATAGAATTGCTGCTGTTATCATTTGTTCTGATCATCCACTTTGGAGTATTTACTTAGAAAAGAAAAAAGGCTTTTGATCAGCTCCCAATGAGGAATAAACACATTAGAGCAATCTCCTGAAATCCACTTATTTTTCATTCACTTTGCTGGTGCAACAGAAATGGTCTCAGGTTTAGGACTGGTGCCCGCTTAGCTCTGGTAGTGAAGCTAAAATCAGGATCTTTTGTAGCATGGACTCCTCTGCCCAAGACCACAAGAAATTGCAGAGAGTTGTGAACACAGCCTAGTCCATCATGCACACCAACTTCTTCTCCATTCACTCTGTGTACACTTCCCGCTGCATTGGGAAAGCAGCCAACATAATCAATGACCCGTCCCACCCTGGTCGTTCTCTCTTCTCCCCCCTCCCATTGGGCAGGAGATACAAAAGCTTGAAAACATATACCACCAGGCTCAAGGACAGCTTCTATCCTGTTGATATTAGAATCTTGAATGGACCTCTTGTACAATAAAGATGAACTCTTGACCTCACAATCTACCTTGTTGTGGCCCTTGCACGTTATTGTCTACCTGCACTGCACTTTCCCTGTAACTATAACACTGTATCTTGCATTCTGTTATTGCTTTTCCCTTTACAACCTTGATGTACTTATGTTTTGAAATGATCTGTCTGGATGGCATGCAAAACAAAGTTTTTCATCGGTACATGTGACAATAATAAACCAATTACCAATTACCATAGGATAATTCTTAGGAAGGCGCATCCCAAGTGAAAAGTCTGCAGGAACCAAGGTCGTCAAACGTTCCTAGTGTTGGATCTACACTGGAAGTCAGAATGCGAAAATGTTGGAGGCAACGTACTTGTTCTCTACAGGATTGTACCTATCACTGTCACTTCTCCCAGTCTACAGCACACAAAGATCTCAATACTACTCCAATTCTGACTGTTGACCCATTCCTGCATTTAATCACTCCACCATTGTTGGACTGACATTCAGCTCTCAAAGTCTTACACTCTGGAATTCCCTCCTTAACTCTCTCTTCCTCTCCCTCTTTCTTTCAGATGCTCCCTAAAATCTACTTTCTCTGAAATGTGAGCTATTTTGGGCCCAGTATTTAAGGAACGATGTGCTGGTCCTGGAGAAGGTCCAGAGGAAGTTCGCAAGAATAATCTCGGGAATAAAGATATAGCATATGAGGAGCATTTGATGGCTCTGGGCTTGTACTCGATGGAATTCAGAAGGATGAGGGGGAATCTCATTGGAACGGCTTGGGTAGAGTGGATGTGGAGAGGATGTTTCCATTAGCAGGAGAGTCTAGGATCTGAGGGCACAGCTCAGAATAAAAGGATGTACCTTTTGAACTGAGATGAGGAGCAATTTCGTGAGCATGAGGGTGGTGAATCTGTGGAATTTGTTGCCACAGAGGTCTGTGGAGGCCAAGTCATTGTGTGTATTTAAGGCAGAAAGTGATGGGTTCTTGACTGGTAAGGGAGTTAAGGGTTACAGGGAGAAAGTGGGAGAATGAGGTTGAGAAAAAGAAAAAAGTCAACCGTGATTGAATGGTGGAGCAGACTCGATGGGCCATATGGCCGAATTCTGCTCCTACATCTTATAGTCTGATGGTCCATAATCTTTTTTCTACCCATCCTGATGTGGCTGGTCATGCTCAATCAGGACCGTCACCTATTGCAGTCCCCTGTGCATGCCCTGTGTTTACACTGGGCTGCTCCCAATAACATCAAGTGGATTGTGCTGTGATTGGGAATCAGTACCCTGCCCTGATGGCCTCTGACAGCTTGTGCTGCTAAAAGCCTGTTTTGTTGTATTTAACCAGTAAAAATTCAATTTAAGTAGGTTTAAAATGTTTAAAAAGTAATAGATATGTTTAAGAACCCTTTAAACAAAGATTACTTAATTAAAAACATACATAAATATGAAGTGAAATAGTGAAAAATAACTTTAAAATAATTAATGAATGGGCTGTACTCAATGGATGGTGTAAAGCTGAGGGGCCAGATAAGAAGTGCCTCTGGGTTCTCAGCACAGTAAGCCCAAACCTCCGATGCCTAGCCTCCAAGGTGTTCCATATTTTAATGCTGCAGTGTACAGATTCGGATGCCTGAAGGATGTGTTGCGTGGCTAGCTAATGTTTCTCAGAAGAACCATTGGCCAGCTGCCTAAAATCTCCACTAACAGCCCAATGTTAATTTTTTGTGTGATAGGTTTTCCTTCAAAGAACTTGGGAAAGACCTGAGGGGAAGGGATTTCACACAGAGAGCATTTGGAATGAGTTGCCAGAGGAGGTGATAGCGGTGGGTACAATTACATCATTTAAAAGACATCTGGACAACTTCATGGATAGGAAAGGTTTGGAGGGAAATGGACCAAATGAAGGCAAATGGGACTAGCTCAGGAAAGTACCTTGGTCAGCGTGGACGAGTTGGGCCGAAGGGCCTGCTTCCATGCTGTATAACTCGATGACTCTATAACTATGACTTTATGACGATGTTAAGTTTGGTTTGTAAATGAATGATGTTGTTTAATGATTGGCTGATAACAGTTCCTCAGCCATTGTAGTCTGGCCCAATGGAGGTCTGTCAAAATTAGCCATGATGCCAAACTGAGGCCTTACGGCTCCAGTGAGCCAGGTTCAATCCTGACCTTAGGCACTGTCTGTGTGGAGTTTGCACATTCTCACTGTGACCGCATGTGTTTCCTCCAGTTGTTCCAGTTTTGTCCCACATCTCAAAGATGTGTGGGTTGGTAGTTGGCTGCTGTGAATTATTTCTAGTGTAGGTGGGATGGAAATGTGGGGAGAATAGGTAACTGGATGGGATTACACTGAGCTAGCATTGACTCTATGGGCTGAATGGCCTCCATCTTTGTCAGAAGGATGTGTATAAATGGAAAAAAAACACCCAGGATTCTTGATCAAAACTTTCAAAGCTTCAGACTTGCACCCATTCCACTGTATCTTCCCCCTCAACCTACTAGTTCCAATGGAGATGGTACTTCAGGGGTACAACCAATCCTCTCTCAGAAGGAGTGTTCCTCATTTGCAAAATGTAATGAGTCTGGCTGACTCGTATTTTAATGATCTTTCAGATTTAGCCATGGTTGACTTGTATTTAGAGGAAGGTGAGGAGGACTGTTTGGAGGAGCTAAAGGAATTTACAGTACAGTTTATGGATTAGGAGATCTAAGGGAGATCTTTGCACAGCACAGCCAGCTGCTCCTTGCCTCTTTTCCCCAGGCGCAAGCCCAACATCCCACCTCCCAACTTCAGGATAATATCTACCTTCTGGATTGGACCCATACCATCTTGGGTTGCCTTAATTCCTTCTAGGATTGCTCTTTCTCCACAGTTGGCCAATTCAAAAAGGGTGGGAGGAATAAGTGCGCAACTGTAGGCCAGTTAACCTGATGTCTATTATTGGGAAAAACATTAGAAAGTACTGTTGAGACGTTAACAGCGGAGTCATAATCTGATTGAGCAAAGTCAGCAGGGCTTCATGGAAATTATGTTGGACAAATTTATTAGAGTCCTTTGAGGAAGTTTAGACCAGAGTTCATAGAGGGGCACCAGTTGATATAATTTATTTGGATTTTTCAAAATGGAGATGCAAGAGACTTCAGATGAATACAAGACACTTCAGAATGTGGAGCAACAAACAATTTGCTGGAGGAACTCAGCAGGTCAAGCAGCAATTGTGGGGGGAAGGGAACTGTTGATATTTCCGGTCAAAACCCTGTATAAGGACTCAGTCGGAGAGAGGAGGAAAGCTTCTTCAAAGTCGGCATACCTCGAAGAGATTTCACGGTGGAGTGGTAAATTGGAGACAAGAGACGCTGGAATCTGGAGCAGCAAATAATCTGCTGGAGGAACTCAGTGGGTCGAGCAGCATCCGTTGGGGGGTGGGTGGGAGGCGAAAAGAATTGTTGATATTTCAGGTCGAAACCCTGCATTGGGACACCAGCTGAAATTTTCAAAAGATGTTCAACAAGGTCCATAACAAAATGTTGGTTCAAAGGTAAGAACTCGCATGTTGAAGGTAAAATATTAGCATAGGTGGAGAACTGATAATAGCAGAAAATAATGGGTAGGATTAAGGGGGAGTCACTTTCAGGTTGAAAACCCACAACCAGCATGGTGCAGCAGGTATCATTTCTGAGTCTGCAGCTCTTTACAACATACGTAAAAAGTTAGAGGAAAGAATCAAATGTATGGTAGCCATATTTGTAGTGGTACAAAATTAGGTGGAAAGGTGAAGAGGATACAAGCAATGTATAGAGAGACACCTAGGGCTTAAGGGAATGGACAAGAAGTTAGCAAAGGGAGTATAATGTAAGAAAATGTGAAGTTGTTCACTTTGAAAGGAAGACTGATCAAATCATTATTTACATGGAGAAAGACTGCAGAAGGCAGCAGCACAAAGGGATTTGAGAGTCTTTGTGTAAGAAACACAGAAAGCAAGCATGCAGTTGCAGGAGGTATCTGGGTCGGCTAATGGAATCCTAACTTTTACTTGAAAATCGTTGGATTATAGAAGCAGGGAAGCCTTACTGCAAAACAATACAAGACCTCTTCTAGAGCACCATGGGCAGTCTGAGTTCCTCTGCTACAGGAAAGGTGTATTATTATTGGAGGGAGTTCAGAGAAGGTTCACTGGGATGACCTCTGGTATGGAAGCGTTGTCTTATGAACAGGGTTGGGTCTGTACTCACTGGAGTTCAGATGAATTAAAGGCAATCTTATTAAACCAAGTAAGATTTTTGGTTGAGTACAGCACTAGAGGACATAGCCTCAGAATAAGGGGACACCAAATTAAGACTGAAATGAGGAAGAAGTTCTTCTCTCAGAGGGTTGAGAGTCTTTGAAAGTCCTTGCCCCAAAAAAACCAGAGGCTGAATGCTTGAATATATTCAAAAGTGAAATAGATATTATTAATCAGTAAGGAAATTGAGGGTTATGGGAAGAAGACAGGAACAACGGCTTGAGGGAAGTTGGATCAGCCATGATCTTATTGAAGGGCAGAATAGGCTTGATGGGCCAAATGGTCTTATGATCTCATGGTCAGGAGTGGTGCTGGAATTCTTCCAGGTTTGAATCACCCCCTTTCCACAACAGTATTTCCTCTACCAGGATTAACAAATACCCTCCATCCATCACTAGAATAGAATCATCTACCATCACCCTACTCCACCACTCATCCAGATGAAGACGCCACAGTTAATCCTGGTCTGTATCGTCTTCCTCCAGCCCATGACTACTGATCAAGCAGGGGAATATTCCTGGAACGATAGATCCACGTAGAGGGACCACGTGAATCTCCGTCTTCCAGCTTTTCCAACCACTCAAACCCAACACTTTTCTCAATCTATCTTGCTGCAATGCTGCCCCTCATCTCCAACAAGTTTTCCACCAGAGTGGGGCTAATCCTCAGGGCAAATGGGAGATTGATCAACTTATGTCACCTCCATTCCAGAACCACATTTATCCTACCTTGGATGTTAAGCTGCAATATGCAGGCAATGTTTGCATATGTGTACCTTCAGAGTTCCAAGTGATTGTTGACTCATTCATGGTAGCGCATGCATGAATGGATCTTCCATTTAACATCCCCAAAGATCAATCTGCTCTCTACTGTACAACACTGTCATCTGACAATGAAGGGCTATGTCGAGATCTTGGAAAGTGTGGACCACTTCCCATACCTCAGAAGCATGTGCGGGGCGGCACGGTAGTGTAGCGGTTAGTGTAACACTTTTACAGTGCCAGCAACCTGTGTTCAATTCCCGCTGCTATCTGTAAGCAGTTTGTATATTGTTCCCGTGTCTGCATGCGTTTCCTCTGGATGCTCTGGTTTCCTCCCACATTTCAAAGACGTATGGGTTAGGAAGTTGTGGATACGCTATGTTGGCGCCAGAAGCGTGGCGACACTTGCGGGCTGCCCCCAGCACATTGTCAGTAATGCAAAAAGACACATTTCACTGTGTGTTTTGATGTACATGTGATTGATAAATATATAAAATAAAGCATGTCTCAATCGGTGATGGAATCCTCCATTGCTTGTAGTGCGCCAGCGTTACCTTTAGCCATCTGAGGAAGAAAGTGTTTGGAGGTCAAAACCTTAAGATAAACCTTTAAACCAGGTATATGTAGAAAACACCACTGAAATATTTTGAAGGATAGTTCAGCACAACACTGTGGGCTAAAGGGCCTGTTTCTATGCTGTATTGTTCCATGTTCTATGTTGCCTGATAAGGGAGTTCTCCTTGGTGTACAAACCAATATTTATCCTATAAACACCTCTCTGAAAACAGATTATCAACTCTCTTTCACAGTACTCTTTGTTGGAGCATGCTGTGTGAAAATTGTTGCCATATTTCCTACAATATAACACAACTTAGGAGTATTTCAATGGCTGTAAAGCACTCGGAAGGCTCTGATGTTTGGAAGGGTGTGCTTTTCTTTGGAGTTGGATCAGCAGCGCTGATGAAACCCTCAGACTCCTGTATGAGATCTTGCAGAACCAATAGGCTGTAAGCTTGAAAACTAGGGCAGATGAAATGAGCAGGTTAACCAACATCCTGATATCTTCCAGAATCCACTTGCGCAAACACTTTTGTTACCAGTTTCCAGGTTTCTGAGCAATGAACAAAAATGCCAATTGGTATGGATTGCAGTTAACTCCAGTGGGAGGAATTGTAAGAGTGCTGATTTAGTATGAACCTTAAACGGTGGAGAGTAATGCTTCTATTTTGGAGCAAATCTCCTGTCTAACTAGAAATAGAGCAAAGCTACCCTCGTAAGAATTTGTAAAGTCAAGTGTTCTTGGTGCAATCTCAACAGGGCCAGGGCGGTAATTGTTCTTATCACAGCCTGCTTGTTGTATCTGAGATTCTCTAGCTTTCTGCCAACTCGAATGAATAATGATGTCAGAAGAAGTGGCACATAATTAGAGTTTGTATGCATAGCCCTGGCTTGTGCTTTTCTCTTAAACTTTTATGCATTAGGTCTGTTGGCCACCAATGTATTGCATGAACTGTAACAAAGCCAATGGTGCTTAACATCACCCATAATACTAAAAGCACATGCCAAAGTTAACTCAATAATTTATAGAATGTGATGGCATGAAAATATACAGCATGTAAGTGCATATCCCAAATGTGTGATAGCAGAAATGCATCTCACACATGGCAGCTTGTAAAAATGAAGCAAAATGTTACAGAACAAGAATATGGAAAGACATTGAGTACAGAAGTTGGGATGTTAGGTTGCAGTTGTACAAGACATTGGTGAGGCCACACTTGGAGTTTTGCATTCCATTTTAGTCACCCTGCTACAGGAAAGATGCCATTAAGCTGGAAAGAGTGCAGAAAACACTCACGAGGATGTTGCTAGGACTTGACGAACTGGGTTATAGGGAGAGGTTGGGCAGGCTGGGACTTTATTCCTTGAAGCACTGGAGACTGAGGGATGAGCTGATAGAGATGTATAAAATCATGAGGGGCATTGACAGGGTGAAGGCACATAGTCTTCTGGGGAGTGGGGAATGAAGAATTAAAGAGCCGAGCTTTAAGGTGAGAGGAAAAAAATTAATAGGAACCTGAGGGGCAAGTTTTTCACACAGACAGTGGTCTGTATATGGAACAAGCTGTCAGACGTAGTGGCTGAGGCAGGTGCAATAGCAACATTTATAAGACAGTTGGACAGGTACACAGATAGGAAAGATTTAGAGGGATATGGGTCAAATGCAGGCAAATGGGATGAGCTTAGATGGGCATCTTGTTGGCATGAACCAGTTGGGCCGAAGGGCCTGTTTCTGTGCTGTATGACCCTATGACTCTATGACGATGCCTCTAGAAAATACTATGATACCTTCTGAGAGTTCTATATTGCAACAGTGCATCCATGTAATTGGAACTCCATCCACTACCTTAAACCTTGCTCCACTCTACAGTGAGAAGCACCCACCAGATGACCTGTGACAACTCACTGAAGTTAGGGCACCCAGTCAATGCAGTCCATATATCTTCTATTTAGTTGTCTTGTTGCATAAGTTGAGATCAGGCTCATAATGTGGCTGCAACTCTGCCATATTATAGGAAGGCCCACTTAAGCATTGTTGCTTCTCTAATGGATCTGACATGCAAATTTGGTGGAGGTTCCTACTGGCCCTGTGACCCACATCAAGCTGGGGAGAAGGAATGGGAACCCCTGCAGTTTTCTTTCCTGCTGTTCGGTGAGACCTCCTGGTGAAGCTCATCACTACCTGCAATGGTACCATTAGACTCCTGTGCTTTGGAACCAAAAAACACTAAATATGTTGCCAGGAAGGAAATAAGTTACAAAGGAAGTCATGCACCCCAATTGATACCACCAGCTGCAAGTTAGAAGCTGGAAAAACATTGAACCTTCTAATGTGACCAGGACCAAAGATGCTCAGTCCAAATTTGCATTTGGAGTGAATTCATGTGCAAATGATCATTTTTGACAGGATTTACTTGGGGTGTGATTGGCTTTGAATTGCAAAATGTTAATAAAAAATGTTAATAATGTTTAAAATTACTAAAATGAAGCTTGTTATTGCTGATGATGTCACCCCTCCCTGGGTGCTAAATTGGTATAGGTTTATTATTGTCACATGTACCAAGATGCAGTGAAAAACTTTGTTTTGCATGCCATCCAGACAACTCATGCCACACATAAGTACATCAAGGTAGTAAAAAGAAAACAGAATGCAGAATATAGTGTTGCAGTTACAGAGAAAGTGCAATTCAGGTAAACAAATAAAGTGCAAGCACCATAACAAGGTAGGTTAGGAGATCAAGAGTTCATCATTTAATGTGTGAGAGGTCCATTCAAGAGCCTGATAACAGTTGGATAGAAGCTGTCCTTGAGCCTGGTGGTTTCAAGCTTTTGTATCTTCTGCCCGATTGGGGGGTGGGAGGGGGGCAGGTAAGAAGAGAGAATAACCGGGATGGGAGTGGTCCTTTATTATGTTGGCTGATTTCCCGAGGCAGCAGGAAGTATAGACAGAGTCAATGGAAAGGAGGCTGGTTTTCGTGATAGATTGGGCTGTGTTCACAACTCTGCAATTTCTTGCAGTCTTGAGCAGACCAGTTGCCATACCAAGCTGTGATGCATCCGGATAGGATGCTTCTATGGTGCATCTGTAAAAATCACATCGTGCTGTTACTGTCAGCATCAAGCCATTGCGAATTAACTTAACCCAGAGCTCTGACAAAGGGGCTTCAACCTGAAATGTTGACTCTGTTTCTCTTTCCACAGATGCTGCCTGTCCTGAGTGTTTCCAGCATCTTCTGTCCTTAGTTCACACTTCCAGCAACTGAAGCTTCTAATTTTTCATTGACCCAGAGCAAAACAGCTGCTCCTATTATGATTTATTCCTGTGGCCCTGAAGCAATTTCCATGTCAATGATAAGACCATAAGACAATAAGATGTAGGAGCAGAATTAGGCCATCGCCCATTGAGTATGCTCCACCATTCAATCATGGCTGATTGTTTCTTCAATCTCATTAGAACATAGAACATAGAACAGTACAGGCCCTTCGGCCCACGGTGTTGTGCCGACATTTTAACCTGTTCTAAGGTCTATCTAACCCTTCCTTCCCACATAGCCCTCCATTTTTCTATCATTCATGTCCCTATCCTCTTAAATGTTCCTAATGTATCTGCTGCCATCACCTCTGCCGGCAGTGCGTTCCACGCACCCACCACTCTCTGTGTAAAATACTTCCTCCAATTACCTTAAAATTCTGTTCCCTCATGTTAGCCATTTTTGCCCTGGGAAAAAATCTCTGACTGTCCACTCGACCTATACCTCTTATCTTGTACACCTCCATCAAGTCACCTGTCATCCTCCTTTGCTCCAAAGAGAAAAGCCCTAGCTCATTCAACCTATCCTCTTAAGTCATGCTCTCCAATCCAGACAGCATCCTTGTAAATCTCCTCTGCACCCTCTCTAAAGCTTCCACATCCTTCCTAAAATGAGGCGACCAAAACTGAACACAATACTCCAAGTGTGATCTAACTAGAGTTAGATAACTAGCTGCAACATTACCTAATGGCTCTTGATCTCAATACCCTGACTAATGAAGGCCAACACACCATATGCCTCCTTAACAACCCTATCAACCTGCAAGGCAACCTTGAGGGATCTATGGACTTGAACCCCAAGATCCCTCTGTTCCTCCACACTGCTAAGAGTCCTGCCATTAACCTTGTGTTCTACCTTCAAATTCAACCTTCCATAGTGTTTCACTTCACACTTTTTCAGGTTGAACTCCATCTGCCACTTCTCAGCTCAGCTCTGCATCCTATCAGGGTCCTGTTGTAACCTACAGCAACCTTCTACAAGATCCACAACGCCACCAACTTTCGTGTCATCCGCAAACTTACTTACCCACCCTTCTAAACCCTCATCCAAGTCATTTATAAAAATCACAAAGAGCAGGGGTCCCAGAACAGATTCCTGCAGAACACCACTGGTCACCGACTGATTCTCCTGCCTTCTCCCCCGAATTCCTAACCATTTTATCAATTAAGAACCTATCTATCTCTGCCTTAACATATACCCAATGGCTTGGATTGTACTGTCCTCCGTGGCAACAAATTTCACAGATCCATCACCCTCTCGCTGAAGAAATTACTTCATGTGATGCATATGATGATGTAATTTCGTGTCCAGAACTCCTTTTGGGGTATTGCAGGGGACTATATCTGAGGGCACCCACTGTAGGACATTGCAATGTGGTCAACCTACTGAACTGACAGGCTTGAGCTTAGTTCAATACTCCTCATAATTCTCAGGCACTTCCATCTCTTCTTTTTAGAGGGTATGAGCTTTAAGGAGAGGTTGGACAAACTCAGGTTGTTTTCTCTGGAGTGATGGACATTGAGGGGAGACCTGATAGAAGTTTGTAAAATTATGAGAGGCACAGATAGAGTGAACAGCTGGTATCTTTCTCCCAGGATCAAAATGTCTAATACTAGAGGGCATGCATATGAGGTGAGAGGGGGTTAAGTTCAAAGGTGATGTGTGGGGCAAGTTTTTTTTACACAGATTGGTAGGTGTGCGGAATGCACTGTCAGCAGTGGTGGTGGAGGCAGATACGATAGAGGCATTTAAGAGGCTGTTAGATGGACCCATGAATTCGCAGAGAATGGAGGGATATGGACCATGTGTGGGCAGAAATAATTAGGTGCCATTAGCTTAATTAGTTCAGCACAACGTTGTGGACTGAAGGACCTGTTCCTATGCTGAACTGTTCTATGCCCTCTGACCTGTAAGGTTCAGCCCTCTCCAGCAGCTCCAGCACCCTAAACTCTACTCCAATCTACACCTTGACTCCCAATTCTATCTCTTGTCAAATTATCCGATTTGCCCCTTCCCTCCCAACATCAGGTGCTGTCCTAGTTCCCTACCTTCCCAACCTCATGCATTCCCATTCTCCTCTACTCCCAACCTGGATCCACATAACCAATGATTGAAGCCAAGCTTCATGGGTCTCTCTCATTGGCCTGTGCCCAATCTCCCTGATCCTAGCCCAGCAAGAGGAGGATCTAGTGACACTGAGTCCTGATGCAGGGTTTCAACCTGAAACATCGATAGTTCCTTTTCCCCCACTGATGCTGTTCGACCTGCTGAGTTCTTCCAGCAGATTGTTTGTTGCTCAAGATTCCAGCATCTGGAGTCTCTTGTGTCTTTCTAGTGACACCCTAGTGACAGCCTTGGCAGCAAGTGAATTTTAGTAGGGAAGGGACAATGACTAATCTGGCTGCAGTCCTATGCCCCTAGTAACTTTCCAGCACATCCTTGCATTTCTGGGAATTCTATCTTGGAACAGTCAGGTGCAGGTGGGAGCTTACATCTATTCATTTAGGGAGGTGCATGTCACAAGCACAATTTAGATGGTTATTATTAAATATAAGAGCTTGCTGTGTGCATATGGGTTGCATATTTCCTATGTTAAAGGACTTCAGTGGCTGCACAATGCCTGCACTTGTGAAAGATGCCACAGAAAGGCATTTTCCTTGACCAGAAACCGCAAGGTAGTTCTCCCTAATAAACTTCTAGCTACAACTCTATAAGGATTTAGATGTGGATGGACTGGTCATTTCTCTTCCCCCTCTATTGACCAAGGTTATTCTCTTTATCATTTGGTGATTTTATTGAGTGATGTCAGCTGAGATGAATAGAAGCAAATAATGGCAATCTTGTGGTAACAGAGGTCAGTGGGTTTTATACGGAACAAATTGGGTCACATCCCCTTCTCATCCATTATTTCAGGCTGATTGGGCAGGCTGGACTCCGATAGCTTTGATAATCTATTGTCCTTATTAAATAGTTGCTGTGAATATCTAATGCACCAGTCAGCAGATTACCTCAGCTTGTCAAAAAAAATTGAAATTTAAAATGTTCGATTGAGTGAAATATTTTTGAGGAATGTTAGAATGGGAGATAAGAAGAGGAGCTCCTGGCAGCTTGCCAGTTTCCCTTCACATCACACTGGACACCACATCCAGCCCTTTGATTTCATACAGCTGTATCCCATGAATATTGGCCTGTACACTAGAGATTAAAGCACAGCAGATGTTTCTCTGCAGGCTAACAAATATATCACCCCTGATAATGAATGACAAATGTTGTTTTGCATTGTGTCAGACAAAACCAGGCTTCTTGTAAAACAAGTGTACAGTAGGAATAGGATATTGATAGGCAATTGTAACACAGTTACCTACATGGGAGTGTGCAGAAGCAAGGTGCCAACAAAGGGTTGTGGTCAGAAATCTGTTGTCTGACAACAGAGCATTGCGAGGGACTCTCAAAGGATTGATTTTAAAGTCATGTGCTTTTACGAAGGGAACATCTGGGGTGTTTAACATTCAGTTTTAGTTGTTTAATTTAAGGCTACAGATATGAACCACCCAGTCTTGGTAGTCATGCTTTTAAAACCTGTACAAAATGCACTACTGTGTAACCAGGACCAGTAGAGTTACTGATGCTACTGCCTGTAAATCAATCTGTGAAATATTCAGTTACCCAGAGAGATAAAGTATTGGGGTCCCAGGACAGATAGTTGCAAATAGAGATTGCAATCTCTGTTGCTGAACAAGCTTAGCTCTCTGTGTCAGGAGCATTGGACTAACTTTTGAAGAAGTTGCATTATGTGGAGGAAGTTTGACCATGGGATACCATTATGGTCAGTCCACCAATTCAGAAGATAATCTATCAGACAAATGAAGAACAGCATATCCAGGTCAGGGATCTATCAGTCCCAGCTATTATTCTAAATGCCATTTTCCAGCCAAGATGTTGAACAGATTTCTGATTATGGAACACAGGACTACACACTTGTAGAGAGGGCAGCTTATAATAAGATAAGTGAATAAATCCAAATAAAATCCTTCTTCCTGAGGACTCACACTCCATGATTCAAAAATAGCTTCTTCCCCTCAGATTTCTGAATGGTCCATAAACCCATGAACACTGCCTTGTTACTCCTACTTTTTGCACTATTTATTTACTTTTGTAATTTATAAAAATGTTATATCTTTATACTGTACTGCTGCCACAAAATAACAGATTTCACATCATATAAGTCAGTGACAATAAATCTGACTCTGATTCTGATGCATCTTTTAAATAGACTTTGCAATGGTTCACAGAAATAGAGCAGTTACCAACACGGTCAACCTGGGCTGCAAATTGGTGCTGCAGTTAGTGCTGCTGCCTCATAGCTCCAGGGAACTGAGTTTGATCCTGTGACCACATGGATTTCCTCCAGGTGTTTAGGTTCCCTCCCACATCCCAAGGATGTGTTATTAATCTTCAATGTAGGTTAATGGCAAAAAGAATCAAAGGAGAATTGATGAGTGAAAGAGAATTATTTGCAGGAGTACCAAGAAAGAGCGAGAGATGGACAGGGACTGAGAAGATTGCTTCCCTCGAAGCTGACATGGATTAGATTGACTGAATGAAAAGCATTATGATGCTGGAGAAACTCAGCAGGCCAGGTAGCATCTGTGGAGAAAAGCAGGCGGTCAACATTTCGGGTCAGAACCCTTCTTCAGTCCTGAAGAAGTGTCCTGACCCAAAACATTTGTCTTCAGTCCTGAAGAAGGGTCTTGACCCGAAACATTGACTGCCTGCTTTTCTCCACGGATGCTGCCTGGCTTGCTGAGTTCCTCCAGCATCATCGTGTTTTTCATCTGGACTCCAGCATCTGCATTCCTTTGTTTCTGTAGATTGACTAAATGTCCTTCTGTGTCATTATAACTATGACAAGATAAGGATATCAACTTGGAGCATCAACATGTAAAATGACTAACATATATGTGGTTCAATAGGCCCAAATACACTTAACAAGAACTTAACAATAAAAATATGACAGAAAGCCACAAAAGGAGATGTATGGCGTGATCAAAAGACACGCACACAGTCTTTTTCTCGGGGAAAGGGAATCAAAAACTAGAGGGCATCGGGTTAAGGTGAGAGGGGAAAGATTTAAAGGGGACCTGAAGGGCAACTTCTTCACACAGAGGGTGGAACGTACATGGAATGAGCAGCTGGAGAAAGTAGATAAGGCATGTACAATTACAACATTTAAAAGACATTTGGATAAGTACGTGGGTAGGAAAGGCTCAGATGGATATGGGACAAACGTGGACAAATGGCACAAGCTTAGACGGGCATCTTGCTTGGCATGGACCAGTTGGGCCAAAGGACTTGTTCTGGTCTGTATTAATCTATCATTCTATGACGCAGGTTTTACAAAAGTCTGAAAGAAGGAGAGAAAGGAACAGGAAGGCTTAAGGAGTGAGTTCCAGAATTTGTCCCATTGGTAGTTGAAGGCAGCCATTGAGGTTGGAGGAAATAAAATCAGGATTAATCAGGAAGTTGAGGCTGGACACAGAAAACCGAAAGCAGAAGATCATGAAACTCCAGGAATACTTTGAAGGTGGACTGGAGGAAAGCTTCATTTGCAGCAGAACCTCTAAATCTCCTCTGGATGACTAACAGTTAAATTCATTGATGTTCTGAGGTTGTGAAAAGTGCTATAAAATGCAGCTTCCTTCTTTAGGGCAGGCACGGTAGCATAGTGGTTAGCATAATGCTTTACAGCACCAGTGACCCGGGTTCAAATCTGGCCATTGTCTGTAAGGAGTTTGTACGTTCTCCCTGTGTCTGTGTGGGTTTCCTCCAGGTGCTCTGGTTTCCTCCCACATTCCAAAGACGTACAGGTTAGGAAGTTATGGGCATACTATGTTGGCGCCGGAAGCGTGGCGACACTTGCGGGCTGCCCCCCAAAATCAGTATGCAAAAGATGTATTTCACTGTGTGTTTCGATGGTCATGTGACTAGTAAAGATCTTATCTTATCTTCTATCTCTCTATATTGGACCCTTTAAGGAGATGGGAAAGTGTGGTGGTAGAGATAGGTATTAATACTGAGGACACAAGAAACTGCAGATGTGGGAATCTGGAGCAACAAATAAACTGCTGGAGGAACTCAATATGTCAGGCGACATCTCTGGATGTTTCGGGTTGAGGCCCTTCATCTGGACTGAGGTATTAATACTAATAAGGCACGTTCGTTCCATCTGCCGTGCCAGCCGGGATCGTCTGGTGGCCAGCCATTTCAATTCCACTTCCCATTCCCACATCGACATGTCTGTCCATGGCCTCCTCCACTGTCAGGTCGAGGCTAAATGCAAACCAGAGGAACAGGACCTCATATTCCACCCAGGCAGTCTCCAACCTGGCAGCATGGACATCGAATTCTCAAACTTCCAGTGACCACCTCCCCCTCTGTCCCTTTTCCCTTTTCTCTCTTCTCTCTCCTCCTGATTTACCTGGTCCCCGTCACTCTATTTCTTCTCCCTCTCCCATCCTCTCCATCTGCCCATCACCCACACGGTCCTCCCACTCATTCCACTCCATCCCTTTATTCCATGCTCCACCTTCCTCTCCTATCAAATTCCATCATCTTTAGCCTTTTGTCACTTCCACCAATCACCTCCCGGCTTCTGACATCATACCCACTCTGTCCCCTCCTTCATCTGCCTATCACCCCACCTCACCTGGATCCAACCATCACCCGCCAGCTCTTGGTCCACCCCTTCTCTCCACCTTTTTATACTGACAATCTCCCCTCTTTCTTTCAGTCTAGATGAAGGGCCTTGACCTGAACCACTGACTGTCCATTTCCCTCCATAGATACTGAGTTCTTACAGTGCTTTGTGTGTTATTTCTGAGGTGTTGATACTATTAGTTTTATTGAAATATTCAGCAAAACATTGACTGCACCAATTAGCTAATTGCCAAACTGCAAGGAAAAATAATGTCATTGACAACACTGCGTCAGCCAATGAGTTGGAAATGTGTGGGGCTTATGACTGGGCAGAACAGGCAGTCAACTATATTGCCAATTTCGGTCTATCTAAAGAACAAGAGAAACAGAAACCACACCAATTTCTCCTTATAAAAGGATGGTTATCCGTCCAGAAAAGTGCAATGAGTGGAGGATAACCACAAGCAAATTATATGCAAATCAATCAATCTCAGTCACTTACAGCAGTGTCATCACCTGGGTTGATTGGCAGGAATAACCCAATCACCTTCTTTCTGGTTGGGAGTGCATGATATCCTATCGTAAATATATGTTGGAATTAACTATAGGCACTGGTACAGGAGGTAATAGTAATGAATGAGTAGCACTTGAGTTCAAGGTTTTAATTCAATGGCAAGAGTTGCATTTGTTTCCAAAACCATAAATTGATCCAGGCATTTGCCCTTTAGTGAGCAAGTGTCCCACCGATCGCCAGACAAATTGCAAACTTTGCATACATTTTAGCAGTGCCAGGCGATCGCTTTCGATGAATCAATCACCAAAGCTGCATCTGACATTATTTCACTTGAAAACCTCATCAGCTCCTCCAGACCCTGCTATTTTTTTTAAGGAAAGAGACCCCAGAGGCAACGTCTCAAAATGAAAGGAAACAGGAAAGAATTAGTTCAGGATGAAGGCAGAAAATCACGTTCTGTAGGCTCCATGAATCAAAGCTATCTGGCTTTCAACAAGACTGACGTGTTCATTGCTTGCCGTCTGATCTTTGGATAGTTCCTGAAGGAATGGGAGTCAGAGACCCATTGGTTTGTCACCCAGACCGAGTCATCATCTTTCTGATGTTCTGCAGGTACTTTGGGAAATGTCTACCCCTTCAGACAAGGTGGTAATCAAGTGGTGACATCATCCATCCTGCTTGCCATAGTTCTCACTCCACTAGCACTGGTTAGTTATTACTAACTTATAAATGTTTTTCTGGAGAGTGGAGAAAAGACAAACACAGATTTAATGAATGGAAGAAAGACCAAGTACTACTGAAACTGGAAATCTGAATCACGTGGGAAAAACTGGGAATAATAGTGTCACTGAGAAGGCAATTTTCCCTCTATTTATTCGTGTTCCAGGTGCAGAGGTCACTGACAAAACCAGCAACTGTTGTCCACCACCAATTGCCCCCTCCCCTGCAAACTGAATGGCTTTCATGGGATATTTCAGAGGGCAATTAGGAGCCAACCTTAATTGCCCAATCACATGGAGACCAGGCAAGAAACTTCCTTCAGGCCACTTGGCGATATCTATCATCAAGGATCCTCACCATCCGGGTCATGCCCTCTTCTTGTTGTTATCATCAGGCAGGAGGTACAGAAGCCTGAGGTCCCACACCACCAGGTTCAGGAACAGCTACTTTCCTACAACCAATCGGTTCTTCAAATGACCTGCACAAGCCTAACACTACCTCAGCAACGCAACACTAAAGACCACCTCTTGCACTACCATGGAATTAAATTCCTGGGCGTTGACATATCGGATGACCTGACCTGGGCCCAGCACATACATGCAATCACAAGAAAAGTGCACCAGCAACTTTATTTTCTTAAGAGATTAAGGATGTTCAGCTTGTCACCAAACCCGCTAACAAACTTCTACAGCTGTACTGTTGAAAGTGTCCTGACTGGCTGTATCCTAATCTGGTATAGCAATTCAAACGCACAGGAATGTAAGAAGCTGCAGAGAGTAGTGGACTCTGCCCAATACATCACGGGCACATCCCTCCCCGCCATCAGTAGTGTCTACAGGAGGCGCTGTCTCAAGAAGGCAACATCCATGATCATAGATCCCCACTATCCAGCCCATGCCATCTTCTTGCAGATGCCATCAGGCAGGAGGTACAGAAGCCTGAAGTGTCACACCACCAGGTTCAAAAACGGCTACTTCCCTTCAACCACTAGGTTCTTGAATCAACCTGCATAACCCTGAAGGAATTTAGCAACACTATGACCACTTTGATCACTTTGCACTAAAATGGACTTGGTGTTTTTTGTGTTCTTTCTTGTAAAAATTGTGTATAATTTGTTTTATTTAGGTTTTTCTTGTGAATGCTGCTTATCTGATGCTATGTGTCTGCAATGTTGCTGCAAGTAGGTTTTTCACTGCAGTTGTGCATACATGTACTTGACAATGAACTCTGACTTTGACTTTGAGGGACTTGTTTCTGATTGTGTTTTTTGCACTAAGGCCTTGTTTTGCAGTCTTTTTCTTCACTGTCTTGTATAATTTATGTTCTATGTGTTTTGTCTGAATCTATGTGTCTGTGATGCTGCCGCAAGCAAGTTTTTGATTGTACCTGTACCTCACTGTACTTGTGCACATGACAATAAACTCATCTCACCTTTGGCTTTTTATTCCAGATCTATTTATTGAATTAAAGGTCTCCAGCAAACTATTTGCACACGATCATCAGTATCTGCATATATTTCATGCACCTCTGTTGTAATAGCTTCATCATTTGGGTCTTCAGGCACTTGAGTCAACTATTGACTCATATTGACCTTCTTATCACCAGCACCTTCTTCCAATGCACAGGAACCCAAGGGGCTACAGAGAGTAGTGGATTCAGCCACTTCCAATGTGGGTACAACTCTCCCCACCAGCGAGGATATCTATTAGAAGCGATATCTCAGGAAGGTGACATCCATCATCAGGGGCCCCCACCATCTGGGCCATGCCCTCTTCTCATTGCTGCCATCAGGCAGGAGGCACAGAAGCCTGAAGACCCACACCTCAGGGTTCAACAACAGCTTCTTCCCCACTACCATCAGGTTTTTGAACTGACCTGTAAAACCTTAACACTACTTCGGATTATATTTCTTTTTCTCTTCTTCAACTTGCACTAATGTCATTATGTTTACTGTGTTGTTTATTTTTGAACATGTGAAAGTTATGTATAATTTGTAGCGACTCACCGTCTGGGCAAGCGAACCGGCTCGGCAGTCGGGTTGCACGGCGTCGGAGCGGTGAGGCCCAAGATGGCGGCGGGCCTTCGACTTCCCTGAGTGACGGGGAGAACCCGCGTGCGTCATTGCCGGTTGCATTGGGAAGGAACAGTCTCCCTTAAAAGGCCTGCGCAAGGCGGGAAAATAAACCAGTTTTGTTCTGAAACTCTACGACTTGCGTCTTGTGTTCATTCCGCGGTAGCAACCACTACAAATTTATGTTAATTTTAGTTTATGTTAACTTATGTTTGTCCTCATCTTGTTATGTACTGTGCTGCTGCTGCAAATGTTAATTTTCATGGCATTGACAATTATGACTATGTATGACTATGACAATAAACTTGAACAATAAACATGAACTTGAACGACAGTCTCACCTGTGCTCAGATTGGGTTATGGTTGAGTGTTCCTGCAGTCCTCATTTTCTCAGTGCACTGAGCCCTGGATCAACTTCGTTGGCATCTTTGGAGAGGGAAAAGAGGAAGAAATCTCAGTGAAATGGGGATTTCAAGATCTAACAGCTCATGAGATGGAATTGGAATTGATTTATTATTGTTACATGTACCGAAGTACAGTGAAAAAACATTGTTTTGCATGCCATCCATACACATCATTTTGTCACATCAGTACAGTAAGGTGGTACAAGGGAAAAACAATAACAGAATGCAGAATATACTGTTACAGAGAAAGTGCAGTACAGGCAGACAGTAAGGTGCAAGGCCATAATGAGGTAGATTGTGAGGTCAAGAGTCCATCTTATCATACTAGGAGAGAGTTCAATAGTCTTATAACAGCGAGTAGAAGCTGTCCTTGAGCCTGGTGGGATGTGCTTTCAGGCTTTTGTATCTTCTGCCCGATAGGAGGGGAGAGAAGAGAATGTCCGGGTGGGAGGAGGTCTTTGATTATATTGGCATGATAGCCTTAATATTTGGAGGATTTGGAGGATTTAGAGTGTTAGAAGCTGCATGAAACCCAGGCAAGATGCCATCTGGAGTATTATGAGCACTTCTGGGCTGTATATTTTAATCTTGGAAGGAGCACAGTATAGATTTACCATAATGATACTGGATTCTGAAGATTAAGTTACAAGATGCTGAGACATCTTGACGGGGTGGATGTGGAGAGGACCTTTCTTTTGTGAAAGAATCCAGAATGAGGGCCCATTTAAGACAGAGATGAGGTGAATTAATTTGGTCAGAAAGATGTGAGTCTTTGGAACTCTCTTACTCAAAGAACAGTGGAAGTAGAGACTCTGCTTATTCTTAAGGTGAAAGTAGACAGATTCTTGATAAGCAAGAGATAAGATAAGAGAAGATAAGATATCTTTATTAGTCACATGTACATTGAAACACACAGTGAAATGCATCGTTTGTGTAGGGTGTTCCCGGGGCAGCCCGCAAGTGTCGCCACGCTTCCGGCACCAACATAGCATGCCCACAACTTCCTAACCAGTATGTCTTTGGAATGTGGGAGGAAACCGGAGCACCCGGAGGAAACCCACGCAGACACAGGGAGAACGTACAAACTCCATACAGACAGTGGCTGGAATTGAGGCTGGGTGACTGCGCTGTAATAGCATTACGCTGACCGCTACAATAATTACAGGGGGCAGGGAAATGGGAATGCAGAATTTTGGTTATAATTACAGACCCATAATCTTATTAAATGAGGGAGCAGGCTCGAGGGGCCAAATGACCTACTAATTCATATGTTTGCATTCCATTCCACAGATTGTTTTATACCCTGGAATTTAGAAGATAAGATTGATGTTGGAAAATCAGGAGCTTAAAAATTGGCTTAGCCTTGGAAAGGTGAATTTGAGAAAGACTGTCTACACAGACTATGTTGAAAATTTGGAACTATCCTTTGCAAAAGGCACTTGTTGCTTGGCTAGGAGTTTGTTTTAAATTGGATTGGTGGATTTTAGTTAACGAAAGGTATGGAAACTGGCAGTTAGGTCACAAATCAGACACAATCTCATTGAATGGCAGAACAGGTTCCTATGTTCCACACTAAAATTCAAGTAAAAGAAGCCAAATATTTTCATGAACCATCAGTTGGCTCAAGTCTTTACATCTCCCATATCCTTGATGCTTATTTATCCTGGGACTTCCTTGACTTCTTTCTCATAGTGGGAACAAGGAATAGAGACTTGCCAACTGCTGCCAATCTTACCCAAGGGTTACGGGGTAGTTGATTCCATTGTGATCCAGAGAACAGCATGCAAAATATTTTGAGATGCTTATCTATGGATTTGCTTAATTGTTTTGACACAGGAACGGTTATCTCATTATGGTTATTATCTTGAAGTAGATTTATCTGCAACATTTTGAGCTTGCCAGAAAGGCTAGAATGAGAATTGGGCTGGTGTGACATGAAATAAATTATCTCTCTGCTAACACCTCTAATTGCAATATAACTGTTGATCAAGACTATGGAAAATAGTTACAATGTCACATTCAAAATATGTATAAATGTAGGGACCTTCAGGTTTGCTTTCATATCAGTTTTATCCCACCTCTGATCAACTTGGCTGAAAGAATTTATTTCTATCTTATTCTATAGAACATAAAAAGTAGAACAGTACAGCACAGAAACAGGCCTTTCGGCCCACAATGTCTGCACCAAACATGATGCCAAGTTAGACTAAATCTCTTCTGCCTGCACATGATCCATATCCCTCCATTCCCTACATATTCACGTTTGTATCTAACAGCCTCTTAAACATCACCATCGTATCTACTTCCACCACTACCCCGGCAGCCCATTCCAGGCACCTACCACTCTACGTGTAAGAAACTTGCCCCGCACATCTCCTTTAAACTTTTCCCTCTCAGCTTAAATGCATGTCCTCTAGTATTTGACATTTCCACCCTGAGAAAAAGGTTCTGACTGTCTACCCTATGTCTCTCATAATTTTATAAACTTCTATCAGGTCTGCCCTTATCCTCCAACGCCCCAGAGAAAATGATCCAAGTTTGTCCAACCTCTCCTTATAGCTCATACCTTCAAGTCCAGGCAGCATCATGGTAAACCTCTTCTGTACCTTTTCCAAAGCCTCCACATCCTTCCTGTAATGGGGTGACCAGAAGTGCACTCTACACCCCAAGTGCGGTCTAACCAAAGTTTTATATCGCTGCAACAGGACCTCTTGACTCTGATACTCACTGCCCCGATTAGTGAAGACAAGCATGCCATATGCCTTCTCTACCACCCTATCTACTTGCGTTGCCACTTTCATGTTGAATTCATATCCCTCCTCCACCTTATAGAAAGCCAGAGTTTGCTGATAAAACCTGGCTCAATAACCTCACTCGTCACCTTTTGTGACTACTGGTCATTTAATTGTTGACTGTAAAGATTTTTGGGATGAGTTGGTTTAAGTGCTGTGGTTCCATAGCACAGAGAGAAATTATTCCAATTGCAGGTTGTGCAAAAGTCAGTGGGAGGTTTGGCGCAGATCTGGAATGCAGCACCTGAAAGAGTGAAAGGAGCAGATTCAACATTAAATTCCAAAAGGTAGCTGGATTTGTACTTGAAAAGGGAACAAAACAAAATGCAGTGGAACAACTGTCAAAGAGCTAGCAGAAACATGCTGGCATGAATGGCATTCTCCTGTGCAGCAAAATTGTACTCTCAACATTCATAATCCTGGGCTGCTGTAGTCTCTCAAGAGAAGTAATGAAGATTGCTGAAAACAAGCCATTCAGGCTTGAGTAGCTGGAGAATTCAATTATTATGAACGCTCCACTGTCCCATATGGGGTCGGTGCCAAGGCACAAGCCAGATGATCTCCAAAAGCACAACATTGCCATCCAAGCCAGCCAAGGCAGATGGCAGCCTCTCAACATTGCTTGCACTATGCCAGAGTTTCTGGAATGGGTGATAAATCAAGGCACTAACAGGTCCACATTAGTATGAAAGATAGTAACAGATATGCACACATCCACCAGGCGATATTTTGCATAATTTTATTCAATTTTGAAGAGCACATTTGCAGAAGGAATTTGGCCCTCTATTCAATCTATGGAACAAACTCCTCGGGGAGATGTTGGAAGCAGTTAGTATGGATTCAGTCAAAGGCAAACTACATGAAGTCCTTCCAGAAAATAACAATTTGGGATACAGCATATGAATAATTGGAGACATAACATGTGGTAAGTGGAGCTTGCGCAGGAGGGTAAAGGCATCCAAGCTTCCCAAAGCTCTCCATCACTGGGTGTTTTCTGGGCCTATATCTGCAGACAAATTAATGGAGATCAACTGCTATGATTAATCAACACATCCATTACTGTTCTGTCGATCTTTTTTCTTAGTCTTGAAATTCCTCTCTTTGAACATAAGAACATAAGGAATAAGAACAGGAGAAGGCCATTGGTCCTTCGAGCATGCTCCACCATTCATCAGGCTCCCCGGAAGTGATGTCATAGGTAGACAGGGTGGTGAAGAAGGCGTTTGTCACACTGGCCTTCATCAGTGAAGGCATTGAGTATAGAAGTTGGGATGTGATTTTGGAGTTGTATAAGACATTTGTGAGGCCACATTTGGAGTATTGTGTACAGTTTTGGTCATCCTGGGAAAGATGCCATTAAGCTGGAAAGAGTGCAGAGGAGATTTACTAGGATGTTGCCAGGAATTGAGGGATTGAGACTGGGCAGACTAAAACTTAATTCACTGGAGTGTAGGAGACTGAGTGGTGATCTTTTTGAGATGTATAAAGTAATGGGGGGAATAGATAGGGTGAACGGACACAGACTTTTTCCCAGGGTTCAGGAAAGAAAATCTAGAGGGCATGAGCTTAAGGCGGGAGGAGAAAAATTTAATGGGAAACTTAGGGGCAACTGTTTCACACAGAGCGTGGTGTATATATGAAATGAGCTGCCAGAGTAAGTGGTTGAGGCAGGTACATTAGCAACAATTAAAAGCCTGTTGGACAGATATATGAACAGGAATAACTTACCGAGAGATGTGAGCCAAATGCAGGCTAATGGGACTAGCTTAGATGAGCATCTTGGTCAGCATGGAGTTGGGCCGAAGGGCCTGTTTCCATGCTGTATGACTATGATTCTAAGATTTTCTATCCATCTCAGAGGGAGAGCATTTTGGAGATAGTGATCATAATTATATCTCTTTTACAATAGCATTGGAGAGAGATAGGGACAGACAGATTAGAAAGGCATTTAGTTGGAGTAAAGGGAATTATGAGGCTCTCAGGCAGGGAATTGGAAGTTTAAATTGGGAACAGGTGTTCTCAGGGAAAAGAACAGAAGAAATGTGGCAAATATTCAGGGGATTTTTGTGTAGAGTTCTGCATAGGCATGTTCCAATGAGACTGGGAAGTTATGATAGGATACAGGAACCGTGGTGTACAAAGGCTGTAATAAATCTAGTCAAAAGCAAAAGAAAAGCTTACAAAAGGTTCAGAGAGCTAGGTAATGTTAGAAATCTGGAGGAGTATAAGTATATGGAGAGTATGAAGGAGCTTAAGAAGGAAATTAGGAGAGCCAGAAGGGGACATGAGAAGGCCTTGGCGGGCAGGATTAAAGAAAACCCCAAGGCATTCCACAAGTATGTGAAGAGCAAGAGGATAAGATGTGAAAGAATAGGGCCTATCAAGTGCAACAGTTGGAAATTGTGTATGGATCTGGAAGAAATAGCAGAGGTACTTAATGAATACTTTACATCAGTATTCACTATGGAAAAAAGATTTTGGTGATTGTAGTGAGGACTTGCAGCAGGCTGAAAAGCTTGAGCATGTAGATATTAAGAAAGAGGAGCTGCTGGAGCATTTGGAAAGCATCAAGTCGGATAAGTCGCCGTGACAAGATGAGATGTACCCCAGGCTACTGTGGGAGGCAAGGGAGGAGATTTCAGAGCCTCTGGCGATGATCTTTGCATCATCAATGGAGTCAGAAGAGGTTCCAGAGGATTGGGGGGTTGCGGATGTTGTTCCTTTATTCAAGAAAGGGAGTAGAGATAGCCCAGGAATTTATAGACCAGTAAGACTTACTTTAGTGGTTGGTAAGTTGATGGAGAAGATCCTGAGAGGCAGGATTTATGAACATATGGAGAGGTATAATATGATTAGGAATAGTCAGCATGGCTTTGTTAAGGGCAGGTCCTGCCTTACGAGCCTGATTGAATTTTTTGAGGAAGTGACTAAACACATTGATGAAGGGAGAGCAGTAGATGTAGCGTATATGGATTTCAGCAAGGTATTTGATAAGGTACCCCATGCAAAGCTTATTGAGAAATTAAGGAGACATGGTATCCAAGGGAACATTGCTTTGTGGATCCAGAACTGGCTGGCCTGCAGAAGGTGAATGGTTGTTGATGGGTCATATTCTGCATGGAGGTCGGTGACCAGTGGTGTACCTCAGGGATATGTTCTGGGACCCTTACTCTTTGTGTTTTTATAAACAACCTGGATGATGAATTGGAGGGATTGGTTAGAAAGTTTGCTGATGGCACAAAGATTGGAGGTGTTGTGGATAGTGTGGAGGGCTGTCAGAGGTTACAGCGGGGCATAGATAGGATGCAAAACTGGGCTGAGAAATGGCAGATGGAGTTCAACCCAGATAAGTGTGAAGCGATTCATTTTGGTAGGTCAAATATGATGTCAGAATGTAGTATTAATGGTAAGACTCTTGGCAGTGTGGGGAATCAGAGGGATCTTGGGGTCCGAGTATATAGAATGCTCAAAGCAGCTGCACAGGTTGACTCTGTGGTTAAGAAGGCATATGGTGTATTGTCCTTCATCAATCGTGGAAGTAAATTTAGGAGCCAAGAAGTAATGTTGCAGTTATATAGGACCCCAATCAGTCTCCACTTGGAGTACTATGCTCAGTTCTGGTCGCACCACTACAAGAAGGATGTGGAAGCCATAGGAAGGGTGTAGAGGAGATTTACAAGGATGCTGCCTGGATTGGGGAGCATGCCTTATGAAAGCAGGTAGAGAACTCGGCCTTTTCTCCTTGGAGCGACGGATGAGGGGGAACCTGATAGAGGTGGATAAGATGATGAGAGGCATTGATCATGTGGATAGTCAGAATCTTTTTCCCAGGGCTAAAATGGTTGCCACAGAGGACAAAAGTTTAAGGTGCTGGGGAGTAGGTACAGAGGAGATGTCAGGGGTAAATTTTTTACTTAGGGAGTGGTGAGTGCGTGGAATGGGCTGGCGACAACGGTGGAGGCAGATACGATAGGGTCTTTTAAGAGACTTTTCTATAGGTACATGGAGCTTAGAAAAATAGAGGGCTATGGGTAAGCCTAGTAATTTCTAAGGTAGGGACATGTTCAGCACAGCTTTGTGGGCCAGAGGGCCTGAATTGTGCTGTAGGTTTTCTATGATCTATGTTCTATCTCTGCACCTTTTTCCTGCTCTATCCCCATATCCCTTGATGTCCTTAATATTCAGAAATCTATCGATCCCTCTTACAAATCAACTCAATGACCGATCACTGTCCACTGTCCACCGAGCTAGAAAATGCAAAAGATTTATCAACCTCTATTTGAAGCAACTTCTCCTCATCTCAGTCCAAAAGGGCCTACTCCTTGTTTTAAAACTGTGACTACTAATTCTAGAGTCCTCAACCAAGGGAACCATCCTCCATGCAATGAGTAAGTGGAGCACTGTAAGAATTTTGTAAATTTTTCCTCTCATAATTCCAAACTCTTGAGAATCTTCTTAATTCATATCTTACATTGGTCCAAAAATTCTAACCCTTGTAGCTCTAAGATGTTGCCATTGTGATTTCTCCTATTTTCTTTCCAATCTTGCTTTAGATATTTAGCTTCAGGTTTTCCTTGAATGTCAGCACATAGAATGATTGTTTTCATTCAAGGGATGGAAACATCACTGCCAAGGGCAGAATTTATTGTCCATCCCTCATTGCCTGTGAAATGCGGAAGTAACTAAGAGTCAAGCACGCTATGGGTCAGGAGTCACCCGTTGGCCAGACTGGATGGTACAATGGTGCGGCTGGTAGAGCTGTTTTCTCTCAGCTCCAGTGATCTGGGTTCAATCCTGACCTCTGGTGCTGTCTATGTGGAGTTTGCATTTTTTCCCTCTGATTGTATTAGGTTTCCTCTAGGTGTCTTGGTTTCCTCCCACATCACAAAGATGTACAGGTTGGTAGGTAAGTTGCTCCTAGTGTGCAGGTGAGTGGAAGGATCTGGAGGGATTCATGGGATTTTGGGAAGAATAAAATGGGATTTGTATGGGATTAGTGTAAATGAGTGCTTTGGTGGTCAGTACAGCCAATCTTTGTGCTGTATGACTCTATCTATGACTCCACGACAACAACTTGTATTTATGTAACGCCCTTAACACAGTAAAGTTTGCCAATCCACTTCACAAGTGTGATATCAAACAGCATCTGATATCGAGCCCCAAGATAATTTAGGCAGGTGACCAAAAACCTGGCGCAACTGATAAGTTTTATGGAACATTAAAAGGAAAAGGGTGGTGGAGAGGTGGGGAAATTTAGAAAGAGAATTCCAGCGTTTGACCACTGAAGTCACAGCTATCAATGATGAACCAAATAAAATTGGGGAGAACTGAGAGATGAAATTGGAGGAGCACAGATATATTGGAGGATTCTGGAGTTTAAGAAGGTGGTGGAGATATGATGAGGTGGTGACATGGAGGGAATTGTAAATAAGGATAAGAACACTTTTGAACCGATGCACTGCTAGAGCAGATGACAATGTGACTCATGGATAATGAAAAGACCAGCACAGGCTTTACAGAAAATGTGAATATTTATTTACCCGGTTTAAAAAGTTTGGTTTATAAACTTAAAATTCAGTTTTTTAAAGTAACTTTAAAAAGTTAACCAATTTAAAAGCTTACAAAAAAATTTGTAATTATCTGACTACATTCTGAATTGCAATCATTATTGTTCCCACGCAGTCTAGTAAGCTGTGACACACGATTTATCCCATTTGCCAGGACATTTTTATTATATTCATATGCTGGCTGGTTTGTCTTCTGTGAATTGCAACCAAAGTTATTATTACCTTATGCAGATGTTGTTCTTGTATCCTTATCCATTTAGAAACATGTACAATATGGTGTATTATAAAGAGGCTTGTTTCATTTATTGGCTAGATGTATACTTTACAATGTTTAAGATCAGCGTAACTTGAAGAATATATCAGCCCAAAAACACTCTTATATTATCAAAATATTTCCTGATTTATAAACTTACGTAATCAAATTCATCTACATTTTGTTCAACATTTTGTTTTACTCTGAGTGAGTACTCATGAGCAAGTCTCACTCAGTCAATCCCTTCTCCCTAAGCTCATGATGGAGTCTCTCTGGGATTTGGTTCACTGTAGGGATGTAGACTCACCTGCACCCAGGAATCAGCAGCAAAGAAAATGGACATTACTGAATAAAATGCAATAAAAATGTAAGAGTTTTCACATTTAACTAGGGTAGTCCTTGATATTCACTTGTGAGACAGTGGGGATATGTTGTATTCAGCTTAACATTTTTATTAACCACCTCATTCCCACTAATACTGTGTTCAGATATTGTTTATAAAGCTTAGTCTGAACTGATGATTTAAACACTAAAGGTGGGGTCAATTCCCAGCCTGACACTTTGACCATGAAGATGAGTAGTCAATACATTGCCATCAATCTAAATTGAGATGCTTTGCTCAAACTGGTAGAGGGGTACAATTACAACATTTAAAAGACAAATGGACAGGTACATGGATAGGAAAGGTTTAGACGGATATGGGTCAAATGGGACTAGCTCAGTGAGGCAACTTGCTCAACACAGATAGATTGGGCCAAAGGGCCTGTTTTACCATGCTGTATAGCCCTCTGTCTCCATAATTATTTGCTGTATTTCTTTTATTCATTTACAATTTGTAGGAATCATTGGTAAGGCCAGCATTTTTTGTCCATCCCTTTACGGCCTTGAGAAGATAATTTCTGGACCACTTTGGAGGGCAAAGAAGACTCAATCCTAATGTGATGGTTGTGGAACAATGAATCAGTGATACTGGGTCAGTTTATCTTCCATGAAGGCCATTGGTGAACCCACAGGGTTTACATTAAACTGCAATCCACTATTTCATGGTCATCGTTACTCATATTAGAACACAAGTAAATAGGAGGAGTGGGCCATTCGGCCCCTCAAGCCTGCCCCACCATTCCATAAGATCAAGACTGATCTACCTCAGGCCTCATCTCTTCATCTGTGCCAGTTTCCCATAGCCTTCAATTCCCAGACCTTTCAAAAAAAAACTACCTGCCTCCTCTTTAAATGTTTCTAATGAGCAATCCTCCACATCTCCCTGGGGCAGAGAATTCCACCCACCCTCTGCAAGAAGAAATTTCTGCATACCTCGGTTTTAAATAACCAGCTCCCTATCTTGAAACTATGTCCCTTCGTTCGAGATTCGGTCTTTTTAAAACAAATGAAAGCAGCCTATTTAATGAACTGAAATTTCAATTCTCTTGCTGCCATGATGCATTAACCAAAACTTCTGATTTTGGTTAACTTGCCCAGCAACCTACCACAATGCAACCATTTTCCTATTTGGTAAGGTTGTGATGTGACTGCACAGAACAATGTGAGCAGTGAGCACTTTACAACCCACAAGTTATTCTATTTGGAAATCTTATCTTTGTTAGTTTCACTGTGGTTCACACATGCAAATGGTCACGAGTATCCACAAAGAAAAAAGCTTTGGTTCTTGGAGGTTTGTAGTTTTGAAGTTGAAGGTTCAGATTGCTTACAATATAAAAAAAAGGTCAATTAATGTTTGTGCAATAAACTTAGAGATTTCACTTTTTTAAAGACCCTCTCTGTTTAATTGATGCTGTTGTTTTAATGAGATTTCCACAGCCATCATTTTACCCTGGGTGAGCTGGGTGACAACTAAGCAGTAATAACAAATTCAATAATAATTAACTTGGGTCATCTGTTCATCTGTCATGGCTCATCAATTTTAGGGTAGAAGGTCCCAACAAACTTCATAGTTTCTCTCTCGTTCCAAAAACTCAGCAGTGAAGCAGTTTTCATGCTACCTTGGGCCAGGTAGGCTGGGTCTGTCACATCACCTATTGCAGGGAGCCACACTGACCTTGGGGTGGGGTGGGGGAGGGTATAATCTTGATGTTTATAAGGCCTGCAAAGGCTCACTGCCAAGCTATCTTGATCTATTTGTCCATCTTTAGAACATCGAAACATGTAAAGATATTAGTCCCTTGAGCCTGTTCCACCACTCTCCATCCTGAGTGTGCATTTATGATTCTTTGAGAGTTGTTGTGATTGGATTGTCCACCTCCCTCTAGTGGTTGGATGACAACACAAAATAAAATGGCACAGAGAGAGCATTTGGTGAAAAGCTACTGAACTGTGAGGGCTGCTTTTCTTGGTGCTTGTGCACATTGATTGGTGCTGTTATGATAGAAAACATGGCTTACCTCTGACTTAATTTATATATCTTTTCTTCATGTCTTTTATAACCATGTGGTGTCAAAGTTCTATCAATCCGATTAAAATTAATGCTAGACTTTGCATCAGGTGATCGAATATTCCTGGAAGGCTGGGTTCTAATTTTTTCTGTTGTATTCCAACACTAGACTTTCCAAGCAGAAGAAGTAGTTTCTATCCATCTATCTTAACCTGTTCCTAATATCTTGAAAACTGAGTAACTTGCCTCTCAACCCATTCAATTCCAGGCAGCACAATGCCATTTTGTGCAATATCTTCTAATTTATTACTTCAGGTCCAAGTTGTATTCTGGTAAATCAGTGCCCTGCCTCCACTAAAGCCAATGGATACTGTCTCTAAATGATTCTGTTTATGTCAAAGGTGCTGAGGTTGAGAGGGTTGAGAGTTTCAAGTTCCTAGGAATAAATATCACCAACAGCCTGTCCTAATCCAACCATGTAAGCACCATGGCCAAGAAAGCTCACCAGTGCCCTTTACTTCCTCAGCAGGCTAAAGAAATGCAGCATGTCCCCGTTGACCATCACCAACTTTTATAGATGCACATAGTAAGTAAGTATCCTATTGGATGCATCATGGCTTGGTATGGCAACTGCTCTGCCTGGGTATTCAATGCATATAGAGGCACAAGAGACTACAGATGCTGGAATCTGGAGCAACACACAAAATGCTGAAGGAACTCAGTGTGTCAGGCAACATCTATGGAGCGAAATGGACTGTTGAAGTTTCAGATCAAAACCCATCATCTTTGTCAACTGTCTATTTTTCTTCATAGATGCTGCCTGACCTGTTGAGTTCCTCCAGCATCTTGTGTGTTGGTTTAATGCATATAATTGAATTTATGCCTCGTTGTTATGTAATGACTATCACTGGCTCAGGATATTCTAATGTGCTTCATAGCCAACAAGGTAGCTTTGAGAGTGCAGGAAGTGCAACAGACACATTGTGCACAGCAAGCTCCTGCAAGGACCAGGGAGTTAAATGACAACATAATGCAGTCAAATGACTCAAAGCGAAAACTGCAATAGGTTGCAATAATGAGTTGATACTGTTAATAATCTGAAGGGAGTGCACCCAGCTTGATGTAAAGTTCTTGTGGAGTTTGGTCTGCCCCAGCTTTAGACCAGAAATTGGAGCCTCGGTATATCTTCAGGTGAGACAGTCTCCCCACTGCAGTTCATTTGTTGAGGCAGATGAGACATTTTAGTGTTTCTGCATGTGGCCAGCCAGTGAGATTAGGTTGAAGGACAAAGGGGCGGTGAGGGTGGGGTGAAGAGGCAGAGATGATCCCAGAAGTAGGGCACACTGCACAGTGACAGCAGTTTGGAGTTGTTTCCTTTGCAACAGCAAGGTTTCTTTCAAAAAAAGAGAAATGGAAGAGGACAATTTGTTGGGCCTCTTGTTTTGAATAGTCTCTGATGGCTCGATAACAAACTCCTGGTACAATGAACGCCACACATTCTCTGCCCATTTGTACTTGAATTGCACCTTTGGGGCATCCACAGTTGACACCTGTTTCAGTTCAATCCCCTGGTTATTGACACGATATAGTCGTCCTGAGCTCTTCCTGCCCAGATCAAGGACCACTAATTGTAATGCAAAAGTCTGGCAGACTAAGCTTCCACCTTATATAAGCAGAACATAGAGTCATAGGGTTATACAGCATAGAAACAGGCCCTTCAATACATCTCGTCCATGTTAACCAAGTCGCCAACCTGAGTTAGTCCCATTTGCTTGTCTTTTGGCCCACATGCCTCTAAACCTTTTCTCTCCATGTCCCTGTCTAAACGTCACTTAAATATTGTAATGGTACCCGCCTCTACCACTTCCTTTGACAGCTTGATCCATGTACCCACCACCCTCTGTGTGAAAAAGTTGCTCCTCAGGTTCCCTTTAAATCTTTCCCTTCCCACTTTAAACGTATGCCCTCTAGTTTTAGACTCCCCTACTCTGGGAAGAAAGATGGTAGTCGTTCATCTTGTCCCTGTCCCTCATGATTTTATATATCTCTATAAGGTCACCCCTCAGCTTCCTAAGTTCCAGGGAAGAAAAAGTACAGTTTAACCCCAGAGTTTGTGATATCATTCCATTAAGTAAAGTTTCATGGCTCTAAACAGACAGAAGAATTTGAGAAGGGAATTCACCCCTTTTCCTGCTAAGTTGGCAATATAGTAATGCATGGGCATTTGACACTATTGATTTCAATAGAACTGAATTCTGAACCGGGCTTCAGCATATATTCACTATCATGTTGGGTATTCAATGGACATAACTGAGGGTGAATTTACACCTCTTTGTCTTTATGTAATGCTGATCACTGGCTCAGGATGTTCCAGTGCACTTCATAACCGATAAGGTAGCTTTGTGACTACAGGAAGCATAATGCAGGAAGTGTAACAGTCAATCCGGTCTTTCTTTATAACTCAAGCCCTTCAGTCCCAGTAACATCCTTGTGATCCTTGTGACAACTTAAATTTCTCTACTAATGTGATTATTATAACTCAACTTAAATTTCTCTTAATATCTGACAGCTACTTCCCTTCAACCACTTGGTTCTTGAACCAACCGGCACAACCCTAATCACTACAGCATAACAACACCATGACCACTCTGATCATTTTGCACTAAAATGGACTTTTTTTATACTAATTGTGTTTTTATTGTAAAAATTGTACTCAATTTATGTTTTTCTTGTGAGTGCTGCTTATATGATGCTATGTGCCTGTGAAGCTGCTACAAGTAAGTTTTTCATTGCACCTGTGCATACATGAACTTGCGCATATGACAATAAACTTGACTTTGACTTTGACTGTTAAGTGGCCTTCACACACTTATAAGAAAATAAAGATAGAATTTCCACTGTGTAGAGGAAAAATGCAGACAATTCATCATTGTGAGCATTTTACATCAACTTGGCACATTCTCTGTTAACTTATTTTGTTAGACTCAATTTTATTCTTCCATTTAATTTTCCTGTTTTAAATTATTTTGTTCTTTCTCTATCCACTGTATTACTTAGTGTCTTTATTTGAGGTCTTTACTTCAGTTCATACAGCTTTCATTTATATAGCACCTTCAATATAGCAACATCCCCAGATGTTTCACAGGATTGCTATATACCCTTCAATTTCAGGGGGTTTGGATGCATTGACCAGGCAACACAGGATTACTTATATTCATTTCTCATGGGAGAAAATTACACTGTTCTCATTGTGCGCACTTGTCTCCATGGGAGATATATTTTAGGGTGAAAATGAAAATGATTGAACCAGTTAACACCAATGTGCAGCTTTTGAGAGGGAACTTTTGGAAGAACAGTGCCAAGAATCTCATTATCCTTATCTGATGTTTCTTGAAAATCCTATGAATTATCTCCCTTGATAGTGAAATTAAAAGAAAAGAATTAATCTGAAGAAAAGAAATAAATTGCATTTTTATAGCATCTTTCATGACCTTAGTACTTCAGAGCCGATGAAGCACTTCTACAAAGTTGGCCCATGTCGAATTAATAGGAAGCCATTATTAGCTTTGAATAATGATTTGGTAAAGGCATTTTGCAAATTACAAAGTAATACCCACTTGCGTCTTTCACAGAGAGGTGGGAAGAGAGTGTTATTATAGTAAGAGCTTATAACAGCTGCTGTTATAATGATACCATCTGTAGCTAGCCATTGAATTTGGTTCGCTCTGCAAAATCAAAGATGCTTGCTATAAGGGAAGGTTTAATGCACATTTAAAGTATAATGTTTTGGTCCTGGATAGGAAGTCGCCTTCATGTTATATACACCAATCCTTTCATTAGTTGATGATCTACTGGTGAAGAAATGTTGGGCTGCAACACCTTTAAATGTGAGGATGCATTACTCCATTGCTAGATAGTGTATCACCTGCCTTACAGACATGGGGTAATCTAATTTCAATGTTTTTACGCTGCAGTTGTACAAGATATTGGTAAGGCTGTGTTTGGAATATTGTGTTCCGTTTTAGTCACACTGCTAGTGGAAAGATGCCATTAAGCTCAAAGAGTGCAGAAAAGATTTTTGAGGATGTTGCCAGAACTCAAGGGACTGAGTTATAGAGAGGGGTTGAGCAGGTTAGGACTTTATTCATTGGAGCGTAAGAGACTGAGGGATGATCTTATAGAGGTGTATAAAATCATGAGGGGAATAGATAGGGTAAATACACTTAGTCTTTTTCTCAGGGTGAGGCAATCAAAAACTAAAGGACTTAGGTTTAAGGTGATAAGGGAGAGATTTAATAGGAACCTGAGGAGCATCTTTTTCACCCAGAGGGTGGTCCATATGTGGAATGAGCTGCCAGAGGAAGTGGTTGAGCAGGTACATTAACAACATTTAAAAGACACTTGGACAGGTACATGGATAGGAAAGGTTTAGCGGGATATGGGCCAAACAAAGGCAAATGGGACTAGCTTAGATGGGCATCTTGGCCGGCGTGGACCAATTGGGAAAAGGGCCTATTTCTGTGCTATATAACTCTATGACACTATGTTATCCAGAGTAGATCATATTTAAGATGATTTCCTGGTGAAATCACGATAGATGTGAAATGGGAGCTGAACACTCCTGTGCACTCTGCATGTTTGCAAGTCTGAAGATTTCTCGGGGGTGTCATCATGTGCATAATGCATGCTAGCGTTTCACTGAGAGTGCAAGCTTCAGTACACAGGTTAAAATGGACTCTTTATTAGAGAAAGGATTTTCCTAAGGAGACTGCAAATTAAAACTCCCCACTGCAAACAGAGTGACTCACTCCTCACTATAACCCTTAGCACTAACATAGTACACAAATAACCAGCTGGGTGAGCCCAGGTGACACATAAAATCCCCTCACATCCTGCTGTGCAGCTCCATCTACACTGAATATTGCAGATAAATTAATGAATCCCTGCTCCAAATACATTAACTGCTTGCCACAACATTTCCTGATGGGTGGCACCTCACTTAAGGAACTCACTGACCTGCAAAAATATACTTTCCTGTGAGGATCTCCACTCTGCAGATGTACACAGGGTTGTGCAAGTTACCTTGATATGTAATGTGAAACCATTAAATTCCTCTCCACATGACTCCATTGTGAAAGAGACATGTGCCATCGCCTGAGACCTGACTCTTCTTATGGTGGCCTAAGTGAGTCTGCTTGCTCCCACTGCTCACAGGACCTCCTATCAGGTCCTTGCATGAATATTTGAGTGATTTTGAAACTGACTCCCTCTCCCCTTCTGTCTCTCTCTTTCTTTCCTCCATTTCAATGAAAGTGTGTGTAGTTGTTGTACAGTTGCCACAGGGAGCATGCCTTTAAGGGCTGAGGCCTTTCTCTGGTTGGGCGACAGTCTGAAGAGGCCCCAAAGGGAATTGCATGAGTTCTGCTTTAGAGCTTGTTTAGTCTTGTTTTGTGTATAAGATGATGAGAGGTATTGATAGGGCAGATAGTCAGAGGCTTTTACCCAGGGCTGAATTGGTGGCCACAAGAGGACATAGGTTTAAGGTGCTGGGGAGTAGATATAGAGGAGATGTCAGGGGTAAGTTTTTTACTCAGAGAGTGGTGAGTGCATGGAATGGGCTGCCGGTATTGGTGGTGGAGGCTGATACGATAGGGTCTTTCAAGAGACTGTTAGATCGGTATATGGAGCTGAGTAAAATAGAGGGCTATGGGTAAGCCTAGTAATTTCTAGGGTAGGGACATGTTCGGAACAGCTTTGTGGGCCGAAGGGCCTGAATTATGCTGTAATTGTTCTATGTTCTATGTTCCAGTCATAGAGTCATAGAGCAATACAGCACGGAAACAGACCCTTCAACCCAACTTGTCTATGCCGACCATGATGCCCAACGAAGCTAGTCCCATTTGCCTGCATTGGGCCCATTCCCTCTAAACCCTTCCTATTGATGTGCACTGGGTTTAAACCATGTTTAAGTGCAACAAAATGGGTGCAATCCAATTGCTGGGCATCAGTGTCATCATCTTCCCTCGAAATCCCATTAATTCCCTGCTGAAAGTGCTGAACACCTTAGTGGCTAAAAAAAAGCAGTAACTATTCAATGTTTATTAAACAGGTTCATGAAGTGGTCTGTGGAAACCTTAGAGCTCTAATATTGCCATACAATTCTGTTGGCGTTCACTGAGAATCACTTAAACCTTGTTTGCTATGACTTTCTTTTATTGAGTGACAAGGCGGTATGTTGTTTTCCTACTGTGTATTAGCTCGTGTTTCAGTACAACACAGGAACAGGCCCTTCGGCCCACGATGTTGTGCCAAACTAATTAAACTAGTAATTAAACACCTAATTAAACTAATCCCTTCTGCCTACACAATGTCCATATCCCTCCATTCTCTGCACATTCATGTGCCTTTCTAAGAGCCTTTTGAACAGCTAATCGTATTTGCCTCCACTACCACCCCTGGCAGTGTATTCCAGGCACCCACCACTCTCTGTCTGAAGCTACTTAACATATCCAGGGCTTGGATTTTTCAGCTTTTACATATTACTGAAAAAAACATCTCAGGTTTGTGTTTCATGCTTTTGCACTGATAAGAACTCAATGTTGGCCAATCCAGAGCACCGTGCAGAGAGCAGCAGAAGCAAGAGGAGCAGGAGAAGGAAACTGTCTATCAGAGCACATCTGACCTCTCGCTTCTCTCCAGGAAACGCTTTGGAGTCCACTGGTACTTCTGGATGTAAACCATGAGACACAAGGGACTGCAGATGCTGGAACCTGGAGCAACAAGCTCCAGTGAGTATAAGAGTAGGACACTGAATATAGGAACTGGGAAATTATGTTGCAGTTACATAAGACGTTGGTCAGGCTACACTTGGAATATCGTATCGTTTTGGTCGCCCTGTTTATAGGAAAGATGTTATTAAACTAGGAAGAATACAGAAAAGACTTACCAGGATGTTGCCTGGACTTGGGGGCCTGAGTTACAAGGAGAGGTTGCGTAGACTAGGGCTTTATTCCTTGGAACGCAGGAGATTGAGAGGTGACCTGATAGATGTACATAAGATCATGAAGGGTATAAACAGGCTGAAAGCACATAGTCTTCTTCCCAGGGAGGGGGTGCTAAAAACAAGAAGCCATAGGTTTAAAGATCAGAGGTCAGAAATTTAAAAGGGACATCAGGGGCAGCTTCTTCACGCAAAGGGTGGTGTGTATTTGGAATGAGCTGCCAGAAATAGTGGTTGAGGCGGGCACTTTAGCAACATTTAAAAGCCATCCAGATAAGTACATAGATAGGAGAGGTTTAGAAGGCTATGGGTCAAATGCAGGTGGATGGGACAAGCTCAATGGGCAACACAGTCGGCATGGATGAGTTGGGCTAAAGGGCCTGTTTCCATGCTGTATGACTTGATGACTCTATAACACACTAAGTGCTGAAATAATTCAGCAGGTCAGGCAGCATCTATGGAGGGAAATGGACAGTTGACATTTCAAGTCAAGACCCTTCATCTGGACTGGACTGGATATAAACCACCTGTTGTGAGAAATCCACATGGCTGTCACGTGACAGTAACGGCAATGACCCCCGCTGACCGAAGGACAGCATTGCTCCTCTGATCGGAAGTGATACTACTGTCAATCAAGGTGCGGCTCCACCCACCCCTCAGGTGTGAGAGTACCTTTTGCCTCTGAACTTGTCTGACCATTGGCTGTGGCAGGAACCTTTGTCTTTGACTCCCACACCATTGGCTCATTTAAATCACAACAGTCGGGCTCCACCCAGCCTCCTAGTACCATAAAAAGGGCTGCATCCCCTAGCCCTTCCTCTTTGACGACCCCAGGAGTAGAGAGACAACGCTGCAGAGATCATTGGTAAGAGTGCATCACCACATGGTCAGGGAGCATTTCACTCAGACTCAGGGAGTGTTAAGGGCCAATGCTAGTGTGGGACGGGCATTGAAGTGTTATATCCTGAAGTTGTACATTGTTATTGTGTGCTTGTTTGTATCTGTGTGTGTGTGTGTGTGTGTGTGTGTGTGTGTGTGTGTGAGAGAGAGAGAGTGTATTTTACCCCAGTTGCGATCCCCTCTCGTGTTCACGGTATCCTGTGTGTGAGTGAGTGTGTTTCTGTTCCCATCCATTCTGTCCCGCGTTTGCCTTTGTGATTAAACTAGTTTTGGTCAACAAAGCTGGTGTCCAGAGTCCTTGATCCTTAAGACAGTAACGAGCGATTTCACACAACACCACCTCAAGTTAAGTTTTCACTAATGTTGCAAGGGATTTGATTGGACAATGGAGCTGGGTTTAAGCCATGTTTGAGTGCAACAAAAAAAATGGATGCAATCCATTCATGGGGTCTCTGGCTTTCATTAAAAGAGTCCAGATGAAGGGTCTTGACCCAAAAAGTTGACTGTCCATTTCCCTCCATAGATTACTGCAGATGGGGGATGGGTTAGTATGTGGTGGGGTGTGATCACAGTTGGGAATCAGATTGAGCAGGGTCTGGTCCATTCCATTTTATAATTTCAACTGGGCATTTTGCTTTAATGATGCAGTCTTTAAACGTAAATATTGCACATGCTCTGTTGACCAAACCCATTTGTTGTGATGCAGGGTCTCGACCCAAAATGTCGACTGTCCGTTTCCCTCCACAGATACTGCCTGACCTGCTGAGTTCCTCCAGCATCTTGTGTATTGCTCCAGATTCCAGCATCTGCAGTCTCCCATGTCTCCACTGGTTTAAAGGCACTTAACAGATTGCACTTTTCAGAGGTGTCATTGGGTGATGTGGAGAGAGGGAACCCCCAGATTGGTAAAATCAAGGGGTGACAGTGGATGACTTTGACATTTAATTATTTTTATTACCAATTTAGTTGCAATTCGTTAAGGAAACCAAGAGTTCATGCATTTACTGCTTTTCTGTTTAATAGTCAACAATCTGATTTTGCCAGTGACATTAACCGAAAATAACCCTAAACTGAACCAAAAATAAAACCCAAAACATTCAACTCTGACAGTATTGTAAATCAAGGAATACTTCCATCCTTGAAAACATCTTACAAGCTGTTTCCCAGGCATATCCTAGGTAACGCAAACATACTGTCAGTGTGCCAATGCTTTTGAACAAAGTCTCTCCCCTTGTAACTTCTACCCAACCAGCTCACTTGTTCAATCATTTTTCAAACCCTACAACTACCCCCAAAATAAATGCCTTCCCATCACTTTTTCCCCACTTGTTTATTCCCTCACTGGGAAGAATATTGCCTATAATTTTGTGTGGCACTGTGGCACAGCTAGTAGAGCCGCTGACTCACAGTGCCAGAGATCCAGGTTCAATCCTGGCCTCAGATGCTGTTTGTGGAGTTTGCATGTGCTCCCTGTGACCTCATGGGTTTTCCTCTGGGTGCTCTGGTTTCTTCCCTCATGACAAAGGCGTGCTAGTTGTTAGGTTAATTGGCCATTGTAAATAGTCCCTAGTGGGTAGGTGAGTGGTAGAATCTGAGGGGAGTTGATAGATGCAGGGAGAGTAGGATTAATGCAGGATTAGTGTAATTGGGTGTTTGACGTTCATCATAGACTCGGTGGGTGGAGGGATTTGTTTCTGTGTTGTATTTCTGTCCATGATTCGAAGCTTGCAGGTTTCACTGGCATCATGCACAATGGACAATGACTGAAAATTGTCCCCAGGATGAGACATACAGAAACATTTTCCCAGTTGGGACAAAAACAGAAAATGCTAGAAAAACTCAGCAGATCAGGCAGCATCGGTGGAAAGAGAAACAGTTAATTTTTCGCAGCTGTGGCTCAAGTTCTGATGAAGGCTCGCAGACCCGAAACATTGACTGTTTCTCTCACCGTGGATGCTGCCTGACCTACTTAGTTTTTCTAGCATATTCTGATTTTGATTCAGATTTCCAGCATCTGCAGTTTCTGTGATTTTCCCAACTGGGCTTGTGCTACCCACTGAGATGTTTTATGAAAAGTAGGGAGATGAAGGCTCACATCCATGCACTGACTCAGATCATGGGGAATCAAGACTTTGATGTTATGGTACCTTTTAAGAAGTTCCAAAGTACTTTAACACCAATGAATTACTTATGGTCACTAGCAAGATATGAAACAAGCAAGCCAATCTGTGCACAGCTAAATTCCCATCAAACAAATGATCTGACAGTCTGAGACATTCACTGAGGGTTGAATATCGGTGATGTCTTTCCTGTTCCTCTTCCAATTGTGACTAGGGGACTTTTCTGCACAATTGAGAGGACAGACAGATCCTCAGTTTAACATCTCATCCAACATGGGGTCCTCAGAGAGTGCAGCACTCCCTCAGTAGTACATTAGACATTTCTGCCTTGATCTTCTGATACTTAATTAGACCGATCATTCTTCTTCTCTGGACCTTAAGCAGTGATGCATACCTTGTGGTCGCTAATTGCTTGACATTTAAGTGCTAGCAAAGCTTCAAATAAATAAGCAAATGCACCTTTTTAGTGTCAGTAATTATTCTGTGAGAGCCTGGGAAATATCAACAAGAGACTACAGACAACGAAGACAACCAATTAGGCATGTTGGTGTCTATAATGACTTAACGTGTATGAAAGTTCCTTGAATAACAATTAAGTCCTGTGACATGTTACACAGGGAGCACCTGAATGACTGGTAATTAACTACGCAATGAGACAAAACACCTGTATTAATCCCAACTCCATGACCCAATAAGGGCTTACCTTAAAATTTAGGGCTACACGAACCATTTCAAAAATCACTGAAAATTAAATGATTTGAAACTTTAGATATTAAGGGAAATGAGGGGTGTGGAGTTGGAGCAGAAAAGTGATGCTGAGGTATACGATCAGCCATGATCTTCTTGAATGACAGAACAGGCATCAGGAGCTTCAATGTCAAAGTCTAGTTTATTGTCATATGCACAAGTACATGTGTGCACAGGTACAATGAAAAACTTGCAGCAGCATCACAGGCACATAGCATCAGATAAGCAGCATTCACAGGAAAAACATAAATTAAACATAAGTTATGCACAACTTTTACAAGGAAGAGCAAAAAAAAGTTTTGTTCTAATTCTTAAGTTTAGATGAAATGCATTCCATCTAGGGAAAATTCTGTTGATGAAACAGGAGGGAAAACAGGAGCCTGCAGTCCAAAAGGAGCTTGAGTTGCTGCTGGTTGGATAGAAGTTTGTCATTCTTTCAGACAGGATTCTGCCATTCAGGAAGTTGGAAAGTGCAGAAAATACCTACAAGGATGTTAGTCATAGAGTCATAAAGTCATAGAGTCATAAAGCATGAAAAAGGCCCTTCAGCCCAAAATGCAGACTGTGTTGCCTATCGACGTTGCCAGGACTCGAGGGACTGAGTTATAGGGAGAGGTTGTACAGGCTAGGACTTTTTACCTTGGAGCGTAGGAGAGTGAGAGGTGATCTTACAGAGGTGTCTAAAATCTTGAGGGGCATAGATAGGGTGAATGCACTCAGTCTTTTTCCTAGGGTTAGGGAATCAAGAACTAGAGAGCATAGGTTTATGATGAGAGGTGAAAGATTTATTAAGAACCTGAGGGGCAATGTTTTTACACAGTGGTAGGTATATGGAATGAGCTGCCAGAGGAAGTGGTTGATGCAACTAAAACAACAACTTCTGAAAGACAATTGGACAGATACATGGATAGGAAAGGTTTCGAGGGATATGGGCCAAACTGAGGCAAACGGGACTAGCTTGGACAGACATGTTGGTTGGCATGGACCAGTTGGGCCGAAAGGCCTATTTCTGTGTTGTATGACTCTATGACTCGATGAGGTTAGTAATTTAGGGGCACTGCATAAAACCTCCACCTATTGTCAATCATGGGATCTGAACTGTTGGAGGTATAATGATTTAACCAATATAGGGTGCACAGTGAGTCAGTGGAGAAATATTGTTTTGGGATCAAAGATCCAATGCCAAGCCTTTCGTGGGGAATCCAACAGCACCCTTCAAATCCATGACCACCAGGAAGATCAAGGGCAGCAGGCACACCGAACCACCACTGCCTGCAGATGCTCCTACAAGTTGTACCTTACTGGAATACAATGTGCAAGAAGTAAACACAACTAGCAACTGATATGATTGTACATATTTAGCACTGGTGATTAAAGATTAATTCCTCCCCTGATGCCTGTGAAAATCAGTGTAAAGAGTCACGGAAGCTTAACTTGCTCTGGATGTGACCTGCCCTTGACATTTCCGTAAATGTTTGCACCAGTTTGGCATATTTTGTTAAAAAAGTACCTCCAATCCAAGCTTCGACACCAATCTACAATCTGTGGTCATTACTTTGGACCAAGCCAATTAAATTCTTTTTAGATTCATGTGTTACTTACCTTATGGCAAACATTTGAAAGAAAGGGGGCTTTGTTTTGCAGTGAACAGTTATTATTAACATAAAATGCATGGAGCTAAAATATCGCATGTATAATTTTATCTCAGTCTTTGCCATCTGCTGGGTAATATATCATATAATTTACCTGTCTAAATCCAATTCCATTGTACTCTGAAGGCTTAAGTTGATTTTTGGTGGGAGCTATCAGTACAGTAATTAGCATACATCACAAAATGACTTAACATTTTAAAGACACAAACTTTTAGTGGTGAAGGACAAGCAGTACAATGAATTCTCAGACAGAACTCCCTAAATGTGCATAAAACATGATTAATATTTCACTGTTTATGTGTTACCTCATTTATCACAGGGCAGAAATGTTGAAGGATTGCAGAATGTGTGAGTCGGTCTCATGAACTGCAGTCTAATCCTCATTACACCAGTTCATTGTGTTAAGAAGGCAGGTTGATCTTAAAAGCAGGTTGATCAATGATTAGCAAGCTGGGACACCTTCAGAGCAGGAATACTCTTCATCACAAAAGCTGATAATTTTGGTTCTAGCATTTAAAAAACAGCGACACACAGTGATGTACTGTTTCACTGGGTCAAGTCAAGTCGAGTTTATTGTCAATGTGCACAAGTATGCTGAGGCACAGGTACAATGAAAAACTTGCTTGCAGCAGCATCACGGGCATGTAGGTACAGACAACTCACAAAATATAAGTTATACATACATTATACAAGACAGTGAAGAGAAAAAAGAAACAATTAGAGACAAGTCCATGCTAGTGCAAGAGGTGGTCTGTCGTGTTCCGTTGCTGAGGTAGGGTAGGATTGTGCAGGTTGGTTCAAGAACCTGATGGTTGAGGGAATGTAGCTGTTCCTGAACCTATTAGACTATAAGACCATAAGATATAGGAGCAGAATTAGGCCATTCGACCCATCGAGTCTGCTTCGCCAATCAATCATGGCTGATTTTTTCGACCTCATTCTCCCCTGTAAACCCCTTACCAGTCAAGAACCTATGAATCTCTACCTTAAATACACCAAATGACTTGACCTCCACAGCCCTCTGTGACAAAGTATTCAACAGATTCACCTCCCTCTGGTTGAAGAAATTCCTCCTCATCTCAGTTTTAAAGGGATGTCCCTTTATTCTGAGGCTGTGTCCTCGGATCCTAGACTCTCCTACTAATGGAAATATCCTCTCCATGTCAACTCTATCCTGGCCTTCAGTATCCGGTAGGATTCAATGCAATCCCCCCTCATCCTTCTGAACTCCATCGAGTACAGGTTCAGAGACATCAAATGTTCCTCATACATTAAGCCTTTCATTCATGGGAACCTGGTGCTGTGGGATTTCAGGCTTCTGTACCTCCTGCCCAACGGTAGCAGCGAGAAGAGGGCATAACCCAGATGGTGGGGATCCTTGATGATAGACAGTTCCTTCTTGAGGCAGCGCCTCCTGTACATGCTGTCAATGGTGAGGAGTGCTGCGTCCACTACTCTCTGCAGTCTCTTGTTGGTGGTTATAAAACCATGGATTCCTTCTGCAGTTCAGAGGTCAGTGACCCAGTTATAGTAATGGTCATTAGATCCAGTCTAATGGTCAAGATTCTACCTCGCAATCTACCTCATTATGGCCTTGCATCTTATTGTCTGCTTGCACTGCACTTTCTCTGTAACTGTAAGACTTTATTCTGCATTCTGTTATTGCTTTTCCCTTGTACTACCTCGATGCACTGATGTGATGAAATAATCTGTATGGATGGTATGCAAAACAAAGTTTTTCACCATACCACAGTACATGTGAAAATAACAAACCAACTTACCAATCTTAGATTGAGTTATGACTGTTCTAAAGTCATAAAATAGACTTCTAAGGACCCATTATGCTGGTACACTGCACACTCACGTTAGTGCTCCTCCCATTATGCTTGAGTGGTTACTCTCTGGGCATTAGTGAGGAACAGCAAGAGTAAAAACGGAAAATGCTAGGAACAATCAGTGGGTGAGGAATCATCTGTGGAAAGAAAAATAGAATTATATTTTTGGTCAGAGATCCTGTATCAGGACAGGCATTTTCTGTTTGTATTTCAGATTTCCAGCATCTGCAGCATTTTTTTCTCAATATGTTTAAATATGCTTGCTACTGGACACTTAAATGAAATGGGTCCGACCCGGTGCCTGGGTTGCCTGCTAACTCAAGGCACTCACTCACTGGCGAGGAGGATCCTCCAGCTTCAGTATTTAAAGGCCACATCTAATTAATGCAGATTAATAGAGACACAAGAGATTGCAGATGCTGGAATCTGGAGCAAAAAAGCAATCTGCTGGAAGAACGCAGCAAGTCGAGCAGCACCTGTGGGGGGAAAGGAATTGTCGACGTTTTGGGTCAAAACCCCAAGACCTGATGCAGGGTTTCAACCTGAAACATCAACAGTTCCTTCCCCCTTCCTAGATGCTGCTCGACTCATTGAGTTCCTCCAGAAGATTGTATGTTGAATGCAGATTAGTAGCTGGTTGGCTCTGCAAGACTTCTGTTCCAGAACAGATTTCTGACCTCTGCCAGTGGTTTTGACCTGTGCTGCCCTGCTCTTGAGTTCATTAGTTCAGACTGACTCCACAGTGCAGTACTGATGGAGTGCCGCATTGTGAGAAGTGGCATGCTGAGAAGAAGTGAAACCATACTCCTGTCTGCTCCTTCAAATGGATGTAAAAGATCTCAAGCATTAATTTGAAGAATAGGGGAGTTATCTCTGGTGCCCCAGTCAATACTTACGGCTCAACCACCATCACTGATACTAATTCTTTGTTTATTGTCACATTGCTGTGTATGGAAAGATTGGCTGGTGCATTATAAAACAAAATGCTGGAGGAACTCAACGGGTCAGGCAGCACCTGTGGAGGGGAATGGACAGTCGACGTTTCGGGTCGAGACCCTTCATCTGCATCCTACTTCATAAACAAGACTGCCCTGGTAAGCCCATTGCTCTTGTCCCACTGAAAACCTTTGACAAGGTGGAGGTATGAGGAGATGAGTGTTTGACATTTCCCTGTACTTGTTCTCTTTCACGTGCCCATCAGCTCCACCCTGACTCTTCTACCTCCCATACACACTTGGAACAATTTATGGCGGCTAATTAACTTACAAACCAGCACATCTCTGGGACGTAGGAGGAAACCAGAGCATCTGGAGAAAACCCATGCAGTTATAGGGAGAACATGCAAGCTCCACACAGGCAGCACCCAAGGTCAGGATCAAATTTGAGTCACAGGACTGAGAGGAGGCTGCACTACCTGCAGTGCAGTACTACCCTTAAATGGAGTCATCGTGTTATACCGCATGGAACAGGCCCTTTAGTCCAACTCATCCATGCCGACCAAGTTGCCTACCTGAGCTAGTCCCATTTGCCCACATTTGGCCCATATCCCTCTAAACCGTTCCTATCCACTTACCTGTCCAAATGTCTTTTAAATTTTGTTATTGTATCTGCCTCGCTTTGGAACTTTCTCTGGGCTTCTACGTGTTCATTGGGATGGCACAGTAGTGTAGCTGGTAGAGCCACTGCCTCACTGCTCCAGTGACCCAAGTTCAATCCTGACCTCAGTGCTGTCTGTGTGGAGTTTGCACATTCTCCCTGACTGCATGGGTTTCCTTTGGGTGCTCTGGTTTCCTCCCACATCACCAAGTTAGGAGGTTAATTGACCACTGTTAATTACCCCTAGAGCGTAGGTGAGTTATGGAATCCTGGGAAGCTGGTGGGAATATGAGGAGAATAAAATAATGTGTAGGATTAGTATAAATGGGTGGTTGATGGACAACATGGAATCAATGGGTTGAAGGGCCTATTTCCATGCTGTATCTCTCTATGATTCTACGACTGGCTATAAAACATTTGGCAACATGATAAGCTTCATAGAAATGGAACCCTTCGTTCCTTTGTCATTTGCTGGCCTGTTTATTTTCTGTGTAGGAAATTGATTTTTGCTCAGAAGTGTTTGTCCGGGCTGCTCTGATCTCACCTGCCTTCATTGCAAATTGAGGTTGAGCTGCTGGGTTTTGGAACAGGGGAGAGCAGACAAGAAACAAGACGCAACAAGAGGGAGCAAGGGCAGCAATGAGACGAGTGTCTAAGACCTCTGAGGATGAGACCAGTACCCAACATTGGGGACCTTGGGGCAAATGCATTCCACCACTGGAAATGGAACCCGTGTTTGTGTTCCAACTCACCCCCAAGTTAGTCACTCACAGATTTCTAACCAATGAAGAACCATCATGTGATAACCAATACATGCACAGCAAGATTTCACAAACATTAATATCTGATGACAAGGTAATTGGTAAAGTGATTTCCGGGCTTACGTCCATGTGCGTGTGTCCTTGGAGAGGGAGCACGCAGTATCTGTGGACACCCTGGTTGAGTTCCGCGATTGGTGGGCCCCTCAGGGGATCACGTGTCGTGGACGGTGAAAATGCGATTCTTCTCTGAAGTGTTGCGTGTGCGTTTAGTGGGTGTTAGTTAACATTATTGCTGTAGTTATGTAGATGCTTAGTTTGTTTCCTTCTCTTTTTGTATTAGTTGTACTATTTTGACACTGGTTGTCCTTTTGTAGTGCTTTTAGTTAATAAACGTTTATATTTAAAAAAATAATTGGTAAAGTGATGTTTTAAGAGGGATAAATATTGGCCAGGATATAGGGGGCAACTCATTTGCTTTCTGGAGTAGTGCCCTGGGATCCCTTACATACACTTGGGAGAGCAGGCCTTGATCTAAAATCTCAGCCAAAACACAGAACCTTCGACAATGTGGCACTTCCTTGGCACAGCCTGGGCTTCTGTTTTATGCAATATGAATTGAACCTGTGACTCTCAGAGTCATAGGCGATGGTTATACCTGCTGAGGCAACATCTGAATCTTCTTTGTTCGCTGAGTTTCTCTCAGCCCTTTGCTCGCTGCTGGGTCAGCGAATGTCGTGTGTCTCAGTGTTCTCAACACTGGCACTTTTCCCACTCTTGCCTTCGAGTTCCACTGGCCTGCCGATGCACCACACAGCTCAGAGAGCCAGCTAATGAGGGTGTTGGGCTTCAACCGACAACTTGAACAACAGCCGTGCCTGTTTTGCCAAACTCATGACAGGAAGGCTGTTTTCTGGACACGCTTCAACCCAAAGAACCGTTCGGCACCCTTGATGTCAATACCTTTGTGCACTGACGTCGCAATCAGTGGCAGTCCATTTCCCGATCCAGGTTTGCCTGGTTGCTCACTCCCCACCCTCCATCCCAACTTTTTCTTTTATTTATCAGAAAGTTACAGAATGCAGAGTTAGCATTCTCTCCCTCTGACACCAGAACATTATTGCCACGGCAGCATTGTAAAAATGAACTCATCTGGACCTAATAGCATCTGAATAGTCTCCTGGTAACCTCTCCTGGGATGCTTCGTATGGCCTGTATTTGTAAACATTGAGAGGGGATGGAGAGGGGAAGGGAGGGGGTTGTCATTGGTGAAGAAGCCTCTTGTTTGAAATCTTGCTGCACACTACAAGCTGGACAAGTGTGTTTGCCAACATGCCATATGGGAGCCATAGCACAGACTTTAATTTCTTTTCTCTCCGAAAATAATTAAATCTTGATGGCAGAGTTCAAATGGTTCATTGAAATTCAAAAGTGTTAACAGAACCAGATTTGTGTGTGCATGAGTGTGGTTGTGTGTCTGTCTGTGTTTGTGTGTGTGTGTGTGTGTGTGTGTGTGTGTTTTTGTGTGTGTGTGCTTGCCAAATATACCAGACAGTAATATCTCAGCAGAAGTTAAAACCACTTTGCAACAGTGATCAGTGTGCGTAACCATGGTACTAATTTGATCATAATATAGTCATCTCTGAAGATTACAGCTATTCAATTAAATATTCTAATTAACCTGAAGTATTAGGCAAATGATACTAATTACAAATATTCTCCTGAGATTCGCAGCAATGAAAAGCCCGCTTGCAACCGATAATTCCAGCCAATGTTCGTTGCACAATGTCCTGTGTCATAGTCTTGTGGAATATTAAAATGCAGTTAATTTGCGTAAACCTCATTTGTTTAATGACATTAGCATTTTGCTTGAAATTGTTATAAACATGTACATTCTCGTTTCCAACCAAAATTTAAAATGAGTACACTCTTGGGGTAACTGAGCAGTTCCGTTTACGGATCTGGCACTTTACTCAGTGAGTGGAACAGTTTAGCTTAACTTTGGACCATTAAACATATTGAAATTGTTTAAGATAGCTTATAATTTGTCTCCACCAATAAGAGAGGGAGAGCGTGGCTAAAATTTTATTACGCGACACTTTTTTTAATCAGTACCCAGAGAGCTGGCAGTCTCAATGGTGAACTTTCATTGCAGTTTAGAAAATAATCAAATCTTTTTAACTCAAAGTGCAGGGAATGACTTTTTTTTCCCTCTTGCATGCTGCTTCTCATTTAACCCTGCTCAGCTTAAGCAGAACCAAACATCTCTTGAACCTGAACATTGTATATATTGATCACCAAGGTTTTGAGGTGTTTCCGCTCCTATGAATTCTGCAGATGAGAAGTTTCAATATTACATGGAGGTCCAGATAATCAAGACGCATCCTAGTTCTTAAGGATGTGCCTCAGTTGGGTTTCGGGAGGTTTACACGGACATCCGGGTGTAGGAGGACGGTGGGGGAGGATGTGCGAGGGGTGAAGGGTCAGGCATTCTCCTTGTTTTGTAAGACAAGATCTACACTGATCAATCAACTTTTCAGCAGTCAGGAGAGAGTGAAGGAATCCTCTTGGCCAAACAGCTTTTTAACTTCTGCAAGACTGCTGCCAGTGTTTGTCGCTATGACATTTAATCACTATAACTGGTACTTTAAAAAAATTATATCCAATTTCCATTTGGGAGATTTGAAACATCTGCAGAAAAAAATATTGTTTTTGAAATAAAGACAACTTCTATCCTGCTGTTATAAGACTATTGAATGGACCTCTTGTACGATAAGATGGACTCTTGACCTCACAATCTACCTTGTCATGGCCCTTGCACCTTTTCTGTCCACCTGCACTGTACTTTCTCTGTAACTGTAACACTTTATTCTGCATTCTGTTATTGCTTTTCCCTTGTACTACCTCAATGCAAAATGGTCTGCATGGATGGCACGCTAAACAAAGTTTTTCACTGTACCTCGGTACATGTGACAATAACAAACCAATTTACCAATTTAAATTTAGCAATTTAAAGGAAAACAAAGAAACATAAAACTGAAATGGAAAAGGCTGGGAATATATTTTCTCAGGAACTCCATCTTTCTCTCAGAAATGAACCACAGTGCCTGTTCGAAATGGCTTCTTGGGGAGTGGAGATTGCAGGCCAGATCAGTGTTAACAACATATTCTTGAGTGCTGTTATGGAGCTGGGCCATAAGACCATAAGAGCAGAAGATATAGGAGCATAATTAGACCATTCAATCATGGCTGATTTTGGTATTCAACCGCATTCTTCAGCTTTCTCCCTGTAATCCTTAACCCCCTGACCAGTTAAGAACCTATCAATCTCTGCCTTGAATACACCCATTGACTTGGCCTCCACAGTCCTCTGTGGCAACGATTTCCACAGATTCACCACCCTCTGGCTGAAGAAGTGCCTCTTCAGCTCAGTTCTAAGGGGATGTCCCTTTATTTTGAGGCTGCACCCTTGGACCGTAGACTTTCCTACTAATGGAAACACCCTCTCCAAGTTCATTCTATCCAGGGCTTTCAATATTCAGTAAGTTTCTCCCCTCAAATCCCAGGATTATTGTTTCTCACCATGAAAAATTATACCACTCTATCCAGGCCTTTCTGCATAACAAATTTTACTGCATAAAAATGCAGTTACACAGGGAAAAACTCTGCCTGCTCATTGCATACTGCATCATCGATTGACACACTGCAAATTTCAGGGCTGGATTGCTTTTAGCTCTTCTCTCTTACACAGTGAAGAGTGTGCAAAGGAAAATATATCATCTGAGACTGAGGAGGGCAGGGAATTGGGGACAGAGACTGGTCATGATAAATTCAAATGCATGCACTTGAGGGGTCACAAGAGGCAGCAGATGCTGGAATCTGGAGCAACACAGAAGATGCTGGAGGAACTCAGTGGGTCAGGCAGCATCAGTGGATGGGAAATGGACAGTCGATGTTTCGGGTTGAGACCCTTCATCTGAAGTCCAGATTATGTGTTGCTGGAGTTGAGGGGTGCTTGGCTGATCAGACGTCAGTGCCTTGTGGTGGTGAGCATAGAGATCAGGTCTCCCCTTAACGGGGTGTGTTGGGTTGGTGGTGCAGTTGGCAGAGGGGGGGGTGGGGGGGTCAGTGATTTAAGTATTGGCCTTTGAAGGCAGGGGCAGAGGCCAGTAAGGAGGTCCAGACCGATAAGATTGCAGCAAAGATTCACACGACTGGTTCTGGGGATGGAGAGTTTGCCATGTGAGGAGAAATTGAGTAATTAGTCCTGTATTCTCTAGAGATTGAAAGAATGAGGGTGATCTTTTTGACTCTTGCAAAATTATTACATTGCTTGACAAGTTGAAAGTTTGGATGCGGGGAACATGTTTCTTCTGGCTGAGCAGTATAAAACCAGGGGTCACAGCCTCAGTCTCAGAATAAGGAACAGAGGTGAGAAATGTCTTCACTCAGAGGCTGATGAACATTTGGAATTCTCTACCCCTCTGGGGTACAGAATTGAGTTCATTTGAATAAATAGATTGATATATTTCTAGATATTAAGGGATCAAGGGATATGGGAATAGAGCAAGAACAGAGAGCTGAAGTAAAAGATCAGCCATGATTTTGATGAATGGTAGAGCAGGCTCAAAGGGCACTGCTTACTCTTGCTTCTTTCTCTTAAGTTCTTATAAGGAGCCAGGAGTGAAGGTGGATTCCAGAGGGGTGAGATCAGTAGTGAAGAAAGAACCTTGAGTGCAGAACTAGTAGGATTTTCCTTATTGGGGTCCCTGTTTAGTCCAGTGCTATTAAAGTCTAGTTGTTTGAGGAGTAACCAACAATAGCCATTCCTCAAAATGACATGGTCTAGTTCAGAAACAAGCTGCTGGAGGAACTCAGCGAGCCAGGCAGCATCTGTGGTGGTAAAGGGATCGTCGATGTATTGGGTCAAGACCTGCATCAGGACAGTGCAGACTCCTGATGTGATGATCCTGATGCAGTGTCTTGATGCAGGGCCTCGACCCGAAACATCAACCATCCCTTTGCCTCCACAAATGCTGCCTGACCTGCTGTTCCTCCAGCAGCTTGTTCCAGATTCTAACATCTACAGTCTCTTGTGTCTCAACATGGTCTAATTCTCTACTAAGCTCTGAAAGGAATGTAACAACATGTGGCATCAACTATCAACCAGACCTCATACCAAGTGTGTAAGTGTATCACATTAGGAAGTATATAACTGAGTTTGTCTCTGCAAATATAAAAGTGCAATACCAATTGTTTAAAGATGAAATGAAGAGCACGATGTAACCAAATATTTTTTAGGCAAAGTTGACGAGCTGCCAGTTTAAGCCACCGCAGTCTTTGTAGTTTGACTTGTGCATTATTTCAAATACAGGCACAACTAAGTTTCACACAGCAAGACCTCACAAACAGCAATGCGACAAATGGCTAATTAAGCTGTTCTCTTCGTGGGGTTGGCAAGGGATGATTTCCTTAAAGCACTGTGAATATTACTGGAAGGCACTCGTTTGATATTCATTTCTTTAGTGCTTTGGGTGGGGTAAAAATTAATTTACCATACGCAGATTAATTCCTACTTTGCATTAAATTGGTTAACTTGCAGAAAACAGAATTTCACAACAAGATTCTTAAGCATTAACACTGTGATACTCGAGATCTGTTTTATTTTTATTTTTATACCTGCAAGTGTATGAACAGAAGTCCTCTTAAGACAATTAATAAATTTTTTTAAAAATGGGGTAGAGCCTGAGAAAGAAAGGTCAGTTTGACCAGACACAGGAGAGATGAGTAAATGTTGTTGTAAAACCAGCTTGACAAGGTTTGGAGAGTAACTAAAAGATCTGATTCTTTTCACATGCTAATGTTAGTAAAGGCACTGACTGCAGCCATTCACTTACTTCACACTGGTGACAAAGGCTCCAATTCCATTTTCATGTCAAATACAGGTTTAGAATCATCCTTTGAAATAGGACGAGTTTTATCCAATAATTTCAACAAATCATGCCCAGGCCTTCAAAACATCACAATTCCCGACCTTCTTTGTTGATGTTATCTGTAGTTCAGTGTGAGTACTGACCGACAATCCACACACACAAAATGCTGGAGGAATTCAGCAGGTCAGGCAGCACCTATGGAGAGAAATAAGCAGTTGACTCTTCATCAGGACTGGAAAGGAAGAGGGCAAAAACTGGAATAAGAAGGTCGGGGAAGGGGGAGGAGTACATGCAGGCTGGTGATAGGTGAGTTTAGGTGAGGGGGGAAGGTAGGAGGGCATGGGTGGGGGAGAGGAGAGAAGCAAGAAGCTGAGGCAAAGGGGTGAAGAAGAAGAAGGAATAAAGGGAAGGAGGTGGGGAATAGATAGACAGGTCATGAGCGTGGGGGAAGGGATGGGCAGCTCATGAGGGTGGGGGAAGGGGAAAGAAAAGGGGGAAGGGGGCCACAGGAATGAGGGAAGACAAAGGAGAAAAAAAAGGAGGGGAGAGAAGAGGGGAGGGGTTACCGGAAGTGAGAAAAATCAATGTTGAGGCCGTCAGGTTGGAGACTACCAAGGTGGAATATGAGGTGTTGTTCCTCCAACTTACATGGCTCAATGTGGCAGTAGAGGAGGCCATGGATAGACATGTCGGTATGGGAGTGGGGTGTGGAATTGAAGTGGCTGGCCACCGGGAGATCCTTGCTTTTGTGGCGGACAGGTCGAACGTACTTGACGAAGCGGTCACCCAATCTGCATCAGGTCTGACCGATGCAGGGGAGGCCGCAGCGGGAGCACCGGATGCAATAAGTGACACCCTCGGATTCACAGGTCTGAAGAAAGGGCTGAAGATGACGGAATCTGATAGGAGAGGAAGGTATTCCATGCTCCCACTCTCCCCCCCTCCCTCATCTGCCTATCACCCCTCCTCACCTGGATCCACCTATCACCCGCCAGCTCTTTCTCCACCCCTTCCCTCTACCTTTTTTATATAGGCTACCTCCCCTCTATTCTTTCAGTCCAGATGAAGAGTCTCGACCCAAAATGTCAACTGTCCACTTCCCTCTACAGATGCTGCCTGACCTGCTGCGTTCCTCCAGTGCTTTGTGTGTTGTTAAAGATCTCATCAGACTCTTTCATGAAAGGACAGAGGAGGTATCAAAAAGCAAAATAAAAACCCTCAGATGTGATAGAGGAATTTAAAAGGCTCTTAGATAGATGCATGAATGGAGAGATATGACCATGAAGGGATTAGGCGTCATTAGCTTAATTATTCGGCACAACATCGTGGGCCAAAGGGCCTGTTCCTGTGCTGTACTGTACTATGTTCTATGTTCTAAGTGAAGGAAATCTGAAATAAAACCAGAAAGTACTGGAAATACTCAGCAGGTCAGATAGCATTGGTGCAGAGAGAAAACCAAAGTTTAGATCACAAGTTGATGACCTTGGCCCAATTCTGATACAAACTGATTAGATGGGTTGGAACAAACAATCTGCTGGAGGAACTCAGTGAGTCAAGCAGCATCTATGGCGGGAAAGGAATTGTTGGATAGACAGGTTATCTGAAGGTAAATGCAAAGTATAACTTGAACTTGAACTTGTTATCTGAGTCACCCATTTGGGGTCATTCATGGAAGGTGGAAGAGGTACTTCTTCCTTCAGAAGGTGTGGAGGTAGCCTCCAGTCAGAGCCCTACAATGCTTCATTCACCAATGCAGCCAAACTGCCAGAGTATTTGCGCTGGAGGTCAATACAGATGTGGCTCATCACCCTTGGGTTCAAGCCTAAATGTTTGCCGGCTTGAATTACCCTGCTGCTTCAACATTTGTTTAATTTTCAAACAATCAAAAATCAAAATCTCATTATTACCCAGCAGCATATGCTAACCTCATCAAAATGCTTCCCGTATTTAGTTAAATGAGAGTGCAGTGCGTTCCTCGATGATCTCCCGTTTACACACAAACCGTGCCATTTATTTGCTTTTGTGTAGGTGATGGCAATAGCAGCACTGCACCAGAATTCAGTGTGGGTTGCAGGAGACACTTGGCTAACAACTGACAGATGTTGAAACAGTGAGATCTCTTCTCTCCACCTGCAATTCACCCTCGATCGGGTGGAGTTGTGTCAGAGTGTTGTACACTCCCCCCAACATTCATTCCACTCATGTAAATACAGAGCAATATGTCTGACAAACTTGCCCCTCAGGTCCCCTTTAATTTCTTTCTTTGTCACCCTAAACCTATACTGAATAGGACTGACTTAACATAGAATGTGGAACATAGAACAGTACAGCACGGGCCCTTTGGCCCCCCCATGTCTATGCTAACCATAATGCCAATCTAAACTAATCCCATCAGTCTGCACATAGTTTACATCCCTCCATTCCCTGCCTTTTCATGTGTCTGCTGAATGCCTCTTAGACATTGCTATTGTATCTGCTTTCACCACCATCTCTGTGTAAAAAATTCACTGTGCAAATTCCTCCTCTCACCTTCAATTTATGCCCTCTAGTATTTGACATTTCCACTTGGGCAAAAAGACTCATCTATCTTATCTATGCCTTTCGTAATTTTATATCCTTCTATCAGGTCATCCCTCAGCCTCTGTCACTCCAGAGAAAACAATCTAAGTTTGTCCAACTCTTTAATTCAGGCAACTTCATGGTGAATCTCTTCTGCACCCTCTCCAGATCCTTCACATCCTTCTTGTAATGTGGTGATCAGAACTGCACACAATACTTGAAATGTGGCCTACCCAAACTTTTATACAGTCCAACTTTTATACTCAGTGCCCTGACTGATGAAGGCAAGCATGCTGCATACCTTCTTTACCACCCTATCTGCTTGTGTTGTCACTTTCAAGGAGGTATGGATTTGCACCCCATGATCCCTCTGTACATCAGTGCTCCTAGGGGTACTGCCATTTACTGGATACTTTCCTCTGATATTTGACCTCCCAAGGTGCAACACCTCACACTTCTCTGGATGAAACTCCATCTGCCATTTCTTAGCTCATATTTCCAATTGATTGATATCCTGATGTATCCTTTGACAACCTTCTGATCAGCAGAGCCCCAGGGATGTGAAATTCCTCCAGAATTTCCCTGGCATTCTCCCTCTGTCTTGCACCCACTTCCTTGCCCCCTTACTGTCAACCACCCCAGTACCCTCCCCCACCTCCGCTCCCACCAATACATGCGTGCATCTTCTCTTATTACTGCCTTCTGTTGCCGAGGAGCCTGAGAAACTATTGCCTCCAGCTGTAGAGTCCAGAACCACAGCCACAATCTCGGGATAAGGGGTTTTCAATATAGGGACGACATGAGGAGAAATGTCTTCACTCAGAGGCTTGCAAATCTTTGGAATTCTCTGCTTCAGAGGGCTGTGGATGCTATGAAACAGAGTGTATTCTAAATTGTGATTGATGGATTTACAGACCAATGTGATCAAAGGAAAGGAGAAGTGGGAGGCCACTCTTAATGAATGGTGAACAGTCTAGAGGGGCCAACTGCTCTGGAGTCCTCACCTTTCTCTCTTCCAAGTCTTCATCACTGACCTGGCTTTGATCTGTTCTGATGTTACCTTCCAAGGCAAGGTGTCAGGTTGAGCCTGTTATTGCTCCTGTGTTAACTGCATGACGTAGCTGCATGCCATAGCTAACATTGGGTACTTGGCATCCCCTCGAGTAACCCTTGTGCCCTGGCCAACACGGTGAATGAAGTGAATGAAACACAAAATGTGAGACAACAAATCATTAAGATTCACAGTGGGCGACCAAACCACAGATGTAACAAAAAATAATCTGGAATAATATTAGCTCTGCAAAATTGCAGCAACTACCAAAGCTGCTGATACCATCTGCACCCACTCAAGCTGTGGGACAGATGTCCCATCAAACTCATATCACTTCCCATTTTAAATGTTGTTTTAAAGATAATTTTCAATGTGATTTTGCACATCCTCCTTTGCTTCAGTCCTCAAATAACTGAAGCCTACGTCATCAAATGGGTGGAAGTTATGGTGTGAAGCAAGTCTGATGATCATCCAACTTACACATAAGTGTGTGCAGCCAACATAACATTCTCCGTGTAGACACAAGAGACTGCAGACGCCGGAATCTGGAGCAACAATGTTTATTACCTGAAGGCATGAACATTGAATTCTGAAACTTCCGGTAGCTGCTCCCCCTCTGTCCCTTTCTCCTTTTCTCTTTCCCACCTGGCCCCCATCACCGTCTCTCTTTCCCCTCGCCTGCCCTCTCCATCTGTCCATCACCCACACATTTCTGCCACTGGCTGCCTTCCCCACCTCCCTGCTTTTGTTCCGTGCTCCACCTTCCTCTCCTATCAGATTCCATCATCTTGCCACTTCCACCTACTACCTCTCAGCTTCTGACATCATTCCCACTTTCCACCCTTCCTCATCCGCTCATCACCCCCCCCCCCCCCTCACCTGGATCAACTTGCCAGCTCTTGCTCCACCCCTTCCCTCCACCTCTTTATACTGGCTACCTCCCCTCTATCTTTCTGTTCAGATGAAGGGTCTTGACCCGAAACGTCGACTGCCATTTCCCTCCATAAACGCTGCCTGACCCATTGATTTCCTCCAGCGCTTTGTGTGTTATAACATGGACATATCACAGTTTGGTATTGCAGAAGGAGGAGGGAGAGGAAAAGGTATGTTTAGATACACACTGAAATCATAATGTTCCTTAACACTGTTAATGGTTCCTTGAACTGCTTGTGGGTGACGTTAGTCAGGGTGGCATTCATTGCCCATCCAAGGTGCCTTGGGAAGGCTCTTCATGTTGTGACAGAACTCCCAGGATGGGTTAAATTGGGAATTCCAGGAATCGGATTAGTGTAGATCAAGGAACATTTTGTTTTTTTCGTAGGATACAGGTACTGCTGGTGAGGCCAGCATTTATTGCTCATCCCGGTTGACCCTTGAGAAAATGGTAGTGGGCACCATCTTTGATAAGCTCATATTCCACTGATAAGCCTCCCATGACACCGTTAAATGCGGAATTTGGAGATTTTGACCGAGCAATGATGCGTGACTGACCACAGTGATGCAGCAGTTAGTGCTGCTACCTCCCAGCTCCAGGAACCCACTTTTCATCCTGAGCTTGGGTGTGGACTTCGTGGGCTCTTTTCGTGACCGTGTGCGTTCCCTCCACGTGTTACGGTCTCCTCCCATGTCCCATACACATGCTGGAAGGTCAATTGGCAAATGTAAATTAAACCTTAGCGTGGCCAAAAGAATCAAAGGGCGTGTGTAAGAGAGAATGAGTTGAAAGGGTACAGAGGAAAATTAAGGAGAGAGGAGGATGTGAACTTTGGTACTGTTATCCTGGGAGCTGACATGCATACAATGAGCTGAATGGCCTCCTTCTGTGTTATTATAAGTTAGTTTCCAAAATAACACTGGAAATCCTACTGTTGGTTACCTGGGTTTTGAGACAATTTGTAATGTGGAGGTGGTGGTGTTCCCAAGCATCTGCTTCCTTGACCATTTAACCGGTGAGGATCATGGATTCCTGAGCTCCTGTTGAGGAAACCTTGGTGTGCAATGGATATTGCAGTCTCAGAGAAGGATGGTCCAGTGTTGGATGGAAACTTCCAACCCCAGTGGTGGATGGAACAAATGTAAATGGAGAACATGACCTGCCAGTTAAGGGACTGTAGTGTCCTAGATGGCATAGCTTGTCCTGATCCAACCATGTAGTTGCCATGGCCAAGAAAGCACATCAGCACCTCTACTTCCTCAGAAAGTTAAGAAAATAAGACATGTCCCCATTGACCCTCACCAATTTTTACAGATGCATCATAGAAAGCATCCTATCTGCATATATCACAGCTTGGTATGGCAACTGCTCTGCCCATGACAGCAAAAAACTGCAGGGAGTTGTGGATACAGTCCCAGTCCATCACAAAAACCAGCCTCCCCTCCACGGACTCTGTCTGCACTCCCTTTTGTCTCGGGAAAACAGCCAAAATAATCATAGACCCCACCTACCCTGGTCATTCTCTCTTCTCTTCCCTTCAACTGGGCAGAAGATTCTAAGCTTGAAAGCATGTACTGCAAGGACCACTTCAATCCTGCTGTTAAAAGGCTCTTGAACAGACCTCTTGTACAATAAAGACGAACTCTTGATCTGCAAATCGACCTTGTCGTGCCCTTACAACTTATTGTCTACCTGCACTGCACTTTCTCTGTAACTGTAACACTATATATTGCTTTTTCCTTTGTACTGCCTCAATGTACTTATGTTTTGAAATGATCTGTATGAATAGCACGCAAACCAAGTTTTTCACTGTATCTCAGTACATGTGACATTGATAACCCAATTACCAATAAAGGTGGGAGTGGATCAGTGAACTGTCTCTGTCTCTTCCTCCTCTACCACCTATTTAGCGCTAGGTATCAAAAGGAATTTTTTCTTGGGAAATCATGGAAAACCACCACTTAATGAATGAATTTTCACATTGGAATGCAACTTGCTTGTTAACCAGGGGAGCTGTGCAGTCTGTAAACTGACCAGAGAAAATACTGGGAAGCAGGATTCAAGTGATTAAACCGCCTTATTTCACAACAGTGAAAATATGACCAGGTGGTCAAATGATCAGATAAACTTAAGTCAACCAAGCAAGATGATTATGACATAATAATACTAAAGGAAGAACACACTATACTCTCCTTGTCAAGGGACATCTGAGTTGCAAAATAAGCTTTAAATAGAGCAACAAACAATCTGCTGGAGGAACTCAGCGGGTTGAGCAGCATCTGTGGGACAGGTGGGGGGTGGGGGAGGAATTGTTGACATTTCAGGTTGAAACCCTGCGTCAGGGAGCTTTATGTAGAACTTGGCATGAAAATCCCCGAGGCTGATCAGAGCTCATCCTATCTGGTTACGGTTTCAAAACGTGAGTCTATGCCTGCTACCAATGGGCAGAACTGATCTCTGTGTTCACTCCAGAAACGTGCATGTGTCATTATTCAGGCTTATGCTCCCACTGCAGCATTGAGGGGCCATTAAACTGTCTGAGGTTCTGCTTCTCTGGTGAGAGGTTAAACTGAGGTCTTTCCTGCAGAGGATCAGGGGACAGCCCAGTGTTGTGGCCAAGATATATTCCAGTCAACAATACAAACATCAGATTATCTGGTTATTATCATATTGCTGCGTAGGGGAGCTTGTTCACTGCGAGTTGGCTGTTGTGTGTTTCCCACATTACAACAGTGACTAGCTACACTTCAGCATTGTTCATTGGCTGTAGGGTGCTTTGGGATGTCCTCAGGTCATGAGGGGTGTTATATAAAAGCAAGCCGTTCTTTTTTTTCTTCTGTTTACGTTCCTCTCTGTTCAACAGACTAGATGGCTGCTAATTAAATCTGATGAGCAGCCTGAATCGGAAACTTGCCAATGCAAAGGGTGCGAGAAGTTCACTGAGACACATTGCTTATTATGTGCAGTCTTTCAGGCAACAGCACCAACATCAACATTTTAATCGTCTTTTGTCTCGGCCTAATTTATTAAAAATGTGTACCGTTTTCTTTAAACTTCTGGCATTTAAAGAAGGCCCTTTCTTTTCAGCGGGATGCTACAGGTCAAATATTCCCAAAAGATAACAATCAGGGATAGGATTCCCTGTATCCAGTTGGAAATGAGTTATCAATATACATAGTTAACACACAATAATCATTTGTTTCTTAGCTTTGTCAATGACTTAAAGTGTAATTGCTGTCAATAAATGCATGACAATCAGTTCCTGATATTAAGAGATGCAAAAAATGAATAATTTATCCCATATATTATAAAAGTATAAGTGACTCCAAGGCAGTTATCTACCCTTGGGAACTTAGTTCCAGATTGATCTTTGGAGCCTGTGGCTTGGTCTGAACCTTTCAATCAGGTCGATGACCTCTCTGCACTCTCACATATCAATTGCTATGATATTATCCTTAATTAATGCCATTGAGTACTCCCCATTACAAATGGTGATTGTGCAGATGAAACTTTCCCTGGTGATTGCTGAGTTGCACCTCTTGAGCAGAACCCTCAATACCACGTTAGTTTTCCTAATGAACATCACTTGAATACATTGATTTAACAACACGCTAGCCTTTACTAGAAGAAACACTCACCCTGAAAGTTTCCCATTTGGTAGTTGGGATCCCTTTTCTCACTTGGGGGAGCATCCTGTGGTTATTGGTTTTTCCCTATGAACTGAGGCCTTGCTAACTCTGCCTTAAGGTTGCCTGATTGGGGGAGACTTCACTGGGTGAAATGGGAAAAAGACGGAGAATGTGTTTCTTGAGGTAATACTGTGCCTTGTCCAAGGCCAATTGAGCCTTGCATGACTATGCTGCCTGGAGTGGAAACCTCCTGGAAACCATTTTAAAATCGAGCTGGTTCCAAGATCAAATATCCCAGTTCATCTGCACCTGGAACAAGCTGCCAGAGGAAGTGGTTGAGACAAGGATAATAACAACATTTAAAAGACATTTGATTAAGTACATAGATAGGAAAGGTTTAGAGGGACCAGCTTAGGTGGGCACCTTGGTCAGCATGGATGAGTTGGGCCGAAGGACCTGTTTCCATTCTGTATGACTCAATGACTTCATGACACTATGACTCTATCTGGCAAATACAATCTAGAACAATCAGTACATGATCCATGAGCCATCATTCCCTCCCAGTAAGTTCCTTCCCCAGATCCTAATATTTTCAAAAAATTAAATCTTTCAAGAAAACTTTGGAAAATAATCTCATCTTTTCCTCAGTTAGCCACAGAGGAGGGTGAAGAGGAAATTCAGCCCCTCTGTCTCTTGAAGAGATCATGACAGATTGAACCCTAACTCTACCCATCTACATCTATCTACCTTTGTTCCCCAACTCCTAATAACAAAAATCTATCAGTTATCAGTCTCACAATTAATATTTTCAACTGATTTCTAAATCAGCTTTCAGATCTCCAGTACCCTTTGTGTGAAATAAAAAGAGAAAATGCTGGAAACACTCAGCAGATTGGGCAGCATCTGTGGAATGAGGAACAGTTAATGTTTCAGGTCTCAGGTGAAGAGAAAAGCAAGTTAGTTTTCAGTTGCAGAGAAGATGAGGGAGAGATAGGTAGACCAAAGGGAATATCTCTGATATAGTGAGATCAAACAGGTTAATGTTGCAAGTAGAAGCAGATTATATTTCCTTGTGTGTGTTATATGATGCTAATAGCAGGATTGTTGTTCATGCCCAGTGATCCAGCTATAACAATGGAAAGAAATAAAAACTGAAAATGGATCACTGATTGAAATAACCAATTTTGACACAGACTGAAAAAAAAGAGTGTTACCAGAAGTTGGAGAATCTGATATTTGTTCCTTGTGTCAAGTAGGGCTTCCTGAGAGCACACCTGAATGACTTTTCTCTAATGTGAACGGTCCCCTAGTATGATGAGATAATGTAGTAGGAGAGCACATGGCTGTCACGTGACAGTAACAACACTGACCCCTCTGGTCAGAGGACAGCATTTCTCCTCGGATCGGAAGTGACACCACTGTCAATCAAAGTGTGGCTCCACCCCACCCATCAGGTGTGGGCATAGGGATTGGCCCTGGAGAGCACCTTTGTCCCTGAACCTGCCTGACCATTGGCCTGTCTAAATCACCTGGCCAGACTCCACCCAGCACTATAAAAGAATGTCGCACTCCCCTGGCCCTTCCTCTTTTGACTGCCCCAGGAGTAGTGAAACCACACTGTAGAGACCACTGGTAAGAGTGTGCACCACCATGTGGTTTGGGAGCCTTAGTCAGATTCCAGGGAGTGTTAGAGCCAATGCTTGTCTAGGTCAAGGTATCCAAGCATTGAAGTATTTATCCCTTGATAAGCTGTACCTTGTTTATTGTGTGTTTGTGTGCGTGTGTATCTCATCCTTGTTGTGATTTCCCCTTCACGTTTGCGGTCTCCTGCGTGTGTGTGTGAGTGTGCATCTGTTCCCATTTATTCTATTCCTGCATTTGCCTTTGTGATTAAACTGCTCTTAAAATCCAAAGCCTGTGTCCCGAACTCTCCATCTTTAAGATTCCAAAAGAACCTTTTCACACAACAGATAAACTCTTGACCTCACAATCTACCTCATTATGGCCTTGTGCCTTATTGTCTGCCTGTACTGCACTTTCTCTGTAACTGTAACACCTTATTCTGCATTCTGTTATTGTTTTCCCTTGTACTACCTCGATGTACTGATGCGATGAAAGATCTGCATGGATGGCACAGAAAACAAAGTTTTTCACTGTACCTAGTTACATGTGACAATAATAAACCAATTTACCAATTCCCCCTTGTCTTGGAAACCCTCCTAGAGAACCTAGTTTCTGTCCATCTGTCCCTTAATGGACCAGATCTTAGAGTCATAGAATAATACAGCAGGAAACAGGCTCTTTGACCCAATTCATCCATGCCATGCCAACCAAGATGCCCATCTTAGCTAGTCCCATTTGCCTGCATTTGACCCATATCTCTCTGAACCTTTCCTATCCATATCCATATCTAGTGAACTTAGCTCTTCCAGATCCACTAACAATGAACTGCTGGTATGTGCCATCTCGATCAAAAATGGCAAGACCCTGGATGGTGGCAGGACTTTGCTTGACATAACACTAGCTTGTGAGAAGGCTAGAACAGGCATTGCCCCTTACTTTGACAACCAGCAATGCTATCAATGATTTTGAATGCCTCTGACTTCAGGAAACATTCAAAAACTATTGAAAAAAGACAACAGTTATAAGTTTTCAAAATAATTACTTCAAATCACAAATATGCTTTAAAAACTATTAAAAACATTAAAGTTAACTCAATTAATTAAAAAAATGTATTCTTACTGTTTTACCCGGCAGCCGTTCTCCCTTTGAATGTTCCTGGGCTAGATTCACCATGCAAAGTCCCATGTAGGAACATAATTGGGTAATTGTTGTTGCATCTCAGCCAGTAGGTTTTGGACTAGCATGTTTACAAGGAATCCTAAACTTATCGGAAGTGGGTGGCTGCGTTTGGGAATCCTGGCAGTTTGACGTGGAACTCCTGGCATGACTCAGCAAATTTTAGACTAGTTGTTTCAATGGCTTCATTAGGTCACTCCTTGATTTTTCTCTACAAGTTTCACCCAGGCAATTTAACTGGGCAAGGTACCATGCTAACAAATCTGTGCTCAAACATCCCAATCCACTCCTTCCCATCACCCCTCCAAACCAAGACTAACACATCCTTCCAGAGATGTGCTATCCAGAACTGAATGCTGCATTTTAAATATAGTCAGGATTGTGGCACTGTCGCAGAGAATAACCTACAATTCCGAGAGACCTCAAGGCAATCTGGGAGGATTAATGCTTGGAGGCTGTGTTGTATTGACAAGTGAGAGTGCTGGCCCTCATTTTGCCCACTTGAGTCCATCAGGAAATTGGAGCGGTTCAGTTCTTCCTGGGTAAGCAGATCGATCCCAGTTCCTTGCTCCTGTTGTGTGCCTGCCCTTCCCCCAGTCCGGATGCAGAGATGGTCGGACTGTAACTGAATACAGTTAGCTGGATGCAGAAGCAGCTTCAGGAACAAGGCGCCGTGTAAACACTGAAAGAAGATCAAATCCACTTCAAATCAATAGGCACCAGACTTGCAGTCCTTTAGCAAAGGGAGATTCTCCAGAGGACAATTATATACATAAACAGAGCTCAGAACCACTCGTCACACGAATTCACTTAAAAAGAAGTCCAGTAAGACACAGAAGTAAAATGTTACATGCATCGTCCTTGCCTAGATTGAAGTAAAGAGTATATGTTAACGCTTGAGAAACTGTACCCTCCTACAAAGGCCATTTCCTCCATTGTTTTAGCAATAATTAAAGGCTGTAAACGATCTCAAAGGTACGACTGCATCAAACAAACTTGGTAACAACATGGTTAGGTCGCCTCTTGGATCTTCTGCCTCTGGTTTCATCCCCACCTTCTCCCTCCTCTTAAAACTAAAATGTTTGACAGATATCTGTTCATAAAGAGAATGGCATCAGAATTCCTTGGGCTTCCAACCACTGTGTCTTTAATATTATTGAAGCAGGATACTTTGGAAGGAGGGAAATTGGAGGTAAAAAGAGAAATGGTGCGGCAAATGGTCAACAGATCAAGCAGCATCTGTGCAGATCGGAAGATAGTGGATGCTTCAGGTCAGTGATTTTCATCATGAGCAGGCAAGACTCAAGTCAAATGTGTTTTAAGCTGGAGAAGAAGGGAGGGGAGAAGAGATCAAAGGGGTGGACGGAAAGAAGGATTAAAAGTATGATGATGCAAGGTGGAATTGCACCTGTGACTCTGCTCTGTGTGTGATTACACTTGATGGACCTTTCTGCTGTCTTCCAGCTTGAATCAGTGCCCACTGAGGCTTTATAAGGGGTTGGTCAAATCACATTTGGTGTATTGAGAGCAATTTTGGGCCCCATATATAAGGAAAGGTGTGCAGGCCCTGGAGAGGGTCCAGAGGAAATTCACAAGAATGATCCCGGGAATGAAAGGCTTAATGTATGAGGACCATTTGATGTCTCTGGGCCCGTACTCGATGGAGTTCAGAAGGATGACATGGGGATTTCATTGAAACCTACCAGATACTGAAAGGCCTGGATAGAGTGGACATAGAGAGGATGTTTCCAGTAGCAGGAGAGTCGAGGATCCAAGGGCACAGCCTAAGAATAAAAGGACATTCCTTTAAAACTGAGATGAGGAGGAATTTCTTCAGCCAGAGGGAGACGAATCTGTGGAATTTGTTGCCGTGAAGGGCTGTGGAGGCCAAGTTATGGGTTGTATTTAAGGCAGAGATTGATAGGTTCTTGATTGGTAAGGGTGTTGAGTTACAGGGAGAAGGTGGGAGAATGGGGTTGAGAAAAAAAACATCAGCCATGATTGAATGATGGAGCAGACTCGATGAGCTGAGTGGCCTAATTCTGCTCCAATATCTTATGGTCACTCCTTAAAGGGAAAGGATGAACTAAATTTGCAAGGTGAGATCAAACCATTTTAATTCAACAGAGCCAACAACAACCTAAGAACTTCACAGAACCTGTTACAATAGATTGAGATAAGGGTGAGATAATCTATCCTGATATCCTGCTTGAAGGATAAATATTGCTCAGCAAAAAACTCACATTTTTTCCCCTTTGGAATAAGATTTATTGCATTAACCTGAAAGACCAACCTGGGCCTCAATTTAACATCTCATCTCTTACAGTGCAGCATTTCTTGATCACCATTCATGAGTAACAGCTTTAACTTCTCTGCTCAGCTCTCTGGAGTGGAGCTTGAATCCATAACCTTCAACTTGTAGGCAAGAATGCTGTCAGCTGAGCCACAAGTGACACTGCAACACAGCTGCATTATTTTAGCAATTCATATTGGAGACATTGGAATTGACAAGCCATCTCCACAAAACCGGTATCAACTCATTTCATCAGAATACATTGAAATAAAATACAGCATAGAGGCTCCCTATACAGTTTGCCCATTGCAATTGAGACCTGGGTAACTTAGAACAAGACATTCTCAGAGAGGCTGATGCAGGCTTGATTATAGAATCCAAATTCAATAGTGTTAGGTAAATGAGAGACTGTACAATGCAATGCTAGTACACACCCAGTCATAATCTGAAGACATTTAGTTCCATGCAATTGAGTTTAATAAATTTTCCATCCTCTTCAGTTTTCCTCAGATCTTAATTACTTATTTCTTTTGTTAAGTGTTGCTTTCCCATCTTCTGACTGCATGCTTTAATTCCCCTCCCTCTCTTTAACTGTCAGTACCTTAGACTGAAAACCCTGATCATATCAGGCTCAAAGCCACCATTGTGACTGTAGTTCTGTACAGAAGGGTGTTTAACTAAAAGGTTATTTTCTTTCTGCCTGGAAACATCAGCAGGGTGCAATCTTGAACAAAAACAGACTATGACATCTTATTACAGCATAAATCTAACGGATGAAACTATACTCTATTAAAGCAAATAGGAATTCAGACTGTTTTGACAAGCACTTAATACAAATGTCTGAGTTTGTGTGCGGTTTTTGAAACCATGTTGGAATATTGTCTAACACAAGGCACTGTTTCTTTAACGGCACATTGCTATTGCTAATGCTATTGTATGACAGGAAAAAGCTTTTCATAGGATGGATGGTTTAGTTTGTCAGTTGGTGAGTGGGAAAAGCAGGGGCCGCCATTATGCAGTCTTGGTTAACATGCCGAAGTGTATTGTTCCACTGTCAGTGAGCCCATGGCCACAGTTGCACTTGGATCTTCCCTCATTTTCTAGCCAGATGGCAGGTGTCCGCTGTTTCCATAACCCATGTTAATTTGTTTGTTCACCATATACCCTCCCTGGGTGGTGGAGGGTAGAGGAGTTCTAGTGCCAGGTCAGTCATAAGATGTTAATACTTCATGTTGTTTATATCCTATAATGGACCCTAGGAAGATAGGGATCAGCAGCAAGTGGTCCCTTGAACCTGCTTTGCCAGTCAGTAATGGCCTTCTCTGATCTTGGCCTCGGCCGCACGTTCCTGCCTGCTCCGCATAATTGGTAATTGGTTTATTATTGTCACATATACTGAGATAGAGTGAAAAGCTTTTGTTTGTGTGCCGTCCGGGCAGATCATGCCATACATAAGTACACTGAGGTAGTGAAAAGGAAAACAGAATGCAGAATATAGTGTTACAGTTATAGAGAAAGTGCAGTACAGGTTGATAAATAAAGTGCAAAGGCCATGACGAGGTAGATTAGGAGAGCAAGAGTTCATCTTTATCGTACAAGAGGTTCATTCAAGATAACAGCAGGATAGAAACTATCCTTGAGCCTGGTGGTACATGTTCTCAAGCTTTTGTATCTTCTGCCCAATAGGAGAGCAAGAAGGGAGGATGACCGGGGTGGGAGGGGTCTTTGATTATATTGGCTGCTTTCCCGGAGCAGTGGGAAGTGTAAATGGAGTCAATGGGGGGGAAGGGCTGTTTGCGTGATGGACTGAGCTGTGTCCACAACTCTCTGCAATTTCTTGTGGTCTTGCGCAGAGCAGTTGCCATACCAAACTGTGTTGCATCCGGATAGGATGCTTTCTATGGTGCATCTGTAAAAATGGATGAGAATCATTGGGGACAACACTGGATCCTTGATAATACAAAAATCAGTTTGTCTTAGTCTTGAACATATTCAATGATTCTACATCCACATCTCTCTAGGCTAGAGGTTATCAAAGATTCTCAGCCCTTTGAGTGATGAAATTTCCCCTCATTTCAGTTGTAAATGAACAGCCATTTCTCCCAAAGCCCCATAGATCCTTACGTAAGGAGAAACATCCTCTCACATCCATTCTGCTGAGCTCCCCTAAAATATTTTATATTTCAATGAAATCATCTCTCATTTTTCTAAACTAAAATGAATAGAGGCTCAACCTGCTGTATTGTTCAGCTTAAGACAATCTCTTCACCCTGGAATTAACCCAATACACTTTCTCTGACCTGCCTCCTTAAATAAGAAGACCAAAACTGAACACAGAACTCCAGGTGTGGCCTGACAGCAGTTCTAGTGTGACTGCGTGCTAACAAGGTATCAATCCAAATCAATTGGTAATTGGCTTATCATTGTCACATCTACTGAGAAACAGTGAAAAACATTGTTTTGCATGCCATCCAGTTAGATCATTCCATACATAAGTACGTTGAGTACAAAAGGAAAACAACAACAGAATGCAGAATATAGTGTTATAGTTACTGAGAAACTGCAGTGCAGGTAGACAATAAGGTGCAAGGGCCATGATGAGGTAGACTGAAAGATCAGGAGTTCATCTTTATTGTACAAGAGGTCCATTCAAGAATCTGATAACAACGGGGTAGAAGCTGTCCTTGAGCCTCAAGCTTTTATATCTTCTGCCAGATGGAAGGAGCAAGAAGAGAGAATGACCAGTGTGGAAGAGGTCTTTGATTATGTTGGCTGCTCTCCCAAGGCAGTGAGAAGTATAGACAGAGTCAATGGAGGGGAGGCTGGTTTTCATGATAAACTGGGCTGTGTTCACAACTCTGTAATTTCTTGGGCAGAACAGTTGCCATACTAAGCTGTGATGCATCTGGATAGAATGCTCTCTATGGTACATCTATAAAACTGGTGAGGGTCATCAGGGACATACCAAACTTCCTTAGACATCTGAAGAAGTAGAGGCACTGGTGTGCTTTCTTGTGCATGGTATCTACGTGGTTGCACCAGGACAAGTTATGGGTGATATTTACAAATATTTCACAATTAACACTCTTGCAGGAGTAAACTTGAAATTTTGCATATTTGAAGCAAAATGAAATCAGTTTCCCATCTATCTGAATCTGGTTTACTCCTTGTTTGCAAAAAGTGGTGTACTGAGAAAATTATTAATTTCTTTAATATCATTCTGTCTGTTTGGTGACATTTGATCATGGGCTAAGGTCTTTCCTTTCAAATGTCTTCCTTTTAATGGGGGTTGTTAAAGAGATTGTTTCCCAACAAATTGGACTCATGTTCATGTTGAGTATCAATTATTCTATTATGTGATATAGTGATTTACATGGCCATTCTGGCTTTGTAAATTGGTCCTAGAGCATTTGTGTGAGTTAAGGGGATGTAAGATCATTTGCTGTTGCTCTTCAATTACCTTGAATAATGAAATTAATATTATAAGCTTCATATTCTTCATCTTAGGTAGTCCTTCAGGGTCAAGGAGGACTTGTTTCCAGTTCTGTCACTTCTAAGGTGATTGATGAGGCCAAAATGGGACCTACAACTCTGCCACAGGTGGGACAGGAGGTACTTGACAGGCCTGGTAAGGTAAGTGGTGTGCTTCTGTCATTTTCGTTGGGCTTCTAAGTGCCCCTTCTTTAAGATTCCCAGTGCCATTGGGAATGTTCTCTCTCCATTTTGAGCAGTCACAGAGCCAGAAATTCCCACCAGTCAGTGCAGATTTCTATACTTTTCCAGGGAAGACCCAGAAAACATTAGGTATTACTTACATTCACTCTTGGTCCTATCAACAAGTTAAACTTTCCAATGAGACATCAGGTGTAATCATACTGATTCCCACAACTTTTCAGGAAACAGCCTCTTTATTCCTAACATCTAGAATAACTTAGAACGTAGAACAGTACAGCACAGGAACAGGCTCTTCAACCCACGATGTCTGTGCTGAACATGATGCGGAATTAAACTAAATCTCCTCTACCTGCATATGATCCATATCCCTCCAACAGCTTCTTAAATACCACTGTTGTATCTGCTTCCACCGCTACCCCTGGTAGCCTGTTCCAGGCACCTACCATTCTTTGTGTAAAAAAAACTTGCACTGGATGTCTCCTTTTAACTTTCTCCCTCTCACCTTAAATGCATGTCCGCTATTATTTGACATTTCTACCCTGGGAAATAGATTCTGACTGTTTACCCTATCTATACCTCTCATAATCTTATAAGCTTCTATCAGGTCTCCCATCAGCCTCCAATTCTCCAGAGAAAATAAGCCAAGTTTGCCCAACCTCTCCTTATAGTTCACACCCTCTAATCCAGGCAGCATCCTGGTAAAGCTCTTCTGCACCCTTTCTAAAGCATTCACATCCTTCCTGTAATGGCGAGACCAGAAACTTAGTTTCTTTTTTATATTCATTCAAGGGAAGTGGGCTTTGCAGGCTGAGCCAGCATTTAACTGGCTATCTCTTGTTGCTCTTGAGAAGGTGGTGATGATCTGCCTTCTTGAACCACTGCAGTCTTTAAGGTTTGGTATACCCACAATGCTGTTAGGGAGAGAGTTCCAGGATTTTGACCCAATGAATGTCTCCATGACTCTGTGAGAGACTCGGTAAGACCAGCCAGTCTAGAAGGAGGGGATGTGATCTCTGAGTTATACAAGAGGGACTGACAGAGTGGATGGTGAAAGCCTGTTTCCTCTAAAAGGTCAGAGGATGTTATAAGACTCTTGAACAGACCTCTTTTATGATAAAGATGAACTCTTGATCTCTTAATCTACTTCGTCATGGCCCTCGCATGTTATTTGTCTACCTGCACTGTACTTTTTGTAACTGTAACACTATATTCTGCATTCTGTTTTGTTTTCCTTTTGCACTACCTCGATGTACTTTTATGTACGGAATGATCTGTCTGGATGGCATACAAACAAAAGCTTTTCACTGTACCCTGGTACATGTGACAATAATAAACCAATTATCAATTACCATTTAAGAACAACCAGGCAGTCCATGGTCAAGAAAGAAGGATGGTACCAGAGTTATGACAGGAATGACCACAAACTAGGGAGGAATACTGATCTGGTGGGATCATACCTGGCACTTTCAGAGGAATCTCTGTACAGGAAGTGGTTGGGAGGTCAGTGTCGGTGATGTGCAAGGACGAAGCCATTTATTTGATTAAAATCCAGTTTTTGGAAGGGCTGGCTCAGGCAACCTCTCCCAGTGCCCCATCTTGATTTCTATGCCTGCTGATGACATTGTGGGTTCATCATTCACTTTTGAAGGGTGGTGGCAAGGTCACTAAAGCCAAAGGTTTCCTCACATTTTCAGCCCACTTTTAGCCTCTTTAAGGCCTGCACAGTAGCACTGACCCCCTCAGCAGTGAGTAACTGTACTAACCCTGGCTGGATGTATTCCTGAAGACTTCAACATGTGATCATGTGCCACTCCAAAGCTGACTCTAATTGCATAAAATGCCAACCTTTGTGGTCTAACCCCTTCCTCCACCAATTGGAAGACAAATATACTGGTCAATGCCCGATGAGTGAACCCCAACTGTAGGTCAAATGGTCATAGAGTCATAGAGTAATACAACACAAAAACAGGCCCTTTGGCCCAACTCATCCATGCCAACCAAGTTGCCTACCTGAGCTGGTCCCATTTGCTTGCTTTTGGTCCATATCCCTCCAAACCTTTCCTGTTCATGAACCTGTCCAAATGTCTTTTTAACATTGTAATTGTACCCACCTCCATCCCTTCCTCTGGCAGCTCATTCCACATACCCACCACCCTCTGTCTGAAAAAGTTAATTTAAATCTATGCCTTTTAGTTTTAAACTCTCCACCCTGGGAAAAAGACTGTGACCATTCACCCTGTCAGTGCCCATCATGATGTTATATACCTGTATAAGGTCACTCCTCTGCCTCCTATGCTCCAGGGAAAAAAGCCCCGGCCTGTCCTGTCTCCTTATAACTGAAGCCCTCCAGTCCCAGTAGTATCCTTGTGAATCTTTTCTGCACCCTTTCCAGCTTAATGACATCCTTCCTATAGCTAGGCATCCAGAACTACGCAAAATACTCCAAGTGTAGTCTCACCAATGTGTGGTGTAGTCTTATTTTGCAATTTCCCAGTAAGTTTATAAAAGACGGGTTCAAAATAATAAACAACTGTTTTACATGCCGCAGCGTTTTTTTCCCAAACAGCTTTAGTGTTAAGCTCTGGGCCTCCAGAGAAGATTTCCAATGCAACAAGCAGACTTCCTCTGTCGCGGCCTTCCAAGCTTACAGACAATCCTACCCTGCTGTATATATCAGTCCTCAAGTGTCCAGTGCATCAGCACACTGCTCCTTCCACCTTCTCCCCACAACCCACCCTCACCAGACCTGCACTTCCAAAGTTTCTGCTTCAAAATCGTAAAGATGAAAAATTGCTTGTGGTCTTGAATAATGGATAGGTGCCAGATATTCAATTAGGAGGGAAGACCAACAAGTTCATTTCTGTTTGAGTCATAGCAGATTTGAACATTTATACCAAGTGTGAAATCTGTAAGTATGACTACGAGACATTGCAAAGTGCTAAACCCAACTTCCAGTTTGACTTTGATCTTTATTTAGACGTCTTCCAAAAAAGAGCTGGATGATAGCAATCTGCCTTACTCAAATGAGATGTATCCTCCAATAATTGTCTTAATTGGTGTGTTAGTCAACTTGTTTTGTTTAATTAAACTGATGTTTGAGACTATGTGGACAATGTCGTACAGCAATAATTGCTGTACATATTGGCACACTGCCAGCAAGCAATGGGAAAGATGTGACAACATTACCCCGCACACGGCAATTTAGGCATCATTGTGTGGATAACAATATTTGGAAAGAAATCAATAAAGAGGCAAAATGAATAGTCTTAGGCCAGTTTTTTTTTTATTAGCAGGACATCAGACTGAGGACATTATTGGTGAGATTTGCCTCTGTGCCTATGATCTCAATATTGGACCTCAAAGTTGTCAAGGCTGACAATGCCATGGGGCATTTCTTTAACCAGTGAGATTGAGGCATACCGGACCATGATGCAACCAGTCACATAAGCATATCATCTCATAAGCTACCCACCTGTCCATCTCATCAAAGACCACCTTCCCCACTGGTGAAAGAGTCTGTGGTTTTTACATTGTCCTCATTAGCCACCTAAGAACCCACAGAACCAGAGTGGACTTAGACTTCCAAAGAAGAAGATAATTTGTAACAACAAAACAAGGTGATCAGTGGCTGGTTTAATAGGCCAATAAATGTAGCAATTGTTTAAAATTGTGGAGGACGTTTGGCAGTAGGCCATTTTCATGAAGCTTAGGCAGAATGTCCCATCTTGGAAAGGCAGCTTCCCATATTATTGTTTTATCATTTATCTATGACTTATTGAGAGCACCATTATAACATCAGGCCCAAATTTGGCCCATTAGTTTGCTTTATTTTTGTATCAGATGGATTTTTTTGTGGTTGTTGTGGTTAACAAGAGGATTTTCAGTGCTGGGGTGGGGTGGGGTGGGGGGTTCTGTCCATCATGAGAACTAGGGCTCCCCTTCCACTTCCTTTTACCCTGACTATTTCATGTCATGGTTCCATTTTAGCCATGGTGCTAGACTCATGGGGCCACTAAGGACATAAAAAATGGAACAGGGTGAAGCCATTTAGTCCCTCACACTTGCTCTGCCTTTCAAGAAGATCACAGCAGATCTTTTACCTCAGTCCTACTTTCCTGCACTAACCCCTTATACTCTAATATCCAAAAATTAATTTGTCTCAAATATACTGAACAAAACAACTGAACATGTTTCAGGTGACTGAACCTCCACAGCCCTCTGAGATACCTTATCCTGAGATTTTGACCCCTGGCTTAGATATCCTGGCTTAGGGAAACTTCATCTCTGCATCTACAGGAAGAATTTTACATGCTTCAATGAGATTGTCTCATTTTTTTTATAAATTAGACTCTGTCTGCTTACTTTCACTTGATATGTCAAACCTGCCATCCCAGGAATAAATCTGCTTGGACTGCTCATTGAGCTGTGAGTTGTTCATACTTGCCACTCTCCCTAAAACCCTTACCTGGACCAGTAACTTGGTCCTTGAAGTTGCTCCAAATGCTGAGGTCCTGCGCAACTTGGGCTTTGAATGGCAAAAATCACAATTTGCAGTCTAGGCCTACTAGCTTTCAAAACTATCCAGAAACTTTGAATGTCACTGGCCTTTACAATCATTCAACTGGAAATTAATCACACTGCAATTTGTTTTTAACCATCATTAACAAGTTCAATTTTTTTAAAAAATTATGATTAAAACACTTAATCCACTTGAAAGTCTTAAACATGTCTAAAAGCACTGAAATTAACAGTTACACTTACACTATTAATTCCAAAAGATTTAAATTGCCTGAAATTCAGTTACCTCCTTTTCAGCCATTGTTCTTCATTGAATTAAATCAATGGACCTGTGTCAGGTCTAAATTGGAGGGGGAGGTTGCTGGGAATGTGAAGTGGCAGAAAAGAAGTGGGGCGGTGAAGAGATTAACGATGGCTTGGGTTACCAACGGTCCTGTATTATAAGGGACTTCCAGGAAATGAAAATGACTGTCCATCGTACATTCATACAGCATGCTCATTTTCCCATGAAGCTAACAGGGATGGTGAAGGATAGGTTCAATCCTTTAAAAAGAGTGAGCAGTTGCCTTCCTCACCAAAGAGAAATAAGAGACTGCAGATGCTGGAATCTGGAGCTAAACACAAAATGCTGGAGGAACTCAGTGGGTCAGGCAGCATCTACGGAAGGAAATGGTCAGTCAATGTTTCGGGTCAAGACCCTTTATCTGGATCGCTGAGGCCCAGATGACGGGTCTCAACCTGAAACGTCGACTGTCCATTTCCCTCCATAGATGCTGCCTGTCCCACTGAGTTCCTCCAGTGTTTTGTGTGTGACTTCATCACCAATTTATCTTGAAGCCCTATGACATGTAGTGAACAGAGGAGGCTGCAGATGAAGACTCACAGTAAGAAAGCAAATGTCCCTGCTGATACCCCCATTTTTGGCCAGATCTCACACGATGTTGAGCCTGGGCTTGTACACCAGAGATCCACCTGGTTGCCAGTCTTGGTACAAGGAATCAGCCTAGACCTGGGTAGATCTCTTGTTGGCACTAGCTGCAATTTCAAGATACCATTTAAAGAGCTGCTACTGGTACAATGGACTTTGAACCATCATCCCTGCTCCAACCTGTTGCAGAGATGCACAGCATTATCTGATTGTCTTGATTAGACTCTTCCTGGGCTGTTGACTCAGTACAACTTGGTGTCATTACAAAAAAAAATTATATTTCAGCTGTTAAATCCTCACTCTCCCAGAATATTGTGTTTGTATTTATACTTATCAAAATAATTTCTATTTATTTAACCACGTAATGTGGTGGTGGAGGGTTTCACGGTGCTCAGATGTGTGCTTTATAAAGGCTTACAAACATTCTCATCTTTTGGTTACACATGTCAGTCCTGATGTATGTACATGAATTTGAGGCAGTCCCAGATAAAGCCAATGCTGTGAAGTTCTGTGGGTTTGGAGCAAGGTGTAGAAATGTGTCCAACTTCCTGAATTAGAAGATGGGGAAATATCTGCCCTCTGGGAAGAAGGTGTGAACAGCTCTGTCTCTGCAAAAAAACAATAAGCTTCACTGTGTTCTTTCTGAATAGCTTGTAGCGTTGCCTTTATTGTTTCCAACCTAAAATGTTGCCTGTTTCTCTTTCCGCAGATGCTGCCTGACCTGGGTTTCTTCAGCATTTTCTGTCCTTAATTCAGATACCTAGCATCTGCAATTTTTAAAACATTTCCAATTAACCAGTTGCTCCTTTATCCTGGGTGTTTACTGGACAGGGGACAACAAAAAGAGGAACAACAAACAATCTACTGGAGGAACTCAGCAGGTTGAGCAGCATCTCTGAGAGGAAAGGATTTGTCAATGGTTTGGGTCAAAACCCTGAATCATGACTGACATGTATAACCAAAAGATGAGAATGTTTGTAAGCCTGTATAAAGCACATATCTGAACGCTGTGAAACCCTCCGCCACCGCATTACATGGCTAACTAAATAAAAGTTATTTCGATGAGAATAAACACCATTACAATAATCTGGGAGAATGAGGATTTAGCAGCTGAAATATAGTTATCCAATTTTTTGTGTAATGACAGTAAATTGTACTGTGTCTACAGCACAGGAAGAGCCTAATTTAGGTAACTTAGGTACAGAAGAGTCTTGGGGTCCACTCTGAAAGTGGCTACACAGGTTGATAGGGAGTAAAGAAGGCATGTGCTATGCTTGCCTTTATTAATCGGGGCAGTGACTTCAAGAGTCGGGAAGTTGTGTTGCAGTTTTATAAAACTTTAGGCCACATCTGGAGTATTGCATTCAGTTCTGGTCACCCCATTATAGGAAGGATGTGGTGGCTTTGGAGAGGGTTCAGAAGAGGTTTACCAGAATCCAGATTCATTATCCACTGACATCTTCCACAAACCCACTGACACCCACAGCTACCTTGATTACAGCTCCCCTCACCCTGTCTCTTACCAAGGACGTTATCCCTTTCTCTCAATTTCTCTGCCTCCGTTGCATCTGGTCCCATGATAGGCTTTCCACTCTAGGGCTCAGAAATGTCCAACTTCCTTACTAACCGTGGCTTCCCCCTGACTGTGGTCGAGAGAGCTCATACCCACATCTCTGCCATTTCCCACACCTCTGCTCTTACCCCCACCCCTCCCAGACCCAAAGGGATAGGGTCCCCCTTGTCCTCACATTTCATCCCACCAGCCTACATATCCAACACATCATTCTCCACCACTTCCGCCATCTCCAATAGGACCCCACCACAAAGCATATCTTCCCCTCCCCACCCCTTTCAGCCTTTCGTAGGGACTGCTCTCTCCATGACTCCCTAGTTCACTCCTCCCTCCCCACCCATCCTGCTCCCACCCCAGGGACTCTCCACTGCCCCCGCCATAGGTGTAACACCTGCCCTACACCACCTCCATCATCTCCATCCAGGGACCCAAACAGTCCTTTCAGGTGAGATGGAGATTCACCTGCACCTCCCCTAATATCATCTGCTGCACTCGGTGCTCCAAGTGTGGCCTCCTCTACATTGGCGAGACCAAACACAGACTAGGTGACCATTTCATAGAACACCTGCGCTCCATCCGTAACCGCAATCTGCATCTTCCTGTTGCCAGTCACTTCAACTCCCCCTCTCACTCCATCAATGTTATGTCAGTCCTCAGGTTCCTCCACTGCCAGGAGTCCACATGCAAACTGGAGGAACAACACCTCATTTTCTGTCTTGGGACTTTACAGCCTAATGGGATGAATATCAAATTCTCCCACTTTAAGTTAACCAGCCACCCCACCCCACCCCCAATCTTGCCTCTTCTTCCTTTTCCTAGCCTACCTCTCTTTGTTCTCCGCTTTCTTTTTCCTCTCCCCCCCCCCTCCCCCAATGCCGCCTGCCTCCACACCTTTGACCCATCCACTGGAGGATCTGCTCTCCCCTCCTCCCCTGCACATCACTATATCTTACCTGCATCTACCTGTCACCACCTTGTGTCCACCTCGTCTCCCCTCTTTTGTCCATCTACCACTGCTCTGTTATTCCCCCCCTTTTCCCCTTTTCCTGTCTTCAGTAGTGAAATGTTGACCATCTGTTTTTCTCCATGGATGCTGCCTGGGTTGCTGAGTTCCTCCAGCATCTTGTTGTTTTTTTTACCAGAATCCTGCCTGGATTACAGGGCATGTGCTATGAGGAGTGAGGTTGGATAAACTTAGGTTGTTTTCTCTGGAGCAGCAAAGACTGAGGGGAGACCTGATCGGAGTTTATAAAATTATGAGAGGCATAGATAGGGTAGGCAGCCGGTGTCTTTTTCCCAGAGTTGAAATGTTAAATACTAGGGGCATGCATTTAAAGTGAGAGGAGGTAAGTTCAGAGGAGATGTGCAAGGCAAGTTTTTTGAGTGATGGGTGCCTGGAATGCGCTGCCAGGGGTGGTAGTGGAGATATGATAGAGGCGTTTAAGGGTCTCTTAGATCGGCACATCAAAATGCAAATAATGGAGGGATACGGACATTGTGTAGGCAGAAGGGATTAGTTTAGTTAGGCATTTAATTACTAGTTTAATTTGTTCGGCACAACATCGTGGGCTGAAGGGCCTGTTCCTGTGCTGTACTGTTCTATGTTCTATATAACTGGATAATGCTGGTGATCATAGTCTTGCCATTCCTCTTCACCCCTCCATCAGCATTTTCTGTTCCTTTCTGTTTTAAGTTTTATTGCATTTATCTCAGACTGCAGAAACTCTGAGCATTCACTTTTATCTTTCTGGGAAGCTGCTAGAAAGAAACTGAAACCAGACTAGGGCAGACAGGATATCCGACCAGACCAAGTGACAGTAGTTAGTTGCGCAAAGTGTTGCTACAGCTGCGTGGTTTGGGGTTGAATTGTCTTCCCCCACTGACTGTCCTCTCAATAGTAGGAGTACTTACTGATAAGGTAAGGTGACAAGTGGCACAAGTTATAGAGTCATAGTCATAGAGTAATACAGCATGGAAACAGGCCCTTCAGCCCAACCTGTCCATGCCGACCAAGATGCCCATCTAAGTTGGTCCCATTTGCCCATGTTTGGCCCATTTCCCTCTAAACCTTTCCTATCCATATACCTGGTCCAAATGTCTTTTAAATGTTGTTATTATACCTATCTCAACCACTTCCTCTGGCAGCTCGGTCCATATACGCACCACCCTCTGTGTGAAGAAATTGCCCCTCAGGTCCCTTTTAAATCTTTCCCCTCTCACCTTAAACTTTTCCCCTGTAGTTTTTGCTTCCTTTTCCCTGAGATAAAAGACTGTGTGCATACACCCCATCTATGCCTCATGATTTTATGCACCTCTATAAGGTCATCCCTCAGTCTCCTAAATTCCAAGGAATACAGTTCTAGCCTGCCCAACCTCTCATGGAGTCAGATTAATACAGTAGCCGCTGCCTCATAGCATCAGAGATCAAGGTTCAATCCTGACCTTGGGTCAGATACAGCCTATTGCCTTATCCACCCAGTTTTCCCAGGAGAAAGGCCCATGTGGACTGCCTTTCCACCAGGTAGCTATCACTCATATGCCTCAGAAAACCTCAAGAACAAGCTCACACAGATGTGTGAAATGCTCTCAAATCAAAAGCTAGTGTCAAGGTCACCATTGGTCTGAGAAATTTAGCTTCGGGACTCTCCCAGCTGTTTCTGCTGATAACTCACTCTACCACTGACGCACAGTGGCAGCAGTTTGTACCATCTACAGGATGCACTGCAGCAATTCACCAAGACTCCTTAGACAGCACCTTCCAAACCCACCACCTCTAACCAGCTAGAAGGACAAGGGCAGCAAAAGCAAAGGAGCACCACCACCAGAAGTTGCCCTTCAGGTCATGCACCATCCTGACTTGGAAATATATCACCACTCCTTCACTGTTGCTGGGTCAAAATCCTGGAACTCCCTCTTTAACAGCATTCATAACAACATCTATACCCACATCTCAAGGACTGCAGGGGTTCAAGAAGGCCACCAACTTCTCAAGGGCAACTAGGAATGGGCAATTAAATGCTGGCTGCAAAGTCCACATTCTTTGATCGTATAAAAACATTTCACTGCTCACTGCTGCATTTATAGAAGTCAATGAAAGCTCAGCTATCATGATGAGGAATCTTCAAGTTTTCATGCATGTGACTTTAGTATTCAGAACTACAGGGGCATTTTGTTCCATGGTAAAGTTCCCCACAGTGCAGGCAGAATGGCACTTGGAGAGATCTCTCTGATACAAGGATCCTGCTTCTGCAAGCATTGTTCTTCAGCGACCTGTGCAAGTTCTCCTGCACCTGCTAGGACAACCACAAACCTTTTCCTCTCCACCTCACTCCATCATTGGAGTGCTCCTTGTGAACACGCCATTATCTGCAACAGTGCTGCTTATAGAGTAACGTGACCCTTTACGGGTGGCTTCCTGAAGTCAGGGTTGTGACCTTACATGCTCACAGTATAAGGTATTTGACTCATAATTCTCTCCGACCTGGAAGAGAGTGGGATTACATGAGGGAACTTATTCACACTGCTTTTCAGACAGCAATAATGAATTTTGCTTGTTTAGAGTTATGCAAAACAGCATTAAGGAGGTTTTCAACATCACTTTAATACCAGAAAATTGGTCTCGATCAGTTTTCAGGTCATCAATCTGAACATTCTCCATCTACAGAGTATTTTTGAGTGCCACTCTGTTTCCATTTTATTAAAATAAATTCAGGCAAGCTTAGTCAAAGAGGTAGGCTTTGCAAGTGTCTTTAGGAGAGAGAGGTACAGGGGCAGAGCGGCTCGGGTGGAGATTTCTCAAGTTGTAGGGTGGCTCCCCCTAGAGGCAGGGAGGGGTTCTCATGAGAGAAAATGGTTTTAACCTACAAAAAAATAGGTAATATTCAGTAGTTAAAATTGGATAGGGGATTGCTAAAAAAGCAAATCTTTCTGAACATGGTGTAGCAAGAAGGATTTGAGAACTCCAACCTAGACCCTTGAACACTGAAGGAACGGTTGTCAGTGGTGGATTTTTTGAGAATTACAAAAGTAACAATCCAGTTGACTGAAAAGAAACAGAAAACTGATTCCCAGATTTTCTTTGGAGCTACTTCTGAATCACTGGAAATGTAGCGGATCCCATGTTCATGGAGAAATGAACAAGGAATTGCTCCCCCTTTTTCTTTTCTCTCTTCTCTTGATCGAACTGGCCCCCATCATCCTCTCTCTTTCCCCTCCCCCACCCACTCCATCTGCCCATCACCCACATTCGCCTCCCTCCGGTTCCCCCCCCCCCCCCCCACGTCCCTCCCTTTATCCCACGCTCCACCTTCCTCTCCGATCACATTCCTTTGTCACTTCCACCTATCACCTCCCAGCTTCCGACATTATTCCCACTCTCCCTCCTCCCTCATCTGCCTATCACCCTCCTCATTTGGATCTACCTATCACCTGGCATCTCTTTCTCCACCCCTTCCCTTTACTTTTTTTATACAGATTATCTCCCCTCTTCCTTTCAGTCCAAATGAAGGGTCTTGACCCAAAACGTCAACTGTCCATTTACCCCATAGATGCTGCCTGACACGCTAAGTTCCACCAGCGCTTTGTGTATTGCTCCAGGTTGCAATATCTGCCGTGTCTTGTGTCTCCACCTTGAGGATGTTCTATGTCTCTTTGGAGACTCAAGATTCTGCAGATGCTGGAATCTGGAGCAATATACAAAAAGTGCTGGAGGAACTCAGCAGGTCAGGCAGCATCTATGGAAGAAGATAAACAGTCAACATTTTGGGCTGTGATCTTCATCAGGAACGGAAAGGAAGAGGGCAGAAACCAGAGTAAGAAGGTGGGGGGAGGAGCACACGCAGGCAGGGGATAGGTGAGATTAGGTGACAGGCGAGTCCGGGTGAGAGGGGCAAGGTAGTGGGTGGGGGAGGGGAAGAAGATGTAGTAAGCTGAGAGGTGATAGGTAGAAGAGGCCAAGGGCTGAAGATGAAGCAATACGGTAGGAGAGGGAGTGGACCATGGAATAAAGGATGGGGGAGGGGTAGAAAGGAGATGGGCAGGTCATCAAGGTGGGGGAATGGAGCCATAGGAATAAGGGAAGATAAAGGAATGGGGAGGGGGAAGAAAAAGAAGGGGTGGGGTTACCGGAAGTTAGAGAAATCGATGTTAAGGCCATCAGGTTGGAGACTCCCAAGGCGGAATATGATGTGTTGTTCCTTCAACCTGCACCTCTTTGCAGGCTAGACCACTGTTACATCCTGCAAACAATGAAACTTAGTTCTCCTTCAGAGGAAGACTTGATATTCCTCGCAATTTGCTTGTGGGAAGAGATGGAAGTGTCTGTAACCACATCAATAAGTTGCTATGAAAGAGCACGAACAGCAGGGTGGATCTGATACTTTGCTGTAGAATCGTAACTCACACCTGTCACTCTATGTACTCGCAAACCCACACTGGCTGCCAAATTTCTGAGCCTTGTTTTTAACTCCCCTTAATAGACTTAGACCTCCCTCTCTCTAACCTCCTCCATCTCCACAGTCCTCCAGCTTCTCTGATGATCTCCTTCTTTCTTATACTCCTTTATGCTCCTCAATTGGTGGCAGTGCTTTCAGCTGCCAAAGGCCTAAGCTCTGGACTCTCTCCCTGAACATCTCTATCTCTGACTTCTCCTTTAAGGCATTCCTTCAAGTCTATCTCATTGACCATTGAATAGTCCTTTACATAGTTTGGTGTCAAAGTTAGTCTTTCCTGAGAAGCATCTTGGGATATTTCTTAATGTACTTCACGAATTTGGATTATGGTAGCAAATATATACACAATGGAAGCTATCAGTGCCTCATGAGCAGAGATCCTTATAATATGACAACTCTAAGCATTGCATGTTCTATTACATTAATACGCTTGAAGGGGCAGCACAGTGACATGGCTAATAGAACTGCTGCCCCACAGCTGCAGTAAACTGGGTTCAATCCTGACATCTGGTGCTGTTTATGTGGAGTTTGCATGTCCTTGCCCAGGGTGCTCCAGTTTTCTCCAGCATCCCAAAGATGGGGAGGTTGCTAGGTTAATCGGCCATAGTAAATTGTCCCTAATATGGAGGTAGGTGATAGAGTATGGTGTTAGTTGATGGGAATGAGGATTAAAAATATGGGATTAGTGTAAATGGCTGGTTAATGGTTGGCACGATTCAGTGGGCCAAAGAGCCTGTTTCCATGCCGTATGACTCCATGGGTCTATTAAAATCAACGTAATCTGCTTTTCCTATATCTTCTTATTATGACGTTTCTATCACAGTTTTTTTTATTTCAGAGAGATGTATTTCAGCATCTCTTTCATACGGATGGAAATAGATAGACCAACAGACAGTTGAAAGTACTTGTCTAATCCTTCATTCATTTAGATCTCTTGCTTTATGTGAAATATTTTAAACCTATCTTCTGAGAAGTTTTCTTCTTGAAAGCTTTTGAAATCTGTGTTTTGATCCACTGATGGTCTTACATGGGAATTTCTTAGTTAATTTGGAACAGTTAGCCAGGGGACAAACTGATACACAAGGGAATGATCTGTTTTTAAGTAAATATTGCCTTTCTGGAGTCTTCCAAAATGACCTCCTGTGTCTGAAAAAACTAGCCACTCAAGTTCGTAAGCACGAATTTGCAAAGAAGGAATAACAGGTGACTCCTGACCTCACTGAAGAAAAAAATGTAAGATAGACATGTCTATTTAATCCATAGTTTCCTGAATTTAAATCTGCACTGCATTATATTTGGGCCATGTCTTATTATCCAGGAAACATTAAAGTCTATGGAAAGCACCTGTGTTCTACAAGGAAAATGCTTTTAATTTTAGCTAGTGTATTACAAGCATTATAATCCCTGTTCTGATTCCAACATGATTGACTAAGCTGCTCATCGAGATAAGCTTTGGCCCAGCCATGCCTGGCTTACAAAATGATAAAAAATGAGGGCATTCTGACAGATTATTTACTGCAACAGATAAAGCCTGTGAAGAAAATATTTATGTGAGTGGGTTATTGGCAGAATTTAAGTAGATTAGTGGTTTAATATCTGTCAGGCAATTCATGATGTTATAGCAAAAAATTGCCAACAAGTGCTCCTGCAGAACTCACATTGCAGGTATTAATATTGCACAATGTAAGGCCTCTCTGTGATTGCCAGAGTGCTGTAGAATCTATAATAGAACTGAAATGCAGGTTAATCAGACAAAGCCCTGTGACCACGGTGCAAAATCCCACATGATGACAAAGTCCTAAAGATATCAGCATCTATGTACCTGTCATAGAGCAGAGAAGCAGAATAGTCAGCCCTTCATAACCGAGCTTGCTCTTTGGAAGAGCTCTCCAATCAATCCCAATACCCCATTTCCTGATAGCTGTGAAAACCTTACCATTTTAAACATTTATTCCATTCCCTTGTTGAAAGTTACCATTACATCATCTTCTTCTGTCCTTTAGGTTGTATACTCTCAACTCACTGTGTTAAAAGAAATCTGTTCATCACCCCTCTGGCTCGTTAACTGATTGGTTTTAATCAATGCCCTTTAGTTAGCTCACTCTTGCCAATAAAAATAGTTCTACTCCCTCAAACAACTTAATAACAACGTTTAGAAGAGATTTAGACAGGTACATGGATAGGTAAGGTTTAGGGGGACACGAGTCAAATTTGAGCAAATGGGACCAGCTTCGATGGGCACCTTGGTCAGCATGGATGAATTGGGCCAAAGGGCCTGTTTCCATGTTGTATGTCTGGATCTGTATCAAAATGCAACATAACTTTGATCATCTCTTCTTGTATATTTTTTTTAAATCTTCTTGCCCCACACAACAGTATTTCCTCATGCTTTGCGCTATTCTGGTTGTCAAGGACTGTCAAAAAAAGAACTAGGATTCAACATGACAACATCCAAGAATATTCCTGGATAGTATGATACAGCCCTAATATTATGCAGTGCAGATTTAAATTCAGGAAACAATGGATTAAACAGACAAGTATATACGGGCGTCAAAGTGATGCAACTAGTAGAACTGCTGCCCCACAGCTCCAGCAACACAGGTTCAATCCTGACCTCCAGTGTTTCCTTTGGGTGCTCCAGTTTCTCCTCACATCTCAAAGACGTACTGGGTCAATGGGTTAATTGGCCACTGTAAATTATCCCTGGTTATAGAATCTGTGGGAATGGGGAGGTTGATCGGAATGTGGGTAGGACATGTAGGATAGGATTAGTGGGAAAAAAAGGGTGCACGGACTTAGTGGGCTGAAGGGCCTGTTGTGGTGCTGCATCTCTCTGTGACAATGACTCTGTGACAAACTTTAATCTCTAGGATTTTTATCACACCTTATCTTTTCCAGGTTTGATATTTTGCTAAATTCTGGTTGCAAAGTCCAGTGAAATCAAGATAAAACTAAAATGACAAATATTTTTATTTTCCTGGAGTTTGGGGATTCGGAAGTAAGGTGACAATGTCTGCCTCTGACCTTAAAGAAAGCTCTGCTCATGAATCCACCAATCTGACATATGAACACCCACCCCCCCATTTTCTTATATCAGTTGCTGTCAGGTCAAAGTGATCCCTGGCAGCCAGTAGCTGAGATGTCATCAACCAAGAGTGAGAGAGAACAAATTTTAGCCGATATAAAACCAGGAAAAAAAATGGAAATACTCTATGGGGTAGGCTGTACCTCTGGAGACAAACTTTTTTGTCTTGATAATCCTTCACCAGAATCAGGAAAATTGAAATGTATAAGATGCTGGAGACCTTAAATAAAATAGAAAGCTCTAACTAAATTGGTAAATGGTAAATTGGTTTATTATTGTCACATGTACTGAGGTACAATGAAAAACTTTGTTTTGAATGCCATACATATAGGTCATTTCATCGCATCAGTACATCAAATTAGTATGAGAGAAAAGCAACAACAGAATGTAGAATAAAGTGTTGCAGTTACAGAGAAAATGCAGTGCAGGCAGACAATAAGGTGCAAGGGCATGACGAGGCAGATTATGAGGTCAAGAATCCACCTTATCGTAATAGGGGTCCATTCAATAGTCTTATAACATTTAGATAGAAGCTGTCCTTGAGCCTAGTAGTATGTGCTTTCAGGTTTTTGTATCTTCTGCCTGATGGGAGGGGGGAGAAGAGAGAATGTCTGGAGTGAGAGGGGTCTTTGATAATGTTTGCTGCAGTGAGGCAGTGAGAATTGTAGACAGAGTCCATGAAGGGGAGGCTGGTTTCCGTGATGCACTGAGCTATGTCCACAACTCTCAGCAGTTCTGTTTGCAGATGCTGTCTGACTTGTTGAGTTCTTCCAGGATACCCTGCTTTATTTCAGATCTCCACCACATGCAGTGGTTTGTTTTTGAATTTTCATCTAATAGTTTAAATGTTTTACAAGATTGGAACATCCATAAAAGATTAAGATAAAAGATAAAAGATAAAAGATAAAAAACACATCAAAAAAATAATTTTCATTATTTTAAAATCCACTGAATTTTGAAAAATTAATCTTTAGGGAATGACATGTTTAGGACTAAAAAGTTTGCTAGCCATTAATTAAGGGACTAAAACTCATTTATACCTGAACCTTTTCAGAGTGTTTTGCAGTGATAGTAAAGGGCCAGATTTCACTGCCTGAAGTCCCCACCAGCCCACCCTCACTGGTTCAATCACAGAAGGCTGGTCTCACTGACCCTCCCACCTAAACATCATAGTCTTCAGTTAAGGTTTTGCACTTGCTTGTTGCTTCCCTTGAATTGTGAGCCATGCACAAATCTAGAATAAGTGCATTGGACTACAACGTTCCTCATCATTATCACCTTCCAGCCTCTGAAATGAGAAACTAACAGTGAGAATTTTGACATGACAAGGTGGAGATTCACAAGAAAGCCCTGGGTAGGTGTAATGGAAAGGGATCCCAGAGGATTCCAGTGACAGAGTAGCTGTAGAATCTATTGTTCATTGTGATGTTCCTTAGGGTAATACAGGAAGATCGATTGGATGCAATAGCCCTGCAGTACAAATTAGAATAGGCACAAAGTTGCCATAGCACCCAGCTCCCCAATCAATGATGTCTTTGGCAAGGCTGGCACTTAATACTCTCGAACTGAGGAACTTGCTGGGACATTTCAGTCAGCTACTTCATTGAAAGGCTGGGGTCACATTTACACTAGATTCACTAAGGATGGCAGATTAACTAGTTTGGTTTTAATGACAATCTGGTCAGGATAATCAACTTCTTAAATCTAGATTTATTAAATCAACTGAATTTAAAATTCCCAGCCGTTGAGCTGGGATTTGATCCTGTGTCTCATCAATCCAGATCCTTGTTGCTGAACTCAGAGATCATTGAACTTTTCCTCATCTCACAAACTGATTAAAGAGATTTGTTTTTGGACTTCTCTCTACCTAATTTTAAAAGAACCCTCTCCTTTTGCCTTTTCCTCATTTGACAAAGACTTACTAATCAGTAGCATACACAATGTAAAAAAAAACCATTTACACCCAGCTGCTACCCGTTCTCAAGGCCAGGATTGGAACTGTGGAGAAGGTTGGTTGGAATCAGCTAGATCATGTGGTGTTGGAAAAGGCGTTTCATAATAGTGCCATTGGGTCTGTTGTGCCAACTTGCTTTGAGAAGGGGATTGCCATCTGCAGTACATGTCTAGCAAACTGTGACATTGTGCCCACTTTCTGCAGAAGCAGATGAGTGGGCAATGCCAGGCTGGGCACAAAGCAACTTTCTGGCAGCCTGTGCATTGTGCCATCTGTGGGAAATGTAACAAACATGGAAAATGTGAAGAGACATTGGGAACTTCTAGAACATGTTCCACTTGTTTATTCAACTCTAACTGCACATGACATGCTACATTTCATATTTTCTTACAATACTGCATAGGAGGCCATTTAGCCCATCGAGGCCATGTCAGCCGTCAGAGCAATCCCATCAGTCCCATTCCTCCGCAACACATTCTTTCTCATTTGACCACCAATTCCCAACCCCCCCGCCCCACCTTATTCTCTTACCACATTACCAATAGGGGCAACTTAGCGAGTTAACCTAACAACCAGCACGCCTTTGGGCTGTGGGAGGAAATTGGGGGAAACCCACAAGGTTGCAATGAAAATGTGCAAACTCCACACAGACAGAACCAAAGATCAGGGTCAAACCTGGGTCGCTGAAGCTTACAACAGCAACACTAACAGCTGCTTCACTGTTCCACCCACCAATGAATGATCTATATGTTCGTATTATTTGCGGATTTAACCTATCCATTAATTTTCTGAGTCTTTTTGATTTTTTTCAAAGGAACTCATTTGCTTGGTGATCTAGCCTCTTCTTGATTTGCAGAAGGTGTCATTTCTTGACTTAGTTCTGTAGCAGTAAGTCTTTTCTTCAATAATCTCTACTGGATCGATCTCTAAAATCCACGCATGATCACACAGCTCTTGTATATCTCTTATGGGAATTAGATGACTTACATGGACACTTCTGATATTAATATCTTTGTACGATGTAGTTTGACTAGCCAAACATCGATCAACACTGGAATTCTATTAAGACGTTAAAATTATTTCCCTCTGTGAGAAATGTTGTTTCTGTTTGCACATTTTCCTCTCCCCCCTCAAGATTTGGGTGAACTAATCTCAATTGTGAACTGGGTCTTCTATGTTTTAATAACTGGGCAGAAGTGTTGCCTGCTGTGTAATGGGACATCATTCAATGGTTGGGCAAAAGAGTTTGCCATTCAATGTCTTTTGTTAAACTTAAGATTCCTTGCAACACTCATTCCTTCAGTGCTTTTTTGACAAGTGATCTCTCAGCTGCTCCATCCAATGCAGTGGAATAAGAACATGCTTAATACCACTTTGTTTCATAAAGTGCTCAAATGGAAATGAACACAACTGGAGGATTAACAATAAAGGAAATAAAAAAAGGATTAAGAAAATGTTGAAATGCACTTACCCTAACTTCACTGTGGCCTTTCAATAATCTCAAGTATACTTTATCATCCAGCAACACCAATGCCTATATTAAACAGACCTTCTTTTGGCCCCATTCAGTAGAATGGATAATGCAGACAGGAAGAATAAGTCTCTGTGTTAAGATTTAAATGAAGCGATATCCGTTTGGACTAATGACCCTGCTCTGTGAAGGGCGTCATCGTGCAGACTCCCCAACCCCTAACAATCCTAATGGGAGGCCAACTGCAGAGAATTAAACATTTGCCTTAAGTTCTGTCACAGGACTTGGGCAGGACTGGAAAGGCCTGGATTTATTGTGAGGACAAGAAACCCAGGGAAACAGGTTTCCCAGAGGTGCTGTGGAATTAAACTGCAGAGCTACGTGGAATAGAACATAGAACACAGAAAAGTACAGCACAGAACAGGCCCTTCAGCCTATAACGTTGTGCCAACATAGCTTATCCCTGATACCTACAGAATGCCCGTATTCCTCCATTCTCCTCTCATTCATGTGCCCATCCAAGCCCCTCTTAAAAGCCTCCAATGAGTTTGCCTCCACCACCTTATCAGGCAACTCATTCCAGGCATCTACCACTCTCTGAGTAAAAAAGTTACCCCTCACGTCTCTTCTGAAACTACCCCCTCTCACCTTAAATGCATGCCCTCTGGTATTGGATTGCTCAATAATGGGAAAAAGACATTGCTTGTCCATTGCTTGGGATGGAACATATGACATTGTGAGTATGGTGAGGTACAGGTACAAGGAAATATTTGCAGCAGCATCATAGGCATTTAAGTACAGACAACACACAGAATATAAAATATACATAAATTATACATGACAATGAAGATAGAGAGAAAAAAAAGACTGCCAAAACAAGACCTCAGTGAAAAAAAAAGACACAATCAGAGAAAAGTCTATGGTAGTGCCAGAGGTGGTCCATAGTGTTCCGTTGCTGAGGTAGGGTCAGGGTTGTGCAGGTCAGTTCAAGAATCTGATGGTTGGAGAAGTTAGACATAGAACACGCTGCCAGGGGAGGTGGTAGAAGCAGATACGACAGCAATATTTAAGAAACCTTCAGACAGACACGTGAACAGGCAGGGGATGGAGGGATAGGGACCATGTGTAGGCAGATGGAATTAGTTAGATTGGCATCATGGTCAGCACAAATGTAATGGGCCAAAGGGCCTGTTCCTGTGCTGTACTGTTCAATGTTCTATATTCTAAACATGCTTTAAGTTACAGAGAAAGAGGTGAGAGAGCAGAGGGAACTAAAGGAAAGACCAGTGACAGGGAGGAGATCAGGAGAGAGTGATTGACACCATTGGCAGTGGTGTTGACAGAAAGAAGGAGGTGAGTCATTGAAGGTGTGGATGGGGGAGGTGTGATTCGAATGCACTCTGAAATTACCAGAGAGGCAAAAATACAAACACTGTTCGTGTGAGATGCCAGTCTGGACTGTCTGATAATATGAAATTATTGCATTCAGTGTTGAGTCTAGAAGACTGTGACGTCGGAAGACGAGGTCCTGTTGCCCAAACTTCCATTAAGTGCATCTGGCTGAGTACAGAGAGGTCTGAGTGAGATGGGGAATTAATAAGGTCATTATCATAAGGTCTGTGGATGTTCGTTGCACACAAAAAGGCTTGAGTGTTTCGGACTTTGTAGTCGTAATATCCATTGGTGGCAAGGCATGTCGGAACCTTCTCACAGGGTTAATTACAATTAATTGTTATAATTTACCTCAGCTAGCAATCTATTTACATATAAAAGGGGGAAAAAGCCTGAGCCAGCCTTAGTCATTGATAGACAGTCATGCATAGTTTATTCTAAGAATCTAGATTGGGCAAATAAAAACATTTAAATACTATTGAAGTTTGTGAGATTTCACCTTTTTCTAACAATGAAGACGAGGATGTTTTTTATAGACTGTTGTGTGACAGCGAGAGCCCACACAACAACAATTTAGCTTCACTTTCCCACTTTTAGATTATTTTCTCAAGTGCAGATAAGAGGCAGTAAAATAATTGGAATGGAACCATCACAAGGTTCACTTCTAGGGAAAACCTCAAGGTCAGACACGTGAGGGAGTAAATAGATGTTGTTAGTACTATGAAAATTAACTCCAAAAGTACTCTGCTCCAATTGTTCTTGCCATGTTTTATTTATTTCGCATGATTAAGAGTGAATGTGGAAAATCGAACCTTGCATTAAATTAACTTCAGCTCTGGTTGGAAAGCCAGACTTTCACTTCTGCCTCCATTCTGAAGAAGGTTGGATCACAAATGATTCATAGAGTCATAGAGTAATTCAGCACGGAAACAGGCCCTTCGGCCCAACTGGCTCATGCTGACCAAGTTTCCATTTCCAACTGAATCTCATTTATCCACATTTGGCCCATATCCCTCTAAACCTTTCCTATCCATGAACCTGTCCAAGTGCCTTTTAAATGTTGTTAACGTACCTGCCTCAACCACCTCATCTAACAGCTCATTCCATATACAGACTGCCCTCTTAGTGAAAAGGTTGCCCCTCAGGTTCCTATTAGATCTCTCTCCTCACACCCTAAACCTATGTCCTCTAGTTCCTGATTCGGCAACTCTGGATGTGCATTCGCCCTATCTATGCCCCTCAGGCACGGTAGTGTGGCGGTTAGTGTAACCCTATTACAGCGCCAGCGACCTGGGTTCAATTCCGGCCGCTGTCTGTAAGGAGTTTGTACGTTCCCCCCATGTCTGTGTGGGTTTTGTCCGGGTGCTCTGGTTTCCTCCCACATTCCAAAGACTTACAGATTAGGAAGTTGTGGGTATGCTATGTTGGAGCATGGAGCGTGGAGACACTTGCGGGCTGCCCCCAGAACACTTTATGCAAAAGATGCATTTCACTATGTGTTTCGATGTACATGTAATAAAGATATCTTAGTTCATCTTATGATTTTATACACCTCCATAAGATCACCCCTCATTTTCCTACTCTCCAGTGAATAAGGTCCCAACCTGCTCAACCTCTCTCCATAACTCAGTCCCTCGAGTCCCAGCTACATCCTTGTAAATCTCCTCTGTGCTCTTTCCAGCTTAATGGCATCTTACCTATAGCGGGGTGACCAAAACTGAACACAATATTTCAAATGCAGCCTCACCAACATTTTGTACTACTGTAATATAACATCCCAACTTCAACACTCAATGCCCTGATTTAGCTCTTAAGCCAGCTTCTTGCAGAGGTCAGTCCAATAACCTGAGCAGTACAGAGATATAACATAATCCTCATGAAGAATTCATTAGTCTTTGGGGAAATGGGATCCCAGACTCACGCACCTAACTGACTTACTGTTTTAAATGAATATTGAAGCCTGAATTTATTTCGCCAGGCCACAATGGAGAATTTCTTCCAACTGTGATCAGTTAGACTTCATATGTCAATCCCAATGACACTTCAACAGAACAAAGTTCCATCTTGTGTAAATGTTCATACTGCAGATTTGTAACATTACAGCTGTGATATTTTCAGTATGGAACTGCATTACTTGACTAAATTTCTCATTATTTGAAATGTGCATTATTTGAAATATTTCTCAGAATACCTTTGCATCTATGGCAGGTGACCCTAATTACAGAGTACAAATACATGAAGGTCTGTCCAACTATTTATGTGTCTGCAGAGTAAACCTTCTCTGCCAATAAACCAATATTTATACCATTTAGCCCACTCAAAGGTGAACCCATATCTCCCAGAATTTTTCATGGGACCTCAAATAAAATCAGAAATTGTTGGAAGTATTCAACAGGACAGGTAACGTCTGTGGAGAAAAATGAAGTTGATGATTTCAGCCCTATATTGAGTAGTTTTGTTTGTCTGGAGACACAAGAGACTGCTGATGCTGGAATATAGAGCAAAGAAAATGAGCTGCTGGAGGAACTCTGTGGATAAGGTAGCATTTGTGGAGGGAAATGGATAGTCGATGTTTCAGGTCAAGATCCTTCATCTGGACGCTTTTAGATTTGTATGTTTCATGCCTAAAGAAATTAGATCTCCATTCTTTGGAGTTTAGAAGAATGATGGGTGATCTTATTGAAATATAGAAGACCCTCAGAGACATGACAGGTTGATATTGAAATGTTTCCACTCATGAGAAAATCTCAAAAGAGGGGACATAGTTACAAAATTAGGGAGCTGTTATTTAAAGCTGAGAGCATGGACTGTCCTCTTGCAGAGGGTAGTGAATCTCTGAAATTCTTTACTCCAGAGAGCTGTGGAGGATGAATGATTGGGGGTATTTAAAGAAGTAGATAAGTTTTTGAAAGATCAGGGGATCAGGGAACTGGCACAGAAGAGGAAATGAGGCCCGAAGTAGATCAGCCATATTGAAAGGCAGGGCAGGATTGAGGGGCCAAATGGCCTACTCCTCAGAATCAGGTTTATTATCACTGACACATGTTGTGAAATTTGTTGTTTTGCAGTAGCAGTACAGTGCAAGACAAAAATTACTACAAGTTATAGAAATAAATAAAAAGTGCAAAAGACAAATAACGAGATAGTGTTCATGGGTTCATGGATCGTTCAGAAATCTGATGGAGGAGGGGAAGAAGCTGTTCCTAAAACATTGAGTGTGGGTTTTCAAGCTCCTGTTCCTCCCTGATGGTAGTGATGTGAAGAGGGCATGTCCCAGATGGTGAGGGTCCTCTAATTTGGATGCTGCCTTCTTGAGGCACCATCTCTTGAAGATGTTCTTGATGACAGGGAGGGTTGTGCCCATTATGGAGCTGGCTGAGCCTACAACCCTCTGCAGCCTCTTCTGATCCTGCACATTGGAGCTTCCATTCCAGGCAGTGATGCAACCAGTCAGAATGGTCTCCACTGTACATTTGCAGAAATTTGAGAGGGTTTTTGGTGACATACCAAATCTCCTCAAACTCCGAATGAAGTAGAGCTGCTGGCTTGCCTTCTTCATGATTGCACAAATGTGTTGGGTCCTCTGAGATAGATCATCCGAGGTGTTGACACCCATGAACTTGAAGCTATTCACTCTTTCCACTGCTGACCCCTCAATGAAGACTGGTGTGTGTTCTCCCGACTTCACCTTCTGAAGTCCACAATCAATTGCTTGGTCTTGCTGACGTTAAGTGCGAGGTTGTTGTTGCAGCACTATTCAACCAACTGATCTATCTCACTCCTGAACGCCTCCTCATCGCTGTCTGAAATTCTGCCAACAACAGAGGTGTCATCAGCAAATTTATAGATGGCTTTTGAGTTGTGCCTAGCCATGAGTGCAGAGGGAGTAGAGCAGTCGGCTAAGCACGCATCCTTGAGGTGTGCCTGTGTTGATTGTCAGCGAGGAGGAGAAATTACTACCGATCTGCACTGACTGTGGTCTCCCGATAAGGAAGTCAAGGATCCAGTTGCAGAGGGAGGTACAGAGGCCCAGGTTTTGAAGCTTGTTGATGAGTACTGAGGGAAGGATGGTGTTGAATGCTGAGCTGTAATCGATAAACAGCAGCTTGACGTACGTTTTGCTGTTGTCCAGGTGCTCCAGAGCTGAGTGGAGAGCCAGAGAGATTGCGTCCACTGTAGACCTATTGTGGCGGTAGGCAAATTGTAGCGGCTCCAGGTCCTTGCTCAGGCAGAAGTTAATTCTAGCCATGAGCGACCTCTCAAAGCACTTCATCACAGTAGATGTGAGTGCTACCGGGCGATAGTCATTGAGGCAGCTCACCCTGCTCTTCTTGGGCGCCGCTATGATTGATGTTCTTTTGAAGCAGGTAGGAACCTCCGACTGCAGCAGTGAGAGGCTGAAGCTGTCCTTGAACACTCCAGCCAGTTGGTTGGCACATATTTTCAGTACCCTGCCAGGTACACTGTCGGGGCCTGACACCCTGCTAGTGTTCACCCTCTTGAAGGGTGTTCTGATGCTGGTCTCCAAGACAGAGATCACAGGGTCGCCAGATGCTGTGGGAATTCACAAAGGCGTCATGTTGTTTTCCCTTTCAAAGCATGTATAAAAAGCATTGAGCTCATCAGGGAGTGAAGCATCACAGTTACTTATGCTCTTAGGTTTCACCTTATAGGAAGTAATGGCATGTAAACCCTGCCACAGCTGTCATGCATCCGATTGTGTCTCTAACTTCACTTGGAATTGCCTTTTCGCTCTCACAACGTCTTGATTAAGTCAGTGACGTCTGTTGCATATTCATTCAGATCTGAAGATGAATCCCTGAATATGGTCCAGTCCACCGATTCAAAGTGGTCCTATAAACGGTCCTCTGCCTCCCTTGACCATACCTTTGCAGTCCTCAGTCTCTGCCTATATACCGGGAGTAGCAGTGGTCGGAGTTGCCAAAGTGTGGGCGCGGGATGGCACGTTAAGTATTCTTGATGGTGGTGTAACAGTGATCGAGTGTGTTGGCTCCTCTGGTTCCACAGGTGACGTGTTGGTGGTAGTTTGTCAGAGACTTCTTCAAGCTGGCCTGGTTGAAGTCCCCTGCAATGATTCAGAAGGTGTTAGGGTGCACTGTCTCGTGACTGTTGATCACGGTACTCAGCTCCTCCAGTGCCGTTTGACATCTGTCAGGGGTGGAATGTACACCGTTACCAGCATGACGGCAGAGAACTCCCTCGGCAGATAGAACGGATGGCACTTGATTGCCAGATGTTCCAGGTCGGGGGAGCAGGACTGTGACAGAACCAACACGTCTGTGCACCATGATGAGTTAATCATGAAGCAAACGCCGCCGCCTCTGCCTTTACCTGTTGCCACCATCCAGTCCATGCGATGGATGGTGAAGCCCTTGGGCTGGAGCGCTGTGTCTGGAGTGCCGGGGTTGAGCTATGTCTCTGTGAAGCAGAGTACACAACAGTCCCTGATGTCCCTCTGGTACTACAGTCTTGCTCTGAGGTCTTCAATTTTATTTTCCAGACTGTACATTAGCCAGGAGGATGGTTGGGAGAGGGGGCCTTAGGGCCTTGTGTTTCAGTTTTACCTGCAGCCATCCCCTCCTGCTCCTGTTTTCTTATGTTCTATGTACAGTACCTTATGGAATCTCCATTGGAGGGCTTTCTTCTCTCTTGTCTGGAAACACCTCCATAGAAATAATCAGTTCTGTCCACTTGAATAACTGGAGGAAATTGGTTCTGTTCGAGAGTGCACCTTCTTTGACCTTACAGTAAAATGCTTGTGGAAGCATCTTCACTCAGTTCTCTGGGAGGTCAGTAGCATTTCTTGCCCCAATTCACTTTCCCATCGCCAGTTCAGCAAAGGCTACTTTTAAACCCCTAACTTTTCATGAACTATTTCCTGACTTTGAAAAAACTGCAGGGAAACACAGCGTCACAATTATTTTGGAATTACTCTCTGTAGGATTTGTTTTTGCTGGGAGAATGGGTGGCATGGACAAAACATGGCAGCGACATGCACTGCAACAACCCACAAGGGAAACCTACCAACTGCTCTGTCCAAGAAATTACAGCGAGCTGTGAACACAGCCCAGTCCATCATGCAAACCAACCTCCTCTCCATCGACTGTCTTCACTTCCCACTGCCTCGGAAAAGTAGCCAACATGATCAAAGACCTCTTCCACCCCAGTAATTCTCTCTTCTCCCCTCTCCCGTTGGGCAGAGGATACAAATGCCTGAAAGCACAAACCACCAGACTCTATCCCACTGTTATCAGACTCTTGAACAGACCTCTCATACTCTAAAGGATGAACTCTTGAAGTCTTGATCTCCCAATCCATCTCATCATCGCCCTTACACTTGTCTACTTGTACTGCACTTTCTCTGTAACTGCAACACTATATTCTGCATTCTGTTTTCTTTTTACTACCTTGATGTACTTATGTATGGCATGATCTCTCTGGATGGCATGCAAAACAAAAGCTTTTCACTGTATCTCAGTACACGTGACAATAATAAAGCTATACCACTTGCATTGCTGCATTGTAATGTGTAGGGCTGGCGTGGATCTGAGCAGTCCCTTACGGTTCATCCACAGATGAGCATGCACAACGATCTTATGGCTGTACTGTGCCACAGGAGGACTGGCTACCTGACCCATAAAAAAGGAATATATTTAGAAGCCTGTAGTGCTGTAGAACTGTTTAGTACTGTAATAAAATCCAAGGTCAAAGTGTAAAGTTGCAGAAGTTATTTGGAAATTCGGTCCCTGTCTCCTTGTCCATTTTTTTAAAATAGTGAAGCACCTTGAAAAAGTAATGGATAAATATAAGTTGTTTGATCAGGAATTGAGAGGCTCTTAGCGTTAAATAACTGCTAGTTGTCGATGTGGGGATCTGAAATAAAGCAAGGTCTAGAGGCACAAGAGATTCTTGCAGATGCTGGAACCTGGAGCAAGGTCTGCAAGTCTGTGGCTTACATGAAAAGCTAAAATAGAAACTGCAGATGCTGGACATCTGAAATAAAACCAGACAATGCTGGAAACACAGGTCGGGCAGGATCTTTGGAGAGGGAAACAGAGTTAACATTTAGGGTTGAAGATCCATCGACAGAATTTTCAAAATAAAAACAGAAAAGGGTAGAAACAGTCAGCAGGTCAGGGTTACATTTTAACAATGCAGATGTTGCTAGGACTAAGTTAGTAGTGTAAAGGAGATGGGTTCCAAAAGTTAACTGAACGTGGAAACAATTATGTGACATCTACACCAAAATATGGTTAATGAATATTTTGGGAAAAAAAACCTATTTCTTCATCTGGTCAGGATACATATGTAGAAAGAGATAGAGTTAATATTTCAGGGCAAAACCCTTTGCCAGAACTTGGAAAGTGAGAAAGCAAATCAGTCTTGGGTAGTTTTCTTACTTTCTCAGTTCTGACAAAGGATATCTAATCTGAAACATTACCTCTGTTTCTCTCTCCACAGATGCTGCCTGACCAACTGAGTGTTTCCAGCATTTTCTGTTTTTATTTCAGATTTCCAGCATCTGCAGTTTTTCTGATTTCCAAACCCTATTTATCTTCTATGCATTTCCTGTCAGGATGACTGATGACTTTTATTGCACAACATTTTGATCTGCAGACGATACCTTGTGGAGCATATTGAGGAGAAGATTCGGTTTTTGGAAGTTTTAGCTAAATCTCTTAAGTTATTCAACAGCTCTATTTGCTGCCTTTTTTCTTTTTTTTAGACTGATTGTATTTCTTCTATGTTATCTTTCAGCTGAGTTGACTTGGCATGGATAGTGAAGTTGCAAATCTGACTCAGTGGATTACACTCTCTTGACTGTGAGACCATCTCCTGCTCTAGATTCTTGAATATAAATGAATTGAAGTTGACACAGAGGGGGTGCTGCACTGTTGATGGTTCTATTTGTCAAAAGGCATGCAAAAATGAGGTTATGTCTATCTTCTCTGGCAAATGATCGCATGGCCACATTACAAAGAAGTATGGTAGTCATGTCTAATATCAGTTGTGAAAAATAATTGTGTTAAATGAATTTTTTTTAAAAAACTGCAGATATCAGAAATCTCAAACAACAGAAAATTCTGGAAATACTCAGCATTTAATAACAGCTGGATAATCTCTTTTAGTGAATCTGGTTAAAGGCTAAATATCAGAGAGGAATTACCTGCCACCTCTTCAAAGTAGATTTTCTTATGCTTAACTGTGGAAGTGGAAGGGCCTCTGATTAGTAATACATCCTGTTTCAAAAGGAAAACAGTGCCAATAAAGCAGCATTCACTATCACAACGTTGAGCAAAGAGCAAGCTCACAGAGAACCGAAATGCAGCACACTGGTACAAGACTGGAGTCAGGATGTCTTCTCAGAACCAAACACGAGCAGCAACTGGAGGGAATCTTGCCCCAGGGATCTGAGGTAGAGTTCCAACACAAAAACTGGATATCCTAAGAGGAACAATGAAACTGGGACTACTCTGGAGCAGCCAACTCTGAGTAGCCAGGAGACACCATATACCCAAAGATTGACCAATATTCTGGCAACTAGTGTGAGAGAAACCCAGGTATTTATGCTAGGCCCCTGATGGGGCTCAGGTGTGTGTCATTATGCAATTAGTCGAGCATGGAATCCATGTGCTGTACAGCAAGGCACCATCAATGAAGCTGAATTGAGGGCCAGTACTCGGAACCCTGACATTCACTCAGCAGTGCCTATAGGCTCAGGACCCTGAATTTTTGCCCAAGTGTCTGGAGTGGCACCTGATCTCTCAATTTTTGTCACTGAGTCACAGGTGTAAACATCACCAATAGCTTGTCCTAGTCCAACTATGTAGATGCCATGGCCAAGAACGCACATCAGCCCCTCTACTTCCTTAGAAATTCCGCATGTCCCCATCGACCTTCACCAATTTTTATAGATGCACCATAGAAAGCATCCTGTCCGGAGGCATCGCTGGTTGGTACGGCAACTGCTCTGCCCAAGACTGCAAGAAATTGCAGAGACTTATGAACGCAGTCCAGTCCATCATGCAAACCAGCCTCCCCTCCGGTGATTCTGTCTACACTTCCAGCTGCCATGGGAAAGCAGCCAGCATAATCAAAGAGCCCTCCTGCCCCAGACCTTCTCTCTTCTCCCCTGTCCCATTGGGCAGAAGATACATGCACCACCAGGCTCAAGGACAGCTTCTAACCCGCTGTTATAAGACTCTTGAATGGACCTCAAGTACAATAAAGTTGAATACCGACTTCACAATCTACCTCGTCATGGCTCTTGCACCTTATTGTCTGCCTGCACTGCACTTTCTCTGTAACTGTAACACTATATTCTGCATTCTGTTATTGCTTTTCCCTTGTACTACCTCGATGTACTGATGTTTCAGATTGATCTGTATGGATGGCATGCAAAACAAAGTTTCTCACTGTACCTTGGTACATGTGACAAAAATAAAACAATACCAATACCAATACAGCTGACTTTAGAAGCTTTGGCCTGCTTTAAGATTTTTAGAGTTAACTATGGCTGTGGAATGAAAAACGAGGAAGGAAGAACTAGTGATTCCATCTCTATTTTAGCTAAATTTTTAAATTAAGGAACAGAATTAAAGATATTAAGGAAAGAAGCATTTTTATCATTGCTGACTAATATCGGCAGCAGGAAAATCATTACCCCATGCTGGGCTAGATCACGGCTGATGAAAAATCTGCTGAGCCCCAAGGTTTCGAAACTGACTGTACAAACCAATTACACTGCCAACAATCCACGGCTGATTAACAAAGGGCAGTTGTGGATAAAACACAACTGATGATAATGATTTGTTGAAAGTAGAATCTTCAGTCACTGAAAAATTGTAGTCAAATAAATGTTCCTTGCAGGATTGGATTTAGGAAATGTGGGTATGGCAAGGAGATGAGCTGTGCAAATCTCATCAGAAAACAACCACTTATGATGTCTGTGATGAGTCTTAACTCTCCTGCCCCTCTTGCAGAGAGTAGAAGTCGCGACCATTGACCTTCAACCTCTTGAGGTCTGATTCTCAACACAATTCAGGAACTGTTCGTTATCACCACGGGAGAATTAACATCCAACTGCATAACGTTTCAGGACTGAGAAACAACAGAGGAATTGAAATGTGGAGAACACAGATGTGTAGAGTCAGTGAATCATGCAACTTGGAAACAGGGCCTTTGGCCTATTGAGTTCCACTGACCATCATTTTACACTGATCCCACATCAAATCCATCACATTTTATTCTCCCTATACTCTCCTCAAATTCTATCGCACACCTACACATTAGGGGTATTTAACAGCAGCCAATTAAACTACCAATTCCCATCTTTGGAATGTGGGAGGAAACCTAAACACCTAGTCAGGGTTGAACAAGGACAGCATGAAAACTCCACACAGACAGTGCCAGAGGTCAAGATGTACTGCTGAGGCATTATAAGGCATTGTTCAGAATGCATTTGAAATATTGTCAGCAATTTTGGGCTCCGTGTCTAAGGAAGGATGTGCTGGCCCTGGAGAGGGTCCAGAACAGGTTCACACAAATTATCCGAGGAATGAAAGACTTAACATATGAAGGCCATTTGATGTCTCTGGGCCTGTACTCAATGGAGTTCAGAAAGATGAGGGAGGATCTCAATGATATCTACTGAATACTAGAGTGGATGTGGAGAAGATGTTTCCATTGGTCGGAGAGTCTAGGCTCCAAGGGCACAGCCTCAGAATAAAGGGACGTCCCTTTAGAACTGAGGTGAGGAGGAATTTCTTCAGCAAGAGTGTGGGGTATCTGTGGAATTCATTGCCACAGAGGGCTGTGGAGGCCAAGTCATTGGGTGTACCTAAGGGAGAGATTGATAGGTTTTTGATTGGTAAGAGGGTTAAAGGGTTATAGGGAGATGGCAGGAGAATGGGATTGAGAAAACAAAAATCAGCCATGATTGAATGGCGGAGCAGACTCGATGGGCTGAATGGCTTGATCCTGCTCCTATATCTTATGGTCTTATGAATTGAACTTGGGTCTGTGGAGCTGTGAGGCAGCAAGTCTGCTAACTGCAGCACCCTGCCACCCTGCTCGGGTCAGCAATACCACTCTTGTGAATAGGCTGACTATGACATCACTGACTGTGAGGAAAATAATGAACAGCTTACTTGTTTCACTTTATTTTAATGTGTTTTGTTATTTGATAATGTTTTATCATATTATTAATTAACTTGTTAAAATAATTTTAAAAATATTTTAATACATTTTTCAGAAAACATTTAAATCTCTGTCACAGACATTTAAATATAGTTTAAAATCCTTTGACAGCTGGTATCAAGGGCAAGACCCAAGGATCTTACTCCTAAGGGATACTCATCACTGAGAATGTCCTGACCTCTGAGGCATGGAGAATCAATTCACCTGGCTCTATTGCTATGATCATAGGTGGCTAGTGTGGCCAGCAAACTAGCCTGGTTGGACAATTAGCCAAATTGTAAAGTGTCTAAGGAATGGGTAGAGACCCAGCAACATTTTGGGCAGGAATTCTGGAACTCAGGGCCTTGGCAGCTGTAGGCACAGCTTCCAATGTAACAGCAATCAAATTCAGAAATGATACCAGGAAGAACTAACAGAGATGGTGGGAGTGGAGGTGGAGGGGGTAGGATGAAAGATTCATATGCCACAGAGTGAAAAAGCAGTCTATTTCAGGCTGCAAAGTTGGTGTAAGTGGGCAAGCCAGTCAAAGTGGCCCCTTTACAGATTCCTGCTTCTCCCTCAAAGCATTGTTGAGCATTCTGTCAAGAGTTGTAAAACATGTTGGTCAATGTTTTTGTGTTGGTGTAGCTACTTATTGCTTGAAGTAGCCACACCAACAGAAAACCTTTGCTTTCAGGCAATGCAGCAGGTTGTTAACCAGTCACTCCTTGTGAGATGGTTTCATCCTTATACAATGAAACACTCTCCTGTTCCTAATGAATTGCTGTTTTACCATGACGATCTGTGTACATGTACTAAACCACATTTCTTTATTAGCCATATTCAGGATAGAGCTGATCCTCGCAATGAATAGTTTGTTAATTTAGTGGGACAGTTAAGGGAGTCACTGTTAGGCCCAATTAAGGGAGTCACATATAGGCCTAGTTAAGTAAATCACATATAGGCTGTTAAGTTAATCATCTACTGTAGGAGTTAGGATGTTATGTTACAGTTGTACAAAACATTGGTGAGACTGCACATGGAGTATTGTGTACAGTTTTCATCACCCTGTTACAGGAAAAACATCATTAACCTGGAAAGAGTGCAGGGAAGATTTGCGAGGATGCTGCCAGAACTCGAGGGCCTGAGTTATAGGTAGAGGCTCGGACTTTATTCCTTGGAGTGGAGGAGATTCAGGGGTGATCTTAAAGAGGTGTATAAAATCATAAAGGGTATAGATATGGTGAACACATAAAGTCTTTTTCTCAGGGAAGGGGAACAATAAACCAGAGGGCATAGGTTTAAGTTGAAAGGTGAAAGATTTAAAAGGGGCCTGAGGGGTAACTTCTTCATGGAGAGAGTGGTACGTATATGGAATGAGCTGCTAGAGGAAGTGGTTGAGGCAGGTACATTAACAACATTTAAAAGACATTTGAATAAGTACATGGATAGAAGGCGTTAAGAAGGATATGAGACAAGTTTGGTGGGCACCATGGTTGGCCTGGATGAGTTGTGCCAAGGGCCTGTTTCCATTGTTTCCATACTGTATTACTCTATGACTATAACCCTATATATAGGCCCAGTTAGGTGAATCACACATAGGTCCAGTTAAGGGAGTCACACACAGGCCAGACCGGTATGGCAGGTTTCTTATCCTGTTTCTCATTAATGAACCACTTTAGATTTTTACAACAATCTGACAGTTTCCTGGTCACTTTTACTGATAGAGCATTTTATTAGTGAGCTTCTGTTTCAAGAAAAGCTGAACTTAAGTGCTCAAACTCTTGTGGTGTGAGTTGAACTTTTGTTCTTTGGATTATTAGCCTGGGCTCTGGTTCAGTGATCCAATTAGATTCTCTCTAAGTTCCTGCATCCTGAGGAGCAGTAAATTTTAAGTGTGGTATGGATCCGTGTAAGAGTTCTTTTGGTAGGGGGTTAGCAGGTGAGGATTTTTCATTTCTGTTGTGATGGTGCAGCAGTTAGTGCCTGCTTTCCCACCCACCAGTGACCTGGGTTCAGTCCTGCCTTCTGGTATTGTGTGGAGTCCACATGTTCTCCACTTGAGTGGGTGGATTTCCCCCGGGTGCTCTGGATTCCTCCCACATCGTAAAGACATGAGAGTTGTGGACACAGCTCAGCACATCACAGAAACCAGCCTCCCCTCCATGGACTCTGTCTACACTTTTCATTGCTTTGGTAAAGCCCCCTCCCACCCTGCACATTCTCTCTTCTTCCCCCTCCATTGGGCAGAAGATACAAAAGCCTGCAACCACATACCACCAGGCTCAAGGACAGCTTCTATCTGCTGTTATAAGACTATTGAACAGAACCCTGGTGTGATAAGGTGGACTCTTGATCTCACAATCTACCTTGTCATGGTCTTGCGCTTTATTGTCTACCTGCACTTCACTTTCTCTATAACTGTAACACTTTATTCTGCATTCTGTTATTGTTTTTCCCTTGTACTACCTCAATGCATTGTCTGGATGGCATACAAGTTTTTCACTGTACCTCAATACATGTGACAATAATAAACCAGTTTACCAGTTTACTAATTTTAATTGACCACTGTAAATTATCTCTCAGTGAAAGTAAGTGGTAAAGGTCTCAAAGGGAATATGAGAGAAAGTTGTATGGGGAATGGGACTGATGGGATTGTTTTCTGATGGATTCAATAGGCTGAATGGTCTAATTCTATCTACATGCTCCAAGATTAGAAACAGTGATATTTGGTGTTAAGGGATAAGGTGTTTATTAATCTTACTTATTTTACTAATTATTTGCTAGAATTGAATACATTTTTAGTTAATTTTCTTTTTTAAAAATACATTAAAATTATTTGTAATTGATTAAACATATTTGAATATCTCTGACCGTCAGGAACTTAAAAATATTTCAAAAGCCTTTGTAGGGCATTCAGACAGAGGCAGAACATCTTGCTTGATGCCTTTCAACTCATATGGCATGAGCAGAAAAGGTGAGTATCTGTGAGAGGGGAGTCCAGGCAGTGGGCAAGGGCCCCCATGATCTGGTGTGCTGAACTATGAAGGTGCAGTGGTTAAAATAGTGGCTAAATATATCTAAAATTATTGTGCTACAAAACGTCACTGAGTCTGTTAGCTGACACTGTTGGGGGATAAAGTCAAAGCCAAAGTCAAAGTCGAGTTTATTGTCATATACACAAATACATGAATGCACAGGTGCAATGATAAACTTACATGCAGCAGCATCACAGGCACATTGTGTCAGATACTGAACATTAACAACAAAAATATAAATTAAACATAAATTATACACAATTTTTAAAAGAAAGAACACAATTAGAATGAAAATAAAGTCCATTGTAATGAGTAATGAATAACAGATAACTAATTAGTTTTATGTCAACGTCAAGCTCAATCTACTCTTCTTCGGTATTCCCTTAGGATCGAAGATGACTTGCTTCCATTCCAGTTCTGTGGTTTATGAGGCAGACTCTGCCACAGATGGGAAGGAGGTGATTGACAGGGCAAGGGATGGTTGTTTGGGAGGTTATCTTATTTGTGCTTGGCTTCTGTGTGGTCCAGTCATCCAGTCATAAGTGCCATCCCGAATGCTCCTTCATTCTGAGTAGCCCAGATCAGGGTATTTCCATGAGTTGGTAAGCATGTGACATTATTTCATGAAGATTTTGAGAAAATCCATGACTTGTTTCCTCTGTCCTCTTGCTGTGACAGAGTATGGTATAGAATGGCTGTTTCCAGAGCCTGCTATCAAGCAGGGAGGTGTCAATGTTGGCAGGGAGAGGACATTCACATTGGTTCACCTGTCCTGCCAATGGATTTGGAAGATCATGCAAACACAGCATTAGTGATATCGCTCCAGTGCTTTCAGGTGCCTGCTCTGAGTCGGAATCACTGCTGCCTTGTAGGATATGAGCTTGGCGCCAAGGTTAAAGTCTTGATCTTTGAACTATCTTTTCCCAAAAGACTGTACTGCTGCAGTGGAGGTCGTTATGAATTTCACCATCAAGTCTGCTTTCACATTGTTCCAGCATATGGGAAATGGTCCATGTTTATCAGGGTATTGTGAATGTTGATTGTCAGGCGTTGATGTCAGGAAGAGGCAGATTGGTAGGACCCCGTTTCTTACAGAGGCTTAGTGTGAGGCCCATCTTCCTGTACACCTCTGTGCAGTAATCATCGATCACATGAAACTTGGTCTCCAAGTGTGCGTGTGAGAAAGTGTCATCTATGTGTTGCAGCTTGATGACTGACGTTGGAGTGACCTTGGTTCTGGGGAGGTCATCATGAAGGCCAAAACGTTAATGGAAATCAAATAAAAACTCCAGATGCCAGAAATGTGAAATTAAAAATAAAATGCCGGAAACACTCAGCAGGTCAGGCAGCATCCATGGAGAGAGGAACTGTTAATGGTTCAGGTCAAAGACACTTTGTCAGAACTGGGAAAGAGAGAAAAACATGTTAGTTATGACCTAAAATGTTAACTGTTTCTCTCTCCATAGAAACCACCCAACCCTTCAGTAGAATTGGGTAAGTAAATTAGGTTTAGGTTGCAGAGAAGGTGAGGAGGGAGAAAAGGATTGGGCAAAGGAAATATCTGCAATAGGATGACAGTGAGATCAGGGTTGCCATGGGGATAAGTCTGATAACATAAATCATAGAACAGTACAACGCAGGAACAGGCCCTTTGGCCCACGATGTCTGTGCCAAAAATTGCAGAATTAAACTAAATCTCTCTGCCTGTCCATGATCCATATCCCTCCATTCTTTGCATATTTATTTGTCTATCTGACAGTCTCTTAAACACCACTATCATATCTGCTTCCATCACTACCCCTGGCAGCCTGTTCCAGGCACCTACCACTCCCTGTGTGAAAAAGACTTGCCCCGCAACTTTCTAAACCTTCTCCCTTTCACCTTAAATGTATGTCCTCTAGTATTTGACATTTCTACCCTCGGAAAAAGATTCTGACTGTCTACCCCTCTAGGCCTCTCATAATTTTATAAACTTCTATCAGGTCTCCCCTCAGCCTCTGCCGCTCCAGAGAAAACAACCCAAGTTTGTCCAATCTCTCCTGATAGTTCATGCCCTCTAATCCAGGCAGCATCCCGGTAAACCTCTTCTGTACCCTCTCCAAAGACTCCACATCCTTCCTATAATGGGGCAGCCAGAACTGCACACAATACTCTAAGTGCAGCCTAACCAAAGTTTTATATGGCTGCTATGTGAGTCGTGGTTGATGATTTAATGTCATTAAAGACATGCCCAGTAGGTCAGCCTATGCTGATGGAGAGAGACGAACTGAGCTAGTATCATAGACAGATAACTTTAGACAGAATTGGCCAGTTCTGATACAACCTCCAGCACTTTTTATTTATGCTTTTCTGCTGCCTGCTTCCTGCATTTCATTTGAGGTTGAACTGTTTCCTGCTCACTGGTAGCAGGAAGGAAGAGTGAAAAGTTAGTCAGTGCATCAACACAATCTCATTTAACCCTACTCTACAGTGGGATTGGCTGTGTAGTGATCCCACGGGTTAGTATCATGACTCGCATGCCATCATGAGACAGGCACAGAATGCAACACACTTCTGAAGACTGCCAAATTTGAGAAGAATCCTCCTTAACCCACCACACTGATGTGATTTCTCCTGTGGATGTTACACTTATTATTTAACATGGAAAAAAATCATATATCTCCTGATCTGAACTCTACGACTAATCTCTAGTATCAGATTTAAAAAAAATGTTTGACTTGTCTCAGCCTCTTTTGTTGATTAATACTTTCTGACAATTTAAGTGCAATTGCTGGAAAAATAAAACATTTGAAAATTATTTATTAAAAGTAGAAAAAAAAGTTCTTGGGAATATTATCTCAAATGTGGTTTTGATGTTTTGCACTAACAGATATTGTGTGCCCCAAAAATACCCCATTTCTGCTATTTATGTTGTGATCACATGACAAATTATCAATTGATGATAAAAATATAGGTCACAGTCTCACTATTACTTTTCTGTTCAATTACATTTTATCATTTATCCCTGCTTATCCATTTGTACATTTCCTATTTTTTGCTGCTACTATGTTTTATTGAAAAGATAAATCCTTTTTAATGGAAATTTCTAAGTCTGATTCAAACCCGTCATATAATGATATTTGGCATGATACAAAGCCCCAACATTCACTCTCCAACACAAACAAAAATTTGTGCTGTGATGTACTCGACTTCCGAAATTTGGTTCAAAGCATGCTTAGCAAAAGCAACCAGAAGTATCACACACACAACTGCAGCCATTCTTGCTGTTAAGAGTTTATATCAATGTCTACTGTACTTAAAAGTGGCCAACAAAGTGAAAAAAGAGCAGAAAGCTATTGAAAGTCTGAGAATGAGGTATGAAATCGTATAAACATGTATGCAAAAAGAACTACTTAATGGTTAGATTGAAAATCCAACACCAGTACTCATACTGCAGATATCATGCCTCTACCTGAACTAAGTACCTTTCAAACTCTGCACATCCTATAGCATGCATCCATTTTCTGCTTTATATCAGAGCCTAGATTATACCCTATAGGGTAACAATAGAGTCCAAATATGGATGATCATTTCCAACCCAATTGCATTGTACCGTCTTCAAAAAACAAGCAGGAACAGGTCTAGAGAAGCACTTGGACTAGGCAAAGAAGGCTATGGGCCAAGTGCTGGAAGATGGGATTAATACAGATAGGAGCCCACAGGTCAGCATGGACTTTGTGGGCTGAATAGCCTGTTTCCAAGCTGTATGACTCTAGGTCACATCTCTTAAACCTTCTCTACCACTCAGATCCTGTTCTCCTACTTTCCTTTGGTTGAGTTGCAATTTAATAAAACATGAAACAGTACAGCACTGGAACAGGCCCTTTGGTCCACAATGTCTACACTCAACATGATGCTAAATTAAACTAATTCTCTTCTGCCTACACATAATCCATACCCCTCCATTCCTTGCATATTCATGTGTCTATCTAACAGCCTCTTAAGCACCGTGATCATATCTGCTTCCTTCAGTCCCCCGGCAGCCCATTCCAGGCACCCACCATGAATTTAAAGTTAAGTTAACCAATCAAATGCTTTTACAGAGTGGGAGGTTTGCTGATGTTGTACCCTTTTGCCCCAAAAGGTGGCATTGAGATGAACGTGTGTTTTGTGGTTGTTGAGGATGGACGCTGAGAGGATAGACTTAAACAGATTTGGCAGCCCTCCACTTTGCTGCCCAATGTCGTTGTAGCTTCAATCTCATGTTTGCCAGCATGGTTAGCTGCAGGTCATTAACAGAGACAACTTTCTTCAAAGAGGTAGCAGGCATATGACTTGTATAAATAGGGCGAAAACACTTGGCTGTGGGCAGCTGTTAGTATGGACTGCTCATTATATCTTGAAGGTAGACAGACATATGTCAATTGCCCAGCAGATTCCCCAACAGGCAGCGCAGCCTGGCAGCTGGGGGAAGATGGGCTTGTCTTAGCAGCAGACCTTGCATGAGTTATAGAGTCTTACAGCTTGTAAATTCGGCACGCCCCTGATGACCCTCACCAATTTTTACAGATGCACCAGAGAACGCATCCTATCCGGATGCATCACAGCTTGGTATGGCAACTGCTCTGACCAAGAGCACAGGAAATTGCAGAGAGTTATGAACACAGCCCAGTCCACCAAGAAAACCAGCTTCCCCTCCATTGACTTTGTCTCCACCTCCTGCTGCCTTGGGAAAGCAGCTAGCAGAATCAAGGACCCCTCCCACCCTGGTCATTCTCTCTTCTCCCCCCTCCCATCGGGCAGAAGAAACAAAAGCTTGAGAGCACGTACCACCAGGCTCAAGGACAACTTCCATCCCGCTGGTATCAGACTATTGAATGGACCTCTCATACACTAAAGATGAACTGTTGATCTCTCAGTCTGCCTCGTTGTGGCCCTTGCACTTCATTTGTCTACCTGTACTGCACTTTCTCTGTAACTGTTAGACTATATTCTGCATTCTGTTTTCTTTTTACTGCCTCTATGTACTTAAGTATGGAATGATCTGTCTGGATGGCATGCAAAACAATAACTTTTCACTATATCTCAGCGCATATGACAATACTAAACCAATACAAAGATCCATGCTGGGAGAAGGACGCCAAGTGCAGTGCCGGCCTTGAGGTTGCACTGGAAACTAGCCAGGAAGCCGGCCATAGGTAGGACAAGCACAAGCCTGGCTTGATCTTTTTGGCAATGATCACTTTAATCCTCTGAAGGATGAGCTGCTCAGTAATTCCCAAGTTGTACCTTTCAATGTCTTTGGTCTACAGCTGCCAGGGTCAAGGGTCAGTTTCACTCCTTTCAGAAGAGCTATAGAACTTGATTCATGCCATCATAAAGGAACCTGCCCACTATCCATCAGGTTGTACTGTGGGCTCAAAGGCCACACCTGAGACATTGATTGATCCAAGGTGATGGAGGAACTCCAAGGGGATTATATACTTCCGTGTAACCTTCTCTCTTCCTGCTGCAGTCACGCCAACTCTGTTCCCCTGTGGAAATGTTGTCTAAAATCTCTGAGCTGTCCATGTCTCAAGCCCAATTTGCTCTTTGATCCTGATATCCCTTGATTCTCATAAAGTCATACAGCATAGGCCCTTCAGCCCGCCAAGCTTATGCCAATTATAAAACACCCATTTACTCAAACCTATATTCCAATCAACTACTCCCAGACTTTACCACTCACCTACACAGTAGGAACAATTTACATGGTCAATTAATCCACAAACCTCACATCTGTGGGAGGAGACTGGAGTGCCCAGTGAAACCTACAGGGTCACAGAGAGAACATGCAAACTCCACATGGACAGGTCAAATGCAAGTGGAAAGATACCAGTTAAATGGCAGGACCCTGAGGAGCACTGATGTACAGAGGGATCTTGGGGTGCATGTCCATAGCTCCCTGAAAGTGGCAACACAAGTAGGTAAGGTGGTAAAAAAGGCATACAGTATGCTTGCCTTTATCGGATGGGGCACTGAGTATAAAATCTGCAGTCTCTTGCGTCTCCATTGAGTATAAAAGTCGGGAAATCGTGTTGCAGCTGTATAAAACTTTGGTTACTCCATGTTAAGTATTGTGTGCAGTTCTGGTCGCCACATTACAGGAAGGATGTGGAGGCTTTGGAGAGGGTGCAGAAGAGGTTCACCCAGGATATTGCCTGGATTAGAGGGCATTAGCTATAAGGAGAGTTTGAAGAGTTGATTTGATGACTTTACCTGTTAATACATTACTTTGAGTAGCTAACAGTGTTATATGGAATTTATATTATAGTTATCAACTCACTTCCCATTCACTTTTTATTTCACAATGCAGAAAATTTGGTGAACTGCTTGGAATAAAATTACAAGTCCTGTGAATAAGTGTCAGTCCTTCTGCACTGCCCATGTGGAAGTGACAAATAAAAGTAACATCAAAATATGTAACTTATCAATCACAAAAAAATGGAACTTCAGTGTTTTCATTTTGTTTCCATTGTACAATATTATTTACCATCTGTACAGGCATCCCAGAGAGAGGCATTTTGCTGTTACAAGTATTACATGCTGTATGATTGACACAAAGAATGTCTGGAAATAAAAATGTAGAGAACAAAATGGGGAAAAGAAACAATGAGAATTAAAGTGAATATACAGGAACCTTGTGATATTATTTAGGATTAACTGGTTATTTGATTTTTCACCGGACTAATTCTGATGAATAAATAAGTCCATGTTCCTGAGTTACAAATGTAGTCTATATTATGAGAAATGGCACAGGTACCCAATTCAGGTTCATTCAAGATTTGATGATGTCCCTGTGTATGATCCAAGCTTGTACCATCTGTGGAAAGTTGTACGAGCAGTAATAATCAATACCATTAAACTACTAGTCAGTGGCTCTGTCAATGGAGAAATGTTAAAACAACTCACCCCTCAAGATGCTTACCTTTCTCATATTCCAGGTCTTTCTCCTCCCACTACTCGACCCATTCGATCTCTTCATACAGCCTTAGTTGCTGTTGTTCAGGCCAAACCAAATAACAATTGAGAAAGAATGTTTGAAAGTGCCTTTTTTAATTCATCATCTTACAGCAAGTATGTTACTGATACAGATATTGGCCCATGCAAAGCATTTGAATCACACTTCCCTCATTATGCAAGTTCTAAAGATTTTAATACTTGGAGTCCAAATATTGAAACTCAGCAATAAGCAGCACATGTTTGTATCACAAAATGTCCCTTGGTAACTAGGCTACTTAGTTAAAGAAGCTTTAAACATTATGCCAGTGCTACAGTGATACAGCTCAGAATCACTGAGGAAAATAATAGGACATTGAAAATATCAATAGATAACCACAAAATAATCATTAAAAAGGAATGCTCCGTTGCCTTCCTCTTAACTTAGTTTTAGTCCAGTCATCCCTGTGCTTGCTGAACTACACTAGCTCTTGTGTAAGTGACATCTTGAATTTAAAATACTCACGCTTGTTTTCAAATCCCTCCTCCCTTTCTCTCTGCAGGTCCTCTCTGGGTTATGAACACCCGACCTATGTACAACCCGTACATACAAACGACCATATGGGGGGTCGGCGGGATGGATCTGCTGGCTGCTGCGAGGTTGCAGGCATCTTCTGCCGTGTGAGGTCAGTTCAAGGCCCCATTTCTGACTTGCAAACTGTTTGGGTTACGAACAGTTCACAGGAATGGAATTCTGCTGCAACCTGCGGGGGGTGGGGGGGGGGGTTGGTGGTGGGGGGGTGGTCTACCTATAACCGCACAAAAATCAGGGATCTCCAGTGCTCCTTCAATTCTGGCCTTTTACACATCCCTGATTTTAACCCCTCCACCACTGGCAGTTGTATCTTCCACTGCAGAGACCCTGAGCTCAAGAATTCCCATTCCGGATTTCTCTTGCCTCTCTTCCTCCTTTAGGAAACCCTTCAAAATCTACCTCCTTGAATTAGTTTTTGGTCATCTGCTCTACATTTCCTTCTGTGGGCAGAGCCACGGTTTGTTTCATAATGGTCCTGTGAATTGCCAGCAGTCTTTTTCCCAGGGTGAGGGAATCAAAAACTAGAGGGTATAGGTTTAAGGTGAGAGAGGAAAGATTTAAAGGGACCAGAGGGGCAAGTTTTTCACACAGAGGGTGAAAAGCTTGCTAGTTAGTAACAGGCTGCCAGAGAAAGTGGATGAGGCAGATACAGTCTACTTCGCCATGGCCCTTGCACTTTATTTGTCTACCTGCACTGCACTTTCTCTGTAACTGTGACACTATATTCTGCATTCTGTTTTCTTTTTCCTTTTGTACTACCTCGATGTATATATGTGTGAAATGATCTGGCTGGCTGGCATTCAAACAAAAGCTTTTCATTGTATCTTGGTGCAAGTAACAATAATAAACCAATTACCATTTACCAATTACAATAGCAACATTTAAAAGACATTTGGACAGGTACATGGATAGGAAAGGTTTGGAGGAATGTGGGCCATATGTGGACAAATGAGATTGGCTTGGATAGGCATCTTGGTCAGCATGGACGAGTTGGGCCGAACAGTCTGTTTCCATACTGTATTACTCTATGAAACATCTTGAGATGTTTCACTGTATTTTCGGGTAAAGGAATGTGAATTTTTGTTACAGTATTGATTCCATGCACATATGTGTTGCAATAGCAACCACTAGACAAGTGTGGAAGATAAATAATGGTTTTATAAAATACCATTATTTATCTTCCACACTGACGCAAACTAATAATGCACTGCATTAAAAAGGACAGGCAGTGAGTTCAGCAGCTTTTGAAAAATATATCATTCTCTAAGTTTTAAGTTTAGACTGGAGAGGGTTGTTTTCCACAGAACAAAGAAGATTGAAACCTGACAGAGGTGAATTAGGACATGACTGGTTCAGACCAGATGAATAAAGGAAACTTGTTCCCATTAGCAGAGGGTTCAAGGACAGGGGGTGCACATATTAAAATTTCTGGTCAAAGGTGCAAAGGTAATTTTGAGAAAATATGTTTTTCATGTGGAGAGCAGTGATGGTCTGGAACTTGCTGCTTGTAGAGGTGGTCGGAACAGAGTCAATCAGGGCCTTCAAAAGAGAATTGGAAAGACTGTTTAGAGATAATAATTTGTAGGGAGTGGGACTGATGGAATTGGTCAACTTGGAGCCAACGTAAACTCAATGGGCCAAATGTCCTCTTTCTATGCAATCACAATTCTCTGATTCAAGTGGTCATGAAAGCTTAAAGGCTATTCACCCATAGAAGGCATGACTGTTAGTCTAGCTGGGTTGTCACCTGGTTTCCACATACGTGAACCTTCCAGCAAGATGATGAGCAGAACCTTTGGAAGGTCTCTGCACATAATTAGAGAGATTTGTGACTTAGCTGCTGTACTGCAAGTGAGAGTGCACATGAGACAAAATGACTGAACCACAGAAATTGATGATGTATTGCTGCACTGAGCCATGGGGGGAGCTGTCACCAAACTATTGGCTGATTTCAACCAGGGCAGGAATCACATATTGTGGCATGATTAAGGAAACAAGGTAATGCACAGGGAGATTTGCACACAAAGAAAGCAGAGATTATATATATCCAGTAAGGGAAAGGAAGTGAGAGAAAGTAAGAAAGCAAGTGTGAGAGGGAAAGAGTTTTCCAGTCTAGTCCAGATGAAGGGTCTCGGCCTGAAATTTCAACTGTCCGCTTCTCTCCACAGATGCTGAGTTCCTCTAGTGTTTTGTGTGTTGCTCCAGATTCCAGCATCTGCAGTCTCTTGTGTCTCCAAAGAGTTTTCTTTATTTATTCATTTTTTATGACAGGAATGTCTCTGTCAATGCCAACATATATTGCCCATGCTGAATTGCCTTTGAGAAGATGGTGTTGAGCTGCCTCCTTGAAGCTGGTGAAGGTACTCCCACAGTGCTGTTAGGTGGGTAGTTCCAGGATTTAGACCCAATGATGATAAAGGAGTGATGATAGGTCTCCAGGTCAGGATGGTGTGCATCATGTAGGGAAACCTGCAAGTGGTTGTGTCCCATGTGCTGCTGCCATCGTCTTTCCCAATGGCAGAGGGTTTGGAAGATGTTGTTGGAGTTACATGGGCAAGCAACTTCAGTGAAGATGACACAGAGTGCATCCATTGTGCACTGGTGTTGGGGGGAATAGACGTTTAAGGTGATTGTTCGGCTTCAATGATGCATGAGGGAATAGGAAAGAGAGAAAGAGAAAGCAAGAATAACGGAGAATGAGGGAAAGAGAAAGAGATAGAGAAAGAGAGCAAAGATAGAAGAGTGAGGGTAAGAAAGAGATTGGGAGAGCAAAAGAGAGAGAGGAAGTAATAAAGAAAAGGAGAGCAAAATAGAAAAACAAAAGATAGAAAACAAGATACAGCATGGAAACAGGCTCTTCGGCCTACCGGGTCCATAGCTACCATCAAGAACCCATTTATATGATTCCTGCATTGATCCTATTCTTTTCTCCCCATATTCCCATCAACTGCCACCAGATTCTACCATTCACCTGCGGACTCGGGGGAACTTTTAGTGGCCACACAAGAGACTGCAGATGCTGGAATCTGGAACGACACGCTAAACACTGGAGGAACTCAGCAGGTCAGGCAGCATCTGTGGACAGTCAACATTTCAGGTTGAGACCCTTCATCG